>NC_091698.1:80927500-82177500 GCF_041296265.1 Equus caballus
TACAGGAAAATGTAGACCCTCCACAGAGAAGCAAACAAATTCACAGTGTATCTTGTTATAAACACAACACTTGAAACATGCCTAATAGACCAGACATTCCACTTCTGGGTATGATTGTCTCAACACACAGAAACGTTTTAAGAAAACATAGTACAAAATAGATAATTATGTGGGTCTGATAAAGGACTAGAAGCAAATATCAAAGTTGAGTTTCATCATTTATATTTTTTTTCGCAGGGAGAGTAATTCACAACACTGCTGTGGATACCTCATGAGTGTCCACGCAGAGAAATAAGAATTTCTTGACATGTTCTTGCACTAGGAGATTTCTATTCTATAGAGAGCTTGTTATCACACACTTGCTACATATGCTTATGATCCCACGAAAACATAAAGAGATGGCAAGATGAGTAGTAAGAACTAGTCAGGTTTTAATTATGCCACTGCCACCTCCAGAGTCCTGTCACCTCCCTGATACCAAGGTGGTAGAATGAAGCAGGGTTTCTCAACCTCAGCACTGTTGGCACTTTTGGCTGAATAATTCTTCATTTCATGGGGCTGCCCTGTGCATTGTAGGATGTTTAGTAGCATCCTTGGAATCCAGCCACCAGATGCCAGAAGTGACCACCCCTTACCCAGTGTGGCAACCGAAGAGGTCTCCACACATTGCCAAATGTCTCCTAAGGGACAAAATCACCCCCAGTTGAGGACCACTGGGCTAGGCCCCTTGGGGCTGTCCCTTCTGACTCTAAAATGTTACACTGCAGTATACCATTTGAGCAACAGATATAATATTCTCAAGAGCCCAGGTAAACATTAACATATGAGAAACCAGGAATGGCCAGGCCGACAGCTCTGGTCACTTTTATGTGGGCACTCGACTGCTGTCTTAGGAAAAGAGGTGCATTCAAAGGAAAAGCAGAGGAAACCGATGATGCTTTGACTAGGGGAAATTATTGTGAGAATGGAGCAAGTGGCCATGGAAAATGACCGAGACTCAGGAGAAATTCGAAGCATTGTTGAGATCAATCAAGTGCACACACTTGACCTCATTAGACTGAGTCTCAACTCCCAATAAATTGGGAATTCCTAGCCAAATATTATGTTACAAGAGGATGGGGATTTCCATCCATACAATACCCAGAGGGTAGGGATACAAGAATATAATGTGTTTTTAAATTATGCAAGTGGAAAATGGCATACAATCTGCCATAGGATGGGTTCCCAAGAAGCAAAGATTTAGAAGGGATTGAATGCAGTGATTTACTGGGGGAGTGCGCTCAGGACAGAGAGCATGAGGGAAGCAGGGTAGGGCAGGGGAAGATGCTGAGCAAGGATCTGGGCTGAGTGAGAGTCTAGTTCCAGCCTTATCCCTCAGGCAGTCTGAAACAAGAATTGCACAACCGCCAGAGGTGGTCACACCTTAAGGCAAGGGTCCATTCTTCTAAAGCTGGCAACAGTCAATCACTGTCTGTGGGCTGCCCCAACAGGTGAGGGGTGCAGGGCTGTATACCCTCGCAGGTCATGTGGCGTCTCTTTTAGCTGAGGGCAATTCTCCAGATGACATGCAGCAGCTATGAGCCATTAACAGCCAACACTTAGAGAAACTGGGAACTCACAGCTCTGTAAAAGGATTTCGAACTGTCTCTACTACAAGTACACAGTATAAACATGTTTGGCTAGTAAACTTACAAACGTTTTTTACAGAGGCTGGGAAAATCTTGGAACAGCAAAGGATTGACATTTGTGGGGCACTCAACAGGGGCCAGATTCTGTGCTGGGTGTTTATCGTAGGGTATCTCATTTAACACTACAACCCTGACAGTAGTTCTTACTATCCTCCTTTTATGAATGAGGAAACTGAGGCTCAGAGGATGAGCAATTGGCTGGAGGGAAAAGAGCTCACGTGCTGCCAGAACAGAGGCGAGGATTCACTTCCAGCCCATGCTCTTTCCACTGAGACCACGAGCTTAGCCAGCGCCTGGCCCTGAAGAAGTACGTGGCATTTGTAGTTGAGGAAGGAGAGAACCTGACTGTGGGCCTTAAAGATATGAGAACTGAGCTCCTCGGAAGCCAGTGTTCTCATCAGCTGAGGTCTGCGAATTACCAGCAACCCTACCACAGCCACCTCTCCCAGAGATGTGGCAGTCCTGGCCCCCAGGGACCTCCCTGAGAAGGGGGAGGGAGATGGAGGAGGGAGGCCATGGCCAGATTAAAGTAGCTCACAGGATAGCCTAGACCCACTAGAGCCACCAGCTACCATGGGACCAATCCCACCAATCCCAAAGGGCCTATGAAGTGCATAATGTCCTTGCAAGAATCCCTTGGCCCATCTCCAAGAGGACAAAGAAGACTTCTACTTGATTTTTCCTGGGACTCATGGCTCTCCAAGAGGATGGGAAATGGGGCAAGACCCCACACATGCATTGTGTTATACATGCATCCTGCACCGGTGGCCAACCTAATGGGGCCTCCTTCCTACCATTCAGTGACAATCAAGGCCTCCCAGTGAATGTGCAGGAATTCCTAGGGCGATTGTCAATGGTGCTTTCCTCTTCCCTACTGAGACCATTGAGACATACCTCTGGATCCACGTGGCTGTACTATGTCTGGAAAGAGATGAAGGGAGTCTTCTTTCTGTGGTAGGTACTTTCCATCTGGCAATAAGCCAGGTCTCCCCCTTTCCCATGGATTCAGAGACTGGGATAGAGGGGAATGAGAAGGTAGAGAGGGGTGTGTGAGTGTGTGTGTGTGTGTGTGTGTGTATACCAATGTGAGTGCATGTGAGTGTTCAGTGAGTAGGGATTTGAAACTCACCCCACTGTCCCAGTGCAACTTATGTATGCATCTGAGGTTATAATACAGTGTACATTGGTTTGAAGGAAAGCCTTTTGAGGAAAAGCACACAGATTTAGAGTAACTTTGGTTTAAGCTGCTGGAGGTTTGTGGAATCCTCTTTGAAGGACAGATACTGTCAGCACTTGAGTTTATATAGGGTTTCTGGTGAGTTAAGATATAGCACAAATACTTCCTAAACCTACTTCAAATACATGATTAAAGCAGACATGGAATGACCCTAATTGCATATTAACTGCTTGGGCTAACAGTTTTGATTTGGCTTACTATTATGTTTGCAAATAATATTTTTGATCAAAATCTTCCAATGCATTTGGTGTTCTTCCAAACACCATCCTGATGAATCACAGCACTGCCATCCTATGAGTTTTATAGATTCGTGTTCTGCAGCGTTATGTTCCGTGCTCCATGGGAGCCCCAGTGTAGCATAAGCAGACTCTGCTGTGGGCTTTTTCTTCAGACCCTCAGAGACCAGGGTTTACAGTTTTATGGTACGCCAGTGACACACTAGGAAAGAACAATAGAAAACTCACTGCCAAGGTCTTTCTTTCCACAGCACGGAACACAGTGTCCCCTCCTGCCCTCTGGCCCACTTGCCACCTCCCACTGCTGCCAACCACCATTCCAAGACCAAAGACCCCTCTGGCATCCCAACTGTTGGGAATGCCCCCAGAGTAGGGCCCCTTAATTTGCTAGTCAATTATTTATTTTTATGGAGCACTTTCCACGTGGCAGGCACTGTATTAGGCTCTGGAGATACAGGGTTGGACAAATACAGAAGTGGTCCCTTCTTATGTGGCATTCACAGTCCTTCAAAAGTGTGATTGGTTCATAGACTCAGCTGCTCATGCAAATCCATTGCAGGGATTTTAAATTGCTGGTGTGTTGAAACACAGCAGAGGGGCTTGGACTAGAATCTTTGCTTTAGGTCTGGGGCCTCAGAGCAGCTCATCAGATCATTGAGTTCTGTATCAGATTGTCTGCAAGGAGCTAACTTTGCAACCTGTGCAAGCTTACTGGAGCCAAGCAGAACTTCTCCTCTTGGGGAATGGGGTTTGGGGAACTGTCAGCATCGGGGCCATGTGGGAAGGTTCAGGGCTGTGAGGAGGTTGCTGCACATACCTGGGAGCTCTACACATGGTCTGTGTGATTCTCACTCTACAGCTAAAGCTCTTGGCAGATCTGCAGGCTGGCCTGACTGGAGACCCATCTGTCTCCTCCTCCTGAGTGCTGAGGTCTGTGATGGCAGACTTCACGGCCTTGAGAGATATCCTGTACCCTCCCCATTCCTGGAACACTTTGGTTCCATGACTACTCACTTCACCTCTAAACCCGAAAGGCCTATGAAATTTTCTATCAAATACCTAGGAGGATATCCAGCTTGGGTATCAGGAAGAACCCAGTTCTGCTAACTGAAAAAAGCCTGCCATGCAAAGGCAATTGGAGAGTCCTATCTGTGCAGTGCCCACTTCAGCACAACTCAGAAGCTGGGCTGGTTCTGAGGTTCCAGCGATGGAAGAAACTCTCCTAGCATGGTCTTCTTTTACCAGGCATTGTCCACTACAGGTATCCCACAGGAGTTCCCAGAATGATTCCAACAACCACGGAACTCCTGTTACATTCTGCTACACACACCTTCAAGCTAGTAACCAATCAATACAATGCGATCATCTGGTTTCTTAAAAGGCCGTGAAGTCTTCAGGGGCAACTACGTGTCCCCAGTATCAGCATGGCACATGGTAATCACAGAACAAATGGGGTCCATCTAATGAATCAATAAATTCCTCTTTTTCTCTTCCTCTCCATAGAGCCTCACACAGTGTCTTTAAGAAAGAAGGATCTCAAAAATGTTTGTGATGGACACTAAAGTTTAGGCTCTTCTGGAGTTTTACCCATTACCCTCATCTTCATGGAAAATAATGGAATCTGTGGGTCATGGCTGTGCATCAAACAGCCCTCCTTCCTTTAAGGAGGCCCAGCTACAAGCTACAGCTTTAGGAGGTTTCTTATTCTTTTCCTGAAAGTTCAAGGATGTGCCTCAACCACATGGTGAAGGGCAGCATTGACCCAGGGCTTCCCAATTGAGAGAGAGCCTGACATCTCCCCCTCTTCTCTGCAGGGCGCCCCCTGCAATACACAGACCTCCGCTCCGGCCTCCCCAGGACTGAGTGGGAGCTCGAGAGGTATCATACCATGGTGGCGAACTTGTCCACACAGGCATTGCGGATCTTCTCCTGGGTGGCAGGACTATCTAATCGGAAAAGTTCCTTCCTATTATAGTCCTTGTGCTGAGCTCGAGCTGCGTGGATGGCATCCTTGATAGCAAAGAAGATGGAGGCAGCCAGGAAGAGGGGCGGCTCCCCGACAGCCTGAGTGGACAGAGCATAGGACAGAAAATCAGGTGAAGTGGCCCCAGGCTCCACACCAGGAGGGCTGGTATTGCCTTGGAACCCCAGCCAGCACCATGGGACCCCACCAAGCAAGGCAGGAAGGGCAGTTAAAATCAATCAGGGGCTGAGAACAATCCATCTAGTAAATGACTCAGTATTGTTGGCATATTTCTGTTAACTCTTGCTATGTGATTTTCTCTGATGACACCATGCAAATATAATGTATCATTAAAAGTTACATTAAATAATTACATTTTATAGACAAAAAAAGCCTGACATGAATTTTAACCATTTCTTCAGTTATCAGGCTATGGGAACAATCTACCCACAACTCTGACACCAACATTTACAGGTGCCATATTATACTTACAGCATCTGCTGGAATATAGGCCTTATGACAAACAGGAATTAAAATGATTTCTAGCAAAGGTTGTTTTGTCCTCCAACGTATAGATCAGAGACTACCTGTATCAGAATTGCTAGGACCATTTGCTAAAAAAGCATGTTCCAGGGCGCTATACCAGGCCTATGGGATCAAGATTTTTAGAGGTGGGCCCTACAGAACTGGCGTTCTTACCACGAAGTCCCAATGGTTCTGATGCATGCCAAAGTGGGAGAGCCAATGGCAAGGACCACAAAGTGGCCCAGACCCACCCACAGAAAAGTAAACCAGGAGATGAGCAAAGGGGTGTGTTTCATTGGTTACAAGTGATTTTCTGTCTTTCTTCTTAGACCTAGGACTATATCAATCAGCTTAATTGATTTTCTTCCATTTTTTTATACTTATTGGGGACAGGGAGGAAGTAGAGGATGGTTAAGTCTTCAGGCATGCCGATCAAGGCTTAATGTCAGGTGCGGCCACTGAAGGAGGTGAAGGCATGTTCATGGAGGTGTTGCCCCATCTGCAGGGAACATGCTGCTTCTCACTGGACCACAGGGGTGCTGTATCTGTGAGGTCATCTCTAGGACCAAGCACGAGGCATGCACACCTGAGACACGGGTGTAGGTCAGGATTTGACCTACAGGATTGGATTAAGGAATCCCTCTGAGTGCACACAAAGGAGCTGGCTTTGACGACATGGAGGTGGGGGTCACCCTCCACCCAGTTCTCTGCTTCTCAGGAAGGACTTCCCACCCCTCCACCACCCTCACCAAAGCTAGCATCAAGCCCTCTTCTCCCTTCCAGATAAGCCCCCTGCAGACCCACATGGCAAGTGGCTGGGGCCCCTCATCACCCTCTGCTGCCTCCCATGGTGCAGACCAGAAGGCAGCACAGACCCAGGGCAATTGGATGCCCTGGATGCATAGATGGCCCTACCTTGGATGCATAGATGGCCTTCTTGTTGGGGGAGTCACGGAGCAGGGACACTCTGAACTCAATGGGAATGCTGCCAAATGTAGGGATCTTGTAGGTGCTGGGGCCGCGGGTGTACAGGCTTCCCTCGGGGGAATACTGCAGCTCCTCCAGGGTGAAGAGGCCAAGGCCCTGGACAAATGCCCCTTCCACCTGCAGGGCAGACAGAGACTGTTGCTACCTTGCCCCACTCCCCCTCCAAGGACAGGCACTGCTTCCCACAATGGGCACCAAGCCCTCTCTGGAGTGGGGCCTGGAAAGAAGCTGAAAAGAGCCCTCCATTGCTTACCTGGCTCCATTCCCAGCCCAGGATAACCCATCTGGGCCTTCGCCAGGCATTGGCATGGGCAAAGTAAAGGCATTAACAGTGAAGGCCAGTTTCAGAACTTGTCAGCGATTACAAGAGGGTCACGCAATGGTAGGCATAATTTCCCATTAAAACTTGCCGCAAGGCAGGTGGAGATGTTCCTTCTAGTTGCTACTGGAGAAATGGCAACCCTAAGCTGAGAAGCCAGCTCACGGGCTAACGGTTGCTGAGAGTCCCTCAGGGGCCCACACTCCTCCTGTGTGCAGAGTGGGACCACGCGCTTTTGAGCAGCCCCACAAGAGATGAGGAATTCCTTGGATAGTAGATTTTATGCTTTTTTAGCTCCCAGCCGTGCCTAACTTCTGGAAGAAAGCATGCCCCTGCTATGGTTTACAGATCTCTTTTAGGGCACCTGCCATGCTCTGCTGGCCCACATGTCCATTCTTCCGGCCTCATCACCACAGTTAAACAAGTGTGTTCTGGGGGAAGACCAGGTGCTATCATCTCGTGTCTGCAGGGCCTTGCTCAGTGCCTGCCATAGTAGGGGCTCCCCTGATGGTTGTTCAGTGAATCAGTGAACAGATTGACTAATGACAAAGTTTCTGTGTACTCAGTAATTGTCCAGTTTTGAGAAATACAATTTACATTTTCTACCAGATGCTCAGTACTTCAGTTCTGGCTTCCTCCCTCTGAATCCTCCTGTTCCACCTGCTCTGGCCAATACTGTCAAATTTTCCAAAAGTGGTTTTCTTCAGGACATTCATCTCTTTAATCTTCTTCTTCAAACTCATGTCTTTCGCCCCCAGTGGCCCCTACCCACGCTTGGTAGCATTTACTTCCTGCAGAACAAAAAGCTGTCCTGGGTGGAAGAGGAATGACGAGGGAGAAAACTCCTCTGACCTCACTGCCTGCTCATTGATCCCAAACGCAATCTCCAGTCTACCTTGTGCTCCCTCTCAAACTGTGCGTCTGTGTGTGTTTACACCCAATGTTTTCACCATTCATCATCTTGTTCTCTGAGGTGTGAGAGCCCTTTCCAAGTTAATCCACAATGATTTGTCTTCTCCCTTGAGAGTGGGCTCTCATCTATCTCAATTCCATTCTCAGGGAGATTCACTTGGTACCATGTTCAGACCTGCTTAAAAACGACATTGCACAAGATGCTGTGTTGGTGGCCCTAGGAGGGATGGGGCACATCAGTGGCCAAGTCTATCACCACCCTAGTTCCCCACGAGCTTACCTGTCCAATATCGATGGCAGGGTTCAGACTGGAGCCAACATCCATGACGATGTCTGTGCGGAGGTTCTAAAGCGGAAGCAAAATAAAAGCAGTTTGAGCAGAAGGGGATGTGAGAAATGATAGATGGGTCTTGGAGACCCTTAGATTAGTAATGCCAACCCAAACAGTATTTTCACAAGCAGAGTGCCCTGGGCTCGCTCAGGCAGGGGTGTTCATGGCCCCGCCAGTCTCCACTGCCATCGTCATTGCCGAAGTTGGAGTTCTTAGCAGCTGGGGAGGGTATGGGAGTGGAGAGGCTCTCTCAGTAATTGGAAATAAGTGTGCACACACCCATACGTGAGTAGAAACAGCAGGTTCCCAGGTTCCTGGGGCTTCGCACCTGAGTCTGTTTGGATCATGCAAGAAGGAGGCAACAAACTACGTTCCATGGCTGAATCCAGCCCATCCCCTGTTTCTGTAGGGCCTGAGAGTTAGTAACAGTTTTTACCTTTTTAAATGACTGACAAAAATAAGAATATGTTGTGACACCTGAAAACTACATGAAATTCACATTCAGCGTGCATAAATAACCTTTTATTGGAACACTGCCACGCTCATTTGTTTACGTACGTCTATGGCTGTTTTCATGCTACAATGATAGAGTTGAGTAGTTGGCACAGACTTTGTGGCCCAGAAAGCCTAAAATATTTACTCTTTGGTACTTTATAGAAAGCTTGCCAAGCTGTGGTGTAAGGCAGTATTTTTCCAACCAGGAAGTTTGTCTCTAGCAACTCTTGGTATTGTAATTGAGTTGTTTCTCTTTTCCGGCATAGTACTAATGTTTTGCAAACTCCTTACCTTATGATCCCCTGTTAAGCAGTCAATTTCCACTTCAGAGCAAGCCACCCCATACGAGAAGTAGTTGAAGAGATACCCTGAGTTTGTTTCAAAGCTGTAGGTAACCTCGGGTGCTCTGGGGGAGAAAACAGAAAATATTGTATGTGTGTTAAGAGGAACATGCCCCCCACCCATATACAGTCACACAGCTTGTCCTACAAAATCTCAAGACCCCAAAGGTTTTATTTTTTCATTCAGCTGTTCTTCAAAAAAGGCCATATGTTTTGAATATTTTGGATTCATTACTGAAACCCAGATAGTCCAGAGAATTCTCTCTCTTGTCTCTGCCCTCTTGTACCAATGTCCCTTATAGGAATCATCCTGTACAGCCGAGCAGTGTTTAGTATCAGCGTGCTGGCGTCTACATGGTAGAACCAGGTGACAGATTTTCCTGAGCTCATGAAGGACATGAATGTCACACTCCAAAGGATCTACTGAATTAGAATTCAAGGTCTTCAGAACAAAAGGTTCTGCCTCCGCTGGCTCCTAGGCTGTTCACACAAGTTCACCTGCTCACAGGGCTGCTCACCTTTCTCAAGGTGAAAGCTAAGAAGATCAGTATCTCATGCAGCCTGGGTGCATCTTTAAGCAGCCACTTGCCTGTGTTACTCCTCATCCACTGGCCCCTTCTAAACGTCAACAAGCGATTTGAGGAAATGTTATTAATAAAAGCAGATGTCCTCGTATACATTTTTTCTTTTTCAATCCTGAGTATGTTATACAATTCCAATTTTTCACGAGTCATATATATGTGTGTATACGTATGTGTGTGTGTTTGTGTCTGTGTGTGTATATTCTCACACCCAGAGTTTATAGTACTCTGTATCTATGTTGTTCTACATATTACCCAGAAATAATGTGAGCTGATGTGATCAGAATCTGTATGAAAACAAAATCAATACAGGGCTGAGGGAAAGGCTTATCCCAGGAGAAATCATTGCCTTCTTTGACCTCTGACTTCATCATCTTCATCTGGGTTTCCTTACATAGCCCCAGTTTTATTAACTCCAAAAATGAAATAAGAACTTAAGAAAAAACCTGCAGTAGTTTGTGTTTGTCAAATGTTGCATAACCCAGGGAGTACTGGGAAAACATTACTTTGCCAAATATATATGTAATACGTGTGTGTGTATATGTATAACACATATATAATATATATGAAATGTATATAATATATATGGTCACACATTCATGCAAGACCTTTTAAAGCAAACATTGCAGTATTTTCCAAATGCATTGATCTGTGAGAGAAAAGGTCCTAGTTAAACTTCCCAGAGAAAGCTAGAACGTTACGGCTGACAGTAAATATGATCATATCTGTTTACAGCTTCTAAATCAGATGGGCAGCGTCTCTAGCTCTTCCTGCTGCTGCTGAATTTTAAAGTTGCAGAAGACGTGTGCTCTTTTCTAACGCTCACTTTAAGTTCCACTGAATTCTGCATTTTGTGACAAGCTCACATGCTCTAAATCCTCCTTCCATTCTTCTGAAGGAAAGCCTCCATAAATGCGTAGTACAAACTAACACATGTGGGTAACTCAGAACACCAGACACTCGGGTTCTTGAAGGAGAATGCTGAGGGAGGAATGGTTGGTAATTGTCCTGCTATGTCATAAATGAGGAAACAGGTTCAGAGAATCACTGATTCCCCAGGTGGAACAGCACACTTTAAGATCAGAGCTAGAACACAGATCTTCTGATATGGCCGCAGCTGCTTTTGCCTCCTTGACACATCATTTGGTAATCCGTGTGTTTTAGAGCATCTTTAAATTGAAATTAGTGGAAGTCCATTGAAGAGAGAAGAACTTCAGAGGAACTGCTCTCTGCTGACCTAAGGCTGACAGAGTTCAGTGCTGGAGGGGACCTTTGAGGTTAGGATGACCACACACTGTGAGATGGGCGAGACCAGCACCATACTTACTTATAAAACCCAGTAGCAGACAAGCTCACTGCATCCTGGTAAGCAGCTATGACCTAAGGAGAGGAAATGGCCATCAGGAAGGGATAGGCACGGTTTCCAGAAACCCAGCACTACGCTCTCATGAGCTCATCCTCCTCCTCTGGAAGCTCATCAACTCCTTTTACTAGTGACTCACTTTCACACCTTACCTCGCATCCTCACTGCCACCTCTGCACTAGGTCCTCATCATCTGAAGCCTGGAGGACTACGGTAGCCTCTTAACTAGTCTTCCTGCCTCAAGTCACCTCCCCACTCTGCCACGTAGCCCAGTGCAGCCAGAGTGATTATCTCAACATACCACACAGCCCATGTCACTCCCCTGCTCCGTGGCTTTCCATGACTCTCCATCACCTATGGAGCAAATGCCTGACATTAAGGACCTCAGTCTTCTCTCTGGCTTTATGTAGCAGACACACCATTGCTACTCCAGCCAAACTCGATTGTTAACTCTCTGCCAACACTTCCATGTCCCCAGACCTTTGTGCCTTCATTCATGTGGCTCCTCTGCTATATCTGTCCAAATCCTTTTCTTCCCTCAACAACCAGCTCACACTTGCCATTCCAACTGCCTCTTCTCAGTGATGACTCCCTGCTCTGGCTTTATACAGCAACTCTCTACATTGCTCATTTGATACTTAGCCTGTTACCTTCTGTTTTCAGTTATACCTTCCTATTAATAAAGCTATCCATCTATCTATCCATCCATCCTCTTTAAATACGTTAATAAGTTTTTTTAGTATCTCCAGCACTAGCACAACACTACAATTTAATATGTAGTTAATATAATTTTCATCATGATCATTGTCAACTGCCAACCTCTTTACCACGTACCGGTTGCTATTGAGTACTTTGCATGCATTATCTTACTTAATATTCAATACAACCCTACAAGGTTAGTACTAATATTATCTCCATTTTACAGATGAGAAAACTCAGGCTTAGAGAACGAAATTCTCTAGGATCCTTACCATATATATATATATGGTACAAAATATATACATATATAGTGGTGGTGGTGATAATGGCATGTTTTTCAATGTGGTACAGACACTTAAGAGATTTGATGCCTATCATCTCCTGATCACATCTTTTTGATAATGGCCTCTGTTGGGGTTTCCTGCTTACAAGGAATGTTGGACTACATGGTCAGTCATTGAGGACAAAGCTCAGGTCAACAGATTGTAAAGTCTCGATCTGTTAAGGTCAACAGATTGTAATGTTGTTGAAAACATTATCAATGGCCGACAAATCCATGCTAAAATCAAACTACCAAAACCAAAAGACATTGATGTGGTATTTATGTGGGTGTTATCTATGTGCTGGCACTGATGTGGTATTTATGTGGGTGGTATCTATGAGTGTTGGAAGAAGTAGAGGTCATGAGAGGCATAGTAAGATGGGTGGGTCTGAGAGAAATATCTTATTTTCTTTGAATCTATTGAGGGAGACTTGTACTGTCTGAGCTGGACTGTATGCAGGCACATTTTGTGCGTTACTATTGTGCCCAGTTCTGCCATTCCAGCTGGAGGGGGACAGTGAAGTAGGGCTGTCATGGATATTTCTGCTTGTTGGAGTAGCTGAAGCCTCCCACCTCAGAGAGCATCCCTGTGAGGATTCCTGACATGCAGGCCCCCAAAGGAGAAATCAGAGAACTGGGCTTGTTCTTACTACGCATGGTGCTTGTTCTGTCACTCCTAAAATCACGGGTATGATATAACCTCTTGGGCGATGACTTTTCCCTGCTCCCTCACAGATCTCAGTGGACCCAGACTCCAGAGATGGATAGGGGCAGCCCTGTGAGAGAAGTAAGTTTGAAGAAAACCAGGCTCATCTAGACTGGATGAGTGGATTGTGGGATGAGGCCGAGTGAGCCAAGACTTCTCAGTGAGGCATATTCAGCAGTCATCTCCATCTTCTTAGGTTCAGGATAGCCAAACCCCCAATTCCCACCAGGTTACCAAGATCCTGGATCAAAAATTTTCCTCAAGTGACTTCCTTCAACTATGAAAACCATAGAGAAAGGAGCCCAGCAAGGTCGAGCATTTACTTGCCCTGTGAAATCATACAGACCACCTCAACTTCTCTTTGCCTGAGTGACTAGATCACGACCTCCTATTCCTGCTGGGGTCGGGACAGAGGCTCTGCTCTTAATCCCCATCTGATCTGCAAAAAAGTGTGTTGGATCAACTAAGACTTACCCAGTCTTCCCAGGAGCCACTAGGATTCTTTCTCTTGAAGGGTTCCAGCCTTTTCAGGATGGTCTGGCACGCTTCCTAAAGAACACAGCCACCACACACCAGACACATCAATCCTCTGCATTCCCCGGCCCAGGTATCCTGGGGGCCTCGGCACGGCCACCTCCTTAATGCTGTGCCCAAGGTGCCACTCAAACAGCCTTGGCACCCTCTCAACAATGACTGGGGCCCAGAGTGAAAGCCACAAGACCCTGCCAAAGGGACTAACACTGGCGCTAGGTTGGAGAGCACGTCCTGATTTAGTTCTAAGGCTGACAGAGGGTGAAATGTTCGAGGGATCCCAAGGAGATACTTCTACCATCAAACTCTTTCCTTTGATTACATCCCCCACATGGGAGGAGAAGCAGGTGGGTCTTTTTTTTCTTTAAAATTTTTTTTTAGGAAGATTAGCCCTGAGCCAACTGCTGCCAATCCTCCTCTTTTTGCTGAGGAAGACTGGCCCTGAGCTAACATCCATGCCCATCTTCCTCTACTTTATATGTGGGACACCTACCACAGCATGGCTTGTCAGTGGTGCCATGTCCGCACCGGGGATCTGAACCTGTGAAACCCCAGTCGCCCAAGTGGAACGTGCAAACTTAACCCCTGCGCCACTGGGCAGGCCCCTAGCAGGTGGGTCTTAACTGGCCAACCCACAGTTGAATTCCAATTTCAGTGCATTGTCTTGTGGACTGTTCTATAGCAGGAAGTATGTCTTCCCAGAACCCCCTGCATTCCTTCCAACTCTCCTCCTCATCCTACCCTCATCCTTCCTGACTTTGATGGAAGTGATTATGGTTCTTCAGCCTCTCTTTTAGCTTGGTATTTGGAGGAACAGCATTCTCCTGGATAAGAGAGCCACAGGCATGGCCACAGCCAAAGAGCCTACAAGGGCAATTCCAGCTCCCACCCGGGGGACCCTCCAGGCCCAAAGCCCTTGGCTGGTCCTCAGTTCTGTCAGCTCCCAAGGCTCCTTACGTAGACGGCCTGTCCGTTGAGGTCAGTGCTGATGGAGGCGGCCGTGGGAGAGGTGTTGGGCACGGTATTAGTGCTTGTCTCGCTGATGTAAATCTTAGAGGTGGGGATTTTCAGAGCTCTGCTGGCCACCTGCCAAGAGAGACGACATCACCCTCTGGGGAAGGGGTTAGCATGGGGCTTGGCTACTTTCTCCCCAAGATGGGATTCAAGTTCACAGTTACAAGCAAGAAAATAATTTTGTAAACTAGAATTCTACTGAGACTGGATGTTCTCACATCTGTCTCAATTCAAAGCATCAATTAACAGAGTCATTCCAGTGGATAAAAAGGTCAAAAACCCAATGGTGACTAACAGTGCCTTTTTAAGCTAACACTGGCTTTTTACAAAATCCAGTTTGGCCAGTCCCATGGGCCAAGCAGGTGTGCCGACTCTGACCCAGCTCCATCCTCCCAGCTCCACTGTAAAGAGTCTCACGTGTTGCAGAACTAGCTACCTTTATGCACACAACACACCCACCTTACACACAGTCACAGAACCCTAGAGTGTTGGTTTCAGAAGTGATCTTCCAGATCACCTGGCCAACCCCTTTGCACAGATGAGCAAACTGAGGCCATGAAAGGTAGAAGACTTGCCAAAGTCCAAACATAAATGAGCAGCAGCACCAGGGTTAGAGCCTAGGCCTGCCTCTGCTTCTGCTATGTCCTGCTGCTCAGTTTCGCACATCTCCCCTCACACAGACACCATGGAGTCAGAGACGACTCCCACAGCCCCAGGCTGCTCACCTGGACCATCTTGGTGTGAAGGCCTTGGCCCATCTCAGTGCCCCCATGGGTCAGCAGCACAGAGCCATCTGTGTACACATGAATCAGGGCTCCTGCCTAAGGGAAGAGAAGGATGCCAGACACAAAATTCGGTACATGCTAACTCAGCTTGGGTCTTAGAACCTGAGGTGCTGGAGCCCAGGAACAGAGAAAGAAAAACACCAGCAACATTTTAGATATAAACCCCAGACGGAGATTAGAGCAGTATAAATTTTGTGATTAAATTACATAGCCCTTTAGTTTCCAATATTTTTTTCATCTCTTTCTTTCTGTCTGTCTCTCATCGTCATAGGGAGGTAGGTCAAATATCTTTGTCCTCACTCTATAGATGAAGAAATGGGATCAGAAAGGCATTGTAACTGCCCTTAGTCCTACAGTCAGGAGGAGTAAGAACTAGAAGTTGACCCCTGATCTCCGAGTCCCATGCTGCTCTCACTGTCCCACGACACATGGGACAAACAGGGATGCGAGTTCAACTTCTGTTTTAACAGCAAAGAGCTCCTCTAGGTAGCTCTGTTACCAGTGACAATGGACTTTCCCTGCACTACTGCAAACAGAGGGGGAAATGGAGCCCCAGTTCAGTGGAGATGGACAAAATCATATAAAGCAATTACCTGATTCAGAAAACTAATCGCGAAGTTTATTCCAAACTTGGTAGGAACTATGCACAATCCTCTCTTTTTCCAACAATTCTCCCTGGAGAAAAAGGAACATTCTCATAGAATGTTCTTGACCATATTTATGTTTGATTGGACATATTTTCAGTCAACACCTTTGTAAAATTGGAACAAGGCATCCTTGGAGCTGCTCATATAGCCCTTGTTATCAATGAGTTGTGGCCCAATTATGGGGACAAAATGAGCAGGGGTTCTGAGTCCTTCAGTGCAGCTGGAGTGGGGCCCACACTTGAGAGAACCGGCTTTAAAGTATCATCACTCTTCTTTCCTGAGTGGAATTCGGCTCCGGTCAGAGTGCCCCAGTGACCTTGGACGGTGATTGTCCCAGGGAGGAACTGTGGTTCGCTGATGAGAATGACAACACTTTCACTGTGCTTTGTATTTGGTTTTCTGAGCAACTCAGTGAGGAAGACAGAGCCAGCATAATCATCCCCACTGTGCAGATGGGGGTCCAGGGAGATGGAGTGGCTGCCATGGTCACATTCACAGAGTAGTGTCAGAGCTGGCGCATAACTGTGATGTTCTCAGACCTGGGCTGGTGTTCACTAGAACACGGTGTACCCGGAAGGCAGACAAACGTGTAAAGATGAGCCACACTGCTGGGCTATGACACTGAGTGGTGTGGGCCCACCTGCCCCCAGGCTGAAGGTCATTTCGAGATCTTAAAGAGATGGCTGTGAACAAGTTGGTAAACTCAGCAGCTTTGTAAGTTATCCATTAAACTACTAGCTTCACATTTTGAGTTCAAGAAAAAGGCTATAGAACATGAAATCCCAAAGAGCACCAGAACGTCAGACTCCTCCCCGCTCAGCACGTACTTGTTGAACTTGTCAATCTCACTCTTCCGGGCGTGATACTGGGAGCTTGCCAGGCATTCATCCCAGCACCTGGTCAAGGTGAACCCCTCGAGCTTCTGGTTGAAGTGTGTCAGGTCCCCTTCCTTGTACATGTTCTTCCTCCGCACCTTCCCAAGGAGAGAGACACTGAGGCCCAGTGAGTGGCAAGAGATGAGGGGGGCAAATCCTAAAGTCAACCTTCCAGACCCCTCAACAGCCCCTGCTCATCCTCTTCCCCCATGGGAGATGACCAAGACACACTGTCCCCTAAAAGTAGGCTAACCCGCCCTGACTTGTGCCACCACATTCCCAGCTTACTTCCTCTGCAGGCAGCCCACAGGTCACCGCAATTTCGCTCATCCACTGTTCGGCAATGAGCATTGCCTGGGGCGCCCCAAAGCCCCGGAAGGCCGTGTTAGATGGCAGGTTGGTCTTGCACACCCGCCCAGTGCCCCGGATGTTGGGGATTTTGTAGCAGCTGTCCATGTGGAATAGAGCTGCTTGCATTACCTGAAACCGAGGAAAGAAATGGCAGAGAGCTGTGCATTGATTTCATTGGCTTCTCCAAAAAGGTATTTCACGGGCTGCATCCATCCCTGCCTTTCCCAGCACCACGTGAACTGCTATTGCCCAGGCCCAAATTATTTCTTCCCTGGGATATTGCAACAGCCTCCTTACTGTGCTCCTGGCCTTCAGTGCCCAAGCGAGCTGATCAGAGAGCCCCTTGCAGAGAGGAGCCACACCCAAGTGGAGACAATGGGAACTCTGCATGTCCTGAAATGTTTGATTTTTCAACAGGAATCTATGCATATATAACTAGCATGGTTATAAAATTAAAAGTTAAATAACTTGAAAAAGTAGTACCACTAAGGTAACTCTGTTAATTTTCAAAATTGACAAAAATACATGCTTATGCAAGTCTTGTATAAGAACATTCAAAGCAGATTATCCATAAAAGCTAAAAACTGGAAATAATCCAAATGTCCACGGAGTAGTGAATGGGAAGTAAAATATGGTTTATCCCTACAAGGGGATATTCTTCACCACCTAGGGGCTGGGAACAGGAGTGACTGCAAACGGGCACAAGAGACCATTTTGGCTTATGGAAATGTTCATAAACTGGATTATGATAATGGTTGCATGACTCTAAATTTACGAAAAACCATTAAATTATATACTTCAAATGAGTGAGCTTTATAGTATGAAAACTATACTTCGATGAAATAGTTAAAAAGAGTAATTCGACTCATCAACTCAAATTTTAAATAATGTATAATGTAGAAAATGGTCGTGTGTGCCCACCTTAATCTCATCCAATCACTATTTGGTGTATGTTCTTTCACACATTTTCCCTGCATATCATTATGTATACATATTGCTAATATTACATTCATACACATACAAGATCACCATGCTGTACATAAAGTTTTGTAAGTAACTTTGCATGCTTGGCAAGAATAGGAAGGACGAGTTTCTAATCAGAGAAGTAATAGGATCATGTCTGTACTGTAGAGATTAATCAAGGATGGAGAGCCCAAAGTGGGGACCATTTAGGAGACAACTGCAACAATAACAGGCAAGAAATGAGGAGGACTGTAGTCATATGCGCAAACAGGTTGTGGGACATGGCTTTGACCTCCCGGTCACCCCCGGGATGCAGGGGCGGGTCCTACTTACAGCCTCAGAGAAATCAAGGGTGTTCCCAGCATTGCTGTAGTGATTCACCTCCAGAGCCACAATCCTCCCAGTCTTCATGAAGCCAACCTGTCAAAAAGGCGAGGGATTTCTCCACAGTCCCCTTCCTCTGCCTATCTCTAATCATTTCCTCCCACCTACGCTACCTGGAGGAAATGGAAAGAACAGGACATGGCACCACGAAAACAAGGTGAACTTAACGGGTGTAGAAGAGAGGACCTGACATCTCCCCAGTGACATACCCCTGGATCCTCACCTCTGGACACCTTCTCCCCAGCCTCCTCCTTTCTACCTACTCCTGGCTTCTGGTTCTACCAGAGGGAGTGAGAAGGTAGAAAAGAGGGTGTCGGTCATGAAAGGGTTGGGAAGAGAAATGAGGAAAGATGCTGGAGAGCTTTGCCACAGATTTTGGCCAGCAAACAATAAAAGTAACACTTTGCACGAGCACGAATGTGCTTTCACACCCCTGACCTTATGTAACCATCAAGACAAACCCTACAGGCCACTTCATAAGTGAGGAAATGGACCCCAAAAGACCAAGTTACTTTCTTCAAGCCCACTAAAACAGGGGAATGGGAGAAATACAATCCATTTTGGGGAGTTAAATCATGAAACAAAGTCAGAGTAGGTCAAAGGGGAGATTTTCAAAGCCAGCTCCTTGAGAGAGAGGGCTCCCAGGTTTATAGAGCTGCACGGGACCTGTAAGGTTATACTGGTGTGAACAGAGAAGGAGCACATGGTCAGAACAGGAACTGATCATCCACAAAAGCCCAGAAAAGGGACTGTCGCACAGGGAAATTGGGCAGTGCCCAGCCACACACGGTCTGGCAGGGCAGGTGCCCATCCCAACAATGTGTGCCTGTCCAGGCCCCTGGGAAGTATTACTCCTCATTGTAAATTACCAAGTGGTCATTCTGATTTTTACATCAGACTGTCAACACACTAACATTATGTCATCCTGCAGGATGGATTTGCCCCAGGTCTGCAGAAAAATCAGGTTTCTGAGCCTGAGAGGAATAAGACCAGATTTGGACCACAACAAATTCATAAAAGTCATGAACACCACCCTGTGATGTTGCTTTGGAGCCAGCTTCCCCCAGCATCACCCCTGGAAGCTGCTGTTGGCCGGTTTGCATTTCTCTCGTCGCTATTTCTTCTTTGAACTTGTACAGATAGTCATGAAGAAACTCAGAGTACATCCCAGAATCCCTGGGTCTTCATCCCCAGTTTCCTAATGAGATGGCATTGCCCACCCTGGCACAGCCCCCGACATCTAGAACCTTGTATCTGGCCAAGAAAGGATGTCTGCCGCCGGTTATCAGCATGTCCTCGTCACGATCCAGCATGCAGCGCACAGGGCAGCCGGTCCTGAGGGAGGCATCAGAGGGTGAGAAACCTGGGAGTCTCTACACCAGCCCAGCTCTGGGAGTCTCAGGGATGAAAACAGCAAGGAAAACTGTTGCTGCCTGGTGCACAGAATAGACCTGCACTGGGCTGCTCTACTGGCTAGACATAATGTTGTACAAGGTGAGGAATGTGAGGATGGGAGGTGTGTCCTTGCCCTTGGGGCTCTCACAGCCAGGTTGGGAAGATAAGACATGGACACGTGCATCAGAACATAAAGAACCAGGCGATGTTTCCCTCACCCCTATACCCAAGAATTCTAAAAACAAAGAGCTGTGAAAATGCAAAAGCAAGGGGAATCGACTTCCCAAAGGGGGAAACCCAAAAGCATTCCTGGCAGAGGCGGCCTTCTTCTTTTTCCCAGAGTCCACTGGGAGAACTCACTTGTATGCAGCCAGGGCCACTGCCGTGGACACCAGGGTGCTCCGGGTCTCCTTCCCTCCAAAGCCTCCTCCCAGTCGCTTCACTCGGACCAAAATTCGATTTGCTGGAACCCCCAATACGTTTGCAACGAAGGCCTGGGGACAAAAGAAAAAGCCCTCACACTGAATGCATCATCTTGCCCTACTGCAGGCCTGACCCAGAGGCTGCCTCACATGCACAGGCCTGACTACTGCTGTGAAGTCTGAAATTCCCTGATTGGGGGATCCCCTCCCCTCCCAGTGCAGTCCTTGGGAGTGGTGCTGGGGTCTGGCACTCATCAGTCACTGTAGTCTGAATTCAGACACTTGTGCTAACCAGAGGGGTGAGCAGCTGGTCACAGCACACTTTCAGAGCCAAAACTCATTCCAATTGGCCAGGAACTGGTGGGTCATGAGAGTAGGACCAGTTGCCAAGAATGCTGGCAACCACTGTCACATCACAGGCAGTAGAGAAATGGGGAGTGTTTCCTCTGCAGAAATTTGTTTGAGCTGCTGCAGATAATTTAGTGGTCCCTGTGGCTACTACTTAGCCCAACCCCTTCATTTACAGAGGAGGAGACTGAGGCCACATAGGATTTGAGCAAGGCCATGTAGCACTGGAATGATAGCAGCTAACACTTACTAGTCTCCATACAAATATTAAACCTCATCTAATCATTACAACAACCTTCCAAGCCCCATGTTATGGATGAGAAGGTTTATGTAACAAGCTCAGTGACACCAGCTTGTTGGTGACAGGGTCTGGCTCCAGGACCACTAACCCAAATCCCATTCTGGACCAGCCTAGGCCTGCCTCTTCACATTCCCACACTGCCGCTCCTGATCTGCCAGGAGCTCCCTGGAGCCCTCCCCAGGCCCTTGAGCAGACCCATGGGTCACCTACTTGGGTCTTCATGGTGTTCTGTGTAGACACAAAGAGCTCCATCTCCCCTGCCTCGCCTTTCGGGACAGCGATGGTGCAGTGAGTCTCCAGGTAGAAGTGCTCTTGGCCGCCAATGTAAAACTCACCTGGGGAAGCAATATGACTCCCAAGTGAGTCCTGGTTGCACAGGAGGTGAGTTTGCTTAAGGAGAGAGTGTACTTGCCAAGTGCCCTATGCAGGAACCAATGGCTCACAGGTAACTTCTAGGTTCCCCAGTTGCAGTGGAAAAGGGTCTCAAAGTCTTACCCACCTGGGAGCTGAATCCCCGACCCCGACGGAGAAACTAGAAAGATATTGAAATGCATCAGGCATGAAGCTATCTTCTCACTGCAGCTAGTGGAAATCAAAGATTTCAAAACTATACTCATAAAATGTTGGAAAAGGTAAAAAAAAGAATTAATAGATACGACTGAAAATATCTTCCAGAACTGAAGCTATCAGGCCTGATGGAGAATTGAGTTACTAGTGACTTAGTGATGCACAACAGCCAATGTAGAAAACAATTCCACAAGGAGTCTGATCCGCAGCCTTGTCCTGGGGTGAGAGCAATGGACCCAATTTCACACTGAGGAGGGTCAGGGAGGAGGGGAGGGGGAGCACCAGCCTTCAGGCCCATGGGGAGGGCCAGGAGTCTGTGTGGTTAGAGGCCTGGCAGACCCAAGGGCGGCCAGGCATCTATGGCCATTATCTTCCCCAGACAGTCTTCCAGATCCCACACACTCTCATCTCTCTAGAATCACTGAGATATATCCAGCCTCGAGTCAGGGGAGCGGAGATTAAGATGACTGAAATTCTTCCCCAGCCAACTGTCTCCTACTTTGTTATAAAGATCAGAGGACCTCTTCTGTTAGGAAATGATAGGAAAGCACTTCCCTGCCCCAGGACTCAAGGGACAGCTCTTGAATTTCATTCCCAAACCAGGGCCACCCCATCCCCACTGCTGCCTGGTGCAGCTGTACCTGAAACAATGTTATCTGCTTCTGCAAAGCCCTTCTGGAGGTCTCCTTTCTCAATCTTGAGCTCAGATCCATAAAAGGAGTTGTGTTTTATGGCATCCTGAGGGTCATAAAGAAGTGTCAGTGACTTGGCTTTCAGGAGAGAAAGGTGGATTCCAATGGGGGAAGAGAAGCTGTTGGAACGGCTGCCCTTCTCTTCTCACATAGGCATCTCGACAAGCTTCTTATACAGACTTAAAGTGAGCTCACACGCAGCCCGCAGGGTCGCATTCCTCCATTTCCTCATATATACATGGACAAGCTCGGATCTTGAGGAAAAGCAAAGAATCCCTCAAGGAACCAAGTGGAGCTGAAACTGGGAAGGAGGAGCTCAGTCGGCCATTAGTAGACTGAGTCTAGGATCACGATGGGGAAGGTTTCATAGGACCACACAATCCCAGGACTGGAAGAGATTTTAAAACCTATCTAAAAGAAGACGTGGTGTATATATACATATATACAACAGAATACTACTCAGCCACAAAAAAGACAAAATCATGCCATTTATGACAATATGGATGGAGCTCGAGGGTATTATGGTGAGCAAAATAAATCAGAAAGAGAAAGGCAATTAGACAAACAAACAGACACATAGATAAGGAGAACAGATTAGTGGTTACCAGAGGAAAAGGGGGGAGGGGGAGGGTGAAAGGGGTAGGGGGACACTTATGTATGGTGACATAAAAACTTGACTGTTGGTGACAAACATGATGCAGTCTGTACAGAAACTGAAATATAGTGATGCACACCTGAAATTTACACAATGCTGTAAGGCAATATGACCTCAGTAGAATTATTTTTAAAAAACCTATCTAGTCAACCCCCCTCTGCTCGAATCTCCTCTAGAGGATCCTAATAAAGGTGCCTCCAGGGAGCTCACCCCTCTCCATAGGAAGCCCGTTCTCTGTTACCTCGATTGTGATAATGGCTGGAAGGTCTTCATAGGTGATTTTCACTGCCTGAGCAGCTCTCTGTGCATGTTCTGGGGTGTCGGTGACCACAGCACCAATGATGTGCCCAACACAAGTCACCTAGGAGCAGAGCCAGAGTGCTGAAGAACATAACTGAGCTCCTCATGAAGCAAATTATTTTGGGTTGTCCAAAAAGGCCAAGGAAATCCCTGCTCCCCCAGTTTCCTGCTAAGGCCCATTTTAGGAATTCCCTGGGGCTCTTTATTTCCTTATCCTATTTGGAGTTATGTGCTTCTTCATAAGTGTTTAGAATCAGTAGAACTGAGATAGGAGTTGCAAGTCACTCATATCAGGATGGCAAGCTCACTTCATTTCATGGGCCAATTCTGATGATTTAGTACTGGCAGCCTGTTGAGAAGCTGCCCAGGATAGAATGTGGTGATTGATTAGTGATGTCTGTCATGAGCAGCCAAATGGGAGGTGTGGCAGCACAAAGTGCATTTGTCCGCTCGGATCTACTCCAACACCCTTGTTCTTCATGAGAAGAGACAGAGAGCCAGAAGGCAAGATCACAATTGGCTCATGACTAGAACATGACTAAATCTTAGACCCTGCCTCCCAGTTTCCTTGTCTTTCCACCATCCCCACTTTCTTCTACCTTCCATTCCCCAGATTTGTACCAGAAGCTTCTCAAAGGCAGTAATTATGTCTTATACCTCATCTAGATGCCCAGAAGCCATAGTTCCTGACTGGGGGTTCTTAGACTTAATGACCCATAAACCAATTTTTTTGTTAGATTTTTAGAATGGTGATTATTGCTTTCTTTTCATTTAATAATTTAGTCCCAATAAAAGCTTAATGGATCTCCTTCAGAGATAATTTTCTCCCAACATCCCCCCAAAAATAAACAACAGAAAAATTCTCCAACTCCTCACTTTGGAATACGAGGTTTCTGACAATAGGAACCAGTACTTAGCATGCCTGTCTCTGGTATTTATCTCTCCAGGACCCAACTAAGTTATTAACTTAATTCACTAGCACAGCGGTTGTTGAACCTGGCTGATTCTCACTGACCGCAATGCCAGCAAGGGTCTTAGAGGCTCTGGAAGTCTGTAAAGCAGTTTGTTCTTCGTTAAAGGCTCTCCTTTTGGAGTCTTTGTGTCTTGTGGTTGTAGATGTTCATTCTCTGCTTCACTTTTATGTCAACAATAAGGTGAATTTGCTCTCCAGCCACACCTACCCTCCTCCAGTTTGCAACAATTGATCTGTATTGGAATTATAAAGTGACTGTCTGAGAGCTATCCTAGAAGGATATGGATTCTAGTAGCAGCTATCTTGAAAGTTTGGAAAGTTTTTCTTTTTTTTTTGTCAGAACTCCCTATGTAGTTGAAATCAATAAATGAATTTTCATATAAGTGAATTATCAATACACACAGTGGTGGTATCATGATTTCTATTCTGGCTAGTTTGTTTAATGTATTTTTATTTTAATTTTAATAAGGCAACTTCATATTTTACCCTTAAGAATCTGATTACTGGTTCAAATACATTCAATAACCTTGTTTTAATGCCACTTTGGCGTGGAATCATCCTACTATGTACAAATAGCAGCCAGCACTTAAATAAACACGTAAACATTAAGTTAAAATTAAAAGTGCTTCCAGGCACGTTCTATCCTCTTAGTGCTTTCCCTGAATACTGGCCAATGGCATGACGGCCACAACATGTGCAAATGCACCCTCTGATCAAGATTAGGGAATTGAAGAAATGAGCATAAATTGAAACTTAAATACTCACTCCGCTAACTTCATAGAAAAAAAAAATCCAAGACGTACCTCATCCTTCGCAAAGACTGTTTCATCATTAAAATATCCAGTTTTGTTACTCCCCAGAATATCATCAACGGAGAGAAAGCAAACAAACCCTTGCACCTTCTGAGCTTCTGAAGTATCGATGGACCTGCAAGAATGAGCCACATGAAGGGCCAGGCAGGAAAACCGAAGAGGAAGACCTGTCCCAGATTGGACACCTCTGTCTTCATTTCGATGGTTTTTTCTCCACTCTAATTCCTCCCGTCTCCACCTTCTATCCTATCCTGTCCTATTCGATTCGATTCTATTCTATCCTATTCTGTTCTGCAACTGTTGATCAAATGCTTACCATGTGAGGCCACTGTGCTGAGTGCTATGGGGGATATGAGATGAACAGGACAGGCCTGCCCCCATGGATCTTATACAAGGTCCTCTTCTGGTCTCCAAGTACGAGGGAACCAAATCATAGTGAGTAGCATTTACTTGGAGAGCTCCAGGAAAAAAAAAACACATCACAGCTAATACCCATCCAGAATCAGCACATTAGAGCCTTTGCTGTACCACCAATCCAATGGCGCTGAACACTGTCACGCTACTGAGTTTCTCTGCCCACATTCCTGGAGCTGTCCCAGCATGGTGAGGCACTCCGGCCAGAATTAGGCAATCCAAACCCCAAAGAGAGATTGCCTGGAGACTGTTTCAATTCTAATAGTCTAAACTACGTACTACGCAGTCTGGCCAATGCCCCCATGGGGAAATAGGGCAGAGGCCCCTAGAGAAACATGGAAACCCCTCTGAACTACCAGCCAACTTCCAAAGAGGTAACCCTCACCAGAGCCCCTGAAAGTCATTGTCATTATCCCCATTCTACATCTGAGGGAAAAACAAGGTCAGGGAAGTTAAGTAGCTTCTCCAAAGCCACCCAGCCAGAGAGCAGCACAGCTGGGATTAGGACCAAGTTTAAGCTACGAAGACCGCCAAAGTCAGGTGGGCTTGTGCTCTACCACACTCCCTTCCAAGAGTATGCAGCCAGGAAAGCCCTGATCAGTGCAGTCACTACAGAGTACCTTCACCCCCACTCCATCTTCCGCATCCCTTCAGACATCACTCAGACCGAGCAAAGCTGTCTGAGTGTAGACAGTGCAGGTCATGGTACTGTCCACATGGGCTCAAGACCAGGACAAAGGCAAATGAATTTAGCCCATGGCTGGACACCATAGCATCTGAAACAAACACTTTTTATGGGGGCGCACCTGGAAGAGTTGATTTATCTGTTAGGTTTTATCTGGGTCCAGGCCACCATTCCTGGAGCCTGTCTCCAGGCTAGGAGCAGCAGCAGAGGGAAGGCCAATGGTAAGGAGATCCCATCCGTATCCACGCAGTGGTAGGAAAGGGAAGGTTTCCCCAGCTGCTTTGCTCAGCGGGGCAGGCGTCTAACGCCCACCAGGAAATCAAGCTCAGCCTCAGGCCTGAGCATCCGGGGGCAGCACAGCCAGGTGCTAATGCTGCCTGGCTTCAAACTCCAGCTCCGCCTATGAACTGTGTGGCCTGGGGCAAGTAACTGACCCTGCTCGTGCCTCAGTTTCCTCCTCTGGAACATGGAGATAATAATAGGACCAGTCTATAGGGTTGCTGTGAGGAATAAATGAGCCAATATGTGTAAAATGCTTTAAACCAGGCTGCAGCAAACATAAGCTCCATGTGAGTGTTAGGTATCATCACTATTATAGAGGTGGCAATTCTTGCCATTTAGGCTCTCAAAGTGCAACAAATAGGTACAAGCGACTGTCCTCTGCTAGGTCCTTTGTGGAAACTCTGTCTGATCCTTACAAAAACATCCTATTACATATGGGGAAACTGAGAGCTGAAGCGCACAGATCAAGGTCACAGCTGCTAAGCCCTGGGACAGGGATTCAATCCGAGGTTTTTCAGACTCTAAGGCCATGTTCTTGCTTTTAGCGCTGATTCAAGTTCTCCTGAAATTTTGCCTTGAAGTTTAGCCCAGTATCCAAAGCGCAGATCTAACCTGGTCCTGTTGAAGGTCTTCAGCAGCTCCCATTGCTTGCCCAGGGCCAAGTGTAGTCTCCCTGCTCAGCACTTTCCCAGCCGGCCCCTGCCTACCTCCCTGATGTCATCCCCTCCCCCATCCCAGGCACCCCTGAGCCCCGAACCTCTCCTGCTCCTCTCCAGACTGGCTTTAAGATCCCCCTGTTCCTCTCTAGACCCAGAGACCCTGGAGGGGCCTCGTTATGTCGGCACCTCCAGTGCACGGCAGGGTGCTCCCAGCACCCTCCTCCTGGGTGTATTTACTTTACTCACTTGATCTTGGCGTGGGCCCGGGTGCTGGTGACCAGTCGGAGGGACAGCTCATTCTGATAGCGAGGGATGTCGTCACAATACACGGCCTCCCCACAGGCCTGCATGGATGCGCCCAGGTGGGGCAGGGGCCGGCCCACCATGTCGTCCTCAGTCTGACCCTTGGGCACCTCCTGGAACAACACGGTCACCAGTCAGGCTGAGCTGCAGAGGACACAGTTCCTCGACAGGCCCAGGGAAACCATGGAGAGCTTCAGGCCAAAGCAGACCTGAGGAGTGGGACTGGAGGAGGCAGGAGGGGCACAGGGCGAAGGAAACAGAAAGGCAGATGAGAAGCCATTGAGAAGGTGGTCACAGTCTCACTATATAGAGGAACAACAAAAAGAAGAGAAGTTTCAGCATCCACCCATCATTTGGGAAAAAAATTATGGTATGCTCATACAGTGAAATAGCATGCAACTGTGAAAATACTTTTGAAGAATTTTAATTAGAAGGAAAGAATGATCACATTAAGTGTAAAAACAGGACATAAAACTTTGTTTGAGTGTACATATAATGATTCAAATTCTGTAGAATAAATATATATATAAATATAGCATGTACATGTCCATATATGTCCATATATGTCCATATACGCATAGGAAAAAATGGAAAGAAGTAAAAAGAATATAATAATGATTTTCTCTTGGAGGTGGGATTTTGGGTGATTTTTATTTTCTTCTTTATTCTTTTCTGTATTTTCCAAAATAGTCTAAAATTTACTCATTTCATAATAAAATTCTGTTTTACGTGTTCTTCAAAGCAATAATAAAAATGGCTAATATTTATTGAATGTTTGCTATATGCCAGGAACTGTCTAAGCTATTTAGTTTTACTACCACATTTAAAGCCATCCTATGAAACAGGGCCCATCATCATCCACATTTGCAGGTGGGTGTAATTAACTCACCCGAGAGACACAGAGAGGAAGTCACTTGTCTAAGATTATACGATTATGAAATGACAGAGTTTGGATTCAAGTCCTGGCAGTCAGGCCCAGAGTTCACCATTTGGACCATTACACTCTAGTGCAGGGGTCCACAAATTGTGGCCCATGGGCCAAATCTGGCCCACTGCCTGTTTATATAAATAAAGTTTTATTGATACATAGCCACACATTCATTTATGTATTGCCTCTGGCTGCTTTTGTGCTACCATGACAGAGTTGAGGAGTTGCAACAGACACTGTATGGCCAACAAAACCCAAAATGTTTACAGGAAAAGCTGATCTTTTATCTAGTGTCTCTCAAAAAGTTGCTGTTGATAGAAAGGCTTTTTTTGTTTTGCATACGTGCTCCAGAGAACTCCTGGCTTTGCAGATTAGCCCCACAGAGGCACCAGAAAAGGCAAAATGGAAAAAAAATTCTTTAAGGAGCTGGTGAAGATGAGAGTAATCCCAAGAGAGAAATGTAGGTGAGCGAGAGGGGAAATAGCTTCATTGACATTAATACGATTCCCATTTTCTTCACTGGATAATTACGCACAACAGCAAGGAGCTTTAAGCACCTACATACAACAAGTAGGTCATTCGCCAATGGTCAGCATCATCTGATGTGGCCTGCAAGGGCCCCTGATATTAGCTGAACACCCACTGTACTCACTTGGAAGAGCTGGACGTTGGTGGGAGGGTCTTTCTGAAAGAGTAAGGTGGCACTGGCAAAGGTGGGATCCAGTTTACCACACTTCTGTGGAGGCAAGAAAACAGAAGTGATCATGACTATTTCTATCATTGATCCCATCCTTGGCTGTCCCCAGGTAGTAATTGTAACAATTGTCCTCCTCATCTTCTCATTTTACACTCATAGTACCGGCTGGATCTCTCTCAACATCCGAGAGTGGGCTCTGAGAGCTCAGTATTTCATAACAGCCTCTTCTCTCCCACCACCCCTGCACCCTGCATAATTAATGGTTTGTTCTTCTCCCCAACACCCAACAATTCCCTTCTTCCCGCATTTATGCATGCTGCTCTCTCTGTTGGGAATAACTTTCTCCCCCAGCCTTCCTGGAAATGTCTTCCTTCTCCTCCTCAATTCTGTGGGAAATATTTAATGACATGGGACATGTTCACAATATTTTAATTTTTTATACATTTCTGTATTTTTTGTTTTCCACAAGTTTATTTCTTTTATAATCAGAAAATATAGGTACTAACAACGTTTTTAAAAGAGGGATTTCACTCTGCTATCCTTCATATCTGTGAAGCCTTCTTTCCTTTGTGCTCCCCCCAGTTCCATCTCCTCAGTGGTCACACTTGGCTGGCCTTTATCCACTGTGTTCTCACCTACTTTAGCCTGCCCCCTAGTGCCTAGTGTAATCCTACCATATAAAAGGTGCAAAATAAATGAACCAATCTCAGGAGCTGGGTTCTATCTCAGCCAGCACCCTCTCATGAACACACATCCTTGCAGTGACCACATTCCCCCTGGCTGTAGCATTCTCACTCCACACTCTACATTCCAATCCTAACTACAAAGCCGCAGTTGTATCAGCTATACTACTGGAAGGATCATCTGGTCTACCAGGTGGCTGGTCCTTTTGCAGATTTTACAGTGAGAGTTAAAGAGAGCTGTGGCCTGTTCAAGTTTTCACATGAAGTAATGACACAGCCAGGACAAAAATCCATGTCCCTGACTCCAAGTCCAGCGCTCTGATTCTCAGCCACCCAGTTGGCTCCCATCTCTGTGTGGCTACCTGGTCGCCGCTCCTCTGGTCGCCGCTCCTCTGCCCTTAGATGTCCAGAGGAGAGGAGCAAGTTTACCACCTGGTCCACAGCACTCTCTTGCCCAGACCAGCTTCCCAAATCCCCAGACGAAAGTGCTGCAGAGAGTCTGCTCCTTGCCCAGGCCCCTCACTCACATCTTCCGAGTCCACTTTGCCCAGCTTCTGAAGCACCGTCAGGTAGAACTTGAAGAAGAAGCTGAGGGTGAGGGTGCGCCGGAACTCTATCATGCCACCAGGGGCGTCAGGGGCCAGTTGCAGCTCCTCCGCCAGGCCTGCACACACGTCCTGCAGCAGCTCCTCATTCCAGAACCTACCAGAGAACAGGTCATGAGACGGCGCTCCTATCCAGCCCTCAGAATCACTTGTGTGGAGTGGTACGCACAGGGCCTCAAAGGCATACGAACCTCGGTTCAAAATCTGGCTCAGACACTTATAGTTACATGACTTTAGGCAAGATACTTGACCTCCTTGTGACTCAGTTTCCTCGTCTTTAAAAATAGATACAATAAAAAAGACCACAAAAATAATCGTTAAATCTGCTAAGACTTTTCAATGCATTTGGCATTGAAACATTACTGAAAAAGTAATAAATGTTGTATAAATTTAGTTCATTTATATGAAACATTACTTTCAATTGAAATTAAAAATTGTTGTAGTCAAAGTTTGTATATTCATTTTACCGATGAGAATACTGAGGCATAGGAAGTTTAAAGAACTTGACTTATACTAACAATCTGGTGAATGTTGGAGCCAGGAATTGGAACCAAGGGGCCAAACTCCAAAGCTAAGCTTTATCTATACATGTGGTTATATTAAGGATTACATAGGGTAGTGCCAGTGAAGTGCTTGGTACAATTGCTACTATGTAACAGCCATAGGAATAGTGGTAGTCATACTAATAGTGTAGCAATAGTAATAGTAGTAGCAGCAATAGCAATAGTAGTAGTAGCATTAGCAATACTAATAGAAGTAACAGTAGCAGTGGCATGTGCAGTAATATTAGTAGTAGTGGAAGCAATAGTAATATTGTTTAGTAGAAACAGAGGTAATAGTAGCAGTAGAGAAAGCAGTGGTAGTAACAGCAACAGCACTAGTAATACTATTAGTAGTGGTGGAAACAGTAGCAGCCACAGTGCTAGTTGCAATAGTAATAGTGGTAGCATCAATAACAGTAGTAGTAATGGCAGTAGTAATAGCATTAAGAGTAGGAGCAGTAACACTATTACTAGTAATATCCAGAGTAGCAGCAGTAATAGTAGTAGCAATAATAATAGTATTAGTAATAGAAGAGACAGCGATAGTAGTAGCAATAGTAATAGTAGCAGTAGCCACAGTAGTAATACTAGTTATAGTAGTGATAATAGTAGGAATAGCAGCAGTGATAATACCAGTAGTGATGGTAGTAGGAACAGTAGCAATAATAGTAGTAGTAATAATACTAGTTTTATTACTGGTAGTAATTATAATAGAAGAAACAACACCAATAGCAGCAATAGTAATAATACTTGTAGATGCAATATACGTAGTAATAGTATTAAGAGTAGTGCAGCATAGCAATGGCAATAGTAGTGTTGCAGTAGTAATACTATTAGTAGTGCAATCAGAGGTAATACCACTAGTAGCAGCAGTAATCAGCAGCAAAATTACCCATGGCAATAGAAGTAGTAATAGTAGTAGCAGCAATAGTACTACTACTAGCAGTCATAGTAGTGGTAGCAGCAGCAGCAGGGGTAACATTAGTAGTAACAGCAGCAATAAGACGCAGTTGTAGCAGCAGTATCATTTTACTGTTGGCTCTTACTTTGACAGCTGCTTCTGAGTGGTCTTGAGGCCTGAGATGGTTCTGTCGGCCATTCCACCATAGCAAAGGGCCAGCTCCTTTATCTGGGCAGTTCCTGGCTGGAACAGGACCCTCATGCCACTGGTCACCTTGGGTATGTAATCTTCTCTCCCAGCGGACTGCTTGAATGCTGAGAAAAACTCACCCTAAAAAATAACAGAACAGAACCTGTGTCCCACCTTGGTTTGCAAGGAATGCAGATTTTGAGCCTAAAACCCAGGGATACGCGGTGAGGTGAGGTGATAATACCATTGCAAACCAGCAAGGAGCTGGTGGCAGGAATCAAAGATCGAGACATGACTGACAATCACATTCTTGGGAGAAATTCCAGATCACATTCCCAGGAGCTGGGAAAGGGTCAGGATTTCTCCCTGTTAGTCAGGAAAGCTGAAGGGCAGGGACAAAGGAGAACTGGGTGCTCTCAACCAGACAAACAGCTGGGAGGAGGCAAGGCACTTTCACAAGGTCTCCTCAGAGATGCCTCAGCCCCCTTGTCTCCCCATCCTGGGGCCAGCATCAGAGCCCACCCGGCTTCCCGGGGCTGAGGTGAAACCTCTGTTGGCCTGACTGCCTCTCAAGCAGATACAACAGGATGCCAAAGGGTGTTTGAAACACACCGTCAGCTTGTAGCTTCTGCAGACACTCTCTCTAACTTGTCTCTCCCACCAGTCTATTGGCTGCAGTTAGAAATCTTCCTGAAAGAAGGAATCACACTATGAAACAACAGCTGCCTCTGTGATCTGAACATGATTTTCCCCCTGGGTCCAAGCCAGGCTCTGTCCTTGGGGACAGGAGGAGCGCATGAGTGGTTTTCCAGGTAAGAACCATCTGATGTGAAGCCCTTTCCGTGTCAAGTTCCTCTTGAGGTTTGAACTCACCCTGGCACCACAAATTCTGATTAACATCGAAGGCTGGAGGTTTAAGGAAAGGTGAAGTGGAGAAAGCACAATGAGGCCCATTGTCAAGGCCCAAAATGGCCACAGGGTTTTCTCTGAAGAAGCCATGGAGGCCCCTCCTGATGACAAAGCTGGTCCAGATTCCTGGGTGTCAAACAAGGCCCTGGGGCCATGAGCCCAGAGTTTGAACTTGGTTCTGGAACAGAGGTTCCAGCTCCTCACTTCCAGGACCGTAGGAAGCCAGGGTGACATGTCCACTGGGGTGCGGTGAAAGGTTGGTGTCAGTCGTCAACTGTTCCTTCTTGAGAAAGCCTTCCTAATTCTGGGCATAAAATCTTCCTTTATGAAATGATTTTTGTGTTGTTAATGTCCCTGCCTGGCAAAATCAAAACTGGGGAGGGCTGTACCTGTTTCCTCCTCCTTCCCCCACACAGTGCCTTTAACATTTTTTCAGATCTGTGAAGTACAAAACTCTGGCCACCACTGCTCAAAACTGTCTGTAAGGACAAGCTAGAAACCACCTCTGGGGCATCACTGCTCTAATTGAATTAGCATTCTCATTAAACACGCCTTGTACCCGCGCTGAAGCACTGGCTGTGATGAAGCCTTAACAGCCCCTTTACAGCTGGTTGCCGGCCTCTCACACGTCACCTTTCTAAAGGGCCCATCATGGAATGCGCCTCGAGCTGTGCGATCAAGATCTGCAGGGAGACAGACAAACTCAGCAGGAGAGCCACCACAGGCCCCAAGGAAGAAGAGCGAGTAGCCAGAGGAGCCCAGACCTGCCCAAACAGGCCAGAAAACCCGCTCGTGGAGCAGAAATCCGCCCAAGACAACCCAGAGCAAGGTCAGTGACTGAACTCATCGAGCTCAAAGTCAGCACGTGCGGATTTGACTGACAGGCAGTTTCTCCACTCAGCACACAAACCCCACGCTTCACGGTGTGAAACCCAGTCTCCTCTGGCCTGGGGCAGGGATATTTGACAACCAATGTGCTCGTGGAATTTGTAGTAAAACCAGCTGGTGACCTCCACTGCCTCCCAGACATCTGCCAGGAACCTTACGAATTATTTCTTTACAGTCCTCACAACCACCTGCCCAGTAGGTAACATTGTGCCCATTTTACAGATGAGGAAATCAGGGCCCAGAAGAGTAAAATGACCCACTGAGGATCACACATCGAGCTGTCTGGTTTCATAGTCCACACCCTGTGCACCCCTACCCTGACCCTTCTCACTGTCCGAGGAGACATATGGTCGGTTGAAGGCAAAGTTCAGAGACGAGAACACCAACTTAAAGTTGAGAGCTGCTGAGGGTGGTCTCGAGCAGACTCTGGTCTCCTTGTCTGGAGCCTGGCAGGAGGAGTGACTCGGCACAGCACCTCACCTCCCTGCTGTAGGGGATCTCGATAGCAAGCAGAATCTCCTCCGGACCCAGCAGGGTCTTTCTGTAGCCAGGGAAGAAGGTGTGGTCCATGCGAATGGTTCTTCTGGTGCCTGTACAGAGGCAAGAGGAAGAGGGATCAGTGTGAGAGGGCACAGGACAGCCCGCCAGTGGATTCTCCATCCTGGTCTCTGATGCCCGCAGTCAGAGGGGATGGCTGGCACACTCGGGGCCAAGGTCCTCCAACTGACATCCTTGAGCAATGGTGTCTGGCATATGTTTAACAACAAATTCTTTCGGGGGAAAGAAGCTCTAATTCTTAGTATTTGCTAGTTTTTGTGGTATAAATACTCCCACCATAGTAATTTCCAGCTACCTGAATGACATCTCTGACTGTGAATTTAGAAAGAGGGTAGCAAAGAGTTGACACAGCAGGTCTGCTATCCTCTGAAGGCCTGCTTACCAGGTTGGCGTTTGCTGTCCTCCGGGAACTTGGATCTCACGAGAGTTCCCACCATTGCCCAATAAGAATGACTCACTCGGCCTCTGCTGCTTGTACGAACAAGATGGTTTACACTGAACCCCTGCTTTCCTTCTGGGAGTCTGGATTTTTGCTATGTGCCAGGCAGAGCTGTGTGACCAGCCCTCAATAAAGCCCTGGGTACTGGACTCTAACAGGCTTCCCCAGTAGACAGCATCTCACATATGTTGTCACAACTCAGCTTGTTGCTGGGGGAAATAAGCGTGTCCTGTCTGACCCCTCTGGAGAAGCTGGTGCCTGATTTCCCCTTGCCCCGTCACCTTTTCCCTTTGCTGAGTTTGCTGTGTATCCTCCTGCTCTAAAAAGATGTAGCCATGAGTACAACTCTCTGCTGAATCCTGCGAGTCCTCCTGACAAACCATCAAACCTGGGGGAGGTCTTGGGGACCCTCCGACAAGGAAAGGGGCACCGAAGCTTGCCATTGCCTCGCATTTCCACTCTACAGATACAATAGAGGGAAGTAACCTCAAGAGCATAGACATAGCAAAGTGAAGTAGAATAATCAGGAGTATTTATTATCTTTGTTTTAAAGGTAATTTATCTTGTTGTAAGTTTGTATAATTTAATTTTTAATAATGGCCACCTTTAACAAACACACACAGACTCCCTGAAAAGCCAGCCATCAGCTGTGGTGAGCTGGTGCATTCTGGGTCCAGCACAACACTGACTAAGGCATCTGGTGACAGAGCCTGTTGGGAATTCTTAATAAACAATGGCCCAGCTCTCCTGGCCCCCAACCTGCGTCCATCTCCCTTGCAGCCTCCAGGGACCCTCAGGACAGCTGGGTCGTTGAACTTAGGGCTCTGTTTCTCTAGAAAGTGACCTATCTTGAGAGACTTTTCTCCCCCGCGACCCTCTTTCCTGACCTCTGCATGAGGCAGCTCACCTCTAGACACCATGGTCAGCTTGGCCCCGCTGGCCATGAACACAGGGTTGAGGTCGGAGATGGGGCTGGCAGTTATGATGTTCCCTCCAATGGACTAGGACAAGCAGAGAGAAGGTGTGAGAGCTCAGCCAGGAAAGCCTGGTTCACCCAGCTGGCTCCCAAACACAGGGCAGGAGGGTGACACCTGTGGACCTCCAGCCCCTGTAGACACAAAACTGGCACCGTGAGAACTCGGGAATTCAGAACAACATGCAAAACTCGAGAGCTGAATGCTTGGGCATGGGTCCCAGCTCTGAAACTCCCCTCTCGGTAAAGCAGGGCAAACCCTTTTAAAATTTGTTGGTTTGTTTGTTTGAACTCATTCACCCTTTTTCTGAGAAGGTTGAGGTGGTTTATCACTGAGGCCATAGAGAGTTAGTAAAATAGAAATAGAAGATAAGGATCAAGGAAAAAGAGGAGGAAGACTTGAGGATGAACAATTTGCTCCAATTGGACCTGAGCTTCCTGGCAACTTGGCAAAGAACGGAGGAGAATCAGCACAGGGTTCTCGCTATCAGAAAAGAGGAAGAAGACCAGTTGCACAGTGAAAACGAACCCTTCCCGGAAGTGGGTTGCAGCCGAGCTGGGGAGCTCAGGGGAGCTTTCTGAGTCTGTCTCCTCGTCTACAGCTGGAAGTGGCAGGTGCTTGGGGAGGGGTGCAGGGAAGGGCAGTAGGCTGTTTTGCTTCATTTGGTTTTTGATTTTAATTTCAAAGACGGTGAAAAATAAAACGGAAGGGGTGGCTTTCCTCCCAATGCCATCAACTGTCGTGAGCCTCAAATGGCACCGGCTGTGTGAGCACCATCTGCAGACTGGGAATGTGGGGGTTAGTCTGCAGGCTGATTGTGAACAGTCACCAGGTGGACCCCTCCCTCCTCTCAGGGGGTCCACCTCTGGCTCTCCCCCAACACTAGAAGGAAGTCCCCTCCCTATTTGGCTTCTGCCTAACTCATCTCTCATCTACCTGCCTAGGGCCTCAGCCAAGTACAGGAAGAGAGGGGCAGGAGGCTCCATCTCTCCAACCTCAGGGGTAAAGACTGAGCCACAACAAGTGTTTCCCAGAGCGGCCCGCAGACCGCTGTCATCAGAAGCACCCGCAAGGCACCATCCTGGCCCTAGAGTCAGAACCTCTGAGGGTCGGGCCCAGGAATATGCATTTTAACAAGCACCCCAGGCAGTTCTAAGCATGAAGGATTGAGGCCCGCTGGGTCTGCAGCAGAGGCCAGACTAGCCCCCGGGACTTGTGAGAAAGGCCGACCCCCTGGGCATTACGGGCCCATGAACAGAGACTCACCGCCACAGACTTGAGCTGCTTCCCAGAAAACCAGCGCAGCTGTTCCAGGACGCCTCTGAACACCTCTGTTTTGTGGGTAGGAAGCTGGGCAACTGCATCCAGCAGGGTCTTTTCCACACAGCTCAGGGGGCAGGAGGCTCCAAAGGAGATACCTGGGAACACACGCTCAGAATAACAGCGATTCCCTTCGCAGCTCAGAAAACCCTTTCACACACAGTTCCTATCACCCTTTAAAGCTATTGGAGTGAGGCTGAACCAGGACTCACATCCTTATATGGGTAAAAACATTAAGTCCCAGAGAGGTTAAGTGATTTGTTCAATGCCACACAGCTAATAAAAGAGCCAGGACTCAACCCTAGGACTCTTGATCCTACAACCAGAGTGCTCTTTTCCCTAAAGTAGTAGTTCTCAACTCAGTAAAATCAGATCTCTAAGAGCTAAGTCCTGGCGTTTTTTAAAAAGCACATAACAACTCCCCCCACCTACCCTTACCCCCATGAGCGGTTGTAACGTGCAGCCAGGTTAGAGAACAACTACCAAAAAACCCACAGCCCTTGCCACTGGCACCCTACCATGGATGCTCAGCAGAGGCAGGCCGTGAAGGGTTGAGCTGCTTCCCCTGCGCAGGGTGGCTCCCGGAGAAGCAGGTGGCAGCGAAAGCCAAAGGGGAGGCTTTCTGGGGACCCGCCATCCCCTCCGGGTGATTGATTCCCAGTGTCCCAACCCCTCTGTGGGCTCAGGTGAACCTCCTTACCTTCCTCTCCGTGCTCCACTGAGTTCAGCTCGGGGATCCAGGCTGGGCACACGATCAGAGGAAACAGCTTGTTCTTAAACTTCATCTCGATGCCTGGAAAGAAATGGAAGCCTGAGGTTGCAGGCCGGTCCTTTATCCCCAGGGCAGCCCCCGGCATTCTTTCCACCACTGCACTGGATGGATGCCATACTCACAGTGTGACTGCCCCATGGGCATCTCGGGATGAGGAGGCCGTGGATGAGATGGGGTAAGCACGGTTCCACACTGTCAGCCCCAAAGCTGTGTCTTTCCCTCCCTCAAAAAAACTGTCCGAATTCAGATGAGATGAAGTTGAATATTCTCGTGTGTGTGTGTGTGTGTGTGTGTTGTGTTTGCAGGTGTTTAGTAACAGTATTAGAAAACGCAGAGTATTAAAATAGGTCCGGAACCCTTCTAAGCACTTTACACATTTTGACTCATTTAATCCTCACAGCAGCCCTACGAGACAGTGATTTCTTCTGTTTAGAGATGAGGAAACTGAAGCACAGGGAGGTTGAGTTTCTTGCCCAAATTACACAGCTAAGAACGGGCACATTGCACTACTGGACCTACTGTTAGAGTGGGGTGTGATAGTAATGGTAACATGAAAGTCCGACATTCGGACAAGAGGGAAAAGTGAATGAGGGAAAACTTCAAATCTGCCACCTGGTCCCCACGTGTGTCTGGGTTCCTCAAGGTACACGGCTTTGTGGGACCACATGCCCAGGCTGGGGTTCTGCCCTTCCGGCCACTGAAGTTAGAAAGTTCTGTGGACAGACAGACGTGTCTCTGTTCCCCAGACCTATTTAGCACAACACCTCCCCCAGCCCCGCCCACAGGGCCATAGGTGGGAAAGGTTAAAAAGAAATGTCTGTGTATCCCCCACCCTCCCATGTGCTGCTGGGAATTCCTGAGGGTTCCAGGAGTCTGGCCAGTTTGAATATCAGCTCCCAGGACAAAGAACGCAGATGGAGGCAGAAAGTGGCCTATCTGGGTAAGGTTCTCTCTCTGCCCGGCTGCCCCCAAGAACCTGTGCTGGCTGTGGGGTTACACTGGTGGGGTGTGTGTACAAGGGAGGAGCGGGTGGAGCAGATGGAGTGGGCTTAAGAAATTATTTCTAACTTGGAGCTTATAAAGTTTTCGTGAATTTCTTTCTGTTGGAATCTAACTGGGTCCAGGACAGTGTGTGACCCGGAACACGCCATAGGTCAAAGGACCTCAGATTCTTCCAGCCAGTCCTTCACCTTCCCTCTTGCTACTTTGGGCTGTGGCTACTCGGGCCATCATGATGACCTCACCTGAGCCCATCTCACAGCCCACCCTGCCAACCTGTGCGTCACATTCCTGCAGCTAAAGACTCTACCGCACCTGTGCTCATGGGGCATGGCCAGCTCTGCAGATCCAACAGAGCCCAGGGCTCAGGGGCTCTTTCCAGAACCAGAGCCAAGAGTCTCCTACAAGCTGAACTGGCTGCTTAAAAGCATGTCTAGTCCCGCCAAACCAGAGGTCCTTTAAGGCAGACCTCCGCTGTGCCACAATCCTCTCCTTGGGTCCTCGGTGCACTTGGGACCCAGCACAGTGGAAATGGGCCAAGCGAGGTTTAGAAATGGATGGAGATTAGCAGGGACCTGGGCACATCTCCTCCTGTCTCTGCAAGCACTGGGACCAACAGCTGTACATCTCAAGTCTCCTTGGCCTGTTCTCATATTGTGGGCCTCCTGTCTGAACAGAGCAGGTGGCCACAGTCATAGGCAACACAAACACAGTCACACTTGGACATCTCCTCTCTTTTGCCTTACCTCATCACCCCCAGGAAAAGTGGGGGGCAAGAGAGTGACCTTGATGGGACCCCTGGCATCCATCAGGCATTGACCTACACTTTACCTCCATTGCTCCCTCCTTCTTCCAACTTGGAGACACTCCAGGGAAGGAATTATGTCCAATTGATCTTGGCACCCCCAGCCCCTCCCAGAACACCTGGCATGTAGCTGGCTCTCTGAAAACATTTATGGAGAACAGTCAGCAAGGATCTCAGTTAATACTCAGAACAACCCTTTAAGGAGGTATTATTGCTCCCATATGTGAAATGGGAAAATGAGGGCAGAGAAGAAGTAACTTTTCTCACTTCACTCAGCCAGCAAGGGGTTGAACTAGGTCTGTGTGACTACAAAGGGGTCATGGCAGGAATTCAACTGCCCAGATTCCTCGGTGGGTCCCCAGGCCCTCAGGTGGTCCTCAGAGCTGGCTCTGGGCCCTTACCAATCTCCATGTTCCCCACCACCAGCGTGGCCTCGGGATGCTGTGCTTTGAGGTCCAGCAGCTCCTTCAGGGTTGATGCCTGGATCCAGGTCACACGCTCCCCTTCAAAACGCAGCTGCTTCTGAGGAGCGTCTTTCAGTCTCTGCAAGACGTAGTTTTCTCACCCCACTGTCTCCTCCTTCCCATTGCCATTCCCATGATAAATTGCCTTAAGTCCACAGACGGGTCAACTCTTCTGTGGGTTTGTTTCATACTGACTTCAGAATGAAAATACATGTCAGGGTAGAAGTGAGGAGAACTAGTATGTATTGAGGCAGGAATTGCATTGCAGCTCTTACATACATTCTCTCTCTTGATCTTTAGGAGACCCTGGTGAAGGAGGCATTGTCAGCCCCATCTTCTACAGGTGAAGGCAGAATGTGAGGATCAAGGTTATGGGACCTGTGACACACAGTGACCTGAACTGTCATGACCAAAAGCCCAGGTTCCTTGCACTGCCCTCACTGTCTCCAGGAGGTACAGTGGACAAGGTATAGGAAGGGACAAATGTCGTGAGGGAAGGGGCATCAGAAGTGAAGACAATGGGGGCCTGGTTCTAGTGTGTGTGGGGTGATGCAAGGCTTGGAGAGAAAATCCCAAATCGGAAAGTTTTTTTGAGGTTTCATAATCCAGAGAAAGATATTCCTTCTGCCTGCTGAAAAGCCCTTCTCTCTGGCCCACTGAACTCATAAGGCAGTCTTCATGTGATCAACACCCCCCAAGAAATCTGCATTTGTGAAACTCTGAGAATGGCTGGATTATTTCCTTGCCATGAATGTTGAGGTGAAGGAGCAGAATCATTGAGGTGAGAAAGTGGGTGTGAGAGGTGTCCTGAAAACAGAGCTGCAAGCCATGGATCGTGTCCTTTGGATACAGCATTCTTTTTCTGTTTGTTCACTTTTTAAATAGATGGACTGCTCACAGAGAGCAGACTGGGTTGTTTGGGGGCTTATACATTAGATTTAGCCAGGAAGTCAGCAGATACTTCTAGAACATCTATTACTGTACTTGATGTGCCAGACACCTGGACTCCCTGTCCTCAGAGTGACACGTGGGAAAAGGAGGGATGTGGAGGTCCCTGTGGGAGTGTGTGGCAGAGAGGCTTGACCTCTGGGTGTCAGAGAAAGGAAGGGAAATGCAGGCTGAAAACTAAAGGACAAGCAGGGCACAGAGGTCCTAGGGGTCTGAAATAAAAAGGCTCATGGCACAGAGACTTCTTTGGGCCTCTCCCTGGGGCATCACCTACCAGCAACTCTGGGGGGAAGATGGGCTCCTGGGTGGGGTCCAGGGGCATGAACTCCTCTGGGTTGAATAAAGATGGAGAGAGAGTGACCTGTTGGAAAAGGGAACAGATAGATGGTACAGTATCCCCTCCTTTAAAGTGCCCTGTAGGACTTGCCCAGCCCTTTGTCCAAGAGAGCTCATTTGCAACCTCCAGCAGGGTGTTGGAGCAATAGGCAGCCCCTGGAAGGCAGGAACAAGGAAGTCTTACGATAGGACCCAAGGCTATCATGCACATGTACTGCCCTCATAATCTGGGCATAACCATTTCCTCTTCCAGCCACCACCACCAAGAGTGTGGAGAGAGCCCACAGGCTCCTTTGATCTGAGATTGACCCCCAGGCTTCCAGGGAGAGAAGGACCCACTTACCGTCTGGTCTTTCTTCTGGTTCATGCAGCAGTTTGGGTTGTCCCCCTTTCCTCCACAGCATCCACCATCCTAGAGAGATGACCAACACTCACACAAAAATATTCTGAAGAGCTTTCACAGAAGATAAAGGACCTAGATTATTAATCTCCAATGAAATCTGGCTCTGATAACTATGCCAGTGTCAACAGGAATAGCAGATACCCCAACCCCATCCCGCTTGCCTCTGCTTTAAGCACTTTCTGTTGCTTGGTTAATGTAGACTAAATAACTTGTTACAAGCAAATAGGATCTCTCCTGGAAGCAGCAGTGAAATTTAATTTTAAGGAAATTTCTCCATAAAACCTAGATCTTACTTTATCAAAAGACATGTTTACACTCATTTTCTCTCTTCAGTGCTGCTCCCTTAGGAAGCCCCTAGGAGAGGAATTCCCATTGGTTCTCTCAGCACTCCGGAGCTCTACTTCTAGATCAGGCAAGTTCTATGGGGCTTGGTTGGATGCTTCTCAGGCTGGGGTCATTGTGGGGCTCCCACCAAGAATGTCCAAGACCAGTGCTGGGTCCTGAGATGTGTCCAGCCAGTGTGCCTGATGCCTCACCACTACTTCCATAGGCACCTCTTGCCAGAAAGCTGAACACTCTTCATTCCTCACTGTGGGCCTGTTCTGGAGGAAGTGTACAGATCTGATGACCCATCACCCATGGGGAAAGGACGTGCTCAGGACCTCTTGGGGAGCCAACAGCAGAGCACAATGTAGAGTCCAGGTTGTTGCCTCCCAGAACTGAGGTATTGAGCGTGGGGAAGGGGTGTGTTCATCCGACTGATCTGCTCCAAGCAGGCAGGAGTCTCAGCTCAGGGCCTCAGGAGACACTCCAGAATTATAGAGCTCTGCTGAGAGGCAAAAGCGGGACAGCTCTAAGGCACATCCCCAAGCATATTTCTGGGGTAACCAGGTTCTGGAATTGGGGGCTGAGTCAGCCCTTCTGACATGAATACAGGAAACACCATGCCATGCCAACATTTCCTGAAGCATGAGGCACAACCAATTAGCGTTTCCAAGAATGCTGCCAGAGAGCCATGGAAGCCAAAGGCAGAGCCTTTGACAACCTAAAAGCACCGTCAGACTTGGCATCAGGAAAGAAACCCTCCCTTGCCTGAACTGCCTGCACACACTGCCCTGTGTGCAGACCCCTCCTGCATTCCCAGCTTTCATATTGGATCTCAGAGCAGCTCTATTCTAGACGTTCCATCATCACCTTGCTCTTCTCCTCCATATTTAGATAAAAAGGAGTAAAGAAAGAGGGGTTGCTATAGTGCTTCTTTTCATCTTTCTCTTTGCAGTAGGAGTGTTGCAGGGGCCCTAAGTGAAGTGAGGGGAGCCCGTCCACAGGGAGCCATCAGCCGCACTCACCTGGTTCTTGTGGGGAAGGACGTATTTCACAGAAGTGCATTTTCCAAATAATTAAAATGCCAGCATATTCTTACTTAGATTTTTTAAATTAATAATTCATTGATGTGTTCAGGACATAAACTATTGGGATTTACAATAAAGAGTCACTGCCCTCAAGGTCTACTGAGGCTGAATAAGGCTATTCTGCTTCCCCAGAGAGATTTCCACTTTTCTCAAAGACTGCTGAGTTTGTGCTTATTTTTGTGGTTCCTCCCTTTCCTTCCTTGTTGCTAGATGGACATTGTCATTCTTGGGAATAGTGTGCCTTGCTCTAGCAGAACTTCATCACCCTTTTCTAGAGTGTTCAATGGCCATGAAAACTGGAGAATCAAGTTAGTTGGAACTGTGTGTAGAATAAGAGTTAAAAGGCTCTGGATAAAGGCCTTGGGGACCTCCAATGAACAACGTGCACGAGCTTCTGAGCACACTCTACGTGCTGGTCAGTTTGGCTGCTCAGAGCCCTCAGCTCTGCTCTGCTCTGCTCTGCCAGCTGGATTGGGGGGCTGCTCCTTACAGTGGAATCAGGAACCCTCTCAACAACAAGAAAACTCCAACCCTGAGAAGGAGCATGGTTGTCAGCTACTCTCAAAAGCCCTTCTCTTTAGAGAAACTAGAAGGTCTGGTTAGACTGTAGCTCTTTGAGAAGACTCCTAGGAAATAAACACACGGGCAAGATGAACAATCCCTGGTTCTCAGGGAAGCCTGAGCAATTTATGAAGATCCAATATTGAGTAATAAAAGATGTCTCAGGATCCTAATTTATAATTTCCCTTTACTGAATACTAAAGATGTGCCAGGCGTTGTTCTAAGAGATTTACAAGAAGTGCTTTCCACACACACTATAAAAAGGTATTATTATAATCTCCATTTTAGAAACAGGGAAATTTGCCCAAAGTCATGCATCGATTAAGTGATGGAATGGGATTTGAACCCGGGTCTGCTGACATGAGTTTTCAATCATTCTTATTTAAATCCACATTTGCTGATTCCTCACCATCAACAGCACTCCCCAGGGTGGGGTGTTTTCCATCCTCATAGGCCCATCTCTATGTCCACCTGTTTGGAGCTATTTGGATGAAACACTCCTTTTTGTAATGTGCCAACACTAACAGTCAGTGAAAAGCATGGGAGGCTGGGACTATCCCCTCAACCCTGAATCAAATTGAGAGGAGACTGATTGACTGGATTGAGGATCAATTTGGCCTAGTTGGAGAATCAGGTGAAATCTGGGGAGATTAAGCCAAGAAAGGAGAGGCCAGCCCTCTGAACTGTTGGCAGATGGCAGGTGTGTGTCTGTGTCTATAATCTCATGTTCACACACCCCGCCTGTGCTTTCTCACTCAGCGTTACATGAACAATACAAGAGTTCACAAACTGTCTGGAGACCTCATTAGCAGCTTCATAAGCTCGGCAGACTGCCAACTGCAGAAAGCAGCTGAGGAGGAAAGGAGGAGGGGTGCGGGTCCTGACTCAGGCTGCATTGTTATTAAATGCCACATTCAGCACCTCTGCCACGGGCTGAGTATGCCAGTCTCCAAGGGAAGCTGCCGAGCCCAAATGCCCTGGAGGAATTCAGCTCGTGGGCAGCATTCCTCTTCCAGGAACCAGCTCTCCAGGCCTACCCAGGAAGAGAAGTCCCCATGCTGGTGATGAGAACCCCTCCCTGAATAAGAATGGCCATGCCAGGTACCACTGCCCATGCCAGGTACCCGTGGCCAGAGGGCCTGCCAGTTGGCCATCTTATCTTTCTTCTCTGTAATCTAGAGGCCCTTGCCATCCCTCCAATAGCAATTCCTGAGTGTCTCTGCTTTGGGAGCAGGGCCACACTGTGCTGGGGCCCAGACTTACCCTGGCGAAGGTCCGGAAGCCCTGGAGGATGGGTCTGTAGCCTGTGCAACGGCACAGGTTCCCTATGGTACAAAGAAAAAGTTGCAGTGTCAGCACAGGCCCCAGGCAAGTTGGGTGGGTTTGTGGTTTTGCTCCCGGTTCAGTTAGATGCCCTCTTTGCACGCTCTGTTTCCTCTGCCTGTAGTGCCCCTCTTTCTCCTTGTCTTCCTGACTTCAAAACATCTAACATGTCTTCCAGGAAGCCTTCCTAGAATGTCCAGGTTGAATCAGGTGTCCCTCCTACATGCTCCCATGGTGACCACTCATAGCTTTATCAGAGAGCTTATCAAACTACATCATCTTCCTCCTCAGCATGTGAAATCTTTGAGAGTGGGGATTGCGCCTTTCATCCCTGTTTCCCTTGTACCCTGTATGGTGCCTGACATATGATAGGACTCAATATAATGGATTGAATAAGTGATGGATTGTATGATGAATGGAGGAGCATCCTTCTCTACTCAATTCAGAGGAACAGAGACCTGGTCCAGACTCCTGGGCCCATTCACAGAAGGAAAACTGGGAAGCCAGTCTCTGCCCAAGGCTCAGAATCATGGTCACCTTCCTCATATGTGGCCTTTGTCCTACAGAGTCCTGTTGTGGTGAAAGCTGAGATGGAAGGAAGCTATGTCACTAGCTTCTGTGGAGTTCTCCAAACCATCTCCGCCCATGCCAGCCACCTACTGCTACCTGGTCCCAGGGTGGGGGAGGGCAGGAGGACACCTCAGGAAGACAAACACTAAAGCAGGAGACCCCAGGAGGTCTCCAAACCACCCAGTGTTCTAAGAGAGGGCCAACCTTCCGGTAGATCATAGGTGCCACGTTGGGGTATTCTGAGCCTTTCCTCCAAAGATCAGCACCTTGAACTCCTAGTCCACTCCTGGCTTCCACTCTGGTCCGGCCCCGACCTCTGCAGAGCCCCCTTTGCTATCCCACCTCTCTGGCTGTGCCTCAAGGCCCGTACCTTGCAAGGCATCCTCGATCTCCTCCATGGTGGGTTCGGGCTGGTTCCGGAGCAGCGTGTACATGCTCATGACAATGCCAGGGGTGCAGAACCCACACTGGGACCCGTGGCTTTTGGCAATCCTCTCCTAAAAGGGGCAGAAGACATAAACACCTGTGTTGACAAAACCTCTCCCAGGCTCCCTACACGACTGAACTGATGTCAGCCCATGTTGACAGACAATGTGGAGTAGCAGTCACTTCACAAAGTCAAATCCTAGTGCCACCCCTCACCAACTGTGACCTTAGCCAGGTTGCCAAGCCTCTCTGAGCCGTAGATTTCTCATCTGTATCATGAGGAACATCCTACTATTTACCTCCAGAGCTGTGGTGAGGATTCAATGAGATAATTCCCATAAAACTCCTAACATTATACCTGGAATACAGTAGACGGTCAACCAGTGTCAACTTTTAATAGAAAAGCCCCTTCAAGGAATAGCAATTATTGGAGCCATAAGGAGCTTCTCAGCCTTCTTTGAGCAGAGGAGGAGGAAGAGGCCCAGAGATTTGTCCAACTGTGTCCTTTTTATAACTACAATATCTAACAATCCAACCCAACCAGTATTTGTTAACAACCAACTGAATACATTTTATTCCAAACAGAATACCATTGTATTCTTAAGTGAAAGAAGCTCTTGCTGTCCATTGGGTACATAAGAATTGGGAAATGTGTCATATAGAATTTTCTATATACATCGACTGTCACTGAATTTTCATTGAAATCTGAGGATTTTTAGTACAAGGAGATTCTCCACGTTCAGTTTTCTTTTGTACCTGGGAGTCTCTCTTGGCACTTATGTTAAGGCAAATTGCTAGACAATTATATCCCCATGGCCTAGAATATGTAGTCATTAATTTTATAAATATTTAGGGAGATCTTGTTATTTGCCAGGCATGGCAAAGGCCCTGGGCACTGAGTAGTGAAGACAGATGAGGTCCCTGGTCTCATGAAGCTCATGTCCTAGTAGGGGAGATAGTGACAAAAACAAACAAGAAAACACCTAGTGGAGGTCAGTGCTATACAGAGAATTAGTACCAGGTGACATGACCCAGAGTGACTAGTGGCTGCTCGGAGTGGTTAGAAATGGTTGCTCTGGGAAAGTGACCTTTAAGTTAAATTTAATAACATGATTAGGAATAGGAAAGAGAGTATTCTTGGCAGAAGGAACAGGAAGGGCAAACGCTGTGAGTCCAGCAAGTACAACAGCCTTGTGCTGGAGCTGTTGAAAGGGCAGTGTGGGTGGAACCTAGTGGGACAGAGAATTTGGCTGGGGTAACAGGCGCCAGCCAGATCATGCGGCTCTCCATAAGCCAGGGGAGGGATCTGGAACTTTATTCTGAGTGTGATGGGAAGCCATTAGGGCTGTTTTAGCAGGATGTGATATGATCCAATTTACGATTTTAAAGATTTGCTCTAGCTGTTGGGTGGGACTAGGGTTGTGGGGGGCCAGAGTAGAAACAGGAGACCAGGACACTATAGTGGCCCAGGCAGGAAGGGCTGGTGGTTCAGACCAAGCAGTGATAGTGGAAATGAAGAGAAAAAGAAGGTTTCATTGCAGATTTTGGAGGTACAGAAGACACTACTGGATGAATTGGGTGTAGTGCATGAAGGAAAGAATCATAAGTAGCTCCTAGATTCTTGTCACGAGCAATTGGGTGGACGCTTTTGCCATTGACTCAGATGGAGGAAGACTAGGGAAGAAAGAGATTAGGGGAAAATATAGTTTTTTGAGTTTAATATTAGACATCTGTATAGTGATGTCAAGTAAGCAGCTGGAAATAATGAATCTAACCTCTGAGGAGAGGTTAAAGCTGAAGATATAAATGTGAGTGCCATTTGCGTGTAGATGGTATTAGACTCAACTAGGAGGAGTTTGAAGATGGAGAAGGGCAGGGGCCCAGGCCAGAGGGTGCTGCAGCAATTAGGGGCTGAGCAGAGGATAAACTAGCATATGCTGTGAACATGGAGGTAGGAGGGAAACAAGGAAAGTGTTGTGTAGTAGAAACCGAGAGAAAAAATAAATGGACAAAGACAAGTGGAATCTGGCTCTCTAGCTTATCTGGAGCCAAAATAAGAGCATCTGGAATAATGATCTGTTCCATTGGAAAGGGAGGCTTTTAGCCTGATAATATGGATATGATCCCAGTGTTTAAACTGTTCGTTCTTTCTTTCATCTTTTTGCCTCAAAGAAAATTACAAACCCTGCATGGTGTCAAGATAGAGGCATAGGCAGACTCTGAACTCACCTCCTCCCACAGACATAAGGATTTACAACTACTCTTGAGACAATGACCCCTAAGAGAGAACTGAACACTGGATAAAAAGAACGCGCCCCCCCCCCCCCCCCCCAACAAGGGATGTTGCTGATTGAGGAGGAAGTGGCAGAAATCCCTTTCTGGAGAGAAAAAGCCACCTTCCAGCTGCAAAGCTTCACAGCTGGCTGGGAGCAACCTTAAGATATGAAGCCTTCCCTGGAGGAATGTGGGATGTGAGCAGGGGAGCATTACCACAATAAGCTGCTTTTGGACTCAGCACAACTGACATGTGTCACAATGTCTGGCTTTGATGGCTATTAACAATAGTGGATAATATCCCCAGAAAAGTTATCAGACATAAGGGGGACAAAAGCCTGCTCTTAAAGGGTCCATGTACAAATTCACTGATTTCAGAAAGAAACCTAAACACCGGAAAGAAAGATGCACAGTCCTTTGGTGAAAAGAGAATTATCTTATAAGCTCTGGGTGCATCTTGGTGAGAAACGAGACCTCTCAAGGGACTGAAACATTGGCCGCAGCCATTATTGTGACCTAGTACAGGTGCGTTGGCACAGATGCTGGCTGATGCCATTGGAGTTCTTCTCCTGGCCTGTTACCTCAGGGGTCTGCCCCACCCACTAGAGCACAGATTTAATCCAGCTCAGTTGGATACAAGCACAGAGAAAGAACCAACCTGAGGAGACAAAGGAACACATTCCAAGTAATGGAACAAGACAACACTCCAGAAGAAGAGCTAAACAAAACAGAAATAAACTGTCTACCTAACAAAGAGTTCAAACAAAGAGTCATAGTATGCTCAGTGATCTTTGGAGAAGAATGGATGAACTCAGTGAGAACTTCAACCAAACATTGGAAAATATGAAAAAAAGAACCAATCATAAATGAAGAATACAATACTGGAAATGAAAAATTCACTAGAGGGACTCAATAGCAGAGTAGATGACACAGAATAATGATCAACGAGCTGGACAAAAGACCAGAGGAAATCACCCAAGCTGAACAGATAAAAGAAAAATAATTAAAAAGAATGAGGACAGTCTAAAGGACCTCTGGGGCAACATCCAGGGCACTAACACCTGTGTTATAGGTGTCTCAGAAGGAGAAGAGAGATACAAAGGGGCAGAGAATCTATTTGAAGAAATCATAGCTGAAAACTTTCCTAACCTAAGGAAGGAAAAAGACATCTAGGTACAGGAAGCACAGACAGCACCAAACAAGATAAACCCAATTAGGCCCACAATTAAAGATAAAGAGAGAATCTGAAAAGCTGGAAGAGAAAGGCAACAAGTTACATGGAAAGGAAACCCCATAAGGCTATCAGCAGAAACCTTACAGGCTAGAAGGGAGTTTCATGACATTTTTAAAGTGCTGAAAGGAAAAAAATGATAGCCAAGAATACTCTACCCAGCAAGGTTATCATTCAGAATGGAAGAAGAGATAAAGAGTTTCCCAGACAAGCAAAAACTAAAGGAGTGTATCACCAAGAAACCAGCATAATAAATGCTAATGGGACATACTTAAGTGGAAAAGAGAAGACCATAAATAGGAATAAGAAATTTAAAAAAGCAATAATATTACTGGTAAAAGCAAATATACAGTAAATGTAGCAGATAAACCACCTATGAAGTTGATATGTAGGTGAAAAGACAAAAATACAAAAATTATCTACTTCTATGATAAGAGGGTAACCCATACACATGCACAAAAGAGGGATTAGATATGATATCAAAACAACATATGAGAGGAGTGGAATAAGAGTAGAGTTTTTAGCCAGAGGTCAAACTAAAGAGACCATCACCTTAATATAGGTTGCTGTATATGTAGGTTATTATACATGAAGCTCATGGTAATCACAAACCAGGAACCTGTAATAAATACACAAATTTAAGAAAAAGGAACCCAGACATAATACTAAAAAAAGCCATCAACCACAAGGGAATAGAACAAGAGAAGAAAAGAAGAGAGAAGAACTACTAAAATACCCAGAAAATAAGTAATGAGCTGGCAATAAGTACATTCTTATTAACAGCAATTAATATCAATATTAAATGTCAATGGGCTAAATGCTCCAAGCAAAAGGCATAGGGTGGCCTATCAGATTAAAAACAAAATAAGACCCATATATATGAGCATACAAGAGACACACTTTAGACCTAAAGACACTCACAAACCAAAAGTGAAGGGATGGGAGAAGATACTTCATGAAAATGGTAATGAGAAGAAAGCTGGGGTCGCAAGACTTATCTCAGACATATAGATTTTAAAACAAATCTGTAACAAGAAGCAAAGAGGGCATTACATAATGATAAAGGGAAGAATCCAACAAGAGGATATAACACTTGTAAGTATATATGCACCAAACATAGGAATACCTAAAAATATAAAGCAATCATTAACATACATATAAGGAGAAATAGAGAGCAACATAATAATAGTAGGGGGCTTTAACACTCTGCTTACACCAATAGATAGATCATCCAAACAGGAGATCAATAAGGAAGCATTAGCCTTAAATGACAAAATAGACCAGTTGGACTTAGTAGATGTATAGAGTACATTCCATCCCCAAACCGCAAAAGACACATTTTTTCAAATGCACATGGAACATTCTCCAGGATAGATCACATATTAGGCCACAAAATAATTCTCAATGAATTTAAGAGGATTGAAATAATACCAAACATCTTTTCTGACCCAATGGTATGAAACTAAAAATCAACTACAGGAAGAAAATCAGAAAAGCCCCAAATATGTGGAGATTAAATGAAATGCTACTGGACAACAATTAGGTCAATGAAGAAATCAAAGGTAAAATTTAAAAAAACAGGCCTAAAGGCAAATGGAATGAAAACACAACTTGCCAAAATTTATGGGATAGAGCTAAAGCAATTCTGAGGAGGAAATTTATAGAAATATAAACCTGCCTCAACAAAGAAGAAAAATCTCAAATAAATAATCTAACAGTGCACATAAAGGAACTGGAAAAAGAACAAACCAAGCAAACAAAGCCCAAAATCAGTAGAAGGGAGGAAATCATAAAAATCAGAGCAGAAATAAATGAAATAGAGACTAAAAGAGTAATAGGAAAAAATCAGTGAAACCCAGGGCTGATTTTCTGAAAAGATAAACAAAATTGACAAATCTTTAGCTAGACTCACCAAGGAAAAAACAGAGAAGGCTCAAATAAATATAATCAGAAATGAAAGACGAGAAATTACAGTGAACACATCAGAAATACAAAAGATTCTAAAAGAATACTATGAAAAGCTATATGCCAAAAAATGGAATAATCTAGAAGAAACAGATAAATTCTTAGATTATATAACCTTCCAAAACTGAATCAAGATGAAATAGACAATTTAACTAGACCAATCATCAGTAAGATTATCAAAACAGTAATCAAAAACCTCCCCAAAAATAAGGGAGGACCAGACGGCATCCCTGGTGAATTCAACTAAACATTCAAAGAAGACATAATACCTATCCTTCTCACACTCTTCCAAAAAATTGAAGAGGAGGGGAAGCTTCCAAACTCATTCTATAAAGCCAATATTACCCTGATACCCAAACCAGACAATGGGAACACAAGAAAAGAAAATTGCAAGCCAATAGCAGTGTTGAAATGAATGCAAAAATCCTCAAAAAATACCAGAAAAGTAAATACAGCAATACATTAAAAGATCATACACCAGGATCAAGTGAGATTCATTCCAGACATGCAGGAATGGTTCATTATCTGAAAGTCAATCAATGTGATACACCACGTGAACAAAATGAAGAATAAAAATCACATGATCATCTCAATAGATGCAGAGAAATCACTTGACAAGATACTGCATCCATTTATGATAAAACTGTGAATAAAATGGGTATAGAAGGAAACTACCTCAACATGATAAAGGTCATATATGACTACCCCACAGCCAATATCCTTCTAATTGGAGAAAAACTGAAAGCTATTTCTCTAGAGAGAGGACCCAGACAAGGATGCCCACTTTCACCACTCTTATTTAAAATAGAAGTGGAACTCCTAGCCAGAGGAATCAGGGAAGGAAAAGAAATAAAAGGGATGAACATTGGAAAGGAAGAAGTGAAACTGTCACTCTTTAAAGATGACATGATTTTCTATATAGAAAATCCTAAAGAATCCACTATAAAACTTACAGAAATAATAAATGAATATGGTAAAGTTGCAGGATAGAAAATCAACATTCAAAAATCAGTTGCATTTCTATTCACTAACAAAGAACTAGCAGAAAGAGAAATTAAGAATACAATCCCAGGGGCTGGCCCAGTGGCATAGTGGGTAAGTTTGTGCTCTCCATGTCAGCAGCCCAGGGTTGGCAGTTTCAGATCCCAGGTGTGGACCTACACACCACTCATCAAGCCATGCCATAGTCGTGTCACATATGCAAAGTAGGGAAAGATTGGCCCAGATGTTACCTCAGGGACAATGGACCTCAAGCAAGAAGAGGAAGATTGGCAGCAGATGTTAGCTCACACACACACACACAAAATACAATTCCATTTACAATCGCAACAAAAAGAATAAAATACTTACAAATAAACTTAACCAAAGTGGTGAAAGACCTATACACTGAAAACTACAAAACATTGTTGAAAGAAATAGAAGATATGAAGAAATGGGAAGATATTCTGTGTTTGTGGTATGGAAGCATTAACTTAGTTAAAATGTCCATACTTCCTAAAGCAATATACAGATTCAGTTTAATCCCTATCAAAGCTCCAAGGACATTTTTCACAGAAATAGAACAAAGAATCCTAAAATTTATGGGGAACGACAAAAGACCCTGAATAGCCAAAGGAATACTGAAAAAAAGAACAAAGCTGGATGTATCACACTCCCTGACTTCAAAACATACAACAAAGATATAGTAATCAAAACAGCATGGTAGTGGCACAAAAACAGACAGATCAACAGAACAGAACTGAAAGCCCAGAAATAAACCCTCATGTCTACAAACAGCTCATTTTTGACAAAGGAGCCAAGAACTTACAATGGAGAAAAGAAAGTCTCTTCAATAAATGATGTTGGGAAAACTGGACAGCCACATGCGAAAGAATGAAAGTAGACCATTATCTTACACCATACACAAAAATTAACTCAAGATGGATTAAGACTTGAACATAAGAAGTGAAACCATGAAACTTTTAGAAGAAAACATAGGCAATATTCTCTTTGACTCAGTCTTAGCAACATGTTTTCAAATACCATGTCTGACTAGGCAAGGGAAACAATAGAAAAAATAAACAAATGGGACTACATCAAACTAAAAAGCTTCTGCACAGCAAAGGAAACCATCAACAAAACAAAAAGACAACCTAACAACTGAGAGAAGATATTTGCAAACCATATATTGATAAGTGGTTAATATACAACATATATAAAGAACTTGTACAACACAACAACAAAAATACTAACAACTCAATTAAAATGGGCAAAAGATCTGAACAGATATTTCTCCAAAGAGATATACAGATTGTCAAAAGGCACATCAAAAGATGTTCAACATTTCTAATTATCAGGGAAATGCAAATCAAAATTACAATGAGATATCACCTCATGCCTGTCAGGATGGCTGTAATTAACAAAACAGGAAATGATCAGTGTTGGAGAGGATGTGGAGTAAAGGGAACTGTCATACACTCCCAGTGGGAGTGCAAACTGTTGCAGCCACTATGGAAAACAGTGTGGAGAGTCCTCAAAAAATTAGGAAAAGAACTACCATAGAATCCAGCTATTCCACCTCCAGGTATTTATCCAAAAATGTGAAATCACGAATGTGTAATGATATATTCTCACCCCCTCCCCGTGTTTGTTGCAGCATTATTCACAAGACCTGAGAACTGGAAGCAAACTAGGTACCCACCAAAGGCTCAGTGGAGGAAGATGTGGTATATATACACAATGGAATATTACTCAGCCATAAAAAAAGATGAAATGTGACCATTTGTGACAACATAGATGGACCTTCAGGGTGTTATGCTAGGTGAAATAAGTCAGATGGAGAAAGTCAAATACTGTATGATCTAACTGATAAATAGAAGATAAAAACAGTAACAAACGTACACATACAGATAGAGACTGGGTTGGTGGTTACAAGAGGGGGAAGGGGGAGTGTGAAAGGAGTGGTTAGACACATGTGTATGCTGATGGACTGTAATTAGACTTTGGGCGTTGAACATGATGTAATCTACAGAGAAATCAAAATATAATGATGTCCACCCAAAATTCATATAGTGTTAGAAATCAATCTTACCACGATAAAAGAATTTAAGAAAGGAAAATTACAAGCCCTAATTCACCTTCGTTTTTTCTTTTTGAGTTTATTTTTTTTAATTTTTATTGAGTTAATGATAGGTTACAATCTTGTGAAATTTCAGTTGTACATTAATGTTTGTCATTCGTGTTGTAGGTGCACCACTTCACCCTTTGTGCCCACCCCCACCCTACCTTTCCCCTGGTATCCACTAAACTGTTCTTAGTCCATAATTTTAAATTCCTCATATGAGTGGAGTCAAACACAGATTATCCTTCTCTAGCTGGCTTATTTCACTTAACATAATTCCCTCAAGGTCCATCCATGTTATTGCAAATGGAATGATTTTGTTCTGTTTTGCAGCTGAGTAGTATTCCATTGTATATATGTACCACATCTTCTGTATCCATTCGTCTGTTGATGGGCACTTAGGTTGCTTCCATGTCTTGGCTATTGTAAATGATGCTGCAATGAACATTGGGGTGCATAGGACTTTTGGGATTGCTGACTTCAACCTCTTTGGATAAATACCCAGTAGTGGGATGGCTGGATCGTATGGTAGTTCTATTTTTAATTTTTTGAGGAATCTCCATACTGTTTTCCATAGTGGCTGCACCAGTTTGCATTCTCACCAGCAGTGTATGAGGGTTCCTTTTTCTCCACAACCTCTCCAACATTTGTTACTATTAGTTTTTGATATTTTTGTCATTCTAATGGGTGTAAGGTGACATTTTAGTGTAGTTTTGATTTGCATTTCCCTGATGATCAGCGATGATGAGCATCTTTTCATGTGCCTATTGGCCATCTGTATATCTTCTTTGGAAAAATGTCTTTTCATGTCTCCAGCCCATTTTTTGATTGGGTTGTTTGATTTTTTGTTGTTGAGTTGTGAGAGTTCTTTATATATTATGGATATTAAGCCTTTGTCAGATGTATGACTTGCAAATATTTTTTCCCAGTTAGTGGGTTGTTTTTTTGTTTCAATCCTGTTTTCATTTGCCTTGAAGAAGCTCTTTAATCTGATGAAGTCCCATTTGTTTATTCTTTCTATTGTTTCTCTTCTCTGAGGAGGCACGGTGTCCTAAAAGATCCTTTTAATACTGATGTCAAAGAGTGTACTGCCTACCTTTTCTTCCAGAAGCCTTATGGTTTCAGGTCTCACCTTTAGGTCTTTGATCCATTTTGGGTTTATTTTGGTGAATGGTGAAAAAGAATAGTCAATTTTCATTCTTTTACATGTGGCTTTCCAGTTTTCCCAGCACCATTTGTGGAAAAGACTTTCTTTTCTCCATTGTATGCCCTCAGCTCCTTTGTCAAAGATAAGCTGTCCATAGATGTGTGGTTTTATTTCTGGGCTTTCAATTCTGTTCCATTGATCTGTGCACCTGTTTTTGTACCTGTACCATGCTGTTTTGATTACTGCAGCTTTGTAGTATGTTTTGAAGTCAGGGATTGTGATGCCTCCCGTTTTGTTCTTTTTTCTCAGGATTGCTTTAGCAATTCGGGGTCTTTTGTTGCCCCATATGAATTTTAGGATTCTTTGTTCTAATTCTGTAAGAATGTCATTGGGATTCTGATTGGGATGGCGTTGAATCTATAGATTGCTTTAGGTAGAACGGACATTTTAAGTATGTTTATTCTTCCAATCCATGTACATGGAATGTCTTTCCATCTCCTTATGTCGTCATCCAATTCTCTCAGAAAGGCCTTGTAATTTTCATTATATAGGTCCTTCACTTCCTTAGTTAAATTTACCCCAAGGTATTTTATTCTTTTTGTTGCAATTGTGAATGGTATTGTGTTCTTGAGTTCTTTTTCTGTTAGTACATTTTTGGAGTATAGAAATGCTACTGATTTATGCAAATTGATTTTGTACCCTGCAACTTTGCTGTAGTTGTTGATTACTTCTAAGAGTTTTCCAATGGATTCTTTGGGGTTTTCTATATATAAGATCATGTCGTCTGCAAACAGTGAGAGTTTCATTTCTTCCCTCCCTATTTGGATTCCTTTTATTCCTTTTTCTTGCCTGATTGCTCTGGCCAGGACCTCCGGTGCTATGTTAAGTAAGAGTGGTGATAGAGGGCATCCTTGTCTCGTTCCTGTTTTCAGGGGGATGGCGTTCTGTCTTTGCCCATTGAGTATGATGTTGGCTATGGGTTTGTCATATATGGCCTTTATTGTGTTGAGGTAGTTTCCTTCTATGCCCATTTTGTTCAGAGTTTTTATCATAAATGGCTGTTGGATCTTGTCAAATGCCTTCTCTGCATCTATTGAGATGATCATGTGGTTTTTATTCCTCAGTTTGTTGATGTGGTGTATCATGTTGATTGATTTGCAGATGTTGAACCATCTCTGTGTCCCTGGTATGAATCCCACCTGATCATGATGTATGATCCTTTCGATAAATTGTTGAATTCTGGTTGCCAAAATTTTGTTTAGAATTTTTGCATCTATGTTCATCAGTGATATTGACCTGTAGTTCTCTTTTTTCGTGGTGTCCTTGTCAGGTTTTGGTATCAGTGTGATGTTGGCCTCATAGAATGTGTTAGGAAGTGTTCCATCTTCCCTAATTTTTTGGAATAGCTTGAAAAGGATAGGTATTAAATCCTCTCTGAAAGTTTGGTAGAATTCCCCAGGAAAGCCATCTGGTCCTGGGGTTTTATTCTTTGGGATGCTTTTGATTGCTGTTTCAATCTCTTTCCTTGTGATTGGTGTGTTCAAAGTGTCTGCCTCTTCTTGAGTGAGCTTTGGGAGATTGTAGGAGTCCAAGAATTTATCCATTTCCTCTAGGTTATCCATTCTGTTGGCATATAGTTTTTCGTAGTATTCTCTTATAATCCGTTGTATGTCTGCAGAGTCTGTTGTTATTTCTCCTCTTTCATTTCTGATTTTGTTTATTTGAGCTTTCTCCCTTTTTTTCTTTGTAAGTCTGGCTAGTGGTTTGTCAATTTTATTTATCTTCTCAAAAAACCAGCTCTTTGTTTCATTGATCCTTTCTACTGCCTTTTTCCTTTCAATAGTATTTATTTCTGCTCGGATTTTTATTATTTCTCTCCTTCTGCTGACTTTGGGCTTTATTTCTTCTTTTTTCTCTAGTTCAGTTAGGTGTACTTTAAGATTGCTTATTTGGGATTTTTCTTGTTTGTTGAGATGTGCCTGTATTGCGATGAATTTTCCTCTTAATACAGCTTTTGCTGTATCCCATATGAGTTGGTATGGCATGCTATCATTTTCATTTGTTTCCAGGTATTTTTTTATTTCTTCTTTAATTTCTTCAGTGATCCATTGCTTGTTCAGTAGTGTGTTGTTTAGTCTCCACATCTTTGTGCCTTGCTCAGACTTTTTCTTGTAATTAATTTCTAGCCTTATAGCACTATGATCTGAGAAGATGCTTGTTATTATTTCAATTTTTTTAAATTTGTAGAGGCTTGCCTTGTTTCCCAACATCTGGTCTATCCTTGAGAATGTTCCACTTGCACTTGAGAAGAATGTGTATTAAGCTCTTTTAGGGTGAATTGATCTATATATGTCTATTAAGTCCAATTGTTTTAGTTTTTCATTTAGCTCCACTATTTCCTTGTTGATTTTCTGTCTGGATGATCAGTCAATTGATGTGAGTGGGATGTTGAGGTCCCCTACTATTATTGTGTTGTTTTTAACGTTTTCTTTAGGTCTGTTAATAGTTGCTTTATGAATCTTGGTGCTCCTGTGTTGGGTGCACAGATATTTATAAGCGTTATTTCTTCTTGGTGAAGTGTCCCTTTGATCATTATATATTGTTCCTCTGTGTGTCTCTTTACCTGTCTTATTTTGAAATCCACTTGGTCTGATATAAGAATTGCAATACCTGCCTTTTTTCCCTTGCTATTTGCTTGAAGTATTGTCCTCCACCCCTTCACCCTGAGTCTGTGTTTGTCCTTGGGGCTGAGGTGTGTTTCCTGGAGGCAACAAATTGTTGGATCTTGTTCTTTAATCCATTTTGCCACTCTGTGTCTTTTTATTGGAGAGTTCAATCCATTTACATTGAGAGTGATTATTGATGCATGTGGACTTAATGCTGTCAATCTGTCGCTCATTATCTTGTTTTCCTGCATTGCTTTTCCTGTGTGCTTTAGACTACCCATTTAATACTGCAATTTCTTATGCTGGGTTTCTTAGATTTTTCCTTATTTATGATTTGTGACTCTGTTCTGTATTTTATTTTAGTGTCTACCTTGAAGTTTGTATTTAGAATCTCGTGTATAATATAGTCTATTCTCTGGTGGTCTCTTACTTACTCGACCAATACTGATTTAGACCCTTTGCTCTTCCCCTCCTAAATAATTATTTTCATTTCTTATTCCAACTCGTGTTATGAATTTGTAGTTAGAGTGATAAGATCGTCCTTGCTTTGGTAGTTTCCTTACCTTTACCCTAATGTTATAGTTGAATATTTGCTATCCTGTTCTGGTTCTATCCATTGGTCTCCCTAGTCTGTGGATTGTCACCCCTTTCTCCCTTTTTTCTTTTTTCAGGTATGAGAGCCTTCTTGAGGATTCCTTGTAGAGGAGGGCTTTTAGTTACAAATTCCCTTAACTTTTGTTTGTCTGGAAAAGATTTAATTTCTCCCTCATATCTGAAGGAAATTCTTGCTGGATAGAGTATTCTTGGCTGAAGATTTTTATCTTTTAAAGCTTTGAATATGTCACTCCATTCTCTCCTAGCTTGTAAGGTTTCTGTAGAGAAATCTGCTGACAATCTGATAGGGGCTCCTTTGTAGGTTATTCTCGTCGTCTTTCTTACTTCCCTGAGTATTCTTTCCTTATCTTTCCTTCTTGCCAATTTTACTACTATGTGCCTTGCAGTAGGTCTTTTTACATTGACAAATCTAGGAGATCTGAAAGCTTCCTCTACACACATTTCTCCATCAATCCCTAGATTTGGGAAGTTCTCTTCAATAATTTTGTTAAGCACACTTTCTGCTCCATTTTCCTTTTCCACATTTTCAGGAATTCCTATGATCCTTATGTTCTTACTCCTCATTGAATCCACTATCTCTCGGAGATTTTCCTCGTTTTTTTAATTCTTAGTTCTCTTTCTTCCTCTGTCTGGAACCATTCAGCCTGTCTATCTTCAATTATGTTAATTTGCTCTTCTATGGTGTCTACACAGGCATTCAGGGAATCCGTATTCTGTTTTATCTGGTCCATTGTGTTTTTCATCTCTAGTAATTCTGTCTGATTCTTCTTTATGATTTCAATCTCTTTTGTGAAGTAACTCCAGAACTCGGCTTATTTCTCTATCTTTCTCTCTACCTCATTGAGTTTTTTTATTATAGCTGCTCTGAACTCATTATCACTTAGTTTACCTAATTCCAAGTCCTCAGGACTTAATTCTGTGTTTTTATTGTTTTCCTTCTGGTCTGGGGCTTTTATAAATTGCTGGATGGTAGAGGAGCGGTTTTTTCACATGGTGGTAGAATTCGGTTGCAGTTACAGCCTGTCACCACGAGATGGGGGTCGAGAGCCGAGTGTTATGAGCTCTCCGCCTTCGGGCAAGATGGCTGCGCCCACTGGCTTTGCCGGGAGGGACGGGCTGCTATTCTTGCGCACTGATCTGGATTCAGATCAGTTCTGTTCTCTGGTCTCCTGAGGCCCTGGGTTTATGGGGTCCCTGCGGACGGAAGCTTTCCCCCTGTCAGCGGGTTTCCACTGAACCAGCGGCAGGAATCCTGGAGGATCCCCTGGTCACGCAGCCCCTCCCCCACTCCTTCCCCACCTGCACAGGAGAGATCGCAGACTCTAGGGGAGGGAGTGATGTTCTCTCCTATAGTTCCAGCACCTCCAAGGCCGTAAGTAAGGTATATGATCTCCACCTTCTTGGTATTGTAGGTCTCTAACGTGTTGGCATTAGATTTATACTCTGAAATTCAGTTTTTCCAATCCCTTGTTGTATTTTGGAGGGGAGAGAATCCCGGGTCAGCTCACCCCGCCATTTTGCTCCACCCCTTCTCCCCTAATTCACCTTCTAACATCTCCAGCAGGATGGGAAAGTTTGGTAATTTCCTTTTTTCTGAACTAAGAAATGAAGCTGTAGAGGTAAAGCAATACCACCGCCACCCTGCTCTGATCTCCAATCAGTGGTCTAAGATGCTCTTCCCAAAGACTATACTCATCTTGTTGAACTGGAGGCCCTGGTTCATATATTCACATAAGGTGCCCAAGGAAGGTGTGATCTGAACATCAGGTCTCCACAAATAGTCAAGGGAGGATTAAGACTTGGGCTAGCCTTGGCACCTTCTGTGACTGTAATCTCCCAAAGACCCCTGGCCTCACTTTTCCAAGTACTGTGAACAATGGCCTTTCCTTCCCAGTGTGCTCTGCTCCCACTGTGCTCTATTCCACTTTGCCTAAGAGCATCCTGATTCTCTCCACAAAACTTCCCAGATTACTGCCCCCTCTTCCCAGAAGCATCTCTAATTTCACTCCATTCCCAGGTGGCCTGGGAGAACACATTGGTCAGATACTCATGTCTCAATTCCCTTCTTCAGGCCATGTTGGCCTCCATTTTAGTGATCGTGGAGACCTAGCTTTCACATTTCTATTACCTGTGGGTAGGAGGCAAAAGGTGCAATGGAATTTACCATTCCAGGGAGCAGAGAGTGTGTGTGCTTTTTATCAAGGGACACAGAGCATCTGGAATATTGAATTTAGGAAGGCTGGGGGTTTCCTAAACACTCTAGGGTCAAGGTGAAGAAGTCCCCCTGCCTCTCCTCCCTCCAGGTTTGGCATAGCTGGCCTGCCCTGGCCACCAAGCCAGCTGACATCTTTGTTCTCTCAGGGCCATGCAATGTTACATCCACCCCCACCAGAGGAGGGAGCTTCAGGACTGGGGGGCCTCATCTCTCTGCCTCACAGCCCACTAGGGAGATGGGAAGGGGCCAGCCATGATGCCTCCTCTGCCCAGGCAGTGACGCTCAGCCCGACAACACAAAGCAAATCTGCAGCCTTGTCATGAGCCTCCTCTCCGCTGGTTACCTGCACAGGATGCAGCCTTGTCTTGGTGCTTCCTATTCCTTCCACAGTCGTCACGGCAATGTGGTGCAAAGAGCAGATGGGGGCCAGGCAGGCATTGGCAGGAAAGTGGCTGGAACCCCAGATTAAGGTCATTCCATTGTCCACTCAGGTCACCAAAGAGAATCTGAGGGAAGGGCCTGGGAGACTTAGTGACGCTTTGTGTCATTTCTCTTCACTCAACATTGTGTTCTTGTCTCTTGTCTAGGTGTCCTCACCTCTCCACCCAAGACTCTGGGCTAGGGACAAAGGAAGCTGTCCCCTAGGTGAGGCCAGAACCCCTCCAGTGTCCTGTGGGGTCAGGCATCCATGCACCCTAGGCCTCTGAGCTGGAGCAAGGAGCTAGGGTCACTTTCAGCCACCTCTTACTCAGCCTGACCCTGGAGGCTGAGTCAAGAGGAAGTTTCTGGCAGGTTCCAGGTCCAATACATGCTCTGCTCTCTGCAGGGCCCTTCCTTAGCCTCTTCAATTTCAGAACTTCCAGTCACTTTTGCTTCCCTGCTTTCACCCACCTCTATTTCTCCCATTCCTCCCTGGGGAGAAGGGAGGGAAAATCCCCAGGGAGCATGAGACACCAACTGCTTAGAGAGAACTTGCTTGCTTCCATTCCTTTATACATCATTCATTCACTTATACAATCAACATGAGGTCTTGGGTGCAAACCATGTGCTAGGTACCCTGCTGAGGGCTGAGAAATAAAGGTGAGAAAGATGAAATCTCTGTTCTTTAATAGCTTTCAATCAACCCAGGAAAATAGAAGCCAGCTTGAAGATGCAAGTTAAGTATCTTGTGGAAAGTACTTCAGGAGGGCTGTGCACAGGGCACTCTATGGGACTAGCACAGACAAAGGGCACCTAACCCATCTTGGGAGATCAAGGAAGACTTCCTGGAGGAGGTGATATTTCGCCCAGCCCTAAAGAGCTAGTAAGAGTTAACCAAGTAGACAACTCCTGGAAGAAAGGACATTCAAGACTTGAGAAACAGCTTATACCAAGACCAAGAAATGAGTGAGCATGGAGCATTAGTAGTTCACAATTGTCTCTGCATGAATGGAGGGCTGAGCTCATGACGAGAAAGCAAACTGGAGAGGAAAGGTGGGAAATGTTGGGAAGGCCTTCCTGTGCTAAGCAAAGAGATTGGACTTTGTCCTGGGGGCAATAGACCCCTACTGAAGGAGTTCATGGGATGTGAAATGAGTCTGGATTTTAGAAAGGTCATGTGTGCACACACGCACATGCACACACTCGCTCAGAAGCTGACCCCTGCGTCACAGTCCTCACATGGGCAACCAGCCAGCAGGCAAAGGATACACGATCTTGTTCTGGAGACGATCATACTTGGAAAACATCACAGTGCAAGCCCCGCAGCCCCCTTCACCACAGGCCAGCTTGGTCCCGCTCAGCCCCACTGGGTGTTCATGGGTTAAGGAACATGAACTCAGAGAAGAGAGTCTTAGCTGGGCTGCTGGGAAGTGCCTGGGCAGAGCTGCCAATGTAGAGCCGTCCACTGCCACACGCAACCTCAGGGCCCTCACCCCCATGAGGCAGCATACCCACATGGCCTCCCCATTCAGACAGGAAGGCAGGGAATGGGGCCATCTCCACTGTTCAGAAGGGCAAAGTCATCAGGGTCCTATAAGACAACACCCAAGTATCCTCCCCTGGGAATGCACTTCTAGGACTTGAACTTGACTGGGACTTGAGACTTGAATATATTTCATGGTGTCAGGTTCTTCCCTCTGTGGTCTTCTAGGCCCCCAACACAGTGATCTCTGTGGGCTGGTAAATCAGGCACCTCAAACACTGAGCATATGGAGCAGCCCTCATGTCACCCAAGCGGGATGTGCAATGGAGCCACTTGTGCTGGGACTTGCTGGATCCTGTATTTTCATCCTACACCTTTTGGGCTGATGAAGCTCAGGAACCAAAATTAGGGCTGGACCAGGAGTTTTTGAAAATCCAGCCCATAGGATATATGAACAGAAATTAAATTGAAAATAATTTTGAGATCAGGGACCAAAGCTGAAACCACCTCTTATACATGTTTGAGGAAATGATCTGATACTTTGCGTTTGTAAAAGTGCCTAAGTAGTAAGCTATTCTAGAGGCTGTGGCGACCACTTTCCCTGAGACGTGCAGGCTCTGTTGCTGCTTTTCCCTCAGGCCAGCAGGTCTCCAAGCCATCCAGCTACCTACCAAGGACCAGGGAACTGAGGTTGTTATTTTCTGGTCACTTCCATCGTTTTCAAAATAATGTTAACTAACAACGATATAGCATCTTATACTTGAAAAGCACTTACCCCACTGGACCCATTTGATCTTCACAATAATTTAGCTAGCAGGTAGGGCAGGAACTACTACTCCACCACACATTTTAAAAAAACAAACAACTGAGACCCAAGAGGTAACGTGAGCCCTGCAAGGTAACACAGTCACTTGTGTTACCTTGAGTGTTAGGACCCAAACATGGTCATCTGACTCCTGAATGGGGGCTCCTCCTTCACCGTGCTGCTGCCTCTTTCAGAACACATCTGGGGCAGGCTTGCTGTGTCTTCAGTTATTCTCTTCACCAGTCAGGCTATATGCACTTATCAGCAGTCAGACAAGTCTAGGGGCACGTGAAGACCAATGACTGCAGCCCAAAGTCTAGCAAAGTCTTCTTCTAGCCTGAGGATCTTCCTGGAAGCCAAGGCAGAAGTCAGGGCTGCACTCTCCTCTCTTGCCCGGAACTCCCAGGAGTGACTCTCAGCACAGGCAGCAACAAGCCACAAGAACTCACATTTATGGACCGATTTTCAGTTTGAGATTTCATTTGAGAGGTGACCTTTAAGCCAGCCAATTGCTCTGATAAGGGACATCTGAGGATTTGGGGCCTTCAAAACATGTTGGAAAACTAAAATTGATGTCAACAATCTCTGAGAATGAGCCTTTTTTCCCCCAGACCTCCCAAGCACATGGGCTAGAATTGCAGTTCCAATGGAGTGCCCTGAACCTACAGAGTGGTGTCACCTCTAGAAAAAGCCACCAGATTTCTGTGCTGCGAACCTCCAGACCTGCTCCCTCCAGGTCGAAACTCCAGGACTTAGTACAGCAGTGCCAGCCACCATCTGATAAGAGGTGAGTGACTAGCAGGTAAGGCCGTGATTCCTGGCTCGCTTCTGTGAGTGTTGAAACAATCCTTTGTTGTCCTAAGATATGTGCTTGGAATAAGCTACCGGACATGCCTGCCTCTAGGAGCATAAGTGGTTTGTTGAGAGAGGTCAGGATGATCATCGCCTGACAACAAACCACTGGAGACTTTCCAGTATGTGTGGGGGGTTAAGATTGTGGCTCTAGGCTTTAGTCCAGGCTCTGCCAGCATTTTCCAGAATACACAATAGAGAGGCAGATCCTTTAACCCATGCAGGCCTCGCTTCCTCCTCTTTCAAAATGTCTTGCTAAGGGGACCAGTGAAATAACCTACACAATCACCTTGAACTCCGCCTGTATATAGTAAATGCTCATTAAATGTTAGCTCCTATTATATTTTCCCTGTTGTTTTCTTCTAGGCTCATTGAAAGAACAAAAGGTATGGGAATCTTACAGAAGTCCTTCCCACCCTGAGAGTAGAGTGGCATCCAGGTCACCCTCAGGAAGCCCTTGCCCCAGGTCTCCTGGCACCACTGTTTCCACAATGGATGGCACCTCTCCACAGTTCCCCACCTCAGGCATCCCCTTCTTATCACACACCCCTTTTCCTCACTTTCCCTCCTCCTTGGAAGAGCTAGAAACATTCCCCAGGAAGCCCATTTACTCATTAGCAAAGATATTGGCAAAGATGTGCTCAGGAATTTGACTCCCCTGCCCCACCTGAGAGGGAGTGACTATGAATTTCACCAGGGCTGATGAGGGCCTTTCAGAGCTGTTCATGTTAAGGCCCAGGACCACACATTGGCCTTACTAGAGTCTTAGGTAGAAGAGATCTTAAAGGACATCAAGAACAATCCTCTCATTCAACAGCTGAGAATTTCAGACTCAGAGAGCTCAAATGTCTTCCCAGGGTCACACAGCTGCTAGGTGACAGAGCTACAACTCGAACACTGGAGTACAGAGCCCTAATCCAGTGCTCTTCTTCTGCCCTTCACAGCTCCCCAACCAGTCACTACGAAATGAGGGAAGGCCCAGAGAGTGAGTCCCACTGCCTCCCTCTCCCTCATCCCCACTCCAAGTCCGGATACACTTTCTTCTCAGGTAGGCCAAAAGGGTTGTTTCTGGATCTGCATTTTTCTCCACTACCTACAAAAACAAAAGAAAAATATATAATGGATCTACTTAGCCATTGTTTTACTCAAGAATTTGTAAAGCTAATGAGTATGTGCTAAATATATTATGAAAACTAAGATGTATTTCTGGACAATTCCATTAAGAATGAACATGTTAACTACAAGCCAAACTATGTATGTGCTGACATCCTTCTGTCTAAAATTCTACATTAGTGCTCAGCTCAGGACCCACCACAGAGCACTTAGGTGTTGCACCCCCCATGCTGTGCTGACCAAGGCAAAGCCCACTTCCAATCAAATATGTCCTCTAATTTCCACCTGCTGGATCACACCTGTGAACACTGGGGACAGCAGAGAGCGACAGCACGCAGATCTCTGGCTTTGTCTCTTGGAGTGCATACTCTCAGACAGAAGAGAGCTAGTCTGTAGGAGCTCAGATCAGAAGACTTTATGCACTGGGCTATCACAGCCAACAACATTAACAAGTCAGAAATGGAGGAGAAATCTCAAACCAAGGGTCAATAGGTGATTAGGATGATTAAGGGGAGAGAATGTGTGATAATGATTTCTTCAGAGAGAATTGTACTATGAGTCTCATGTCTTCCTAAGGAAGGAGGAGGAGGAATCTGCCTCACACCTCAGACTTTGTCGGGGGGCTTCCATAATGCTACATGTGAAGCTAACATGCGGCCTTTGTGGTGCAGGGATGTGGTGTTCTGGCATATCTAAGCAGCTGGAGAGATTCTTACCAGACAAGCTGAAAAAGAAGTGGCAGTGTTGGAATTGGGGTGAGCTCCCAGAGTTTGGGAGAGCGAAAGATGTGAAGTGTTGTCCATGGACACCAGAAGGCCATGCATGACAGAGAGAGCTGGCTTGGAAGTGTTTAAATCATTCTCAAAAAGACTGACTACAGGAGGTGCTGGGACCTCCCATAGAGTGTGTGTGGAGTAGATCTCTCAAGGCTGAAGGCTGAGGGAGAGGAGCTGGTCTGAGAAAAATGCATCACCAAGTCGTGAGATGTGTAACTGGGTGTTCCCAGTGGTGGGGAGCCATCTTACAACAGCACCAATTACATGAAAACTTTATTGCCACCCTCACCTCTCTGTCTTGAATTGAGACTCTGTTTGGCAACTTAGAAACAACCATAGGATTTTTTATTAACTAAGGGCAATCAAAACGGTCATTAAACTGCCAGAATTTGCCTCTTGAACAAACTTTAAAGGAAAGTAGAAGATAAAATGAATTGTCCTTTATGATTACATCCCATGAATCCAGCTCATTCAAAGTCCTGATTACAAAATTCACAGAGGGAGCCATTTCTTTTCCCTTGGAGAAGAAATCATACATGTGCAAAGTGAAAATCCTTATCCTTTTTCTTGTAGAGGCAACTAGAGCTCTTAGCTCAGCACCTCTCTGCAAGTTATCCCTTCCTTGTGTCCTGCAGCTCTGCTTTCATCACATTGGTTCCCTGCTTAGTGACCTCACACAAATTCATGGTAACATCCAAGTTCCTCAGGCATCTTTCAAGCCCCTTTTCACTATGTCCCAAACCTTTATATTCAGGCTTTCCCCCTCCTACTTCCCTACCAAGCTGGTCTTCATACACCAGTGAAAATATAACTTCTACCTTCTGACTCCTATGCCTCTGAGCATTCCATCCCTCTGCCACCTGCATCTTGACTTATCAGAAGACCCCAAACACTTCCCTAGTAAGGGCTTTCCATATCACTCCAACCACCAGTGGTCCACCCTACCATGAATTCCTGCAGAGAATGGCTATTCCACGCTCATAGCATTGCTGCAGGGTTTTCCCCCAGCAAACTCCACAGGAGCTTCTCTCAACAGGATGTCAATGGGTATTCCAAAGGAAAAACACTTTGTACAGAAATGCTGGGTTAAGCAAATTGCTCTGGTAGAACTTGAGCATCCAAACAAATAATGGCCAAAATGGTTATATTCTATTAAATAAAATTGAAACTCATGAGGGGGCTGGCCCAGTGGCCTCGTGCTTAAGTTAGCATGCTGTGCTTTGGTGGCCCAGGGTCTGTTCCAGGGTGCAGACATACACAACTCGTCAGCAGCCATGCTGTGGTGGCAACCCACATACAAAATAGAGGAAAATTGGCACAGATGTTAGCTCAGGGAAAATCTTCCATAGCAAAAAATGTAAAACTCTTGAGTCCAAACTGATAATTAATAAATAAACAAACAAATGGGAGAGACAGGAAAGTCCTTTCTGACAGAAGAATGCCAACTGATAAATATGGTTGGACATCTTGTAATCAGCACAATAATTGATCCAGTCAAGATTCATCAATGGATGCTAAAACTAGTAGGAGACTGTTTGATAATTACAATACCTACATAGTCTAAAAGTATCTTCTCACTGTTTATTTATTAATTATAAAGGGGAAAAAAGTAATTTTAAAGTGGAGAAACCTGCTGGACACCGCCTTAACCAAGAGATCAAAGTTCACATCACAAATACGGGGAAAACTGCTATCATGTGTCTCCCGCTGTAACACACTGAGAAAGACGTATCACTTCTCTGGTATTCCTGCGCAAAATGCAGACTCTGAATCTAATTTTAAGAAAGTGTGGCTCAAACTCAAAATGAGGGACCTTCTGAAAAATAACCAGCCTGTTCTCCTCATGAACACCAGTGTCGCAAAAGAAAAGGAAAGCTAAGGAGCTGTTCCAGATCAAGGAGACTAAAGGGCCATGACAGCTAAGTGCAGCGCATGATCCTGGACCCTTGGCTTGGGGAGAGAGTGACACATGACGTTACTGGAAAACTTGGAATAATGCCGCAAAAGGTCTACAGATCAGGATTATCATATGAATCCCAAACTTCCTGAATTTTATAGACTGTGGTTCTGAAGAATATCCTTTTTCTTAGTTTAAGGGGTGAAGGGGCATGTCAGAAATTTAACTTCAAATTGTTCAGAAAAAAAGATCTTATAATTTATATGTTTAGTTTTTAAAACTTTTAATTTTAAATTAATAGAGAAATTTCTTTAGTAGAGGATTTCTCAGAGCTTTTAACATTAGTTCGTTCATTCTGTCCATATTAAATGGGTACCTAATATGTGCCAGCGCAGTGCTGAGTGGTGTAAGAATATCTAAGAAGAGTATCTCATGGGGATAGCTTTCTGTGAAATACATTTTGTGACACATTACTTTGCCCCATCATAATCCGCCTCTCCAACTAGTTCATCGGCTCCCTAATGGCAAACGCCTGGTCCTAGAGATCATATTCCTCCAGTGCATACATACCCCATAGGCTTAGGCCTAGGAGGAAATTGCTAAATATGAGGAAGGGAGGGTGGGAGGGAAAGCCACTCTGAGCCTCTCTGTAGCTGACACCTGCTTGTGGTGGGGTCACTCCTGAGCACCTTCAGCTGCACTCTACCTGCAGCATCTTCCCAGACTCCTCCAGGCGCCACAGTCTCCACTAACCAGAGGGACTGCTCAGAAAAGCAAGCACCCTGCCCTTCAAAAGGGCTGTTGTTACAAAATGCCAAAATGCTGGGCAGCTCTTTCCCTTTGATTCTGACTCTAGATCTGAGGAATATGTGAAAACGGTAGTCACCAAGGCCCATCACCATCACAGAAGGGCCAAGAGGTATTTGATCATTGGCATCTTACACCCTCTCCAGGACCCCAGCCGGTGAAGACAGAATCCTGGACGGTGGTCTGAAAGAGGAAGACGGGGAGGCTCACATTTAGGAGTGAGTTGCCAAGTTTCAACAGATTATTTGGTAACATCTTTCCACAACATCCGGTAACCAAAGATCTAGAATATCTTGGGAATAGAAAGGGAAACAAACACAGCTGCTGTTCTCTGACTGGAAAATTCCTTTGCTTGGTCTTATTTTCATAGCACGGCTTTACGTCCTTACTCCTTGCATTGCCTCTCCACTTTTCCAGCAGTTTGTCAAGAGGCTATATGTTTATCAATTACAAACATGGGCATTGGTCACAGAAATTGGCAGCGGTGGAAGCCTCCAGAGATAGGAGGGTTTGATGTGATGATAATACCTAAAAACTTTAAAAAGCTTTCCTAAAGTCAAAATGAAATACATAGAAAAACAATATTCACCAAGCCAAATTTACCTTGAATTACTCCTTTCCAGATCTAGTGCATCAGAGCAAACCATCCCTAAAGAAGGTCAGAACCTTTTCCTGTCACACATGAATTGATGGCTTAATCAATAATCAAACATTAGAGTGAGATGTGGCCTTGGAAGTCATTGAATCCAGTTGCTCACCTGATGTAAAGCTTGCTTTGAAAAATTCGACAGAAGATGGCTTTGTGTAAGTAACACCCCTAGAAAGCCAATTCAACAAGTGTTCCTTAAATCTCTGTGATGTAATAGCTGCATACAACAAAGTTGTGGGAAAAGTTGGATGCAAAATCTTACAACCACCAATGCGAAAGCTTGGCTCTACCTCTTGGTTTGCTGCCAGATGCCAATCTTGAAATGAAATCGGCAGAGAGACAACTCTGAACCCAAAAGGGCATGGCTGACCCCATCCCTTGGGGCCTCCAGGTAGCGCCACTCAAACTGAATCTAACAGTCTTGGGAGCACTGATGTTGCAATGGCTGTGGCATTCCCTTGCTAGTCACTCAAACACACGTCTGACAATTTGAGCACTAGACATCCTATGAAGCACATTTCAGTTCTTGAAAATTACCTCAAAAGTCACCCAGTTTCTCAACTCAAAAGTGCCAATAGAGCAAAACAAAGAAAATTGCCCTTCTTTAGGGGCTCATTGGGCACATTCATCAATCACACTGTCCACATGGCCCTTTACAATGTGCAAGTCTGGCTACCTTTTTACTATCCTTTCCTTTGTCAACTGGGGATCTGCAGTGGGTGGGACACCTCCATAGCTCTGCAGCGGTGTAGTGAGAGCAAGATGAGGATGGAGACAATGTAACATGCTTGCACCCTCTGTTCCTGTACCTGCATTATAATTTGCAAAGATTCTGACCCTTGCAGTGATGCAAGGACTGGTACCCATGTCATACTCCCCCCTGCCCCATCCTACCTCCACCTTCCCTAGGTTCCTGTGTACCAATGAAGTTCATCCGAGCAGGCAATTTTTTTCAAATTAAAAGAATTGCAATATTTATATGTAGAACTAAGTGAGAGGGTGGGGAGAAGCATGCCCTTCATGAAATAAAATCATTACTTGCCGCAAGATGTCAGTATATGTTCTCACACAAGTTAGCTATTATATTTACATACATGAAATATCAGAATCAAAGGCTGTGTACATCTTCTATCCTGATATGAACAAGAAAACATGTTCCTGTTCCTTCTCTCAGTAAAGAGAGCAACAAAAGCCTTATGGTATATATGATTACACACAAAAGTAGAGGCGTGGTGGGTGACCTCCAGTCTCACCTAAGAACCCTGTCCCCCTTTCTCAGCTTCGTGTCAGGGTCTCTGCTACTGCAGAGAGTTGGCAGAGCTGGAGGAGCCCATAGACACCTCTCTTCTGTCTTCCCTCCCCCTTACTCCTTTGCCCCTTGAGATTTTTGACAATGTTCTAGCCCTGAGAAGGTCTTCTTTCCCCAATGTTACCCTAAATGAAACAACTTCTTTGAAGAGAGAGAGAGAAAAAGAGAGAAATAAAACAAGAACATGAAAGATAGAAAGAATGAGAATGGGACTCTTCCAGAGGATGCATATCCATTCCCAGGGAGCAGGGAAGCCAGGCCAAAGGCCAGCTCTTGCTTACCTTTTTGCCATTGACAAAGAAAACCAACTCATCTGCTGTCATTGTCACCAGTTGTGGTCACAAACTCCAGGTATCTCACTGCCAAGAGGCACAGGCAGTTATCCCTGCTCTGCAACTTGTAAAACTCCAATAAAATGAAACCAAGTCAGCCGATGGGAGGGAACCAGCTCAGAGTTTCTGGGAGTGGAATATTCCTGGTAAAAGTTGCTGGTTTACATAACCAAGGAAAAGGCAAACAATAATGCACAGGAAATCACATCCCCACACTTGTGTCAAAGAGCACAGAGGGAGGGGCTTGCAGGTATCAGTAAGGGGGGGGGGTGCCGTGGTGCCATGTGACCCTGGGTCTTAGGCCTTGCCCTCATGGAACCTGCTTCATCCTCCCATTTGCTGAATACAGAGAAGGGGGAAGGGCTATTGTCACAGTCACGGCAACAGGGCTGATTTGCACTCTCCACATCTACAATTGTGATTTTACAATTCAGGCTTACAGCAAGTGAGACTCAGTACTTACATGCAGGACTCACTCTTCCGCAGCCTGGAGGAATATGGAGGTCACAAGAGGCAGAGCCCAGGGATCCACATGCAAAACATGGCATTTGACCTCAGCACATCACTTATCAACTTCAGAACTCAGTTGCTTTTCATCCTGTAGGTGGGAGTACAAATGACACCAAGAGCAGAAGGCTGAGGGACAAATAATATATTTTGGAAGTGCTTTGTAATTTTGCAAAGAATCCAAATAGTTACCACTGTTGTAAATGTATTCTCAACAACACAACAAAAATAATTCTGATAAGAAACCATTTTTGAAGTTTTTCTTTCATTTGTTTCTCTTAGGAAAATGCCCTTGATAAGTTGTCAAAGCAACTCATGAAGATATTTCAAAATTCCAAATAAATTAAAATGCGCATACCACGTAGGCATAGGCCAAGTTAACCCAGAACCGAAAACCCTCCCCCATCCAGAATCCACTAACTCCTGGTGTATACAGACATGCATATTGCCCTCATGGGTAGCACCTGTGGGCTCTCTATAGTCGAACACGCAGCTGCCCCTCCCAGCTCACACACACATGCCACATCCCCTACTGGCCTGGCTCACTAAGTGGACAAAAGAAAGGAGGATTCGGCAGCTGTTCTTGGTACAGCAACAGCTTAGGGAAACAAGATTGCCAGGACAACCGCGTTGTCAACACAAAGCCCCTCTCTCACCACAGCCTTTATTTCAGCAGGAGATTAACTCTCAATTGCCAGGTGACCAGTCACCCCAGTTTGGTCCTGATTATCCTGATTTTAGCACTGAATCCCTGAAAAATCCTTCAATCCAGGGCAAACTGGGATGTTGGTCCCATAAGACAATGGTTTGTAACTTGGGGAGGGGGGAATTCTCAAGTGCAGGAAGCACTTGGCAATATCTGGGGATATGCTTTATAGTTATGACTGAGGAGGGTTGCTGCTGACATCTAGTTGATAGAGGCCAGGGAAGCTAGTAAACACCCTACAATGCACAGGACAGCCCCTGTCCCCAACAAAGAATTATCTGGTCTTAAATGTTAATAGAGCCAAGATTGAGAAACCCTGCCCAAAAAGCAAGAAGAAGGGAGGATGTGGAAAGAGGGAGAGGGGTGGCACCTGGGTGGTGTTTCATGATGGGTCAATTCTCCCTGACTCTGCTCACTTCTCTGTTTTCCTCTATTCACTGACCCACCCTGCTTTGCTAGTGCTCCACTACCTCTTCACTGGCTCTAGCCAATGTCCCAGGAAGCTCTCAAGGTAAAGGGGGAGCAAAGAGCTGGGTTTGGGTTCAGGTAGACTGGCATGAATATTAGCTCCACCACTTCTGGGTGACCTTTGCCAAAAATCACTCTCGTGGCCTCAGTATCCTTATCTACAAAAATGGGGGTGACTATACCAACTTAGTCAGAATCCACTCTGGTTAGAATTAAATGAGACCTGGGTTAGATGCTTTGGTCACAGTTGATGCTCAATATAGATTTATTGATTTACTCTCCCCACTCAGCCAATCTTCTGCCTCCTTCTCCTATCTTGAGGTGAAACCCCTCTCTGTTACTGAAAGTGAAATATATTTCCAAAAATGGCTTATGTTGTCATTGAGATTTTATTTTTGTAATAACTGGTTTCTTTCTATTGTACTGAGATTGAACAAAAACAGTCACTTAGTATGATTGTTATTTGTGCATCAAGTTCTTGTTGTCCCCCAGGATAGAAATCAAAAGAGACAATAAATGGGAGTAGAAAACTCAAAGTTTATTAGCTTGTGCACAGGAGACGCACAAGGGAGCTGGTGTAGAAAAGAGAGGAGCAGGTGAACACCCTGTTGGGAATGGGATTGTGGGTCTTTTGTTAGGTGAATGTTGGGAGGAGTGCCTTTTAATGGCTCTTAGTGGTGGGGTTGTGCTTGTGCCTAGATGTCAGAGTTGAAGCACCTTTTTAGCTTGAAATGTCTCTGACGGTGTCATCAGGTGTTCAGGTATCATTCTGAGTGGATTACACAGCAACAGAAATTAATCTCTCAAGTTTATATCAAATTGTCCAGCTTCAATCATCAGAGCTTCTGGAAAAGATCAGGTTCAGTTTTCTATGATTCCAAATGAAAACAATGTAAAAAATTAAAACATTATTTTGGAGATTTGTAACCAGATGTTTCAGGTGACTAGAAAAATTCAGGATCTGGTTCAGTTTACAGATAGAAATGAAAAACCTCGAGGAAAATTATCATAACTAGAATCTAATATCCATGAACATGTACCCTGGATATTAAAATCACCCTCACTTTTACCAAAGATGGCCAATTAAGACTCATTGGTTTACAAAATAAGTCTAGTTTCAATCAACTGGCCCAATTATTTACATAAGTATGGCAAGAATAGCAATTGGTTATATAGGCTCTTTCAAATCTGCTTTGCTGAACCTTTTATGCAGAATCTCAGATTGAACATTAAAGGCCTCTTGAGGCCAGGCCAAGCAAAGCCAAGGACTTGTCAGATTCTGCCTGCAATACCTACAGAATCTTGAGGTTCCTTGCATCTGACAGATGAGTGACTTTCTTTACTCACCTGGTAAGGTTGCTTGGAACTCTGTAAACAATGTAACAGGCCATTATTTCCAAGTGGGTTTGACCCAGAAAGTCAGCCTTTATTCCTCAAAAGCTATCTTGTCATATCTGAGTTTGTATGTTTCTTTGAAATATGACATTCCAGTCAAAGCGTTGATATTGTAACTTATGTTTCCAATTGCATCTTGTAATAAGGAGAACAGATTCTTATTGAACTTATGCAAAATAACTATATTGCCATGAAAACAATATTCACTCACTAAGAGTTCCTAAATTCTGTTGAGGGATAAGGTTGGGAGAAAAAGATAAATGTTTCAATTCTGCTTACAAGGGTATAATTTACCAAATTGCTATAAGTCATAATTAGCATGAGAGAAAAGAGAAAAAGATTTCCTTATATTTGGAACTAAAAACCCAAAACAAAAATCAAAAAATCATAAATAAGTCATATAAATTGTATTCATCTTCATCAGTTCATTCAGTCTCATGTAATTGATTCTTGATCTTAATCTTCTGATAGCCGTTTCATTAAGTCATCAGTTTCTTTGTTACAAGTCTGTAATTTCTTACTCAGTTCAGTTTTATGATCTGAAAGTTTATCAGAAACCTGTGTTCTAGAATAAGTGTTAGAGTCTTTTCCATGAGTATCTCTGGAAAAGAAACATGTTGCAAAAGCATAAGTGTAAAACAGCAACTATCTGCCAATGACAAAAGACTCAAAAAGGCAATTGACAAAGAAACTTGGCTGCTTCTGTGATATACAACACTTCAAGATAATAATGAGAGTTATGGCTGACAACCAGGACAGATCAGAATTTTAGGAATGTTATATAATTTTTGAAACATTTGTATCAATAACATTTATCCACATAATTCCACCTAAGAAGGTTTATCATCACTTATAGGAAGAGAGAATAAAATTCTTTGAGAAGTTCCTGGGGTCCTCTGAAAATTCTCAGGCAATTTTTGTTAAGTCAAGACAAAGACTTCATTTAGGATATGAATTTTGGGGAGCTTATCAAAAATATCAAAAGATTTCAAAACACTTGGTTAAACAAGATCAAGTACTTAGTGATATTGTATTGCTGTGAAACAATGGTCACTGTGAAATCATGCTGAGTTATCCATTTAACCAAAGTGAAAACAGATGTTAAAAGTAGATAGTTTAAAAAGAACATATCCTTAGTTTTTTCAACAGGTTTCACCTCCTTAGAACATAAGAAATTACTTTGACAAAACATACAATTTCTGTCATTTAGGTAGATTTACTGAAAAGCAAAGAAAAGTATTTTATAATCTCATTATCAAGAGAAGACAAAAAGTCCAAGAAAATTATCCTTTTAAAAAGTAGAAAATGAAGTTTGCAGGTGACATCAGCATCATAGCAGACTGAGCTCTCCCACTGAACTCTCCCCTGTAACATACAACAAAAGGATATTTATACACTAATTCTCACAACACAAAATATGTCTGAGAGATCCACACAGCCACATGTCTGAAGATGATGGTGCTCGACCCCTCAGGGGAAGTGGAAGGTGGTAAAGGAGATTTTTCTCTTCTGGACAGCAGTGACCATGGAACTGTGCACCACTCTGAGAGGAAAGAGGAGAGGGGAGGGAACATCATTGCTCTCTAAGTTCCCTCACAGTCTGTAGGAGAGCCCCACACATAGAGGTGACTAAGATATTGTGGGGATGTCTTCATCAAGGGAGCACACGAGGAAAGCAGACAGTGAGGGCCCAGGGAGAACACCCCCAGGATCATGCAGGCAAAAGAAAGCACCCCCTCCCTGCCCCATGTTCCAGCTCTTTGATCAGCCAGGGTACCATACACAGAGAAAAGCATCCAGAAGAAGGGGGGATTGAGCAGGTGAAAGAAAGTGCCCAACCCCCTGCCCTTTGCTGTTACTCAGAGATCAGCCAGAGTGCTGTGTAATCAGAAAAGGAGTCAGTGGCTGGAGCTAAGGAGCTGTGGATCATGGCGAGCTCAGAATACACAGCACCTGACCCCCACCCAGTGACAGCAAGTGGAAGCTGTGACTTGATACTATCACTATGTGGAGGCAAAAATCCATGCTGTAGGGCAGTATGAAAAAATATACTAAATCTTCAGGCCAGAAGGAAAACAACAAGTAACTAGAAATCAACCCTGAAGGCACAGAAATTCACAACCTAAATGACAGAGAATTCAGAATCGCTATCATAAAAAAACTCAAAGAGTTACAAGAAAATTCAGAAAGACTGTTGAATGAAATCAGGAACTTCTTTACAAGAGTGATTGAAACTATAAAGAAGAACCAATAAGAACTGATGGAGATGAAAAACACAATAGATAAGATAAAGAAAAATCTAGATTCCCTAAATGATATAGCTGATATTATGGAGGAATTAATTAGCAATTTTAGAGGACATAAATATAGAAATGCTTCAGATGGAGCAGGAGAGAGAACTAAGACTAAAAAGAAATGAGGAAATTCTCTGAGAAACTTGTGACTCAATTAGGAAATGAAATATAAGGATTATAGTCATTACGGAGGGAGAAGAGAAGGAGAATGGAGCAGAAATCTTATTCAAAGAAATAATAGCAGAGAACTTCCAAAACCTGGTGAAGAAGTTGGAAATACAAGTGAAAGAAGCCAATAGATCTCCTAACAATATGAATGTAAAACAACCTTCTCCAAGGCATAGAGTAGTAAAGCTGGTAAAAGTCAATGACGAAGAAAGAATATTAAGGGCTGCAAGGCAGAAGAAAAAACCTCACCTAGAACACATATCAGGCTTTCAGCAGATTTCTCAGGAGAAACCTTTCAGGCTAGGACAGAGTACAATGATATATTCAAAATTCTGAAAGACAAAAACTTTCAGCCAAGAATATTCTATCCAGCAAAAATATCTTTCAGATATGATGCAGTAATGAAAACTTTCTTAGATAAACAAAGGCTAATAGAGTTCATCACCACAAGATCCCCCCTACAAGAAATGCTCAAGAAGACTCTCATACCTGAAAAATAAAATAGGAAAGGGGCTATAAAGCCCTGAGTAAGGGGATAAATAGGTAGGTAATAATCAGGAAATTGTAGCTATCAGAACAGGTTAGTAAATACTTAACTATAACATTAAAAATAAAGAGAAGGAAAACACCAAAATAAATATAAGCTCATCATTTTAACCACAAACTCATGACACAAGATGGAATAAGATATGACAATAATCCATTAGAAGGGGAAGAAGAAGGGATGGAATTGGCTTAGTCTAAGGAAATAAAAGGCTATCAGAAAATGGACTATCTCATCTATACATTTTTTATACAACTCTAATGGTAATCACTAAACAAATAATTAGAAAAGAGAGACAATTATAAACAAAGATAAAACTAAGAAAACCATCATGGAAAACTACTTAACTGAATTGGTAATCTGAAATACACAGGACAAGAAATAAAGGAAATGCAGAAGAACCAGAAAATAAGTGATAAGATGGCAGCATTAAACCTTCATATATCAATAATCACTCTAAATGTGAATGGATTGAATTCTCCAATTAAAAGACACAGACTGTTGAGATGGATTGGAGAATAAGAACCAACAATATGCTGCCTTCAGGAAACACATCTCAGCAACAAAGACAAACACAGGCTCAGAGTGAAGGGATGGAAGATAATACTCCAAGAAAATGGCAAACAAAAAAAAGCAGGTATTGCCGTACTTATATCAGTCAAAGTATACTTTGAGATAAATCAGATAAAGAGAGACAAAGAGGAGCAGTATATAATGATAAAAGGAACACTGCAGCAAGAAGATATAACACTTATAAATATTTATGCACCCAACACAGGAGCACCAAAGTACATAAAGATAACAACCTAAAAGGAGATATTAACAACACCACAATAATATTTGGGGACCTCAACACCCCACTTACATTAATGGATTTGTCATACAGACAAAAAGTAAACAAAGAAATAGTGGAATTAAATGAAAAACTAGAGCAGATGTACTTTAGATATATATATATAGAACGCGCCATCCAAAACAACAGAATAACACATTTTTCTCAATTTAACATTCTCAAGAATAGACCTTATATTGGGAAATAAGGCAAGCCTAAATAAATTTAAGAAGATTGAAATCATATCTAACATGTTTTCCAACCATAATGCTATGAAACTAGAAATCAACTACAAGAAAAAAGCTGGGAAAGGGGCAAAGATGTGGAGATAAAACAACATGCTACCAAACAAACAATGGATCACTGAAAAAAATAAAGGAGAAACCAAAAAGTATCTGGAGTCAAATGAAAATTAAAACACACCATACCAACTCATATGGGATGCAGCAAAAACTGTCCTAAGAGGGAAATTTATGGCAATACAGGCCCAAGTTAACAAACAAGAAAAATCTCAAATAATCAGTCTTAAACCATACCTAACAGAATTAGAAAAAGAAGAACAAACCAAGAGCAAACTCAGCAGAAGGATGGAAATAATAAAAATTAGAGCAGAAATAAAAGAAATGGGAACAAAAAAGACAGTAGAAAGCATCAAATAAACAAATCTTTGAGAAGATAAACAAAATTGACAAACCCATAGCCAGACTCACTAGGAAAAAAACGATAGCCTCAAATAAATAAAACTCAAAATCAAAGAGGGGAAATTACAATTGATACCACAGGAATACAAAAGATTATAAGAGAATACTATGAAAAACTATATTCAAACAAATTGGACAATCTAGAAGAAGTGGATAAATTCTTAGACACTTACAACCTGGCAAAAGAGATTCAAGAAGAAACAGAATCTGAATAGACCAACCACAAGTAAAGAGATTGAAACAGCAGTAAAAAAAACCTCCCAAAATATAAAGGTCCAGGACTAGACAACTTCTCTAGAGAATTCTAACAAATTTGCAAAGAAGATTTATTACCTATCCTCAAACTATTCCAAAAAATTTGGGTAGACAGAATACTTCCTAACACATTCTATGAGGCCAACATCACTCTGATACCAAAACCAGAAAAGGACAACACAAAGAAGGAAAATTACAGGCCAATATCACTGATGAACATAGATGCAAACATACTCAACAAAATACTGGCAAAACAAATACAGCAACACATTAGAAAATCAGACACCATGATCAAGTGGGATTCCTATCAGAGACATAGGGATGGCTCAACATACAGAAATCAATCAAGGTGACACACCACATTAACATAATGAGGGACAAAACCCACACAATAAGCTCAATAGATGCAGGGAAAGCATTTGACAAGATCCTACATTCATTCATGTTAAAAAAAAAAACTCTCAATACAATGGGGATAGAAGGAAAGTACCTCAACATAATAAAAGCCATATATGACAAACCCACAGCCAACATCATACTCAATGGGGAAAAACTGAAAGCCATCCCTCTCAGAACAGAAACAAGACAAGGGTGCCAACTGTCTCCACTCTTATTCAACATAATACTGGAGGTTTTGGCCAGATCAAATTAGGCAGGAAAAAGAAAGAAAAGGAATCCAAATAGGCAATGAAGAAGTGAAACTCTTGCTGTTTGTGGATGACATGATTTTATATATAGAAAATCCTAAAGAATCCATTGGAAACTATCAGAAATAATCAACAACTACAGCAAAGCTGCAGGGTACAAAGTCAACTTACAAAAATCAGTGGCATTTCTATACTCCAATAATGAAGTAACAGAAAGAGAACTCAAGAATATAATCTCATTTACAATTGCAACAAAAAGAATAAAATACCGAGGAATAAATTTAACTAAGGAGGTAAAAGACCTATACAATGAAAACTATAAGATATTACTGAAAGAAATCAATAATGACATAAAGAAATGGAAAGAGATTCCATTCACTGGAAGAATAAACATACTTAAAATCTGCATACTACCTAAAGCAATCTATAGATTCAATGCAATCCAAATCAGAATCCCAGTGACATTCCTCATGGAAGTAGAACAAAGAATCTTAAAATTCATATGGGGCCAAAGCAATCCTGAGAAATAAGAACAAAGCTGGAGGCATCACAATCCCTGATTTCAAAATATACTACAAAGCTATAGTGATCCAAACAACATGGTACTGGTACAAAAACAAGCACACAGATCAATGTAACAGAATTGAAAGCCCAGAAATAAAACCACACACCTACGGACCCTAATCTTTGACAAAGAAGCCAAGAACATACAATAGAGAAAGGAAAGCCTCTTCAATAAATGGTGTTGGGAAAACTATACAGCCACATGCAAAAGAATGAAAGTAGACCACTATCTTTCTCCATACACAAAAATAAACTCAAAATGGATGAAAGACTTGAAGGTAAGACCAGAAACCATAATACTTAAAAAAGAGAATATAAGCAGTATACTCTTTGACATCCATATTAAAAGGATATTTTCGAATACCATGTCTACTCGGACAAGGGAAATAAAAGAAAAAATAGACAAGTGGGACTTCATCAGATTAAAGACATTCTGCAAGGCAAAGGAAACCAGTATCAAAATGAAAAGACAACTCACCAATTGGGGGAAAATATTTACAAATCATATGTCCCACAAGGGGTTAATCGCCATACTATATAAAGAACTCACCCAACTGAACGACAAAAAAACAAACAACCCAATCAAAAAGTGGGCACAGGATATGAACAGACATTGTTCGACAGAAGCTATGCAGATAGGCAATAGGCACATGAAAAGATCTTCAACATAACTAATCATCAGAGAAATGCAAAGCAAAACTACACTTACATATCTCCTTACACCTGTTTTAATGGCTATAATCACCAAGACAAAAAATAACAAATGTTGGAGAGGTTGTGGTGAAAAGGGAACTCTCATACACTGCTGGTGGGAATGCAAACTGGTGCAGCCACTATGGAAAACAGTATGGAGATTTCTCAAAAAATTAAAAATAGAGATACCATATAACCCAGCTATCCCACTACTGGGTATTTATTCAAAGAACTTGAAATCAACAATTTAAAGGGACTTATGTACCCCTATGTTCACTGCAGCATTATTCACAATAGCTGAGAGCTGGAAGCAACCCAAGTGCTTGTTGACTGATGATTGGATAAAAGAAGATGTGGTATATATATATATATATATATATATATATATATATACATATATAATGGAATAGAACTCAGCCATAAAAAGACAAAGTCATTCCATTCCCAACAACATGAATGGACCTTGAGGGTATTATGTTAAGCAAAATAAGCCAGACAAAGAAAGACAAACACGGTATGATTTCACTCATATGTGGAAGATAAACAAACACACGGACAAAGAGAACAGTTTCGTGGTTACCAGGGGGACAGTGGTTGGGGGTTGGGCACAAGGGGTGAAGGGCTGCATTTATATGTGGCTGACGAATAATAAGGTACAACTGAAATCTCACAATGTTATAAACCATTATGACCTCAATAAAAAAAAAAGAGAGGACACACATTTGCCCAGTACATACTAAAGATCTATAAAGGTTCACAGTATTCATCCAAGGGAGGACATATTGAAGCTCCACAAAACAAAGTATTTTTCCAGGAGAGTAAAATGGTAAACATCTATGTAAGAGTGAAAGTGTTTGTCCAGGGGAATAAAACATTAAAGACTCTGTGTTGATTGAGATTTTACCTTTTAGAATCAGTTGGGACTGGCTTGGGCAAATCAGAATGTAAGGTCATGCTACATTTATACCACGTTAAAGTGCATTAGTTACTCTGACTCATTTACCAAGAAACCCATTAGGTTTCCAGATTTGAATTAGGCTGAGAGCAAGAGAAGCCTCTGCAATTAGCCCAGTTAGTGAAAGCTGCACAACCACTTGGGCCTTATAACCCAGAAGGTCCAGTGATGCTCACAGCGTCTGTGGTAGAAAAGGATTCTGTATGGCATCTCTGGCAAACCCCAGTATCAGTACAGACTCTTAAGGTTTTAGAGCAAAGCTGTGTCCTCCTTTTCGAATGACTATTCTCCTTTGAGAAACAGCTCCTGACTCACTACTGAGCCCTAGTTGAGACTGAACGCCTGACCATGGAGCCCAAGGCACAGTTCAATCACAGATGCTCATATGAGCTGGGTGTTATCTGAATCCCAGTTTACAACACTGGGCCTGCACAGCAGCATGCCGTAACTGAGTGGAAAAGGCCCTGAAACATAAGCAAGTAGCATGAATAAGTGGCTCAGTCTCCCTTGGCACTTCCTCCAGCTCTATTGCTGCTGTGATTGGAATCACTTCTCATTAAGTTTCCAAAAATGCACATTCTCCTAGACCCATCTGCCTTCTGGCCAGGCCGACAGGCAAATTAGGGAGGGATATGGAAGGAATCACCGTCCCTGCACCTTTCAAGTCTTTGATGGTGGCACAACTATTGCAATTCACCCAGGCATTGGTAGGGAGAGGAAGGCCCAGCAGCTTCTGATTGGATCTTCCTACCTTAATAGCCCTTGGTCCATAAGTCAGGGAACCAACATGGTGATTCTGCCAGTTACCAGCAGCTCAACTCCATTCATGCATCCAGGAACTTAGGAAATAACCCTGAGGTAAATGCGAAGACTCTCTAGGCCCACTGTGAGATGGATTTAGACTAAAACTCCATCTACCACCCAACCTCCATAAGCCCCCACTCTGGCAGACTATGGATGCATTACAGGTCCCCAGGAATTAACATTAATTCCAATTTATTGTCTACACTTCCTAAAGGTATTGTTATTTCTCTTTCCTCAATTCACTGTCATCCTGATATATGGATGCAGGTCCTTTGGGGAAATCCTGGAGGAATATTTACACTATATAGTTGTGGTAGTATCACAGGCCCCTTCCTCAAGGAGACTCAGTCTCTGTTTCATTCAAGAGGCTCCAAGTCACTAAACTGGCTTGAGTCTGGGATCAGGGTGAGAGGACACAATTCTACTGTGGTGACACAAGTTCAATGCCTACTGTCCAGATCTCAAACATTTCTGATTAGTACTTTAGTTGGCTGGTCATCTATCAGTCCTAAGGATACTGATCCAATAGCCACAATGGGTCACAACATTCAGGTTGCTGCTCCACCCCTACTGACCATTTCAGTAACTGGGTTCATTTTGTCTCAGGCAGTTAAATGCTGCCACTTGGTTTCAACCACTCTGGGTTGGACTGTAATGGTGACATCTATCACTTTCATGCCCAGCTAGCAGCAGACAGACAGCACTGAGCTTTATGGAATGATGATGTTTCCCTCATCAATGCATTTCTCGAAGCTTTGTACCTTACCGGGGATGTAGTGGAATGTGGCAGAGTCACACCTGAAAAATTTATTCCAACCTTCCTCTCCCTAAGCCTTTGGATTCCTTCCTTTCTATTTCACCAACGAAGCTATGGCACCTCAACTTCATTGAATTAGGCCACTGGTGAGTTCAGGTTTTAGTCAATTAAACAAGAAAACTCATGGTAGCCACTCCAGCTGCTCCAAGATAACACTGAGACTTGAAATTTCTCGCAATTGCACCAACATCTAAATGCAGTTTGATCCAACATGATGGGCCATCAGTCTTGGTAGGAAATACTGTGTCAGTCAAGATTTAGTCAGAAAATGGAAATCATCTTAGCTGTTTTCAGCACAAAAGGAATTCATATAGGAGATATTGTTTAAAAGTGTTAAAAGGACTAGAGGACCAAAGTGGGGAGAGTGGTGAGAGGTACTGTTGACCAGAGATCAGGCACTGCAAGAAGTCACTACCATCTGTATTAGTCAGCTTTGGCTGCCATGACAAGGTTAGAAAGCTACAGCAATCATCAAGGGGAACGATAATGGGAGCTGTGATCAGGGTGATAGTTATGGAAGTGGTTAGAAGAAGATTCGTTAATGAATTGGATGTGGGGTGTAAGAGAGGGACATTGTGGATGGCGCCAAGATGGCTCAGTGGTGATTCTCAACACAGAAGCCAGAGTGGCCCTTGATCCATGGCCTTCTTCTCTTCTTCTCTATACTCACTCCCAGAGTGATCTCACTCAATCTCATGGATTTAAATGCCATATACCCCCAGGCTTGATATCCAACTCATATATAGTATCTTCAGACTTGTATATCCAATTGTCTTCCAAAAAATTTCACTTAAACACCTAATAGATGTAACAAAGATATTACATCCCAAACTGGTCTTAATTCTGCTTCTAACTTTTCTAAATGTTTCTCTTCTGATATTCCGCTATCATAGTTTCAATCCATCGCTCAGGCCAGAAATATCTTGGCATTATCCTTGACTGCTTTCTTTGTCTCACACCTTACACCCAATCCAACAGCCATGCCATTAGCTCCACCCTCGAAATACAGTGTAAATCCAACCACTTCTCATCACGACTACTCTGGTTCTTGACACCATCTTAGCCCGCCTAGACCACTGCCCTAAACCATTGGCTGATTTGGTTAGTTCTATATTTAAGCCTTGATTGTCTATTCTCCACAAAGTAAGCAGAGTCATTCTTTTAACACTTACATCAGATCATGTCTGGCACCACTCCATTCCTTGATTCTTAATGGGGAGAGCATACTGCCTTCTCCATCACTCACCATTAATATCAGACTAAATTAAGAACCACAAAAGCCTTCCAAACACTCCAAAACCATCAGAACATTAGCCTAGGCCTTCAGGGGGTTTGCAAGATCTCCTTGGGCCTCAAATTTGACTGGCAGCCTTTTCAAATGATACTTCTTAGCCTGCCATCCTCACCTTAGTCCCTCAAGCCCTGCTCTTCCTTTGTACCAATTTCTCAACAAATCTCTGAAGCAAATGGGTCTTAATACTTCAAACTTGTTTCTTCTCACTTTTCCTTATTCTCCAAGTAGTACAGAGTAATAGAAATATCATGGATCTGGGAGTTAGCCAGTCAGTCTCTCAAAGCCTCATATATTCATCAATAGTGTGGACACAATACCAACTTATCAGATTTTTTGACATTAAATGGGATAAAATATACAAAATGTCTGGCTCCAGTCAGTTCTCAGTAAATGTTTCCATGCCCACTCTCTTCTCCCAATATCAACTTACTCTCCCTTTCTTCTGTTTTTAATCTCCCTTTCTTCTTGAATAAAGAACAATTTTGTATCCACTCAGTCAAAGGAGATTCCTTCAAAATAAAATGGAAATGGATACAGATGGCCAAGTTGTCCTGACGCTCAAACCCCACTCTAACAACATGAAGTAAGACTCTCGGGTTAAAGCAGCAAATTGGGCCACTGGAGACTAACTCAGTTCGCTGGCTGTGCATGAGTTGAGGAAACCAGGATTCATCCCCTGCCCGTCCAGCCAGAATTACTGTAAGAGTTACTGGTTTCTTCTGTTGCCAAAAGTAATAAGATCTCATAAACCTGGTGGCTTACAGAGGGGAATTCAGTGTGGAGCTTGTCTCACTTGATAGTATACTTAAATCTCAGTGCCTGCAGAGAAACTCCGTTTTGTTGAAATATGAATGTATTTGGCTTGTACCACATTTTTATTCATGTAATATAGCTTAATCTAGAGAAAAAGAGAAAAAAATGTTATATGCTGACGTTTAAAAGCAACCTATTATTAACATATGCTCCTGTTTCATGAGAGGAAAGTGGGGAGCAGTATGTAAACTTTTGTAAGGGAATGAAGACTCCTGAAAAAATAGGTTCCTGGAGTTCTTTATATGTGGAAAATATGATCATAAATACAACCAGCAAACTGCTGGCAGACAAGGTGACTTGTGGCCCAGCTTTAGCAAAGCAGAACCCTGGTTACACATGTAAAATGTGATCAGGGAACTGAAATGGATTAAATAGACCATCTATCACTTAGTAGTTTTCTTCATTTATAACTTATTCTCACATATTATTTATCCCTGATTTAATAATATAATAAATTTGTGTTTTGTGTTTTCAAAAACATCATTTTCTGTGTTGTTTATAAAGCAGTTGTTCAGGCTGCGGGGGGGCCCTTCGTATCTCTTTGGAGCTGAGGCTACCAAACCATAACCTGATGTTTCCAAAGCCTAACGCCATCTCTTACCTGGAGACACAGCTTAGGAAAGAGCTGAATCTCCAAAAAAGGTGAATGACTGACCAGTTTATGGGGGCTGATTCCAACCCCACTGGAATAAGTCTGTGGTGTATAGAAGTGACACATGGCTCCTATCAAAACTGATGACCTGAAGAACCGTACTCAGCAACAACTCAACCAGCTGAAATAAATGGGTCCAACCAAGAGAGCTGAAATCACTGAGCAAATTAGGGCAAGTTGATCATTGAACTCAGGTGGAGTCTTATCATGGTCCTTGGACAAAATGGTCTCTAAATGCTGGACGAGCTATGACTATAAATGATAGTAGTTATATAGATATATAAGCTATAAACTAATCAGGTAGCTTATCTTCCATGTTTATATTTAACCACAGCAGGGGCAGAGAGCAGCTACTAGAGATACTCAAGGAGCCAGTCTTCACTCCTAGGGAACTTGACTTCATTTTCCTTTATTTAGAGGTTGTGCTGGAGCAATGTAAAGCCCACATTTCCTGTAGAATTGCAATAGTATTTGTATTTTTTGCATGTGCAATGAATAATTCTGAAACATCTTTTAAAAAGCACCAGCATGTTTCCAGACAAATCTATGACACACTTTACTACAAATTTTATGCAGGTAAAAAAAAATAGCAAAGCATGCCATGTGTCGTATGGGAGATCAATATGCAGTAGTGGAGACCATGGCAAACTGCACGGTAGATTGGCTGGCACATGCCTAGAATAAAGAGGGTAGCTGCCACTCGGCTCCTACTTACTGTTGTCATGTACAAATTCAGTTTTTAAGAGCAGATGGAACTATGGGTTTTTATTTATTGTAAATGCTATTTAGTTTCAACAAGCAAAATATTGCTGAAGCTCCATAGTTTGCAAACCCTGATTCAGCCAATCACTCTGACATTACTGAGACCCTTGATGTTGGGGTGCAGTTGAGGTCCCAGATTAGTCACTGACATGGTGACCACAGGAGGACAAGGTATGAAAAGAAGATTATGAGTTCGGTTTAGGGCCACCAAGTTTGGGAGACGAAATCAGGGACCTGAGGACATTGTCCTGAGGAGTACACCAATACTTAGGAGGAAAAATGTGGAAGTGTGGAGACTGAAAATTAACAGCCATAGAAGTAGAAAGAAAACCGAGAGGGGAAAATCGCAAACACCAAGAGAGAAGATGGCGTTAAGGAGTGGGCGTTCAGGTGAGTGAAATCCTACAGGTGGGTAAAATCCCTTACTTGATGTTTTAGTCAATTTGGGCTACTATAACATAAATACCATAGTCTGAGCAGCTTAAACAACAGAAATTTATTTCTTACAGTCCTGCAGACTGGAAAGTCCAAGAATAAGGTGCCAGCTGATTCCGTTCCAGTGAGGACCTTCTTCCTGTGTCCTCACATGGTGTAGAGATTAAGAGAAAGAGAGGAAACAAGCTCTTTTGTGTTTCTCCATACAAGGGCACTAATCTCATCATGAGAACTCTACCCTCATGATCTAACCACCTGACAAAGGCCTTACCTCTGAATGTCCTCACACTGGGGATTAGGGCTTCAACATATGAATTTAGGGGAGGCAAAACATGCAGTCCATAACACTTGGCGAGGACAGGAAGGTGTCTGCTAGATTTGACCATTAAGAGGTCCTTAGTGGTGACCTTAGTAGACATGGTGGATGGACTGAAAGATGGACCCAACTGAGCCCACTTGCTGGTTTTCACACCCTGTGTGGTCCCTCTCACATCATGCTAGGGTTGGTCTGTGTGACCAATAGCATGTGAGGGAGGTGATAGTGTGTCTCTTGTAATTTTGGGTAATAGAGGACTTTGGCACTCTCTCTTTTTGTCTCTCTATCTCTTTTTCTCTCTCTAGTCTCTTGGTCTAGGAGAAGCAAGCTTCCATGTTGTAAGAAGCCCCACGGAGAAGGCCCCCATGGAGAGAACTGGAAGTTCTGAACAACAGTCAGCAAGAACCGAGACCTCCCACCAACCACATGAGGGAATGTAGAAGTCTGCTCCAGCTTCAGTTGAACCTTGAGATGAGTGTAGTTTGACTGGCAGCTTTACTGCAAGCTAGTGACTAACCCTGAGCCAGAGCTATCCCACTAAGCCACTTTGAAATTCCTGATCCTCAGAAAATATGTGAGAATGCAAATGTTTGTTATAAACTGCTACGTATTGGAATAATTTGTTACACAGCAATAGATAACTAATACTGTGAGACCCATTTCAGTGGAGTGATCAGTGGAATACAAAACACATTAGGCTAAATAGTGATGTAGACAGGAGGAAATGGAAAAAGGAAATGTAGATTAATACTTTCAAGAACTTGATTGTAAGGAATTGATGGGTGATTGACAAAAATAGCAAGAATTTGACATCAAGAAAGCATTTGATTTTTTTTATACTTTAATGAGAGAGGCTTCTCCATGTTTTAATTTTGAGAGAGAAAGCCAATAGAGAACAAGAGTATGATGATAAAGATCACATGGGGATGCTGGTGCATCAAGGTCCTTGTGGACGCAGATGAAATGGGGACATGCTCTCACAGTGACAGGAGGACAGTGAGGACGTAGCGCAGATAACTGAAGCAGTGGGAGGGAAGAAGCCACATCCTACAGCTCCAGCATGTTTGACTCTACCTGTTGCTGGTTCTAGGCCACTGCTCTAAGTGTTCTGTCTCTAAGCTGCCCAGTCTGTCAGGTTCCAAGAACTTGTATGGGCTCACAACTCTCCTCCCAAGAAGAAAATTAGGGGCCCTGAATAGCAAACTGTAAGAAAGGAATACATTCACAATACGAAGAATTTCAGTTTTGCTCTAGGCATATTATTTGGTATGATCAGAGCTAGCAGTGTCTAAGAGTATAGGAGACACACTGGTTGGAGTGGTTTGATACTGAAGATTGAAGGATCCTCGCTGGCCTATGATGAAGTCATTCAATAAAAGCAATGGGTCCATGATTCCAATCCCACCAGTTTAGATTTTACAATAATTCTCTCCCAGCCTGAACTTCCCCTCTTTCACGCTTTGTTCACTGTTTTGCTCCACCTGGTACACTCTTTACCTCACCCTGTGCCCGGGCTCTGCCTGATCACTTGTAACCAGTTCAAGGCTTCACACTTTCTTTCCTACTGCTGGCCCCTGGTTTTGACATCTCTTCCTCTGATTCCTACAGCATTTTTTGTGCCTTGTATTTTTTGTACGGTGCCTTATGTTAGCTGTTTGTATTGTGATAATGTCACCCCAGTTACTCCCTCAACACCTCTGATTCAGAGACTATAGCACATTCACCTCAATGTTCTTAAGTACAACAACTAGCACATAATAATCTGGTTACACAAGAGACTGTATAAAACACGTCTAACAGTTCTTGAAACATAGCAGATTCCCTGTCATGGTTTGCCTTCCCTTTGGACTCGATGGAAGGATGACTATCTGGGTGGATAAATAGATGTGTGGACTGACCAAGAAAGGAAGGAACTCTGACCGCTTTGTCTGTCCTTGGAGCACCCCAGAAAGCAGAATTCTGTGTACCTTAGGAATATCTTACTTCCATTTTGCATATCTGTAGAGAACACTGAGGCAATCACATTGAAGATCATTTTCAAGTCTAACAGCCAGGTGTCATTCATTGGGAACTAGTTTAAGGTCATCCTGGTAATAAACATCCAACACCTCTGCAGTTCCTGTTCTTGGTTTCAAAGACCCCTGTGGCTGTGTGTTTTCCACTTCAAAGCTGCCAAAACGGGGACAATTCCCACAAACCGACTATTGCAGAAGAGGCAAGAATCAGAGTTCCAAAAAGATAAGAACTCTCTTATCACAGGGTTAGTTTTCATAGCTACTCTGTGAGAGTTGGGCAAATGTTAATTCCATTATATGATAAAGCTCTGATTAAATTCAATTCTGCCAAATAAAGTATGTTGATTATGTAAGTAGCCTTTCACTTTTCTCAGGGACACAGACTCGTGTATTTGTGGTTTTATTCTTATTTGAGCAGAGCTCGTCTTCTCTTGGCTTTGAAGTGAGGGAAAAATCAGGGGTACATGGAAGAGTTCAGGTGTAAAGAAAGGGAATGAAAGTACACACTAACATACATAGGCCTACAGTTTATGGAAGGCCAACTGTGCCAGACGCTTGACACCTATGTCCCGTTGACCCTCATAACAATCCTGTAAGGCAAATATTGTGAACCTTACTTCATAGAAGTGAAAACAGAAACTTAATGATGTTGTTCAAGGTTCCAGAGCTAAAAAGAAACCCAGTCAGGGTTTGGACCCAGGTCATCTTTTTCCAAAGCTTTAGCTGTTTTTCCAGCTCATGAGTGTAAATAGAATCTCTTTCTCTGTACTTTTACTAGATTGCTGTATCCTCACCAAGTCTTTGGAATTTAGTCTTCTAAAAAACTGTCTCACAGAATGTAGTTTTCTCATTTACTTTTTATAATGAATGAATTTTACTGTAGAGAAAACTACAGAGAATAATAAACCAAGATACATATCTGTACCCAGTTTTAATAGGTTCTGACAATTTGCCATTTTTGTCCCCAATGTTTTATTTAAAAAAAATGAACCATTATTAGTACAGTTCAAACCTCAAATATATCTCTTCCTAATTTCATTTTTCTCCTTCAATTCCAAGAGGCAATAATTTTTCTGAAATTGGTTTCTATCATTCCTGTGTTTTTGTTCTTTTATTGCGTATATATATGCATATACATATATATATTCATAAACAACACTTGGTATTTTCTGTGGAGTTTTTTGATTAAATGGTCTCATACTTTATATAATATTCTACAACCTATATTTTTGCTTAATCTGCCCTGCACAATATTCCACAGCCTATGTAGGTGAGATTTCTCCCTGTTTGCATATGCAGCTATAATTTATTTATTTTAACTCTCTGTATAATTTCTTTGCACAGAAACAAGTTATTAGTTATCCTGTTGATTAACATAGAGGTTGTTTCTAAATTTTGTGACTGCAAACAATGCTACCACAAGCACTCTTGTACATGTCTTCTTCTTCTTTTTTTTTTTGAAGAGAATAAAGAAATAAAAAACTTTCTTCTTATGATGAGAACTCTTAGGATTTACTCTCACAATACCTTTCCTACGTATCAAACAGCAGTATTAACTGTAATCAATACGTTATACATTACATTCCCAGTACTCATGTATCTTATAACTGGAAGTTTGTACCTTTTGACCACCTTCCTCCAATTCTCCCTCTCCTGCAACCCCCTGTCTCTGGTAGCCACAAGTCTGATCTCTTTTTCTATGAGTTTGGAGTTTTCTTGTTTTGTTTTGTTTTGTTTTTAGCTTCCACGTATAAGTGAGATCTTATGGTATTTGTCTTTCTGTCTGATTTACTGCACTTAGCATAATGCCTTCAATCTCCATCCATGCTGTCACAAATCGTAGGATTTCCTTATTTTTATGGCTGAACAATATTCCACTGTGCGTGGATATACATCCATTCGTCCATCAGTGGACTCGTAGGTTGTTTCCATGACTTGGCTATTGTAAATAATGCTGCCGTGAATGTGTGTGTGCATATATCTTTTTGAATTAGTGTTTTTGTTTCCTTTGGATAGATACCCAGAAATAGAATTGCTGGATCATATGGTAGTTCTATTTTTAATTTTTTGAGGACATTCCATCTTTTCCATAGTAGCTGTACAAGCCCACCAGCAATGCACAAGAGACCCCTTTTCTCTGCATCCAGGCTAGCATTTGTTATCTCTTGTCTTTTTGAAGATGGCCATTCCAACAGGCAAGAGGTGATATCTCATTGTGGTTTTAATTTGCATTTCCCTAATAACTAGCAATGCTAGGCATCTTTTCATATATCTCCCTTCATATATCTTCTTTGTAGAAATGTCTTTGTAGGTCTTTTGGCCATTTTTTAAATTGGGTTGTTATTTTGCTATTGAATTATTTATATGTTTTAGACATTAACTCCCTATCAGATATATGGTTTGCAAATATTCTTTCCCATTCCATAGGTTGTCTTTTCACTTTGTTGGTGTTTTCTTTTGCTGTGCAGAAGCTTTTTAGTTTGATGTAGTGCCATTTCTTTATTTTTGATTTTGTTACTTGTGCTTTAGGTGTCATATCCAAAAAATCATTACCAAGACCCATGTCAAAGAGCTTTGTTCCTGTTTTCTTGCATGAATTTCGTGGTTTCATGTCTTACGTTGAAACTTTAATCCATTTCAAGTTAATTTTTGTGAGTGGTGTAAGATAGAGGTCTAGTTTCATTCTTTTACATGTGAATATACAATTATCCCAGCACCATTTATTGAAGAGACTATCTTTTCACCATTGAGTATTCTTGGCTCCCTTGTCAAATATTAACTGACCATATATGCTCGGGTTTATTTCTGTACTCTCAATTCTGTTCCATTGGTCTATTTGTCTGTTTTTATGCCAGTACCATTCTGCTTTGATAACTATCACTTTATAATGTAACTTGAAATAAGGAAACGTGATACCTCCTGCTTTGTTCTTCTTTCTCAGGATTTCTTTGGCTATTCAGGGTCTTTTGTGGTTCCATTTAAATTTTAGAAGTGTTTTTTCTACTTCCGCAAAACATGCCATTGGAATCTTGATAGGGATTGCATTGGAAGTCTAGATGCTTTGGCAGTATTGACATTTTAACAACATTAATTCTGCCAATCCATGAACATGGGATACCTTTCCATTTATTTGTGTCTTCTTTGATTTCTTTCATCAATGTCTTGTCGTTTTCAGCGTAGAGATATTTCACCTCCATAGTTAAATTTATCACTAAGTATTTTATTGGTTTTGATGCTATTGTAAATGGGATCACTTTCTTTATTCTTTTTTAAGAAATTTTGTTGTTAATGTATAGAAACACTACTGATTTTTGTCTGTTAATTTTATATCCTGAAACTTCACTGAATTCATTGATCAGACTTAACGGTTTTTTGGTTGAGTATTTAGGGTTTTCTGTGTATAAAATCATGCCCTCTGCAAGTAGAGACTGTTTTATTTCTTCCCTTCCAATTCTGATAACTTTAATTTCTTTTTCATGCCTGCTTGCTCTATGTACACATCTTATTGAGTAGATGTGTGAGTTTCTCTAGACTGGCACACTGTTCAATAGAAATATACTAGCTATATAAGTAATTTAAAATTTTCTAGTATCATATTAAAAAATGAAAAGAAATAGGTAAAAATTTAATTATAATACTATATTTTACTTAACCCAATATACACAAACTATTACCATTCCATAAGTAATCAATACAAAATTATGAATCATATATTGTACATTCTTTTTCTTGTACTAGGTCTTTTAAATCTGATGCTCATTTTACACTTACATTACATCTTGACAATCCAAGTCCTCAAATAGCTAAATGTAGCTAGAGGTTACCATAACAGACAGTGTAGCTGTAGGCTACATACCCCAAAGTAGAATTGTTGAATTGTAATGTAGCAAAGTGACTTTACCAAGTATTGCAAAATTACTCTTCAAGGTGATTGTCCCAGTTTCATTCCCAATAGGAATGTATGAAAGTTTCCATTTATTCACATCCTTGCCAACAATTCAGTCTTGGAAGATACTTTAATTTTTGGAAATTTCTTGGATGTGAAATATCTCATTTTTGTTTTCTTTTTCCCTGATTAAGAGTAAGGTTGAGCCTCTCACCACATGTTAATTGTCCATTCAAGTTTCCTCTTCCATGAATTGCCTATTTCAAATTCTTTGCCATCTGAAGATTATTGATTTGTGGAAGTTTTGTATGAATTCTTGATTACTGTTCCAGATTGGATATATTTATTGAAAATATGTTCTTTCAATATATGGCTTATCTTTTTACCTTCTCTATGGTATCTTTTTTCCTACAGAAGCACTTTTTTTAAGTTAAGATACCCAGTGTTATCAATTGTTTTCTTTCATGCACTTTTTTTTGGTGATTTTTTTAAAGAAATTCTTTCCTATCTCAAACACATAAATATATTCTTCCATAATTTCTTCTAAAAATTACCTTTCACACATTTGTGCCTTTAATCTATCTGTAATTTTTTTCTATGAAGTAAGTTAGGAATCTAATATTTTCCCCAAATAGAGAACTAGTTAATTGTGCCCAAAAAGCATTGTGAAGAATTCATGTTTCCCCTATTTATAAGAACTGCCATTTACTATATATACATATGTACATACATATATGTGTATATATATATATTTACATGTATATAAAATAGATAGACAGTCACATACACATCATCATTATTATCATTTTCATGAATTTGATATTTCTTCCTGGTCTGCATTCTATTCTAGTAGCCTAATCTTTTCTCCTCAAGTCAGTAGCATGCTTACCTTGGTATTTGTACCTTCGTGATAAGTTTTACTTCTGCTTAGGAAAGGCTGTTAAAATTGTTCAAATTTGTCTTTGTTCTTATTGACCTTTTTACATTTGTTTCCTAGGAATTTTGGAATCACCTTGTAAAGTTCCATAGAATATCCTGTTGAGATTTTATGAGCAATGCACTGAATTTATGAAGTGATACATGGACAGTTACTTGTACTTTTTAGTCTTCTCATCTAAGAAAAAGTATATCTCACTGTGTATTCAGGTATAGATTGGCCTTCAATATGTTTTGTAATGTTCTGTATAAAGGGCTTGTACATCTTTCATTTGAAATGAGATTTATCACTAAATACTTTTTAGGATTGTTGCTAATTTGAAGGGCATATTTTTCAAAGACATACTGATTATTGCTGGTAAAGGCAGTCTATTAATTACTATATGCAAATCTTTTAACCAACAAATTGCTTAATTCTCTTTTTATTTCTACTCATTAGCTTTTAAATGCTTTCGTTTTTTCTATGTGAATAATACTATATCTGTAAATAAGGATGGTTTTGTGTTTTCCATTTCAGTTCATATACCTTACATTTTTCCTTATCTTATTTTATTGACTATGACCTCTAATACAATATAGAAATATAAAGGTAGACATATTATTCTTATTCCTGAGTTTTAGCAATTGACTATGATGCTTGCTGTAGTATTTGAAGGACATTATTTGTTGAGTTGAGAGAATTATTCCTTTTATTCTTAGTTTGTTAAAGAGTTTGTTTTTAATCATGAATGAGTATTGAAATTTCTCAAATGATTTTACACACCTACTCCAATCATCATATAGCATTTCCTTTAGACTGTTAATGTGAATAACTACATAGATTTTTGGATGCTGAACCATCCTTGCATTTCTAAACTAATCCCTCATGTTGTAATGTATGTTGTATACAAATATATGATATGCATTTTATTTGAGATTTTTGTACCTATACTTTTAAGTTGACTATTTACAATTTCAATATCAAGGTTAATCCAGCTGCAGAATATGAGCTGTGTAGCTTTCCATTTGAAAAACTTTGCATCAGATAAGAATCATCTGTCCCTGAAAGGTTCAGTAAAACCTGCCTGTAAATCTTTCTGAGTATGGTATCTTTTGAGTGTGGCAATTTTTAACCAGTAATTCATTTATTTTTTTTTAAAGATTGGCACCTGAGCTAACATTTGTTTTCAATCTTCTTTTTTTTTCCTTCTTCGTCTCCCCAAAACCCCCTAGTACATAGTTGTATATTCTAGTTATAGGTCCTTCTGGTTGTGCTATGAGGGATACCACCTCAGCATGGCTTGATGAGCGGTGCCATGTCCACATCCAGGATCTGAACCAGAGACACTCCAGGCAGACGAAGTGGAGCACGTAAACTCAACCACTCGGCAACAGGACCGGCCCCTAGTGATTCATTTTAATAATGGTCATTACTGGTTTATAGACTCTGACCGTTACAAACAATGTAAGCTTTTTCATCTAAAGTCTCAGTTTTCATTATCTGTATCTACTTCTATGGTCAATGTTATTACTGTTATTTTTTTTTTTTTTAATTTTGCTGAGGAAGACCAGCCTTGAGCTAACATCTGTGCCAATCCTCCTCTATTTTGTATGTGGGTTGCTGCCACAGCATGGCTGATGAGTGGTATATGTGCACACCTGGGATCTGAATCTGAGAACCCAGGCTGCTGAAGCAGAGTGCACCAAACTTAAACACTGCACCATGGGGCCAGCTCCATAGGGTCAATATTATTATTAATCCATCCAGTCTTCTTTCTTCTTGAGACAAAATTTTTGTATTTATTGATATATACATTTTGTTATTATTTGCCATATTCCTTTTTCTAACTGTAATTATGTCTCTTTTTCTCATTAAAAAATTGTATATGCCTTTTTTTCCCCACAATCCCTCTTGCTTAAGGTTTGTTTAGTTTTTCTCTTCAAAGAACTGATTTTTAGTGTGCTGAGCCTGTCTAACTTTTGTTTATTTTCATAATTTGCTACACTCTGTCTTTATTATTTCCTTACTTCTATGTCCACACAAAGATGTATACACAAATATTAACAAATTGACCTTATTTGTAGTAGCCAAAATCTGGAAATAATCCAAATGTTTATTAATAAGTGAATGAATAACAATTTTCATGTATCATGGTACATTCATTCCATGAAATACATACAGCATTAGTACATTTCATTAATATACACAGCAGCATGGCTATAACACAGAAGCATCATTTTGAGTGAAAAAAAAGAGTTCTATTCATGTAAAATTTTAGAAAAGATAAACTAATCAACAGTGACAAAAATACATCAGTGGTTGTGTGAATTTGAGATGAGAATGGCATTATTATGAACTGGAAAAGGGTTAAAGAGTGATGGAAATATACTATATACCATGCTGTATATTCTACATCTGGGTTGTGGTGGTAGTTACATAGATGCATAAATTTTTAAAACATCAAACAGTACAGTTAAAAATGGGTATATTTTATTGAGTGTAAATTATACCTTCATAAGCTTATTTTCAAAAATACTAGAGATATCATTACTAACCCACTGGAATGGTTAATATTAAAAAGACTGACAATACAAATGCTGTGAGGATGTGCAGCAGCTAGAACTCTCATACTCTGTTGTGTGCATGTAAAATGGTACATTCACTTTGGAAAACTCTTTGGCAGTTTCTGATAAAGATAAACATACACCTATCTTATTACCTAGCAATTCTATTTCTATGTAAATACCTCAGAGAAGTGCAAATATATTCACAAAAAAATCTTTTCCAAAAATGTCCATAGCAGCTTTTCTCACAATAGCCAAAAATGGAAACAATGCAAATGTCCATCAACAAGTGAAAGGAGATAGATCAATAAATTGTGGTATATTTATACAATGAAATACTGCTCATTAAAAGAATAATGAATAACTGATACAGACAAGACCATGGATGAATCTGTAGGTATGTCTGTATCCTGTGTGCGTCTGTGTTAGCAGGGTTCCACTAGTTAGTCACACGTTCAGCAGCCTTGGATACCAGCCGTCTATTTCTACCCATCTCTCCTGGGTTGTGGTATTCATTATCTTGTGAGCCTAAGTTTTGGCTGGCTTGTAAGGTCATTCTGGAGTTTCCTCTCATTTGGAAAGCCTCTACCCTGTCCCCTGACCTGCTGGGAAGTCTGGACACCAGGTAAGAAAGCACATACATACAAATTGACTTGATGACCTCTGAGCCTAACGTCAGCATGAAAACCCTTCCTGGGAGCCAGCAAAAGGTTATCTCAGTTGAACAAACAGCTGGCATGGGAATTGATGCTCGTTCTCCGGGAATCCTGTTCACTTTCACAGCAATACGGGCACCATAAGGACAAAAATGGCATGACAAACGTCTGACAGCAGTCCTCTTCCTCCCGAAGATCTTTCTTTCTTTTGTCCCTCCAAGGAGACATCGGCCTAAGCAGCCTCCTGCCCTTTCAAAAGGCCCTAAACTGACTCTTCTGAAGAGGATCAACTAGCAAACCAGCATTAGAGTATTCTCCTTTATTCCAGGCTGCAGCAGCATGAGGCACTCATTAATAAAGTGGTTAAAGTCAAATTAAATATCCTTTAATAAAATGGATGAGTCAAAGAAAGGACTTGGAGAATCGATTAGCTGCCCTATTGCTTATGATTTTCTTTGCACAAAGTATGGGCTCTGTTACTGGCATTGAAGACCACCTTAATATAAAGAAGACTGAAAGAGATGATGCTGGATTTCCCTTTGTTAGAGCCCTTGGTTCAAGAGCCCTTTGCTTTCCATCTAAACTTCAGATGTTTGTTTGCTGAAGGAGAAAGCTTTCAGTAAGCCATGAAGGGCCCTTAAACATCCACTGTCTCCTGGTGGCAACATTCTAAGCAGTTGAGGCAGGCAGGTTACTCGGTAAAGAAAGAATCTTGAGAAGCAGGAGGCCAGGATGGATTCAGGTTCTCAGTGAAGGAGGAGATGAAACAAATGATAGCTTATAGAATACAGACAATGTGTTGAGAGAACACACACCACCCTATCCACTACTCCATCAGACATATCCTTTGTTAGATACCCACATTTCCAGGAAAGAGAAGTTCTGCAGTTTACACCTGTGGGAGGCAGACTGAGACCCCTTTATCACAGGCATTAGATCTACACATGGTGACCTGAGGAGTGTTTGCAGGAAAGTGTTCATGAATTTGCACCTTCTTAGAGGGAACTCCTTCAACAATGAGCCTCATGTTGACACCTAGAATTTAGAATTGAGTTCAAAGCTGATAGGTATAGCTTTAGCCTGAATCCAACTGAACCTGAGATTATGGATCTTCACAGATTTGTTAAGAAAAAGAGAAGAGCATAGAGTCCAGGGCACAAGAGGAAGTTGAGGGAATGCTGAGAAATCTATCAAATCAGCAGCAGTTACTGAGCCCTGTGTGCTTAACACAATGCTTTGTGCTGAAAGTATTCAGAAGTGTGAGATGTGGGCCTGGACCACAAAGGGGCCAAGACACACAGCCATAAGGTGGTCAAGAAACATCCTAGGCTGCACATAATTTGGGGCCAAGTTGTGTGGGACCACTGGGAAATGCATGAACAACAAATCATCAAAAGGAGTGAGTCTGTGGCCTTCCTGCAGAGGTCAGGGGAGCTTGGAGGAAGGGAGTGAGACCTGAGCAGGATCCTGAAGAAGAATTTGTATCAGCTGAGGAGAAGAAATGGGGAGAGGAAGACATTCCTGGTTTGAGCAGAAGAGGAACAAAAGCTTGGAGGAGAATTTGAGGTCAGCACGTTCTTGGGACAAGAAGGAAGTAGAGAAAGAGTGGAGATGGGGTTCGTAAGATAAGAGCCAAGCCAGAGAGGGTCTTATAAGCTGATGACGTGTTTGATTTCATGTTTTAGCTTTATAAGGAAATCTATCAGTTTGACCATTGTCACTGACACTGGCACTCTGGGACTAGAGAGAGGCAAGTGAGGCTACAGAGGCAATTGCCTCCAGTGCAAAATTTAAGAAGGCACCTTAAAATCTCAGTAATCAAGATAAACAATATTCTAATGCCACAACTGAAAGACAAATTAATGTGAAAAATTCATGGTGAGCAAAATATCGAGGATCAGTAGTAACAGTGGCATGCTGAGCCACATTAAAGCCTGAGACAAAAGCAAAAATAATTAATATCAATCTTGTCCTGTTTTTGGAAACTGTTGACACATAGTAGCATATTAAAGGCTTTGAAAAGTACTGCAGAAAAGATCCCTATTCAACTTTATTTAATTCTACAGATCCCAGATGTATTCAACCACATAAGCTTTACTCAAGCAATATCGCATGTAACTGTAGAATATTCTTAAGGAGAAGCTAATATAGTCTAGCTTTTTTTGACTGATAAAGAAACCAAGGCATTGAAAGTCAGCAAGATCTTTCTAGTTTACTAAGAGTAAATCGATGAAAAATGTTGTAAATGTTTGAGCTCTTTTCTTCATTAACAAGGGGATATAATAAACAGTTTTTAACCTTTATTTCATTATTTTTACAGATTTCAGGTCATTTTGATTATTAATTCACCAAGGACTGTCTGTGAATATGATTGTATAAATTGTAAGGAATTGGGTTACATCTGTGCTGACATCGGGGTAAAATAATACTCTTAGTTTCTGCTGACTGTATGAGGAAATGAACACCTAAAAACCTGTTATTGCTGTAAATAAGACATATAAAATCTGGACAAAATACAGTAACAACTATCTAAGACACTGGAAACAGAAAAAAAGCAGGCAATTTTTGGAGGAGAGTTGAAATCTGCACCAAGGAACACAGTGGAAGACACACAGAGTTCTCATTTTTGTGGCTTTCCTCAGAAAGCAATAACTTGAAGATGGATCAAAAGAAAGATCCGACAGGAAAAAAGTCAACAGAGCCTCATGGATTAATGGAACAGTTCAAAAGGTCTAACACGTGTCAGTGTAGTTAAAGAAAGAGAAGAGAATGGGAAGAAGGCAAAGTATTTGAAGAAATAATGGCCAGAAACTTCCCAAATTTGGCTAATGACTTAACTTTACAAATTCCTTAGTTCCATGAACCTGAAACAGCACAGACTTGAAGAGAACCAGACCTAGGCACATCACGCTCAAACACTCAGAAACCAAAGCTGAAGAGAAAATCAAAAAATCATGATTTCTGAGAAAAAGACATTACATTCAACAACTATTTGAATGATCACAACTTCTTATCAGAAACTAAGGAGGCCAGCATACAGGGAAACAACACATTTAAAGCACCAACAGCAAACAAAACAAAACAATGCTTTTAACTTGGATTTTGTATCCCACAATGTATCTTTCAAGAATGAAGATGAAATATAAATATTTCCAAACAATGGAAAAAGGGTATTCATTGCCACCACACTTGCACTAAAAGAAATGTTACAGTGAGTTCTTTAGGCTGAAGGGAAATGATACCACAGGAAAACTTAGGAAAGAGTAAATATAGAGATATACATACAAGACTGTTTCTTCTTTCAATTTCTCTATAATGCTGTTTAAAGACGAACTTTTAACATCATCTTATAAGTTTACTATGCGTGTAGATGTAATACATATACCTGCAACATACAGCATGGTGGGGGCACAAAAGGGGGGATCCACACAATTGTAAGGATTATACACGTGTGAAGTGGTATAAGATTAACTCAAAGTTATTAACTCTAAGATTAACTCCAAGACTATGAAAAGCTAAGGCTGTATATTGTAGTTTCTATATCATTAACTCAAAATATAGCACAAAGAAGTATAGCAAAAAATCCAATATGTAATATTAAAATGGAATTCTAAAATGTATATAAATAGGGCAAAAGAAAGACTAAAGGAGATAATAGAGGAACAGTGTACAGATGGAACAAACCAAATAAATAAAAATTGGTAGACCTAAATCTAATTAAATGCTAATGGACTAACCATGCCTATGATTATCAGAATGGATTTTCTAAGATGACAAGATTAAACTCTTGTTGTTTACCACAGACGTATTTTAAATATAAAGACACAGAAGGATTCAAAGTAAATACAGGATAAAAGACAAACCATGTAAATAGTCAGCACGAGAAGGCTGTAATGGCTATATTAATATCAGATAAAACAGACTCTCAGATAAAGAAGAGTATTGCCAAAGACAAAGAGAGTCATTTCATGATGTTAATGTCATCTATTGGCTTTTTAGCTCAATTAATTGAGAAGATCTAACAGTAAAAATTATGTATATACCTAAGAGTCTCAACTAGACCAAAAATATTTAGTAAAAATAGAGGGTATGTTATCAATCATCTTCATTTAATTTCTACTTCTAAAACACTATAGTGAGCGATGGCAGAATACATGATTTTTTCAAGTACGCATGGACCATTTAAAAGCACAGACCGTATGTTAGGTCATAACAACAGTCTTAATAAATTTAAAAGGATTCAATCCGTACAAAGTATGTTCTCTTACCACAAAGGAAACAAATTAGAAATCAATAACAGAAAGATATATGGAAATGTTCTGAATATTGGCTAACTATATAAAATACTTCTACATAGTCCAGAGGTCAAAGAAGAAAACAGAAGGGAAATAAAATATGTGAACTGAATGATAATGAATATACAACATATAAAAATTTGTGAGATGCAGTTAAAACACTGCTTAAAGGGAAATTTATAGCCTTAAGTACTTAGAAGAGATAAGTTTCATATAAGTAATCAAAGGTTCCACTTTTAAAAATTAGAAAAGTAAAATAGAGTTTAAAATAAACAGAGTTAAAAATTTATAAAACAGTGCCATTTAAAATAACATCCAAAAATGGACTACTTAGGAATATGTCCTACAAAATATGTACAGGATCTATATGCAGAAAACTACAATACACTGACACAGAAATCCTGTAAGGGGTGCGAGGCCCACGGCCTAGTGGTTAAGTTGGGCACACTCTGCTTCAGTGGCCCAGGTTTGTGGGTTTGGATCCTGGGTGCAGACCAGCACCACTCATCAGCCATTCTGTGGCAGTGACCCACATACAAAACAGAGGAAGATTGGACAGATGATAGCTCAGGGTGAATCTTCCTCAGAAAAGAAAAAAAAAGAAATCCAGTAAGATCTAAGTAAATGGAGAAACATGAAATATGGATTGGATGACTCAATCTTATTAAGATAGTTTTCTCTAGACTGAGCTGCAGTTATAATGCAATACAACACAAAATCTTAAAATGTTTCTTTAGTAGAAAATAATAAATTTATGATTCTAAAATTCATATGGAAAGTCAAAGGAATTACAATAGCCAAAAAAAGCACCCACATTACTTGATACAAAAATGTATCAATCTAAAATCATCAAGACAGTGGGGCGTTGATAAAAAGAAAGACACACAGAGCAGTGAAACAATAGAGAGAGCAGAAATTCCTGTAAATATAGTAAACGGGTTTTTGGTGAATGTGCCAAAGCAAATCAATGGAGAAGACATACTCTTTTCACCAAATCATGCTGGAACAATTGGATATTAATATGCAAAAAAGTTAACCTCAATCCATACCTCATATCTTACAAAAAATTAACTCAAAGTGGGTTATAAACCTAAACAGAAAGCATAAAGCTATAAAACATCTAGAAAAAATCATATGAAAAAAAATCTTTGTAACCTTGGGTTAAGGAAAGAATTCTTAGATATGATACCAGAGGTATGATCCATAAAAGAAAAAAGTAAGCTAGACTCCATCAAAATTAACTTTTTTTATTTGTTAAAGACAGTCTAAAGAGAATGAAAGACAAGCCACAGACTGGGATTTTCAATACCTATATTTGACAAAGCACTTGTATTCAAAATACATAACTAACTCTCAAAAATCAACAATAAGAAAACAACCCAATTCTTTTAAAATGCAAAAGATTCAAACACTTTACCAATAAGGAAATATGGATGGCAAGCAAGCATATGGGAGGATGCTCACCATCATAAATCCTGAAGGAAATGCAAATTTAAAACATTAAAATAATTACTACTATATACCTATTAGGATTATTTTTTAAAAATTAACAATACCAAGTGCTGGTAAAGATGCAGAACTGAAATTCTCATATGTTGTTGAAAGGAATACAAAATTATGAAAACTTTGGAAAAACGGTTTGGCAGTTTTTTATAAAGGTATGCACACCGTAATCCAGCAACCCCACTCCTGTGTATTGACCCAAGAAGAAGGAAACCTAGCTTCACACAAAAATTGTACACGAATGTTGATAGAAGCTTTATTTATAATTTCTTGAAAACCAGAAACAGCCCAAATATCCAACAACATGTGAAAAGTTGAATAAAATGTGATAAACTTTGGCAAATTTAGTGCAATATTTCTTGGCCGTAATATGGAGAGGACTACTGATACACAAAATTACCCAGATGACTCCCAGGACTGTTATGCTGAGTGAAGGAATCCATACACAGCAGAGCGCGTACTGTATGATTCCACCCAGACAAAATACAAACTAACCTGCAGTGAAGAAAAGCAAATCAGTGGCTGCTGTGACCAAGGGTGGAGGGAAGAATGGACAGCAAAGAGGCCTAAGGAATCTTTTGAGGATAAGGAAATAGTCAGCATCATGTTTGGAGTGTTAGTTTCACCAGTGTATATAACTGTCAAACTCATGAAACAGATGCAGTTTATTGTAAATAAATTATTTCTTATCAAGTTGTTAAGGAAAAGACATCTCTAACATCATTTTACTTTATTAAGATGTTCTTATTTCTCCTAAAAATGAATAACACAAAAACAATTTGTCTAATAAAATGATTTGCGTAATCGAGTCACTAATATATCATCTTCCTAGAGTCTCTTCTCACTTATCACAGTTTTTCCATCTGTTTTCCTTCACCAGCTCCCTTGAAAGCATATAGTATAAGCGTTTTGGAGCACTAGCCCCACTTCTGCAGACAGAAGTGCTGTAGGTAGTACCCCGAATTTGGTGTTCGAGGAGATACAGTTTACCCTTAAATTGAGCTAAACTTTTTGAATTCTGTATTTTTCCATTCACTCATATCCAGGCTCAGGCTCAGGCTCAGGCTCAGAGCTCAATGCAACTGGATTATTGACTCCTTGGGAGATCCTAGGTAGTTCTGATTCCCATAAACCACCTGCAACTATAGGCCGGTATGGCCCAGGAAAACTTGTCAACCAGGAATTTTGCCCCCAATGCCTGGCAATTAGAGTCACAAACTTGGAAAGAGGCTTAAATAACACTGACTGGTCCAAACCCTGGCTTCCATTCAACCTGACCTTCCCCAATAAGTCAGCTTCCACCTTCTTGAGCTCTCCATGATGGAGAACTCACAGCCAGGTTATTGTCTTCCTTATGGTTGATCAATCCTTGAAGTTTACTCCTTTCTGGCTTCTCTCCCTAGTCTACGGGGTACCCAGAGTTCTCATTTTAAACCCTAATTGCCTACAGCCCCTTCTTCACATCTAGGCAGTTTCCACCAGAGGACACTCCAAGCACAGTGTCGCCCCTCTGTAGGCATATCCTTTTCTATTTCTTTGCCCTGCTCTCTGCCCTGTGATGTCAACCAAACAACCTAATCCCTGCCAAGAGATATTTAATTGTCATTTCAAAGCACTTGGTGCTTTAGAACAACTAAAAGCAGATAGTTGTCTGGAGTAGAATTTCTGCGTTATATGGTAACCCTAGATTTAACATTTTCAGGAACTGCCAAATTGTTTCCCAAAGATGCTGCACGATTTTATATTCCCACCAGCAATGTATGAGGGTTCTGATTTCTTCACATCCTCATCAATCCTTGTTATTGCCCTTTTTTTGATTATAGTCATTCTGGTGGGTGTGAAGTGGTACTTCACTGTGGTTTTGATTTGTGTTTATCCTGATGATTAAGGATGTTGAGTATCTTCTTAGGTCCTTATTGGACATTTGCATATTTTCTTTGAAAAAATGTCTATTCAAATCCTTTGTTCATTTTTAGTTTGGTTACTTGTCTTTTTATTATTCAATTGTAAGACTTATTTATATATTCTGGACGTAAGTCCTTTATCATATGTATGATTTGCAAAAATTCTCTTCCAATCAGTGGGTTCCCATTTTACTTTCTTGCTGGTGCCCTTTGAAGTAAAAATGTTTTAAAACATGATAAATTCCGGCTTACCTATCTTCTATTTTATTGCCTGTGCTTTTGGCGTCATATCTAAGAAATGATTGCCTAACCCAACATCACAAAGATTTATTCCTCTGTTTGCTTTTACTAGTTTTATAGTTTCAGCTCTTATATTTGAGCTTTATGATCCACTTTCGGTTAATTTTTGTTTATTCTGTGAGATGGGGGATAAAAATCCATTCTCTTGTATGTGGATATCCAATTGTTTCAATACAGTTTTGTTTATTGAATGAAAAGTTTGCAATCACCTGTCTTCAGAGATCACCAGGCAGCTAGGTTTTTCCTACAGTTCTTATAGGCTAAAGCAAAAGAGTGAATCTATTAAACTGGTACAGGACAGAGAAAATTTGCTTTTACCTAACACAGAAAGGAAAAGTGAGTGCATTAGAACTGTTGACAAAGCGTGATGGCATTTCAGCCATATTAGGCTCTGCTAATAATTCTGCTAGTAGCCAACTGGGGGAACAGGGAGAGTTAGAGTATTCCTACCACCTGTAAATTTGGGGAGAGAAATGTCTCCTTCTTGGGGGAAGAGTAAGCTTCAGGTGTATTGAGAAGACCAGAGAAAGCCCCCACAGTCCAAATGACTACTGTATAGAGGCTACAGGGCTTGTTGTTGACTTTTAAATTTTTCTACCCTAACTTACAATGGTTTGAGTTACAATTTTCGACTGTATGTTGGTACAAAAGTAATGAGTATTCAGTAGAAATCCTCCTCACATTTTGAATTTTGATCTTTTCCTGGGCTGGTGATACAAGGAACAGTACTCTCCCATGACTCTGGACAGCAGCAAAGGGCTGCAGCTCCCAGTCAGCCACAATCGTGAGTGGACACGCTTACACTCATTCTGTACCCACATGATTGTCGTGTTATTCACTTTCAGCAGAGTATTCAATAAATTACATGGGATATTCAACACTTTATTATAAGATAGGCTTTGCGTTAGATGATTTTGTCCAACTGTAGAGTAGTGTAAGTGTTCTGAGCGTGTTTAAGCTAGGCTAGGCTAAGCTACGATGTTCAGTATGTTAGGTGTATTAAATGCATTTTCAACTTAGGATATTTTCAACTAACGAGTTTATCAGGATGTAATTCCATTGAAGTCAAGAAAGAGCTGTAAATATATTGAGAGTTTTGCTCATCTTTAAAATTCATCTGTAGTTTAATAATGGACAGAACAAGAGCCCAGTTTACGTGACTGCCTCTGTGAACTCTTTCCAGACGCCTCCAGACACCTTTGCCCTCAGAAGTCTGGCTACCCTGGCTTTCCCAAATCCTCAGCTCTGGCTTATCAGCTCAGAGAGACCATCAGCCTCTGTTTAGGTGAGCCTTCCCTGTGCTGCACTTGGAAACTTTCTCTAGTCAGTTAGCTGAGGAAGTCGTGGGCTCACCTTGGTTGTTTTCCTTTGCTCAGGAACCACTGTCATGCACTATCTGTTGTTCAACATCTCAGCATTGTTTCATATGTTTTTCTGATATTTTAGCTGTAAATACAGTCCTGATTACTATGTTATGACCAGTTTTGGAAGTCCTATGTCACAAATTTTGATATGCCATATTTTTAACTTTTATTTGACCCAAAATATTTTCTAAATTATCTTGTGATTTCTTCTTTGGCATATAGGTTAATGAATTAATTACCAAAATAAATTAATTCATTAATGAATGAATTAATAAAATTTAATTGATCTTATGACATTTGCTTTCTAGTCAATACTGAAAAAAATGCATCTCTATAAAGAAAGATCCTTGTCTTTGGGGCCTCTGCCTAAAGGATAACAAACCCCATGAAAAGGGATGACCCTGATGTTGGCTCATTCCTCTGGATGCTCTCGTCTCCCCATGGGCCTCACAGAACTGGGATTCTGCCACATGCTTCTCAGAACAATTCCTCCACCTCCTTCTCACAAGTGTCATTGCTGCACGGACTTAAAACCATCTTTATGGGGTGAGTGGACACAAATACAATTAAGTTATTTATTGTGAGGCACAGCCATATGGCTTATGTTTAAAGAAACTAAGCTTCATCCCTTATGAAAAAGGAGCTCTAGGAAGAGCTTATTCTCTTCTCTCAGAGGGACTTCTCTCCCTGGGAGGATAAGGAAAGGAGCAGGCTATGCAACCTGGACACAAGGAAAAGGGAAGGAGCCTTCTCTGCCAGGAAGAGGTCCTTTGCCTCACTTCATTGTCAGCCCTCCCTGACTCCACCCCTGCTTCTCCCACATAACTCCCAACTTTCCTCCACCTTCTCTCTCTCTTCTCCTCTTCCCAGCCAGCCTGCTATGTGGGAGAGGATATTGGATATGCTTCACCAAGACTCTGACTACACAGAGCAAAGCCAAACCCTGAACCCAAAAAAGTTAGAACAAAAGGAACTAATACAGCTTAGTAGATAATTTAACCTTCATCAACAATGTATTTCATTCATTCAAATTGCAAGCTATGGTTGGTGGGAAGAAATGAGACACAATACAATACAAATAGCAAAGAACCTTTAAGATCACAGCTCAGTGGACTTACCAAGAAAACGAGCAAATCTCTTACCTAGAAATTAAATCCACTCAATGGCAATAGCTATTGAATCTTCCAAGTATCCACATTACTGTCTGGCACCATGCCAGATCTCTTATTTATTTTGCTGTTGAGGAAGATTGGCCCTGAACTAAGATCTGTTGTCAATCTTCCTCTTTTTGCTGAGGAAGATTGTCCCTGAGGTAACATCTGTGCCAACCTTCCTCTATTTTGTATGTGGGATGCCACCACAGCATGGCTTGATGAGCAGTGTGTAAGTTTGTGCCTGGGATTCAAACCTGTGAACCCTGGGCCACCAAAGCGGAGTGCATGAACTTAACCACTATGCCACCGGGTGACCCCTTCCACACCTCTTTTTTATCATGGGATAGTGTAGATTCCGTAAAACAATCAGCAGCCTTCTCTAGAAGGTTTTGCTTTACATTTATTGTCACCCTGCTTATCTGCCATGGCTGGACCTCAGCCCACAACCTGTTCGAGAATCCGAAGGCCAGCTAAGACACAAAAAGAGTCTTCATGAGTTCATTCCTTCACCTGCCAAGAGCTTCCTCCCTTGCTTTTTGCTGAGATTGCCATGAGTTTACCACAAATGATCAAAACAGCTATTGCAAAACTACAGGGCAGTAAAATCATAGGTTTATTTATTCATTCCTGAAAGGGTTTAAAACACCTAAATCAGTGCTTAATTGCAAACTTCTTGTTGGAGATCTTTTCTCATTCAGGATGCAGCAGAGCCATTGTCACTCCTTGTGAAGGTAAGTGTTGGGGATAAGGGGAATTTGTGACTTGCAAGATTTTCCATATTGAACACAAATGTTTTCTCTACTACGCAGAGTTCTCTGCTACTCCTTCATTTCATCAAATAGGTTCATGATAAGGGCATCAACCTGATCCTCCCCAAATAATGAGAGAAACAGATTCCATGCAGCGGGCATGATAATCGGTGGCCATCTGAATTGTGGCTCAACACTTAAGCTCTGGCTATTTTTCTCCCTGCATGAGTTTTTCAAATCGCTAAATGGCAGCCCCTAAAGTGTAAGAATCACGACTAATTTAACAGTGTCTTCCTACTCCTTACTGTTTTCCATATCATTAATACTTAATAAATGATTATGGAGTGAATGAGTGTGTTCAGGCCTTAAATTCACACCCATCTGTGTAGGCTCAGCTGGATCTCTCTTATAAAAGCCTGCTGTGCCTTAAAAAGAAGAAAAGACTAAAGCACAAGATAAGGTGGCTGCCTGACCAGCCATGTGACCTTGGGAGGCATTTTAACACTGTGGGTCTCAGTGTCTCCAACTATAACATGAAGGAGCAGGACTGGCTGATGTCTTAGATGTGCTTCGGCTTTTAAATTCTGAAAACAAACAGAACATTACAACATCTTCCAGAAGATCAGGGGGAAAACATTCCCTCTGTGAAAGTCATAGCAAGAGCAAGACAGAATATCTTGTTAGCTAAGCCACTGTCGCATTTTAGCCCCAAATCTAAAAAACCACTCCACGGAGACCTAAATGAACCATATATGTACATATTGCCTTCTAATTTTATAATAAAAGGGAAATATGTTTAGCGATGAGCAGGCCTTCAGACCTTTGTCCTATTCAATCTGCATACACAATCTAACCCTACACAGAGAAAACAGGTTGAAAACAAAGGCCCCAGAGCACTGAGAATACCTCAGCTATCAACAGAAGATTTAAGATTACACAAAGTTTATTCTACGCTATATTTAAATTAAGAAGGTCCATGATCATGTTAACTTGAAATGACAATAGGGTTTTTAAAATTTCCAAATATATAAGTTCCCTTGTTAAATCACAGTTGGCCTAAGTAAAATTCTAGAGAGCACCCTCTAGCGGCAAAGAAGGCAATAGCTGAATAGCAATTTTGTCCTGTAATTGCACAGACTGGGCAAAGAGTAGCTGCCATTTATTGAGCACTTATTCCATTTCAAGGACTGGCACAGATGTTTCATATGGTAATAAGATAAAGGACTTCATAAAGGCACTTTTCAATGCCATGGAGAGAATTGGTAGCCTTTTATTTCAAAGAGCCCAGGCTATACCTTAAGATTTATTTCACTGACTGCGTTTCCACGCTGTCTTCCTGGACACTGGGGTGGCGTCCAGCCTCAGCACATTCTCCTGCACCTTTATGCTTCCTTCTTGGAGTCCTGAGCTGTGGTGGAAATGCTCTATATGTCATATTTCTCTTTTATTTTCGGCTCAGAGTCCCTAATTTCCATTTGTCAAAATGAAGAAAGAAGAGAAAAAAGCAAGCAATATTAAAAAAACGAAAAGGGAAAGATACAGCCCAGCACCTTATAACAATTTTCATAAGTCCAAGGATCTTTTAATTCAAACAAAATTACCTAACAGACATGATTTGAGAGGCATTTAATAAACAGCAAAACACTTTTTTATATGATTACAAGTTGCCTTCGTCAGTGATCTACATCCTCCTCAGATCTTTCGAGTGTCCTATGTGTCTTATGTAGTGAATTCCTGTACTGAGCATCTCATCTGAGGAAACTGGCGCCCATTTCTCAAAAGGGCTTGCCAAGTATTACCAACATTTGCCACAAACCGAGGCCTGAGGAGACGAATATTTTCGCACATTCTGATCACGAGTGTTCCGCTCCATCTTTAGAGAGCTTGACGTCCCAGCACCCATGCCAGGGTGACCCCTCCACAGAGGCTGCAGACTAATGCATACTAGCTGACCAGGCTCCATTCTTAGCAGGCTCTGTGGGCCCAGATCCTCCAACTTTCTAAAGGACACTGGAATGTAGAAACCTCCTAATTTTTAAATTTTGGAAACTTTGAGTGTAAAATAAAAAGATCAAACTATGAGTAAACACTGTCTGAGCCAAATGCATCCCTTTGGTCTCAGGTTTTGGCCTGTGCCCTTGGGATCATTGAGGACTGAGGTTCCAGTCACCCTGGGAGATGCCTTCCTGACCAGATCCTGAGGACCGTAATGAAGAAATCCGGAAGAGAAGAGCTGCTGGGTGCTTCTGATGTGCTTCACTGTCACTGTCAGTGATGCCTCGTTAAGGCAAGAGGCACATGCTCTTACTCACCAGTCTCCCTTATTTGATCTCTCTAGCATGGATTCTGAAATCTTTAGGGGCACTAAGACAATGCATGAATTTGAAATGGGCCCAGTGCATTGTTGCATTTTCAGCAATATGAGGAGAGGGCTCCTTTACTAAAAGTCTGCTTAATCATTTCACATACTTCATAATTAACTAAGGAAAAGGAAGATGTGACTGGGGCTTCATTTGGAAGGATTTGCTCTGGGTCTGTGCAGCTTCAGAATTTAAATCTCTACTCATTTGTATAAATGTAAAATGTATACATTTAATAAATTCTATAAGCGCTGCCCTAAATCCTAAGTTTTCTAAACTATGGAGCTGTCTTACATTGATATACAGCAGGTATAAAGCCACATATACTTAGATCTCCCAAAGGAAAAATACGTAGTAGGGAAGTTTTGCACTTTCTAGGAGGAATAGGTAAGTAGCAAATGTCCCTTTGAGGAAAAGGTCTTGTTGTAGCTTCAATGGGAGATCAGGATGGAGACCCCTGGGAGGCTGGGAGTAAACACTAAGTGGGCACCACTCAGAATCCCCAGGCCAGCTGTCAGGTCACAAGAGGCCTACTGTTCTATACACACAGTGGAACCTTAAAAGTTACAAGTTCGAGGGCACTGAGCTAGCTCAGTCAGCAGAGCAAGAGACTCTTAAAAGTTAGAAGTTCAGCAGCTTGATGGTTTTCAACAGTATTGTGAGAGCTGTTCTTTTTTTACTTAATTTATTTAAAAGATGAATGGAATGAGGGCTTTCTGAGATTTGGGGTAGTCCTCAAACATCTTGAGGTAGAACCTAAAAGACAAGAAAGGAATAGTTATGAATATAATCAAGCAGTGGTCAACAGTTGACGTTTGCTGGGTCTGAAATCCCTGTTACAAATCAACCTGCAGTTCTCCAGGGCCTGACTCTTCCAGACGGCCATCTGTCCATCTTCTCCCCCTCCTGCATCCCGTCTCGTATCAATGTTGAAGCTTCTTGCGTTGGAAAATAAAAGGTAATAGTCAGAGGGTAGTGATCTTGGTTACACAACAGTATGAATGACCCTAATTCTACTGAATTATGTAAACTGATTAAAATGCTAAATTTTGTGTAGTGAGTATTTTACCATAATAAAAAAATATGCAGAAAGAAGTACTCAATGGATTCAGTTGAGAAATACACTGAGCCAGAGACCCCAAAGACCATGGGCAAGGTTAACCCAAAAGAACTGGCAATGTTCCCAGGAAAATATCCCCTATGAGCCTGGGAATGCCAAGAAGACTTCACCTTGTATTAGGGGTTGAATTGTGTCCTCCCAAAATAGATGCTGAAGTCATAACCCCAGTACCTAAGAATGCGACCTTATTTTGGAAACAGGGTCACTGTGGATATAATTTGCTAAGAGGCATGTAGGGGAGAAGAACCTGTGAAGACAGACGCAGAGATGGAGTGATGCAGCTACAAGCCATGGACACGAAGGATTGCCAGCCACCCCCAGAAGCTCGGAGGAGGCAAGGAAGGAGTCTTCCCCGGAGCCTTGAGAGAGCACGGCCCTGCCCACAGCTTGGTTTCAGACTCCTGCCCCAGAACTGTAAGGGGGTAAATTTGTGTTGTTTTAAGCCACTCAGCTTGTGGTCATCTGTTTCAGCAGCTCTGGAAGACTAATACATCTTGGTAAAAGGCTTTCTCCTTAAGTGACCAGGCTGTCCTCTTAACTCGTTGAAGCTGGTAGCTCTCCAGTTCTAATCAAGATGACACACTCTGTTAAAGCACCTTAATTTGAACTGGGGACAAATAGTAATAACATATTACAAGAGGTGGCTGGTGATTTCTGTGCTGTGATTTGAGGGGTCTGCTGAGCTGCCTCCCACAAGGCCCAGGTAGCCCTAGAGAAAGACGCCCTCAGGCCCTCCCTCTGGAGCAGCCTGACATACAGGATAGGGCCTCAGTTTGGATTTTGTTGTTGCTCCAGCTAGAACGCTCTGGTGGAATTTCTGTCTCTCCCCTGACCAAGCCCAATTGAGTCCTCATTTCTCAGTGCCCCTCCAACTGCTGTCTGATGCCCTCTCCTCCCCCATGCTCACTCTGCCTCTGGTGGGCAACAGACCCTGCCTGACATGGGGAGAAATGTCATACGCTGACTCTCCTACAGGCTGGGGACCCTCTGCTGCCGTTTGCCTCCAAGTCCAGGAGGTAGCAGGAATAGCTCATGAGCAGAGCTGTTGCTTCTTTCATTTCTGACAGGTCTCAGTGTAAATTCCATCCACTCTGAGGAAAGGAACTCATGCTTAGTTTAAGCTTCAAAGCTACGAAATTAATCATTAGCTAGAGTAAAATCCATATGCAGGAGCTTACGGGGCTCCTTTCAGTCCTGGTTCCAAACCCATTCCCCTTTGTGATAGTCTCTCTTTCTCTTTTTCTCCAGTAATCACAGATTTTCTCTTTCCTCCAGCCACACAAGACATTTTAGAGAAAGGATCTGAAATTCTCATTTATTTATTTTATTTTTTTATTGCAGTAACATTGGATTATAAAATTATACGGCTTTCAGATGTATGTTGTAATATATTTTGAATTCTGTGTAGATTACATCATGTTCATCACCCAAAACCTAATTATAGTCTGTCAGCACACATGTATGCCTAATACCACCATTTGCCCTCCTCCCCTTTCCCTATGGTAACCACCAATGCAATCTGTGTCACTGTGTGTTTGTTTGTCATTGTTCTTATATTCTTCTTATGAGTGAGATCATATGGTATTTGACTTTCTCCCTCTGAGTTATTTCACTTAGCATAATACCCTCAAGGTCCATCCATGTTGTCACAAATGGCCAGATTTCATCATTTCTTGTGGCTGAGCAGTATTCCACTATGTATATATACCACATCTTCTTTATCCATTTGTCCCTTGATGGGCATCTAGATTGCTTCCAAGTCTTGGCTATTGTGAATAATGCTGCAATGAACATAGGGCTACATGTATCTTTATGCATTCATGTTTTCAAGTTATTTGGATAAATACCCAGCAGTGGAATAGCTGGATCATATGGCAGGTCTATTCTTAATTTTCTGAGGATACTCCATACTGCTTCCCATAGTGGCTGCACCAGTTTGCACTCCCACCAGCAGTGTATGAGGGTTCCCATCTCTCCACATCCTCTCCAACACTTGTTGTTCTTGTCTTGTTTATTAAAACCATTCTGACCAGAGTGAGGTGATATCTCATTGTAGTTTTGATTTGCATTTCCCTGATAGCTAATGATGTTGAGCATCTTTCATGTGCCTGTTTGCCATCCGTATATCTTCTTTGGAGAAATCTCTGTTCAGATCTATCGCCCATTTTTTTAATTGGGTTGTTTTGTTGTTGAGACGTATGAGTTCTCTGTATATTTTGGATATTAACCCCTTATCTGATGTATGTTAGGTTGTCTTTTTGCTTTATTGATGGTTTCCTTTGCTATGGAGAAGATTTTTAGTTTGATGTAATCCCATTTGTTCATTTTTTCTTTTGTTTCTCTTGCCCGGTCAGACATGGTACTTGAAAATATGCTGCTAAGACCCATGTCAAGAGCGTACTGTCTATATTTTCTTCTAGAAGTTTCACGGTTTCCAGTCTTACATTCAAGTCGTTAATCCATTTTGAGTTGGATTTTGTGCATGGTGTAAGATAATGGTCTACTTTCATTCTTTTGCATGTGGCTGACCAGTTTTCCCAACACCATTTATTGAAGAGACTCTCCTTTCTCCATTGTATGCTCTTGGCTCCCTTGGTGAATATTAGCTGTCCATAAATGTGTGGGTTTATTTCTGGCCTCTTGATTCTGTTTCATTGATCTGTGTGTCTGCTTTTGTGCCAGTACCATGCTGTTTTGGTTACTATGACTTTGTAGTATATTTTGAAGTGAGGGAGTGTGATACCTCCAGCTTTGTTCTTTTTCCTCAGGATTCCTCTTGCTATTTGGGGTCTTTTGCTATTCCAAATAAATTTTAGGATTCTTTGTTCTATTTCTGTGAAAAATGTTGTTGCAACTTTGATAGGGATTGCATTGCATCTATAGGTTGCTTTAGGAAGTATGGACATTTTAACTATGTTAATTCTCCCAATCCAAGAGCATGGAATATCTTCCCATTTCTTTGTGTCTTCTTCAATTTTTTTCAACAATGTTTTATAGTTTTTGGTGTACATATCTTTCCACTCTTTGGTTAAGTTTATTCTGAGGTATTTTATTCTTTTTGTTTCAATTGTAAATGGGATTGTATTCTTAACTTCTCTTTCTGCTACTTTGTTGTTAGTGTATATAAATGCAACCGATCTTTGTATGTTGATTTTGTATCCCACGACTTGACTGTATTCATTTATTATTTCTAAAAGTTTCTTAGTGGATTCTTTAGGGTTTCCTATGTGTAAAATCATGTCATCTGCAAAGAGTGACAGTTTCACTTCCTTTTGTCCAATTTCGATCCCTTTTATTTCTTTTTCTTGCCTCATTGCTCTGGCTAGGACTTCGAATACAATGTTAAATAAGAGTGGGGAAAGTGGGCATCGTTGTCTGTTTCATGTTCTTAGAGGGATAGCTTTCAGTTTTTCTCCATTGAGAATGACATTTGCTGTGGGTTTGTCATATATGGCCTTTATTATGTTGAGGTATTTTCCTTCCATACCAATTTTATTTAGAGTTTTTATCATAAATGGATGCTGTATCTTCTCAAATGCTTTATCTGCATCTATTGAGATGATCACGTGATTTAATTCTTCATTTTGTTAATGTGGTGTATCACGTTGATAGATTTGCAGATGTTGAACCAGCCCTGCATCCCTGGGATGAAACCCACTTGATCATGGTGTATGATCTGTTTAATGTATTGTTGTATTCGATTTGCTAGTATTTTGTTGAGGATTTTTGCACTGATGTTCATCAGTGATATTGCCCTGTAATTTTCTTTTTTTGTGTTCTCTTCTGGTTTTGGTATCAGGATAATGTTGGCTTCTTAGAATGAGTTAGGAAGCCTCCCCTCCTCTTCAATTTTTTGGAAGAGTTTGAGGAGGGTAGGTGTTAAGCCTTCTTTGAATGTTTGGTAGAATTCACCAGGGAAGCCATCTGGTCCTGGACTTTTATTTCTTGGGAGGTTTTTGATTGCTGTTTTGATCTCCTTACTGGTGATTGATCTATTCAAATTCTCTATGTCTTCTTAATCCAGTTTTGGAAGGTTGTATGTTTCTAAGAATTTATCCACTCCTTCTAGATTATCCAATTTGTTGGCATATAGCTTTTCATAGTATTCTCTTATTATCTTTTGTATTTCTGAGGTGTCCGTTGTAATGTCTCCTCTTTCATTTCTGATTTTATTTATTTGAGCCTTCTCTTTTTTTCTTGGTGAGTCTAGCTAAGGGTTTGACAATTTTGTTTATGTTTTCAAAGAACCAGCTCTTGGTTTCATTAATTTTTTCTATTATGTTTCTATTATTTTTTTGTCTCTATTTCGTTTATTTCTGCTCTGATTTTTATTATTTCCTTCCTTCTGCTGATTTTGGCTTTGTTTGTTCTTCTTTTTCCAGTTCCTTTAGATGCACTGTTAGATTGTTTATTTGGAATTTTTCTTCTTTGTTGTGGTAGGCCTGAATTGCTATAAACTTCCCTCTTATAACTGTTTTGCTGTATCCCATAGATTTTGGCATGTCATATTTTAATTTTCATTTGTCTCCAGGAATTTTTTTGATTTCTCCTTTGATTTCTTCATTGATCCAGTTGTTGTTCAGTAGCATTTTTTTAATCTCCACATTTTTGTGACTTTTCTGATTTTTTCCTGTAGTTGATTTCTAGTTTCATACCTTTGTGGTCAGAAAAGATGCATGGTATTATTTTGATCTTAAATTTATCGAGACTTGTTTTGTGGCCTAATATGTGATCAATCCTAGAGAATGTTCTGTGTGCATTTGAAAAGAATGTGTATTCTGTGGTTTTTGGTTGGAATGTTTTGTGTATATATATATATATATATATATGTATCTCTAAGTCTATCTGGTCAAATGTGTCATTTTAGGACAGTGTTTCCTTATTGGTCTTCTGTTTGGATGATCTATCCATTGGTGTAAGTGGAGTTTTAAAGTCCCCTACTATTATTGTGTTACTGTCTATTTCTCCTTTAATGTCTGTTAATAATTGCTTTATATATTTAGGTGCTCCTATATTGGGTGCATAGGTATTTACAAGTGTTATATCCTCTTGTTGGATTGTTCCCTTTATCATTATGTAGTGCCTGTCTTTGTCTCTTGTTACAGTTTTTGTTTTAAAGTCTATTTTGTCTGATATAAGTATTGATAGCCTCACTTTCTTTTCTTTGCCATTTGCATGGAATATCTTTTTCCATCCTTTCACTTTTAGTTTGTGAGTGTCTTTAGGTCTGAAGCATGTCTCTTGTATGCAGCATATATATGGGTCTTGTTTTCTTATCCAATTGGCCACCGTATGCCTTTTGATTGGAGCATTTAGTCTATTGACATTTAAAGTAGCTTTTGATAAATATGTATTTATTGCCATTTTGTTACTCTTTTTTTCTAGGTGTTTTAGTAGTTCTTCTTTGTTCCTTTCTTTTTTTCTTGCTCTCTTCCTTTGTTTGATCACTTTCTTTAGTAATACGTTTGATTTCTTCCATCTTACTTATTTGCTTATTTATTATAGGTTTCTGGTTTGTGATTACCATGAGGATCCTATATAATATTCTATGTATATAGACATCTATATTGAGTTGATAAACTCTTTAGCTTGACCTCTTTCTAAAAGCTCTACTTTTCCACTCCCCTCCTCCCACATTTTATTTGAAAACATATCTAATCTCTTGTTTTGTGTGTGTCTATCCATTACCCTCTTATCAACGAAATAGGTAATTTTAGTATTTTGTCTTTTAACCTTCATATTATCTTCATAGGTAGTTGATCTGCTACCTTTACTATATTTTTACCTTTGCCAGTGATTTTATTGCCTGGTTTTTGGGTTTTTTTTTTGACAATGTTTTTATCCGTGTTTGTGGTCATCAGTCTCCCACTTAAATAAGTCCCTTCAGCATTTCTTGTAGAATGGGTTTCTTGGTGATAAACTCCTTTAATTTTTGCTTGTCTGGGAAGATCATTATCTCTCCTTCCATTCTGAATGACAACCTTGATAGATAGAGTATTCTTGGCTGTAGGTTTTTTCCCTTTCAGCACTTTAAATATGTCATGCCATTCTCTTCTCGCCTGTAGAGTTTTGGCTGAGAAGTCCACTGATAGCGTTATGGGATTTCCTTTGTATGTCACTTGTTGCCTTTCTCTTGCCACTTTTAGGGTTCTCTGTTTATCTTTAATTTTGGACTTTTTAATTATAACGTGTCTTGGTGTGGGCCTCTTTGGGCTTATCTTGTCTGGAGCTCTCTGTGTTTCCTGTACTTGGATGTCTGTTTCCTTCTTTAGGTTAGGAGAGTTTTCAGCTATCATTTCTTCAATAAATTTTCTGACCCTTTGTCTGTCTCTTCTCCTTCTGGGACACCTATAATACGAATGTTAATGGGCTTGATATTGTCCCAGAGTTCCCTTAGAGTGTTTTCTTTCTGTCTAATTCTTTTTTCTTTTATCTGTTCAGCTTGGGTGATTTCCTCTAGTCTTTCATCTAGTTCACTGATCTGTTCTGTATCATCTACTCTGCTATTGAGTCTCTCTAGCGAATTTTTCATTTCCAGTATTGTATTCTTCATTTCTGATTGGTTCTTCTTCATATTTTCCAAGTCTTTATTGACGAGCTCACTGTGTTCATCCAGTCTTATCCCAATATCTGTGAGCATCCTTATGAGTTTTTGTTTGAACTCTTTGTCATTAGGTTGCTTATTTCTGTTTCTTTTAGTCCTTTACTGGGGTTTTGTCCTGTTTCCTTGTTTGGAATGTATTCCTTTGTCTCCTCATTACGCCTCTTTCTCTGTGCTTATATCTATGTATTAGCTGTGTCAGCTATGTCTCCTGATCTTGGAGAAGTGGCCTTATGTAAGCGATGCCTTATGAGGCCAAGCAGTGTGCTTCCCTCTCATCACCAGTCCAAATGATCCAGGAGTGACCCCTTTGTGGGCTACTTGTGTCCTTCTGCTGTGGCCTGCTTGCTCTTAATGCAGGTACCCAGGGAGTCCAGTCTTTCCTTCTCTGGCCAGCTGTTTGTAAATCTGATTTGGGGAGACTCAGCACCATTGGCTACAAGGTCTAACAGCACACTTTGGTTGCAGTTTTCCTGTTAATTTCGTAGGTATCCAGTGTAGCTTGTTGCTAGACTCAGGGACTTACAGTTGTTATCACTCTCAGGCTTACAAGGCTGTTGTCAGTTCTCTTAGGAGTGCAGCTGAGTGGGGCTGGCCCTAGGCATGGGAGCACTCATTTGTTTCAGGCTTTTTGATCCTTTTTATGGCTATTTGTGAAGCACAGGTCTTCTGCTGCTGATAAGCCCCACCCCTCAGAAGTCCAAACACACCATCAACACAGTCCTGGTCTGTGAATGCTTCCCAACATCCTGGGGCATACCCCGATTCCCCACTGCAGAGGCCCCCACCTCTCCACCAGTGCTCCCCACAGTTCACCTGGTTCTCACTCAGGCCCTGCCCCACAGAGGTGGACACATGCACCTGCCCGTAGAGGATCAAGGCACCCAGTCAATGCAGACTGGAAAGTAGCCCGAGGGCTTGCTGTTAGGTGGGGCGGGCCCCTAGGGTGGGCTGCCTGCCCTGGCTAAACTATATTAAATCTGCACTCTAGTGGGTGTGGCAGACCCCTGGGCTCATAGGCCAGGGAAAGAACTTCAATGGTGTCTGCTAGGACCTGTGTCAGCACACCTGGACTACATGACAACAATTGCCACGATCCATGTCTCAGACTCTGGAGAGGTCTCTCCTTTCACCAAGATGCACCCAGACCCTCCCAGTTGAGTCTCTTTTCACCAAAGGGCTGTCAGCCTTCTTTCTGGTGATTTTAAGTTGCTCTTTAAGATGGGTGAGTTTGTGCATACCCCTTTAAGACCCAGTGTTTTAGGCTTTTGTTCGATAGCTTTTCTGGGGGTATTCCCCACTGCAGTTAATAGCCAGCAAAGCCAGATAGTAAGACCCTCGTCTCAGTTGTGCTGAGTCTGAAGGAAGCTTATAGCAGCATCGAGCCCATGATGAGGATCTCACTCCTACAGGGAGTGCTGTGTACCTTAGGCTGGCTCCTGCCTGGCTGGCTGTGAAACTCCACGGCTCCTGAAGGTGGCTTTTTTCTCTCCAGAAGGAATTTCTGGCTCTTCCACCTTAGGACTGTCCCTTGTTGTGGGGGTTCTTTTTATACAGTTTTCAGTTTTTTATCCAGGTTAATTTTTCCAGAAATAGTTGTAACCTGGTTGAGTTTGTGGGAAGAGATAAGTTCAGAGTCTGCCTCTGCTGCCCTCTTGATGAGATCTGGGCCTGAAATTCTCATTTAAAGCTTGATAAAAATTGGTATATTACCCTTTTACTTCCAGTGAGACTTTAGTTAACTCTTCCGTACTCCCATCCCAGGTAGGGTCATTGGGAGAGAGGTGGGAGTTGGGACAGCTTTAGGCTAGACCTTCAGAGGAAAGGTCCTAAACCCCTGCACTTCCTGGCACTCCCCAGGTGATGGGACAGTCCTGAAATTTCACCACATGAGTAATTGCTCACCCTACCTTCCCAGGAGCAATGACCTTGGCTATGATTTATGGAAGGTGTGGATAGGAGAAGGAGGGGAGTAACAAAATAAACTCTGGTATTATACAGATTCCAGACAAATAACTCTGGTGTTTCCATGGCTCTGTGATTATCTGAACTGTTAGCATCAAGCTTAGAATTAAAAATAGCAGCCACACCAGGCACAGGGCAAGAGCTTTTCCCCAGTACTTCTTTATCTACCTGTAGCTCAGAATTATCTGTGAAGCCTAGAAAGTGGACTGCAGAATCCCTTGAGAAAAATGAGATTCCTCTAAATATTAGGAACTATGAATCTACAAGAATCTAGGAAGATAGTCTTAAAAGATATAAATAGCTTCAAAATAAAACTTTGCCCAAGATATAATGCTAAATACTAGGCATCAAACTATATCATCTTTATAATTTTTCTTCTTTTGTGGTGTGATATAACAGTCATAAAGGAAAGTTCATAAATCTTGTGAATAGTTTAATGAATAACTATCAAATAAACACCCATAGAGTCACTATACAAATCAAGAAATAGATCATTGTCATGAACCCAGAAGCCTCCCATGTTCAGAGTACCACCATCACCCCTGAAGTAACCATCATCTTGATTGTTTTAATAATCATTTCCTTTTGTTTCTTTACAGTTTTACCAGATTTGTATGCATCCCTAAAAATATAGTTTATTTTTCCCATCTTTAATTCCATATGAAAGGAGTCATAATCTATGATTTTTAGGATATTCTTTAATGTCTTGCTTCTTTCACTTATCATTAGGTTTCTGAGGCTGAAGTATGTTGTGGTGTATAGCTAGGGTTCATTTATGTTCAGTGTTGTATATTGTTGTCATGTAAGCATATACCACATGTGTTTACCTATTTTACTTTGATGGATATTTGGTTGCTTCCAGGGTATTCTGCCCACGCAGAGATTATTTTCCCATTATTTTAGTGATTTTCTATTTTATGTTTAAATATTTGATACATCTATAGATTATTTTGTTTTAAGTTATTAGATAAGAACCCAATTAAATTTTTTCCAGGTGTTGGTAAATTTACTAAATATCTCTTTCTCCCTGACATGAATTGCCATTGGCATTATATATTAAATTATCATATATATAGTTTCTTCTTCTGGACTCTTGACTCTTTCCATTGATCTATCTATTGCCAGTACTACACTGTTTCAGTAATTGTATTTTAAAAATATGTCTTAATACTGGTGGCACTATACTTATATTGTTATACGTTTTGAGGACTTTCAAATTGCTTTTGATTGTTCATTTGTTCATGTGAACTTTGAAACAAACTGATAAGAGACTCCTTTCCAAATTTTAGAAATATTCTTAAATTTAAAAATTAATTAAGAGAGTGAAATGGGAGAAGGAGGACCTCCAAGAGTTCACCCCTCTATGAAAGCAAAGAAAAAAATAGGCAAAAAACATTTCAGAATCAAGTATTTCAGAACTCTGGATATAACCAAAGGCTTGCAATAATGTGGGGAGCATTTAGGCAAGAAAATGGCTGAACCTCAGTAAGGGAAACAAGCTTTTTGGCATTTTAACTTACCCTACTCCCATCTGCCACTTTCCAGTGCTCCATGGCCTTGAAAGGTTACAGCCCACATTCAGGACTGGAGGTAGAAAAAAAGGGCTGGAACTCTTTAAAAGCCTTCTTCTCAAAGAGAAGTCATTATTTTACCTGTTTGGTGGTTCCCTTGGAAGACTTCACTCATGAAGCTTGTCTTTATTCCACCTCACTCAAACTTACCCAGTGGTAAAAGTTTGTGCAGAGGGAGGATCTTTTTTACTCTTTTAAAAGTTCAGTGGCCTGAGGCAATAGATTACAGGTGGAACAAACAATAGACTAACCAAAAAGCTGAAAAAGAAAGATGAGGAATGAGATGCCCACAGGGGCTTTGAAAATCTCAGATATATTTCTGGGAATCTAGACAGCCATGCACATGCATAAGGCCATAAACATGCCCAAAAGAAGACCTGGAAATATCCTGAGCTCTCACCTCTGATTGACCTTGAGGCCTGCACAAGTAGCAAGTGAGGTTAACGCAGAGTTGTAAACTACATGGGTGACTGCTGAAAGAGTTCCATAATATGCACATAGAAGCCCTTGGCAAAGACCAGGAGACAGGCTGGCTCCAAGTGTTCAAGGAAACGTCTTTTCAATCATTAGCTGATCATCAAGCTAACCATGTAGTGACTTCAGTGGCCACAGCAACAAAGATAAAGACTTCACAGAACAAGTTCAAAAAAGTTACTAAGCAAAGAAATGACTACTACAACAGGTACCAACAACCAATAAACACTGGGAGGCAGGAAAAATATGATTTCCAGAGTTGCTACATAGTATTACTTGAAATGCTTAGTTTTCAACAATAAACTATGGGACACACAAAGAAATATGAAAGTGCAATCCATACATAGCAAAAAAAACAACCAATAGGCACTGTTCCTGAGAAGCCCAGACATTGGACTTGTTAGACAAAAACTTTAATTATTTTAAATATGTTCAAAGAGCTAAAGGAAACCATGAGTAAAGACCGAAAGGGAAGTATAAGAATGATGTCTCATCAAATAGAGAATATCACTAAAGAGATAGAAATTGTAAAAAGGCACAAAATAGAAATCTGGAGTTGTAAAGTGCAACTGAAATGAAAATTTCACTAGGGTGATTCAGTAGTAGACTTGAACAGACAAAAGAAAGAATTAACAAAATTGAAGATAGGTTGATTTAGATTATCCAGCCTGAGGAATAGAGAAAAAAAAGAATGAAGAAAAATGAGCAGAGTTTCGGAGATCTGTGGGACACAGGAGAAGAGAAAGATAAAGGGGCAGGAAGGATGTTTCAAGAAATAATATCCAAAAACGTCAAAAATTTGATTAAAGGGGCTGGCCCTGTGGCTGAGTGGTTAAGTTCACATTCTCCTCTGCAGGCGGCACAGTGTTTTGTTGGTTCAAATCCTGGCCATGGACATGGCACTACTCATCAAGCCACGCTGAGGCAGCGTCCCACGTGCCACAGCTAGAAGGACCCACAATGAAGAATATACAACTAGTACCAGGGGGCTTTGGGGTGAAAAAGGAAAAAATAAAATCTTTAAAAAACAAAAACAAAAAAATTGATTAAAAATATTAATCTACACCTTCAAGAAGCTCAATGAACTCCACGTAGGATAGGCTCTTAGAGATCCACACCTAGACAGATCATGATCAAACTGATAGAAGCCAAAAACAAAGAGAAAATCTTAAAAGCAGCAAGAGAGAAGTAACTCATCACATACAAGCTATCCTCAGTAGATTAACAGCTGATTTCTCATCCAAAACCAAGGAGACAAGAAGGCAATAGAATATATTCAGTGTGCCGCCCCCCAAAAAACCTGTCAAACAATGATGTTTTTTTAATCTGGCAAATTTATCTTTCAAAAGTTAAGAAGAGAAAAAATAGATATATTGGACTTCATCAAAATCAAAAACTTTGTGCAACCAAGAGCTTTACCAAGAAAGTGAACAGACAATCTACAGAATGAAAGAAAATATTTGTAAATCCTATCTGATAATGGTTCAATATAGAGAACACATACAGAACTCCTACAACTCAACAACAAAAAGACAAACAACCCAATTCAAAGGGCCACAGACTTGAGTAGACATTACCCTAAAAAAGATAAATGAATATCTAATAAGCACATAAGAAGATACCTTAGAGATTAAGGAAATGTCAATCAAAACCACAATGATACACCAATTCAAACGACCTAGGAGGACTATAACAAAAAGAAAAGAAAAAACCCAGAAAAGAACAAGTGTTGTTAAGGATATGGAGAAACTGGAGCCCTCATACATTGCTGGTGGGAATGTAAAATGGTGTGGCCACTTTGAAAAATAGTCTGTCACTTCCTCAGAAAGTTAAACATAACATTGTCATATGACCCAGCAAATCCACTCCTAGACATCTACCCAACAGAAATGAAAACATATGTTCATACAAAAACTTGTACACAAATGTTCATAGCAGCATTATTCATAGTAGCCAAATAATGGAAATAACCCAAATGCCCATCAACTGATGAATAGATAAACAAAATATTGTTTGTTCATACAATGGTATATTATTAAACCGAAAAAAGGAATGAAGCTGTGACATATGCTGTAACATGAATGAACTTTAAAGACAATATCTTACATGAAAGAAGCCAGTCACAAAAGGCCACATATACAATTCCACTTATATGAAATGTCCAGAAGAGACAAATCCTTGGAGACAGAAAGTAGATCAGTGGTTGCCAGGGAATGGGGGATGGGGGAATGGGGAATGATTGTTATCTGGCACAGGATTGCTTTTTCGGGTGATAAAAATATTCTGGAATTAGTGGTAGTGGTTGCACAAGTTTCTGAATATACTAAAAAACCATTAAACCATTAAGTTGTTAATTTTAATATGGTTAATTTTATGGTATGTGAATTACATCAACTTTTTCAAGTTAATTAACAGAACATTCAGGCAATAGAGGTTAAATTGCACAGAGGTTAAATTATAGGGTTTCTGGCACTTACTAACAGTATGACCTTGTCACTTAAACTCGTTGTGCCTGTTTCTTCCTCTGCCTGTCTCACAGGGTTCTGTGAGGATTAAGTGAGTCAGTGGAGGCAAAGTGCTTAGAACAGGACAAATAACGAGAGTTCAGTACATGTGTTATTAATGCTATCTTTATTAACTTGTTGTTAACATTACCTTTCTATTCAGGTACAGGTGGTTCCTTTCCACTCATTCAGGTCTTCTGTGTGCCTCCATAGGCTTTTAAATTCCTTTATATAGATTTTGAACATTTTTTGTTCCATTTAGTTCTAAGTTCCTTATCTTTATTAATGTTATTAGGAACGAGATTTCCCACTTACATATTTTAACTGCTTATTTTACATATAGAAGATCTTCGATTTCTTTTTTTTATTTTTGAGGAAGATTAGCTCTGAGCTTACATTCACCCCCAATCTTCATCTTTTTTCTTTTTTCTTTTTGCTGAGAAAGATTGGCCCTGAGCTAACATCTGTGCCCATCTTCCTCTATTTTATATGTGGGATGCCTGCCACAACACGGCTTGATAAGTGGTATGTACAACCGCACACAAGATCCAAACCAGCAAGATCCTGGGCCACCGAAGTGGAGCACATGAAATTTATGGCTGTGCCACTGGGTCAGCCCCTGACTTTTTAATATTCATTTTGTCCCCAGTCACTTCCTGAATTCCATTATTATTTATCACAGGTTATTTTTCCAAAGAAGATATATGAAAGGCCAATAGGTAGATGAAAAGATGTCTAGCATCCCTAGCAATTAGGGAAATGCAAATTAAAACCACAATGAGATATCACTTCACGCCTGTTAGGATGGCCATCATCAAACAGACAAGGGATAAAAAATGCTAGCCTGGATTTAGAGAAAAGAGATCTCTTGTGCATTGCTGGTGAGATTGCACAGCTACTATGTAAAACAGGATGGAGGGTCCTCAAAAAACTAAAATAGACATTTTTCCAAAGAAGACATTCTAATGGCCAACAGGTACATGAAAATCTGCTCAACATCACTGATCCTCAGGGAAATGCAATGAGATTTCACCTCACATCTGTCAGAATGGCTATTATCAAAAGACAAGTGACAGCAAGTCCTGGCAAAGATGTGAAGCAAAGGGAATCCTTATCCACTGTTGGTGGAAATGTAAATTGATGTAGCCACAGTGGAAAACACAATAGATATTCCTCAAAAAATTAAAAATAGAACTACCATACGACCCAGCATTCCCACTTCTAGGTATGTATTCAAAGGAAATGGAAACAGGATATTGAAAAGATATCCACATTTCCTCATTCATTGGAGCATTATTCACAATAGCCAAGACATGGAAACAACCTATGTGTCCAATGGAAGAATGGATAAAGAGAATATGGTATATACAATCAGCCACAAGAAAGAAGGAATTTCTGCCATTAGCAACAGCATGGATAAAGCTTGTGGGCATTATGTTAAGTGAAATAAGTCAGGAAGTGATGTTAGCATCATGGCAGAGTGAGCTGTTCCCTCTGTCTCTCCCCTCTAAGTTATACTCAATTAGACACCCATTGAGCAACAGAGGAATAAGTCCAACAGAGAAAGACAAATATTACATGACCTTACTTACATGTGGACTCTTAAAAAAACTGAACTCATAGAAACAGAGAGTAGATTGGTGCTTGGCAAGGCCAGTAGTGGGGGTGGGGAAATAGGTGAAGGTAGTCAAAAGGTATAAACTTCTAATTATAAGATGAATAAGTCCTGGGGATCTAATGTACAGCATGATGACTATAGTTAAAAATACTGTGCTGTACACTTGAAGTTGCTAAGAGAGCTGATCTTAAAAGTTATCACCACACATAAAAAAATGGCAACTATGTGGGTGATAGATGTGTTAACTAACCTTATTGTGGTCATCATTTCACAATATATACATATTTTAAATAATCTCATTGTACACCTTAAAATTACACAATGATATATGTCAATTATATCTCAATAAACCTGGAAAAATATTTTTAAATAAAAATAAAATAATAAATCGAATAGACCTCAAATTGGAATTTTTAAAAAATGTTCCAGTAATCCACAGGAAGCAGGGAAAAGGAATAAGATATGGAAAACTGATAGAACAAACTGAAAACAGAAAATAAAATATCAGACTTGAGCTTTTACATATTAAAATTATTTTAAATTAAATGGTCTAAATACACCAATTAAAAGACTGAGTGGACTAAAACATGAGTAAACTATATGCTGTCCACAAAACTCACTCCAAAAACAATATAGGTTGAAAGCAAAGGGTGTAAAAAGAGATATCGTGGAAACATTAATCAAAAGAAAATAAGGACAGTGATACTAATTTCAAATAAGCTAGACTACAAAGAAATTACCAGAAGCTGAAGGAGACATTATGTAACAATAAAAGTGTTAATCCACCAAGAAGACATCATAATACTAAACGTGTATGTACCAAACAACAGAGCTTTAAGTTATGTGAAGCAAAACTGATAGAACTGAAAGGAAAAAGTAGACAAATCCACAAGTATAGTCAAAGACGTCAACACCGTCTCTCAACAATAGATAGGAAAACTGGAAAAGCCATAAAATCAAGAAGGATATAGAAGAACTAAATAACATCATCAGCCAACGGAATATAATCAACATTTACATTGCAATCTATCCAACAACAGCAGAATACACATTTTTCAAGTGTCCCCAGGACTTACATGTACATAGACCACATTCTGGATCATGTGACAAACTTTAACAAATTTAAAAGAATTAAAATCATATAGAATATGTTCTTTGACCACAAGAGAATCAAGCTAGAAATTGAACAGAAAAATAACAAGAAAATCTCCAAAACATGGAAACTTAACAGCACACTTCCAAATAATTTATAGTTCAAAGAGGAAGCCTCAAGTGAAATAAAAAACTACATTGAACTCAATGAAAATGACACATCAAGATTTGTGACACACAGCTAAATCAGTGCTGGGAGGGAAATTTGCTGCACTAAATGCATACAATAAAAAATAAGAAAGGTCTCAGAGAACATGTCAAGATGGCAGCATAGGCAGACTCTGAACTCATCTCTTCCCAGGGACACAATGAATTTACAACTATTCTTCAAAAAATTACCCCTAAGAGAGCTGAAACTGGATAAAAAGAACTAACACAAAAAGGGACAGTAATGACTGAGATGGAAGAAGCTGAAATTCCTTTCTGCAGGAAAAAAACCCACCTTCTAGCTGTGATGCTTCACAAATGGCTGAGAGTAACCGTAAGGGAAGAAGCCTTCCCTGGAGGAGTGAGGGATGTGAGGAGGAGAGTGTTACCACAAAAGAAGCTTTTGGATTCAGCCCTACTGAGACAAGTGTCATAATAACTGGCTTTACTGGCTATCAACCACAATGAGGATTACCCTGAGAAAAGCTGTTGGACATAAGGAAAAAAAAGCCTGCTTTAAAGGGCCCATGCACAGATTCACCCATTTCAGAAAGCAATCGAAAATCAACAGAAATAAAAGTGCACTGTCCTTTGGTGAAGAGACTTATATGATAGGCTCTGGATGCATCTTGGTGAGAGGTGAGACCTCTCAAGGGACTGAGATGTTAGCAGCAGCCATTATTGTGAACAATAAAGGTATGCTGACACAGACGCTGGCTGATGCCATTGGAGTTCTTCCCTTGGCTTGTTAGCCTAGGGGTTTGCCCCACTCACTAGAGCACTGATTTAACCCAGTTTAGCCAGAGCAGGCAGCCTGCACTAGGGAATGGCCCCACCCAACAGCAAGCCTTCAGGCAACCTGTGTGCGTGTGTAGGTGGGGTGCCTGAAACCTCTGTAACTGGGCAAGTGAGTCCACCTCTGTGGGGCAGGGCATGTGTGAGAGGCAGACTTGCATTGATAGAGTGTGTAGGGCCTCAGCAGTGGGGCAACTGAGTCCACTTCAGTGTCTTTGGGTGTGTGCATGGGGTAGGACTGTGTTGACAGAGTGTGTGGCACTGTGGGCAGTGGAGCTGGTCAGCCTCAGCAGACTTGTGCTTCTCAAACAGCCACATAGGGGATCAACCTCACCTTCCAAAGCATGAAACTATTGGGTGGTCCCATTCCTGGGACTCAACTGCAACCCTGAGAGAGCTGAAAACAGCCTTGCATGCCAGAGGCCTACAGCAATTGTAAGGCCCTGAGCCTAGCAACCATCCATGCTGGGGCCTACTAACTTAACAGAAAAACTGCAACAAGAAGGTGCTATTAAACCTTCCAGCCAACTGTGCTGGGGCACCCCACACTCAACAAAGTGCCTGAAAGGACAATAGCAGCCAGAAACAGCGGAGTATTACAACCAGCTGGCCAGGGGGCAGCCTAACCTCCCTGGGAATCTGCAGCAAGACCAACCCTGCTGATGATTTTTAGGCTGCTTAATTTTAAAATGGTTTATGATGAGGATTTTTAGGCTGCTTAATTTTAAAATGGCTTATGATGAGGATTTTTAGGCTGGTTAGTTTTAAAACTACAGATGAGATTCAGGCTCCAAGGAGTGGAATTTGTTTGCTCCTTTGTTGGGAAACATTTGCATTTCTAAGGGAAACCTCTATCTGTGAAGATGCCTCCCTCTCTGTGCCAGGAAGAGGGGGGGATGGTCTTATCTCTAGAAGCTCTTAATCAATGCCAGAGGCAAGAACTTAAGTTGGTTACTGTCTGGCAACCTCATGTAACTGACCCCCACCCCCCCCCACAAATCCTCCCTTGTCTTTAGCCGAGGATAAAATTCAAGCGGTGACTTCTGCCATTTACTCAATCCGGTTTGATTCTTATCTAAAAGTTGTGGGACCACCAAATGGCCAGACCAAATGGACACTGATACCATTTTAACTTTTTTACATATTCTTTGTCTTGTAAAGAGATAACTCACATACCTATGCCTTAAATTTAGCCCTAACCCTCAACTCGGGGCAGCAGCAAGAGCTCTGACTGCCCGTGGGTCCTGTCCCCACGCACCAGCTCTGCCTGCCCATGGGTCCTGTCCCCATGCCAGCGGGGTCAGCAGCAGCGGCTCTGCCTGCCCATGGTCTCTGTCCCCATGCCAGCGGGGGCAGCAGAAGCAGCAGCAGCAGCAGGAGCTCTGACTGCCCGTGGGTCCTGTCCCCACGCACCAGCTCTGCCTGCCCATGGGTCCTGTCCCCATGCCAGCGGGGGCAGCAGCAGCGGCTCTGCCTGCCCATGGGCTCTGTCCCCATGCCAGCGGGGGCAGCAGAAGCAGCAGCAGCAGCAGGAGCTCTGACTGCCCGTGGGTCCTGTCCCCACGCACCAGCTCTGCCTGCCCATGGGTCCTGTCCCCATGCCAGCTGGGGCAGCAGCAGCGGCTCTGCCTGCCCATGGGCTCTGTCCCCATGCCAGCGGGGGCAGCAGAAGCGGCGGCAGCAGAAGCTCTGACTGCCCATGGGTCCTGTCCCCATGCTATTCTATACTATTCTCTAAATAAAAGAGCACTACTGCCAGATCTTAAGAGTCTAAAGAAATCTTTCTTTCGACTCCTCGGCTCACCAACCCTGCATCATTTCTGGTGGCCCGTACGGGGAATTGCTTCATCGGCTTGTGAGCTCGAGTTCTGGTAAGTGCCCTTTTTCCTTTCCTTGTGCCTTTCTCTTTTTCGAGGATGGATCTAAATTCACTTCTCCATCGGGAACTTTCTTGGATGGCTGTATGAATCCACGTTTGCTGTCCATGGCTACTCTATGGGGCAAATTGTGGCATTCAGCTTGAAGAGAATCAGTACCTTAAGCCTCAGGATGATGGAGAATGAATTAATCCATTCCTTCCTGACTCTATCTCTAATAGACAAATTTTATGTGGGCGCGGGTCAGCCACTTAAGTCATTAGGACGGCCGCCAATCTCCAAGACTCCCTTGGAAGGTTTCTTTTCCTAAGGCTGGATTGGGATCCCTCCCTCTGGCACCTGACCACGCTCTGAACTGCGAGGAAAGTCCCACTCGGGACTCCAGTTCAAGGAAAGTACCAAACTCTAACCTTTGGTGGAGTATGGGAACCCCTTCTTGGGAGAATGGCTCCAGGATACAATTGGGTAGAATGTCCCCCAGACTGGCGGAAAATTCCTCACTGTTTTTCTCTATCCTTTTATCCTGGGGACCATTCACCAGGCACCTATTCCTGCCAGGCAGAATAGGGAAGATGTTCAAGGGATGCCCCCATCATCCCTTGCTACAGGAACCCCAGTGGGGGGATTTTCAAGGTAATGACTCCCTTTCTCTGGGACCATTCACCAGGCACCTATTACTGTCAGGCATAATAGGGAAGATGTTCAAGGGATGCCCCCATCATCCCTTGCTACAGGAACCCCAATGGGGGGATTTTCAAGGTAATGGCTCCTTTTCTTTCTCCTTTTCTCTCGGGGACCATTCACCAGGCCTATGCTGCCAGGCAGAATAGGCACCAGGCACCTGTTACTGCCAGGCATAACAGGGAAGGTATACAAGGGATGCAATGCCGGGGGACGCCCCCATCACCCCTTGCTATAGGAACCACACAGTAGGAACAATGGGTAGGACGCTGCCCTAGGTTCAGGGGGGATTTTCAAGGTAATGGACCCATTTCTTTCGTCTCTCTTAGAGTTACAATGGCCATTTTCGTCTCCGTTTGAACTTTGCAACTGGGAAACAAAGAAATCTTTAAAGAGTAAAAGGCTCCACCCCTGGGAGGCCCAACTTTGGGTTTCTGGGCCTAATCACCCCAGCAACCCTAAGTGGGGGTGCCCTCTCTTGATGGTTGACTCATTGAGTATTTTAGTCACCTACTGAGTCAGTTATGAGGGTAGAAGACCTGTGATTCATTCTGTGAACTGTCGTGCTAGGGTAGTGTGCCCCAGCACAGGAACTCTTATCTTGATAACCCTTTGGAAGAGTATGACTCTTATCTTGATAACCCTCTGGAAGAGGCCATGAGGGCAAGGTCTGATCTCTTCTTCACCTTTCTTTGTCTGTTTCATTCATCATCTCCTTTGTTGTCACCAAGTCGAGGTTAAAGTTCAGGCTGGACCTGAGCAGAACCGTGACCTTCTGTAAAATCAGAACTTAAGCCTTTTGCCAGGGACTTAACTCTCAACCTTGGCACTGGGAGTGCCTCCAGCCAGTTCCAGGCCTTTTTCTCCTGCTTCCCTGCCTCAACTGTGCTGGCTCGGAGACAAAGTGCCCAGACTGAGCGGGACTTGACTAAATCTTATAGCTATGTCAACACCCGCAATCGGCCTCTGCACCCTTTCTCCAGCTGCTGTCAGTCAGACACACTGGCTTTACCGCCACAGGGAAGGCCCCTGAGCATCCCCAGAGACCCACCCTGCGGATGCATTCTAACTCCATCTGGGAGAAAATTTGAGGGGTTTCTCTGTGCCTTTGTGATGCAGCTGGACAGGTAGATCAACCTGGAATGTAATTTGAGTTACAATCCAGCTTCTGGGAAATCAAGAGCAACTGTCCTTAGAAAATCCTTGCAAGACTGGAAATACAGCTCTAGAGGCAGTTCAGACTCCACCTAGTTCCTTTATCATGAAAAGGATTATCATCTCCCCTCTCCAGGGACTATTATCTAAGCCCATCACTAATTCCTAAGACTGAAGCAAAAAAAGAAAAAAAAAAAGGAAAAAAGAGAGGAGGGGAAAGGCAAAACGGCCATAAGCGTGCCCTTGCAAAAAATCTAGTATCTTGAGTATTTTCTCCACAAATATTGGTAAAAAACAATAGCTGTAACAATAGCTGTGCAGTCTCTGTGTATGTGTGTCTATGTGTACGTTATATGTGTGATATTTTACCTCCGGATGGTATTACCAAAATTAAGAGCTCTGTTTAATTGGCTTAAAGTAAGCGCTTGCATAAATTCTAAATGTAGTAGAAATTAATCCAATGTCTTTCAAGTTAACGTGATGTAAATAAACCTTTGGTAAATGGAAGCTTATTTAAGTTTGTTGGTTTGATTGAGAACAGTCTTGTTGTCAGAATTGTCAGTATTTGCATATGATGCAGGCATGCAGCCTGGGTTTCCTAGTCAAATAAGTTCACGTTGTCTGTTAAATTCATCAGCAAAATAATAGCTTTAAATGATGACCAGTTTTGTCTAATGTCTCCTGACGTTTTCGTAGGTAATCTGAACATAATTGTTGGAAACAAACGGTTTAAATAGATAAAAGTGGGTACAATAACTTTTATGGTCGGTATACTTGGGAAAAAAACAGCTTTGAAATTCTTTTTGGTAACAATCTTGAGTTTTGCCAAGTTAAGTTAAATGATAAAAATCTGAGTATCTGGGTCGTTTTTGAATTGGATAGAACACTGAAACATTATTGCTAAAACCTATCTAAGTTATTTACTTTCGGCTTCTTATTGTAAAGAGGCTAAAAGCGTTTGGGTCTATTAAAAAGCATACCTTGTGTTTCATTGTAAAGCGGCGTGTGATGCAGGATCGGTGAGCCGAGGAGTCGAAAGAAAGATTTCTTAGACTCTCAAGATCCGGCAGTAGTGCTCTTTTATTTAGAAAATAGTGTGGAATAGCATGGGGACAGGACCCATGGGCAGTCAGAGCTTCTGCTGCCGCCGCTTCTGCTGCCCCCGCTGGCATGGGGACAGAGCCCATGGGCAGGCAGAGCCACTGCTGCTGCCCCCGCTGGCATGGGGACAGGACCCATGGGCAGGCAGAGCTGGTGCGTGGGGACAGGACCCACGGGCAGTCAGAGCTCCTGCTGCTGCCCCGAGTTGAGGGTTAGGGCTCATTTTATAAGGCATAGGTATATGATTCATCTCTTTACAAGACAAAGGAAAGAACATGAAAAAAAGTTAAAATGGTATCAGTGCGGGTGGGGTCTGGTCATTGGGTGATCCCATGACTTTTAGACAAGAATCAAATCGGATTAAGTAAAGGTTAGAAAGGTTAGACACCACCACCCTAAACCAGTTACATGAGATTGCCAGACAGCAACCAACTTAAGTTCTTGCCTCTGGCATTGACCAAGAGCCTCTAGAGGTAAGACCATCCCCCCCTCTTCCTGGCACAGAGAGGGAGGCATCTTCACAGATAGAAGTTTCCCTTAGAAATGCAAATGTTTCCCAACAAAGGAGCAAACAAATTCCACTCCTTGGAGCCTGAATCTCATCTGTAGTTTTAAAACTAACCAGCCTAAAAATCCTCATCATAAGCCATTTTAAAATTAAGCAGCCTAAAAATCCTCATCATAAACCCCCCCTGAACCCATTTTGGCCCCGAAATCTTTTGGGGATATGGACGATGGTCAGTCTTCTGTAACTACTTCTGTCTGTACAAGGTCGTAGAGCTGTCCCTAAATGGGGCCATGGGTACAGGTAGGAGGCTTAGCGGACCGGAAGGTTGCACCCGTGGCGTCCAAGGCTGACAAGGTGTACAGATCCTCTGGCGACGAGAGAATCATTTGATGAGAGGCGGTCCAGGAGGTGAAACTTTGTTGACATGTGGAAGACAAACAACGAAATAGACGACAAATTATAATAAGAAATACAAGCAAGATGATTAACCCAATGAATAAGATTTTGATAGTAGTCCAGAAACCTGGACCTGACCAAGAGTTCAACCAATCATTTAGAGATAGGGTAGGGTCAGACATGGACTTAACTTGGTGGCTCATATCAGATAGGAAGCCAGAGATATTCCGATGGTAGTCAGGAATATAAACACAACATTCAGTTTTTATAATGGCACAAGTACCCCCTTGCGCTGCTGTCAAGACATCCAGTGCCATTCGGTTTTGGAGGACTGCCTTACGCATTTGGGACACTTCTAAATCGAGCAGCGAAAGGCTATGTTGTGTATCATTTAAAGCTTTCATAGTAAATTTGTTTAGAGCTTCCATGTGCCAGATGACACTTTCGATTCCTAATTGGGGAAGGAAAATTGAGGCAACATGGTCATACCAGTGGAAGACAGAGCGGGTCCAGCGCTGTTGCAGGTTGGGTAGGTTAGCAGGAGGAGATATAGTAAATGTAGTTCTACCTTGCATCCAGACAAAACCTAGGGTGAATCGTCCAATCCATCCAGGTGGTAGCCAAGGCCATAAGTTGGAGCCACATAACCACTGAGTGCCATTAGGGGCTAGCCAACGTACGCTGGGCTGTCTATCCCAGTCAGTCTCAAACCAATCAGTATTTCTTAAGGCTATGATATGAGAACACATATAACGGGGAATTTTTCCCATAGGTCGGGTGCTATTAGGCCATGTATCACAGGTGTGATTGGTTTGTTCCCAACATAGAGTGGCCTTTTGACTGAGTTGACCACTAGTAGGAGTGAGCCAAATATATTCGTCCCAAATTTGATATAGTCCATCCTGTGTGTATCCATAAGTTGGGGACTTTACCTTTGGAACTTGTTGTTTATGATCCACTTGTGACAAGGCAAATCTAGTTAGTGTTTGGGCAGTAGTATTGAAGGAAAGGGTTTGATTGTGGCCAGGGTACTCCCAGGTGTCAGAGACGGATGGCCACAAGGAAACATTACGATTAGTAACAGATGAATCTTGCAGAAGAGAAGAGCTAGAATCTAATATCTATGAATGTGTACTATACCTTCTACTGAAACATAATTTTTTCTCTCTAAAATCACCCTCATTTTTATAAAAGATAGCCAAATTAAGATTAACTGGTCTGCCAATTATTTACATAAGTGCAGCAAGAATACCAATTGATTATACAGGCTTTCTAAATCTGTTTTGCTGGAATTTTTATGAGGAATCTCAGATTGAACTGTAAAGGCCTCTCGAGGCCAGAAAAGCCAAGCCAAGGACTTGCCATCAGATTTTGCCTGCAGTACCTACAGGTTTGGGTGGACTCCTCTCTTCTCGAGGTCCCCCAAAATATTCTGAGGTTCCTTGCACCCGCCAGATAAGCAAGCTTCCTTACTTACCGGGTAAGATTGCCAGAATCTCTGTAAACAAGGTACCAGGCCCATGTTTCCAAGTGGCTGTATTCCAGAATGTCCAATCTTTGTTCCTGAAAAGCTGTGTTGTCATATCTGAGCCTGTATGTTTCTCTCAAATATGACATTCCAGTCAAAGCCTTGGTAAGATAACCAATGTGTCCTGTTATAAGGGGACCAGATTCTTATTGAACTTATGCAAATATTGCCATGAAATAACCACTCACTCACAAAGAGTTTCCAAATTCTGGAGGGATCAGGTAGGGAGAAAATAAATGTTTCAGTTTCACTCATAACAGTATAACTTCACTAAATCGCTGTAAGTCATAGTTAGCATAAGAGAAAAGAGAAAAAGATTTCCTTAAATATGAGAAAACAAAACAAAACATCAAAACTCAGCAATATTTCAAACAGAAGTCATAAAAAATTATAATCATCCTCATCAGTTCACAGTCCTGTATAATCAATTCTTGAGCTTAATCTTCTGTGAGCAGATCTATGAGCTCAGTTTCTGTTAGAATTCTGTAATTTCTTACCCAGTTCAGTTCTATAATCTGAAAGTTTATCATAACCCTGTAGTTTAGAACCTTTGTGTCAGAATCCTTTCCAGGAATTTCTCTGAAGATGAAACATATTTGCAAAAGCAAAAAGTATCAGAGTAAAACAGCAACTATCTGTAAATGGACAAAAGACTCAAAAGGGCAATTGATAAAGAAACTTGACTACTTCTGTGACATACAACACTTCAAGATAACAATTGGAATTAGAACCGATAACCAGGACAGATCAAAATTTTAGGAATGCTATATAATTTTAAGACGCCTATATTAGTAGCATTTACCCACATAACAACACCTGACAAAGTTTATCATCACTTATTTGACAATGCTTCCCATGTAATTTAGTTTTTTCAAAAGAAACCCTTTTATTCAGGACTTGAATATTTTTGGGAGAAGCTTGTAGAAAATATGAAAAGTTTTCAGAACACTTGTTCAAACAACGCTCACTGTGAAACAATGCTCAGGTATCTATTTAAAGTGACAACAGAAACAATTAAAAATCTTAAGAGTGACCTCAGTTATTATTTTAACAAAACAGATTTGTCTTTTAGGTAGAGTTAGAGCAGGCCAAAAGTTCAAGAAAATTATCCTTTGAGAGAAAACCAAATTTTAATTCTGCACCAGCTTATTTTTAACATTAAAACTCATTCACTTAATTGAATTTACTTTGATCTTAGTCTGCTTCACCAGTCATAAAACTCCTTTCAGAATTTCTCTTCACAAACCTTCTACAACTTTCTTTTTGCCTTCAGAATTTGTCCCAAAGTCTTTCTTTTTTTCTTTTCTAGTACATTAGGACAAATTTATCTTTCTTAACGCATCAAACAAAAATACTTCCATTCTTTGTACCTTCTTTACTGAAAACTTACACCTTACTTTCCTTGAATACAGAGCTGTTTTCCTTATTAATTCCCAGTAGCTTTAATTATATAAGTTAATAACTTTTAACCCTTAACAGACCCTAGTAAACACTGAAAAGGTAAGCAATCTTTTATACCAGCATTCTAAACACTTCATAATTTCTAGAAACACGCCGCTTCACAATAAAACACAAGGCATACTTTTTAATAGACCCAAATGCTTTTAGCCTCTTTATAATAAGAAGCCAAAAGTAAATAACTTAGGTACGTTTAGCAATAATGTTTCAGTTCTATCCAATCCAAAATTGACCCAGATACTCAGATTTTTATCATTTAACTTAACTTGGCAAAACTCAAGATTGTTACCAAAAAGAATTTCGAAGCAGTTTTTTTCAAGTATACAGACCATAAAACAGTTATTGTACCCACTTTTATCTATTTAAACCGTTTGTTTCCAACAATTATGTTCAGATTACCTACGAAAACGTCAGGAGACATTAGACAAAACTGGTCATCATTTAATGCTATTATTTTACTGACGAATTTACCAGACAACGTGACCTTATTTGACTAGTAAACCCAGGCTGTATGCCTGCATCATATGCAAATACCAACAACTCTTGAGGGCATGCCTTTTCAATCAAGCCAACAAACTTAAACAAGCTTTCATTTACCAAAGGTTAATTCATATCACGTTAACTTGAAAGACATTGGATTAATTTCTACTACATTTAGAATTTATGTAAGCGCTTACTTTAAGCCAATTAAACAGAGCTCTTAATTTTGGTAATACCATCCGGAGGTAAAATATCACACATTTAACGTACACACAGACACACGTACACAGAGACTGCACAGCCATTGTTTTTTTACCAATATTTGTGGAGAAGATACTCAAGATGCTAGATTTTTTGCAAGGGCACGCTTACGGCCGTTTTGCCTCTCCCCTCCTCTCTTTTTTCCTCTTTTTTTTTTTTTTTTTTTGCTTCAGTCTTAGGAATTAGTGATGGGCTTAGATAGTAGTTCCTGGAGAGGGGAGATGATAATCCTTTTCGTGATAAAGGAACTAGGTGGAGTCCGGACTGCCTCTAGAGCTGTATTTCCAGTCTTGCAAGGATTTTCTAAAGACAGTTGCTCTTGATTTCCCAGAAACTGGATCGTAACGCAAATTACATTCCAGTTTGATCTACCTGTCCAGCTGCATCCCAAAAGCACAGAGAAACCCCTCAAGTTTTCTCCCAGATGGAGTTAGAATGCATCCGCAGGGTGGGCCTCCGGGGATGCTCAGGGGCCTTCCCTGTGGCGGTAAAGCCAGTGTCTGACTGACAGCAGCTGGAGAAAGGGTGCAGAGGCCGATTGCGGGTGTGCAGAGGCTGATTGCGGGTGTTGACATAGTTATAAGATTTAGTCAAGTCCCGCTCAGTCTGGGCACTTTGTCTCCGAGCCAGCACAGTTGAGGCAGGGAAGCAGGAGAAAAAGGCCTGGAACTGGCTGGAGGCACTCCCAGTGCCAAGGCTGAGAGTTAAGTCCCTGGCAAAAGGCTTAAGTTTTGATTTTACAGAAGGTCAAGGTTCTGCTCAGGTCCAGCCTGAACTTAACCTCGACTTGGTGACAACAAAGGAGGTGATGAACAAGACAGACAAAGAAAGGAAAAGAAGAGATCAGACCTGGCCTACCTGGCCTCTTCCAGAGGGTTATCAAGATAAGAGTCACACAACAGTTCCCGTGCTGGGACACACTATGCTAGCACGACAGTTCACAGAATGACTCACAGGTCTCCTACCCTCATAACCGACTCAGTAGGTGACTAAAATAATGAGTCAACCATCAAGAGAGGGTACCCCCACTTAGGGTTGCTGGGGTGATCAGGCCGAATTGACGAGTAGGATCTTAACAGTGACTCAACCAAAGCTTAACCAAGGACAAAGAGGCGTCCCCAAAAGAGATCCAGAAAATTCACTCCCAAAAATAGCCTAAGAAAGTAAAACAAGCAACAAAGGTTGAGACGACAAAGGCCCCTTATGAAATCAATTGGGACCTCTTATGGCAAACTTCCCCGAGAGCTTACACAGCCGGACAAAGAGAGCCAAGCTCTCAAGACATAGAACAAGACAAAAAGCCCAGACAACAGGCTTATAGAGATGCCTGTGTCTTATGACAAACAAAAAGACAGAGACAAGGAAAAGTCTATCTCTGGGAGGAAAAGGATCTACAACCAGTGAGTACTCAAATGCTAGAGTCGCTAAATCCGAGAAGCTAGCCTCACCAACATTTTCTCCTGCTATTCTAAATTTAGAAAGGCAAAAACTCACCACTCTTGCTTCCATTGGAGCCTGCAGGCAGAGATCCGGGAGACTGACGTGGTAAGAACTCTTACCTCTTGCCGGCTCTCGTCAGGGGTCCGGGATCTCTCGGCCGCAGCAGTCCAGGAGCAAGCAGTTACCAGCCAGTGAAATTTTATTCTGCCGACTGCACTAAAACTGTAGGGGAGGAAGACATTTCCTCTTCCCAAATGGGGGTTCATCTGGCTGGAGAACGAATTAAATTCACATGAGACAGAATAGCAAGAGAAAATTAAACAAAGCTTTATGAGGAACCATGGCCCAGGGCCTTTCTTCCCGAAGGAAGAAAGGGCACCCCCACTTAGGGTTGCTGGGGTGATCAGGCCCAGAAACCCAAAGTTGGGGCTCCCAGGGGTGGAGCCTTTTACTCTTTAAAGATTTCTTTGTTTCCCAGTTGCAAAGCTCAAACAGAGACGAAAATGGCCAATGTAACTCTAAGAGAGACGAAAGAAACGGGTCCATTACCATGAAAAATCCCCCCTGAACCTAGGGCAGCGTCCTACCCATTGTTCCTACTGTGGGGTTCCTATAGCAAGGGGTGATGGGGGCGTCCCCCGGCATTGCATCCCTTGTATACCTTCCCTGTTATGCCTGGCAGTAACAGGTGCCTGGTGCCTATTCTGCCTGACAGCATAGGCCTGGTGAATGGTTCCCGAGAGAAAAGGAGAAAGAAAAGGAGCCATTACCTTGAAAATCCCCCCATTGGGGTTCCTGTAGCAAGGGATGATGGGGGCATCCCTTGAACATCTTCCCCATTCTGCCTGGCAGGAATAGGTGCCTGGCGTATGGTCCCAGAAAAAGGGAGCCATTACCTTGAAAATCCCCCCAATGGAGTTCCTGTAGCAAGGGATGATGGGGGCATCCCTTGAACATCTTCCCTATTCTGCCTGGCAGGAATAGGTGCCTGGCGTATGGTCCCCAGGAGAGAAAAGGACAAAGACAGTGAGAAAGAGAAAGACAGTGAGGAATTTTCCGCCAGTCTGGGGGACATTCTACCCAATTGCATCCTGGAGCCATTCTCCCAAGAAGTGGTTCCCATACTCCACCAAAGGTTAGAGTTTGGTACTTCCCTTGAACTGGAGTCCCGAGTGGGACTTTCCTCGCAGTTCAGAGCGTGGTCAGGTGCCAGAGGGAGGGATGCCAATCCAGCCTTAGGAAAAGAAACCTTCCACGGGAGTCTTGGAGATTGGCGGCCGTCCTAATGACTTAACTGGCTGACCCGCGCACACATAAAATTTGTCTATTAGAGATAGAGTCAGGAAGGAATGGATTAATTCATTCTCCATCACCCTGAGGCTTAAGGTACTGAATCTCTTCAAGCTGAATGCCACAATTTGCCCCATAGAGTAGCCATGGGCAGCAAACGTGGATTCATACAGCTGTCCGAGAAAGTTCCCGATGGAGCAGTGAATCTAGATCCATCCTTGAAAAAGAGAAAGGCATAAGGAAGAAAAGGGCACTTACCAGAACTCGAGCTCACAAGCCGATGAAGCAATTCCCCGTACGGGCCACCAGAAATGATGCGGGATCGGTGAGCCGAGGAGTCGAAAGAAAGATTTCTTAGACTCTCAAGATCTGGCAGTAGTGCTCTTTTATTTAGAAAATAGTGTGGAATAGCATGGGGACAGGACCCATGGGCAGTCAGAGCTTCTGCTGCCGCCGCTTCTGCTGCCCCCGCTGGCATGGGGACAGAGCCCATGGGCAGGCAGAGCCACTGCTGCTGCCCCCGCTGGCATGGGGACAGGACCCATGGGCAGGCAGAGCTGGTGCGTGGGGACAGGACCCACGGGCAGTCAGAGCTCCTGCTGCTGCCCCGAGTTGAGGGTTAGGGCTCATTTTATAAGGCATAGGTATATGATTCATCTCTTTACAAGACAAAGGAAAGAACATGAAAAAAAGTTAAAATGGTATCAGTGCGGGTGGGGTCTGGTCATTGGGTGATCCCATGACTTTTAGACAAGAATCAAATCGGATTAAGTAAAGGTTAGAAAGGTTAGACACCACCACCCTAAACCAGTTACATGAGATTGCCAGACAGCAACCAACTTAAGTTCTTGCCTCTGGCATTGACCAAGAGCCTCTAGAGATAAGACCATCCCCCCCTCTTCCTGGCACAGAGAGGGAGGCATCTTCACAGATAGAAGTTTCCCTTAGAAATGCAAATGTTTCCCAACAAAGGAGCAAACAAATTCCACTCCTTGGAGCCTGAATCTCATCTGTAGTTTTAAAACTAACCAGCCTAAAAATCCTCATCATAAGCCATTTTAAAATTAAGCAGCCTAAAAATCCTCATCAGCGTGTTTCTGAAATTATGAAGTGTTTAGAATGCTGATATAAAAGATTGCTTACCTTTTCAGTGTTTACTAGGGTCTGTTAAGGGTTAAAAGTTCTAAGTAACCTATATAATTAAAGCTACTGGGAATTAATAAGGAAAACAGCTCTGTATTCAAGGAAAGTAAAATGTGTGTTTTCAGTACAGAGGGTATAAAGAATGGAAGTATTTTTGTTTGATGCGTTAAGAAAGATAAATTTGTCCTAAAGTACTAGAAAGGAAAAAAGAAAGACTTTGGGACAAATTCTGAAGGCAAAAAGAAAGTTGTAGAAGGTTTGTGAAGGAGAAATTCTGAAAGGAGTTTTATGACTGGTGAAGCAGACTAAGATCAAAGTAAATTCAATTAAGTGAATGAGTTTTAATGTTAAAAATAAGCTGGTACAGAAATTAAAATTTGGTTTTCTCTCAAAGGATAATTTTCTTGAACTTTTGGCCTGCTCTAACTCTACCTTGAAGACAAATCTGTTTTGTTAAAATAATGACTGAGGTAAGCTGTGTCATAGATTTTTCTGGAAACATGCTGTGCTTTTTAAAATACATTTCAGAGTTCTTCATTGCATGTGCAAAAAATATAAATACTAACACAATTGTATAGGAAATGTGGGTTTACATTGCTCTAGCTCAACCACTAAATAAATGAAAATGAAGTCAATTTCCCTGTGAGTGAAGACTGACTTCTTTTAGTGTCTGTGATAGCTAGCAGAGGCCCCTGCTGTGGTTAAATATAAACATGGAAGATAAGCTGTCTGGTTAGTTCATAGCTTATATAGCTGTATAACTAATATAAGCTATATAACTATTATTGCACTAGCATTTAGAGACCATTTTGTCCAAGGGCCATGGTAAGACTCCACCTGAGTTCAATGATCAACTTGCCCTAGTTTGCTCAGTGATTTCTGCTCTTTTGGTTGTACCCATTTATTTCAGCTGGTTGAGTTGTTGCTGAGTAAGGTTCTTCAGGTCATCAGTTTTGATAGGAGCCATGTGTCACTTTTCTACACCACAGACTTATTCCAGTGGGGATGGAATCAGCCCTCACAAGCTGGTCGGTCATCCACCTTTCTTGGAGATTCAGCTCCTTCCTAAGCTGTGCCTCCAGGTGAGAGATGGCACCAGGCTTTGGAAACATCAGGTTATGGTTCGGTAGCCTCAGCTCCACATAACAGGGATACGAAGGGCACACACCTGAGCCTGAACAACTGCTTCTTCATAAACAACACAGAAAACTATGTTTTTGAAAACCCCAAACACAAACTTATTATATTATTAAGTCAGGGATAAATAATATGTGGGAATAGACTCTCTGTTAATCTGTTTCTGTTCCCCGATCACATTTTGCTGGTGTAACCAGAGTTCTGCTTTGCTAAAGCTGGGCCACAAATCACCTTGTCTGCCAGCAGTTTTCTGGTTGTACTTATGACCATATTTTCCACATATAAAGATCTCCAGGAACCTACTGCTCACCCCTTTTCCCAATGGGCACATTTTAAGCATAGGTTTCTTTTAAAAGGTCTGCATATAATACTTTTTCTCTTTTTCACTATACTAAGCTATATTACATTAATAAAAACTGGTGAAAGCCAAATGCATTCATATTTCAACAAAATGGAGCTTTTCTGCAGTACTGAGATTTAAGTATCCTATCAAGGGAGACCAGCTCCACGTTGAATTTCCCTCGCTGACCAGGTTTCTGAGATTTTATTGCTTTTGGCAACAGAAGAAACTGGTCACTCTTACAGTAATTCCAGCTGGACAGGTAGAGGGTGAAACCTGGTCTCCTCAACTCACACCAAGCAAGAGAACTGAGTTAGTCTCCAGTGGCTGGATTTGCTGCTTTAACCCAGAAGTCTTACTTTGTGTCATTAAGAGTAGGGTTTGAGAGTGTCAGGACAACTTGGCCATCTGTGTCCATTTCCATTTTATTTTAGAGGAATCTCCTTTGAGCAAGTGTATGCAAAATTGCTGTTTATTCAAGAAAAAAGGGGGATAAAAAAAGAAGAAATGGAAAGTAAGTAGATATTGGGAGAAGGGAGTGGGCATGGAAACATTTATTGAGAACTGACTGTAGGTGGGCATATTGTATATTTTATCTCATTTAATGTTGTAAAACTCTGACAAGTAAATATTGTGTCCATACTATTGATGAAAGATATGAGGCTTTGAGAGACTGACTAACTCCCAGAACCATGTCCTTTCTATTACTCTGTATGACTTGGAGAATAAGGAAAAGTGAGAAGAAGCAAGTTTGAAGGATTAAGACCCATTAGCTTCAGGGATTTGTTGAGAAATTGGTACAAGGGAAGAGCAGGGCTCGAGGGGCTAAGGTGAGGATGACAGGCTAAGAAGAATCGTTTGAAAAGGCTGAGAATAAAATATGAGGCCCAAGGAGATATGGCAAAGCTCCTGAAGGCCTAGGCTTATGTTCTGATGGGTTTGGAATGGTTTGGAAGTCTCTTGTGGTTCCTTGGTTTAGCCTGATGTCAATGGTGAGTGATGGAGAAGGCAATGTGTTCCATCTGTTAAGGAATGGGAAGTGGACAGTTGCCAGACATGATCTGACTTAAGTGTTAATAGAATGACTCTACTTACTTTGTGGAGAATGGACAATCAGGGCTCAAATCTGGAACTAAGGGACTCAGCCAGAGGGTTTAGGCAGTGGTCTAGGTGGGATAGGATGGTGGCAAGAACCAGAGTGGTCATGGTGAGAAGTGGTTAGATTTACACTATATTTTGAGGGTAGAGCCAGTGTCATGGCTGATAGATTGGATATAAGGTGTGAGACAAAGAGAGAACTCAAGGATAATGCCAAGATTTTTTTGGCATTAGCAATGGATTGAAACTATGATGGGAGAATATCAGAAGAGAAACTTTTTGAAAAGTTAGAAGAGAAATTAAAACCAGTTTGGGATGCAATATCTTTGTTATATCTATTAGTTGTTTAAGTGAAATTTTTTGGAAGACAATTAGACACACCTATCTGAAGAGAATACATATGAGTTGTCTAGCAGAGCTGGAGGTATATACAGCAATGTATGGCATTTAAATCCATGAGATTGAGTGAGATCCCTCTGGGAGTGAGTGTAGAGAAGAAGAGAAGAGGTCCATGGATCAAGGGCCAGTCTGGCCTTTGTGTTAAGAATCGCCACTGAGGCACCTTGGAGCCATCCACAATGTCACTCTCTTACCTCTCACAACCAATTCATCCACAAATCCCTTGGCTGACTACTTCCACAGCTATTGCCCCAGTCTCAGCTTCCATGACAACTCTCCTTTCTAACCTTGTCATGGCAGCCCAAGCTGACTAATACAGTTGGGAGTGACTATTGCAGTGCCTGATCTCTGAGTATCAGGACCTCTCTCTCCTCTCCTCACATTAATTCTCTAGTCCTCTTAATACTTTTAAACAATATCTCTTGTATGAAATCCCTTTGTGCTGAAAACACCTGAGGTGATTTCCATTTTTCTGACTAAATCCTGACCAATACAGTATTTGCTACCAAGGATAATGGCACATCATGTTGGATCAAACTGAATTTATCTATATTAGAGCAATTGCCAGAAATTTTTAAGTCTCTGTGTTATCTCAGAGCAGCTGGAGTGGTTGCTATCAGTTAGCTTGTTTAGTTGACTAAAACCTGGACTCAGCAGTGGCCTAATTCAATGAAGTTGAGGTGCCATAGCTTCTTTGCTGTAGTGGAAAGAAAGGAATCCAAAGGCTTAGGTAGAGGAAGATTGGAATAAATTTTTCAGGTGTGACCCTCCCACATGCCACTATGTCCCCAGGAAGACATAAAGCTTTGAGAAATTCATTGATGAGGGAAACATCATAATTCCATAAAGCTCAGTACTGTCTGTCTGCTGCTAGCTGGGCATGAAAGTGATAGATGTCACCATTGCAGTACAACCCATAATAGCTGAAGCCATGTGGCAGCACTTAACTGCCTGAGACAAAATGAACCCAGTTACTGAAATGGTCAGTAGGGGTGGAGCAGCAACCTGAATATTGTAACCCATTGTGGCTATTCAATCAGTATCCTTAGGACTGATAGGCGCACAGCCAACTAAAGTACTAATCAGAAACATTTGAGATCTGGACAGTAGGCATTGAACTTGTGTCACCACAGTAGAATTGTGTCCTCTCCTCCTGATCCCATACTCAAGCCAGTTCAGAGACTCAGAGCCTCTTGAATGAAATAGAGACTGTCTGCTTGAGGAAGGAGCCTGTGACACTATAACAATTATATAGTGTAAATAGTCCTCCAGGATTTCCCCAAAGGACCTGCATCCATATATCAGGATGACAGTGAATTGAGGAAAGAGAAATAACTATGTCTTTACAAAATGTAGACAAGAAGTTGGAATTCATGTTAATTCCTCGGCACCTGAAATGCATCCACAGTCTTCCAGAGTGGGGGCTTATGGAGGTTGGGTGATAAATGGAGTTTTAGTCTAAAGCCATCTCACAGTGGGCCTAGAGAGTCTTCACATTTACTCAGGGCTATTTCCTAAATTGCCAGATGCATGAAAGAGTAGAGCTGCTGGTAACTGGCAGAATCACCATGTTGGTTCCCTGACTTATGGACTGAGAGCTATTAAGGTAGGAAGATCCAAGCAGAAGCTGCTGGGACATCCACTCTCTACCAATACTAGGTGAATTGCAATAGTTGTGCCACCATCAAAGACTTGAAAGATGCAGGGACGGTGATTCCTTCCATATCCCTCCCTAACTTGCCTGTCAGCCTGGCCAGATGGCAGATGGGTCTTGGAGAATGTGCATTTTTGGAAACTTAATCAGATATGATTCTAATCGCAGGGGCAATAGAGCTGGAGTAAGTACCAAGGGAGACTGAGCCACCTGTTCATGCTACTTGCTTATGTTTCAGGGCCTTTTCCACTCAGTTACGGCATGCTGCTGTGCAGGCCCAGTGTTGTAAACTGGGATTCAGACAATACCCAGCTCATACGAGCAGCTGTGGTTGAATTGTACCTTGGGCTCCATGGTCAGGCATTCACTGTCAACTAGGGCTCAGGAGTGAGTCAGGAGCTGTTTCTCAAAGGAGAATTGTCATTTGAAGAGGAGGATATGACTTTGCTCCATGTACTGCTACTGGGGTTTAACAGAGATTCTGTATAGAATCTTTATCTGCCACAGACACCGTGAGCATCACTGGATCTTCTGGCTTATAAGGCCCAAGGAGCCAAGTTGCTTTCGCTAATTGAACTAATTGAGGCTTCTTTTGCTCTTGGCCTGATTCAAATCTGGCAACCTAATGAGTTACTCCGTAAATGAGACAGAGTAAATAAGGCACTTTAATGTGGTATAAGTGTAGCATGACCTTACATTCCAATTTGTCCAGGCCAGTCCCAGTTGATTCTAAAAGATAAAACCTTGTCCAGCATGGAGTCTTTATTGTTTTATTACCCTGGACAAACACTTTCACTCTTATATAGAGGTTTACCATTTTACTCTCCTGGAAAAATACTCTGACTGTTTTATAGAGCTTCAATATGTTACTCTCTTGGACAAATACTGTGAACCTTTATAGATCTTTAATATTTACTGGGTAAATGTGTGTCTTCTATTTTTTTTATTGAGGTCATAATGGTTTATAATATTGTGAAATTTCAGTTGTACATTATTATTTGTCAGTAACTTATAAATGCAGTCTTTTACCCCTTGTGCCCATCTCCCAACCTCCTTCCCCCTGGTAACCACTAAACTGTTCTCTTTGTCCGTGTGTTTGTTTATCTTCCACATATGTGTGAAATCATACCATGTTTGTCTTTCTCTGTTTGGCTTATTTTGTTTAACATAATACCCTCAAGATCCACCCATGCTGCTGGGAATGGGATGATTTTGTCGTTTTTATGGCTGAGTAGTATTCCATTGAATATGTATATGTGTGCGTGTATATACACACCACATCTTCTTTATCCAAACATCAGTTGGTGGGCACTTGGGTTGCTTCCACATCTTGGCTATTGTGAACAATGCTGTGCATAAGTGAACACAGAGGTGCATAAGTCTCTTTGAATTGTTGACTTCAAGTTCTTTGGATAAATATCCAGTAGTGGGATAGCTGGGTCATATGATATTTCTATTTCTAACTTTTTGAGAAATCTCCATACTGTTTGCCATAGTGGCTGCATCAGGTTACATTCCCACCAGCAATGGATGAGGGTTCCCATTTCTCCACAACCTCTCAACATTTGTTACATTTTGTCTTGGTGATTACAGTTATTCTAATGGGTCTAAGGTGATATCTTAGGGCAGTTTTGATTTGCATTTCCCAGATGATTAGTGATATTGAACATCTTTTCATGTGCCTATTGTCCATCTGCATATCTTCTTTGGAAAAATATCTGTTTATATCCTCTGCCCCTTTTTTGATCGGGTTGTTTGTCTTTTGTTGTTCAGTTGTGTGAGTTCTTTATATGTTATAGAGATTAACCCCTTGTCAGATATATGATTTTCAAAGATTTTCTCTCAGGTGGTGGCTTGTCCTTTCATTTTGATCCTGGTTTCTTTTGCCTTGCAGAAGCTCTTTAGTATGACGAAGTCCCGCTTGTTTATTTTTCTTTTATTTCTCTTATTTGAGTAGACATTACATTCAAAAAGATCCTTCTAAGACAAATGTCAAAGAGTGTACTGCCTATATTTCCTTCTAGGAGTTTCATGGTTTCAGGTCTTACCTTCAAGTCTTTGATCCATTTTGAGTTAATTTTTGTGTTTGATGAAAGATAATGATCTACTTTCATTCTTTTGCTTCTGGCTGTCCAGTTTTCCCAACACCATTTATTGAAGAGACTTTCCTTTCTCCATTGTATGTTCTTAGCTCCTTTGTCAAAGATTAGTTGCCCGTAGATGTGTGACTTTATTTCTGGGCTCTTGATTCTGTTCCACTGATCTGTGTGCCTGTTTTTGTACCAGCACCATGCTGTTTTGATTACTGTAGCTTTGTAGTATATTTTGAAGTCAGGGATTGTGATGCCTCCAGCTTTGTTCTTTTTTCTCAGGATTTCTTTAGCTATTCAGGATCTTTTGTTATCCCATATGAATTTTAGGATTCTTTGTTCTATTTCCATGAAGAATGTCATTAAGATTCTGATTGGGATTGCATTGAATCTGCAGATTTCCTTAGGTAGTGTGGACATTTTAACTATGTTTATTCTTCCAACCCATGGGCATGGAATATCTTTCCATTTCTTTATGTCATCATTGATTTCTTTCAATAATGTCTTATAGTTTTCATTGTATAGGTCTTTGACCTCCTTGGTTAAATTTATTCATAGATATTTTATTCTTTTCGTTGTGATTGTAAATGGGATTATATTCTTCTCTTTCTGTTAGTTCATTATTAGAGTATAGAAATCCAGGGGCCAGCCCACTGGTGTATTGGTTAAGTTAGTGTGCTTCGCTTCAGTGGTCCAGGATTCACAGGCCCAGATACTGGGCACGGACCTAGCACTACTCATCAAGCCACATTGTGGCAGCATCCCACATAAAATAGAGGAAGATTGGCACAGATGTTAGTTCAGTGACAATCTACCTCAAGCAAAAAGAGGAACATTGGCAACAGATGTTACCTCAAGGCCAATCTTCCTCACAAAAAATAGATGCTTTTCCAAGTCCAGAGCATGGAAAGTCTTGGTTAAGGAGTTAAATTTAAGGGTCCAATTTATTGGCATTTTTATTAAGTCACAGAGTGGGAGCGTATATCAGCTCCCACTCTATTGCCATTTTCCCCACAGATGGAATAAAGGATGTGGATATGGAGGCTGGAGAAGGGTTAGAGTGAAAGAAGAGAAGGAAGCTGGGAGTGATTGGAATTTGTAGGAGGGGAAAGTGACAGAAAAACGATGGGAGAAAAAGCTGCTGAGACTAAACCATCCTGCTCCTTTCCCAACTGTGAGGAGGGCATTCAAGAAGAAAATGATTTGTTTGGAAGCTCACACACCACCTACAGCTGGCAGGAAACCAGACCCAGGCTGGGCGATTGTGGGCTTGTTGTACTTGCTGTCCTACCAAGGTGAGTTCATTGCTCCATCAATGTGAAACCTAGTTTCTCTGGCTCTGGTTCTCACTTTCCAGCACTGGACCATCAGCCTCCTGAAAGGCACCCGCTCCACCTCTGCAGGTGTCTTGCCTGTCCATTCAGTTACTCTGTAATTCTTATTTCTTTTTTCATCTGTCCTCTGGTTCCACTTAGTGTTGTATGAAGAGGCATAATCATGGTTTTTTGAATCTTCTGAGCTGTTTCCTTCTATCTCTGCCACCCCCAGGCTCCTGGGGGCCAATGCTGAGTTATAGTCTTCTCATTAACCAAAGCCAGCACCACACTGAGCCATACTGGTGTCTGGGGCCAAAGGAAAAATTTGCAGTCTTATAAACGTGGTTTTACCTATCTTTTAATGTTTTCTTTTTTCTAAAACATTAAAGAAGTTGAATGAGTATTGAAAATTGAATCAGGTACATTAAAACTCATAACACTATTTTAATGTTAAATATTTTATAAATACCCCCAAAAGAATTTATTATAATTTTACTTTCTTAGCTTTGATGGAAGAAAAGTCATTAATAGTATCTCTAAAATCTATTTCTGGAAAATATCTAACAATTAAAAAACTCTGACTTGGCATGGCATGTTGGATGCTGTCTTATTTAAAATTTTGATATTTTCTTCCTCAGGGATGTTCTTTTGGAGCTATGACTAAATTTATTTATTTTTTATTGAGGTTATGATAATTTACAACATTGTGAAATTTCAGTTGTACGTTATTATTTGTCCAATCATCTTATTAGGTGCACCCTTTCACCCTTTGTGCCCACCCCCCAATCCCCTTGCCCTGATAACCACTAATCTGTTCCCTTTTTTGCATTACTTTTGATTTTTAAAAATATTGCTTGAAAATAGATTTTATGTTGGTTGCCGAGTTTTTCTGGCACCCTCTTAAAGGTCATGTCCAAGGCAAGTGCCTCCTTCACCCCACCCTAATCCTGGCACTGACAAAGCTACGGGTGTTCTAGGTCGGAGGTGGAAGAAGGCTTGTCTGCCACTGTTCATAGACACCTGGATGGATTACTCCAACAGGCAGATTCAGCACGTGCCCAGGGCATCTGCAAAGTAGGCACCTTAAAACCAAAATCAAAACCAAAATGGAAACCAAGATCAAAACAAAAAACATCACGATTGGAATAAAGGCTTCCTTCTTAATTTTTGTTCCATTTGCTTTCTTCCCTCCCCACACGTTATTATTTTTCTGAACCATTTGACAGTAAGTTGTTCATATTATGTGCTTTACTCTTAAATACTCCAGTGTGAATTTCCTAGGAACAAGGACGTTCTCTCTTAAATTACCACAGTACAATGATCAGATTCAGGAAATTTAACTTTGATATAATCCATAATCCATATTCATTTGTGCCAATTGTCCCAGTAATGTTGATTATGGCTGTTTGTCCCCAATCCAGGATCCAATCCAGGATCACACATTGTGTGTGTCTGTCATGTCTCTTTAGTCTGCTTTAATCTGGACCTGCTTCTTAGCCTTTCCTTGTCTTTCATGACCTTGACACTTTTGAAGGGTACAGACAAGTTGTTTTGAAGGATATCTCTCATTTTTGGTTTGTCTGATGTTTTCTTATGATTATATTCAGATGATCCATTTTTGACGAGAATACCACCAAAGTGATGCTGTGTCCTTCGCGGGGCATTGTATCAGGAAGCACAGGATGCTGGTTTGTCCATTATCACTGATGTTTGATTTGATCCCTGGGTTATGGTAGTGTTCTCCAGGTTTCTCCACTGCAGTTATTTTTCCCTTTGCAATTAATAAATAATTTCTGGGAAGGTATTTTGAGATGGTGTTCATATCTTGCTCTTCATCAAATGTACACCCAGCAGTTATAGCATCCACAGAAACAAGAGTTAAAGATTCAGCAGGCATGCACACTTGACAGCATTTTGAAAAGGTGCTGGGAGGGCAGGGAGCCCTACCGTCTTTTCAGCACTTGAGCTCCAGAGTTTGTCTGGCCCTGCCACGCCAAAGTCAGTGTTGCAAAGCCTTATAGAGTTATCTGAAAATGTCCCTCGTGTTTGGTTTTCTTTGATGATTCTGTGTTTTCTCCCTGAGAATCAGTTATGAGAAATGAAAGTGGCATTGGAGGATGGTTCTGCAGGGATATTGAATCGATCCCTATGCCTAGTACAGACGCTTTTCTTACTGGGTTGCAGGCTGTCTTTGTGACTCTCTGTTCCTTTAGGAAAGCTTCAGGCCCAGGAGGCACCTCCGCTCCTCCAGCAAACAAGCTGGTTTCCAGAAAACCTTCCAGATACACAGGGATTATACCTAATTCAGAGTGTGGGCAGAGGCTCTTGCTGTGACCTATTCTGTAAATGTTACTTTGATGGACTATCCCATAGCATTCCTCAATGTTTGGGGCCACCTATAATCAATGACTACTGGGGTGACCATTTTAAACATGGGAAATATGCTGGTCTCAGCACAGCGCGTTGATCAGTTGGAGATGGAGAAGCTGCTGGAGAGGAGCATTCCAGGCTCATGAGTAGGTGAGAAAGACGAAAGGAGGGAGCAGGGGCCAGAGGGTGATCAGACTTAATGATGCACACACACTCATTTTCAGAGTAATAGTGACAGACAGAAAGGGAGAGGGAGTAGGAAGAGGGAGGGAAGGAAAGAGAGAGAAATGGAGAAAGGAAGGGAACTTTTTTTTTTTAGAATAACTGTATAATTATTTTTAACTTTTTATTGAGATTATGATAGTTTACAACCTTGTGAAATTTCTGTTGTATGTTATTTCTTGTCGGTTGTGTTGTAAGTGGACCACTTCACCCTTTGTGCCCACCCCTCACCATCCCTTTCCCCTGGTAACCACTAATCTGTTCTCTTTGTCTACATGTTTAACTTCCACATGTGAGTGGAGTCACGCAGAGATTGTTCTTCTCTATCTGGCTTATTTCACTTAACGTAATATCCTCAAAGTCCATCCATGTTGTTGTGAATGGGACAATTTTATCGAAAGGAAGGGAACTTTTGTTTGTGGTGGGGTGTCTGTTTCTTCAACCCCACTCCTGGGTAAGACAGATTAAAGAAAGGGAGACTTCATTAGCATAATAACGTGCTAAACTTCAGCTGTAAAAGCAGGGGGTCTTAGAAATGTAATTTTTTAGCTGTTCAGTGGAAATTTCACTCTGAGGATCCAGAGGAACTGACACCTCCTTAGGTATTTGATGCCACCTTACCCCCCACGGAGAGCAGAAGAGAGAGGCAGACAGGAGAACATGTGCTCAAAAGCTGAGAAATGAGAGTTGACTTGATTGGACTCTGGGCATGTGCCTAGCTCGTGAAGATTTTCTTTCTGGTAACAAACTAACTACGTGCCCTAATGGGGCATTATCAATTACCTGAAAGAAAATCCACCAAAGCTGGATGCCTACTGAGTCCACTGTTGTCAACAGGGGAATGACCACATCTATGGGGCCAGTAAAGAGACAGCAAAACCATCCCTTTACTTCTCTTTCCTTCCACTAATCTCGCCTACCTTTAGTTCCTACTTCAAATCCTGTTTACCAGGAGTGAGTGGCTGCAATTTCAGTGACAAATGTAGAAGCCATATTAGTTTACTCCCCCGTGGAAGGAAGAGAGTGAAGGGCTTCACCATCTCTAAAGAGAAGGAGGAGCTGTGCAGAGATTGTAGCGGGCACCTCGGTGGATCTGGACAAGGATTTGCTGGGCACAGGAGGAGCTGAGTTGGACAGGAGAGTATTGGGATCCTCCTGGGGGATGGCAGAAACCCTCCTCATCTGTCCTTGGGGAGGCAGGGCCATGGTCTCAGTGGCCTCCTGTCCAAGAGTCAGTATGGCTGTGAGCAGCTTCCTCTGGGCCCCGGCCACCTTTGTGTTTCCACCTCTGTGCGAAGTGCTAATGAGAAGGCGGATCTGTGCTGAGGTGGCTGTGGAACACATCTGTCTTCTCTGGCAGGTGCTGAGTTCCTTGAGGAGAGAGTGGACTCCATCTTTATCCCCTTGAAACTATCCTCCACCCAGCAACTAGAGCAGTTGTTTCAATGTCCAATCATAAACTTTAAGAAAAAGGGCCCACCCTCCTCTCTGAACCCCATTTTCGCCAACCACTGCCTCCCTCTCTGAGCTCCAGTGAGGCTGGTCTTTTCCTAGTTCCTCAAACATGTCAAGTTTCCTCCCACCTCTGAGTCTTTGCACATGCTGTTCCTTTCTCTAGAATGCTCTTCCCTTCCCTTCTGGCTTAGACAACGCCTTCTCATATTTCGAGTCTCAGATTAAATGTTGCTTACTCAGGACCTAACCAATTTGGGTGCTACGCTGCTTCTCCTTTGAAGCACTTTTCACCAATTTAATTTAAATATTTATTTGTGAGATTAGTTATTTAATGTGCATCTTTCATACTAGATTAGAGATTCCAGGAAGGCCAGAATGTGTCTGCCTTGATCTCACTGTACCCATCACAGTACCTGGAATTCGGAAAGCACCAGCTAAAAGTTGGTTGGCAGATGGAATGTAATGATTTTGAACCTTGTTTGTCAGCACTAAGCACAGTGTCTTGCAAAGTAAAAGAGCTCAGTCAACGGTGTGAACCTCAGTGGGATGCCGGGTCATCTGACACCCTGAGCATCTCAGCGGCCATTCCATTCCCATTGTTTGGCCTTCTTTTCCTGGCTGCCCAGGAATCCTGACTGTTCAGCACAAGGCTGTCTGGTGTGTTGGCGAATGTGAGGAGAATCTTTGAAAGGGCCGTAAACAGTAGTGAGGGGAGCCGGCCTGTCTTTCCAGAAGACTCATGATGGGACCACGAACAGAGCTTAGAAAGCCAGCCTCACCTCGGGACCTGGCCGGAGGGCCCAGTCTACCAAGAAGACACAGTTCAGTGCCAGCCACTCAGCAGCCACTCCTGCAGCCCTGGGAACTCTGCCCTTCTGCTTCCAGGCCCCTTGCATCTGGGGAGTGCAGCCTTTGCCTCGTGACTCTTTGTCTTCTCACCCACCTGCAAACACCTACTCACCTTTCCAGCTTCAGTTCAACCCCTGACTCTTCTATGGAGCCTTTCCAGGCCCTGTCCCCACTCCCCACCTCTCCCAGAGCTGACCACTCACCTGCTTGTGGCTGCCCCCTCCCTGTGCCCGATATGGACTTTAGTCATGGATCCTAGAAAAATGTTGGTGAAGGGGTTTGCCTACATTTGGCTCAAGGTCTTCTAGGAATACTCCTGTGTGTGGGGCCAAGCGAGCTATCAGTGATCTGCAGATCCCTATCTCCTTCTTGAATGAAAAAGGAGAGAGGTAAAGAACTCAGCTAATTATTTCTGCCCCTTGGGACTTGCCCTTTGTCAGGCATTTTATAAATGCATGAATAAATCTTGTAAATGAAGTGAATGGCACATTGTAGGAGGCAGTCTGGAGTGGGGACTAAAAGGTAGACTCTGGAGCCAGGCTGCATGGATTAGAATCCTGTTTCCTTCACTAACTAACTGTGTGACCTGGGATATGTTACTTAACCTCTCTGTGCCTCATCTTTCCTCGTCTGTAAAATGGGGGATAACAATAGTGCCTGCCTCATAGGGTTGTTGTGAGGATTACTGAGACATGTATGTAAAAGGTAGAACAGAGCCTGGCACAGGGTTACTTCTTTACCAGTGTTTGCTTTTATTATTATTATTTGGTCCAAGTGGTTAAACCCCTGTAGCTGACGGAGGCAACTGCCTTTCTGCAATCCTTTGCAAGGCACTGGAGAGTCAGTGCTGAGCAAATCCTTGCAAGCCTGCTCTCCTGGAGCTCACAGTCCAGAAGGGAAGAGAGATAATTAAGCAATGACGGAGTAACCATGAGGTAAGCTGCTTCATTTTTCTGATAGAGAATGAACTTCTGCAAGCCGTGCAGGGTCAGAAATCTCAGGGGATCCATCTCACTGTCTCTCACTCTGTCTCTTCATTGGGTCCTGATACGGGACCATGTGAGCAGACTTTGTAAAAAAGCTTAGGCCTGTCCTGTAAACTTTTACCAGGTGGGGTTTCTGGTGGTGGCCAGGGGAATCCAGGCGCTGTGTCCCTGGTCCCGCTCTCCCCACTTCGCTGCTCCATCCTGCACAGGAGGTGAGGTTCCTTGCCAGGCCTTGAGGAATGGTGGCTGGTGGTTCCATGGGAGAGGGATTCTTAGCTCTCCTCTTCCCATTTCTACTGCCCTTTCCCTTTATACCTTTTTCACCATACTCTGGTTCAAATCACACATGCACACCTCGCAAACACACATACTTTTGCCCCAGGATATGCATGTCTTCCTAGAAAAGCCATGTAGTCTCAGTTCTCATCAGCTCCCTCTGGGTCTTGAAAACTCCCATTCCCAGGTGGTCGCTGTATGTTAGCAGCTTTCCTTTCCCATTAGTTGTGGCTGTTCCACAGAGGAGAGGGTTGACCTCTGGGCTCATGTCTGTTCACATCCTTGGTGTGATGGCATAATGTGGAAGGCTCAGGGCTGGTTCTTTCTATGGGAGCATGGATTGGAAGTGCTGGATTCTGGAAACATGAGTCTGCAAACATTTTCTGTAAAGGGCTGGATAGCTAATATTTTAGCGTCTGCCAATCATGCAGTCTTTGTGGCAAATACTCAACTCTTGTAGAACTAAAGCATCATAGGCAATACATAGATGAATGGGCATGGCTATGTTCCAATAAAACTTTATTTGCAAAAATAGAGGTAGGTCAGATTTGGTCTGCAGGGCATGTTTTTCTGACTCCTGTCCTAGAGTATCTTAAGTCAAACAAATTCTGTCATCGCTAGAATTGATTTTCTTCCAAAATCTTACCTCTGACCTACCTCAAAAATCCTTTCAGAACAATTCTCTAACCATGTCAAGATCCATTGACTACACCACTTTTTCACTTTCTGTCATCCTTCCTCATGGTCTCATTTCCCTCTTTATCCCACTTGGTTACATGGACTGTCATTAACACTCTACACAATTAGTTCCTTGTTCACACTTGCGATTCTCTTGCTATGCCCTCTGTCCAACCCATTACGCAGCTGGCAAATCCCAGCTCCAGCTAACTCTGACTCCCTGCCTTTTCTGAGCCTGCACACCACCCTGTAGACTCTCTGAATTCATCCCAACATTGAAAGCATAGACAGGAAGTCTTCAGCTTGGAAAAATGCTCATTTTAGATTGTTTTCCCCCAATTTACAACATTTTGAAAAAGTTACCAGAGAAAGAAGTGTCGCTAATATTTTTCTGAATAAGGAGTAATCATGAGACTGGAAACAGCCTAATGGGACAGGGCCATCTGCGAGGCCCCTGGTCTAAGAAAGTGAGGCCCCTAACCAATCTGCAAGCAAGGACAGTCAGATAGAGAGCACCACAATCCATATTCCACAGTTTCAGGACTTTCCCAGGCTTACACATGCTCCCTAGCACCCAGGAGTCCACCGAAAGTGACCCTACACCCATTAGCATAGTAAAAATCACAAACAGGGGTGGAGCTAGCATGCTAATGATACATGCATTGGATGTAGTAGCATACTATGTGACAGCACAGGCACAAGCTCAACCTCACCTCTACATGCCATCACAAGGCTCTCCTCCCCAGCCTTTGCCTAACAAAAGCCCCACAATCCCACTCCGTAATGAGTCGGTCACTTGCCCCTTTCCTTTCCACACCAGCTCCCTTGTCCTCGCTTGTGCACAAGCTAATAACCTTTTACTTTTTACTCCCATTTGTTGTCTCTATTGATTTCCATCCTGAGGGACAAGAACCTAATGCACCAGTAAAATTTTTGCAAACATGAAGGGACTTTCTTGAGACCCAGTCGAAGATTGGATGGGCCAGTGATGGACTGGCCTGGCCACCCAAATGTGAACATAAGCAGCTGCAGGAGACCCTTTGTTTTGGACTTCAGTGTTTCACAAGTCAGGTCAAAGCCTGGGAGCCAAAGCCCTCCAGTCCAACCAACTTCCTTAAAGTCTCCCTTTTTTCCTTTTCTCTCTCTTTTATCCTCTTTAGGAGGACCTTCTCTCTTCTGGTTTCAGGGGTACCATGAGCCCCTGTGTCCATCATTGGCCTGACAATCTGGATTTCTTTGGTTTTGGAGAGTCTGCCTTCCACATCTGGGAGATCTCTTCCAGACCCGATCATGCTGGCGAGCCCAAATGAGACACCCTCTCTTGACGGTCCTGGTTTCTGTTCAACTGTTTGGGCACCTGGAATGATTCCAGGTTGACCCCTGGGTCAGTCACTGACCAGGCTGCAGTCTCTGATTTTTGTTAATCTGTCTGAGCACCTGGGGTGATCGGCCCTCAGTCAGTCATTTGACTGACAAACTAGAACCCTATTTTGTTTCCTGTCAAGAATCTGTTGAGTATTTTAGGCACCTACTGCATCAGTTATGGGGACAGGTGACCTGTAATTTATTCTGTAAACTGTCCTGCTCAGGAACTGTTGTTTGTGTGACCCTTATCTTGATAACCCTTGGGACGAGGCCATGAGGGAAAGGCCTGATCATCTCTTTCCCTTCTTTGTCTGTTTCATTCATCACCTCCTCTGTTGTCACCAAGTCAAGGTTTGTTGGTGTCACAATCCAATGTACACATCACGATAGATGCAGAGAGGGCTGATGGCCACTCTGAGTTTATTATAACCAGTGTTTCAATATATACATAGCTTACAGCTGTTAAACATACGCAGGTGTTCTGGACAAAGTAATTAGTGAATGCCAAGAATTCTTAGTGATTTCTCAAGGAGCCCTCCCTTGGCCTCTGTTTTGATATTATCATGTTATTACTGTGCTCGTATATTTTATCTCGGAGCATGCAAGTCCTCCTAGGCAACGGCCCCTCCTGCTCCTGATATCATGTCTGCATCTGTGCTCCCAGGTGACCAATGCCTGTCTTAGGTTGCCTCCCCCTGGAGGTCTTACCCGTCATGGGCTAACCAGCCTTCTCACCTCCGGATCACAGTTTGTTGGCAAGCTTTTTCCAGTGATTATTAACCCTTCCTGCATCAGGGACGGCTACAAGGTTAAGTTCTGGCTGGACCTGAGCAGAACCTAGACCCTCTGTAAAACCAAAAGCTTAAAAATCTCTTTCCAGGGACTTAACTCTCAACCCCAGCATTAGGATCCCTGGCCCCTGGCCTACTCCAGGCCTTTGCCTCTTGCCTCCCTGGCTTTCCTTGTGCTGGCTCAAGGACTAAGTGCCCAGCCTGAGTGGGACTTGACTAAATCTTGTAACTATATTGATGCCCACCATCGGGCTCTGCACCCTTCTCCAGGCCTGCTCTCAGTCAGACGCAAGCTTTACTGCCGTAGGGAATGCCCCAAGCATCTCTGGAGACTCACCCCTTGGTGAGTGCATTTGGGTGCATTTTAAAAAATTGGAAACACTTTCAATTGGATGGTTATGCCCCAGAAACTTCATCTTGGAGAAAATTTGAGTGATTTCTCTGTGTCTTTGCAATATAGTTAGACAGGTAGATCAACCTATAATGTCATTTAAGTTACAACCCAATTTCTGAGACATCAAGAGCAATTGTCCTTAAAAAAATCCTTGCAAGACTGGAAATTCAGCTCTATAGGCAGTTCAGATTTCACCAGCTTCCCTTACCTCAAAGAGCTTGCCAACCATCCAGGGAATAACTAGCCCACCACTAACTCCTAGGACTGAAGGCAAAAAAAAGGGAAAAAGGCAAGATAAATGGCCATAAGAGCACCCCTGCCAACAATCTAGCATCTTGAGTGTCTCCTCCACAAACATTAGAAAAAAAGGCTCAAAATGAAATTCGGATTCATAACTAGGAAGCTTTGTATTACTGTACTTGATCCTTGGCATTAATTTTTAAACAATAGACGTGGAGACTGTGTATGTGTGTCTATATGTATGTTATATATGTGTGATATTTTACCCCCAGATGGCATAATTTCTAAAGAGCTCTGTTCAATTGGTTTAAAGTAAGCACTCATATAAATTATTCCTAAATGTATAAGAAATTAACCCAAATGCCTTTCAAGTTAGCATAATACAAAATTAATCTTTGGTAACTGAAAGCTTATTTAAGATTGCTCATTTGATTATAATGGACATGTCCTCAAAGTTATCAGCATTGGCTATGATGAAGACATGCAGTCTTTGTTCTACATTTGTTGGTCAAATAACCTGATGTTATCTCTACTAAAAAATTGGTTAACAAAAATAATAACTTTAAATGATGGATAATTTTGTCTCATGTCTCATGAAATTTTGTGGGCGATCTAAATAATTATTGGGAATGTGTAAACTAAATAGATATGAAAAGGATAAAAGTGTTGGGTTAACTTTTTCTGGGTTTTGGCATGTATATTTAAGATGACTTCCAAAATCTCTCTGGCAACTTGAAACTTTGAAGTTTTGCTAGGGGAAATTAAATGATAAAAAATTCATTGATTATCTGGGTCATTTTCAAATGAGATAAAATACTGAAACATTGTTGCTAAATATGTCTGTTTACCTATTTCTAGCCTCTTTTCCTTTTTTTTTTTTAAAGATTGGTACCTGGGCTAGCATCTTTTGCTAATCACCTTTTTTCTTCTTCTTCTTCTTCTTCTCCCCAAAGCCCCCCAGTACATAGTGGTACATTCTACTTGTAGGTCCATCTGGTTGTGCTATGTGTGATGCTGCCTCATCATGGCCTGGTGAGTCATGCCATGCCCATGCCCAGGTTCCAAACTGGCAAAACCCTGGCCCACAAAAGCAGAGCACATGAACTTAACCACTCGACCATGGGGCTGGCCCTAACTTTTAGCTTCTTATTACAAAGAAACTAAAAGATTTTGAGGTCTATTAGTAAATATGTCTTATATTTTATTAAAAATTGTACTACGAAGTAGCATGTTTCTAGAAAATATGAAAAATGTTTAGAACTCATATATAAAACACCATTCATAATTTCTTATTTTTTAGTTTCAATAAGTCTTTAAGGGTTAAAGTTTCAATTAGTATATGCAATTGAAGCTACAAGAAATTAACAAGGAAAACATTTTTTTATTCAAGGAAAGTAAGATGTATCTTTTCAGTTAGGAAAGTATAAAGAATAGAAATATTTTTTGTTTGTTTTGTCAAGAAAGATAAATTTGTCCTAAAGTACTAGGAAGGAAAGAAGGCACAGGATAAATTCCAAATGTAGAAAGAAAGTTATAGAAAGTTTGTGTAAAAAGAATCAAGAAGGAAGAATTTTGTGTGTGGTCAAGTTGGCTAAGATTAAAATTAATTTAATTAAATGAATAAGTTTTAATATCAAAAGTAAGCTGGTACAAAAATTAGAATTTGGTTTTCTACTTCTTGAAATGATGATTTTCCTGGACTTTTGGTCTGCTCTTGATAATGAGATTATAAAAGGCTTTTTTTTAAGTTTTGAGTAAAGCTACCTAAAAGATAGAAATTCTTGGTTTTGTCAAAGTAATTTCCTATGTTCTCAAGGGCTCAAATCTATTGAAAGAACTAAGCTGTTTTTTTAAACTTTTTGCCTTTAACATCTGTCGTCACTTTGGTTAAATGGTTAACTAAGCATTATTTCACAACGGCCATTGTTTCACAGCAACACAAGATCAATAAGCACTTGATCTTGTTTCACGAAGTATTTTAAAACCTTTTGATATCTTTGACAAGCTCCCTAAAATTCATATCTTAAATGAAGACTTTCTCTGGACTTAAAAAAATTTCTCTGAGAATTTTCAGAAGGCCCCTAGGAGTTCTCAAAGAAATTTACTTTCTCTTCCTATAAAGATGGAGAATCTAAACTAATTAGGTTTGTTTGGTGTGCTAAAATGCATGGAAAGCATTGTCAAGTAAGTGATGATAAATCTCCTTAGGTGGTATTATGTAGATAAGTGTTATTGCTATACATGTTTTAAAAATTATATAACATTCCTAAAATTCTGGTCTGTCCTGTTTGCCAGCCATAATTCTAGTTACTATTTTGAAGTGCTGTATGTCACAGAATTAGGCAAGTTTCTCTGTCTATTCCCCTTTTGAGTCTTTTGTCATCTGCAGATAGTTGCTGTTATACTCTGACACTTTTGCAAACATGTTTCATCTTCAGAGAGATTCATGGAAAGGACACTGACAGTTACTCTAGAATACAGGTTTCTGGTAAACTTCCAGATGATAAAACTGAACTGGGTAAGAAAGTACAGAACTCTAACAGAGAAACAGATGACTTCATGAAACTGCTAACAGAAGATTAAGATCAAGAATCGATTACACAGGACTGAATGAACTGATGAGGATGAATATAATTTATATGACTTTCTATTTGAGATATTGTTGGTTTTTTATGTTTTTTCTTTTCAAGATTTAAGGAAATTGCTTTCTCTTTTCTCTCATGCTAACTATGACATAGCAGTTTGGTAAATTATACTTTTGTAAGCAGAATTGAAACATTTATCTTTTTCTCCCTACCAGATCTCTCCAGAATTTGGAAACTCTTAGTGAGTGAGTATTGTTTTCATGGAAATACAGTTATTTGCATAAGTTCAACAAGAACTTGTTCTCCTTATTACAGGACACAATTGGAAAAATTGGTTATAATACCAAAACTTTGACTGGAATGTCATAGTTGAGAGAAATGTATGGACTCAGAAATTGCAAGATAGCTTTTGAGGAATAAAGTTTGACTTTCTGGAATAAAGCCACTTGGAAATATCACCCTGGTACCTTGTTTATAGAGTTCCTAGCAACCTTACCCGGTGAGTAAAGAAAGTCACCCCTCTATAAGATGCAAGGAACCTCAAAGATCTGTAGATATTTCAGGCAGAGTCTGACAAGTCCTTTGCTTTGCTTGGCCTGTCCTTGAGAGTCCTTTAAAGTTCAATCTGAGATTCCTCATAAAAAGTCCAGCAAAGCAGATTTGAAAGGCCTATACAATCAATGTATATTCTTGATGTTCTTATGTAAATAGTTGGGCCATTTTATTGAAACTAGACTTATTTTGCAAACCAATGAATCTTAATCAGCTACCTTTGGTAAAAATGAGGGTGATTTTAGAGAGAAAAACAATGTTTCAATAGAGACTATAGTACACATTCATGGCTATGAGGTTCTAGTTCTGATAACTATCTTTGAGGTCTTCATTTTCTATCTGAAAACTGGACTGGATCCTGAATTCTTCTAGTCTCCTGAAACATATGGCTACAAATCTTGAAACTAATATTTTCAATTTTTTCCATCATTTTCCTTTGGAATCTTTGAAAACTGAACATGCCCTTTTCCTGAAGTTGTGCAGACTGAAACCAGACAACTTGATTTAAAATTAAGAGAGTTTCATTTCTGTTGCTGTGTAACTACTCAGAAAGATACCTAAACACCTGGTGACACAATCAGAGACATTTCAAGCTACAAAAGATACTTCAACTCTGACACCTAAAGACCTTTTTGGCTGGCTGTTCCCTGAGCTCAGAAACTGGGTTATAACTTGCTCCCCCCATTAATCTTCTTTGTATTTTTGTTTCACTAGAAATGACTTATGTTAATAACACAGGGAAGGTTGAGATCAATATCCAGAAAATCTATGAACAAGCATCTTAGCTTCACCGACATAACCAAGGAACAGACCCAAATCAAGCATGGTCACTGATCAAGGGTGCCCTTCCACCTCACACTTGGTTCCTTCCCTTCTTGGGATCCCTGGTCATCATCTTACTCCTATTAATTTTTGGTCCCTGTCTTTTTAACCTTCTTGTCAAGTTTGTGTCTCTAGGCTCAAACAATTCCATGTTAAACTGATGGTCATACAAGGATTCCAGGCATTTCCAATGGCCAACCTACCTGGTCCTCATTCTCATTCCTACTGGACCATGCAACAAGCTAAAAAAGATTTTTACTCCTACTGGATATGGGGTCCCCTTCTCAATGCCCACCATCAGCAGGAAGTAGCTTCAGAAGAAGAGACCTTCACCTATGATCCTTAATACTAAGAAGGATAAAATCTCTTGGGGGTGGAGGCTGGCCAAGTGGTATGGCAGTTAAGTGCACATGTTCTGCTTCTGCGGCCTGGGGTTCACTGGTTCGGATCCCAGGTGCGGACATGGCACTGCTTGGCAAGCCATGCTTTGGCAGGCATCCTACATATAAAGTAGAGGGAGATGGGCATGGATGTTAGCTCAGAGTCAGTCTTCCTCAGCAAACAGAGGAGGATTGGCAGAAGATGTTAGCTCAGGGCCGATCTTCCTCCAAAAAAAAAAAAAATCTCTTAGCAGGGAATGAGACAGGAACCAGCCTAATGAGACAGGCCATCCACAAGACCCCTGGTCTAAAAAGATAAGGCCCCTAACCAATCCACAAGCAAGGAGAATCAGATAGAGACCACCAAGATCCACATTCCACAGTTTCACGACTTTCTCAGGCTTACACATGCTCCCTAGCACCCAGGAGTTATCTGAAGGTAACTTTAGCGCCATTATCATAGTAAAAATCACACACAGGGTGGAGATCTAGCATGCAAATGATACATGCATCGTGTGTAGTAGCATGCTATATGACAGCACAGGCACAAGCACAATCCCACCTGTACATGCCATAAGAAGGCACTCCTCCTCAACTTTTGCCTAATAAAACCCTCAAAATCCCATTCCCTTATGAGCCAGTCACCTGCCCCTTTCCTTTCCACACCAGTTCCCTTTGCCTTTCCTGTGCACAAGCTAATGAACTTTTACTGTTCTATTCCCGTTTATTGTCTCTCTTGATTTCTGTCCTGGGGGAAAACAAGAACCCAGTGCACCAGTAACAATCATACTAAGTCAAAGTTTTTGTTAAATCTCAGATTTACAGAAATAAACTGGTTATTAGAGAAATGAAATCTGAATGACAACATAAGCCCTTTCTGGAAATTTATTTCAGTTTCACTTTTCGATGTTCCACAGTACCAGAGAGGGGTTTCACTTCCACAAAGAAGCAGGAGGCAGAAGATTGGCTGAGTGGGGAGAGTAAATCTATACATGTATACTGAGCATCTACTGTGGGCAATGCATCTAACCCAGGTCTCATTTAATTCTCACCAGACTGGATTCTGACTAAGTTGGTATAGTCACCCCAACATTGTAGACGAGGCTATTGAGGCCAAGAGAGTGATTTATGCCAAAGGTCACCCAGAAGTGGTGGAGCACACAATATTTAAGCCAGTCTACTTGACCCAAAACCTGAGCTCTTTCCTCCCCCTTTGCCTTGAGAGTTTCCTGGGACTTTGCCTAGAGACCAGCTAAGAGGAAGTGGAGGGCTTGCAAAGCTGGATGGGCCAAGGAATAGAGGAAAACAGAGGTGTGAGCAGAGTCAGGGAGAACCGACCCATCACAAAACACCCCCCAGGCTCTGCCCTTCTCCCTCTTCCCACATCATCCCTTCTTCTTGCTTTTCAGACAGGGTTTCTCAATCTTGGCTCTACTAAGATATTAGACCAGATAATTCTTTGTTGGGGGTAGGGGGCTGTCCTGTGTATTGTAGGGTATTTACTAGCCTCCCTGGCCTCTATCAACTAGAGTCAGTAGCAACCTCCTCAGTCATGACAATAAAACATATCCCGGGACATTGCCAAGGCATGCCTGCAGTGGAGAATCCCCACCCACTCCAAGTTAATAACCATTGTTTTGTGGTAGCCAGCCATGCCAGTTTGCCTTGGAGTGAAGGATTTGCCAGAGATTCAGTGCTAAAATCAGGATAATCAGGGCCAAACTGGGGCGATTGGTCACCCTGCAAGTGAGAATTTATTACTTGCTTAAATAAAGGCTGCGGTGGGAGAGGGGCCTTGTGTTGACAACATGGCTCTCCTGGCAATCTTCAGTTTCACTAAGCTGTTGCTGTACCAAGCACAGCTGCCTAACACTTCTTTCTTCCCCTGACTTAGCCTGCCAGGCGGGTAGGGGAAGTGGCCTGTGTGTGTGGGGGCTGGGAGGGGCAGCTGCATGCTGTACTATAGAGAGCCCATGGGTGCTGCCCGGGAGGGCAATATGCATGTGTGTAGACACCAGGAGTTAGTGGATACTGGATGGGGGAAGGTTTTCAGCTCTGTGTTAACTTGGCCTATGCCTACGTGGTATGTGCATTTTAATTTATTTGGGATTTTAAAATATCTGTATGAGTTGCTCTGAGAACTTATCAAGGACATTTTCCTGAGAGAAACCAATGAAAGAAAAACCTCAAAAATGGTTTGTTATCATAATTATTTTTGTTGTGTTCTTGAGAATACATTTACAATAGTAATAACTATTTTGTTTTTTTGCAAAATTACAAAGCTCTTCCAAAATATATCATTTGTCCCTCAGCTGTCTGCTCTTGCTGTCATTTGTATGCCCATCTACAGGATGAAAACAATTGAGTTTGAAGGTGATAAGTGACATGCTGAGGTCAAATGCCAGGTTTTGCATGTGGATCACTGGGGTCTGCATCTTGTGACCCCCATATTCCTCCAGGCTGCGGGAGAGTGAGTCCTGCATGTAAGTGTTCAGTCTGGGCTGCTGTAAACCTGGATGGTAAAATGACCAGTATAGACACAGAGAGTGCAAATCAGCCCTATTGCCGTGACTGTGACAACAGCCCTTCCCCCTTCTCTGTCTTCAGCAAATGGGAGGATGAAGCAGGTTCCACGAGGGCAGGACCTAAGACCCACAGTCACCTGGCACCACATCACCCCTGCTTGCTGATATCTGTGTGAGCCTCCCTCTGTGCTCTTTGAGACAAGTGATGTGGATGTGATTCGTTGTGTAGGATTGTTTGCCTTTTCCTTGATTATGTAAACCAGGGACTTTTGCCAGGAACATTCCATTCCCTGAAAAAATAAGCTACTTCCCCCTATCGACTGACTTAGTTTCATTTTGCTTGAGCTTTTCAAGCGGCAGAGCAGTAGTAACTGCCTGTGCCTCTTGGCAGTGAGGCACCTAGAGTTCAGGACCCCAAACGGTGACAATGACAGCAGACGAGTTGGTTTTCTTTGTCAATGGCAAAAAGGTAAGCAGGAGCTGGCCTTTGGCCTGGATTCCCTGCTCCCTGGGAAAGGATATGTGTCCTCTGGAAGAGTCCTGTTCTCAGTCTCTCTCTTTCACGTTCTTGTTTTCCTTCTCTGTTTCTCTCTCACAAAAGATGTTGCTGAATTTGGGGTAACATTGGGGAAAGAGCGCTTTCTCAGGGCTGGAACACAGTCAAGATACTGAAGGGGCAAAGGAGTGAGAGGGAGGGAAGCCAGAAGCAAGGTGTCTGTGAGCTCCCCCAACCCTGCCAACTCTCTGCAGTAGCAGAGACGCTGGCACAAAGCTGAGAAAGGGGGACAGGGTTCCAGGTGAGACTGGAGGTCACTCACCATGCTTCTATTTCTGTGTTTAATCATATGTGTCCTAGGGCTTTTGTTGGTCTCTTTACTGAGAGAAGGAACAGGAATGTGTTTTCTTGCTCATATCAGGATAGAAGATGTACACAGCCTTTGATTCTGATATTTCATGTATGTAAATATAATAGCTAACTTGTGTGAGAACATATACTGACATCTTGTGGCAAGCCAGGATTTTTTTTGTGCGTCTGTGAAAAGCATGCTTCTCCACACCCTCTCACTTAGTTCTACATATAAATATTGCAAATCTCTTACTTCAATAAAAATTGCCCGCTTGGATGAACTTCATTGGTGCACAGGGAGCTAGGGAAGGTGGGGGTGGAATGGGGGAGGGGGGACTTATGACATGGGTACCAGTCCTTGCAGCACTGCAAGGGTGACAGTCTTTGCAAATTTTAATGCAGGTGCCAGAAGAGAGGCTGCAATCCTGGTATGTTGTCTCCATGCTCCTCTTGCTCTCTCTGCACCATGTAGAGGTGTTGGAGGTGTCCTACCTCCTTCAGCTCCTCAGTTGAAAATGAAAGGGAGAGTAAAAAAGTAGCCATAGTTGCAGCTGGGAAATGGCCATGTGGGCAGGATGACTGATGAATGTGCCCAATGTGCACCTCAAGAAGGTCAATTTTATTTGTTTTACTCTATTGGCACTTTTGAGTTGAGAAAATGGGCGACTTTTCAGGCAATTTTCAAGAACTGAAATGTGCTTCATAGGATCTAGTGCTGAAATTGTCAGGTATGCGTTTGGGTGACTAGCAAGAAAATGCCACGAGCCATTGCAGCATCAGTGCTCCCAAGACTGTTAGATCAGTTTGAGTGGCGCCACCTAGAGGCACCTGGGGATGGGGTCAGCCATGCTCTTTTGGGTTCAGAGTTGTCTCTGCTGATTTCTTTTCAGGATTGACATCTGGTGGCAAACCAAGAGGTGGGGCATTGCTTCCACATTGGTGGTTGTAAAACTTTTGCATCCAACTTTCCCAACAATTTTGCTGCATTCAACAATTATATTGTAGAGATTTATGAAATAGTTGTTGAATTGGCTTTCTAGAGGTATTCCTTACACAAAGGCATCCTCTGTGGATTTTTCAAAGTAAGTTTTACATCAGGTGAGCAGCTGGATTCAATGACTTCCAAGGCCACATCTCACTCTAAGGCTTCATTATTTATTAAGCCATCAATTCATGTGCGACAGGAAAAGTTTCTGACCTTCTTTAGGGATGGTGTGCTCTGATGCACTGGATCTGGAAAGGAGCATTTCCAGGTAAATCTAGCTTGGTGACAATTTCTTTTCCATGTATTTTATTTTCACTTTAAGGAAGCAATTTAAAATTTTGATGTTATCATCACATCAAACCCTACTATCTCTGGAGGCTTCCACTACTGCCAGTTTCTGTGATGAATGTCCATGTTTGTAATTTATAAACATATGGCTTCTTGAGAAACTGCTGGAAAAGTGGAGAGGCAATGCAAGGAGTGAGGACATAAAGCAGTGCTATGAAAATAAGACAAAGTAAAGGAATGCTCAAGTCAAAGAAGGGCAGCTGTGTTTGTTCCCCTTTCTATTCTCAAGATATTCTAGATCTTTTGTTACCGGATATTGTGCAAAGAAGTTACTAAGGAAGCTGTTGGACCTTGGTGGCTCACTCTTAAATGTCAGCCTTCCCCTCTTCCTGTTTCAAACCACCGTCCAGGACTCTATCTTCACCAGCTGGGGTCGTGGAGAGGGTGTAAGATGACAACAATTGAATACCTTGCGGGCCTTCTGTGGTGGTGACGGCCTTTGGTCAATACCATTTCCACATCTTCTGATCTAGAGTCAGAATCGAAGGGAAAGAGCTGCCCAGCATTTTGGCATTTTGTAACAACAGCCCTTTTGAAGGGCAGGTGCTTGCTTTTCTGAGCAGTCCCTCCTGGTTAGTGGAGACTGTGGCGCCTGGAGGAGTCTGGAAGATGCTGCAGGTAGAGTGCAGCTGAAGGTGCTCAGGAGTGACCCCACCACAAGCAGGTGTCAGCTACAGAGAGGCTCAGAGTGGCTTTCCCTCCCTCCTGCTCTCACATTTACCAGCTCTTCCTAGGCCTAAGCCTATGGGGTATGTGTGCACTGGAGGAATATGATCTCTAGGACCAGGCATCTGCCATTAGGGAACCCATGAACTAATTGGAGAGGTGGATTATGATGGGGCAAAGTAATATGTCACAAAATGTATTTCATAGAAAACTATGCCCATGAGATATTCTTCTTAGATATTCTTAAACCATTCAGTGCAGCCCTGGCACGTGGAGGATGCCCAGTTAATATGGACAGAAGGAGTACATGAATCTAAAAAGCCCTGAGATTCCTCTGCTAGAGAAATTTCTTTGTAAATTTAAACTACTAACTTTAAAAACCTGAGAAATAAATATATAAAGTATAAAATCTTTTTTCTGAACTATTTGAGGGTAAATTTCAGACATTCTGCTTCAGCCCTTAAACTAGGAATAAGGATGTTCTTACAGAACCACCATCTATTTATAAAAATCAGGAAGTTCAGGATTGATATAATACTATTACTTGATCTATAGACCTTATGCAACATCATTCCAAGTTTTCCAGTAATGTCTTGTATCGCTCTTCCCCCGAGCCCAGGATCGTGCCTTGCAGTTAGTTGGCATGTCTCTTTAGTCTCCTTAATTTGGAACAGTTCCTTAGCTTTCCTTGTCTTTTGCGTCATTGATGTTCATGAAGAGAACAGGCCAGTTATTTTTCAGAATGCCCCTCATTTTGAGTTTGTGCCATGCCTTCTTAAAATTAGATCCAGGGTCTGAATTTTGGGCAGGAATACCAGAGAAGTGATACGTCTTTCTTGCTGTATTTCAGCAGGAGGCACGTGATGGCAGTTTTCCCCATATTTGTGATGTGAACTTTGATCACTTGGTTAAGATGGTGTCCAGCAGGTTTCTCCACTCTAAGATTACTCTTTTTCTCTTTATAATTAATATATAATCTGTGAGAAGATACTTTGAGACTATGTAGGTATCATGATTATCAAACTTTCACCCACTAGTGATCCGTTGATGAATCTTGACTGGATCAATTATTGTGCTGATTACAAGATGTCCAACCATATTTAGCAGTTGGCATTCTTCAGTCAGAAAGGAATTTTCCTTCTCCCCCATTTGTTTATTTATTAATTATCAATTTGGACTTGTGAGTTTTAAGTTTTTTTGCTGCATAAGATTCACCCTGAGCTAACATCTGTTGCCAAGTTTCCTCTATGTTACATTTGATTCACCACCACAGCATGGCCACCGAGTGGTATAGGTCTGTGCCCAGGGAACAGACACTGGGCCACCAGAGCAGAGCATGGTAAACTTAACCACTAGGCCACGGGGCCAGCCCCCTCATGAATTTTAATTTTATTTAATAGATTATAACCCATTTTGGCCATTATTTGTTTGTAGGCTCAAGTTTTACCAGCACAATCTGCTTAACTCAGCATTTCCTAAACTCACTTCCCCATAAAGTGTTTTTCCTTTGGAATACCCATTGACATCTTGTTGAGAGAAGCTTCTGTTGAGTTTGCTGGGGCAAACCCTGCAGCCATGCCATGAGTATGGAACAGCAATTCTCTGCAGGAATTCAAGGAAGGGTGGACCACTCATGGCTGGGGTGATATGGAAAGTCTTAAGTAGGGAAGTGTTTGGGGTCTTCTGATAAGTCAAGATGCAGGTAGAAGGGGGATGGAATGCTCAGAGGCATAAGAGTCAGAAGGTACAAATTATATTTTCACTGGCGCAAGAAGACGAGGTTAGCAGGGAAGTAGGAGGGGGAAAGTCTGAATATAAAGGCTTGGGACATATTGAAAAGGGGCTTGAAAGATGCCTGAGGAGCTTGGATGATACCTTGAATTTGTGGGAGGTCACCGGGTGCTGAGGAGAGAACCAACGTGATGAAGCAGAGGTATAGAACACGAGGAAGGGATAACTTGCAGAGAGGTGGTGAGCTAAGAGCTCTAGCTGCCTCTATGACAAAGGTGATAAGGATCTTCATTTTGTGCATTTGTGATTTCTTCTCCAAGAGAAAAGAATCGGCTCCCTGTGTGAATTTTATAACCAGGACTTTGAACAAGCTGGACTTGTGGGATGTAATCATAAAAGCCAATTCATTTTATCTTCCCCTTTCCTTTAAAGTTTATTCAAGGGGGAAATTCTGGCAGTTTCATGACCCTGTATTACCGTTAGTCAATAAAAATCCTATGGTCATTTCTAAGCTGCCAAACACAGTCGCAATTCAGGAGAGAGAGGTGAGGGTGCCAAGAAAGGTCTCATTTAATTGGTGCTGTTGTAAGTTGGCTTCCCACCACTGGGAACGTCCAATTACACATCTCACGACTTGGTGATGCACTTTTCTCAGGCTGGCTGCTCTCCCTCAGCCTCCAGCTTTGGGACAGCCACTCCACACAGGCTCTGTGGGAGGTCCCAGTACCTCCTGTAGTCAGCCTTTTTGAGAATGATTTAAACCCCTCCAAGCCAGCTCTCTCTGTCACGCATGGCCTTATGGTGTCCACGGCCAACACTTCACATCTTTTGCTCTCCCAAACTCGGAGCTCACCCCATCTTCCGCTTGTCTGGTAAGAATCTCTCCAGCTGCTTAGATATGCCAGAACACCACATCCCTGTACCACAAAGGCCGCATGTTAGCTTCACATGTAGCATTATGGAAGCCCCCCAACAAAGTCTGAGGTGTGAGGCAGATTCCTCCTCCTCCTGACCTTAGGAAGACGTGAGACTCATAGTACAGTTCTCTTTGAAGAAACTCTTATCACACATTCTCTCCCCTTAATCATCCCAATCACCTATGCCCTTTCACCCTTGATAATGCATAAGGAGTAGTGAAACAGGTTTTCATAGATTTCCTTTGGTGAGTTGCATCAGGAACTCACACTTCCCTTTGTAGACAACCTTCTGCTCCATCTGATTGACCATTCCATTTGCGGACCCTTGGTTTGAGATTTCTCCTCCATTTCTGACTTGTTAATGTTGATGGCTGTGATAGCCCAGTGCAGACAGTCCTCTGCTCTGAGCTCCTGCAGACTGGCTCTCTTCTGTCTGAGAGTATACACTCCAAGAGACAAAGCCAGAGGTCTGTGTGCTGTTGCTCTCAGCTGCCCCTGGCATTCACAGGTGTGATCCAACAGCTGGAAATGAGAGGACACATTTGATTGGAAGTGGGCTTTGCCTTGGTCAGCTCAGCATGGTGGGTGCAACACCTAAGTGCTCTGTGGTGGGTCCTGAGCTGAGCACTAACGTTAGAATTTTAGACAGAAGGATGACAGCATGTACATAGTTTGGCTTGCAGTTAAAATGTTCATTCTTATGGAATTATCAAGAAAAACAGCTTAATTTTCATGATATATTTAGCACATCCTCATTAGCTCTACACGTTCTTGAGTAAAGCAATGGCTAAGTAGATCCATTATATATTTCTCTTTTGTGTTTGTAGGTGGTGGAGAAAAATGCAGATCCAGAAACAACCCTTTTGGCCTACCTGAGAAGAAAGTGTATCCGGACTTGGAGTGGGGATGAGGGAGAGGGAGGCAGTGGGACTCACTCTCTGGGCCTTCCCTCATTTTCTAGTGACTGGTGGGGAGGCCGTGGAGGGTGGAGGAAGAGCACTGGATTAGGGCTCTGGACTCCTGTGTTCGAGTTGTAGCTCTGTCACTTAGCAGCTGTGTGACCCTGGGAAGTCATTTGAGCTCTCTGAGTCTAAATTCTCAGCCATTGAATGAGAGGATTGTTCTTGATGTCCTTTAAGATCTCTTCCAGCTAAGACTCTACTAATGCCGAGGTTTGGTCCTGGGCCTTAAAATGAGCAGCTCTGAAAGGCCCTCAGTAGCCCTGGTGAAATTCATAGTCACTCCCTCTCAGGAGGGGCGGCAACTTCCTTAGCAGATCTTTGGTAATATCTTTGCTAATACAGAAATGGGCTTCCTGGGGAATGTTTCTAGCTCTGCCAAGGAGGAGGGAAACTGAGGGGAAGGGGTGTGTGATAGGAAGGGGATGCCTGAGGTGGGGAACTGTGGAGAGGTGCCATCCATTGTGGAAATAGTGGCACCAGGAGGCCTGGGGCAAGGACTTCCTGAGGGCGACCTGGGATGCTGCTCTTCTCTCAGGGTGGGGAGAGCTTCTATAAGATCCCTATACCTTTTGTTCTTTCAGTGATCCCAGAACAAAACAACAGGGAAAATATAGTAGGAGCGAACATTTAATGAGCATTTACTATACACAGGCTGAATTCAAGGTGATTGTATAGGTTATTTCACTGCTTCCCTTAGCAAGACCTTTTGACAGAAAGAAGAGGAATTGAGGCCTGCATGGGTTAAAGGACCTGCCTCTCCATCGTGTCTTCTGGGAAAATGCTGGCGGAGCCTGGACTAAAGCCTAGAGCCACAATCTTAACCCCCCACACATACTGGAAACTCTCCAGTGGTCTGTTGTCAGGCGATGCTCATCCTGACCTCTGTCAACAAACCACTTATGCTCCTAGAGGCAGGGATGTCTGGTAGCTTATTCCAAGCACATATCTTAGGACAACAAAGGAAGCGAGCCAGAAATCATGGCCTTACCTCCTAGTCACTCACCTCTTATCAGATGGTGGCTGGCACTGCTGTACTAAGTCCTGGAGTTTCGACCTGGAGGGAGCAGGTCTGGAGGAATCTGGTGGCTTTTTCTAGAGGTGAAATCACTCTGTAGGATCAGGGGACAGCATTGGAACTGCATTTCCAGCCCATCTACTTGAGAAGTCTGGGGAAAAAAAGGCTCATTCTCAGAGATTGCTGACATCAATTTTAGTTTTCCAACATGTTTTGAAGGCCCCAAAGCCTCAGATGTCCCTTATCAGAGCAATTGGCTGGCTTAAAGGTCACCTCTCAAATGAAATCTCAAACTGAAAATCGGCCCATAAATGTGAGTCCTTGTGGCTTGTTGCTGCCTGTGCTGAGAGTCACTCCTGGGAGTTCCGGGCAAGAGAGGAGAGTGCAGCCCTGACTTCTGCCTTGGCTTCCAGGAAGATCCTCAGGCTAGAAGAAGACTTTGCTAGACTTTGGGCTGCAGTCATTGGTCTTCACGTGCCCCTAGACTTGTCTGACTGCTGATAAGTGCATATAGCCTGACTGGTGAAGAGAATAACTGAAGACACAGCAAGCCCGCCCCAGATGTGTTCTGAAAGAGGCAGCAGCACGGTGAAGGAGGAGCCCCCACTCTGGAGTCAGATGACTGTGTGTGGGTCCTAACACCTGAGGTAACACGAGTGACTGTGTTACTTTGCAGGACTCATGTTACCTCTTGAGTTTCAGTTTCTTGTTTATTTTTTTCAATCTGTAAGGAAATAGTAGTCCCTGCCCCACCTGCTAACTAAATTAGTGTGAAGGTCAAATGGGTCCACAATTATAAGTGGTTTTCAAGTATAAAATGCAATATCATTGTTAGCTAATTTTATTTTGAAAATGATGGAAGTGGTCAGATGATAATGATCTCAGCTCCCTTGTCCTCGGTAGGTAACTGGATGGCTTGGAGACCTGCGGGTCTGAGGGAAAAGAAGCAACAGAGTCCGCACGTCTCAGGGAAAGTGGTTGCCATAGCCTCTAGAATAGCTTACTACTTAGGCACTTTTACAAACACAAAGTATCAGATGATTTCCTCAAGTATATAGAAGAGATGGCTTGGGTTTTGTCCCTGATACCAAAACTATGTTCATTTTAATTTCCATTCACAAGTCTTATGGACTACATTTTCAAAAGCTCCTGGTCCACCCATAATTTTGGGTCCTGTCAGCCCGAAAGGTGTAGGGTGAAAATGCAGGACCCAGCAAGTCCCTGAACAGATCACTGTCTCAGTGTGGCCCAAGTGGCTTCATTGCATAACCAGCTCAGGTGACGTGAGGGCTGCCCCGCATGCTCAGTGTTTGAGGTGCCTCATTTACCAGTTTGGTGCGACCACAGTGTTGGCGGCCTAGAAGACCACAGAGGGAAGATCCTGACACCAAGAAAAGTCTTCAGGTCTCAAGTCCCAGTCAAGTTCAAGTCCTAGAACTGAATTCCCAGGGGAGGATACTTGGGTGCTGTCTGATAGGACCCTGATGACTTTCCCCTTCTGAACAGTGGAGATGGCCCATTCCCTGCCTTCCTGTGTAAGTTCAGGCTCTCCGAATGGGGAGGCCCTGTGGGTGTGCTGCCTCCCTGGGGTGAGGGCCCTGAGGTTGTGTGTGGCAGTGGACGGCTCTACATTGGCAGCTCTGCCCAGGAACTTCCCAGCAGCCCAGCTAAGACTCTCTTCTCTGAGCTCATGTTCCTTAACCCATGAACACCCAGTGGGGCTGAGCGGGACCAAGCTTGGCTGTGGCGAAGGGGGCTGCGGGGCTTGCACTGTGATGTTTTCCAAGTATGATCGTCTCCAGAACAAGATCGTGTATCCTTTGCCTGCTGGCTGGTTGCCCGTGTGAGGACTGTGATGCAGGGCTCAGCTTGTGAGTGAGTGAGTACATGTGTGTGTGTGTGCACATGTGACCTTTCTAAACTCCAGACTCGTTTCACATTCCATGAACTCCTTCAATAGGGGTTCATTGCCCCCAGAATAAACTCCAATCTCTTTGCTTAGCACGGGAAGGCCTTCCCAACATGCCCCACCTTTCCTCTCCAGTTTGCTTTCTCGTCATGAGCTCAGCACTCCAGTCACACAGAGACAATTTTGAACTACTAATGCTCCATGCTCACTCATTTCTTGGTCTTGGTATAAGCTGTTTCCCAAGTCTTGAATGTCCTTTCTTCCAGGACTTGTCTACGTGGTTAACTCTTACTAGCTCTTTAGGACTGGGCGAAATATCACCTCCTCCAGGAAGTCTTCCTTGATCTCCCAAGATGGGTTAGGTGCCCTTTGTCTGTGCTAGTCCCATAGAGTGCCCTGTGCACAGCCCTCTTGATGTGCTTTCCACAAGATATTTAAATTGCATCTTCACTCTGGCTTCTATTTTCCTGGGTTGATTGCAAGCTATTAAAGAACAAAGATTTCATCTTTTTCACCTTTATTTCTCAGCCCTCAGCAGGGTACCTGGCACATGGTTGGCACCCAAGACCTCATATTGATTGTATAAGTGAATGAGTGATGGATAAAGGAAGGGAGGCAAGCTAACTCTCTCTAAGCAGTTTGTGTCTCATGCTCCCTGGGGATTTTCCCTCCCTTCTTCCCAGGGAGGAACTGGAGAAATAGAGGTGGGTGAAAGCAGAGAAGCAAAAGTGACCAGAAGTTCTGAAATTGAAGAGGCTAAGGAAGGGCCCTGCAGAGAGCAGAGCATGTATTGCACATGGAACCTGCCAGAAACTTCCTCTTGACACAGCCTCCAGTGTCAGGATGAGTAAGAGGCGGCTGAAAGTGACCCTAGCTCCCTTGCTCCAGTTTGGAGGCCTAGGGTGCACGGATGCCTGATGCCACAGGACTCTGGGGGGGCTCTGGCCTCACCTGAGGGAGAGCTTCCTTTGTCCCTAGCCCAGAGTCTTGGGTGGAGAGGTGAGGACACCTTATAGAAGATACAAGAACAAAATGTCGAGTGAAGAGAAATGACACAAAGCGTCACCAAGTCTCCCGGGCCCTGTCCTCAGATTCAGTCTTGTGACCTGAGTGGACAATGGAATGACCTTAATCTGGGGTTCCAGCCACTTTCCTGCCAATGCCTGCCTGGCCCCCATCTGTTCCTTGCACCACGTTGCCGTGACGACTGTGGAAGGAATAGGAAGCACCAGGACAAGGTTGCATCCTGTGCAGGTAACCAGCGGAGAGGAGGCTCATGCCAAGGCTGCAGACTTGCTTTGTGTTGCTGGGTTGAGCGTCACTGCCTGGGCAGAGGAGGCATTGTGGCTGGGCCCTTCTCCATCTCCCCAGTTGGCTGTGAGGTAGAAAGGGGAGATGCCCAGTGGTGAAGCTCCCTCCTGTGGTGGGGGTGGATGTAACATCGCATAGCCCTGAAAGAACCAAGAGGTCAGCTGGATTTGGTGGCCAGGGCAGTCCAGCTGTGCCAGAACTGGAGGGAGAAGAGGCAGGGGAACTTCCTCACCTTGACCCTAGTGTGTTTAGGAACCCCTCAGCCTTTCTAGATTCAAGATTCCAGATCCTCTGTGCCCCTTGACAAAAAGCACACCCACTCCCTGCTCCCTCACATGGTAATTCCATTGCACATTTTTCCTCCCACCCATAGATAATACAAATGTGGACATCTAGGTCTCCACAATCACTATAGAGGAGGCCAACAAGGCCTGAAGAAGAGAACTGAGACATATGAATGTCTGACCAAGGCGTTCTCCCAGGCCACCTGGGAATGGAGTGAAATTAGAGATGCTTCTGGGAAGAGGGGGGCAGTAATCTGGGAGATCTTGTGCAAAGAATCAGGATGCTCTTAGGCAAAGTGGAATAGAGCACAGTGGGAACAGAGAACTATGGGAAGGAAAGGCCATTGTTCCCAGTGCTGGGGAAACTGAGGCAGGGGGTCTTTGGGAGATTACAGTCACAGAAGGTGCCAAGGCTAGCCCAAGTCTTAATCCTCCCCAGACCATTTGAGGAGACGTGATGTTCAGATCACACCTTCCTTGGGCACCTTATGTGAATCTATAAATGAGGGCCCCTCACTGAACAAGGTGATTGTTTTCCTCGGGAGGAGCATCTTAGACCAGTCGTGGGAGGTCAGAGCAGGGTGAGGGTGGTATTACTTCACCTCTACAGCTTCGTTTCTTAGCCAGGAAAAGGGGAAATTACCAAACTTGCCCAACCTCAGGAGATATGAGAAGGTGAATTAGGCCTTGTAATTTTCCTTTTTAAAAATTTTTTTATTATGGTAACATTGGTTTATAACATTTTATAAATTTTAGGTGTACATCGTTATATTTTGATTTCTGTTTAGATTATATCATGTTCACCACCCAAAGACTAATTATAATCCATCATCACACACATGTGCCTAATTACCCCTTTGACCCTCCTCCGTCCCCCTGTTCTCCTCTTGTAACCACCTATCCAATCTCATTCTGTCTGTGTTTGTTTGTTACTGTTTTTATCTCCTATTTATGAGTGAGGTAATATGCTATTTGACTTTCTACCTCTGACTTATTTCGGTTAGCATAATACCCTCAAGGTCCCTCCATGTTGTCACAGTTGGCCAGATTTCATCCTTTTTTATGGCCGAGTAGTATTCCATTGTGTACATATACCACATCTTTATCCTTTCATCCCTTGAAGGGCACCTAGGTTGCATCCAACTCTTGGCTATTGTGAATAACGCTGCAATGAACATAGGGGGGCATATATCATTACTCATTTGTGTTTTCATGTTCTTTGCATAAATACCCAGAGGTGGAATAGCTAGATCATATGGTAGTTCTATTCTTAATTTTTTGAGGACTCTCCATACTCTTTTCCATAGTGGCTGCACCAGTTGGCACTTCCACCAACAGTGTATGAGAATTCTCTTTTCTCCACATCCTCTCCAAAATTGCTCACTTCCTGTCTTGTTAATAATTCTGACAGGCCTGAGGTGATATCTTATTGTAGTCTTGATTTGAATTTCCTTGACGATTAGTGATGTTGAACCTCTTTTCATGTGCGTGTTGGCAATCTATATATCCCTTTGAAGAAATATCTGTTCAGATCTTTTGCCCATTTTTTAAGTGGGTTGTTACTTATCTTTTGTTGAGTTGTATGAGTTCTTTATATATTTTGGATATTAACCCCTTATCAAATATATGGTTTGCAAATATCTTCTCCCAATTGTTAGGTTGTCTTTTCATTTTGCTGATGGTTTCCTTTGCTGTGCAGAAGCTTTTTAGTTTGAGGTAGTCCCATTTCTTTATTTTTTCTGTTGGTTCTTTTTTCTAGAAGTTTCATGGTTTCAGTTCTTACTTTCAAGTCTTTAACCCATTTTTGAGTTAATTTTTGTGCATGGTGTAAGATAATGGTCTACTTTCATTCTTTTGCATGTGGCTGTTAGTTTCCCAACATCATTTATTGAAGAGACTGTCCTTTCTCTCTAGTATATTCTTTGCTGCTTTGTCAAAAATTAGCTGTCCATGAATGTGTGGGTTTATTTCTGGGCTCTCTATTCTGTTACATTGATCTGTATGTCACTTTTTGTGCCAGTACCGTGCTATTTTGGTTACTATAGCTTTGTAGTATATTTTGAGGCAAAGATTGTGATACCTCCAGCTTTGTTCTTTTTTCTCAGGACTGCTTTGGCTATTCAGGGTCTTTTGTTGTTCCAAATAAATTTTAGTATTCTTCTATTTCTGTGAAAAATGTCATTGGAACTTTGATAGAGATTGCACTGAATCTGTAGATTGCTTTAGGAAATATGTATATTTTAACTAAGTTAATTCTTCCAATCCAAGTGCACGGAATATTTTTTCATTTCTTTGTGTCTTCTTCTATTTCTTTCAACAATGTTTTATAGTTTTCAGTGTACAGGTCTTTCACCTCTTTGGTTAAATTGTTTCCTAAGTATTTTATTCTTTTTATTGAAATTGTAAATGAGGTTGTATTCTTTGTGTGTGTGTGGGGAGATTGTTCCAGTTATAACATCTTCTCCAATCTTCCTCTTTTTGTTTGACAAAAATTGTCCCTGAGAAACGCCTGTGCTAATCTTCCTCTACTTTGTATAGGGGATGCCTCCACAGCATGGCTTGATAAGCAGTGCGTAGGTCCACGCCCAGGATCTGAACCCACAAACTGTGGGCAACCAAAGTGCAATGCACAAACTTCACCACCATGTCACCGAGCCAGCTCCTGGGGTTGTATTCTTAACTTATCTTTCTGCTACTTTGTTGTTAGTGCATAGAAATCCAACTGATTTTTATATGTTGGCTTTGTATCCTGCAACTTTACCATATTCATTATTTCTAAAAGAGTTTTGGTGGATTCTTTAGGGTTTTCTATATATAAAATCCTTTCATCTGCAAACAGTGATAGTTTCACAACTTACTTTACAATTTGGATCCATTTTATTTCTTTTTCTTGCCTGATTGCTCTGGCTAAGACTTCTATACTATGTTAAATAAGAGTGGTGAAAGTTGGCCTCCTTGTCTGGTTTCTGTTCTTAGAAGGATAGCTTTAAGTTTTTCTCTGTTGATAATGACATTAGCTGTGAATTTGTCATATATGACCCTTATTATGTTGAGATAATTTCCTTCTATACTCATTTTATTCAGAGTTTTTATCATGAATGGATGCCATACCTTGTCAAATGCTTTCTCTGCATCTACAGAGATGATCATGTGATTTTTATTCTTCATTTTGCTAATGTAGTGTTATCACATTGATTGATTTGCAGTTGTTGAAGCATCCTGCATCCCTGGAATAAATCACACTTGATCATGGTGTATGATCTTTTTAATGTATCATTGTATTCTATTTGCAAGTATTTTGTTGAGCATTTTTGCAGTGATGTTCATTAGTGATTGGTGCTCTAATTTTCTCTTTTTGTGTTGTCCTTGTCTGATCTTAAAATCAGGGTACTTTTGTCTTCATAGAATGAGTTAGGAAGCGTCCCCTCCTCTTCAATTTGTTGGATGAGTTTTGGAAGGATAGGTATTAAGTCTTCTTTGAATGTTTGGTACAATTCGCCAAGGAAGCTGTCTGGTCCTGGACTTTTATTTATTGGGAGGTTTTTGATTACTGTTTCAACCTCCTAACTGGTGATTGGCCTATTCAAATTCTCTATTTCCTTTTGATTCAGTTTTGTAAGGTTGTATAAATCTAAGAATTTATTGATTTCTTCTAGATTATCCCATTTTTGGTGTATAGCTTTTCATAGTATTCTCCTATAATCTTTTGTATATCTGAGGTGTCCATTGTAATCTCTACTCTTTCATTTCTCATTTTATTTATTTGAGGCTTCTCTCTTTTTTTGTTGGTTGGTCTAGTTAAAGTCTTGTCAATTTTGTTTATCTTTTCAAAGAAAAATCTCGTTTCATTGATTTTTTTCTATTGCTTTTTTAGTGTCTATTTCATTTGTTTCTGCTCTGATTTTTATTATTTCCTCTCTTCTGCTGATTTGGGGCTTTTTTTGTTCTTATTTTTCCAGTTCCTTTAGGTGAATTGTTAGATTGTTTATTTGAGATTTTTCTTGTTCATCAAGGTGTGTTTGTATTGCTATAAACTTCCCTCTTAGAATCATATTTGCTGTATTCCATAAATTTTGGCATGTCATATTTTCATTTTCGTTTGTCTCCAGGTATTTTTTGATTTCTCCTTTGATTTCTTCATTGACCTAATTGTTCTTCAGCAGCATTTTGTTTAATCTCAACATATTTGTGGGTTTTCTGATTTTCTTCCTGTAGTTGATTTCTAGTTTCATACTGTTGTTGTCAGAAAAGATGCTTGGTATTATTTCAATTTTCCTAGATTTTTGGTACTTATTTTGTGGCTTAATATGTGATCTATCCTGGAGAATATTCCATGCACATTTGAAAAGAATGTGCTTTTTGGATGGAATGTTCTGTATTTATCTATTAAGTCCATATGGTCTAATGCGTCATTTAAGGCCAATGTTTCCTTATTGATCTTCTGTTTGGATGATCTATCCATTGGTGTAAGTGGAGTGTTAAAGTCCCCTAATATCATTGTGTTGCTGTCTTTTTCTCCATTTATGTCTGTTAATAATTACTTTATATATTTAGGTGCTCCTATGTTGGCTGCATACATACTTACAAGTGTTACATGCTCTTGTTGGATTGTTCCCTTTATCATTATGTAGTGTCCTTCTTTGTCTCTTGTTAACAGTTTTTGTTTTAAAGTCTATTTTGTCTGAGATAAGTATTGCTACCCCAGCTTCTTTTCATTGACATTTCCACAGAGTATCTTTCTCCATCCCTTCACTTTCAGTTTGTGAGTGTCTTTAGGTCTGAAGTGTTTCTCTTGTATGCAGCAAATATATGGGTCTTGTTTTTTTATCCAATCAGCCACACTATGCCTTTTGATTGGTGCCTTTAGTCTGTTGAAGTTGAACGTAGCTTTTGTAAAATGTACTTATTCCCATTTTTTCCCTTTTTTTGGTGTTTTAATAGTTCTTCTCTGTTCCTTTCTTCTTCCCTTGTGCTCTTCCCTTGTGGTTTGATGGTTTTCTTTAGTATTATGTTTGGGTTCCTTTCTCAATTTTTTGTGTATTTATTGTAGGTTTCTGGTTTGTAATTACCATGAGGTTCATATATAATAACCTATGTATATAGCAATCTATTTTAAGTTGATGCTCTCTTTAGTTTGACGTCTTGATAAAAGCTTTCCTCTTTTACTCCCCTCCTCACACAATTTATGTTTTATATCATTTAACCTTTTTTCTGTACATGTGAATCTGTTACCCTCCTATCATTGAAATAGATAATTTTTGTACTTTTGTTCTTTCACCTCCATATTAGCTTCATAGAGTGATTGACCTGATACCTTTATTGTATATTTGCCTTGATGAGGGGTCTTATTGCCTTTTTAAAAAATAATTTTCTTATTCCATTTTGTGGTCTCTTTCCCACTTGAGTAAGTCCCTTTAGCGTTTCTTTTAAAACTGGTATCTTGGCGATAAACTCCTTTAATTTTTCTTGCCCAGGAAACTTTTTATCTCTCCTTCCTTTCTGAATGATAATCTTGCCAGGTAGAATATTCTTGGTTGTAGGTATTTTCCTTTCAGCACTTCAAATATATCGTGCCACTCCCTTTTAGACTGTAAGGTTTCTGCTGAGAACTCAGCTGATAGCCTTTTGGGGTGTTCTTTTTGTGTAACTTGTTGCCTTTCTCTTGGAGCTTTTCAGATTCTCTCTTTATCTTTAATTCTTGACATTTTAATTATAATGTGTCTTGGTATGGGCCTCTTTGGGTTTATGCTGTTTGGTGCTTTCTGTGCTTCCTATACCTGGATGTCTGTTTCCTTCTTTAAGGTAGGAAAATTTTCCACTATTATTTCTTCAAATAGATTCTCTGCCCCTTTGTCTCTCTCTTCTCCTTCTGGGACACCTATAACACGGATGTTAGCACACTTGATGTTGTTCTAGAGGTCCTTAGACCGTCCACATTATTTTTAATTCCTTTTTCTTCTATCTGTTCAGCTTGGGTGATTCCCTTCAGTATCTCTTCCAGCTCGCTGATCCATTCTTCTGTATCATGTACTAGAATATTGAGTCCATTTAGTGAAGTTTTCACTTCCAGTGTTGTATTCTTCATTTCTGATTGGTTCTTTTTTGTATTTTCCAGGTTTTTGTTGAAGTTCTCACTGCGTTCATTCATTCTTCTCCTAAGATCAGTGAGCATCCTTATGACTCTTTGTTTGAACTCTGTCAGGTAGATTGTTTATTTCTGTTTTGTTTAGTTCTTTTTCTGGGGTTTGGTACTGTTCCCTTACTTGGAATATATTCCTTTGCCTCCTCATTTTGCCTCTTTCTCTGTGCTTATATCTATGTATTAGGAGGGTCAGCTATGTCCCCCAATCTTGGAAAGGTGGCCTTATGAAAGAGATGCCTTATGAAGTCCAGCAGTGTGCTTCCCTCTTGTCACCAGTTCCAAATGTTCTAGGAGAGTCCCCTGTGTGGGCTACATGTGTCCTCCTGTTATGGCAGTGTTGCTCTTGCTGCAGGTTCCTGGGGAGGCTGGCCTGTCCCCCTGGCTGGCTGGTTATAATGCTCAGCTGCATGCGGCTGCTATGGTCCTTTCAGTCAGTGTATCAGGTGTGGCGAGCCCCAGCACAGGTGGATAAAGGTCTAATAGCACATTCCTGTTGCAGTTTCTTTGTTAAGTGAGTAGGCCCCCAGGATGGCTGGTGCTAGGCTCAGGGGCTTACAATTGCTGTAGGCCTCCGGCCTGCAAAGCTGTTGTCAGCTCTCTCAGAGTTTCAGCAAAGTGGAGCTGCCTCTAGGCATGGGAGCATCCAAGTTTTTCAGGCTTTGGAAGGTGGGGCTGATCCCCTATGTGGCTGTTGGAGAAACACTTGTCTGCTGCAGCTTATATGCCCCACCACCTTCATGGTCACATAGCCCATCAACCCAGTCCTGTCCCATGCATTTACCATGACCTCCTAAAGTAGACTCAAGCTGCAGGGGTCTCATATACTGCATCAATGAAGGCCCATCCCTCACACATGCCCTACCCTGCAGAAGCAGACCCACGCCCAGGTTGCAGAGGCTCAAGGCACCCTGCTTATGGGGGCCCACAAGCTGCCCAAGGGCTTCCTTTTGGCTGGGGTCAGCCTCTAGGGTGGGCAGCCTGCCCTGGCTGAGCTAGATTAAATAGGTGCTCTATTTCTTCCATTGTGTCTTTCATCCCTAATATTTCTGATTGATTCTTTATACTTTCAATCTCTTTTGTGAAGTAGCTCCCAAACTCATTGAATTGCTTCTCTACATTCTATTTTAACTAGTTGAGTTTTTTGATGATAGCTATTTTGAATTCTTTGTCATTTAGATTACATATTTCTGTGTCCTCTGGAATGATTTCTGGGTACTTGTCATTTTCTCTGTGGTTTGGAGATCTAATATAATGTTTGATATTGTTCGAGGGAGTGGCTCTGTTTTTTTGCATCCTGGTATTTGGTCACAGTTACTGCCTATTGCCACTGGCTGGGGGTCAAGGGCCACATATTCTAAGCCCTCTGCCTTCCACGAGATCCCAGGCAGTGGAGCTGGGCTGGGTGCATGGGGCAAAGGCATGAAGCTTTGCAGCCATAAGGTGGCTGTTTTCTCCCCAGAAAGGATTTTCTGACTTTTCCACCTCAGTCAGCACTGCCCCTTTTCATGGGAATTCTTTTTATCCAGTTTCTAGTTCTTCTGCATGCTCTCAGGGCTTTCTCACTCTGCTTTTGTTATCTGCTCTCCTGGGGAGTTGGCTTGATAAGGTCACTCCCCCCTCACCCCCGGCAAAAGCTTTCGCCCTGGTAGAGGGCTTCCCTATAGGCTGCAAGGGCCCTCAGGGATCCTGGATGTTCCCACAAATGATGTCCCCTCCTCCATTCCTTCCTTCTCAGTGGCCTCCCATTGTCCCAGGTCACAGTCTTTAGGGGAGGGAGTGAAGCTTTCTCTTAACCCATTCCACCTCCTCCATGGCTGCTCCAGCCTCTCTGCTCTCCATCATATGGCTGTGTGGGTCTCTCCAACGTCTTTTGTGTTGTGTTTGGGTGTCCTCTGTTGGAGTATGAATGTCCTTTTCATTGTATGTTGGAGGTGAGAGATTGCTGGGGAAACTCACTCTGCCAGGATGCTGATTTCACTCTCAAAAATAGGTGATCTAGTGGGTGGGGCAGATCCCTGAGCTAACAGGCCAGGGGAAGACCACAAATGGTGTCTGCCAGCATCTGTGTCAGTATGCTCGTGCTGGGTCACAATAATGGCTGTAGCCAATGTCTCAGTCCCTGGAGAGGTCTCACCCCTCACTGAGAGGCCTCTGGAGCCTATCAGGTGAGTCTCTTTTCACCAAAGGACAGTGCACCTTTCTGGTGATTTTAGTTAGCTTTCTGAAATGGGCAAATGTGTGCATGGGCCCTTGAAGAGAAGGATTTTTTTTCCTCTTATGTCTGATAGCTTTTCTAGGGGTATTCCCCATTGCTGTTAATAGGCAGCAATGCCATATATTATGACACTCATCTTGTGCTGAGTTTAAAAGCTGCTTGTTGTAGTAATGCTCCCCTGTTCAGATCCCCCACTCCTCCAGGGAAGGCTTTGTACCTTAAGGTTGCTCCTGGCCAGCCATGAAGCTTTGCAGCCATAAGGTGGCTGTTTTCTCCCCAGAAAGGATTTTCTGACTTTTCCACCTCAGTCAGCACTGCCCCTTTTCATGGGAATTCTTTTTATCCAGTTTCTAGTTCTCTCTTAGGGGTAATCGTTCCTCTATCTGAGCCAATGGCAAAAGCATCCAACCAATTGCTTATGACATGAATCTAGGAGCCACTTATGATTCTTTCCTTCATACACCACACCCAACCCATCCAGTACTGTCTTCTGTACCTCCACAGCCTGAAATTAAACCTTCCTTTTCTCTCCATTTCTCCTATTGCTGCTTGGTCAGGGCCACCACTCCTCCTGCCTGGACCACTATAATGTCCTGGTCTCCTGTTTCTGCCCTTGCCCCCTACAACCCTTGTCCCACACAACAGCTAGAGCAATTCTTTAAAATCATAAATTAGATAATATCACATCCTGCTGAAACTCCCCTAATGGCTTCCCATCACACTCAGAATAAAATTCTGGATCCTTCCCCTGGCTTATGAAGAGTTGCATGATCTGGCTGCTGCCTATTCCCCCAGCCAACTTCTCTTGTTCCAGCGGGTTCCACCCACACTGGCCTTTCAGCAACTCCAGCACCAGGCTTGTGTATTTGCTGTACTCAGGGCCTTTGCCCTTGCTGTACCTTCTACATGGAATACACTTTTCCCTGATCCTAATCAAGTTATTAAATTTAACGTAAAGGTCACCTTTCCAGAGCACACATTTTTGGCCACTCCGAGTAACCACTCGTCACTCCAGCTCATGTCATCCAGTACTAATGCTCTACATAGCACTGACCTCCACCTGGTGTTTTCTTGTTTGTTTTTGTCAGTATCTCCCCTACTAGGACATGAGCTTCATGACACCAGTGACCTCATCTCTCTTCAGTGTTCTGTGCCCACAGTCTTTGCCATGCCTGGCAAATAACAGGTTCTCAGTAAATATTTATAAAATGACTGACTACATGCTAGGCACTGGGGATACAATAGTCTAGCAATTTTACTTATCATAAGTACCAAGAGAGACTCCCAAGAGAGAGAAAAAATATGAATGTGAGGAATATCCTTGTAATGAAAGTCTTGCATATTTCAATGAAAATTCTGTGACAGTCAACACATATAGCAAATTCTGTATGACATGTTTCCCAACTCTTATATCCCCAGTGGACATCATGGGCTTTCTTCACTTAAGAATAAATGGTATTCTTTTTGGAACAAAATGTATTCAGTTTGTTGTTAATAAATACTTGTTGGGTTGGATTGTGGGATAGTGTAGTTATGAGAACAGGACATAGGTCTTTCACTTGGACAAATCTCTCGGCTTTCTTCCTCCTCAACTCAACGCAGGCTGAGAAGCTCCTTCTGGTTCTCATGACTCCTATTCTTTGAAGGGGCTTTCCTACTAATAACTGACAGTGATTGACAACCTACTGTATGCCAGGTAAAAAATGTTAGGAGTTTCATGTGAATTATCTCATTGAATCCTCACCACAGCTCTAGAGGTAAATAGTAGGACATTCCTCATCATAGAGATGAGGAACATACGGCTCAGAGAGGCTTGGTAATCTGGCCAAGGTCACAGTTGGTGAGGGATGTCACCAGGATTTGACTTTGTGGAGTGACTGCTACTCCACACTATCTGTCAACATGGGCTGACTTCAGTTCAGTTGTGTAGGGATCCTGGGAGGGGTTTTGCCAATGCAAGTGTCTACATCTTCTTCCCCTTTTAGGAGAGAATTGCCAAAAGCCATGGGTCCCAGTGTGGGTTCTGCACCCCTGGCATCGTCATGAGCATGTACACACTGCTCCGGAACCAGCCCGAGCCCACCATGGAGGAGATCGAGGATGCCTTGCAAGGTACGGGCCTTGAAGCACAGCCAGGGAGGTGGGATGGCAAAGGGGGCTCTGCAGAGGTTGGGCCGGGCCAGAGTGGAAGCCAGGAGTGGGCTAGGAGTTCAGGGCACTGACCTTTGCAAGAAAGGCTCAGGCCACCCCGACGTGGCGGCTAAGATCTACTGGAAGGTTGACCCTCTCTTAGAACACTGTGTGGTTCGGTGACCTCCTGGGGTCTTCTGCTTTAGTGTTTGTCTTCCTGCCCTCCCCCCTGCACTGGGACCAGGTGGCATTGGGTGGCTGGCACAGGAGAAGATCGTTTGGAAAACTCTACAGAAGCTAGTGACATGGCTTCCTTCCCTCTCAGCTTTCACCACAACAGGACTCTGCAGGGCAAAGGCCACCTATGAGGAAGGTGACCATGATTCTGAGCCTTGGGCAGAGACTGGCTTCCCAGTTTTCCTTCTGTGAATGGGCCCAGGAGTCTGGACCAGGTATCTGTTCCTCGGAATTGAGTAGAGAAGAATGCTCCTCCATTCATCATTCAATCCATCACTTATTCAATCCATTATTTTGAGTCATATCATATGTCAGGCACCATACAGGGTACAAGGGACACAGGGATGAAAGGCACAGTCCCAACTCGCAAGAAGTTCATATGTTGAAGAGGAAGATGATGTAGTTTGATAGGCTCACTGATAAAGCCATGAGTGGTCACCAGGGGAGCACGTAGGAGGGGCACCTAATTCAGTCTGGGCATTCTAAGAAGGCTTCCTGGAAGACATGTTAGATGCTTTGAAGTCAGGAAGACAGGGAGGAAGAAGAGGGTTACAGGTAGAGGAAACAGAATGTGCAAAGAGAGCATCTAACTGAGCCGGGAGCAAAGCCACAAACCCCTCACCTGTCCTGGAGTCTCTGCTGACACTGCAGCTCTTTCTTTGTACCACAGGGAACCTGTGCCGCTGCACAGGCTACAGACCCATCCTCCAGGGCTTCCGGACCTTCGCCAGGGTAAGTGGGGGCCCCAGGACAGTGTGGCCCTGCTCCCAAAGAAGAGACTCTCAGGGATCACAGTTGGGAGGGATGGCAAGGGCCTCTGGATTACAGCGAAGAAAGCTAAGATGGCCAGTGGCTGGCCCTCCAGCTGGGGACCTGACAGGGACAGTGGATCCTGCTATTCTTATTCAGGGAGGGGTTGTCGTCAATAGAATGGGGACTTCTCTTCTCTACAAGGCCTGGAGAGCTGGTTCCTGGAAGAGGCATGCTAACCAAGAGCTGACTTCCTCCGGTGCATTTGGTCTCGGCAGCTTCCCTTGGAGACTGGCACGCTCAGCCCATGGCAGAGGTGCTGAATGTGGCATTTAATAACAACCCAGCCTGAGTCAGCACTGCGCCCCTCCTCCTTTCCTTCCCCAGATGCTTTCTGCAGTTGGCAGTCTGCCAAAGCTTATGCTGCTAATGAGGTCTCCAGACAGTTCGTGAACTCTTGCATTGTTCATGTAACTCTGAGTGAGAAACCACAGCCGGGATGGGTGAACATGAGATTATAGACACAGACACACACCTGCCTTCTGGCAACAGGGACAGAGGGCTGGTCTCTCCTTTCTTGGCTTAATTTCCCCAGATTTCACCTGATTCCCCAACTAGGCCAAATTGATCCTCACTCCTATCAAACTGTCCCCTCTCAATTTGATTCAGGGTTGAGGAGAGAGTCCCAGCCTCTCATGATCTTCACTGACCTCTAGTGTTGGCACATTACAAAAAGGAGGGTTTCATCCAAATAAATCGAAAGGGATAGAGATGGAGACAGGCCTGTGAGGATGGAAAACACCATACCCTGTGGAGTGCTGTTGATGATGAGGAACCAGGAGATGTGAATTTAAATGAAAAGAAAAGCTCCGATTCGGACTCCGCAGTTGTGGGTTCAAATCCCATTCCAACATTTATTTTTCTGCTTTTATCTCCCCAAACCCCCCACTGTACACAGTTGTATATCTTAGTTGCACGTCCTTCTAGTTGTGGGATGTGGGACGATGCCTCAATGTGGCCTGACGAGCAGTGCCATGTCCGTGCCCAGGATCTGAACCCTGGGCCACTGCAGCGGAACGCGCAAACTTAACCATTCGGCCACGGAGCCGGACCTCCATTCCATCATTTAATTGATGCTTAACTTTGGGCAAATTTCCATGTTTCTAAAATGGGGATTATAATAATACCTCCTTATAGTGTCTGTGGAATGTACTTCTTGTAAAGCTCTTAGAACAATGCCTGGCACATCTTAAGTGTTCAGTAAATGGCAACTATAAATTAGGATGAGGATGCATTTCCTTCATTACTCAATGTTGGATCTTCATAAATTGCTCAGGCTTTCCTGAGAACCAGGGATTGTTCATCTTGCCCATGTGTTTATTTCCTAGGAGGCTTCTCAAAGAGCTACAGTCTAACCAGCCCTCCTAGTTTCTGTAAAGAGAAGGGCTTTTGAGAGTAGCTGACAACTCTGCTCCTTCCCAGGGTTGGAGTTTTATCATTGTTGAGATGGTTCCCGATTCCACTGTAAGGAGCAGCCCCCCAATCCAGCCGGCAGAGCAGTGCAGAGCAGAGCTGAGGGCTCTGAGCAGCCAAACTGACCAGCATGCAGAGTGTGCTCAGAAGCTTGTGCACGTTGTTCACTGGAGGCCCCCAAGGCCTTTATCCAGAGCCTTTTAACTTATTCTACACACAGTTCCAACTAACTTAGTGCTCCAGTTTTCACGGCCATTGCACACTCTAGAAAAGTTTGAGGAAGTTCTGCTAGAGCAAGGCACACTATTCCCAGCAAGAAATGACAATGTCCATCTAGCAGCAAGGAAGGAAAGGGAGGAACCACAAAAATAAGCACAAACTCAGCAGTCTTTGAGAAAAGTGGAAATCTCTCTGGGGAAACAAAACAGCCTTATTCAGCCATAGTAGACCTTGAGGGCAGTGACCAATTATTGTAAATCACAATAATTTATGTCCTGAACTCATCAATGAATTATGAAGAAAAAAATCTAAGTAAGAATATGCTGGCATTTCAATTACCTGGAAAATGTACTTCTGTGAAATACATTCTTCCTCACAAGGACTGGTGAATGAGGCTGATGGCTCCCTGTGTGCAGGCTCCCCTCACTTAACTTAGGCTCCCTGCAACCCTCCTACTGCAAGAAGAAAGATGAGAAGAAGCACTATAGTAACCCCTCTTTCTTTATTCCTTTTTGTCTAATTATGGAGGAGAAGAGCAAGGTGGTGGTGGAAGTTTCAGAATAGAGCAGCTCTGAGATTCACTGTCAAAGCTGTGAATGCAGGATGGGTCTACACACAGGGCAATGTGTGCAGGGGGTCGAGGCAAGGGAGGGTTTATCTCCCAATGCCAAGTCTGACGGTGCTTTTACGTTGTCAAAGGCTGTGCTTTTGGCTGCCATGGCTCTCTGGCAGTTTTCTCGGAAACACTAATTGATTGTGCCTCATCCTTCAGGAAATCTAGCATGGAATGGTGTTTCCTGTATTCATGTCAGAAGGGCTGCCTCAGCCCCCAATTCCAGGACCTGGTTACCCTGGAAATAAGCCCGGGACTGTGCCTGAGAGTTTCCCCACTTTTGCCTCTCAGCACAGCTCCATGAGCTGGAGTGTCTCCTGAGGCCCTGAGCTGAAACTCCTGCCTTCTTGGAGCAAATCAGTCACATGAACACACCCCTTCCCCACCCTCAATACCTCGGTTCTAGGAGGCAGCAATCTGGACTCTACACTGTGCGTTGTCATATGCGACCAAGGAGGTCCTGAGCACGTCCTTTCCCCACACGTGAAGGGTCATCAGATCTGTACACTTCCTCCAGAACAGGCCCACAGTGAGGAATGAAGAATGTTCAGCTTTCTGGCAAGAGGTGCCTATTAAGTAGTGGTGAGGCATCAGGCACACTGGCTGGACACATCTCTGGACCCAGCATCAGTCTTGGACATTCTTGGTGGGAGCCCCACAAAGATCCCAGTCTGAGAGTCACCCACTGAAGCCATGTATGACTTGCCTGATCTAGAAGTAGAGCTCTGGAGTGCTGAGAGAACCAATGGGAATTTCTCTGCTAGAGGCTTCCTAAAGAAGCAGCACTGAAGAGAGAAAATGAGTGCAAACATATGTTTTGATAAAGTAGGACCCAGCTTTTATGGAAAAATTTACTTAAAATTAAATTTCGCTGCTGCCTCCAGGAGAAATACTATTTGCTTATTGACAAGTTATTTAGTCTATATTAACCAAGAAAGAGAAAGAAGTTAAAGCAGAGGCAAGCGGGATGAGGTGGGAATATCTGCGATTCCTGTTGATTCTGGCATAGGTATCAGAGCTAGATTTCATTGGAGATTAATAATCTAGGTTTTTAACTCCTGTGAAAACTCTTTGGAAATATTTTTGTGTGAGTGGTTGTCATCTTTCTAGGATGGTGGATGCTGTGGAGGAAAGGGGAACAACCCAAACTGCTGCATGAACCAGAAGAAAGACCACACAGTAAGTGGGTCCTTCTCTCCCTGGAAGCCTGGGGGCCAATCTCAGATCAAAGGAGCCCATGGGCTCTCTCCACACTCTTGGCAGTGGTGGCTGGAAGAGGAAATGGCTATGCCCAGACTATGAGGGCAGTGAATGTGCACATTAGCCCTGGGTCCTCTCACAAGACTTCCTTGTTCCTGCCTGCCAGGAGTTGCCTGCCCCTCCACCAGCCTGCTGGAGGCTGCAAACGAGCTCTCTTGGACAAAGGGCTGGGCTGGTCCTACAGGGCACTTTAAAGGAGGGGATACCATACCACCCATCTGTTGCCTTTTTCAACAGGTCACCCTCTCGCCATCTTTATTCAACCCAGAGGAGTTCATGCCCCTGGATCCCACCCAGGAGCCCATCTTCCCCCCAGAGTTGCTGGTAGGTGATGCCCCAGGGAGAGGCCCAATCAAGTCTCTGTGCCATGACCCTTTTTATTTCAGACCCCTGGGATCTCTGTGTCCTGCTTGTCCTTTAGTTTTCAGCCTGCATTTCCCTTCTTTCCTCTGACACCCAGAGGTCAAATCTCTCTGCCACACACTCCCACGGGGACCCACACTTCTCTCCTTCTCCCACATGTGACTCTGAGGACAGGGAGTCAAGCTCTCTGGCACTTCAGGTACAGGAACAGTTGCTTCAGAAGTATCTGCTAACTTCCTGGCTAAATCTAATGTATAAGCCCCTCAAACAACCCAGTATACTCTCTGTAAGCAGTCCATCTATTTAAAAAAATAAACAAACAGAAGAAGAATGCTGTATCCAAAGGACACGATCCATGGCTTGCAGCTCTGTCTTAAGGACGCCTCTCACACCTACTTTCTCACCTTGATGATTCTGCCCCTTCACCCCAACATTCATGGTGAAGAAAAAATCCATCCATTCTCAGAGTTTCGTAAATGCAGATTTCTCAGGGGGTATTAAGCACATGAAGACTGCCTTATGAGTTCAACGGGCCAGAGAGAAGAGCTTTGCAGCAGGCAGCTGCAATATCTTTCTCCGGATTGTGAAACCTCAAAAAAACTGTTTGATTTGGGTCTTTTTCCTCCCCACTCTGAATACCCCACACACACTAGAACCACTCCCTCATTGCATTCACTTCTGACACCCCTTCCTTCATGACCTTTGTCCCTTCCTATACCTTGTCCACTGTACCTCCTGGACACAGTGGGGTCAGTGCAAGGAATCTGGGCTTTTGGTCAGGACAGTTCAGGTCACCTTGTGGCGGGTGACCTTCCACAGGTCCCATAACCTTGATCCTCAGGTGCCTTCACCTGTAGAAGATGGGGCTGACAATGCCTCCTTCACCAGGGTCTCCTAAAGACCAAGAGAGAGAATGTATGTGAGAGCTGCAATGCAGTTCCTGCCTCAACATGTAGTAGGTCCCCTCACTTCTGCCCTGACATGTGTTTTCATTCTGAATTCAGTATTAAACAAGTGGTAGAACAGTTGACCCCACTGTGGACTTAAGGCAATTTATCAGGGGAATGGCCGTGGGAAGGAGGAGACAGTGGGGTAAGAAAACTACGTCTTGCAGAGACTGAAAGACGCTCCTCAGAAGCAGCTGCATTTTGAAGGGGAGCGTGTGACCTGGATCCAGGCCTCAACCCTGAAGGAGCTGCTGGACCTCAAAGCACAGCATCCCGAGGCCACGCTGGTGGTGGGGAACATGGAGATCGGTAAGGGCTCAGGGTGGGCTCTGAGGACTGCCTGAGGGCCTGGGGACCCACCGAGGAATCTGGGCAGTTGAATTCCTGCCATGACCCCTTTGTAGTCACATAGACCTGGTTCAACCCCTTGCTGGCTGCGTGAAGTCAGAAAAAAGTTACTTCTTCTCTGCCCTCATTTTCCCATTTCACATATGGGAGTAACAATACCTCCTTAAAGGGTTGTTCTGAGTGTTAACTGAGATCCTTGCTGACTGTTCTCCATAAATGTTTTCAGAGAGCCAGCTATGCGCCAGGTGTTCTGGGAGGGGCTGGGGTGCCAAGATCAATTGGACACAGTTCCGTTCCTGGAGTGTCTCCCAGTCAGAGGGAGGAGGGAGCAATGGAGGTAAAGCGTCTAAGGTGGGGCCTGATGGACACTAGGGGTTCCATAAATGTCACTCTCTTGCCCTCCACTTTTCCTGGGGGCAATGTGGTAAGGCAAAGGAGAGGAGATGTCCAAGCATGACTGTGTTTGTGTTGCCTATGACTGTGGCCGCCTGCCTTGTTGAGACATGAGGCCCATGATATGTGAACAGGCCCAGGAGACTTGAGACCTGGCTCGGCCCACTTCCAGTGTGCTGGGTCCCAAGCCCAGTGAGGACCTGAGGAGAGGATTGTGGCACAGCCGAGGTCTGCCTTAAAGGACCTCTGGTTTGGGGGAACTAGACATGCTTTTAAGCAGCCAGTTCAGCTTGTAGGAGACTCCTGGCTCTGGTTCTGGAAGGAGCCCCTGAGCCCTGGGCTCTGTTGGATCTGCAGAGCTGGCCATGCCCTGTGAGCACAGGTGCGGTAGAGTCCCCAGCTGCAGCAATGAGACACATGGAATGGCAGGGTGGCCTGTGAGACGGGCTCAGGTGACGTGATCACGATGGCCCAAGTAGCCACAGCCCAAAGTAGCAAGAGGGAAGGTGGAGAATGACTGGCTGGAAGAATTTTTGAGGTCCTTTGACACATGATGTGTTCATTGCCATAAGTCACACCCCGTCCTGGACCCACTTAGATTCCAACAGAAAGGAATTCACAAAAACTTTATAAACTTCAAGTTAGAAATAATTTCTTAAGCCCACTCCGTCTGCTCCACCCGCTCCTCCCTTGTACACACACCCCACCAGTGTAACCCCACAGCCAGGGCAGGGTGTTGGGGGCACCCGGGCAGAGAGAGAACCTTACCCAGATGGGCCACTTTCTGCCTCCATCTGCGTTCCTTGTCCTGGGAGCTGATATTCAAACTGGCCAGACTCCTCAAACCCTCAGGAATTCCCAACAGCACATGGGAGGGTCGAGGATGCACAGACATTTCTTTTTAACCTTTCCCACCTATGGCCCTGTGGGCAGGGCTGGGGGAGGTGCTGTGCTAACTAGGTCTGGGGAACAGAGGCACGTCTGTCTGTCCACAGAACTGTCTAACTTAGTAGCCGGAAAGGACAGAGCCCAGGCCTGGACGTGTGGTCCCCCAAAGCTGTGCACCTTGAGGAACCCAGACGCACGTGGGGACCGGGTGGCAGATTTGAAGTTTTCCCTCATTCACTTTTCCCTCTTGCTCAATGTCGGACTTTCATGTTACCATTACTATCACACCCCACTCTAACAGTAGGTCCAGTAGTGCAATGTGCCCGTTTTTAGCTGTGTAATTTGGGCAAGAAACTCAACCTCCCTGTGCCTCAGTTTCTTCATGGATAAGCAGAGGAAATCACTGTCTCGTAGGGCTGCTGGAGGATTAAATGAGTCAAAATGTGTAAAGTGCTTAGAAGGGTTCCGGACCTATTTTAATACTCTGTGTTTTCTAATATTGTTACTAAACACCTGCAAACACAACACACACACACACACACACACACGAGTATATTCAAGTTTATCTTATCTGAATTCGGACAGTTTTTTGAGGGAGGGAGAAACACAGCTTGCGGGCTGACAGTGTGGAACCGTGCTCACCGCATCTCATCCACGGCCTCCTCATCCCGAGACGCCCACGGGGCGGTCGGTCACACTGTGACTATGGCGTCCGTCCTGCGCAGCGATGGAAAGAATGCCGCCGGCTGCCCTAGGGATAAAGGACCGCCTGCAACCTCAGGCTTCCATTTCTCTCCAGGCATCGAGATGAAGTTTAAGAACAAGCTGTTTCCTCTGATCGTGTGCCCAGCCTGGATCCCCGAGCTGAACTCAGTGGAGCACGGAGAGGAGGGTAAGGAGGTTCACCTGAGCCCACAGAGGGGCTGGGACACTGGGAATCGCTCACCCGGAGGGGGATGGCAGGTCCCCAGAAAGCCTCCCCTTTGGCTTTTGCTGCCGCCTGCTGCTCTAGGAGCCGCCCTGCACAGGGGAAGCGGCTCACCCCTTCACTGCCTACTTCCACTGAGGATCCGTGGTAGGGTGCCAGCTGCAAGGGCTGTGGGGTTTTTGGTAGTTGTTCTCTATCCTGGCTACTGTTACAATAGCTCATGGGGGTAGGGGATAAGCTGGGGGAGTTTTTGGGTGCTTTTTAAAAAATGCCAGGACTTAGCTCTTAGAGATCTGAGAACTACTGCTTTAGGGAAAAGAGCACTCTGGTTGTAGGATCAAGAGACCTGGGGTTGAGTCCTGGCTCTTTTATTAGCTGTGTGGCATTGGACAAATTAACCTCTCTGGGACTTAATGTTTTTACCCATATAAGGATGTGAGTCCTGGTTCAGCCTCACTCTAATAGCTTTAAAGGTTGATAGGAACTGTGTGTGAAAGGGTTTTCTGAGCTGCGAAGGGAATCGCTGTTATTCTGAGCGTGTGTTCCCAGGTATCTCCTTTGGAGCCTCCTGCCCCCTGAGCTGTGTGGAAAAGACCCTGCTGGATGCAGTTGCCCAGCTTCCTACCCACAAAACAGAGGTGTTCAGAGGTGTCCTGGAGCAGCTGCGCTGGTTTTCTGGGAAGCAGCTCAAGTCTGTGGCGGTGAGTCTCTGTTCAGGGGCCCGTAACGCCCAGGGGGTCGGCCTTTCTCACAAGTCCCGGGGTCTAGACTGGCCTCTGCTGCAGACCCAGTGGGCCTCAAACTTTAACGCTTAGAACTGCCTGGGGTGCTTATTAAAAATGCAGGTTCCTGGGCCCAACCCTCAGAGGTTCTGACTCTGGGGCCAGGATGGTGCCCTGTGGGTGCTTCTGGTGAAGGCGGTCTGCGAGCCGCTCTGAGAAACACCTGCTGTGGCTCAGTCTTTACCCCTGAGGTTGGAGAGATGGAGCCGCCTGCCCCTCTCTTCCTGCACTTGGCTGAGGCCCTAAGCAGGTGGATGAGAGATGAGTTAGGCAGAAGCCAAATAGGGAGGGGACTTCCTTCCAGGGTTGGGGGAGAACCAGAGGTGGCACCCCCGAGAGGAGGGAGGGGTCCACCTGGTGGCTGTTCACAATCAGCCTGCAGACTAACCCTCACATTCCCAGTCTGCAGATGGTGCTCACACACCTGGTGCCATTTGAGGCTCACGACAGTTGATGGCATTGGGAGGAAAGCTATCCCCTCCATGTTATTTTTCACTGTCTTTTAAATTAAAATCAAAAACCAAATAAAGCTAAACAGCCTACTGCCCTTCCCTGCACCCCTCCCCAAGCACCTGCCACTTCCGGCTGTAGATGAGGAGACAGACTCAGAAAGCTCCCCTGCGCTCCCCAGCTCGGCTGGAACCCACTTCCGGGAAGGGTTCGTTTTCACTGTGCAACTGGTCTTCTTCCTCTTTTCTGATAGCGAGAACCCTGTGCTGATTCTCCTCCGTTCTTTGCCAAGTTGCCAGGAAGCTCAGGTCCACTTGGAGCAAATTGTTCATCCTTAAGTCTTCCTCCTCTTTTTCCTTGATCCTTATCTTCTATTTCTATTTTACTAACTCTCTATGGCCTGGGCGATAAAACACCTCAACCTTCTCAGAAAAAGGGTGAATGAGTTCAAACAAACAAACCAACAAATTTAAAAGGGTTTGCCCTGCTTTACCGAGAGGGGAGTTTCAGAGCTGGGACCCACGCCCAAGCATTCAGCTCTCAAGTTTTGCACGTTGTTCTGAATTCCCGAGTTCTCACGGTGCTGGTCTTGTGTCTATAGGGGCTGGAGGTCCACAGGTGTCACCCTCCTGCCCTGTGTTTGGGAGCCAGCTGGGTGAGCCAGGCTTTCCTGGCTGGGCTCTCACACACTCTCTCTGCTTGTCCTAGTCCATTGGAGGGAACGTCATCACCGCCAGCCCCATCTCCGACCTCAATCCTGTGTTCATGGCCAGCGGGGCCAAGCTGACCATGGTGTCTAGAGGTGAGCTGCCTCATGCAGAGGTCAGGAAAGAGGGTCACGGGGGAGAAAAGTCTCTCAAGATAGGTCATGTTCTGAAGAAACAGAGCCCTAAGTTCAATGACCCAGCTGTCCTGAGGGTCCCTGGAGGCTGCAAGGGAGATGGACCCAGGTTGGGGACCAGGAGAGCTGGGCGATTGTTTATTAAGAATTCCCAACAGGCTCTGTCACCAGATGCCTTAGTCAGTGTTGTGCTGGAGCCAGAATGCACTAGCTCACCACAGCTGATGGCTGGCTTTTCAGGGAGTCTGTGGGTGTTTGTTAAAGGAGGCCATTATTAAAAATTAAATTATATAAGCTTAAAACAAGATAAATTCTATTAAAAACAAAGGTAATAAATACTCAAAATACTCCTGATTGTTTTACTTCATTTTGCTACATCTGTGCTCTCGAGGTTATTTCCATCTATTGTATCTGTAGAGTGGATATGCAAGGCAATGGGGAGCTTTGGTGCCCCTTTCCTTGTTGGGGGGGTTCCCCAAAACCTCCCCCAGGTTTGAAGACTTGCCAGGAGGACTGAAGGACTCAGCAGAGAGTTGTACTCATGGCTACGACTTATTACAGCGGGAGGATACAAAGCAACCTCAGCAAAGGGAAAAGGTGCAGGGGGTAAGGGGAAACCAGGCACTGGCTTCCAGAGTCTTCTCCCACTGGGGTCAGACAGGACATACTTATCTCCCCCAGCAACAAGCTGAGTTGTGACAACATATGTGAGATGCTGTCTACTGGGGAAGCCTGTTAGAGTCCAGTACCCAGGGCTTTATTGAGAGCTGGTCACACAGCTCTGCCTGGCACATAGCAAAAATCCAGACTCCCAGAAGGAAAGCAGGGGTTCAGTGTAAACAATCATGTTTGTACAAGCAGCAGAGGCTGAGTGAGTCATTCTTATTGGGCAATGGTGGGAACTCTCGCAAGATCCAAGTTCCCGGAGGACAGCAAATGCCAACCTGGTAAGCAGGCCTTCAGAGGATAGCAGGCCTGCTGTGTCAACTCTTTGGTACCCTCTTTCCAACTTCATAGTGATGTCACTCTTGTAGCCGGAAATTACTATGGTGGTTGTATGTATACCACAGAAATTAGCAAATACTAAGAATCAGGGCTTTTTCCACTCAAAGAATTGATTGTTAAACATATGCCAGACACCATTGCTCAAGGATGTCAGTTGGAGGACCTTGGCCCCGAGTGTGCCAGCCATCCCCTCTGACTGCGGGCATCAGAGACCAGGATGGAGAATCCACTGGCGGGCTGTCCTGTGCCCTCTCACACTGATCCCTCTTCCTCTTGCCTCTGTACAGGCACCAGGAGAACCATTCGCATGGATCACACCTTCTTCCCTGGCTACAGAAAGACTCTGCTGGGTCCGGAGGAGATTCTGCTTGCTATCGAGATCCCCTACAGCAGGGAGGTGAGGTGCTGTGCCGAGTCACTCCTCCTGCCAGGCTCCAGACAAGGAGACCAGAGTCTGCTCGGGACCACCCTCAGCAGCTCTCAACTTTAAGTTGGTGTTCTTGTCTCTGAACTTTGCTTTTAACCAACCATGTGTCTCCCTGGACAGTGAGAAGGGTCAGGGTAGGGGTGCACAGGGTGTGGACTATGAAACCAGACAGCTCGATGAGTGATCCCCAGTGGGTCATTTTACTCTTCTGGGCCCTGATTACCTCATCTGTAAAATGGGCACAATGTTACCTACTGGGCAGGTGGTTGTGAGGACTGTAAAGAAATAATTCGTAAGGTTCCTGGCAGATGTCTGGGAGGCAGTGGAGGTCACCAGCTGGTTTTACTACAAATTCCATGAGCACATTGGTTGTCAAATATCCCTGCCCCAGGCCAGAGGAGACTGGGTTTCACACCGTGAAGCGTGGGGTTTGTGTGCTGAGTGGAGAAACTGCCTGTCAGTCAAATCCGCACGTGCTGACTTTGAGCTCGATGAGTTCAGTCACTGACCTTGCTCTGGGTTGTCTTGGGCGGATTTCTGCTCCCGAGCGGGTTTTCTGGCCTGTTTGGGCAGGTCTGGGCTCCTCTGGCTACTCGCTCTTCTTCCTTGGGGCCTGTGGTGGCTCTCCTGCTGAGTTTGTCTGTCTCCCTGCAGATCTTGATCGCACAGCTCGAGGCGCATTCCATGATGGGCCCTTTAGAAAGGTGACGTGTGAGAGGCCGGCAACCAGCTGTAAAGGGGCTGTTAAGGCTTCACCACAGCCAGTGCTTCAGCGCGGGTACAAGGCGTGTTTAATGAGAATGCTAATTCAATTAGAGCAGTGATGCCCCAGAGGTGGTTTCTTAATGATTTCCTAGCTTGTCCTTACAGACCATTTTAAGCAGTGGTGGCCAGAGTTTTGCATTTCACAGATCTGAGAAAATGTTAAAGATATTGTAGGGGGGAAGGAGGAGGAAACAGGCACAGCCCTCCCCAGTTTTGATTTTGCCAGGCAGGGACATTAACAACACAAAAATCATTTCATAAAGGAAGATTTTAATGCCCAGAATTAGGAAGGCTTTCTCAAGAAGGAACAGTTGACGACTGACACCAATATTTCACGGCGCCCCAGTGGACATGTCACCCTGGCTTCCTACGGTCCTGGAAGTGAGCAGCTGGAACCTCTGTTCCAGAACCAAGTTCAAACTGTGGGCTCATGGCCCCAGGGCCTTGTTTGACACCCAGGAATCTGGACCAGCTTTGTCATCAGGAGGGGCCTCCATGGCTTCTTCAGAGAAAACCCTGTGGCCATTTTGGGCCTTGACAATGGGCCTCATTGTGCTTTCTCCACTTCACCTTTCCTTAAACCTCCAGCCTTCGATGTTAATCAGAATTTGTGGTGCCAGGATGAGTTCAAACCTCAAGAGGAACTTGACACGGAAAGGGCTTCACATCAGATGGTTCTTACCTGGAAAGCCACTCATGCGCTCCTCCTGTCCCCAAGGACAGAGCCTGGCTTGGACCCAGGGGGAAAATCATGTTCAGATCACAGAGGCAGCTGTTGTTTCATAGTGCGATTCCTTCTTTCAGGAAGATTTCTAACTGCAGCCAATAGACTGGTGGGAGAGACAAGTTAGAGAGAGTGTCTGCAGAAGCTACAAGCTGACGGTGTGTTTCAAACACCCTTTGGCATCCTGTTGTATCTGCTTGAGAGGCAGTCAGGCCAACAGAGGTTTCACCTCAGCCCCGGGAAGCCGGGTGGGCTCTGATGCTGGCCCCAGGATGGGGAGACAAGGGGGCTGAGGCATCTCTGAGGAGACCTTGTGAAAGTGCCTTGCCTCCTCCCAGCTGTTTGTCTGGTTGAGAGCACCCAGTTCTCCTTTGTCCCTGCCCTTCAGCTTTCCTGACTAACAGGGAGAAATCCTGACCCTTTCCCAGCTCCTGGGAATGTGATCTGGAATTTCTCCCAAGAATGTGATTGTCAGTCATGTCTCGATCTTTGATTCCTGCCACCAGCTCCTTGCTGGTTTGCAATGGTATTATCACCTCACCTCACCGGGTATCCCTGGATTTTAGGCTCAAAATCTGCATTCCTTGCAAACCAAGGTGGGACACAGGTTCTGTTCTGTTATTTTTTAGGGTGAGTTTTTCTCATCATTCAAGCAGTCCTCTGGGAGAGAAGATTATGTAGCCAAGGTGACCAGTGGCATGAGGGTCCTGTTCAAGCCAGGGACCACCCAGATAGAAGAGCTGGTCCTTTGCTATGGTGGAATGGCCGACAGAACCATCTCAGCCCTCAAGACGACTCGGAAGCAGCTGTCAAAGTAAGAGCCAACAGTAAATGACACTGCTGCTACAACCACGTATTATTGCTGCTGTTACTACTAATGCTATCCCTGCTGCTGCTACTACTGTGACTGTCAGTATAGTAATTACTATTACCAATGCTATAAAGTATTACTATTGCTGCTACTCCTATTACTACTGCTTTTGCCATGGTTACTACTACTGCTATGATGACTGTTGCTACTAGTAGTATGACTACTAATTGCACTACTAATAGTATTGCAGCTGCTATACTACTATTACCATTGCTACTACTGCACTACTACAAATACTAAATAGTATTTAATACTATTACTACTCCTGCTGCAGTGACCACTATTACTATTGTTACTACTGGTGATGTTTCTACTATTATAATTACTACTGGTAGTGCTACTCATATTATTACTTCTACTACTATTACTACTGTTCCTACTACCATCACTACTGCTATTATCACTGCTGCTATTCCTACCACTATCACTACTATGACTAGTATTACTACTGCAGCCTCTGTTACCATTACTGTTGCTACTACTATCACTGTCTCTTCTGCTACTAATACTATTATTAAAGCTACTACTATTACTGCTGCTGCTCTGGCTATTGCTACTAATAGTGCTACTGCTGCCACTCTTAATGCTATTACTACTGCCATTGCTACTACTGTTATTGCTACTACCACTATTACTATTGCTACTAGTACTATTGCTGTGACTATTATTACCAATAGTTGTTAGCACTCGTGTGGGTAGTAGCACAGTAGTATTACTGATGTTGTTCCTGTTACTACCACTGCTTCTTCTACTGCTACTATTACTTGTGCTTCTACTAAGCAGTATTACTATTGCATCCACTACTACTCCTACTATTACTGCATCTGGCAACGCTATTATAACTACTATTAGTACTGCTGCTGCTACCACTACTATTGCTATTGCTACTAGACTATTACTATAGCTCCACTATTACTTTGAGTACTACTATTTGTATGACCATGATACGGCCGCAATTGTACCAAGCACTTCACTGGCACTATCCTATGTAATCCTTACAATAACCATATTGATAGATAAAGCTTAACTTTGGCATTTGGCTCCTTGGTTCCAACTCCTGGCTCCAACACAACCAGGTGGGTAATATAAGTCAAGTTACCTAATCTTCCCATGCCTTAGTTTTTGCATCAGTAAAATAAATATAAAACTTTGCCCTCAACACTTTAATTTCAATTAAAAGTAACGTTTCATATAAAGCACTTAGGACTGCCTAATGCATTGAAAAGTCTTAGTAGATTTAACTATTATTTTTGTGGTCGTTTTTATTGTATCTATTTTTAAAGACGAGGAAATTGAGGCACAAGGAGGTCAAGTAACTTGCCTAAAGTCACATAGCTATAAGCATCTGAGCCAGGTTTTGAACCGAGGTTCATATGGCTCTGAGGCCCTGTGCGTACCACTCCACACAAGTGATTCTGAGGGCTGGATAGGAGCGCCGTCTCATGACCTGTTCTCTGGTAGGTTCTGGAATGAGGAGCTGCTGCAGGACGTGTGTGCAGGCCTGGCGGAGGAGCTGCAACTGGCCCCTGACGCCCCTGGTGGCATGATAGAGTTCCGGCGCACCCTCACCCTCAGCTTCTTCTTCAAGTTCTACCTGACGGTGCTTCAGAAGCTGGGCAAAGTGGACTCGGAAGATGTGAGTGAGGGGCCTGGGCAAGGAGCAGACTCTCTGCAGCACTTTCGTCTGGGGATTTGGGAAGCTGGTCTGGGCAAGAGAGTGCTGTGGACCAGGTGGTAAACTTGCTCCTCTCCTCTGGACATCAAAGGGCAGAGGAGCAGGGACCAGGGACACAACCCAGGGAGTCACACAGAGATGGGAGCCAACTAGGTGGCTGAGAAGCAGAGCACTGGGCTAGGAGTCAGACATGGATTTTTGTCTTGGCTGTGTCATTACCTCATGTGACAATTTGAATAGGCCACAGCTCTCTTTAAGTTTCAGCTGTAAAATCTGCAAAAGGCTCAGCCACCTGGTAGGCCAGATGATCCTTCCAGCAGTATAGCTGTACAACTGTGGCTTTGTAGTTAGGATGGGAATGTACAGTGTGGAATGAGAATGTCAAGTGGGGCTGCTACAGCCGGGGGGAATGTGGTCACTGCAAGGATGTGTATGCAGGAGAAGGTGCTGGTTGAGGTGGAGCCCAGCTCCTGAGATTGGTTCATTTATTTTGCAGCTTTTATATGGTGAGATTGCACTAGGCACTGGGGCCAGGCTAGAGTGGGTGAGAACAGGATTGATAAAGGCCAGCCTAGTGTGACACTGAGGAGATGGAGTGTGGGGGAGCCGAGTGAAGATAGATGTGAGGACAGCAGAGTGAAAGCCCTCTTTTAAAAACATTGGTAATACCTATTTTTTTCAGATTAGAAAAGAAATAAACTTGTTTGGAAAACAAAAAATACAGAAATGTATCAGGAAAAAATTAAAAATACTCTGAGATTCTAGAGAAAACCATGGCTGATTTTTGTTTGCTTATTCCTCTCATCTTTTTCCTACATTTATCTGTCCATCTGTCATTCTGTTTGTGTGCTCCATCTCTCCTTTTCTTTCTGTTTATTCTTCTATCCATCTGTCTGTGTATCTATCATCTTCCTATGTTTTGATCTGGGTACATTATTTTCTAAACAGATTTGGGGTCATGCTGCATATAGAGTTTTATGTCCCCTTGATTTCATTGAGATTATATTGTGAACATTTCCCATATCATTAAATATTTCCCACAGAATTGAGGAGAAGAAGGAAGACATTTCCAGAAAGGCTGGGGGAAAAGGTTATTCCCAACAGAGAGAGCAGCATGCATAGATGCGGGAAGAAGGGAAACTGTTGGGCATTGGGGGGAAGCACCAACCATTGATTATGCAGGGTGCAGGGGTGGTGGGAGAGAAGAGGCTGTTACGAAATACTGAGCTCTCAGAGCCCACACTCGGGTGTTGAGAGAGATCCAGCCGGTACTATGAGTGTAAAATGAGAAGATGAGGAGAACAATTGTTACAATTACTACCTGGGGACAGCCAAGGATGGGATCAATGATAGAAATAGTCATGATCACTTCTGTTTTCTTGCCTCCACAGAAGTGTGGTAAACTGGATCCCACCTTTGCCAGTGCCACCTTACTCTTTCAGAAAGACCCTCCCACCAACGTCCAACTCTTCCAAGTGAGTACAGTGGGTGTTCAGCTAATATCAGGGCCCCTTGCAGGCCACATCAGATGATGCTGACTGGTGGTGAATTACCTAGTTGAATTGTATGTAGGTGCTTAAAGCTCCTTGCTGTTGTGCAGAAATATACAGTGAAGAAAATGGGAATCGTATTAATGTCAATGAAGCCATTTCCCCTCTCACTCGCCTAAATTTCTCTCTTGGGATTGCTCTCATCTTCACCTGTTCCTTAAAGATAATCTTGTTTTTTTCCATTTTGTCTTTTCCGGTGCCTCTCTGGGGCTACTCTGCAAAGCCAGGAGTTCTCTGGAGCATGTAAACAAAATAAAACAAAAGAACAACTTTCTATCAACAGCAACTTTTTGAGAGACACTAGGTAAAAGGTCAGCTATTCTTATAAACATTTTGGCTGTTGTGGGCCTCACAGTATCTGTTGCAACTCCTCAATGCTGTCATGGTAGCACAAAAGCAGCCAGAGTCAGTACACAAATGAATGTGTGTGGCTATGTACCAATAAAACATTATTTATAAAAAGAGGCAGTGGGCCAGATTTGGCCCATGGGCCACAGTTTGTGGACCCCTGCACTAGAGTGTAATGGTCCAAATCGTGGACTCTGGGCCTGACTACCAGGACTTGAATCCAAACTGCATTTTATAACTGTGTCACCTCAGACAAGTGACTTCCTCTCTGGCCCTCTTGGGTGTGTTAATTATATCCACCTGAAAGTGTGGATGATGATGGACCTTGTTTCATAGGATGGTTTGAAATGTAGTAGTAAAACTAAATAGCTTAGACAGTTCATAGCAGGTAGCCAACATTCAATAAATATGTCAGTTTTATTATTATTTTGAAGAACACATAAAACAAAATTTTATTATAAAATGAATGCATTTTAGATCATGTTGGAAAATACAGAAAAGTATAAAGAAGAAAATAAAAATCATCCAAAATCCCACCTCTAAGAAAAAAATCATTATTATTATTTTTTCACTTCTTTCCATTTTTTCCTATCTATATATCGACTTGTATATGCTATATTTATAATATATGTTTTTTCTACAGACTTTGAATCATTCTACACACACACAAAAAGTTTTATGTCTTGTTTTTACATTTAATGTGATCATTCTTTCCTTCTAATTAAAATTCTTCAAAAGTATTATTTTCTCAGTAGTTGCATACTATTCCATTGTATGAGCATAGCATAATTTATTTACCCAACTCCCGATGAATGGACATTGGAATTCCTCCTTTTTCTTGGTGTTACTGTATGTAGTGATACTATGACCACCTTCTCAATGGCTTCTCATCTGCCTTTCTGTTTCCTTCGCCCCGTGCCCCTCCTGCCTCCTCCAGTCCCACTCCTCAGGTCTGCTTTGGCCCGAAGCTCTCCATGGTTTCCCTGGGCCTGTCAAAGAACTGTGTCCTCTGCAGCTCAGCCTGACTGGTGACCATGTTGTTCCAGGAGGTGCCCAAGGGTCAGTCTGAGGAGGACATGGTGGGCCGGCCCTTGCCCCACCTGGGCGCATCCATGCAGGCCTGTGGAGAGGCCATGTACTGTGACGACATCCCTCGCTATCAGAATGAGCTGTCCCTCCGACTGGTCACCAGCACCCGGGCCCACGCCAAGATCAAGTGAGTATAGTAAATACACCCAGGAGGAGGGTGCTGGGAGCACCCTGCCGTGCACTGGAGATGCCGACATAACGAGGCCCCTCCAGGGTCTCTGGGTCTAGAGAGGAACAGGGGGATCTTAAAGCCAGTCTGGAGAGGAGCAGGAGAGGTTCGGGGCTCAGGGGTGCCTGGGATGGGGGAGGGGATGACATCAGGGAGGTAGGCAGGGGCCGGCTGGGAAAGTGCTGAACAGGGAGACTACACTTGGCCCTGGGCAAGCAATGGGAGCTGCTGAAGACCTTCAACAGGACCAGGTTAGATCTGCGCTTTGGATACTGGGCTAAACTTCAAGGCAAATTTTCAGGAGAACTTGAGTCAGCGCTAAAAGCAAGAACATGGCCTTAGAGTCTGACACACCTCAGATTAAATCCCTGTCCCAGGGCTTAGCAACTGTGACCTGACCTGTGCACTTCAGCTCTCAGTTTCCCCATCTGTAATAGGATGTTTTTGTAAGGATCAGGCAGAGTTTCCACAAAGGACCTAGCAGAGGACAGTCGCTTGTACCTATTTGTTGCACTTTGAGAGCCTAAATGGCAAGAATTGCCACCTCTATAATAGTGATGATACCTAACACTCACATGGAGCTTATGTTTGCTGCAGCCTGGTTTAAAGCATTTTACACATATTGGCTCATTTATTCCTCACAGCAACCCTATAGACAGGTCCTATTATTATCCTCATGTTCCAGATGGGGAAACTGAGGCACGAGCAGGGTCAGTTACTTGCTCCAGGCCACACAGTTCATAGGCGGAGCTGGAGTTTGATGCCAGGCAGCATTAGCGCCTGGCTGTGCTGCCCCGGATGCTCAGGCCTGAGGCTGAGCTTGATTTCCTGGTGGGCGTTAGACGCCTGCCCCGCTGAGCCGAGCAGCTGGGGAACCTTCCCTTGGGCCCTGCCACTGCGTGGATACGGATGGGATCTCCTTACCATTGGCCTTCCCTCTGCTGCTGCTCCTAGCCTGGAGACAGGCTCCAGGAATGGTGGCCTGGACCCAGATAAAACCTAACAGATAAATCAACTCTTCCAGGTGCGCCCCCATAAAAAGTGTTTGTTTCAGATGCTATGGTGTCCAGCCATGGGCTAAATTCATTTGCCTTTGTCCTGGTCTTGAGCCCATGTGGACAGTACCATGACCTGCACTGTCTACACTCAGACATCTTTGCCCGGTCTGAGTGATGTTTGAAGGGATGCAGGAGGATAGGGTTTGGGTTGGGGCGGGGGGGCTCTCTAGTGACTGTATCGATCAGGGTCTTCCTGGCTGCACGCTTTTGGAAGGGTAGAGCAGAAGCCCACCTGACCTTGGCAGTCTTCCTAGCTTACCCTTGGTCCTAATCCCAGCTGTGCTGCTCTCTGGCTGGGTGACTTTGGACAAGCTACTTAACTTCCCTGAGCTTGAGTTTCCCCAAATGTAAAATGGGGATAATGACAACGACTTTCTGGGGCTCTGGTGAGGGTTACCTGTTTGGAAGTTGGCTGGTACTTCAGAGGGGTTTCCATTCATTTCTCTAGGGGCCTCTGCCTTATTTCCCCATGGGGGCATGGGCCAGAGTGAGCAGTACATAGTTTACACCATTAGAATTGACAAAGTCTCCAGGCAATCTCCCTTTGGGATTTGGGTTACCTGATTATGGCCGGGGTGCCCCACCATGCTGGGATAGCTCCATGAATGTGGGGAGAGAAATTCTGTAGTGTGACGATGTCCAGGGATGCTGGATAGGTGGTACAGCAAGGGCTCTAATGTGCTCATTCTAGATAGGTATTAGCTGTGAAGTGGTTTTATCTGGAGCTTTCCGAGTAAATGTTACTCATTATGATTTTATTCTTTTGTACTTGGAGACCAGAATATGGCCTTTAAAGGTCCACAGGGGTGGGGCTGTCCTGTTCATCTCATATCCCCCATAGCACTCAGCACAGTGGCCTCACATGGTAAGCATTTAATCAACCTTTGCAGAACAGAATAGGGTAGAATAGAATAGAATAGGATAGAAGATGCAGAGGGGAGGAATTAGAGTGGAGGAAAATCCATCAAAAGGAGGGCAGAGATATCCAACTGGGTGACAGGTCTTCCTCTTCGGTTTTCCTGCCTGGCCCCTCATGTGGCTCATTCTTGCAGGTCCATCGATACTTCAGAAGCTCAGAAGGTGCCAGGGTTTGTTTGTTTTCTCTCTGCTGATGATATTCCGGGAAGTAACAAAACTGGATTTTTTAATGATGAAACAGTCTTTGCGAATGATGAGGTACGTCTTGGATTTTTTTTTTCTAGGAAGTTAGTGGAATGAGTATTTAAGTTTTAATTTGTGCTCATTCCTTCAAGTCCCTAATCTTGAAAAGATGGTATGTTTGCACATGTTGTGGGCATCATGCCATTGGCCAGTATTCAGGGAAATCACTAGGAGGATAGAATGTGCCTGGCAGCACTTTTAATTTTAACTTAATGTTTACGTGTTTATTTAAGTGCTGGCTGCTATTTGTACATAGTAGGATGATTCCACGCCAAAGTGGCATTAAAACAAGGTTATTGAATGTGTCTGAACTAACAATCAGGTTCTTAAGGGTACAATATTAAGCTCCCTTATTAGAAGAAAATAAAAACACATTAAACAAACTAGCCAGAATAGGAATCATGATACCATCACTATGTGTATTGATAATTCCGTTTTATGAAAGTTAATCTATTGCTTTCAACTACATAGACAGATCTGCCAAAAAAAAAAAAGGTTCCAAACATTCAAGATAGCTGCTACTAAAATCCATATCCTTCTAGGATAGTTCTCAGACAGTCACTTTATAATTCCAATACAGATCAATTCTTGCAAATTGGAGGAGGGTAGGTGTGGCTGGAGGGCAAATTCACCTTATTGTTGACATAAAAGTGAAGCAGAGAATGAACATCTACAACCAGAAGACACAAAGACTCCAAAAGGAGAGCCTTTAACGAAGAACAAACTGCTTTACAGACTTCCAGAGCCTCTAAGACCCTTGCTGGCGTTACGGTCAGTGAGAATCAGCCAGGTTCAACAACCGCTGTGCTAATGAATTAAGTCAATAACTTAGTTGGGTCCTGGAGAGATAAATACCAGAGACAGGCATGCTAAGTACTGGTTCCTATTTTCAGAAATCTCGTATTCCAAAGTGATGAGTTGGACAATTTTTCTGTTGTTTATTTTTGGGGGGATGTTGGGAGAAAATTATCTCTGAAGGAGATCCAGTAAGCTTTTATAGGGACTAAATTATTAAATTAAAAGTAAGCCATAATCATCATTCTATAAATCTAACAAAAAAACTGGTTTACGGGTCATCAAGTCTAAGACCCAGTGGTCAGGAACTACTGCTTCTGGGCATCTAGATGGGTTGTAAGGCATGATTGCTGCCTTTGAGCAGCTTCTGGTAAAAATCTGGGAAATGGAAGATGGAAGACAGTGGGGTGGTGGAAAGACAAGGGAACTGCGAGTCAGGGGCTAAGATTTAGTCATGTTCTAGTCATGAGTCAATTGTGATCTTGCCTTCTGGGTCTCTGTCTCTTCTCATGAAGAACAAGGGTGTTGGAGTAGATGCAAGTTGACAGATGCACTTCACGCTGCCACACCTCCCATTTTGCGGCTCATGACAGACATCACTAATCAATCACCACATTCTATCCGGGGCAGCTTCTCAACAGGTTGCCAGTACTAAGTCATCAGAATTGGTCCATGAAATGAAGTGAGTTTGCCATCCTGATACGAGTGACTTGCAACCCCTATCACAGTTCTACTGATTCTAAACACTTATGAAGAAGCACATAACTCCAAATAGTAGGATAAGGAAATAAAGAGCCCCAGGTCATTCCTAAAATGGGCCTTAACAGGAAATAGTGGGAGCAGGGGGTCCTTGGCCTTTTTGGACAACCCAAAATAATTTGCTTCATGAGGAGCTTAGTTATGTTCTTCAGCACTCTTGCTCTGCTCCTAGGTGACTTGTGTTGGGCACATCATTGGTGCTGTGGTCACTGACACCCCAGAACATGCACAGAGAGCTGCTCAAGCAGTGAAAATCACCTATGAAGATCTTCCAGCCATTATCACAATCGAGGTAACAGAGAACGGGCTTCCTATGGAGAGGGGTGAGCTCCCTGGAGGCGCCTTTATTAGGATCCTCTAGAGGAGATTCGAGCAGACGGGGGTTGATTAGATAGGTTTTTAAAAAAATTATTCTACTGAGGTCATATTGGCTTACAGCATTGTGTAAATTTCAGGTGTGCATCACTATATTTCAGTTTCTGTACAGACTGCATCATGTTCGTTACCAACAGTCAAGTTTTTATCTGTCACCATACATAAGTGCCCCTCTACCACTTTCACCCTCCCCCTACCCCCTTTTCCTCTGGTAACCACTAATCTGTTCTCCTTATCTATGTGTTTGTTTGTTTGTCTAATTGCCTTTCTCTGTCTGACTTATTTTACTCACCATAATACCCTCGAGCTCCATCCATATTGTCATAAATGGCATGATTTTGTCTTTTTTGTGGCTGAGTAGTATTCCATTGTGTATATATATATATATATATATATATATATATATACACCACATCTTCTTTTAGATAGGTTTTAAAATCTCTTCCAGTCCTGGGATTGTGTGGTCCTATGAAACCTTCCCCATCGTGATCCTAGACTCAGTCTACTAATGGCCGACTGAGCTCCTCCTTCCCAGTTTCAGCTCCAGTTGGTTCCTTGAGGGATTCTTTGCTTTTCCTCAAGATCCGAGCTTGTCCATGTATATCTGAGGAAATGGAGGAATGCGACCCTGCGGGCTGCGTGTGAGCTCACTTTAAGTCTGTATAAGAAGCTTGTCGAGATGCCTATGTGAGAAGAGAAAGGCAGCCATTCCAACAGCTTCTCTTCCCCCATTGGAATCCACCTTTCTCTCCTGAAAGCCAAGTCACTGACACTTCTTTATGACCCTCAGGATGCCATAAAACACAACTCCTTTTATGGATCTGAGCTCAAGATTGAGAAAGGAGACCTCCAGAAGGGCTTTGCAGAAGCAGATAACATTGTTTCAGGTACAGCTGCACCAGGCAGCAGTGGGGATGGGGTGGCCCTGGTTTGGGAATGAAATTCAAGAGCTGTCCCTTGATCCTGGGGCAGGGAAGTGCTTTCCTATCATTTCCTAACAGAAGAGGTCCTCTGATCTTTATAACAAAGTAGGAGACAGTTGGCTGGGGAAGAATTTCAGTCATCTTAATCTCCGCTCCCCTGACTCGAGGCTGGATATATCTCAGTGATTCTAGAGAGATGAGAGTGTGTGGGATCTGGAAGACTGTCTGGGGAAGATAACAGCCATAGATGCCTGGCCGCCCTTGGGTCTGCAAGGCCTCTAACCACACAGACTCCTTGCCCTCCCCATCGGCCTGAGGACTGGTGCTCCCTCTCCCCTCCTCCACAACCCTCCTCAGTGTAAATTGGGTCCATTGCTTTCACCCCAGGACAAGGCTGCTGATCAGACTCCTTGTGGAATTGTCTTCTACATTGGTTTGGTGTATCACTAAGTCACTAGTAAGTCAATTCTCCATCAGGCCCGATACCTTCAGTTCTGGAAGATATTTTCAGTCGCATCTGTTAATTCTTTTTTTTTACCTTTTCCAACATTTTATGAGTATAGTTTTAAAATCTTTGATTTCCACTGGCTGCAGTGAGAAGAGAGCTTCACGCCTGATGCATTTCAATGTCATTCTAGTTTCTTCATTGGGGTCGGGGATTCATCTCCCAGATGGGTAAGACTTTGAGACCCTTTTCTGACCCAGTTGGGGAACCTAGAGGTTACTTGTGAGCCATTGGTTCCTGCATAGGGCACTTGGCAAGTACACTCTCTCCTTAAGCAAACTCGCCCCCTCTGCAACCTGGGGCTCACTTGGGAGTTATATTGCTTCCCCAGGTGAGTTTTACATTGGCGGCCAAGAGCACTTCTACCTGGAGACTCACTGTGCCATCGCTGTCCCGAAAGGGGAGGCAGGGGAGATGGAGCTCTTTGTGTCTACACAGAACACCACGAAGACCCAAGTAGGTGTCCCGTGGGTCTGCTCAAGGGCCTGGGGAGGGCTCCAGGGAGCTCCTGGCAGATCAGGAGCGGCAATGTGGAAATGTGAAGAGGCAGACCTAGGCTGGTCCAGAATGGGATTTGGGGTTAGTGGTCCTGGAGCCAGACCCTGTCACCAACAAGCTGGTATCACTGAGCTTGTTACATAAACTTTCTCCTCTATAACTTGGGGCTTGGAAGTGTTGTTGTAATGATTAGGTGAGGTTTAATATTTGTATGGAGCCTAGTTAGTGTTAGCTACTATCATTCCAGTGCTACATGGCCTTGGTCAAATCCTATGTGGCCTCAGTCCCCTCCTGTGTAAATGAAGGTGTTGGGCTAAGAGGTAGCCACAGGGACCACTAAATTATCTGCAGCAGCTCACATAAATTTCTGTAGAGAAAACACTCCCCATTTCTCTACTGCCTATGATGTGACAGTGGTTGTCAGCATTCTTGGCAAATGGTCCTACTCTCATGACCCACCAGCTCCTGGCCAATTAGAATGAGTTTTGGCTCTGAAAGTGTGCTGTGACCAGCTGCTTGCCCCTCTGGTTAGCACAAGTGTCTGAATTCAGACTGCAGTGACTGATGAGTGCCGGACCCCAGCACCACTCCCGAGGACTGCACTGGGAGGGGAGGGGATCCTCCAATCAGGGAATTTCAGACTTCACAGCAGTAGTCAGGCCTGTGCATAGCAGGCAGCCTCTGGGTCAAGCCTGAAGTAGGGCGAGATGATGCATTCAGTGTGAGGGCTTTTTCTTTCGTCCCCAGGCCTTTGTTGCAAAAGTGTTGGGGGTTCCAGCAAATCGAATTTTGATCCGAGTGAAGCGACTTGGAGGAGGATTTGGAGGGAAGGAGATCCGAAGCACCCTGGTGTCCACGGCAGTTGCCGTGGGTGCATACAAGTGAGTTCTCCCAGTGGGCTCTGGAAAGAAGAATAAGGCCACCTCTGCCAGGAATGCTTTTGGGTTTCCCTCTTTGGGAAGTCATTTCCCCTTACTTTTGCATTTTCATAGCTCTCTGTTTTTAGAACTCTTGGGTATAGGGGTGAGGGAAACATCACCTGGTTCTTTATGTTCTGACACACGTGTCCATGTCTTATCTTCCCAACCTGGCTGTGAGAGCTCCAAGGGCAAGGACACACCTCCCATCCTCACATTCCTCACCTTGTACAACACAGTGTCTAGCCAGTAGAGCAGCCCAGTGTGGGTATGTTCTGTGTGCCAGGCGGTAACAGCTTTCCTTGCTGTTTTCATCCCTGAGAGACTCCCAGGGCTGGGCTGGTATAGAGATTCCCAGGTCTCTCACCCTCTGATGCCTCCCTCAGGACTGGCTGCCCTGTGCGCTGCATGCTGGATCGTGACGAGGACATGCTGATAACCGGCGGCAGACATCCTTTCTTGGCCAGATACAAGGTTCTAGATGTCGTGGGCTGTGCCAGGGTGGGCAATGCCATCTCGTTAGGAAACTGGGGATGAAGACCCAGGGATTCTGGGATGTACTCTGAGTTTTTTCATGACTATCTGTACAAGTGCAAAGAAGAAATAGCGATGAGAGAAATTCAAACCAGCCAACAGCAGCTTAGAGGGGTGATGCTGGGGGAAGCTGGCTCCTAAGCAATGTCGCAGGGTGGCGTTCATCACTTTTGTGAGTTTGCTGTGGTCCAAATCTGGTCTTATTCCCCTCAGGCTCAGAAACCTGATTTTTCTTCAGACCTGGGGCAAATCCATCCTGCAGGATGACATAGTGTTAGTGTGTTGATGGTCTGATGTAAAAATCAGAATGACCGCTTGGTAATTTACAATGAGGAATAATACTTTCCAGGGGCCTGGACAGGCACACATTGTTGGGGTGGGCACCTGCCCTGCCAGACCGTGTGTGGCTGGGCACTGCCCAATTTCCCTGTGCGACAGTCCCTTTTCTGGGCTTTTGTGGATGATCAGTTCCTGTTCTGACCATGTGCTCCTTCTCTGTTCACACCAGTATAACCTTACAGGTCCCGTGCAGCTCTATAAACCTGGGAGCCCTCTCTCTCAAGGAGCTGGCTTTGAAAATCTCCCCTTTGACCTACTCTGACTTTGTTTCATGATTTAACTCCCCAAAATGGATTGTATTTCTCCCATTCCCCTGTTTTAGTGGGCTTGAAGAAAGTAACTTCGTCTTTTGGGGTCCATTTCCTCACTTATGAAGTGGCCTGTAGGGTTTGTCTTGATGGTTACATAAGGTCAGGGGTGTGAAAGCACATTCGTGCTCGTGCAAAGTGTTACTTTTATTGTTTGCTGGCCAAAAGCTGTGAGGGGAGCCTCCAGCATCTTTCCTCGTTTCTCTTCCCAGCCCTGCTCCCTGCCCTTTCATGACCAGCATCCTCTTTTCTACCTTCTCACTCTCTCTGGTAGAACCAGAAGCCAGGAGTAGGTAGAAAGAAGGAGGAGGCTGGGGAGACGGTGTCCAGAGGTGAGGATCCAGGGGTATGTCACTGGGGAGATGTCAGGTCCTCTCTTCTCCACCCGTTAAGTTCACCTTGTTTTCTTGGTGTGATGTCCTGTTCTTTCCGTTTCCTCCAGGTAGCGTAGGTGGGAGGAAATGATTAGAGATAGGCAGAGGAGGGGACTGTGGAGAAATCCCTCGCCTTTTTGGCAGGTTGGCTTCATGAAGACTGGGAGGATTGTGGCTCTGGAGGTGGATCACTACAGCAATGCTGGGAACACCCTTGATCTCTCTGAGGCTGTAAGTAGCACCCGCCCCTGCATCCCGGGGTGACCGGGAGGTCAAGGGCACACCCTACAGCTTGTTCGCACATATGAGTACAGTCCTCCTCATTTCTTGCCTGTTACTGTTGCAGTAGTCTCCTAAATGGATCCCACTTGGGTTCTCCATCCTTGGTTAATCTCCACAGCACAGATATGATCCTATTACTTCTCTGATTAGAAACTCGTCCTTCCCATTCTTGCCAAGCACGCAAAGTTACTTACAAAACTTTATGTACAGCATGGTGATACTGTGTGTGTATGAATGTAATAGTAGTTTTATATATATATAGTTTTATATATATATATATATATAAAAAACGATATGCAGGGAAAATGTGTGAAAGAACATACACCAAATAGTGATTGGATGAGATTGAGGTGGGCACACATTGTCATTTCCTACATTACAAATTATTTAAAATTTGAGTTGATGAGTTGAAATTTTTTTTAACTATTTCATTGAAGTATGCTTTTCATGGTATAAAGCTCACCCATCTGAAGTATACAATTTAATCGTTTTTAGTAAATTTAGGGTCATACAACCATTATCCCAATCCAGTTTTGGAACATTTCCATCAGCCAAAATGATCTCTTGTGTCCATTTGCAGTCATTCCTGTTCCCAACCCCCAGACCCAGACAACCACTAATCTGCTTTCTGTCTTAATAGATTTTCATTTTGTGTGGTCTGTTCACGTAAATAGAATCATACCTTATGTAAGCTTTGTGTCTGGCTTTTTTTCTCAGAATAGTGTTTTGAGGTTCATCCATGTCATAGCACGTATAGTCCTTCATTCCTTTTTACTGATGAAGAATATCCCCTTGTATGGATAGACCATATTTTATTTTCCATTCACCGCTCTGTGGACATTTGGGTTGTTTCCAGTTTTTAGTTTTTGTGGATAATCTGCTTTGAACATTCTCATACGAGTCTTGTGGAGGCATATTTTTTTGTCAATTTTGAAAATTAACAAAGTTACCTTGGTGGTACTACTTTTTAAAGTTTTTTAAATCTTAGTTTTATAGCCATACTAGTTACATACACATAGATTCCTGTTGTAAAATCAAGCATTTCAGCACAAGCAGAGTTCCCATTGTCCCCCACTTGGGTGCAGCTCCTCCCTGCGAGGGGCTCTCTCATTGGCTCAGTTAGGAAACTTCACACTTCAGATCTTGGGTAAAAACTGCTCCAGAAATGAAACATTACTAGTATTCTCACTGTTTATAACATTTGCTTCTTGGTGCTGTAGGAAAAATCAGGTTGAAAAAAGATCTAGTACTTGTCCCAAAAGATCTTACAAGCTTTTTAATTCAATCCAGCAAGTATTTATTATGTGCCTAAGGTGGCAACATGAAGAAGAACATGGCATTGTTTCTGCCCTCAAGACATTCACAGTATGGTGGGGGAGACAGATAGATAATAAAAGACAAAATGAAATAGAAGTACAAGCTGAGAAAGTGCTAAGGGAAAGCAGAAATGGAAGGAATTGAGACATACAAAAACCATCTAGGATGACTAAGACTGAAATAATCAAAGATGCGAAAAGAAACCTGTGGGGAAGTAAACTAAATCCAAAATGAAACCCACAAATAGAAACTATCGTTTATCTCATCAGAGAGATGAGACATTACACCTTAGAGAAAGACCAGGATGCTATAAAAATAGAACAGTCAGAGAATAAAAATGAAGTCTTGTGAATTAAAACTGTGAAAGCAGAAGAGGTGAAAGAAACTTGAGGAGCTCTTCCCAACAAAGAAAACAATGTGGAAAAATAGGAGAGAAAATATAACATAATTGGAGGTCCCATCCAGGAGATGCAAGTAATAGAAGTTTCAGAAAGAAAGAATGGAAAAAAGACAGAGGACAAAGCTATCAGTAAGTAATTTAAGGAATTTCCCAAAACTGACAAACGCACATTTTGAGATTAAAAGAGCCCTTCCAGTAACCAGCACAATGAAGGAAAATGAACCTCTGCTAATTTACATCATCGTGAAATTTTAGAAACCTGGGGACAGAGAAGATTTTACGATTTTCAGGGAGGAAAAAAACAGAGCTCATTCCAACACTTGGAAAAGCATTGATTGGAGTTCTCAATACTGGGGAGCTAGAGTGAATTAGCAAAATGCCTTCAAAATGCGGTGGGAAACTGGGAAATGTATTTTAAACCTAGAATTCTATATGCGGCCAAATCATTAATTAAGGGTTAGAGTAGAATAAAGACATTTCAGACATGCAAGTTCTCAAAAATATTCCTGTCTACGTACTCTTTGTAAAGAAGATATGGAAGGATGTGTTTCAACAAAATGAGAGTGTAGAACCAAGAAAGGGGAAGACATGGGATCTAGGAATAGGAGATTCAATATGGAAGGAGGCAAGAGGAATCCCCAGGATCAATGTGAGTGGAAAATCCAAGGGCAGCCAATTTAAATCGGAGTAGGCCAGAAGGCTTCAGGAAGGATTTCTTCAAAAAGACAAAACTGATAGAAAATCTAATATATTTGAACATATTGAGAGCAGATTTTTTGAACTGGGGAAAACTTTAAGTTGACTTGGTAATAAGTGCATAGAAGATTAAGCAAATGAAAAAATAAAGATAATATTAACTCCAGGAGGAAAAATGTTATCAAGAAAGAGAAGTAATCATAGTACAACTATATGGTTCACCTATAAGTAATGTTTACAGAATTCTGATATTAAAGTGACTAGTGATCAGATCAAAATATAACTATGTGGGAGATAGGAAGCTGATGTGTAGCAGGGAAAGGGGTTAGGTAGGAACTAAATTCTCCTTTTCCATAAGGGGAAAACAATATAAGAGTCTAAAACTGGAAAAAACGAGAAGTGGCAACATAAACACATTGTTTAGACATGTGGAAGTTAATGTAAATAGCTGATGAAGAATGAGTGGTTGCCTCTGGGGAGCAGAAGGAAGGGAAGAGGGGGGGGCTGCTGTTTTGCACAACATGACTTATGGAGGCATTTGACTCCAAACTACTTCTAGTACAACTTTAATGGGAATAAAAGCTAATTTAAAATTAATAAAGTCACCTTTTTTAGAGGCTAGTGATCAGTTCCAACTAGAGGGTCTGGGAGGGTTTCCCGATGGAGTTGCTGAATGAGGACTTTAGTAGGTGGGTCAGGGGAGGAGGGGCGTTACAGGTGAGAGTAACATGCAGTCAGAAAACAGGATCAAAAAAATACATGAAGGAAAGGTCCAAAAGTGTCTGGAATTCCATGCTTAAAGACATATGGACTTTACTCTGGAGATAATAAGTGCCGTTTTTAAGCAAGTGCTTGACCTGATATGACCTTAGATTTTAGTACGAGACAGGGATGGAGGGAGGAGGCACTGAAGGCCAGGAGCACAGTAAGGAGGCTCTTGCAATATCCCAGGGAAGAAATAATTTGGGCCTGAGTAATAGCAGTTCACAGTGGGGCTGGGAAAGGCAGGGATGGGTGCAGCCCTTGAAATCTCTATTTTGAGGAGCCAATGAGGTCAACACAGTGTTCTCTCCCACTCTCACCTCGGCTCCAGATAATGCAACAAACTCTATTACACATGGACAACGGCTACAAAATCCCCAACATCCGGGGCACTGGGTGGCTGTGCAAGACCAACCTGCCCTCCAACACGGCCTTCCGGGGATTTGGGCGGCCCCAGGGGATGCTCATTGCTGAGCATTGGATGAGCGAAATTGCGGTGACCTGTGGGCTGCCTGCAGAGGAAGTAAGCTGGGAATTTGGTGGCACAAGTCAGAGTGGGTTAGCCTACTTTGAGGGGACAGTATATCTTGGGTATCTCCCATGGGGGCAGAGGATGAGCAGGGGCTGTTGAGGGGTCTGGAAGGTTGACTTTAGGATTTGCCCCCCTCATCTCTTGCCACTGACTGGGCCTCAGTGTCTCTCTCCTTGGGAAGGTGCGGAGGAAGAACATGTACAAGGAAGGGGACCTGACACACTTCAACCAGAAGCTCGAGGGGTTCACCTTGACCAGGTGCTGGGATGAATGCCTGGCAAGCTCCCAGTATCACGCCCGGAAGAGTGAGATTGACAAGTTCAACAAGTACGTGCTGAGCGGGGAGGAGTCTGACGTTCTGGTGCTCTCTGGGGTTTCATGTTCTATAGCCTTTTTGTTGAACTCAAAATATGAAGCTAGTAGTTTAATGGATAACTTATGAAGCTGCTGAGTTTACCAACTTGTTCACAGCCATCTCTTTAAGATCCTGAAATGACCTTCAGCCTGGGGCAGGTGGGCTCACAGCACTGAGCATCATAGCCCATCAGTGTGGCTCATCTTTACACGTTTGTCTCCTTCCGGGTACACCGTGTTCTAGCGAACACCAGCCCAGGTCTGAGAACATCACAGTTATGCGCCAGCTCTGACACTACTCTCTGAATGTGACCATGGCAGCCACTCCATCTTCCTGAGCCCCCATCTGCACAGTGGGGATGATTATGCTGGCTCTGTCTTCCTCACTGAGTTGCTCAGAAAACCAAATACAAAGCACAGTGAAAGTGCTGTCATTCTCATCAGCGAACCACAGTTCCTCCCTGGGACAATCACCGTCCAAGGTCACTGGGGCACTCTGACCGGAGCCGAATTCCACTCAGGGAAGAAGAGTGATGATACTTTAAAGCTGGTTCTCTCAAGGGTGGGCCCTGCTGCGGCTGCACTGAAGGACTCAGAACCCAAATTCCTGCCTTTCTCATTTTATCTCCGTAATTGGGGCACAACTCAGTGATAACAAGGGCTATATGGGCAGCACTGAGGGTGACTTCTTCCTGTTTTACAAAGGTGTTGACTGAAAATATGACCTTTTGAACACAAATATGGTAAGAATGTGACTTTTTCTCCAGGGAGAATTGTTGGAAAAAGAGAGGATTGTGCATAGTTCCTACCAAGTTTGGAGTAAGCTTCACAGTTCATTTTCTGAATCAGGTAATTGCTTTATATGATTTTGTCCATCCCCACTGGACTGGGGCTCCATTTCCCCCTCTGTTTGTAGTGTTGCAGGGAAAGCCCATTGTCACTGGTAACAGAGCTGCCTAGAGGAGCTCTTTGCTGTTAAAATGGAAGTTGAACTCGCATATCCCTTTGTCCCATATGTCATGGGACAATGAGAACAGCATGGGACTCTGAGATGTGGGGTCAACTTCTAGTTCTAACTCCTCCTGACTGTAGGACTAAGGGCAGTTACGGTGCCTTTCTGATCCCATTTCTTCATCTATAGAGTGAGGACAAAGATATTTGACCTATCTCCCTATGAGAATGTGAACAAGATATTTGACCTATCTCCCTATGAGAATGTGAGTCAGACAGAGAGAGATGAAAAAGTTTTGCAAACTCCTGAAGAGCTACATGATTAAATCATGAGATCTATACTGCTCTGATTTCTGCCTGGGTTTATATCCAAAATGTTGCTACTGGTTTTCTTTTTTTTCCTGGGGCCCAGAACCTTTGGTCCCAAGCCCTAAGCTGAGTTAGCATGTACCAAACTTTGTGTCTGGCATCCTTCTCTTCCCTTAGGCAGGAGCCCTGATTCATGTGTACACAGATGGCTCTGTGCTGCTGACCCATGGGGGCACTGAGATGGGCCAAGGCCTTCACACCAAGATGGTCCAGGTGAGCAGCCTGGGACTGTGGGAGTCCTCTCTGACTCCATGGTGTCTGTGTGAGGGAAGATGCTGTGACAAACACAGTGGTGGGATATACCAGAAGCCGAAGCAGGCCTAAGCTCTGGCCCTGGCCCTGCTGCTCATCTACATGTGACCTTGGGCAAGTCTGCTCCCTTTCTTGGCTTAGTTTTCTCATCTGTGGAAAGAGGTTGGCCAGGTGATCTCTGAGGTCACTTATGTTACCAACACTCTAGGGTTCTGTGACGGTGTGTAAGGTGGGTGTGTTGTGTGCATAAAGGTAGCTAGTTCTGCACACACATGAGACTCTTTACAGTGGAGCTGGGAGGATGGAGTTGGGTCAGAGTCGGCACACCTGCTTGGCTCATGGGACTGGCCAAATTGGATTTTGTAAAAAGCCAAGGTTAGCTTAAAAAGGCACTGTTAGTCACCATTGGGTTTTGAATATTTTATCCACTGAAATCACTCCATAAAAATTGCTGCTTCAAATTCAAACAGATTTGAGAACATCCCAGTCTCAGTAGAATTATAGTTTATAAAATTATTTTCTTGCTTGTAACAGTGAACCTGAATCCCATCTTGGGGAGAAGGCAGACGAGCCCCATGCTAACCCCTTCCCCAGAGTGTGATGTTGTCTCTCTTGGCAGGTGGCCAGCAGAGCTCTGAAAATCCCCACCTCTAAGATTTACATCAGCGAGACAAGCACTAATACTGTGCCCAACACCTCTCCCACGGCCGCCTCCGTCAGCACTGACCTCAACGGGCAGGCCGTCTACGTAAGGAGCCTCAGGAGCTGGCAGAGCTGAGGGCCAGCCCAGGGCTTTGGGCCTGGAGGGTCCCCCAGGTGGGAGCTGGAATGGCCCCTGCAGGCTCTTTGGCTGTGGCCATGCCTGTGGCTCTCTTATCCAGGAGAATGCTGTTCCTCCAAACACCAAGCTAAAAGAGAGGCTGAAGAACTATAATCACTTCTGAGGGTAGGACGGGGAGGAGAGTTGGAAGGAATGCAGGGGGTGCTATGAAGACATACTCCCTGCTGTTAGAACTGGCCATAAGACAATGGACCAAAATTGGAATTCAACTGTGGGGTTGGCCAGTTAAGACCGACTGGCTTCTCCTCCCACGTGGAGGATGTAATCTAATGAAGGGGTTTGATGGGAGAAGTACCTCCTTAGGATCCCTCAAACATTTCACTGTCTGTCAGCCTGAGAACTGGGTCAGGAAGTGCTCTCCAAGCAAAGGCCAGTGTTGGTCCCTTTGGTAGCGTCCTTTAGCTTCCACCCTGGGCCTCTGTCATTCTTGAGAGGGTACCAAGTAGTGACACCCTGGGAGCACCGTTACTAGGACATAGCCTTGCTGAGGCCCCCAGGGTACCTGGGCCGGGGAATGCAGAGGATTTATGTGTCTGGTGTGTGATGGATGTGTTCTTTAGGAAGCGTGTCAGACCATCCTGAAAAGGCTGGAACCCTTCAAGAGAAAGAATCCTAGTGGCTCCTGGGAAGACTGGGTAAGTCTGAGTTGATCCATGTTCCTTTTGCAGATGAGATGGGGATTAAGAGCAGAGCTTCTGTCCTGACTCCAGCAGGAATAGGAGGTCATGATCTAGTCACTCAGGCAAAGAGAAGTTGAGGTGGTCTGTATGATTTCACGGGGCAAGTAAATGCTCAACCTTGCTGGTCTCCCTTTCTCTACAGTTTTCATAGTTAAGGGGAGTCAGTTGAGGAAAATTTTTGATCCAGGATCTTGGAAACCCTGAGGGATTTGTGGGCTGGCTAGTCCTGAGCCTGAGAAGGTGGAGGTGACTGCTGAATATGCTTCACTGTGAAGTCTTGGCTCACTTGGCCTGGTCCTACACCCAGCTCATCCAGTTTCAATGAGCCTGGTTTTCTTCAAACTTCCTTCTCTCATAGGGCTGCCCCAGCAACATCTCCCCCTATCAAGCTCTGGAGTCTGGGTCCACTGAGATTCCATCTGTGAGAAAGCAGGGAAAAGGCATTGCCCAAGAGGTTATATCATGACTGTGACTTTAGGAGTGACACAACAAGCACCATACAGAGTAAGGATGAGCCCAGTTCTCTGATTTCTCCTTTGGGGGCCTGCATGTCAGGAACTCTCACAGGGATGCTGCAAGGAAGTCTCTCTGAGGTGGGAGGCTTCAGCTCCTCCAACAAGCAGAAATATCCGTGGCAGCCCTGCTTCACTGTCTCCCTCCTGTTGGAATGGCAGAACTGGGCACAATAGTAACGCACAAAATGTGCCTGCATACAGCCCAGCTCAGACAGTGCAAGTCTCCCTCAATAGATTCAAAGAAAATAAGCTATTTTTCTCAGACGCCCTCATCTTACGCCTCCCATGACCTCTACTTCCCTTCCCACACTCATAGATACCACCCACATAAATACCACATGAATGTTGATTGGTTTTTGTAGTTTGAATTTTAGCATGGATTTGTCGGGCAATGATAATGTTTTCAACATTACAATCTGTTGAACTTTATAGATCAAGACTTTACAATCTGTTGAAATGAGCGTTGTCCTCAATAACTGACCATGTAATCCAACATTCCTTATAAGCAGGAAACCCCAACAGACGCCATTACCAAAAAGGTGTGATCAGGAGATGACAGGCATCTAATCTCTTCACTGTTTGTACTACACTGAAAAACGTGCCATTATCACCACCACCACCATATATGTATATATTTGTACCAGATATATACATGGTAAGGATCCTAGAGAAATTCTTTCTCTAAGCCTTAGTTTTCTCATATGTAAAATGAAGATAATAATAGTACTGATATTGGAGGTGATGTCAGCATCCTGGCAGAGTGAGGTCTCTCAGAAATCTTTCCCCTCCAATTTACAACAACAACAAAAATCCATAATATAACAGAGGACAACCTAACAGAACACAGAAAATGTCAGAGAGACCTAGGTAGCCGTATGCTGGAGGGCGGAGAGACTGGAGCCCCCCTTGGAGGAGGTGGAACAGGGTAACAGAAATCTTCACTTCTTCCCCTTAAAGACTGTGATCAGGAACCGTGGGAGGCCTCCAAGTGAAAAGAAACAGGGGAGGGAACATTCATTCGTGGGAACACCAAGGACTCCCAGGGGCCTTGCAGCCTACAGGAAAGCTCTCTACCAGGGCAAAATCTTCCACGGGGGGTGACCCATCAGCCAACACCCAGGAGAGCAGATAGTGAGAGCAGAGGGAGAAAACCCTGAGAGCATGCAGGAGAAATCTCCCCTCCTCCCACCTGCTCAGTGTGGCTCCAGCCCCTAGGATTTCGGCTGAAAGCAGAGGGCTCAGAATACGTGGCTCTTGACTCCCACCCAGTGGCAATAGACAGTAACTGTGGCCAAATAATGCCAGCATGCTAAAGAAGAGAGCCACTCGCTCTACCAATATCAAACATTATATTAGATCTCCAGACCAGAGAGAAAATGAGAAGTACCCAGAAAGCAGTCCTGAGGACATAGAAATATGTAATCTAAATGACAAAGAATTCAAAATATCTATCATCAAAAAACTCAATGAGGTAAAAGAGAATGTAGAGAAACAATTCAATGAGTTCAGGAGCTACTTCATAAAAGAGATGGAAACTATAAAGAAGAATCAATCAGAAATATTAGAGATGAAAGACACAATGGAAGAAATAAAATGTGGATTCCCTGAACACTTGAGTGGACATCACAGAGGAGAGTATCAGCATAATCAAAGATAGACATGTTGAAATGCTCCAGACAGAGGAGAGTAAAAGAAACGAAGACTAAAGAGAAATGAATTAAAACTAAAAAGAAATGAAGAAAGTCTCCAAGAAATATCCGACTCAATTAGGAAATGCAACATAAGAATTATAGGTATTCAAGATGGAGAAGAAAAGGAGAATGGAGTAGAAAACTTGTTCAAAGAGTAGTACAGAACTTCCCAAACTAGGGAAGGAAATTCACATGGAAGAGGCTGCCAGATCTCTTAAATATGTCAATGTCAAAAGTCCTGCTGCAAGGCATAGAGTAGTGAAACTGGCAAAACTGAATGACAAAGAAAGAATACTAAGGGCAGCAAGGCAGAAGGAAATAACCTACAAAGGAACTCCCATCAGGCTTTCAGCAGATTTCTCTGTAGAAACCTTACAGGCTAGGAGAGACTGGAATGACATATTCAAATCATTGAAAGACAAAAACTTTCAGCCAAGAATACTCTATCCAGTGAAAATATCCTTCAGATACGATGCAGAAATAAAACCTTCCCCAGACAAACATAAGTTAAGGGAGTTTGTAGCCACAAGATGTCCCCTACAAGAAATCCTCAAGAAGGCCTTCATACCTGAAAAAGAAGGGGGGCGGGTAAAGGGGTTATAAAGCATGAAGTAAGGAGTTAAATAGGTAGATAGAATCAGAGCAGGATAGCAAATACTCAAGTATAGCATTAAAGACAAAAGGAAGGAAAACACCAAAAACAAACATAATCTTGTCATTTTAATCACAAACTCATAACACAAGATGGAATAAGATGTGAGAAAAACAACTTAGGACAGGAAGAGAAAAGGGACTGAATTGGTTTAGTCTAAGGAAATTAGAGGCCATCAGAAAGAGACTATCTTATCCACAAGATATTGAATACAATACAGGGTAACCACTAAAAAAAAAAGCAGAACAGAGGCACAAATAATAAATAAGGAGAAAACAAAGAAACACATCATAAAAAACTATATAACTCGATTGGTAGACCAAAACACACAGGACGAGAAACAAAGGAAATGCAGGAGACCTGGAAAACAAGTGATAAAATGGCAGCATTAAGCCCTCATATATTGATAATCAACCTAAAAGTACATGGATTGAATTCTCCCATAAAAAAACATAGAGTGACAAAAAGGGTTAAAGAACAAGACCCGAAAATATGCTGCGTCAAGGAAATATATCTCAGCTCCAATGAGAAACACAGGCTCAGAGTGAAGGGATGGAAGATAGTACTCCAAGCTAATGGCAAATGAAAGAAAGCAGGTGTTGCAATACTTATATCAGACAAAGTAGACTTCAAGATAAGACAGGTAAAGAGAGACAAAGTGGGGCAATATATAATGATCAAAGGGACAATGCATCGAGAAGAAATAACACATAAATATCTATGCATCCAACACAAGAGCACCAAAGTACATAAAGCAACTGTTAACGAACCTATAAGAAGACATTAATAATAACACAGTAATAGTAGCAGACCTCAACACTCCACTCACATCAAGGGCTAGATCATCCAGACATAAAATCAACAAGGAAACAGTGGAATTAAATGAAAAGCTAGACCAGATGGACTTAATAGGCATGTATAGAACACTCCATCCAAAACAGCAGGATACACATTCTTCTCAAGTGCACATGGAACATTCTCACGAATACACCATATGTTGGGAAACAAGGCAAGACTCAATAAATTTAAGAAGATTGAAATAATAACAAGCATCTTTTCTATCACAATGCTATAAAGCTAGAAATTAATTACAAGAAAAAAGCTGAGAAAGGGACAAAGATGTGGAGACTAAACAACATTCTATTGAACAACCAGTGGATCATTGAAGAAATTAAAGGAGAAATCAAAAATATTTGGATACAGGGTGCCAGCCCTGTAGCCGAGTGGTTGAATTCATGCGCTCTGCTTTGGCAGCCCGGGGTTTCACTGGTTCGACTCCTCGGAGCAGACATGGCACCACTTATCAAGCCATGCTGAGGTGGCATCCCACATGCCACAACTAGAAAGACCCACAACTACAAATGCACAACTATGTACTGGGGGGCTTTGAGGAGAAAAAAGGAAAAAAAAATTTAATTTAAAGAAATAAAGAAAGAAAGAACATTCTTTAAAAAAAAATATTTGGATACAAATGAAAATGAAAACATACCATACCAAGTCATATGAAATGCAGCAAAAGCTGTATTGAGGGAAATTCATCACAATACAGGCTCACCTTAACAAACAGGAAAAGACCCACATAAGCGATATCAAACTACACCTAACTGAATTAGATAAAGAAGAACAAACAAAGCCCAAAGTCAGCAGAAGGAGAGAAATTTTAAAAATCAGAGCAGAAATAAATGCTATTGAAACAAAAAAGGCAGTACAAAGGATCAATGAAACAAAGAGCTTGTTCTTTGAGAAGATAAATAAAACTGACATACCCCTCGCCAGACTTACAAAGAAAAAAAGAGAGAAATCTCAGATAAACAAAATTAGAAATGAAAGAGGATAAATAACAACAGATACCACAGAAATACAATGAATTATAAAAGAATCCTATGAAAAACTATATGCCAACAAAATAGACAATCTAGAGGAAATGGATACAGTCTTTGACTCTTACAACCTCCCAAAGCTGGATCAAGAAGAAACAGATAATCTGAATAGACCAATCATAAGGAAAGAGATTGAAACAGTAATCAAAAGCATCCCAAACAATAAAAGCCCAGGACCAGATGGCTTCTTTGGGGAATTCTACCAAACATTCAGAGAGGATTTAATACCTATCCTTCTCAAGCTATTCCAAAAAGTTAGGGAAGATGGAACACTTCCTGACACATTCTACGAGGCCAACATCACTCTGATACCAAAACCTTACAAGGACAACACAAAAAAAGGAAAACTATAGGCCAATATCGCTGGTGAATATAGACACAAAAATCCTCAACAAAATATTGGCAACCCGAATACAGCAATACATCAAAAAGATCATACATCATGATCAAGTGGGATTTATACCAGGGACACAGGGATGGTTCAATATCCACAAAGCAACCAATGTGATACACCACATTAACAAAATGAGGACTAAAAAGCACATGACCATCTCAATAGATGCAGAGAAAGCATTTGACAAGACTCAACAGCAATTTATGAGAAAAACTCTTAATAAAATGGGAATAGAAGGAAATTACCTCAACATAATAAAGCCATATATGACAAACCTACAGCTAATATCATACTCAATGGGGAAATACTGAACACCATCCCTCTGAGAACAGGAACAAGGCAAGGATGCCCACTACCACCACTCTTATTCAACATTGTACTGGAGGTTTTGGCCAGAGCAATTAGGCAAGAGAAAGGAATAAAAGGAATCCAAATAGGGAGTGAAGAAGTGAACCTCTCACTGTTTGCAGACAACATGATCTTACTTATAGAAAACCCTAAAGAATCCAACAGAAAACTATTAGAAGTAGTTAACAACTATAGTAAAGTTGTTGGGTACAAAATCAACTTGCAAAAATCAGTTGCATATCTGTACTCTAATAACAAACTTACAGAAAGAGAACTCAAGAATACAATTCCATTTACAATTGCAACAAAAAGAATAAAGTACCTAGGCATAAATTTAACTAAGGAGGTGAAGGACTTATACAATGAAAACTATAAGACATTATTGAAAGAAATAGATAATGACATAAAGAGATGGAAAGAGATTCGATGCACATGGATTGGAAGAATAAACATAGTTAAAATGTCCATAGTACCTAAAGCAATCTACAGTTTCAATGCAGTCCCAATCAGTATCCCAACGACATTCTTCATGGAAACAGAGAAAGGAATCCTAAAATTCATATGGGGTAACCAAAGACCCCGAATTGCTAAAGCAATCCTAAGAAAAAAGGACAAAGCTGGAGACATCACAATCCCTGACTTCAAAATGTACTACAAAGCCGTAGTGATCAAAACAGCGTGGTACTGGTACAAAAACAGGCACACAGATCAATGGAAGAGAACTGAAAGCCCAGAAAGAAAACCACACGTATAAGGACAGCTAATCTTCCACAAAGGTGCCAAGAACATACAATGGAGAAAAGACAGTCTCTTCAATAAATGGTGTTGGGAAAATTGGACAGCCACATGCAAAAGAATGAAAGTAGACCATTATCTCACACCATACAGAAAAATAAACTCAAAATCTATCAAAGACTTGAAGGTAAGACCTGAAACCATAAAACTCCTGGAAGATAATATAGGTAGTACACTCTTTGACATTGAACTTAAAAGGATCCTTTTGAATACCACGTCCTCTCAGACAAGGGAAACAAAAGAAAAATAAACAAGTGGGATTTCATCAGACTAAGGAGCTTCTGCAAGGCAAAAGAAACTAGGATCAAAACCAAAAGACAACCCACCAACTGGGAGAAAATTTTTGCAAATCATATATCTGATAAGGGGTTAATCTCCATAATATATAATGAATTCACACAACTGAACAACAAAACAACAAACAGCCCGATCAAAACATGGGCATAGGATATGAACAGACATTATTCCAAAGAATATATACAGATGGTCAATAAACACATGAAAAGAAGTTCACCATCAATAATCATCAGGGAAATGGAAATCAAAACTACACGAAGATACCACCTTATGCCTGTTAAAATGACTATAATTACTAAGACTATAAATAACAAATGTTGGAGAAGGTGTGGTGAGAAGGGAACCCTCATACGCTGCCGGTGGGAATGCAAACTGGTGCAGCCACCATGGAAAACAGTATGGAGATTCCTCAAAAAACTAAAAATAGAACTACCATATGACTCAGCTATGCCGCTACTGGGTATCTACTCAAACAACTTGAAATCAACAATCCAAAGTAACATATGCAGCCCTGTGTTCACTGCAGCACTATTCACAATAGCCAAGACATGGAAACTATCTGAGTGCCCATTGATTGATGATTGGATAAAGAAGATAGCATGTATACACACACACACACACACACACACACACACACAATATGGAATACTACTCAGCCAGAAAAAATGAAAAATTCATCCCATTTGCACAACATGGAAAGACCTGGAGGGAATCATGCTAAGTGAAATAAGCCAGACTGAGAAAGACAAACTTCAGATGATTTCACTCGTATGTGGAATATGAATAATCACATGGACAAAGAAAACAGTTCAGTGGTTGTCAGGGGAATGGGCATAAGGGGAGGGCACAGGGGGTGAAGGGGAGCACCTATGTGGTGATGGACAAGAAATAATGTACAACTGAAATTTCACAATGATGTAAACTACTATGAACTCAAATAAAAAAAATAGTAAAATAAAATAATAATAATAGTACTGACATTATAGGGTTGTATTGAATATTAAGTAAGATAATTCATACAAGGTACTCTATAGCAACTGGTACATAGTAAAAATGTTGGTAGTTGACGATGATCATGATGTGAGATATATCGACTACAAATTAAATCTTAGTGTTGTGCTAGTGCTGTGGATACCAAAAAAACTTATTAATGTATTTAAAGAGATAGAATAGATGGATAGATAGATGGATAGCTTTATTAACAGGAAGGTATAACTAAAAACTCAAGGTTAACAGGCTAAGTATCAAATGAGCAATATAGAGAGTTGCTGTATAAAGCCAGAGCAGGGAGTCACTGAGAAGAGGTGGTTGGAGTTGCAAGTGTGAGCTGGTTGTTGAGGGAAGAAAAGGATTTGGACAGATATAGCAGAGGAGCCACATGAATGAAGGCACAAAGGTCTGGGGACATGGAAGGGTTGGCAGAAAGTTAACACTTGCGTTTGGCTAGAGTGGCAATGATGTATGTGCTACATAAAGCCAAAGAGAAGATCGGGGTCCTTAATGTCAGGCATTTGCTCCATAGGTGATGTGGAGTCATGGAAAGCCATGGAGCAGGGGAGTGAAATGGGCTGTGTGGTATGTTAAGATAATCACTCTGGCTGCACTGGGCCACACGGCAGAGTGGAGAGATGACTTGAGGCAGGGCGACCAGTTATGAGGCTGTTACAGGCTTCTGGGCTTCAGATGATGAGGACCTAGTGCAGAGGTGGCAGTGAGGATGCAAGGTAAGGTGTGGAAGTGAGTCACTAGTAGAAGGAGTTGATCAACTTCCAGAGGAGGAGGATGAGCTCATGAAAGCTTAGTGCTGGGTTTCTGGAAAGCACGCCTACCCATTCCTGATGGCCATTTCCTCTTCTCAGGTCATAGCTGCTTACCAGGATGCAGTGAGCTTGTCTGCTACTGGGTTTTATAAGTAAGTATGGTGCTGGTCTCGCCCATCTCACAGTGTGTGGTCATCCTCACCTCAGAAGTTCCCTCCAACATTGAACTCTGTCGGCCTTTGGTCAGGAGAGAGCAGTTCCACCAAAACTCTTATCTCTTCAATGGATTTCCATTAATTTCAATTTAAAGATGCTCTAAAATACACAGATTACCAAATGATGTGTCAAGAAGGCAAAAGCAGCTGCGGCCATATCAGAAGATCTGCGTTCTAGCTCTGGTCTTAAAGTGTGCTGTTCCACCTGGGGAATCAGTGATTCTCTGAACCTGTTTCCTCATTTATGACATAGCAGGACAATTACCAACCATTCCTCCCTCAGTATCTCCCTGCAAGAACCCGAGTGTCTGGTGTTCTGAGTTACCCACGTGTGTTAATTTGTACTACGCATTTATGGAATGGAAGGAGGATTTAGAGCATGTGAGCTTGTTCCAAAATGCAGAATTCAGTGGAACTTAAAGTGAGCATTAGAAAAGAGCACACATCTTCTGCAACTTTAAAATTCAGTAGCAGCAGAAAGAGCTACAGACGCTGCCCATCTGATTTAGAAGCTGTAAAAAGATATGATCATGTTTACTGTCAGCCGTAATGTTTTAGCTTTCTCTGGGAAGTTCAACTAGGACCTTTTCTCTCACAGATCAATGGATTTGGAAAATAGTATAATGTTTGCTTTAAAAGGTCTTGTGTGAATGTATGAACATATGTATATTTTCTATATGTAATATATATAGTATATATGTGTTATACATATAAACACATACATCTATTACATATATATTAGGCAAAGTAATGTTTTCCCAGTGCTCCCTGGGTTATGTAATATTTGACTTAACACAAACACAAACTAGTGCCGATTTACTCATAAGTTCCCATTTCACTTTTGGAGTTAATAAAACTGGGGTTATATAAGGGAACCCAGATGAAGATGGTGATGTCAGAGGTCAAAGGAGGATGGTTTCTCCTGGGAGAAGCCTTTCCCTCAGGTCTGTATTGGTTTTGTTTTCCTGCAGATTCTGATCATATCAGCTCACATTATTTCTGTGTAATGTGTAGAACAACATAGATACATAACTATAAACTCTGGGTGTGAGAATACACACACACACACACACATACGTATACACAGATATACATGACTCATGCAAAATTGGAATTGTATAAGATACTCAGGATTGAAAAAGAAAAAAAGTATGCGAGAACATCTGCTTTCATTAGTATCAGTTTCCTCAAATCGCGTGTTGACTTTTAGAAGGGGCCAGTGGATGAGGCGTAATGCAGACAAGTGGCTGCTTAAAGATGCACCCAGGCTGCATGAGATACTGATCTTCTTAGCTTTCACCTTGAGAAAGGTGAGCAGCCCTGTGAGCAGGTGAACTTGCACGAGCAGCCTAGGAGCCAGCACAGGCAGCACCTTTGGTTCTGAAGATCTTGAATTCTAATTCAGTAGGTCCTTTGGAGTGTGACTTTCATGTCCTTCATGAGCTCAGGCAAATCTGTCACCTGTTTCTACCACGTAGAGGCCAGCACGCTGATACTAAACACTGCTCGGCTGTACAGGATGATTCCTATAAGGGACATTGGTACAATAGGGCAGAGACAAGAGACAAAATTCTCTGGAATATCTGGGTTTCAGTAATGAGTTCAAAATATTCAAAACACATGGACGTTTTTTAAGAACAGCTGAATGAAAAAATAAAACCTTTGGGGTCTTGAGATTTTGTAGGACAAGCTGTGTGAGTGTGTATGGGTGGGGGGCATGCTCATCTTAACACATGTGCAGTATTTTCTGTTTTCTCCCCCAGAGCACCCGATGTTGGCTACAGCTTTGAGACAAACTCAGGGAATCCCTTCAACTACTTCTCGTATGGGGTGGCTTGCTCTGAAGTGGAAATTGACTGCTTAACAGGGGATCATAAGGTAAGGAGTTTGCAAAACATTAGTACTAAACGGGAAAAGAGAAACAACTCAATTGCAATACCAAGAGCTGATAGAGACAAATTTTCTTGTTGGAAAAATAACGCCTTACACCAAAGCTTGGCAAACTTCATATAAAAGATTGAAGAGTAAGTATTTCAGGCTTTCTAGGACACAAAGACTGTGTCAACCACTCAACTCTATCGTTGGGGCATGAAAACAGCCATAGACATATGTAAACAAACGAGTGTGGCAGTGTTCCAAAAAAATGTTATTTATGCACACTGAATGTGAATTTCATATAGTTTTCAGGTGTCACAACATATTCATCTTCTTATTTTTGTCAGTCATTTAAAAATGTAAAAACTGTTATTAGCTCACAGGCCCTACAAAAACAGGGGATGGGCTGGATTCAGCCATGACTTGTAGCTTGTTGACTCCTTCTAGCATGATCCACCCAGACCCAGGTTTGAAGCCCCAGGAACCTGGGAACCTACCATTCCTACTCACGTGTGGGTGTGTGCACACTTATTTCCAATTACTGAGAGGGCATCGCCACTCCCATCCCCTCCCGAGCTGCTATGAACTCCAACTTCGGCAGTGACGATGGCAGTGGAGACTGGCAGGGACATGAACACCCCTGCCTGAGCGAGCCCAGGGCACTCAGCTTGTGAAAATACTGTTTGGGTTGGCATTACTAATCTAAGGGTCTCCAAGACCCATCTATCATTTCTCACATCCCCTTCTGCTCAAACTGCTTTTATTTTGCTTCTGCTTTAGAATCTCCGCACAGACATCGTCATGGATGTTGGCTCCAGTCTGAACCCCGCCATCGATATTGGACAGGTAAGCTCGTGGGGGACCAGAGTGGTGATGGACTTGGCCACTGGTGTGCCCCATCCCCTCCTAGGGTCACCAGCCACAGCATCTTGTGCAATGTCGTTTTTAAGCAGATCTGAACATGGTACCAAGTGAGTCTCCCTGAGAGCGGGGTTGAGATAGATGAGAGCCCACCCAACTCTTGAGGCAGAAGACAAGTCAATGTGGATTAACTTGGAAAGGGCTCTCACACCTCAGAGAGCAAGGTGATGAATGGTGAAAACATTGGGTGCAAACACACACACACACACGCACAGTTTGAGAGGGAGCATAACGTAGAATAGAGGTTCAGTTTGGGATCGATGTGTGGGCAGTGAGGTCAGAGGAGTTCTCTCCCTCATCATTCTTTTTCCACCTAGGACAGCTTTTTGTTCTGCAAGAAGTAAATGCTACCAAGCGTGAGTGGGGGCCACTGGGGGCAAAAGACATGTGTTTGAGTAAGAGGAGTAAAGAAATGAATGTCCTGAAGAAATCACTTTTGGAAAATTTGAGAGTATTGGGCAGAGCAGGTGGAACAGGAGACAGAGAGAGGAAGCCAGAACTGAAGTACGGAGCACCTGGTAGAAAATGTAAATCGTATTTCTCACAGACGGACCCTTCCTGAGTACCCAGAAACTTAGTTGCTAGTCAATCTGTTCACTAATTCATTGAACAACCACAGGGGGGAGCCCCTACTATGGCAGGCACTGAACTTGGCACCACAGACACAAGATGATTAGCACCTGGTCTGCTCCTGGAACAGGCTTGATTAACTATGGCGGTGCCATTTGTCACAATTCTGAGCAGTGAGGCTGAGAGAATGGACCTGTGGGCCAGCAGAGCATGGCAGGTGCCCTAAAAGATGTCTGTAAGCCATAGCAGGGACACGCTTTCTCTCAGAGGGAAGGCAGGCCTGGGAGTTCAAAAAGCCTGGAATCTACTGTCCAAGGAATTCCTTGTCTCTTGTGGGGCTGCTCAAAAGCGCGTGGTCCCACTCTGCACACAGGAGGAGTGTGGGCCCTTGAGGGACTCTCAGCAACCGTTAGCCGGTGAGCTGGCTTCTCAGCTTAGGGTTGCTATTTCTCCAGTGGCAACATAGAAGGAACATCTCCACCTGCCCTGCGGCAAGTTTTAATGGGAAATTATGCCTACCATTGAGTGACCCTCTTGGAATCGCTGACAAGTTCAGAAACGCCTTCAGTGTTAACGCCTTTACTCTGCCCATGCCAATGCCTGGCGAAGTTCCAGATAGGTTATCCTGGGCTGGGGCTGGAGCCAGGTAAGCAATGGAGGGCTGTTTCCAGCTTCTTTCCAGGCCCCACTCCAGAGAGGGCTTGGTGCGCATTGTGGGAAGCAGTGCCTGTCCTTGGAGGGGGAGAGGGGGCAAGGTAGCAACAGTCTCTGTCTGCCCTGCAGGTGGAAGGGGCATTTGTCCAGGGCCTTGGCCTCTTCACCCTGGAGGAGCTGCAGTATTCCCCCGAGGGAAGCCTGTACACCCGCGGCCCCAGCACCTACAAGATCCCTACATTTGACAGCATCCCCATTGAGTTCAGAGTGTCCCTGCTCCGTGACTCCCCCAACAAGAAGGCCATCTATGCATCCAAGGTAGGGCCATCTATGCTTCCAGGGCATCCGATTGCCCTGGGTCTGTGCTGCCTTCTGGTCTACATGGTGGGAGGCCACAGATGGTGATGAGATGTTCCAGCCGCTTGCCATGTGGAGCTGCAGGGGGCTTATCTGGAAGAGAGAAGAGGGCTTGATACTAGCTTTGGTGAGGGTGGTGGAGGGGTGGGAAGTCCTGCCTGAGAACCAGGGAACTGGGTGGAGGGTGACCCCCACCTCCATGTGGTCAAAGCCAGCTCCTTTGTGTGCACTCAGAGGGATTCCTTAATCCAGTCCTGTAGGTCAAATCTTGACCTACACCCATGTCTCAGGTGTGCATCCCTGGTGCTTGGTCCTAGAGATGACCTCACAGATACAGCACCCCTGTGGTCCCAGGAGAAGCAGCATGTTCCCTGCAGATGGGGCAGCACCTCAATGAACATCCCTTCACCTCTTTCAGTGGCTACCACCTGACCTTAAGCCTTGATCGGCATGCCTGAAGACTTATAACCATTCTCTATTTCCTCCCTGTCCCAAATAAGTATAAAAAAATGGTTGAAAATCAATTAAGCTGATTGATATAGTCCTAGGTCTAAGAAGAAAGACAGAAAATCACTTGTAACCAATTTGGTCATCTCATGGTTTACTTTCCTTTGGGGGTGGGTGGTCTGGGCCACTTTGTGGTCCTTGCCGTTGGCTCTCCCACTTTAGCATGCATCAGAACCATTGGGAGCTCATGGCAAAAATGCAGTTCTGTACGGCCCACCTCTGAAATCTTGATCCTATAGGTCTGGGATAGCACCCCAGAACACGCGTTTTAAATAAGTGCTCCTAGTGATTCTGATAGAGGTAGTCTCTGATCTATGCTTGGAGGACAAAACAACCTCTGCTAGAAAATGTTTTAATTCCTGTTTGTCATGAGGCATATATTCCAGCAGATGCTGTAAGTATAATATGGGTGTCTATAAATGTTGGTGTCAGAATTGCAAGTAGATTGTTCCCATAGCCTGATAATGGAAGAAACGGTTAAAATTCATGTGAGGTTTTTTTTCTCTATAAAATATAATTATTTAATGTAACTTTTAATGATACATTCTATTCGCATGTTGTCGTCAGAGAAAATCACATAGCAAGAGTTAACAAAACTGTGCCAACAAGGCTGAGTCATTTACTAGATGGGTTGTTCTGAGCCCCTGATTGATTTTGACTGCTCTTCCTGCCTTGCTTGGTGTGGCCCCTTAGTGCTGGCTGGGGTTCCCACGCAACACCAGCACTCCTGGTCTGGAGCTTGGGGCTACTTCCCCTGATTCTCTGTCCTGCACTCTGTCTTCTCAGGCTGTCGGGGAGCCGCCCCTCTTCCTGGCCGCCTCTGTCTTCTTTGCCATCAAGGACGCCATCCGTGCAGCTCGAGCTCAGCACAAAGATTATGATATGAAGGAACTTTTCCGTCTAGACAGCCCTGCCACCCAGGAGAAGATCCGCAATGCCTGTGTGGACAAGTTCACCACCCTGGTAACGATGCCTCTCAAGTGCCCACACAGTCCCGGGGAGGCCCGGGCAGAGGTCTGTGAATTGCAGGGGGTGCTCTGCAGAGGGGAGGGGGAGATGTTAGGTTCTGTCTCAACTGGGCAGCCCTGGGTCAATGCTGCCCTTCACTGTGCAATTAAGGCACCCCCTTGGACTTGCAGGAAAATAACAAGAAACCCCCGAAAGCTGCAGCTTGTAGCTGGGCCTCCTTAAAGGAAGGAGGGCTGTTTGATGCACAGCCATGACCCACAGGTTTCATTATTTTCCAGGAAGATGAGGGTGATGGGTAAAACTCCAGAAGAGCCTAATCTTTAGTGTCCACCACAAGCATTTTTGAGACCCTTCTTTCTTAAAGACACCGTGTGAGGATCTATGGAGATGAAGAGAAAAAGAGGAATTTATTCATTTATTAGATGGACCCCATTTGTTCTGTAATTACCATGTGCCATGCTGATACTGGGGACTCATAAGTGCCATTGAAGACTTTGGTGGCCTTTTAGGAAACCAGATGATCACATTGTATTGATTGGTTATTAGCTTGGATCTGTGTGTAGCAGAATGTAACAGGAGTTCCATGGTTGTTGGAATCATTCTGGGAACATGTGAGATACTTATAGTGGACAATGCCTGGTAGCCAAAGACCATGCCAGGACAGTTTCTTCCACCGCTGGAACCTCAGAACCAGCCCAGCCTCTGAGTTGTGATGAAGTGGGCACTGCACAGATAGGACTCTCCAATTGCCTTTGCATGGCAGGCTTTGTTGAGTTAGCAGAACCGGGTTCTTCCTGATACCCAAGTTGGATTTCCTCCTAGGTATTTGATAGGAAATTTGATAGGCCTTTCGGGTTTAGAGATGAAGTGGGTAGTCATGGACCCAAAGTGTTCCAGGGATGGGGAGGGTACAGGAGATCCCTCGGGGCAGACAAGTCTGCCGTCCCGGACCTCAGCACTGAGGAGGAGGAGACAGATGGGTCTCCAGTCAGGCCACCCTGCAGGTCTGCCAAGAGCTTTAGCTGTAGAGTGAGAACCGCAAACTATATGTGTAGCTCCCAGGCCATGAGGATGCCCACAGCTGTGCAGCAAATTTCCCACAGCCCAGAACCTTCCCACATGGCCCCGATACTGACAGTTCCCCAAACCCCATTCCCTGAGAGGAGAGGTGCTGCTTGGCTCCAGTAAGCTTGCACAGGTTACAAAGTTAGCTCCTTGCAGACAATCTGATACAGAACTCAATGATCTATTGAGCCACTCTGAGGCCCCAGACCTAAAGCAAAGATTCTAGTCCAAGCACCTCTGCTGTGTTTCAACACACCAGTGATTTAAAATCCCAGCAAAGGATTTGCATAAACAGCTGAATCTATGAACCAATCACGCTTTTGAAGGACTGTGAGTGCCACATAAGAAGGGACCACTTCCGTGTTTGTCCAACCCTGTATCTCCATAGCCTAATACAGTGCCTGCCACATGGAAAGTGCTCCATGAAAATAAAGGATTGACTAGGAAATTGAGGGGCCCTGTCCAGGGGTCATTCCCACAGTTGGGACGGCAGAGTGGTCTTTGGTCTTGGAATGGTGGTTGGCAGCGGTGGGAGGTGGCATGTGTGGGAGAGGGCAGGAGGGGACACTGTGTTGCATGCTATGAAAAGACCCTGGCAGTGAGTCTTCTGTTGTTCTTTCCTAGTGTGTCACTGGTGTACCAGAAAACTGTAAAGCCTGGTCTTTGAGGGTCTGAAGAGAAAGCTTGCAACAGAGTCTGCTTATGCTACACTGGGGCTTCCATGGAGCACGGAGCATAATGCTGCAGAACATGAATCTATAAAACTCACAGGATGGCAGTGCTGTGATTCATCAGGATGGTGCTTGGAAGAACACTGAATGCATTGGAAGATTTTGATCAAAAATATTATTTGCAAACATAATAGTCAGCCAAATCAGAACTGTTAGCCCAAGCAGTTAGTATGCAATTAGGGTCATTCCACGTCTGTCTTAATCATGTATTTGAAGTAGGTTTAGGAAGTATTTGTGCTATATCTTAACTCACCAGAAACCCTGTATAAACTCAAGTGCTGACAGTGTCTGTCCTTCAAAGAGGATTCCACAAATCTCCAGAAGCTTAAACCAAAGTTACTCTAAATCTGTGTGCTTTTCCTCAAAAGCTTTTCCTATACACCAATGTATGCCATATGACAACCTCAGATCCATACTTACTTTGCAGTGGGGCAGTGGAGTGAGATTCAAACCCCTACTCACCTTTGGGTCATAGGAAGAGAACAAAGAATGAAATAAATTCAAGGTTAATTGGATCCAATCTTGCTAAGCTGCATAGAGTAAGATTATTCTCTAACACCAAAAGCCAACCAGCCCAATTACTGAGTGCCTACAATGTGCTAGGTTTCTTTCTCTTCGCCCTCGTGCATTTCAAAAAAAAGGATCAGCTTTAAAAATCTTCATTTGAACCCAGAGTAATTTCCACTAGGAATGCTGCTACCAAAATCAAGATCAGCCAGAGCAAAAACAGTCAAGGAGTCGCATTCTCATCCAACTGTGTCTCTAACTATCTGTGTGATCTTGGACTCTCACTGCCCTTTTTCTGTGCTTCATTTTACTGCAAAATGAAAGGATTCAACTGGCATATCTTTAAGGTCTTCTCCAGCTCTAAAAGTGTATCAATACATGACCTGAAAAGTCATCATATAAGAGATCTATAGCTACAAAGATGTGGCTCCCCGACTACGATGAGATATCTGGGCCTAATGAACTCAGCTTAGGTTCCCCCCAAGTCCCTGAGGTTGGTAAAGAGGACAGGAAAAAGGCAAGTACCTCCTCTCATTGCTCCAATAGTGATTTCATCACTACATGGTGCTGGGTGGACAATGTGACATTGCCATGTGCCTTCAATAAATAAAACATCCAGCCTTTTGCCAGACAAGGTCCATGGTTCTGGCCATGGAAGGAGGATAGTGGAAACCATGCAGCTGAGCCTGGTGCTTGATGTCATTCATACAGTAAATGATACTGTCAGCTGGTTGGCGTATGAGAAATGCATATTAATCGTCATAATCACACCCAATGCTAATATCTGTGGTCTCTTAGCCAGCCCTCATTTCTAGAGAATGCACATGCCAGACACTCACATTCACTCACATTGACACACACACACACTTTCTTACAAAATTCTCTCCCTCAGAGTATTCTAGACATACTGGCTGTCTTACAGCACAATTAAAACGGAAGAGCTTTAGAAATTGAACTAGTATTTACACTAAGGTCCACACATGTCTGTTTCATTGATTTTATGGAATGTTCTAGGGCAGAACCTGAGACCGAGATGTGTCAATTCTCATTAGTGAGGCTGTAAGGGCTGAACAATGACTGAATTCCCTTCTGAGCTTAGGAACAGAGGCAAGGCCCAGTGGTCATGAAGATCAAATGAGCAAGTGCTTTGTGAACTGTCAATCACTGTGTTACACTGGGTGTTGTCCTCTTTCGACACCTAGCCTTGCCCAGCTGTCTTAATCTATAAACTGTCTCAGGTCTACATTGTAAAGTGAAGATCCTTGGTCTTGGGGTTGCACAAGGGTTGCAGCCAGCACTGCCTGCAGGACCACACTGCAACCTGCAGAGGGCGATGGAAGACTGGACTTGAGACAGTAGTCTCCTGTGGGCGCAGCAGCCTCGGGTCTATGGTTAGTTACTAGGGAGCTGCTTTAGGACCTCGGAGTAGCCAAGTGTCTTCAAAAGTCTCTTCAAGAGCTGAATTTGAAGTCATCTCAGGGTTTCAGATGGACAACATCTCCTCAAAGGAGCTCTTTGAAGACGTGGGTCCGCCCTGGGGGTCTGAGCTCCTGAGGAATGGCTAGTAGGGAGAGGGCAAGTATTACTTTCTGAGTATCTACAACTTAATCAGGTGCCAAATTTAGTGCTTTACTTGCAAGGTCTCATTTAATCCTCCCAGTGGTCTTAAGAGGTCGTACTTTAATCTCTGTAACTCCATGAAGGAGAAGCCCAACCATAGCCACGCAGAGGGCTTACTCAGAGACCTTTACTCCTGGAGGGCCACCATGGCCCCTGGGCTGCAATGAGGCCATACAAGCCAGGAGTTGATCAGCCTATCAGAGTAGACCCATGCTAAGCAGGCCCACAGAGGCTGGTGGAGGCACCAGGATGCCCATCTGTTCACCTGCTGGCAGGGGTAGGATTCTCACGTGGGCGAGCAAGCTGCTGTTGTCTGAAGGCAGCTGATGAACCTCCTTCTACTCCAGAGCTAAGGTGGCTGGGAGGCCAGGATGGGAGGACAGGATGGATGGAGGTTGTGGGAGGAACCCCAGGCATGGGATAAGGACAGAAATAGTCCTGGCTGATTGATTTATGACTGGGAACAGCCCTGAGCCCATGATATTTTTATCTTTAGCTGAGGAGGAGCCTGGAAACCATTCCATTTGCTGCCTATTTTAGATCCTGGGCTAAGGCTATCAGAACATGCAGCTTCCTTGACCTGCTGAGGTTGACATCACCCTGGGGCCCCCGTGCCCAAGGGCTCACTCTTTTGTCTCTATCCTGAACTGGGGGAGTACATGTCCCTAAGGCAAGAGACAGATCCTGTGACAATCTTGTCACCTGAAACAAAGCAGTCCAGTGATGGGAGTGGAAAAGTCAGGCACTACCCAAAGGGGTTTGGCGTCATCTCTGCCCTTGAACTCACCCGACCCTGGCCTTGCACAATCCCCCAAACCAGCTCAGCATCCCGGAGCTTGAAAGACCTTGGGGACCATCAACCTCAAGCTCTTTATTTTAGAGCTGAGAAATGTAAGCCCAGAGAGGGTAACTGAACTATTTAGGGTCCCACAGGTTTTTAATGGGAGAGACAGGCTTAAAACAAGGCCACCTGACTCCTAGTCCAGACTCTTTCAACTAAATCATACATCCACTTGTCCAGTGAGGCTTCTCTTGTGCAATTAAATCATTTATACACTCATCAGGTGAGCTTCTCTTATGCAATTGGGTCAGATTTCTGGGGGACATGATAGAAATATAGCTATGCTGGCTGGGAAGAACATGTGGAGAGCTTGAGGCCCAAGAAAATCACAGCAGCAAGGAGGGGCATAAGCTTACTACTGCCTAGGACAGGAGGCTAAAATGGGATTCCTTCTTAAGCCCCACAAGTAGGAACAAAATAGTATGTGTAAAACATCCCCTCATTTCAAAGTGAGGTGCTAAGTCATCTATGTGAGACCTGGGAGGGGGCAGCTGGAAACTGATCTTGCCACCTTTAGCTCATCACCTACTTCAAAGGAATAAAGGATTGAAATATAGAGTTGAGAGATTGGAGAGAGAGGACTCTTGTTTTTGAAGATTGGCCATTAGCTAACATCTGTTGCCAATCTCCTTTTTTTGTTGTTTGTTTCCTTCTCCTTCTCCCCAAAGCCCCCAGTAGATGGTTGTATGTTCTAGTTGTGAGTGCCTCTGGTTGTGCTATGTGGGACACCGCCTCAGCATGGCCTGATGAGCGGTGCCATATGCGCACCCGGGATCCGAACTGGTCAAACTCTGGGCAGTCGAAACAGTGCATGCAAACTTAACCACTCGGCCACGGGGCGGGCCCCAGAGAGGACTTTTTTGAAGATAGCAAGCTGTACACCCTCCTTGCCAAAGAGGGGGCATGGGAGGAGAGAGAGAGAGATTGTGTGTGTTGTGGGAGGAAGGGTTCGCCCCCGCCAGGCCCTTGGAGGGGCAGCTTCAAGTGAACCGTTCAGAGACCCAAACCATGACAGCTGCTTGAGAAGCTGTGGTTGAATCAGCCTGAGGCAGCAGGACAGTAACAGGAAGGCAGCAAATGTGAGCTTCCCTTCATCCAGTGTCAGGGCAGGGATACTCGTTGGCCACAGTGGAGGAAACCACCCAGGAGGACTGCCTGGAGGGGATGATGTAACCCCAACAGAAGGAGGTACAATCCTATGCCCATGGACCAAAGTAGCCTCAGGTCACCTTGCTCTAGTGTCGCCCATGAGAAATACTCACATATCCTTGCCTTGCCTCCTTTGTTCCAGCCTGACATCCACTCCCACCCTCCCCACCTATTATATATATATATGCACCAAACATCAGAGCTCCAAAATATATGAAGAAAACATTTACCAAACCGAAGGGAGAAATAGATAGCTCTACAATAATAGTAGGAGACTTCAAAACCCCACTATCAATAATGAGTAAGACAACTCGACAGGATCAATAAGGAAGTAGTAGATTTGAACAACACTAAAAGCCGGTTGGACTTAACCTACATATACAGATCTCTACCATGCTTTTGTGACAGTCTGAGAGTGAGACCAAGGGTCCTTTTCCTGAGATTGAGCCCTGAATGTTGGGAGGAGGGGCACAAGAACAGTGGTGTCCAGGCTGCTCCCATCCTTCTGATATGCTCCTGCATCAGCCCTGGGAGCAGAGAGCACATTTCTGAGAGTCTGAGCAGCCTGTGGCTTTCTTCTCTCTCCTCACAGCTCTCTACCTCCAACACATCCTAGATGGAATGGAAACCAAGTTCCTTTCCCTGTGCAGCCAATTGTCCCAACCTTTGAGCTTTGACAAATATTGAACTGGCCCATGCATTTGCCCTGTGTTCTTCCTCCCACAAGGCAGTCAGTGTATTCCCATGGTACCTCCTTGCTGCATGACACCCTTGAGGGGTGCTGCCTTTCCTTGCTTCCCACCTAGGCTAGCCTGAGTCCCTGTCCTGGGGTGGTGGCAGGCACCACACCTCAGCCCATGCTTGGTTATTTAGGAACTGAGTCTAACGTGTGTGGGGCTAGCCAAGCCCCTCTGCTTCTCCCCCTCTTCTCTCCTCTCTCTTGGGCAAGTCACTTAGCTACTCTGAACCTCAGTCTTTTCATCTGTAAAATAGTCATGGATAACTCCCTCGCCTCAGCTGCTCTTATGAGGATTGAAAGAGGAAGTGGGGTTACAAAGCACTTTGAAGAGTGTGAGATTGTTCTTTCCAGGCCTTTGACTGTGCCTTAAAGGGGATGGACTTCCAGGAGATCATTAGTAAGCTTTGCAAAACACGGTGGGAGGGAAGGTGCAAGAATGAGTCAAACTCTTGACCAAAATGAAGTGGGGGGGGGGGGAACAGGCAGCATGCAGAGGTCTTAAATCAGGTGAGATCAGCTCATATTATCATATTTTGGCACAAATGTGATTTTCCCGGCACACTGGGCTGGGGAGGAGGGTGGCTCTCAGCCCCTCATGGCTGACTAAGTGGCACAGATGAGGTTGGGGGAAGGGCCCACCAGGCTACCCAGCTGTCTTCATAGGCCTTTATCAGAAGGCTGGGAGGAGATAGTCCTTCTCGTTTATAATCCATGCTGTTTAATCTGGTCTGATAATGACAACAACCGACATTCTTATTGCAATTTGCAAGACACTTTACCTTACACTGTTTAATGTAACTCTTGTATGTATTACACTCATACCCATTTTACAGATGAGGAAATAGAGGCTCAGGGGGAGAAGATGGTGGTGCAGCCAAGACCCCTAGCTGTAAAATCATCTGATGAGTTCCAGCCTTGGGTCTCCAGTTAGCTGCGGTGTCATCTTGGACAAACTGCTTAAATCTTTGTATTTCTACTTTCTCATCTGTGAAATGGGGATAATGATGGCTCTTCCACAGGGTTGTGGGGAGGGTGGCTCAGAAAGTGCAGGTAAAGCACTGCACTCAGTGCCTGGCAGGGAAGCCTCTCCTCTTACACAGTAAATGCCTGAGCGGTGACTTGAGCCAGGCCTTCCGATGCCACAGTTTGAACTCTTTCAATAGAGTGGTGCTGGCTCTTAGTTTTTTACTTTACACACTTCTGTTGGCTGCTAGCCTTGGAAAGCACGTGCACACTCACACATACACACATGCACACCTCTCTACCTTCTTATTCTCCTGTATCCCAGTCTCAGAATTCAAGGGAAGGCGGGAACCCGGCTTATTGCCAGATGGAAAGTACCTACCACAGAAAGAAGCCTCCCTTCGTCTCTTTCCAGACCCAGAGCAGCCACTTCGGTCCAGGTACATCTCAATGGTCTCAGGAGGGTGAGGGGAAAGCACCACTGACAATCGCCCTAGGACTTCCTCCACATTCACTGGGAGGCCCTGATTATCACTAAATGGTAGGAGGAAGGCCCTATTAGGTCGGCCCTGGGTGCAGAATGTATGTCTAACAGAATGCACGTAGTAGTCTTGTCCCATTCCCCATCCTCTTGGAGAGACATGGGTCCCAGAAAAAATCAAGTGGAAGTCTTCTTTGTCCTCTTGGAGGTGGGCCAAGGGCTTCTTTCAAGGACCTATGCACTTCACAGGCCCTTTGGGATTGGTGGTATCGGTCCCATGGTAGCTGGTGACTCTGGAGTGGGTCCAGACTGTCCTATGAGTTACTTTAATCTGACTACAAGTTCTCTCTCCCATCTACCCTCCACCCCCAGCAGGGAGGCCCCAGGGGGCCAGGACTGCACGTCTCTAGGAGATGTGGCTGTGGTGGAGTTGCTGGTAATTTGAGGACCTCAGCTGGTGAGAACACTGGCTTTTGAGAAGCTCAGTCCTCATTTTCCTAAGCCCCACAATCAGATTCTCTCCGTTCTTAACTACACATGCCATGTGCTTGTTCAGGGCCAGGTGCTGGCTAAGCTCAGGGTTGCAGTGGAAAGAACACGGGCTGGAAGTGAATCCTCGGCTCTGCTCTGGCAGCACGTGAGCTCTCTTCCCTCCAGACAATTGCTCACCCTCTGAGCCTCAGTTTCCTCATTCATGAAAGGAGAACAGTAAGACCTACTGTCAGTGTTGTAACATTAAATGAGCTACCCTACGGAAAACACCCAGCACAGCATCTGGCCCCGGTTGAGCGCTCCACAAATGTCAATTTCTTGCTGTTCCAAGATTTTCCCAGCCTCTGTCAAAAATTCTGTGACTTTAGTGGCCAAATACGTTTATACTGTGTACTTGTAGTAGAGACAGTTGGAAATCCTTTTACTGGGTTATGAGTTCCCAGTTTCTCTAAGTGTTGGCTGTTAACAGCTCATAACTGCTGCCTGTGATCTGGAGAATTGCCCTCAGCTAAAAGAGAAGTCACATCATCTGGAGGTTATACGCCCTATGCACCCCTCACCCATTGGGGCAACCCATAGGCGGTGACTGACTGTCACCAGGTGCAGAAGAATGGACCCCTGCCTTAAGGTGTGACCACCTCTGGTGGTTTTGCAATTCTTGCATCAGACTGCTTGAGGGATAAGGCTGAAACTAGACTCTCGCTCAGCCCGCATCCTTGCTTAGCATCTTCCCCTGCCCTACCCTGCTTCCCTCATGCTCTCTGTCCTGAGAGCACTCCCCCAATAAATCACCACATTCAATCCCTTCTAAATCTTTGCTTCTTGGGAACACACCCTATGGCAGATTGTATGCCATTTTCCACTTGCATAATTTAAAAACACATTATATTCTTGCATCCCTGCCCTCTGGATATTGTATGGATAGGAATCCCCACCCTCTTATAATGCAATGTATGGCTGGAAATTCCCAATTTATTGGGAGTCGAGACTCAGTCTAATGAGATCAAGCGTGTGTGCGCTTGGTTGATCTCAACAATACTTTAAATTTCTCCTGAGTCTTAGTCATTATCCATGGCCACTTGCTCCATTCTCACAATAATGTCATCTGGTCAAAGCATCATCAGTTTCCTCTGCTGTTGCTCTGAATGCTCCTCTTTTCCTTAGATAGCAGTTGAATGCCCACATAAAAGTGACCAGAGCTATTGGCCTGGCCTTTGCTGATTTCTCATATGTTAGTGTTTACCTGGGCTCTGAGAAAATTATATCTGTTGCTCAAATGCTATATTGAAGTGTAACATTTTAGAGCCAGAAGGGACAGCCCCAAGGAACCAAGCCCAGTGGTCCTCAACTGGGGGTGATTTTGTCCATTAGAGGACATTTGGCAATGTCTGGAGACCTCTTCGGTTGGCACACTGGAGAAGGGGTGGTGACTTCTGGCATCTGGTGGCTAGAGTCCAAGGATGCTACTAAACATCCCACAATGCACAGAGCATCTGCCTGAAATGAAGAATTATTCAACTCAAAGTGTCAGCAGTGCTGAGGTTGAGAAACCCTGGTTCATTCTACCACCTTGGTATCAGGGAGGTGACTGAGGACTCCGGATGCTGCAGTGGCAGAATTCAAACCTGAGTTTTACTTTCTACTGATCTTGCTGTCTCTTTATGTTGTCATAGGATCAGGCCTATGTAGGAAGTGTGTGATGACAATCTCTCTACAGAATAAAAATCTCCTAGAGCCAGAACCTGTCAAGAAATTCTTATTTCTAAGGGGACACTCATGAGGTATCCATGCCAGTGTGGCGAATTACTCTCCCTGCAAAAAAATATAAATTATGATACTCAACTTTGATATTTGTTTCTAGTCCTTTATCAGACCCACATAATTATCTATTTTGTACTATATTTTCTTAAAACATTTCCATGTGTTGAGACAATCATACCCAGCAGTGGAATGTCTGGTCTATTAGGCATGGCTCAAGTGCTGTGTTTATAACAAGATATGCTGTGCATTTGTTTGCTTCTCTGTGGAATGACTATTTTTTCCTTTAAGAATATTTTTCTTAAATAAAAACAATTTAATTACAGTATTTATTAAACACAAGTAATATGGAGAAAAATAACATATATATTTCTCACCTAGTTCTAAAAATGTTTTACCATGTTTCTTTCCCATGTTTAAAAATTAACATTATAAATACAGTTGAAGCCTTCCATTTTATCCCTCTACCATCAGGTGTTCCCCTTTGCCTTGAGGCAATCACTATCCTAAGGTTGGTCTATATTCTCCTCCTTCATGTCTTTATATTTTTACTGTATATATATATATATATATATATATATATATATATATATACCCATAGGCAGTGAACAATATTTGTGTATGAGTGTGTTTTAAAATTCACACCATCAACAACCAGAATAACTAAAGTTAAAAAGACTAAAATATCAAGTGTGAATAAGATGCAGAGTAACTGGAACTCTCCTACACTGCGAGGGAAGTAAAGTGGTAAAACCAATTTGGGGAACTATTCGAGATTCTCCACTAAGGCTACAAGTATGCATACCCCTGACCCAGCAATTGCTGAGTATATACCCGAGAGAGATGGATGCCCGTGTACACCAAAAGAAAAGTCCAAGATTGATCACAGAAGCACTGCTCATAATTTCCCCAAACTAAAAAAATCCCAAATGAACATCTCCCATACCGTGCACAAATTAATCATGGCATATTCATACGATGGAATCCCAGCACAGCAAAGAGAATGAATAAACTAGAGCTACCACACTTCAATAAGGATGCATCTCACAAACATACTATGGAATTAAAGAGGCCAGACACAAATGAGTGCACACTTTCTGTGTGTATGATCTCATGTATATAAATTTCAGAAATAGGCAAAACCAATCTGTAGGGTTAGAGGTTATGATAGTAGTTCCCTTGGGAGGGTGTAACACCTGGACAAGAGCCAGTGGGGTCTTCTGGGATGCTTGGTAATGTTCTATTTCTTAATCTGGCTGCTGGTTACAAGTGTGTCACTTTGTGAAACTTCATTGAACTATTCACTATGCTTTGTACATTTTTGTGTGTGTATGTTATTCTTCAATAAAGTTTCCTTTAAGAAAACTACATCTGTGATGTTGTATGGTGATCTCCTTCTGCAACTCATTTTTCTCTCTAACATTATGCTCTTAATATGTGTCCATCTTGGCCCATTTGATCTAGTTCAGTAATTTTTCTGTTATATAGTGTTTTATTATATGTATATGCTAAAATTTATTTTTTCATTCCTATACCAATGGATATTTACACTGTTTCCAGTCTTTCCTTACTACAAACAACACTCTGATAAACATCCTCGAACATCCCTCCTCCTGCAATGTGTGAGAATTGCCCTCTAAGGCCCATACCCAAAATGGCATGTCTGGGCATGTCTTCTCTGTTCCTTTAGTTTCAACTGTTCATGTCATGTTTTAGTTGGGTCTCTTATAAATAGTATATATGATTGGGGTGTGTGTCTGTTTAAATGCAATTTGAGAATCTTTCTCTTTTAACTGGCAAAATAATGTGTTTACAGTAATTGCAATTGATAGTATATTTTGATTTGTTTCTATCATCTCATTTGGTGTTTCTCTGCTGACCATGTTCTTTATTTCACTTTTTCTCATTGTCTTCCATTGGTTTAATCAAGCTTTTTCTTTCTTCCCCTCCCCTCTATCCGTTCGGCAGTTCTACATTCAAATTCTACTGTTTTAGAGATAATCTTTAAATCTTTAAAACGCACACTGTATTTAGCAAAGCCTATGTTTAATCAACATTTACATGCAGTCACCAAACAGTGTAAGAGCCTCAGAAGGCAGTAACTCTGATCTCTATTCCTTTCCTTCACATTGCTGTAACTAAGTAGTTTCCCTACTTAGAGAGTAGTTTTAACACTCCCACTAGTCATGGTCCTTGTTATTCTTGTAGTTGAATATTTAGTTCTACTCATATGTTCACCTTCGTTTTTCTCATCATTGCTTTCATATCCCACTCCTTCCTTCTTGGTTCAATTTCCCTCTTTCAGAAACACATCCTTTAGTCGTTTTTCTGTCAGAGTTTGCAGATGGTAAATTCAATCTTTTTGTAAAATATCTTTATTTTGCTCTCATCCTCAAATGATGATTTAGATGGGCACTGAATTCTAGGTAGCAGCTATTTTCTCCCAGTCCTTGGAATGTATTTTTCTGATGTGAGTCTAATTGTCTTTCTTTTGCAGGTAATATATCTTGTCTCCTTAGCTGCTTTTCTTCTGTTAAAGGATTTTATTTTAAGGCATTCCATTATTGAGGTATTTATTATGTTTGAGATTCACTCTGCTTCTTCATTCCTATGTCAACATCAAGGATGTTGGTGGGGTCCACTCCACACGGTCACTCAGGAGCCCAGGAGAACAGAGGCTCCATCACCCAATAGTTGCACCACCTGGAATATGAAGTCTTTTAGGGGTTCTTCCTTTTGACATTCTGGCTTTGAGTTCCCTCTTCTTTTCTGGAACTTGGGAGTTTCCCTTTCTTTCTTTTGAGCTCAGCTGTGTATTAAAAAGTTATGTTACAGGGGCCAGCCCAGTGGCACAGCGGTTAAGTACTCATGTCCTGTTTCTTGGAGGCCCGGGGTTCACTGGTTTAGATCCTGGGTGCAGGCATGGCACCGCTTGGCAAAAGCCATGCTGTGGTAGGTGTCCCACATATAAATTAGAGGAAGATGAGCACGGATGTTAGCTGAGGGCCAGTATTCCTCAGCAAAAAGAGGAGGATTCGCAGTAGTTAGCTCAGGGCTAATCTTCCTCAAAAGAAAAAAAATTTACGTTACAAGGACCAGCCCGGTGGCATAGCGGTTAAGTTTCCATGTTCCACTTGGGCAGCCCTGAGTTTGTCAGTTTGGATCCTGGGTGCAGACCTACGCACCAGTAATCAAGCCATGCTGTGGCAGGTGTCCCACACATGAAGGAGAGGAAAATGGGCACAGATGTTAGCTCAGGGCTAATCCTCCACAAAAAAAAAATCGTTACATTTTCTACAACATTTATATCCATTTGAAGCAGAAGAACATTTATGCAATTAAAGCTTAATGTTGCCAGAAGTTGAATATTTTGAGAGGTTGTATTCTAAAATATTTTAGAGCCCAACTTTCAATTTTATTTATTTTCTGTATGAATTTACACCTCAGAGCCAACTGCTGGAGCACTTGGATTCCGAATATCCCAAAATTAGTATATCTTACTTTTGCACGTTCTAGTTTTTCTTATGTTGTCACTATCCGTCATCAATCAGCTATTCCTTTCTATGTTTGCAAGTATTTCCAAAGTCCATCTTTGTATTCCTAATTGCCACAGCAATTCATTTTATTTAATAATAACCATCCATACAGGTCACGAGTCATCCTTCCAACAAAAATTTAGCACTGCCTACACATGAGGTCTGGGCTAAGCCCCGGAAGGAGAGTAATGATGAACATGTCTCAGAGACTGTCCCGAGTAGCACAGTCTTGTAGGAGAAATCTGAAACATACGCCAACAACCCCACTGCCAGGTGGACTGTGGTAACAGCTGAAGGCACTCAGGGGCAGAAAGCTCTGAGAATTCAGAAAAGACAGTCACCCATGGACGGAGGAACCAGAGAAGGCTTCATGGAAGTAGCCTTTGTACTGGTACTGAAGGATGATGTGTTAGTTTTCTATTGTTGCCATAACAAACTACCACGAATTTAGTGCATTAAAACACCTTGTAATGTACAGCATGGTGACTGCAGTTAATAATATTGTATTGCATAGTTGAAAGTTGCTAAGAGAGTTATTACCCCACAGTTCCGTTGGTCAGAAGTACGAGTATGCTGTGGCTCTGCTGGGTCCTCTGCTTAGAGTGTCCTAAGGTCAAAAAGAAGGTGCTGGTAGGGCTACATTCCTTTCTGGAGGCTCTGGGGATGAACCTGCTTCCAAGCTCACTCAAGTCATTATCTGGATTCTGGTCCTTTTGGTGGTAGGACTGAGGTCCCATTTCTTTGCTGACTGTCAGCTAAGGACCTGTCTTTGCTCCTAGAGGTCACCCACATTCCTCCTCATGCTTTCCATGTGACCCCCTTCAGCAATGGTGGTTGAGTCTGTCTCACGCTTTGAATCTTCTTCTGCCACATCTCTTCTGCCCCCAGCTGGAGGAATTTCTCTGCTTTTAAGGGCTCGTGTGGTTATATAGGGCCCACCTGGATAATTCAGGCTCATCTCCCTATTTTCAAGTCTGTAACCTACATTCCATCTACAAAGTTCCTTTTGCCATACAAGCTAAAAAATGTATAGGATCTAGGGATTAGGGCATGGACATCTTTGGAGAGCCATTATCCTGCCTACCACCGTGGGCAGAATTGACGTCTGAGCCACGCCAGAGAGCGCTTCAGGCAAAGGGAATGGAAAGAACAAACCTTGGAGGCAGGAGACCACGTGCAAGGAGCAGTGAGAACAGCCAGCCTTTCCCTGGGTGTAAACCAGCCAGCGTCTTCCAAATGGTGAGATATGTGTGTAAGCTCTTGGACAGAGTAAGACCTTCTGAATGAGAGTAAGGCAGCCGCAGACTCCTGACCGGAGGGGTGTGGGAAGTGCAGTGCCACTAGGCTCAGTTCTGCAAGTGAAATTGCTATTGTAGGATTTCTGCACTTACTGTGTATGCTTTGTTCCTCAAGATTTAAGTGTGAAGCTGGGCACCTTCAATTAAACAAGTTTTCTTTAATTTTCCGTAGCACAAAGTACCAGCAAATCAGGAGAATGTAATAATTACATATAATCCTGACACTCAGACAGAACACCTGTTAATACTTTGTTGTTTTTGTGAGATGCCTTTAAAACTTAGCAATATATCCACCCAACTTTCCAGGTCTATTAATAGTCTTCCTCGATGTTATTTTTAATGGGTACATAGTTGTCTCTTGTATGGATGGCACCACGGTTTATTTAATGAATCCCCCACAGTTGATTTTGGTTTGTGGCCAAGTTCCCTTACTATTAGAAACAACGCTGAGATGAACATAACAACGTTTGCTTTTAGGGACATGTTGAACAGGATGTCATGAGACTCCAAGCAGGACTGCAGAGGGGGCCTGGGTGCAGTCACAGCTGTTGGGGGAAGGGACCCCTGCCCAGAGTCTTCATCCCAGGCTCTCAGCTGTACCTGTGTGTATTGTTTTGTTGTAAACCTGATCTAGCTGCACCCAAGGGCTCCAGTTGGGACTCTGGATCTGCAGCATGAGGAGGGGATGTCTGCGCAGCAGTTGAGGGCTGTTGAGGACAGTGGCAGGTCAGCCTGGTTTGATCCCCACGGGTGGGGGCTGGGCAGGCTCCGAGTCCTGGTGAGACAAGCCCCCAGGGAGGCATGCTGGATCTTCCTGGGACCCTCCCTTGCAAGTTGTTTCCTTTGAAAGGAAAGGGAAGAAAACAGCGAAAGGCGTGTTGCTTCAATAGGATGAAGGGAGAATGAACAAGTTATTGCTACAGGTGCAACTAGGACAGTGACAACATTTGTGCTTCCTTCACTTACCCAACTCCTGCTTCTCTGTTTCCTCCTCTGCACTCCTTCCCCTGCTTCCAGCTGCCAGAACAAACTGGAAGATCTTACAACTAAATGCATTCCTCAGCAGTTTCCACTGGAGGGTGGGGGCTGACTGGAAAGAATACAGGCGATCTTTCTGGGGTGATGGAAACATTCTGTTTGTTGAATGGGGTGTGGGTTGGGCATCTGTCAAAACTCACTGAATGGTACACTTACGAGGTATGCGTTTCACTAAATGAAAATGATCCTCAATATTTTTTAAAAACTTAAATGTTCTACATTTGCAAACCAGCAGGATCTTGCTATTTATTACAAGTTAACATAAATGGGATATAAGGCAGAGTAAAAACAGGAAGAAAGGCACAGGAGGGGCTGTCCAGGTTTTGCCTCCGGTTGCATCATGAGGGAGGGCTCCCTGGTGGAAGGCTTAGTTTAGTCAGCTCCCACCCTCAGTCCTCTCATCTGCATGAAGGAGACAGACATATGCCCCACCTTGCAGGCTGCTAAGGTAGTAAGGGTTTAAGATCCCCTGTATAACAGCACAGCATGGTGCCAGACACAGGACAGGGAGTCAACATGTGGGAGGCATTCCTGAACCTATGGGAACTTTCCCAGGGAGATCTCCAGCCAGCCCTGGGCTGCTATTATGCTCTGTGATTTCCTGTGTAAGATAGTGAAGAGTCAAGGGGTCTCTGGAATGGGGGAAAGATGTTAGAGGCTGGGGATGCTTCTAACTGCCCTTTCTGAGGGCCAGAGAAATAGCCAAACTCAAGTGTGGGGAAGCATGTTCCAGAACTGCACTGTCCAAAAGAACATTCTGTTGAGATGGACATATTCCATAACTTGTTGTCCATTATGGTAGCCACAAGCAACATGTGACTACTGAGCACTTGAAATTAATTCCAATGTATATATTTAAAAAGCCAGGTGGCTATGGGCCATTGTATTGGACAATACAGCTCTAGAACAAAGAGCAAGTTTGTTCAAAGGACCAAGCTGAAAAAGGGTTTAGAGGCTTCTGGGAGCCTAAGGTGTGGGGTGTGAGGGGGAGCCTGGAGCAGGGCAAGGCCTGAAGGGAGTGGGCTCAGCGTGTGTAGGCTCTTGCAGGCCTCAGGAGGGGTTTTCAGTTTTGCCACCGGGGGCAAGTTGTTGAAGGGTTTTGAGAAGAGGAGTGACTTGGTTCATTTCATGTTTTAAGAAGATCACTCTGCGCTGTGGCAAAAGGATCTGAGGGGAGAAAGTGTGAGAACGGAAGCCAGGGAGGAGGCGATGGTGGTGGTTCAGCCAAGGGTGGAAACTGGAAATGAAGAGAAGTGGACAGATTTGTGGTATCATTTTCAGGAGAATCAACAGAACATATAGCTTTAAAGAGACAGAATGCAGCTCCCTAGACCTGCGTTGTCTAATAGGGTAGCCACTAGCCCCTTGTGGACATTTAAATTTAAATTACTTAAAATTAAATGAAATAAAAAATGTTGTTCATCCGCTCTAGCAACGCTTTAAGTGCTCACTGTTCACATAAGCTATGGGCTGCCATTATTGGACAGTGTGGCTTTGGTGAACATTTTTATCGTTGCAGAAACTCCTATGGGAATGTACTAAGGTCACTTGGGAAAATATTAAAAATGGATCTAGAAGAGACAAAGAAGTCACCAAGTCCAACACTCTCACTTTAGAAGTGACATGCCAGGAACGCTCCAGGTGAAGTCACCTGAGTGGGACCTACCCCAGGCTCTCAGCTGGGAGCCTCCTCCACTCCCACACGCTTTGTAAGCATCATTGGCAGAAACACCAGTTTTCCAAAGGGCTTTGCTTCCAGAATGAAAGGGCCTCTTCAAGAGCAAAGGCAGAACAGTTCTCACTTCTCCCCAAGCTTTTTTCCACGAGGAGGGGGTGGGGGCTGAGGTGAAGGACTCACAGAGGGTGTGATGACCCTGTTTGACAGAAGGCTAAACCAAGGAGCTACTGAGAACAATGGAGTAAGCAGAGGCTCCTGGAAGGCTCAGGCTCGATTCTGACTCAGACCATTTAATAATTCCATAGCAGCCTGGAGAACGAAGGGTGAGATATAAACAACAAAACACAACTACCACTATCGTCTCCAGCTGACATGGCCCACGGCTGGAGGCTCAGAGAACGTGTTTTCAGTCTCTCCTGCAGGAAAGAATGCATTGCCTTCTGAAAACCACACACCACACAGGGAGCCTCATTTTGTCATTCACTCCTTTACCCTCACCCAGTTCCTCTAAAGACATATCAAAGAAGTGGGTTCCAAAGAAACCCCACCAGCTCACACTTTACACACAGGTCTAGACCCCAAGTGGGCCTTGTCCCCAGAGAAGCAAAAAGGAAAAAAAAAACAACACTGAGCTAGCAAAGCTTTCTGGTGACCTGTTAATTCTGGGAACAATGGACTGAGTTCACAGAAAGTAGGTGAAAAGAGAAAGAAGCCTTGTTTTTGTCACCTCTGAGCTTCTGGTTACGGGCAGGGCTTAGCTTCAGAAGAGTCAAGGGGAGGAAGCGGAGGGGCAGCTGCCTGAGGAGCGGGCTTGGGAAGGAGAGGAACATACAGTGGAGGCCAGCACACGTCTAAGGGCACACGATACCCCTCGGACCCTGGCTTGCTAAACCTGGGACAAACTTCATGTGGACAGTGGCAGTGGTTTATGTCCAGCTCAGGCAGCTGAGGACTGCAGCACTAAGCTAAGGGTCCTGGCCCACACGAGACCACGACATTCTGCCTTGATGGAAGCAATGGAGCCCTGGCAGCCTTCAGCATTTCCTGTTGCCCTGTGCCTTCTTGGACTGTGGCCAGATGATCCACGACTCTGACATACTAATAAGTCATCTCCCTCAGTCAGTGCTTGGATTCCCATGTCTCACATTAGTGATGTCTTTGACACTTGAATAGGACAAAGACAGCAACCCTTAGCTGAGCACTGCCTATGTGTGGGCATTGTGCTAAGTGTTTCACGTGCATTAACTCAAATAAATATCACAATGCCCTGTAGGACTAAGCTATCTCCACTTTACCAATGATGAAAATGAGGCTCAGAAATGTTACAGTAACCATATGATCCAGCAGTGGTGCTCTTTAGTATTTACTCAAATGAACTGAAAACTGATGTCCACACCAAAACCTGCACATTGATGTTTACAGCAGCTTTATTTATAATTGCCAAAACTTGGAAGCAATCAAGATGTCTTTCAGTATGTGGATGGATAAGTAAATTGTGGTACATCCAGACAATGGAATAGTACTCAATGATAAAAAGAAATGAGTTATTAAGCCGTGAAAAGATAAGGTGGAAACTTAAATGTGTATTACTAAGTGAAAGAAGCCAATCTGATAAATCGACATACTGTATGATTCCAACTACATGGCATGCTGGAAAAGGCAACACTAAAGAGAGCAAAAAGATCGGTGGTTGCCAGGGGTTAGTGGGAGGGATGGATAAACAGCTGGAACATAGAGAATTTTAAGGTAGTGAAACTATTTTGCATGATACTATAATGGTGGATACAGGCCATTATACATTTGTCAAAAACCATAGAATGTACAACACTAAGAGCAAACCTTAATGTAATCTGTGGACTTGGGTGAGAATGACGTACCAGTGCAGGTTCATTACTTGTAACAAAGGTGCCATTCTATGGAGGAGGCTGTGGTGGGGGAGGGAACTCTAATTTCCCCTCAACTTTGCTGTGAACCTAAGATTGCTCTAAAAAATAAAGTCCATATTAAAAAAACAGCTTCAGCACCTGTCCAAGGTCCCAGCACTAGTGGACACAGAACTGGGACCCAAATGCAGGGCTCTTTCATTCCAAATGCCATGTTCTCCACCTTCATGCTATCCCACCTCACTATAGTCTTTCATAACCTCACAAACACTTTTGGTTTTAGTTCACAGCTTTAATTTATAGTTATTCCATGACGTGGGCATTAATCCTGTTTCCCAGATAAGGAAATAGACTCAGAGAGCCCAGCTAACTCACTCAAGTCACAAACTGGGTGAGAGAGTAGCTGAGTCAGAACTTGAATCTAGGCCAGCTGACTTGAAACTGTGCTCTTATCAGGTAACACATTGCCCTCCCTGATCCAGAAACTCATGTGACCTAGAAATACACACAGAGTGCTGTCTGGGCTGATTGCTTTCACCTATCAGCTACTTCATGACTTTTGCTAGATGGTGAGTTCCATCATCTAGCAGTAGATGGAGCCCTGTGTACCACAGGACTCGGGTCATGTCTCCATCAAGGCAAGATGCACAAAATCCAGCTTTACCATGGGTCCACACCCAGAACAAAGGGGTTTGTGATAAATGGAGAGAGAATGGACCAGGGAGGTAACTGGGCTAGGGTGCTGGGAAATTGAGATGCAAGCCCGGCACCTCACTTCTCACTAGAGAAGGCTCAGCAATTCTTCCCACTAGCACAATGGAGTTCTGGACGACCCCATGGGTGTCCATACCTCCTGGTTGTGGGGGGAAGCCTGCAGCAGCAATGGAGAAGGCCCTTTGGAAACACTGGGGACATTCCAAATTCCCTTGTCCCTGTGTCCTTTCTCTAAAGGCAAGTTTGACAATGGCTTCTCCTCCTCTACAAGCCTAGAATTTGCCTGACTGAAATCCCAACCATGTGCTTGTTTCCCCTCTCCTTCTGACCCTCTTTCTTCCCTTCACTTCTAGGCCACACCTCCTTCCCTTTTCTCTCCTAGGAAAGGAGGAGATGAAGGGTGCTGCACATGTTTGTCTCTCTGTCAGGTTGGTACCTCTCTTTCTTGGCCAAAGTCTGCACTCTGGTCCACTGATTTCACTACTTTATTAGGGGCCAGTCTGGGAGTTAGTAAAATGTTGATCACACAGCCACCCTGCTGCAGAAAAACAACTCAAAACTTAAGTTGAGAACCATGGAGGCTGTCAATGTAGAGCTGGGCAGGTTGTACACTGTCCAAGGGTGAAGGTGTTGGTGATGAGTGGGGTCTGAAATAGAGATCTTGCTATCCTTACCATACGGTGCCCCCTCAGCCCAGAGGGGCATCTCTAATGAACACAGAAATGCCAAGTGGCCTGAGGTACCTTAAAGAACAATGGTGATCGCTGTCCATAATGAGCATTATTGTTGTTATTTTTATTCCTAGGTACTTCTTGACAGTGAAGAAGGAGGCCGAGCTTGGGAGTCATGGCTCTGGGTTCAATGTAACTTCTCCACTTACAAGAGGTAAGAACTTTCTAAGTCTCTTGGACTCCATTTATCCAACCCGAAATTCTTCCAAATACATATTCTTAGTGACCCTCATAAAAAAAGGGAAAAAATCTCTGTGAGGAAAGCAAAGTATGGGTTACCGTTCCCATTTAAAAGAGAAAAAATTAAGTGATGTGCCTAAGGCCACCAAGTTAGTAAGCGGTGGAGAAAGGATGGAACCCGGGTCTTCTTTTCTGGTTCCGGTCACCCAGCCCTAGCCCCATGAACACACACAGGTATCACACCTATATGCATAGGTGTGATTGCCAAAGCATCTCACATTCATTGTCTTATTTGAGTCTCAAAATGAACCAGATGAGGAAGACAGTGGATATATTTAGGGTGAGTCATACTCATGTCTTGTTTATCCAACACTAGAGGGATGAGTGTCCAGAATTAGCCACGAACACAGTCAGTGAACACAATTTACTGGCCATCCACTAAATGAAATTCTCTTATTTTTGCATAGCCCTTTGCCGTTTAAAATGCACTTCCAAATATAATATTGGAAGGTCTCATTTGACCTTTACAACTCCGGGAGGAAGTGGGGCAGTGCAGATAGTGTGGGTTTTACAGAGGAGGGTGGGGCTGTGCTGAGGACTGGGCTGACTTGCCTGAGCTCACCCAGCTGAGGGCCAGAAGCGCAGCTCAAACTCAGGCTCTCTAGTGCTAGACCAGCGCCCTTCCCAGGATACCCTGGGATACCCTGTGCCTTGAGCGATGAACTAACCTAAGGGTTTTCAGAACTCCTGACGGCTTGCTGGAGCCACTCCAGGGCTTCTCCAGGAGGTTTGTGTGTACAGGAGGCGGAGAGGAGATAATTGTAAACTGCCCTATAATATTATTTAAATTTTTAGTAGGCAATGCATGCACAGGGGACAAACTTCAAAGGGTGTGTTAATTTTACCAAACATATGTGGGGTGCCTGCTCTATGCCCATAGGCCAGACTGAGGCGAGATCAGCGGGCAGTGCAGAGGGTTTATCAGGGAGTGCTCTTGGGATCAACGTCTGTGGAAGGAAGAGGAGGAGGAAGCAGGATTGGAGTGAGGGAAAAGTTGGGGTGTTGCGCAGCAGCAACAAAGGCCTCAGCCAACCCTAGGGGGAGCTGGGAAGCTGGGGTGGACTTTCAGTGCCGTCTTGAGTCGTGGCAAGGGTACAAGGCTTTTATCCCCCGCATCAGCCAGTCATTGGATGCAGGGAGCCCTGGGAAGAGGATGTGACTTTGGGTGAGGCAACTTTCTTATGCCAAGGCAATTCTTGAAAGCCCGGAGCTGCTGAAGGAGGTTATCAGCTGGCAGTACTTCCAGCAGCCGAGGGAATAAGCCCTCCGGTCCTGAAGGGGCATCTGGGCTGCTCATCACAGCACCTACAATGGTCCATCTTTTGTGCCACTCAGATCCACTCCTTCTTATAAGTTCTGGAAGCAGCTCCTCTAGAATTCTAGTGGTCTCTTTTTTGGGGAGAACCTTACAAGAGGAAATGAGACAAACCTCAGCACTTGCTGCTGCAGCTGGTCTCAGGGCCACGTAGAATACTCATGTTTCCCTCCCTGGCTGTCCATTCTAGTTGCCCTCAGCCTCAGCCAGCACTCCTACTGGTCTCAGTGGCTTCCCTGGTGGTGTAACCCATCCCTGAGCTTCTTCAGTGCTCTTGTAAGCCCACGACTGCTTCACTTTCCATTTACTGTCAAGACTGGGCAAAAGGATACCGTGAGATGCCCAAGTGAACTACCTGGTACCACTACTCCTCCCTGCCCACCCAGAGTAATAGCAGGTTGACCTCGTCCTGCTGCCAGGATCAATTACCCCTGCTAGGATGGTGAGTCCACTTCTTGCTTTCTGGACTCTTGGCACAAGAAACCTCAAGTGCCCAGGTGGCAGCTGTAGCTTATGGTTCAATGAAGTCTTTCTATTATCTCTGGTAGAAGTTCCCCTTTAAAGAACTAGAACCTAAACCCACAGAGCCCGGAGCTGCAGGGATGGGAAGCAAGAATTCCCCAAGAAGGTCCTCCAGAGTGATGATAAGTGTGGTCTCTGCTGCTTGCTTCCCAGACCCATCTATTCTACGCATTCGGCCACAGCCCCTTAAAGGGGGTGCCTGGGATGGACAGATGATGAGCGTGCACACGTCTCAAGAGCATTTACAGAGCAAGGAGCAGCAATACCTTAACTGGTGCACTGACTATTGGCCTCATCATTTTGGGAAAGCTCCTCTGTGAACAAAATGGACAGTCCCTAGGTAGGACTCAGACGTCATCTTGTACTCAGGGAAGGTGCAGTGTGTCCTCCCTACTCAGGGGACATTTAGCTGTAAACTTCTCTGTGGCTTACACCTTTTTCTGCCTGCTTCCATGGCTGCCTACCTGTGTGTCTGTGTGTCTCCTCAAACCCCTTCCATAGTCTCATTTTCTCTCTCTCGCTCTCTCTCTCACCCACACACACTCACACCCCTCCACACGCCCACCATTCACACACCACATACGCACTCACACTCACACCTTCACCTACTCACACACCAGCAGTGGGGTGAAGACTTGGTCTACAGCCTTCTCCCTAGGGTAGAAACTTTCCTTCATACCTCAGCCCCTGTCCAGAGGTCACCCCACCCTCCACAGACCCAGGCCTTTCCTCCGGGTGCTGAAAAGGCACGAAGGGCTGGCAGTTAGAGTCGTGGAGGAGCCACTGGAGAAGAAGACGTGCCAACTTTCCCACTTGGTGACAACAATGGGGTTTTCTGCTTTTTATTTCATTAGAATTTTCAGCTACAAGGAAAACACCACAGACCTTAGCTGAGTTTCTTTCTGAGTAAGAATCAGCAGGCCTCCTGTATAATTTTCTTCTAAGGCCTTCCAGCCTCCAGAGACACTTCTTCCTCCAGCTTTCCTCACCAAAGCCCTCAGAACAGAGGTGCCCCACCCAGCTAGAGATGGCTCTAGCCTCAGCTTTCTCTTCTGGGGGCTGCCTGGCCTGTCTCAGGGTCTGTGCCCCGCCTGCAGGCTCTGGTGAGGAACGTGTCCTTGCCAGGGCTCCAAGCATTTTTAATCATCCAGTGTTTATGGGACCTGGAATGGGGCAGGGCTCAGTGAGGGCTCTGTGGTTATTTTCTTCTTTTTCCTAGACAGTCAGCTGGGATTGTCAGGAATTCCAGGCCGTGTGTAGTTACGGAAGGCCATGGGGTCTTGAGAGAGGAAACTGACACACTGACCTCCATTCTGATGAGCCCCTGGGAACCTAGAGGCGCCTCCTCTCCACTCCTCCAAGTGAGCCTGTTGCTGCAATCCCAGGACACTGTCCAGGTGGGCCACTGAGCCGTGCGGGGAGAGAGGGGCACTCGGAAGCAGAGCCTCTCGCAGCCCTGGCTTCTCATACGGACTGTCACCCACCTCTGTCCCTGTCCAATCTGTATTTCCAGATCATCTCTTGCAGGAACAGCTGTACTTTCCTCAACCTGAGGAAATTGCTAAACTCTGGGCCACTTAAGGGAGAACTGAGAGACAGAGGTGCCAGCACTGCCCCTGATGCATACAAGCACCTGATAAACACCTATGAAGTGAACGACTGCTCCTGGCCCGCATCAGTAGCCTATTGCACTCTCGGTCTATGAGCTTCTTTCATTCCAGCTCCATGTACAGCTCCCCCAGGCACATGACAGACCCCAAAGAAATGTCAATGAGTTGTAATGTGGGTCTTAGATGCTGGCCTGCACATGACTGACCACCACCTCCCTCCCCGCCAGCCCCAGGTCTTCTGGATATTTTTGTAGGGTGCTTACCAGTCTGAGCACAGCTAAGATCTTCTTTTACCCAGTAACCCTGCTATTGGCAGACAGGTGTGAAAAGAACAGAAAGCAGACCTCACGGTCTGTTGATCTAATTACTGCTGTTCAGAGCAGCTGAGTTTTGGTCTGAAACGCTCCTAATGGCAGGTCTGTCTGTGGAACAAGAGCAGACACTGTGAGCTTTAAATAGGGGGTTGACAGGCCACGGCTGACAGTAATGTGAGACCAGCCAGTCGGGGCAGAGTCCTCTGGCTTTGGCTCCCTTTTCCCTCTGGCTTCAGGTTGGGGGTGTTGTGTTCAAAGGAGCTCCAGTGCTGGCCCTGCGGAGCCTGCAGCCAGGATGGGGTAGAATGAGGCAAGGATAAGCCCTCGGGGGGAGCTGAGCTATACATTTTAATGTCCAAACGGTGTGTGTCCTTTTCATTTATTCACTCAACAAACATTTATTAAGCACATATTGTTTGCCAAATGCTGTTCTTCCCTGGGGGCACAGTGCAGAATGGTGAATCACAGTGGTGAATGGTCAAATGCCTTGTCTTCCTGAAACTTTTGTCCTCATTGCCCTTCAGCTGATGCCTGTGCCTGGCCATGGGTTTATGGAGCAGAGGATGGCTTTTCAGCAGCAGTCTCCTTGAAGATTATGTAGACTTTGGGCCCAGGCCTGAGGTGACTCCACTGTTGGCCCTGGAAGACCCCAGTGAAGAAACATGGTCCTGTTTGCATCTCCTCAGGCAAATCTTAGCTGCCTCAGATGGCCTCAGGGACCAGGTGAATGGCTGGCTGCTCATGCTACCCCAGATGGCCATTCTGATGTCATGTGTTTAGTGGCGGAAGGGCGAAATGTTTATCCGGAAAGACTGGCCATTACTCCAGGTATTCTCAGAGGTATGGGGAGAAAAATCATGCGCAATTGAAGCCATTGCCCAGGGCATTTGTGTAGAATGAACTGACAAGAGTAATGACCTATCCATTTGTCTTGGAGCTGTTCAGAGACTGTAGCTCAAGTCCAGGGTCTTTGTCAGGGTTCTCAGAGCCGCCATGCTCCAGGCCAAGCCACTCATGAGCCCATCTTCCACCCTGAGTGCGTGTGAAGCAGCCACACCATCTCTCCAAGGCCTGCTCTGGACATATTTACTTCCTTCAGCCCCGATGGCATTGATTTTGCCTCCTCAAACCATCAGTCTAATATGGCTGGCAATGAAGAACTATGAAACGAGAGCGTTTTTAAACAACGAAAGGATTTAGACTGGACACTTGAACACTGAAGGATCAGATGACCGATTCCTTTCCTCTTTGGTTATCTTGGTTTACTATCCTGTCTTCTTCTATCATGTGCATTTATTTAAGCTAATATCAAGGGCTCATTCTGTGTTAGGCACTGTGTTTCTGTGAATTGTTTCATTTAATCTTCAAAACTGTCTTGTGAACAGGCATCACAAAACCTTATCTTACAGAAGAGGGAATTGAAACTAAGCAAGGAAGGAAGTATGCCCAGCTGGTTATGGGGTTTGCCCCCCATGGTCTGACCTCAGAGCTCCTGCTCTTAACCACTGCACTAGGCAGACCCTCCAGGCCAGGCTATGCCCATGTCACACTTGTGTCATTCACCGTCAAGGCTCAGGTTCATCCTTGAACCTGTCATCAATTAGTTCAGGAAGGTGGCTGACTTCTTCTTGTCTCTTGCTTACAAGGCCTGAGGCTCCTCTTTTCCATGCCTGAGGGTGAAATCTACCCAGTCATGTAGCCCAGAGCTCTCCTGGGGGTCATTTGCCTCTATTAGGTCCACCATCCTAGATGCTCCCAGAAGAGACCACAGAGAGGGGGAGGGGATAATGCCTATATCTATCCATGCAGTCCTGCTCCGGTGCCCACTCTCTGTAATCTTGGGCAAGATACTGACTTCTTTAAGCCTCAGTTTCCTCATCTGTGAACTGGAAGTAAAATGAAGACCTACCTCATAGCGCTGTTGGTGGACTATATGAGATAACTCAGAGTAGGCATTTAGCAGAGAGTCTGGCACATAATAAACACTCAATAATTGTTATCTATTACAGGTCCACAGTCTATTATCTACAATTCTGAAGTCAAAAAAGCTCCAAAAATTGTATGGTTGGTGTCAAAACTCATTTGGAAGCAAAACCTGTCCAGAGGTGGCATACAACTATATTTAGGAAGACTAATGAGGCACTGCTCTGGACCCTGCTGGGGCTGTTACATGATATATTGTACATGCACCACGTTACCTTTCTACTGTCTGAAGAATTCTGAATTCTGAAACACTACCGGTTCCAAGACTCTGGGATAAGGGATTGGAAGCCTGTGTTACTTTTAAGAGCATAGGGGCTGGCTCCGTGGCCGAGTGGTTAAGTTCGTGCGCTCCGCTGCGGTGGCCCAGGGTTTGGATCCTGGGCATAGACGTGGCACCGCCCGTCAGGCCACATTGAGGCGGCGTCCCACATCCCACAACTAGAAGGAGCTGCAACTAAGATATACAACCGTGTACGGGGGGGTTGGGAAGATAAAGCAGGAAAAAAAAAAAAAAGAGCAGAGTCAGTATGTCCCCTGATTGACTTTCTACAGCAGTGACTGTCAACTCTGGAACTCTGAGAGACAAAACCATGGAAGGAATGGAATCTATTCTCTTTTTTCCTAGAAAAAATTATGAATTACCTTTTAAGGGCAGAAAGAACTAGAGGTAGTAACGTTAGTTGAACCAATATATTTCTTTCTTTTTTTGCTCATGTGATCCTTGAGTTTCTGTAGTGGTTTAGTCCTGAGTGAGAACAATCTTTAAAGACCATTTCAGTTCCCAGATCCCAGGAGGTGATGGTCACTCCCTGCTTGTTCAGCATTTCACCAGGCTAGTCCCAGACTAGGGAGAGGGGAGCAGAGCACTCATCCTCTCTCAAGGAATCTATGCTTTCATCAAGGATACAAGACACACATGCTTGGAACGAGGAGCGGGCTGTTAGAAGACTCAGTTAGATAAGAATATATTGGGAAGTTATGAAATCAATGTTCAAGCAAGGAACAGAGCTGGTATGCACTGTAGGAGTCCAGAAAAGGGACCCCAGGTGAGAGAGCTAATCTCAGGCCAGCTAATTCTTAGAGAGAAGAGCCCAAGGAATGGATAAGCAATGAGAGGAGAAGGCGAATGGAGGTTGGAATGGAAGGAAAAGCAGAGACTTTGGAATTCAGTCCACACTCCACACTTACCAGCCATGTGGCTTGGGCAATTTGGATAAACTTTTTGAGCCTCAACTTCTTTATCTCTAATGTGGAGATAGTTATATCTCTCTCTAGCTACAATTATTATAAATATTAAATGAAATAGTATATGTAAACTGTTACCAGAACACCCTTTCTTCATTCGGTGGCCATTGTCCCTGCTATTTGGCTCTCAGAATCTTAGGGTTCATTGACTCCAATATACCGGTTGACCATAGGCTGGGCAGCTTACAGCCTTGCTCAAAGGCATGTGTTGACAAAGGTATATAAATCAGTAGGAAACATTCAACCAGCCAAAACCCCAAATCCTCTACCCCCTTGGCAACATTCGACAGCTCTCTTCCATTCCGCTCCCATCACTCTAATTAAGCCATATCCTCCATCCAGCTGTGGACACAGGAGCCAGCCTGCCCACGGAACTTGCCCTCAAGTCAGAGTTGTTTGTTCTCAGGCAATCTCATTTTATCTTATTCTTGGGACCTTTTGGCCTGTTAACACACAGCACTACCCTACTACCCTATGGGAAGCTTCCCGATAGATGGCAATTGTCCTGATATCTTGGCTCCAATGCCATTGTCCAGCCTCTGTAGGTCATACAAATACCAAAAACATATAGATCCTACATATCAACTAGGGGAGAGGTTAAGGGGAAATGTAAAACAAAAGGGAGTAGAGGTTATCACAGAAGAAACACAGGGTGAGAGAAGGCTGCCCCCTATCTAATGTAGAAGAGAAAGTGGAAGAAACAGTCTCCAGAGCAGAGTTAACACCAGAGCCCACTGCATAAGCAGGGAGCTCAGGAAAACTGTCTCACTTCTGATAGGAAGCATCCATACTTCAATATAAAACACCCAGGAAAGCGGGGGCTTGTAAGGCTTTGGAAACTATTAGTATTAGTAGCAGCGGTGGTTTAGTAACACGATCATCATTGTCGTCCACCTTTGTAGAGGATAAAGGTTCATGAAGGTTCATGAAGATCATCTCTCCTGTGAGGGCTGGGTCAGGAAGACCACATGCACCTCTGCAAACCAGTGCTACTGGGGAGAGCAGCCTGGCTAAAGCAGAGGGATGCTTGGCAGTTTAGATGTAGACGGTGAAAGATTCTGGATGCCCAGCTGAGCCTTCACCTATAGTCACTAGGGTGTCATTGGGCATTGTTGAGAGAGCAAACATCATGATTAAAAATGGTGAGAAGGAAGTACTGAGGTGGCAGGTGAGTATGAATGCCTGAATGAGGAAGGGGAAGGGGTCAGGGAGACTAATGGGAATAAAAAGGAAGAGTGGGTCCCAATGATACTGTTGTTTTATTTTGTTTAAATTAGTTTTATTATTATTTATCAACTTAAGTTTTTTACATAATTTATTGAGGTGAAACTCACATAACATAGAACTAACCATTTTAGAATGAACAATCCAGCAGTATTTATACATTCATAATGTTGGGCAACCACCAGATTTATTTAATTACCAAGGCATTTCCAGCACTCCGAAGTAAAACCCTGTAACCATTAAGCAGTTTCTCCCCATTGCTCCCTCCGTTGACCCCCTCCCTCCAGCCCCTGGTAACCACTTAGTCTTCTATCTATAGGGATTTATCTCTTCTGGATGCTTATGTCAGTGGAATCACACACATGTGAACTTTTGTGTCTGGCTTCTTTCACTTAGCATCTTTTCGAGATTCATCCACATTGTAGCATGCATCAGTACTTCATTCCTTCCAATGGCTGAATAATATTTCATAGTGTAGGTATACCAAAATTTGTTTATCCATTCATTCATTAATGGACATTTGGTCTGTTCTACATTTTAGTTATTGTGAATTGTCAATAGGAACTTGTGTGTACAATCCCAATGATGTTGTAAAGATGACTTTGAAGATGTGTCTTTATGTGCTTTTTACCTGGATGCTGTGGCAGGTCAGACTTTGTGAAAGGTATTTCAAAGGTTAGGTTCCCAATTTCAGTTACTGGTGAGCAAGGATACGGGCATCAGTAGGTAGACGAGGCTAAAGATTGAAAAGCCTTCATCCTGGAGAAACAAATCCAATTCAGCTCAAGAGGCCTGAGGGACACAGTATGGTCTGGTGGAGAACATCTTAGGTTTGAGTCAGAAGACAGACCAATGTTTAAGAGATGGCTCTGCCATTCCCAGGCTATGTAGTAGCTGGATATGTCTCTGAAGTTCAGCCTCCTCATTTCTCAAAAGGTTCTATGAGCACTGCTTGCCTTCCTCATGGAGCTGCTAAAAGGCTGAAAGAGCTGTCTTATATGGGGCTGCTTCTCAAGCAGTCAAGGATCACACATTTGTGCTATGACTGTTATTGCCCTGTTAGAAGACACATAAGGTGACACTTCTGACTCACCGTCAGTACACTTATATGTTAGTCACAATGCATTACTTGCAAGTATTAGAAAATGAAGATCATCAGAAGGCTACTGGATCGCCCACAGAATTGGAGAAATGAATAATCAGGCTCAAAAGGACAAGGTCCTGGGGCCCAGGGAGGATGGGCTGACTGCTGGGGTGAATAAGTGATGTCATTTTTCTGTGTTTGCGTCACTCCACCCAAGGTTCCAAATCCCAGAAGAGGGTCTGATTGATGGACCACTTCACCAGGGGAGGGCAAGAATCCTTGACTGACAATTCCATGAGGCTTTCACATTTGGGGGAAGAGGTGATTCCCCAATGCAAATGAGGGAGCTCTTAATAGAAGGAAGAGGACGTGGATGCTGAGAGGCTCCAAAGCCTCAAACGTCCACTAGAGAAGAACTCCTTGAACTGTTCATGTAGAAGCAAGCTCAGCTGGGACTCCGAGCCAAAGGCTCTGGGGCTACCCTAGAAGCACTGCACAAGTTGGGGTGACTAGGACTTTGGGGTGAAGTTTGGGGCCTGGCACCTGTACACCCCCTGCAAGGTGCTGCCTTTATACACTATGTCCCATGTGTGAGGTCCATCCAACAGCTCAGCCTGAGAAGTCTGGACCAAACTGCATCTGGCAACTAAAAATATCCAGGCTCCAGGGAACCAGCAGAAACAGCTTTTCCAAAGCCAGCCAAGGTCGTCAATGTGTGTAGGAAATTATTAATCACACCCTGTGGTTCTTCTTGTTATGAGCTGTCTTTACACTTTAAAAATAAATAAATGTGAACTGAGGCCCACTCGGCCCCGCCTTTCTTTAATCATTCATCTCGGAGGTAGTTGGTAACCCCCGCTGTCCATGCCCCCCAATATAGGCTGCCCTGTTCTCTGGAAAAACAGGAATTTCTTATCAGATCAACAGGAAATTCTATTTTTACTTGATGTTAGAATTAAAACTACCACAGAGAGAGATGGGCACTCCTAGATCCAAGCTGGGCACTAAATTTGTCCCCCCGCTGAGGCACTCCCCTCCAAACTTGCTGCTCCCAGGGACCACTCCCAAAGTTTGCTCCCTCTGAGGCTGGCTCCAGATCGTATGAGTGAGACTCAGAGCTGCGACATCCCCACTGGTTTTCTTTCTAACCCCAGGTAGCAGTGTTGCCATGAGGATCCCACATGACTGTGGGAGGGTGGTGCTCCATGCAAGTCATGGTTGGGCCTAGAAGGCTGCTCCAGAGACATTCACTGAGACACTGAAACAGCTCCAGTTAGCAGCGTTCCAAAGCTAACCAAGTGGGTCTGGCCAAGGATGGCCCTTAAGCCAGAGGACCCCTTTCCCAAAAGCAGTTAAGAGAATGGCATTGATTTGCTGTGAGGAATCAGCTTCAGGAAAGGAAAGCAAAGGTTTACTGAGGCCTGATGGTGTGCCAAATACTTACTAGCAGGGCCAGGCCATTTGATCTTTCCAGCAGCCATCAATAGAAAGTATCGGCATCATCAGCATCTTCCTCATTTTCCAGAGCAGAGAACAGAGGCTCAGCGATCTTGTTGGGGATTGGAATCTGGGCCAAGTTCATTCCAGAACTCATGTTCTTTTCTCTTTACCACCAATATTTTGTTCAACATCTAGCTACAGGTCAGAAGCAAAACTAATAGATCCAATGGCCACTAGTGGGGGCCCTGACAGCTGGATGGGTAGCAGCCCTCCAGGACTCCTTTCTCCTGGAAGGAGCATCTGTCTGTTTAACACAGTAGCTGCCTTTGCTTGGCTTTAACTGTAGCACAAATGACTACCTTACTGGGAGAGTGGTAAGAAATTCCTTCAGTGCCTAGCTTGCTTGAACTTGAAAGTCACATGACTCCTTCTTGTAACCCTGCTAATATACCTTTAGCCTTTATCTGGAATTTGTGTAAACCAATACCTTATTTGTTTGCTGAGTGGTGTTTTTGTTTGGTTCTGGTTTGGTTTTTTTGGTGGTACAACTAAAAGAGTGTTGCAAAATGCCTGGGCTTTAACCCTGCCTCTGGAGCTGGCATCTTGATGTAATTCCCTTCTCGTTTCAGGGCCCCATTTTCCTCATCTGCAGTAACAGGAGGCTTAACTAGACCCGTGCTCTCAGGACAGAGGCCACTAGCCCCAAGTGTCCAAATTGGGATGTGCTATGAATGTAAAATACACACTGGATTTCAAAGACAGCTCTAAAAAAAGAGTAAACTTTCTCATTAATAATAATTTTATTAATCATATGTTGAAATGATAATATTTTGGGTATATTGGGTTAAATAAAATATATTATTAAAATTAATTTCATCTGCTTGTTTCTTTTTGCTAATGTGGCTAACAGAACATTTGAAAAATACACATATGGTTTGTATTATGTTTCTCATGGACAGGTTGGTCTAGACCTTCTGGGTTCGTTTCCATTTTCGGTCTGATCAGTTAACTTTTCCAGGGTTAGGTCAAGGGGTGCTTAATGGAAGTCTCTGGGTGGCCGCAGGGCCCCCTGCCTCTGGCTGCTCCTCAATCTGTTGCTGCAATGTCCTTCAGAGCTGGCCCAAAGTGGAAGGGGGAAGCCCACAACACCAACGTCCTTGTGAACTAGTGTCTGTGGCAAAATGTTTGCTCTGAAAGGAGCTGCACCAGGTCATGGCCTGTCCTCTCTGCCACCATTTGAGGAAGAGGTCACCCATACTCTGAGATCCTTCCTGCTCCGGGGTTGACCAACCCCTTAAGAATGCCGGGCATGTGGCTAACGGCTGAGGGGCAGCCTCATCTTTTGACACTATGTCCAGGAGTAAGAGATGGTCTACTGCGTTTTAAAACCTTGATAAGTGTCTTAACTTCCAAAGAACTGGTTCTTTCAGGTAGCCTAAGGAAAGGAGACTAAAAGACAAAGAAAAAAGAATTAAGAGTATGTCCTGGACAGAAACGCAGTGACGCTGGTTAAAAGGTCGATGGCTCTTAGCATACTCAAGAACTGGGATGTGACAAGAGCAAACAAAAGAAACAAACACACACACACAGGCGCCACAGGCCAGGTGCTTTTGTGGAGTCAGTTAAGGACTGAATGTTACGTCAGCGTAACAGTGAAAGGCAGGGCCTGGGAGATGTGAGTCAAGCATGAACTCATACCTGTTGGCAACCTATGAAGAACTAGGAGATGTAAAGGGCAATTCCAGTGGGTCAGTGCACTTAGTCAGGCCTTTGCCCCACCTGGAGAAGGTGATGTTGATTATTCCCACAGGAAAGATGAGATATGCCTGTGAGACTGCTAGTTGATCATCAACACCTGAGTGCCTACTTTGTGCAAGGCCCCATAATGAACACCGTGGGGAAGACAATGTACACAGAGGGTATACAGCAGACAGCCTAGAAGGGACTTTTGTCCCAATATTCTCATCCTAGAAGTGGAGAAACTGAGGCTAGTGAGGAGGAGTGACTTACTCAGGATCACACAGCTAAATAATGAAGGGCAGGGGCTGAGATCCCAGACTCCTATTGTTAGGTCTTTGTCTCAAAGATCCCACAGCATGGTGTCATGGAGGAAGTACTGGACTGGATGTTAGGGGAACTTGGTTCCAGACTTAAGTCACTACTAATGATGTGACCATGGACAAGTCATTTCACCTCTTCTGAGCCTTAGTTTCCTCATCTGTAAAGCAGGGGATGGGACTAGATGGTCTCTTAGGTCTCATGTATCACAGTCAGGGTAAGCTAGATTTTGCTGTGATAACAACCAACCTCCAAATCTCAGTGACTTAAGAAGCAAAGACTTATTTCTCATTCACACTGTATGATCATAGCAGGTGAGCAGGGACTCAGGCTAATGGGGGATCCATCCTGATACATGTCCCATGGGGAAGAAGATGTGGCCAATGTATACACTGACTTTTAAAACTCCAGGCCAGAAATGACACATGTCACTTTCACTTGCATTTTGTTGGCCGGTGCAAGTCACAAGATCATCCACCATGTGCCCAGAAGGAGAGGAGACTGGAAATATTTGACAACAGTCTTACCACCCATATGGTGCTTACAGTGTGACAAAACAATACAGAAAACTGTGTGGGGCAGTAGGGGCGGGAGCACTTGCCCCAAGTGGACTTGATGGGAAGACTTCACGGAGGCAGCTGCACTCTGAGAGGCAGAGATTGGAGAACACTGGATCTCGTAGGGCTGGCAGAAGGAACTAGGCAGAGGAACTGCCTAGTTTGGCTGAAGTATAGGTGCACAAGAGGAGGAATAAGAAGGGAGAAATCTCGACTAGCTCAAGCATGGTTTTGAGTGCCAAGAGAAGGGGCCTGTGACCTATTTGATAGGCCCTGAAATTTCTGAGCAGGTTTGTGAACTAACTAAGAAGTGTGTGGATGGTACTAGCAGCTCTAGAGAAGGGGTGTTAAGAATAAGTGGGGGTGGGGGAGAACAGGTAGGAGGCCACTGCTGTCCTTGGAGCTGGAGGTGGTGAGGCTGTAAAGCCCTGAGGCTTTACATATGGTTGGGATCAGAAGGAGAAATAAGACAAATGCAAGCCAGGTTACTGTGCAAGAACCTAGCACAGATCTTGCACTCTAGACAAATGGCTTAAATTTGTTGATGGTTGATGGTGTATAAGGAGGAAGAGGAAGGAATAAAGATAAGCAGGAAGTTTTGATTTCGGATGACTGGAAAAAAGGGGTGCCGTCTACAGAGAGAAGGAAGTCAGGATGGGGAGCTCGTCTGGAGTGAGGGAGCTGGGGAGGCACGCACAGTTCTGGAGATAATGAGGGAGTCTCTGTTCTTTCCTCCAGGCAAGGGAGCATGTGGATGGAGGGCAGGAGAATGGTTGTGGAGTGTCAGATGGGCTGAAGCAGTCCTCCTGGGTGTGAAATTTCAAGCCAGTGTCCCCAGGTCCTTGAGCACCCAGTTCCTCGTTCTCTGAGCACATGCAGGTGCCCCAAAGGGAAGGGGTGATTTGTTTGGGAGTTGCCTAGAGCTGCCCCGAGAGGTTCATGTTTCTAAGGGCACCTGGGGTCTTCTTGGGAGGGAGAGGGGGTAGCCCTGAGTACCTTCGGGGGCTCCCTCTCCAACTCTAAGGTGACACTCCTGCTTGGTCTGGAGTCATGGTCAAAGGCATGGGCAAAGTACAGGACCAAACAAAGGGGGACCCTAGGCATCAGCTGTCCTTCTCTCTCAAGGGTTATTTGTGGGTCTCTGGCTCTCCATGCCAGTACTGATTGCTTCTTAGAGACAGGGAGAAGAGGCTAATGGAGATGACAAACCCATCAACTCTGACTGTGAGTCCCACCATGGAGGAGGAAGGCCTATCTAATCTCCACCGGGGAAAGATGGAAGCCCCCAACCCCAGGAGCTCAGAGCTTATAAAGTGGCCACCCTGGCATCTAAAACTTCCTTCTGGCTGTGACTCAACTGCCAACTGGTTGTTTGTGCATTTTGTCCAAATCTCAACTCGCCATTTCTAAAGCTACTGCAATCATCCTGAGTTAATCCAGAAAAGATGCTGACACGCTCTCTCAGCCCCTGCTGCTTACGATCCTCCAAGACCCTGAATATGATTATTTAAAGTAATAATGAAAAGCAAAACAGGAAATTCTTATCCATTTTGGCAGGAAATTCTTTAGCTGCATGGAAGGTGCTGCTCTGGGGGTTTGTGCCCTCCAGGAACTGTTTGGAAATGATTTATGGTCCAAGATGGCGCCAGTCCTTCCTCAACCCACAGCGTTAGAAGAGGGAGGGATAAGCTGGACCCCAGGAAGTGCGACCTGCATTATCTTGGAATGTGCAATTCTGTTGATAACGTATTCATTGTCTCGACTGTCTTCATTAATAAGTTATAGTCCTGTTTTCGTCTTGCCCTGGAATGGGAAGTACTGAATTCAGGCAAAATAAAGATGCTCCACTTCAAGTTTGGAAAGTTTAATTCTTTAGTACTTGTTATTTTCTCTGGAATCCTAGGTAACAGGACCTAGGTGAGAAGGTTGCCATTTATTGAGGGTTCGTATATTCTACATGTTGTAATAGACCCACAACATGTGATAGTCATGTTATCTTCTCTAATTATGGGTATTATTTTCTCCATCTCACAGATGTGAAAACTGAGGCTTGCTGAGGTTAAGCAAACTGGTCTAAGTCACATCACTAGTAAAGGGTGGAACCAGAAGAAATGCTGTTTTCAATAGACTCCGAGTCACCTAAGGGCCCAGGCCAGGTTGGCTCTGCTCACCACTGTGTTCCTAGCACCTGGCAGAGTGCCTGGAATCCAATACAGTAATTCTTGAATGAAAGAATTAAGGTGTGCGGGCATGGGGAGGCTGATTATCTGAGGTTTGCTGCAATGTTATATGACTAGGTCCCTTTATTCTGTTCTCATAAGGTGTTTTGATTATTTCTAGTATACATGATGCCAAAGAGAACAAACCTTATTAAAATGTTGAAGGATTATTGATTTTTACCAAGAGCTAGTGTTATGAGCTGAATTGTGTCACCCCAAAGTTCATATGTTGAAGTCCTGACCCCAAGTACCTCAGAATGTGACTGTATTTGGAGATATGGTTTTAAGGAGGTAATTAAAGTTAAATGAGGTCATTAGAGTGAGCCCTAATTCAAGATGACTGGTGTCCTTATGGAAAGAGGCAATCAGGACACAGGCACACGCAGAGGAAAGACCGTGTGAAGATACATGGAGAAGAAAGGCCTCAGAAGAAACTAACCCTGGCGACACCTTGATCTTGGACTTCTAGTCTCCAGGACTGTGAGGAAATAAATTTCTGTTGTTTAGGTCCCCCTGGCTCTGGTGCTTCGTTGTGGCAGCCCTGGGAGAGTAACACAGTTCGTCTGTCTCCATGTCTTGTTACCTATGGGGACTTACGTCCTCATGTTGGCTCCTTGCACATGCCTTATTTCATTTTCACCTCGGAATCTGCATCAGGACAAGGCTGGTGCTGAAAGGGGGCTGGAGCTGATCTCAAGCTGAGGATCAGAAGCAGAAGATCTGTGTTTGAACTTGCCCTGTCCGCAGACCCGCCTCTATTCCCATCGTCCTGACGACAGATTGCTTGCAGTCGGAAGATCTAGGTTCCAGTAATAGGGCTGTCACAGACTGGTAGGCTCGTCTACTCTCTGTGCAGGTTTCTTCATCTGTATTTGTTTGGCTGGCAAAGGTTTTGTTTTTAAACTCCTCCCTTTAAAAGGACGTGCATTCTCCACTTCCACCAGCCAGCATGCCTATTGTCTTACATCTGTCTGCTTTACTCGTTTACGTTCAAGTTTAACCTCTTCCAAAAGCCTCCGTGTACGTGATTCTAGAACAGTTTAGCCTGTGGCTTACCCTCTGCTTGGCCTCAGACTTAGGAGGCTTCTCACGGCAAGGGCGGTTCCCTCGGCTGCGAGGCCTCCTCTGTGGCTGCTGCTAGGCACCTGGTGTCCTGCCAGCTTGTCTGTCTTTACGCCTCCCACTTACTTCAAACTTCCACCTCCACAAACTTGGGACCGCTCACCCTTGTTTTTATATCTAGGTTAGCACTGACTGGTTTTTAGGCTCTCTACGAGATCTGACTGACCTTGGCAATTCCATATTCACTCATTCATTTATTCATTCATCCAACAAATATTTATTGCTGGCTTTCCAGTGTGTCTTTTAAACTCGTTGTTATCTCTGGTGCTGCTAGCTTATTTATGATGTGTGTAAGAATTTACCAACTGTTTTTGTTTATCCTTTCTAATGTAATTAGGCTGACACTGGGAGGTAGGCATTATATACCCATATTACAGATGAGACAATGGAAGCTTAGAGAACCTAAATTACTTACCCAGAGATATGTGGCTTATAGCAGCAAAGCCAGCAGCTATTCCCTCACTTCTGATTCCATCTTTTCAAGACACGCTGCTTGCTTCTAGCTCCTGACAGATATATAGGGGAGGGGTTTGTCAGTTTTGGAGAATTTCCTAAACTCTAAGAAAAGATGCACTAAAGAGGAATTGTGTGCCTAAACTCTGCTCCCATGAAACAACTGTTAAAAGAAGTGGACCTGGGATGGGAGGCCGGATAAGATGAAGTTCAAAGAGGGGTCTGAGGATGTGGGTTCTGCAGGGATGTGGCTAGACAGGAGTGGGACAAGGCTGGAGGACATTCTAGCAAGCCCATGCACATGATGCAGGCCTAAACACTTGCTCCCCAAGCAGCATTTGGGAACACATTTTGATCCAAATCAGAGGGGCCTGGGGCCTCCACTTTAAGGAGTTTTATTTGTCAGGGGCTAAGGACTAACAGAATGAATGCTTGACCTTGAGTTAGAGGACAGAGAGCTGGAAGGTCAGTGCCAAGAAGGCTCTAGATAGCTGGAGTGAGCTGACTAAGAGAATGAAATGAGGAGCAGCAGGGAGACACCAAGACTTTAGTCTTGCGCCAAGCTAACTGAACAAGTGAGAATGTGTTTCTATAATTCGTAAACCCATATGTTCTTTGTGCACCAAGATACTTCTCAGAGAAATAAAAATTGGTGTATAGAAAGCATCCATCCTCCTTTTCCAGTTTAGTCTTTCTACTCTTCCAGGATCCTGTAATTATCTGGCTCCATCCCCATACTGTTCCCTTTGCATTCTGTAGGATGACCAACTCATTCCAGTTTGCCTGGACTTTACCAGTATCAGCACTGAAAGTCCTACATCTCAGGAAACCCCTCAGTTATGGGCAAACCAGGATGGTAGGTCTCTCTAAAGATTTTTCCCCCCATTGGCTCCTTCCTAACCTGTGAACATACCCATAACTCCTCTTTGTTAAACAAGTCTGCTTCCCCTTGAGCTCCTATGACATTCTTTTTCCTCTATGCATTTCTAAGCTTCTTCTACATGTTGTCCATGCTCTCACTATGTTCCCTCACCTTGCAGATGACGCCTGAACCTTCCCTGCCTTCATTCTTGATAACGACTGGGTTCTGGGACCACGTTTTCTCCTTCTAGTTCTGAAACTCCTGCTTCTCTGTCTGAGGTCCAGAGAGTGAGTGCCCCCTCTGTTCTCTCTGCCTATTTGACCCCTTAAGGCTCAGGTCTTGTCCTGTGTTCTCACTGATTTGCACAAATGCCTACAAGAGTCATCCAGGTAATGCAATCCACTAGCAGACTTAGCAAGGATGGGGAGAACCAGTGTATGTGCTCCATCTAGAGAGGTTTTCACTTTAGCAGATTTTCAAAAGAGTTGGCTGCTCCTGGTGCGCAATTCTTGAAGTTCAGCTGTTGTATGAAGCAAGGAGGAGGAACCTTATGATTCAATCTGGGAATGCCATATTTCTACCCAAAAGCATAGAGGTAAATCTGGATATACCTTAGGTAACAATTCACTTCTCAGGGTTTTTGGAAATATCCCATCTTTGACTTGAAAGAAGAGTTTTTGTCTTTACATTGGGAGAAGTCCCTCTCCTCACCTGACTTTGTACCCTGTCCCCTCCCGAGCAGGGAATCAACAGTCCCTAATCACAAGGCCCTCAGGGTGCAGTCAGGACCTTGACCTGGACGATGAGAACCAGTGATTAAGTCCTGGGAGCATTGTGAGTGTGAAAAACAATCCTCCTAGCTGATAAGTCTTTTCACCCATCGTGGGCTCATTCATCTTTCCATTGATATTAAGGGGCAGAATGTGGCAAGATAGTGACAACATGATGGTCAGCAACAATTGAACAGTTAGATCATGAGAAATTTCAGACTTGAACAAGGTCAATAGCTCAAATGTTTAAGCTATTTTTAGTATCCAGTGTCACAAGTCTAGAAAGGACTTTGAAAAATTTGTCTTGTCTTCTGGTCTCTAGTGGGGCTGTATGTAAATAATCTCAGATTTTCTACATTCTGATTCTTATGATTTCCCTAAAGAATCTATGCCCTTTGTTCCTTTTTAAAACATTCCTTTATTAAGCATTTTTTTGTGTTTTTAAAGGCTATGTGGTTGGATATAAAACAAGTAGAAGGTGTATCTTTATCATTGCAAAGATATATGTAAGAACAACCTTGAAAAGACTTCCTATTGCTAATCCTAGCCCTGCCAGTTAACGATCTCAACCAAGGGCAAGTAACTGTCAAGTCTCTTCTAAGACTTACACTTTAAGTTTCTCATCTGCAAAATAGGGGTCATAATAATAGTGTTTACCTTACAGCGTTGTTGTGGGTCCAAATGAGATGTACGCAAGGAACCTAGCCTAGTTTACAGTGAGTACTTAACAAATGTTAGCAATCATTAGTAACGTTAATTCTTACAAATGTTCTGGTAATAGAAGCATTATTACCTTTATTTTATGGGTGAAGAACAGAGATATTTAGTTACCCAAGGCTAATATATGGTAGATTTGGGCTTCCCACTTGGGCCTGCTGACTTCCTAGAATAAGCATGTCCTGCTGCATATCCCCACCTCCCCCACACAGAGGAATATTGTCCCAATAACGCCAAGAGCTTCTGGAAAGCAAAATAGAAGTCTTCACTACTAAGGGAGGTGAATTTCACAAGTGTTCTGAAAGTAAGTAATGGTTATAAAAGTTGAGAACCTTATAAGTAGCTCAGTCTTATGTTATTAGAAGCTAAATTTGTGGGTGCTATCAAGTTTAGGAAAGGGAGAGGTCACTGTGGACTTGTGACCAGGGCTGAAAAGAGGGGACAGTGGTGACAAACATGGTGGGCTCATTCCCTGGCTTCCTTCTGTGGGAGGGTGGCAGGCAACACCAGGAGGAAAAAGTACAGAGCCATGCCACAAAGGGGTGAGGGAGCAGAAAGCAATTGGTACTTATTGAATACCTCCTCTGTGCTAGGTCCATTACAGACAGACACGGTCTCATTTTATTCTCATGAGAACCTGTAACAGTGGGTTTAACTATCTGCATTTTACAGATGTGGTTCAAAGAATAGTTCAATTATCTGCCCAGCTGATATGCTGCAGAGATGCTGGTAATGGGCATGGTGGCTTTAAGAGCTGACTGTTTAATAAGGTGTAAACATTGTCCCGAATCTTCAAATTGCTCAGTTGGAGGCACTTTTCAATGTTGCTTTTCCAAAGCTGGAACTGCTTAATAGAAACAGGATAGCAAAGTTCTGATAAGGTGTTTTGCAAAGCTGTTCCCAGGTACTCTCCAAAACTCTTGTACCACCAGGGAAACAGTTATCAACACACACACACAAATATTCACACACATAAGGCACACACACAAATGCACACAGACTCTTTCTCTCTCTCTCACACGCATACCCATATACACATGGATGCTGAAGACTTGTAGACATGACAGCACTCCCAATACATACTTTGGCAAAAATGTTGGATTAGGGCCAGAAACTACAATAACTGAAATAACTTTGCATGAACCTTTGCGGGCAATGGGAAGAGTGAGGGAGAGCACATTGGAAGGATTGTCTTACTTTTCGTGTTTGTTTAATTAGTGCTCACAGAGAAAGGGAGAGGACTGAAATTGACCATTTTCCCCCTCTGCCTTTCCCAACTCTGCCTTTTCTATTAAAAATAAAAAAGACTGTAATTTGGGACACGTGAATGATACATTTGGTTTTCAAGGGAAATTTTATTTTTGCATTGGAAGAAAATTAAAGAGCTCATTTTTTTTTTTAGCTTATCTAGAGAGTTGCATTTCCTGAGCTGCAAAGAAAAAATTCTTTCCCTTCTCATGACTTATCTCTTTTCTTTCAACAAGAAGTCATCTTGGGTTATTTTTTTCCATGCCTGGATCAAATGACACCAGTGCCAAAGGGAAATGATGGGACAAGACGATCTCAAAGAAGCTCGGCCATGGTGGAAGGCAGGCCCTCAATCAGAGATCTGAAATGGGGTGCCGAGAAGGGGATATGGGGACACAGGAAACCAAGCGCTCCTGAGAGAAGTTGTAAAGATGAGGACATTGCAGATAACTAATTAAATGATCAACTATTTAACTCTCCTTCCTTTTCTAGGCCGAAATCCCCCCAACTCAAAACTCAAACAACGCATCACCATACCCAGCAGGCATTGATTTTATTTTGGCCAAGTGAGAAGGCAAAGAAGGAGTAAGAAGACCCAACCCCGTTGACCCCAGAGCCCATGCAGGCCAGCACTTCCTTTACTGCTGCATACAGATCTTGGGCTCCACATGTACAGAGGGCCCTGAGTCCTTCCTTTCTTTCTTTTAATTAATAAACTTTATTTTTAAAGCAGTTTTAGGCTCACAGCAAAACTGAGCTGAAAGTGCAGAGAGTTCCCATGTATCCCCTGTCCCCACACATGCACAGACTCTATCAACATCCTACACCGCAGTGCTATATTCTTACAATGGATGAACCTGTTACACTGACACATCATTATCACCAAAGCCCACAATTTTCATTAGGGTTCACTGTTAGTGTTGTACGGTGTATGAGTTTTGGCAAATATATATTTTCTTTTTTTTTTAAGTATGCTTTTTTTTGGTGAGGAAGATTGGCCCTGAGCTAACATCTGTTGCCAATCTTCCTCTTTGTTTTTTTCCTCCCCAAAGCCCCAGTACATAGTTGTATATCCTAGTTGTAGGTCATTCTAGTTCTTCTATGTGGGATGCTACCACAACATGGCTTGATGAGCAGTGTGTAGCTTCACACCTAGGATCAAAACCAGCAAAGCCCTGGCCACTGAAGCCAAGCACATGAACTTAACCACTTGGCCACAGGGCAAGGCTGGACAAATGCATATTTTCAAAAGCAGTTCTGTGTGCATATTTATAAGGCAAAGTATTGTAATAACTAGATAGTGACTCCCAGAAGATATTGCATCCAGAAAAAATTGCTCGGGACATGTGGATAGCCAGGGACAGTCACAAGGAGACAGAATTTCATTGGTGAGTGTCTGATGCTGGGTGGATGCTGGATGACTTCCAAGGTCCCATTTGGCTCTAGGACCTATGATTCTATTACCTGGGACACACGTGATCAGGAATAGGCATTACGAAGTCATATTCCATAAGGGGTGCTTCTTACCCATTCTGCCCATGCTGGCCAACAGGGTCCTTACCATCACTGTGTCCAGGCTTCTATTTGTTTAATAGTATCTAAAGGGGATTGTTTTTCTCTTGTCTTTTCAAAGATAATAAAACAATTGAGAATATGGAATAAGATCTGCATGGATTATCAAAAAATTAACTATGTATAGCATATAATTCTGTGTATAATAAACCACATATAATATACAATACGGCTCTGGTATTAAATTAGATCCCTCATCACTAAGGAACTGGTGACACTTTAGGATGAATATGCCACAGTTCCCCATTTCTGTGCCAGCAAAGACATTGCTGGCCGGTCATGTAAGCCACACTGGGTTTCAGACTCCTTCTCCCCTCAGTGTTCTAGGCAGGTGCTACCAACCCATGGCCACTTGGATGTGGAAAGTAGGGTGGGGATCCCGATCCCCACCAGGTCTGCTTTTGTTATCCCAGTTCTTTGTCATCCACTGATCTTCTTTATGTCCTACAAGTCTTCAATTTACAAAAAAAAAAAATCTCATCCTTATCATTAGGGCTTGTATACCAAATGTAGAGAAGTCTCAGTCTCTATATGCAAGTTGCTCTGGGCTGCTGATTAAGGACAGCATCTTCAACAATGTCATCCTAAGGAAGAGTGCTTCCCTCTAAAGCTTACTTTGTGAAAAGCTGTGGCTGGACCTGCAACCAGAAAAGGATGTTCTTCCCCTCATCTATTGATCTCTGCTTCTCTCTGAGCTGTGACATGTTTCAGAATGGAGGGATTTGCTTTTGGTAAGAATAGAAGGAATTATAGATTAAGAGTGATTTGAAAAATGGTCTCATTCTGCCCAGAATGAGAGTCCTATGGTCCTTCTCATCATTCACTAATAAGCAACCCTCTGGCTGGAGCTGCCTGAGGTGTAACTCTGAAACATTTTTGCCTTTTCTAGTGTGTTCCATGCCTCCAGCTTCTCCCAGTAATTCAAAGTGACCTGTCAAGTAGGTTTGGTGCCACGTGGCATTTACTTTCTGGCAAGGCCACTGCTTCTATTTGCATGGTCAACTAACTAGTCCCCATGAGGCCATCCTCTGACTGGATTTATCACTGAGCAATTGACTAGTTATACCAACCAGTATTTATTGAGCAGCTCCTATTTGCCAGACCCACTCTGCAGGTTGGGTTCCCTGCGGAGCAGACTCCGAGTTGGAGTTTAGCAAGCAGAAGTTTATTAGAGAGTGCTGTTGGGTTTAACACTTGGAAAAGGGAAGGGAAGGATGCAGGAGTAGGCAGAGGGAGTAGTTGGGCTGCAAAGTAGCCACCAGGGCTCAGCTGATCCCGTGAGGAGTTCTAAAGCTGGGATGGCCCTTCAGAACTGTTCCAGGTTGGGGCAGGGGCCAGGCTTTCATATTCCCTCATTGACCATTCATTGGATGCAGCTGCCCCTGGGAAGAGGTTGTGGCATGGGGGCAGGAGCGGCAGATCTCTGCAGTTGAAGGCAATTTCTGGAGACAGCTTGAAGGTGAGGGCTGGCAGCTGGCAGCAATACCCGCAGCTGGGGAAATAAGCTCTCAAGGACAGTCTAGGTGACACAGCAAGGCATCCAGAGCACGGTGCTAAGCACGTTCCATGCCTTAAGGAGCTTATTATCTGGATGGCCGAATTAAACAAGCATGTGAATGACAGTGCTATATGGTGGCAGCAGGCAGATGGAGATCCCAAAGCCCCAGGGATGTGCAGATGGAGGTGATGATGGTGGAGGTGGAGGTGTCACACTTGCTTGGGGAAAGAATTTGAATTGGGTCTTAGAAAATCCTGGCTTGAGGATTTTTCTCATTATCCTGTCAAGGTAGCGTGATTGAAATCCTCGGTGCCTAAAGGGGGGCTTCTTTACACAGACCACTAGACCTGATTCCAAACTAGACATTCAGTCAATCCCTGGGGCTGAGGAGTGACATCTGGCCAAGTGCTGCAGCTGGGAGTCAGTTTGCTTGTTTTCTCTTCATCTCAAGGAGTTCCAGGAAATGTCACTGCAGAGTTCAGGGCTTCCATTATCTCAAGCCTCACTTCCTGTGGCTGCTGGACTTGCCAGGGTATCAAAAGGACAAGCTGCATCTGCTCTGGGGCCTGGACAGTTGCTCTGCTCGGGGCAAGAAGCACCAGCTGACTTCCCTGCAGTGACTTATATCTTTTCATTCCATGGCGTGTTCCTGAGAAGTAGGGTTTTCTGGAATGAGGGGAATTGCCTTGTACTGCCAAGAAAGCTGTGGAGGCATTTAGGAAGTAGATAAAATCCAGAGGGGAAGCCTGCATATGAGCAGGTGCCTGCATGGTGGCGTCTCCCAACACCTGCCTGATCCTGAATCTCTCACCTTCTTCTCGGCCAGATTGCCAGGAACCTCTCTCCCACTGGGCTCCTGCTAAGCTCATACCTGTGACTGAAGTCATGGCAGCAGCAACTGATCCCATGGTCACATATGCAGACTCTTGGTTCCTCAGATCAGTCAATGATCCCATAGCAAGACCCAGTTCCGTGGGATGGGACAGACATGGATCATGGGAATGGGGTGTGTGTACACATGTATGTTCATGGGTGTGTGTGCATCGCCAGCCTGGAGAGGACAGAACACCCCGTTGGGGAGAGGTGATCCTCTGACATCCTGGAAGGGGGTGGGAAGGAGAGCAAGAGAAAGAGGGACAGGAGATGAAGTGGCCTGTGAGCGAGGAAACTTGAACTGAAGTCAGGTTTCACCAGTGTCATCATTCTGCGAGTGAATCTGAGATTCTCCCAAAGCTTAATCAAATCCCAGTCCCATCCCCTGATGGGGTTGGGATGCAGTGAGGGTCCTTTCTTCATTACACTGATCTGGCATTTGCTACTGCCTTAGCTCCTTGTCTTAGAAAGGATGAAGAAATGCTATGAAAAGACACTGGCTGGCAGAAAAGGAGACTTTACGTCACACAGGAGCGTGATTCTGAAACTTTGTGAGTGAAGATAAACATGTGGCATCTGGGCCGTGCATTCAGTGCACTGGAGGATGTGCTATTACCTATGACATTCCTAGGTGGCCTGCACTGGAGCCAGGCTGTCATGCACCCTCCAAGCTCTCCCCAGTGAGTGCACCTTGAGTGTTCATAGCCCACGTCAGCACCAGATCATGGTGGCTGGGAGACCAGGCAAGGACGCAAGGCTGTGTGTTTAGCCAGGTGAGGAGGCCACAGTAGGCCAGGGCCTGCAGGTACCCACAGGTATTCTCCGGGCCCCCAGCACCTTTCAGGTGTTCACTCTCTGTCAGCATTGCTCCTCCCAGAGCCGCCACATCTCTTCCATTCTCTTTCCCTCTGTGCCTTTTGGGGCTTGGTTGCTTTCCTTCCTTCCCATCAGCAGGATTCCCGCCTCTTCCCTGAACTGCTCCTCTTCTAGCATATGCCAACAAAACTCCGTGTGCAGGGTGTTTACGTTAACAGCGAGTTTCCCATCTACTGTCTCCTTGTGTCCTCACGGTATCTCCGAAAGATTGAAATGATCCTGACTTAGGGGAAAATAAATGGAGCCACAGAGAGGCATGTGGTGTATCCTGGTGCTGGTTTTCAGGTGGCCTGACTGATTCCCCTGTCCCTGAACTTCCGGTCTCTTCTCCAAGTAATGCTGTGTGGGAATGGTGTGACATGCTGACCTGCCCTCAGGCCACGGTTGCCTCCATTATGCTTCAGTGATGTTCCCTGGGGTGGGGGTGGGGGAACCGCCCTTCCTGAAATTCTAAGGGAGGAGATAGAACTGCTACTTTTAACATTTCCTTATTTTATAGTCTCAAATGTTCTAAGTGCACACAAGCATACCCTCTGGATCTTTAGAAAAGGATTATTCCTTTGAAAATTCCCCAGCCATCATTCTCTCTGGAAAGCACTGCCATACCCTTTCCTCCTGACTTATCCAGTAAGAACCATTTCAATGTAGCCTCCCAACACACACACACACACACACACACACACACACACACACACACACCCCTCGCTCCACAAAGCCTCCCCTGCTACTGCCTAGGTCCCCTCTGTACATCGGGCACCAAAGTTAGGAGGGCAAATGCCAGGTGGCACAAGGTCACTTACAGTGTTGTCACTAGTGCAGGCCCCTGCTTCAACTGACCTCACAAACAAGACCTCTGGCTCCTTGAGTATAGAGGAGGCTGCAAAGCCAGGAAGCTGTTGTTATAGCTGCTGGGTCTGCCCCTGGCTTGATGGGCTTCAGCAAACTCTCCCATGAGTATATCTGGTTGGCAGGACCTGAAATCACATCCTGAACCTGGCTGCAAGGGAGTCTGGGAATTGTAGTCTTCCTCTTTCTGACCTGTACACGCTCTGTTTAGGGTTTAGGCAGACAAATGCCCAGTCAATCCCCAGTGTCTGTATTATTGCAGAAAGGAGACAGACCCTATTAGTGTTTGACTCCATCAGTGCAAAGTTCTCCAGCTTAAAAAGTGATGTTCGTGACAATGTGAATGCATTTAATACCACCGAACTGTACACTTAAAAACAGCTAAGATGGTGAATTTTATGTTATGTGTATTTTAACACAATTGAAAAAAAGAAAAAAAGTGCTATTGCAGAATATGGCTCAGACACGAAGCGATTTTGTTACATCTCCAATGCCTTCCTCCTCAGGTGGACTTGGTTCTTCAGGAGGCAGGAACTCAGACTCCTGGGAGACTTTCTCTCCTTTACACTTGCTCCAATGGTAGTCTTAAACTACTGGAAGAACTGACTAGGTATTTTGATTATGATAATCTAGGTTATGCCCACATGGGTTAAAACCCATGACTATCAGCGGCTTAAAATTAAAACGACTGGGGTTTGTATCTTGTTCATGTCACCTGTCCAGTGCAGACTGGGAAGGGGGAAGGGATTGCAAAGTGTCCCAGAGACGTGGGCTCCATCTTCACACTTGCTCCCACATGCATTCCTGGCGAAGCGGGAAAAGCAGAACATGGTACACTTGCAAAGAAGGGACATGTTGTTTACACTCGTATTTCACCAACCAAAGCAAGGCACAGGGCTCGCTTAACTTCTAGGAGGTGGCAAATCCAATCCTCCCTGTGCCAGAAGGACCAGGAAACCAAAATGTGGTGAACAGCACTAATTCCCTTCAGTGGGAGGTTGAGGGGAGCACGCGCCCCCACATCCTTCCATTCCCCTCATCGCTGCAACCAGGATAACCTACATCGCCCATTACCATTTTCTTTTCTTCTGGGCACTGAAAATTTCAACTTTCAAGATACTGATAAAACTTTTACTTAAAAATGGCCTGTGAAAAACCAGCACAGTCCCCAGAGGCAAAATTCTAATCACGCTTTTCCTCAAATACATCAGAGCTTCTCCGTCAGTCATGATTCTGCAGGCTGGGAATGCTGTGTGTTTACTTTTGTATAAAAACGCTGCCTATCTTCCTTGGATGAGAGGGTGAGATGATAGGCACAAGAGCGGACCCCAAAAGGTTTCTCAGGTTCAGCTCAAGTACCACATCTTTATCCCAGGCTTTCTCCAACCACCTTCTCCCCAGGTGGAAGCTATTTCTGTCTCTCACGAGCCCTCGCTCTGCCTGCACTTTGCTGCCCAGAACCTGTCATGGTCCCTCATTGTATTGTCAATATTTGTATAAATGCCTCACTTCCCTATGAAGTTGTGAGCTCTTTGACAGCAGGAACTTGATTTGATCCATCTAGAATTGTCCCTCCTGCACAGATGGCATCTATTAAGTATTTTTGAATATCTCAATGGATGAATTGCTATCTTCACCTTAGGGCCTTTCCTGCCAGAGGGTCTCAGTATCTTCTGAGTGAAAGAAAGAATGGATGGGTGGATGGATGGACAAACTAAAGAATAAAGGATTGAATACGTATGGAGGCCAGTTAGTATCTCATAGGGGAAATAAAGAAGCCTGTTCTCCCCAGATAGCTCTGCTGATTCTGACCAGCTAACACATAAATGTAGGCTCTTGGAACAGAGAGCATAAATAGGAGTGGGGGTGACTCAGGGCAACCTCTCAGCACTCTGCAAATTGAGGCCAGGTCCTGCATCGCCAGCAGGGTCCCCTGCACCTGGACACAATGACTTTGGTCACAGTTTAGCTTTTAGGCGCCGGGGGCAAGCTTTGCTGGGGCAGGGGTGTGGGGTGTCGCTCTTCCTGTCTGACGATTTCTGTGGCCCAGGCTAAGTGGTGTGGGGAAGGGAGAGACAGGACAGTGGGGTCTCGAGGGATTCTTGCCTGTGAGACTGCCACGACGAGTCTCTGCTTTCCAGATTAAATGTTTTCCAGGCTGAGGCATGAGGTCTCCCTAGGCCTCTATACAAGGTCAGTAGGTCAAGGCAGCAAGAGTCAGAGGGCCAGTCCCAGAGAAAGTAGTCCTCAACTGTCCCCTCACCCATTGAGAGGAGCCTCAAGCATTATTTCCTCTTTCTTGGGAGATGGGAGAAGTGTCATCATGGAATTCTCATGCCATATAGATCTCTCTGGGGTGGAGTCTTGAAGAAGGGAGGGAAGACAGGCAGGGAGACGTAAGGCAGGAAGGTGGTGCATGAAGTGGCGGGGGGGCGGGTGCGGCGAGGGGACTGACACCCCTCTTTCTTCTAAAACAAAAAGACAGAAACTACACCTTCCTCTGCTGTCTCCTTCCAATTTCTCCTTTAGCTCAAAGAAAGGCGTAGAGCTAAGAAATGGTCCCTTTGCTGGGCTTGACGCTCTATTTGAAGAAGGCTTTATTACATGTGAAAAAGCAATGTGTGGATGCAGAAGGAAGCCCTAAGGTTTGGGGACCATCTCCACTCGAGATTTCCAGGAAGCAATGGTTCCATGAAGTCAGCCTGGATAGTCACTGGGCCTGGACAGGCACCAGGCCAAGGGGATGCTACTGGCGGATGCTGGCTATGGGCAGACCAATCCTCTGCCAAAGATGCCAGGAGAAACCCTCAGTAAGAACCCAACCCCTCTCCCTCAGCCTCCCCTGGAATGATGCTTTGTGGCCAAGTGGGTACCAAAGGATAAATGTGATATATTAACAAGAATACTAATGACAAACGCACTGCAGTAGTGAGCACATAGATACATAGAATATTCTCTATAGTCTCAACATAGATATAAAATAAGTTATACTTGTTTTTGTTTTCCATCACAGTTAGAAGCATACCATACAAAGTGACCAGTTCAGTGGCCACGAAGCAAGGGAGAGACTATGAAGGAGGGAGTGGGGCACTGAGAATGGTGGGGATTTGCCAAGGACACTGCAGGGTCACTGGGGGTCCTGCAAGGAACAAGACCTCAGAGCTCTCAAGTTGGCCTTCTGAGATTCAGCACGAGGTCCCACTTGCTAAGAGTTGGTGGCTGCACTGGAGCTGGATGATTCAGGCTACTGGTGGGAGGTGGAACAGAGACAGACTCGAACATCATCCAGCAGGCCGGCCCACTCTCCTGCTGGCGCTGTTGGACTTCTGCAATTTTAGGGATGTGAGGCACACAGCCAGAAGGCACGGTTTGCTTCTGTGATGTGACAGATGGCCAGACTGAAGGCCCACCAAATGCTGCCTAGCCCTTCTCCTGCACCAGCCTGTTGTGGGAGGCTGAGGGGACCTGCATGCTTGGCTTGTTCTCCATGATTCGTCATGGGCTAGCAGAGCTGGAATCCTGCACACATTGTCACAGCAGAGGGAAGACTCTGAACCCCTGGCTTTGAATCCTCTCTCCATCACGTGTGAGCTGTGATGTTGGGAAGGTCACTTAGAGTCTGAGACTCGGGCTCCTCATCTGCAAAATAGGGGGACTAAGGCATACCTCCCTGCGGGGAGCGAGGGCCACGTAGATAATGTACATAAAGTGCCTAACACGGTTCCTGGCTCACGGGGGGGTCTGGATACATGTAATTGAGTATGAGCCTCCAAACATCAGAGGCCGGGTGGAAAGAATATGAATCTCACAAAATCTGGAATAAAACCACCTTGATCGGCTCTGAGTAGAGGATTAGAGGACAGTTTCTTTGCATTCTTTCCTGTCAATTTTTTCTCTTCTCCCTCCCTCACTGGGATTCTTTCAAATGAAGTGCCAACAGGGTTCAAAGCCAGGTTTGTTGAGGCAGACAGAGCCTAAGTCTTGGAAAAAACAGCTCAGGGCCATGAACTCCAAGACTGGGACCTGGTTCCCCGAGGATGCTTCCCTCCTCGCCTCCCTCATTTCCCAGCCCCGGAGCAGATTTCACATTGGGAAGCCAAAGAGGGGGAGCGAGCAAAGAAAACAACGTGAATTGCCTATGAAGTGAAAAGCCTTTCCATCTGCTCAGAGTCCAGGAAATCTGGAGGTGGGTGGGCCATCTGTGGGCAAGTGAACTGCCTCTCCGGGAGAAAGCAGGTCTCTGTGTAGCGGAAGACGGGAGGGAGAGAGGGATGGAGACCTAGGCTTGAAACTTGCGACCCTGGGAGTGCCCTTGTTTTTCTACCAATGCTGAGAACCTGTAGATGCGTCCAAACAAAGATCAGCCTGGAAACCTGGGGATCACTGTCCTCTCTCATCTGCACTGCAGTTCTCAAGATCTGCACACGCGTGCACGCGTGTGTGTGTGTGTCTCATCACCTCCCTCATTTCCTCTAACACCTGCCTGCTCTGAACCACCCCTTGTCCCTCATCACTCAGTGACTTTCCTCTTGGATGGGGGCAGGAGGTGCGCAGGCAGCTCATTGGGCAGCTCATGCCCCTCCAGCTTGACCTTAATGAGGTGGTTGGCCAGTGCGAACTCCTCATCATCCAACATGCCATCCTTGTCGATGTCAGCCAGCTTCCAGATCTTGCCCAGCACGCTGTTGGGCAGCTTGGAGCGGACCATCTCCTTCTTGGCATTAGCACCTGTGATCTTGCCGTCCACCGGTGACAAGGTGTAGAAGATCTCGTCATACATGGGCTTGTCCCTGGCCACCACCCACTCAGCATCATCGATGCCCTCCCCGGCCCCCTCCCCATAGCCGTGCCCAAAGGGACCATGAAGAGTGCCCTCGAACGCTCCACCCTTCACCATCTGGACGGGCCGCTGTGTCTCCTCCTGGCGCACCAGCACCATGAGCTGGGCAATGTCGTGGGCCAACATGTCGTCTACTGCCTCCAGCAGCTTGCTCTTCAGTGGCTGGAATTTGCTAAAGTCCTGGGCCTGCAGCTGGTCCTGGGAAGAGGGAGAGAACAGAACGTGAGGATAAAGACAATGAAAGAAGATCCTTCCCCTTAGTGGGGACGTTGCCTTCTACTAATGCTGGAATGTCCATAGCCCTTTGGCCCGGAGGCTAAGCTGATCCACATCACAAAATAAAAAAAGATATGAGAGAGGAGGAAGAAAAAGGCACATTGGCTCCAGGCAGAATTTGTCAGGAGAGAGTGGAACAGTTGCAGGGATGGGGGAAGAAATGGAAATTTGACATATATTGGTTTGACTCATCATTTGAATTCTCTTTAATGTTGTTCTAGAAGGCAAATAATTAAATTTCTCTTTAAGTTACGTTTGGCTATTGCATGCTTCTTGAATCTCTGCCCCTCTGAGACTAGGCATGTGTGTCTCTCTCCTTTATTAAGGAGGTTACACTTGAAAACCCTGAGAATGCCTTCATGACATTATCTCACTCGCACCCCCAGCACCCTTCTGAGGGAGGGAAACCACATTCTATCCCCATTTAGGGAATGAAAAACTGAGGTATAGGCAACTAAAAATAAGTCATAATAGAAGCCAAGGGTCATTCCCAAATTAGCAGTTCTTAATCAGGATGATCACTGGAGTTACCTGGAGAGAGTTTGCAAATATCATCTTCTTGCCCCAGGGTTCTGACATAGTAGACACAGCAGACATGCAGATTTTGTGAAATCTCCCCTCCTTGCCTTCCCACAACACTCACACCACACAGCAAAAGAAATAGGCTCCATTTTGCACATCTTTGCAATTTTGAAAGGTCCTGCGTCTGGAATACCCAGCTTCTCCTTGGCCTCCATAGTGACAAGGTGAGAGCTTTCCGCTCCTGCCTTGGCTCTGGCCACAGCAATCTCAGGATGCTGGGCAGAGGCCAGTGCCCAGGGGACAGTGTCAAGGACAAGCACATGGAGCTCACTGCAGAAAAATTCAGACGACACCCACAGCTACATTTCAAGAGCAAGTGTTAGCTTGGGCATTTCTCACCTCCCTTCCAGGGCAGGGCTGAACCACGGAGGCAGGTGGGGGCTGGGGGGGGGGGGTGGAGGGCAGAACCTCAGGCATAACCTGTCAAGGTCCCTCGCATCTCTCCTAGTCTGTCCATATCTAGGTGTGTTTGGTGGGCTCCCAAGTAAGGGTCCCAATATTTTCCAGGGGGCACAGTGGGTACTCCCATCACCCCACCCATTTGCCCATAAGACAGCCATTTATGTTATCGATTCAGCTACCTACCTACAGAACCTACCATCAGACTGACAACTAAATGAGAAGGGGAAATCATTTATGTTGTGAAAGGATTCCTCACATCAAAAAATGTTCCCTTTCAAATGTCATCTTCCCAAATGTTTGCTTACAGATCATTACATTCTTAACAGAAAGAGAAACTAAAAGTTAAAGTTTTCCAAGCCACAGCTGATTGAGAGACCCAAATTATGTTAAAGTAATTCTGAAATTAGTGATTGGCTCTAATTAGATACATGAACGAATGCATACTTTGTTTGTTAGGTATATGAACAAATGTATACTTTGAATGTTTATTTTTTTCTATTTATATTATCAGACAGGAAACTGAAAATGCCCAATTGGGACTATTGTGATGTTCTGAAATCCTAGTCTTTGTTTTTTTCTTCTTCTTCTCCCCAAAGCCCCCCAGTACACAGTTGTATATTCTAGTTGTAGGTCCTTCTGGCTGTGCTATGTGGGACGCCACCTCAGCATGGCATGATGAGCGGTGCTGGGTCCACACCCAGCATCCAAACCAGTGAAACCCTGGGCCGCCGAAGTGGAGCACACAAATTTAACCACTTGGCCATGGGGTCAGCCCCATGAAACCCTAGTCTTAAACTGAGAAACTGGTTCCCAAGCTAAACACCAAAAGCAGCAACAAGAGCAAAAACAATATTACTACTGCATCAGCTGCTATTTTCTTCTCTAATTCCCTAATTCTTAAACACTTTTTATTTTAAAATAATTACAGAATCACAAGATTTGCAAAAATTGTACAGAGGTAGGTCCTGTACCTCACCACCCAGGTTCCCCCAGTGGCGACATCTTACCTAACTTGCCACTGCATTGTCAGGGCACAGTCCGTGGCAGGCTCTGTGCCAAGTGCCTTGCAAATATTATCTCACTGATGCTCACAACATCCATATGAGGCGGGTGCTTCCAGAGCCTCAGTTTACAGGTGAAGAGACAGAGGCTCAGAGCGGATCCAGTTAGTATGTTGTGGTTCCTGCTTGGACCATGAGGACAGTTCCCGGCTTTAACTAGCAGCCGATGTGAACACTACACTCAGAAAACTGCAGGCAATTAATTACAAAGGTTAGTTACCTTTGTAAACCTCAGTTTGCTCATCTGTAACCAGAGGGTGACAATGCCTCCCTCAGAGGACTGATGTGGGGAATAACATGAGAAACCATGTGTGATGCGCCCTGGTCCAAGAAAGGGGCCTACAATATGCCCCCAAAATGGCAAGCTCCTCTGCAGACACCTCTCTTCTGTGGCTTGTGTCCCAAATTGCTCCCAAGCGGGAACCTGGAGGTTAAGTTACACACTTGAGGGCCTGGAGCACCTTTGTCATGTGACTTGTCCAATTTCACATCACATGGCAAGGATTCCAAGCCTGTGGTGGCTGTGATCGGAGAAAGTCATAAACTGGAGGTATCAGACCCCAACCACCATGTAACACCCCTGGCCCACTGGGGGCGCTGGGGCTCGGTGTTTCTCCCCAGGTCCACATATGACACCTGCTGGGCGACAGCCCAGTAGGGAAGACAGACCTAGGGCCATCTCCCACCTTCTGATTCTGGTCTGGGGCATCCAAGGGTGGCCTACTCCACACTCGGGTTGCTCAGCCAGCTCATGTGACATTGTCCCTTGTCCTGGAGCCCCAGACCCTGGTTACCTGCATCTTCTTCACATTGGGAAAGTCCCCAGGTGAGATCTGGTGTTCCCGCTCGATCCGGCCATAAATCTCAGCCAGGTTGTTCACCAGCTCCTTCTTCTTGTTTTCCTTTCCAAACACGGAGGGCATCTCCTTCTTTAGAGAGCTGATGATGTAGGCATGGACCTGAGAGACAGGCAGAGAGAGACCTTCGGCTCAAGAACTTTGATTCGTTCGTTCCCTCTAGAGTGACTCTCACCCCATCTCCTCCCATAAATCCCTCCTCTTCTCCTGCTCCTACTTCTGAAATAATTTCTGTCTCCACCCTCTTGCTCCCACGATGGTTGCAGCACTGAGCTGTTTTCCTAGATCGCGTGGGAAAGGCGGGATTAGGGGCAGGTTAAGGTCAAGGCAGTAACAGGGCCGGTAATGCTGGTGACGATGTTGATGATGAAGAAGACAGTAACGACAGCTAACATTCTGAACACTTCTGATGATGCCAGGTGCTGTCATGAGGGCTTTCACATTCTTTACTCTACATCATCCTCCAACAAGCCTCTCACTTTATAGCTGCGCACAGACTGAGGCCTTGCTGGGGTTGGCATCACATAGCTAGTAAACAGTGGAGTTGGGCTCCAATCTGGCCATCTGACGTCAGGGCCCATGATCCCATCACCACCACACCATCCTGTCCCCCAGCTGCCAGAGCTGGCAAGCCTGATGCTCACGATGCAGTAGTTATAGGACACTCTCGTATGGGCAGGCAATAGCTCAGGGTTGCAGGCAGCAGCCCTCAGTTCTTGCAGCTGACTGTCCCACTCCAAACCCTGAGCCCCACCTCTGTTGCCCATCTCCCCAGGGGGCAGCCTCACCTTGGCCAGCCTGGCTCTCTTGATGAGGTCGTTGAGTTTGCGCAGGGCAGCGTTTCGGGGCAGACTCTGGATGTCTCTGAAAAGGTCCTGCTCCTCGGCCTCAAAGAGTTTCCGATTGTCGGGGATGAGAAGGGGGTGGGACCAGAAGGAGCCAATGTAGACCCGAATCACCTCTGGGGTGTTCACAATCTTCCCCAGGGACCACATGAGGGCCCCGTACACCCGCATCAGCTGCTGCGTCTCAATCTGGTCGGCCTTGTTCAGCACCACCCGCATCTTGTCCTCGTGGTTCTTGAGGGCCTTGATGACTTCCGAGAATTCATCAGAGATGTCCAGCTTGTGGGCATCAAACAGCAGGATGATGCGGTCGACCCGCTCAGCGAACCACTCGAGGACAGCTGCAAAGTCATACCCTGTCGGCAGAGGGACAGTCAGGGGGAGGGGCCTTTGGGTACAGGGTTGGGGTTTGGGGAGGTAGCCAGGGTCAGTAGAAATAACATGGTCTTGGGGGTCAGATCTGGGTTCAAATTCCAGCTCTTCTGCATTTTCACTATTTGGCTTTCAGCAAGTTACTCAGTGCTTCCGAGTCAGTGTTTTTCCATCTATAAATGGGCCTACTAACAGTACTTAGTTAATACAATTACAGGGACTAAATACTCAGAGCCTAGCACAAAGCTGCTCAGTAAATGCTAGTTATTAGTAACATTATTCCCATTTGGTCTTCACATTCAAGGAAAGGGGCCCTCTCCATTAAGGGACAGGCCCAGGAAAGTGTTTCAGGGGCCAAGCTCTGCCTAGTAACAAGGTGAGGGCGTTGTTAGTGCCACCTAGAGATGGTCGCCCAGTGACTCAGCCGAGACCACCCTGCCTGTAGGAGGCAGCCGGTGGGACAGGTACCCAGCTCTCCAAGCCCAAGTTCAATGGATGCTCCGGCTGGCAAGACGTTCACATCATGGTCTCATTTCACCCTCATGACACCCTCTGCGGTAGGCAAAGTGAGGAGTATCAGTCCCACTTTCCAGAGGAGGAAACTGAGGTTCAGAGATGAGGTGAGAGTCAAACAGCCGGCAAAGGGTGGAGCCAGGACTGGACTGGATCCCATCACCAGGCCCTGGGCTCCCTGCACAGTACAAGAGGGCCGCCGCCTGTGCCTGGCCGCCTCCCTGCCTCCCTGCCCTCCCCTCCCCAGCTCACTGGCCCAGCCAGCAGCCCCACAGAGCCCGGAGGCCCCGCGCATTCCTGCCCCAGGTGAGCCTGCAGCCTGTGCCCCTCCCCTCCTCTGTGCCCAGGGAGGGCTCCCGCCTATTTTCAACCTTCCCTTCAGCACAGCCAGGTGGAGGGTGGCTCTCACCTACCAAAAGCAGTCCCTCAGAGCTGTGGACAGCAAGGATACCAGACGGCTCAGAAAATCAGGCCACCTGACCCCCCGTCCCAACTCCACCCTGGAAAACAGGTCACAGCTCTGCTGCTCTGGCACCTAGAACCAGCAGGCTTGCCCTCCCAGTAACTGGAAGGACAGCAGGGCTCAGAGGCCCCTGGCACTCTGCCAAGACCTAGTCCCAGATCTGGCCTGACAAGGATTTTAGCTGCAGTGTGCAGGCCTGGGGAGGGCTGCTGGGAAAAGCGTGGCTGCTCCCTCCCACCTGTGCAGCACACTTTGGTGTTCACAGAGGCACCCTGGCTCACATCAGCCGCTCAAAGCCTGCTGGGCAGCCAGAGCCGCCAGCACTGGGCTCTTTACTGACAAGAAAATGCAGGCTCAGAGAGGGCACGGCAGCGATGGGGTCAGAGCCAGGACCAGAACTCAGGTCTTCAACCCCAAGTCTGGCACTCCAGCCACCCCTCCGGGGCTGGGGAAGCTAAGGGCCCTGTGAAGCTGCAGGGGAGAGAAGAGGCTCCCAAGCTCCAAACTCTCCAACCCTGAGGGCACCAGCCTGGCAGGAGGCGGCTTTGCTGCCACAGCATGGAGGGGGTAAGGACAAGTCCCCGCAATCTGACCAGCCCCCAGCTCGGGGTGCGGTGGGAGAGTGACAGCACCAGGTCAGTGCGGCAGAACAGGACGGCCCCCTGCCCGTTCCTGTCCCCACGCTGGGTCAGGTGCCCCTCAGTTCTCTCACAGTGCTCAGGGAGACATCTGTCCCTCTGCTCACTCACGGAAGTCACCAGGCTGAGTCCCTCCACTGCACTGGGAGCCGGCAGGACGGGCAGCACTCATCCTTCTCCACTTGCCCTGCACCCAGCACAGCGCCCGGCACACAGTAGGTGCTCTATCAGGATTTGTGAACAGAACTGACACGTGAGCCCTGTTCTGCCTTTTATATCAGGGGACAGTGAACGTTATCTCCAGGCCTCAGTTTTTTCTGCTCTCTGAATGGGAACCCGCCAGACCCCACCACGGGGTCATTGTGAGGATCCAATCGAAGAAGAGGATGCAGGTGAAACTGTTTGCGTGTGACCTGGCTGTTCCTATTGCTCTGCCCTTTTATAAAGAGCTCCTTGTAAGCACCAGTTTCCATGAGATGTTGTGCTCTGAAGGGGTCACCTGAGGGGCACTGGCCTGGGAAAGCTCACCTCTAGTTTCCGCTCAGCCATTAACTTGCTGTGTGTCCTTGGGCAAGCAGCCTCCCCTCTCTGGTCCTTGGTCTGTCTGCCTGTCAAGCCAGGGGGTTGGATTGGAAGATCTCCGTGCTTCCTTTCTCAGTTCACAATTCCCTACTTCTAAGACTCGAGGTGTGAGGGGTGAGGGTGGGGAGTATACCAGGATGGATGGAGATCAGACACAAGGAAGCCGTTGCAGGCAGCGAGAAAGAAGCCTGAGGCCTCCCATCTTAAATGCTTCGGGGTGCCTATGTGAAGTCTGATCCTGCCTGAGGACACGCAGACGGGCTTCCAGGAAGCCTTTCTAGGATTTTATAAGCACAGAGGCCTCCTATTCATCCTGCTGCTTTTGCAAATTCTGCACGCTCTGCCAAGCTGCTATCAAATTGCCACGTCAGTAACGCCAGGCACTTTCTCCCCAGGACGACTGTGCGGGCCCTGAGAATCCAGCAACGCCACCATGGGCTTCCTCTGAAGCTTGGCCCCCTGTCCCTGGCTATTCAGAGCCTAGCAGCCTCCAGGATGAGTATTTTATTGTTTCCTGACTGGGCTTATGCCTACCCAGGAAGGGGAGCATCCGAAAGGCATGAACTGGACCCATTAAGGAAAAGGCACAGGACTAGTTCTGCCATTTATTTTCTGGGCAGCCTTGGACAAGTCTGAACCTCAGTTTTCTCAGCTGTAAAATGGGGATACCAATACCAAGGGATTGATGAGGGGTCAGTGATAGAGCCATGGCAACAGGGTCCAATAGCAGAGGGAGGGCCTGGACTCAGTGTGGAGGTAACAGGCCCCTTTCCCTCACTGGTCCCGGGAACAGCTCTGAGACCTCCACAGGAGCTCTGAGCACCTGCAGCGGCCCGAGTGCTCGTGAGATGTGGGCTAGCGGGCAGGGGGGTTCGAGCCCCAAGGGTCTGAACGGTGAAGCTGGTATTGCTGGAGTTATGTATAGGTACAGCAAGTCTGCTGGCTCTGGGGGATCCGATCTGCAGGCATCAGGCCCAGAGTCGGGGCAGCCTGCAGGAATCTGGGGCTCCCCACTGCCCCCTGGCCTCCAGAGGACTGGGAAGAAAGCTTTTCTTAGTAATGCCAGGCAGGAGGAAATCAACGAGACAAACACAATAAGCAAGAAAACTTAATCACCCACCAGCTTCCTTCTCTGCCGTGCAATAGAAGGGCGCTGACAGGCAGCAAGTTTCTCTGTATTTTCAACCACAAGATCTCATCTGAGCCTCATAACTTTCCATATGCCAAGAGACAAACATGACACACACATCTTACGGGGAGGGGAGAGGGCACAGAGAGGTTAAGGGGCTTGCCCAAGCTCACACAATCAGGGGCGGCAAACACAGGACCAGGACCAGGATCCTTGACTCCTGTCCATGATCCCTTCTTGCTCAGAGGACCGAGCTCTCAAACCAGGCACACTTGTAGGGGGTAGTCCCATTCCACCTCAAAAAATCTTTTTGAAGATTTAAAGACATTTTAGAAGAGTAAAAAGGCATCAATTTCCAAAATGTAGGAAGAGCTCTGATAACAATAGGGAACAAATGCCACACTACATGGCCCCCAGAAGAAACCCTGAAAAGTGGCCCAGCAGACTCGTCACAGGCCTCCAGATGAGCACCAGGCTGTCAACAAGCCCTTCCGAAGAGAGTCAGGACTCTGCTGCTCTGCCCCGGCACGTGAGGCCCACATGGGCGTGTGTGTAAATCATGTAGCCCAGGGGCCCCTAAGTGCAGGCCCTGCTCCAATGAGGGCGCCAGGGCCAAGCCAGGGATGCAAGGCTGCGAGGTCAGCCCAGACCCCTCAAGGTCCCCTGGGAGACGTGTAGATGAGTTTGTCATCTCTGCTTTCTTCCTAGGCAGGCGATGAGCATGTGCTGAAATCTTGAGCAGGATCATGATCAGGAGATCGAGTCCTCAGCCAGGTTTGTGACCTGGGCAAGGTTTTTATCTGTTCTGGCCCTGCTGAGCTCACCTGTGCAGAAAGAGGTCTGCAGGGGATGGTGTGAGCACCATGCCCAGGGGCTGCTTTCCAAGGGAGGGGGCTGTGGGGACTTCTAGCTGAGAAGCAGCCGGAAACGGTTCCCGAGTATGAGGACACTCAGGCTTCCGGAGCCTCCCACTTCCGTGGCAGCCTCCCTCCTCCCCAGTAATGAGCCCTGGGCTGGGCACATCCTGTCACTTCCCCCCAGTGCAGCTTCACCCAGAGTCAAGTGCCAGCCTGGGACCACCCGGGTTCAGGTTCCCAGATGTCCCTTGCTTCCTCTCTTCCCGCAAGACACCACCCTCAGGCCCGGGTGGAGGGGTCACAGCTGAGCAAGGATCATACTTTGCCCAGCTCTGGCTTGGGCCTGAGTGCTCCTTCCCATGGAGCCTGAGGCCTGGACAGCCCTTGGCAGCAGCTCACTTTTCAGAATGCACACACTGGGGCCACTGGCGCAGGGGTGGCTCTGTGCACATTTGATAAAGTGCCCCTCTTTTCTGGTGAGACACAGCCCTGCGCTTGGCGTGAGGCTTGGCGAGCAGAACGTGGGCTAGATTTCAGACTCCACATGCCCCCGGCTGGGTGTGCTTGTGCAGGTGGCAGTCTGCAGGACTATCCATGGAGCTCGGTCCTGCCCTGGGCCGAAGGAAGGGAAGGAAGAAGCACCAAATCGGTGCTGAGGGCCCCAGGCAAGGAGCCATATAAACCGTTTGTTTTTGTGCACACACTTGTGTGCGTGTGTGTGTGTGTGTGGAGGCAAGTGTGGATGTGGGGGTGTATATGTGTGTAGGTATAAACGGGAACTCCAGGTTCTATGGCTGATTGTGAGGAGCGACTCTGCATATTGGAAACTCTCCTCATTTGGGGTCCCCTTGATATTTGAGGATGTCTAAGGCACCCCCCCCCCCATTTTCTGGTCTCCTTGGGGTGCTGAGGTCAGCACTGCCCGAGGCTGGTGACGCAGTGCTGGTGGCCCAGCTCCCAGCTCTTGTTTTTGTCACAGGCTGCTTTTGCTAGCGTCTGCATTTACAGTCTGGATTCAGGAGGGCAGAGAACAAACTGGCCTGGCTAGCCGCTCATGGGGCCATCACTTCTCCCAGAGGTGGTGCTTAGTCAGTGTGGGATGGGAGGGAATACAAAGGGCAGGCAATAAAACCAAGCACTCAATATGCATAGGGCAGCCACTGAAGTCCAAAGATGAAGGCAAGAGAGAAGGCAGAGGAACATGAAAAGAATGGAATAAGACAGAAGCTGAGAAGAGCCTGAGTCCCTGAAGCAGGGCTGTCAGATACAGCTGCACAGGCTGTGCACTGCACAACTGTAAGGGAGGCCACTCGCATAGATAACCCTGGGTTGTATAATAGGCGGCCCTGGCTGGCAGATAAAGGGGAAAGAAGGGAGCTCACTGTGATCCAGACCCAGAGCTGATGTCTGTGTTTCCATTATCATCTGTGGACCTCACAAGGTCCATTACTCCTTGTCACAAATGAGGACCCTAAGGCTCAGGAGAAATTGTGACCTGCTGAGACCTACACAGGTTCTAAAACCCAGGGCTCTCATTTCCCTGTCCAGGGCTCCTGGAAGCCCCAGAGGCTGCAGTCCTCCTCGGACGCACGTGTTAGGCTGCACAGGCCTTGCAGGTGCAGGAGTCACCTACCCCCGAGGTGGGTCTAACGGAGAGCTTTTGGCTCTGCTGAGCCTCCCTTGAGGAGACACACGCTGCCCGTGTGAAACAGTAAATCCGCTTTGGTCCTAAACTCAGGACAAGCTCAGATGAAGCCTGGGGTGGGGGCTCAGGGGGAGGCCTTGTTGGGAGTGTTTAGGGAAGCCAGACAGAGAGCCATCCAAGCTGCTGCCCCACAGGGAGCCAGGCGCTGACAAAGCGCATGTAGGCCAGAAGGAGCAGGGGGTGAGCTGCCCCTCTCTGCCCACGGCCAAGCGTTTTATGGCTTCAGACCAGCTCCCCCTCACCCCCTGCACACCATACAGCCAGAGCCAGGGAGCTCAGGGCCCAGGCTCCCCAGACCCCCTTCACTGGGACCGTCTATAGACATCCCACTTTCGTGGACCGGCCGCCAATGACATGAAGTGTTAACACAGTTTCTGAGGCCCTCTCCTGACCCCTCTTCTATCCAGGCCTCACCTCTTCAGGGAACTGGGAGCGAAGGAAGGAGGAGCAGAGCTTTCCTGCTGGAGCCTGTGGCCCACCCTTCCCTCCCACCTGCTCCAGAATGAGGCCCCAGGAAGAGGAGGGTCAGTCTTCCCTTCAGGACAGACGGACGGTCATATGATCCTTGAGCAGGCTGCTGACCCAGGGGCCTCTCCTGCTGTCTTTCCTCTCTATCTCCCTCTTTCCCCTCTATCCAGGGCTGCTGGATCCACTCACACAGCCATGCTGGACCCCAAAGAGCCCAGCCCGGTCCTGCCACTCAATGCCTGTCCTCATCAGGGAGCGGCCCAACAAGAGAGCTGCTGTCTTCCAAGGGGAAGCTGAGGCGGCTCCCAGGAGCTCTGGACAGAAGCCCAGTCCTGGCACTAGCAGCCTGCGCTGGGTCAGCGCCTGCAGCACCCCGGCCTCATCAGTACAGCCACTGTCCGGACATGGCCTGCAGCCTGTGAGGGCTCAGGTCTTCTCATGGGGGGCCTGGCAGTGAGCAGGTGCCAGCACAGACCATGCTCCCACTGGAGGGGGTTTCTGGGCCCCTGGCTGCAGCGGTGCAGACATCCTGCAGGACAGACTTTGTACAGGGGGCCAAGGCACACGCGGGAGGAAAGCAGACAGTCACCCAAGGTCGGTTCAGGCCAGGTTCCAGCTGCTGCCCAGACAGCTCTTGCCAGTCCGGAGCCTTCCCTTCCCGGAGGCTGACTTCCGAGTGCTGATTTGGCTCCAGCCCAGCTCCTGGCTCCAGTATTGGGGTGGCTGCAGCTTCATCTGCTTCCTTGCCAGAGATACAGCACACGGCACAGGACGGGTGGGGGGACCACCGGGGCGCACAGCATGATGTGGCAGGAGAGGCTGGGGGCGGGAGCCAGGAGCAGCTGCTATTTAGCTTTTTACAGCATCAGTCGTGCATTTTAGAGTCAAAAACCCCACTGCTGAGGATGGTGGTGACGATTCTAACACCTCATGCTTACCAGGCACGTGCTAGGCGCCAGGCAGAACTCTTCTTACCTGGATTAGTTCTTTTCATCCTCAAACAACCCTATAAAGTAGACGGAATTATTTCCCCCTACTTTACAGATGAACCAACTGAAGTAAGGACACTGCCCAAGGTCACTCTGCTGGGAAGCGGCAGAGGCAGGCTTGGAAACCTGGGAGCTGGTCCAGAGTCCTATCTCCTCACCACTATGCTGGTCACCTCCCTTAACAAACAATTACCCCATATCTGTGCAAGTGAACAGTTTTCAAAGTGCTTTCACTGAGCCAGCTCCACTCCTAGGCCCCAGAGCATGTGGTCATCCTCACGTTGTGGATGTGAAGTTCTCTGCGTGCATTTGCCTCCTCCGCAGAACTACAAGCTCCCGGGGCAGGCACAGCAGAAACTTCAGAAGCAACTGGGGTCTGGCCCTTGGGTAGGAGCCTCTCGGAGAATGAATAAAGCCAATGAGGGAAGTAAGGCAGATATCGATGTCCCCATTTTACAGATGAGAAGACTGAGGGCAGTAGTCTCCAGAGCTACAGTGGACCCATACACGTCCGCTGGCCCCTGCCTAGGATGACCTCACACAGCACACGAGGCAGTGCCGGTTCATCAAGGGACAGCAAAGCCCTGGGAGCCTCTGTCTGTATGGAAGTGAGAGAACATACCAGAAAGAACATAGCACGGAGCCAGAGCCAGTCCTAACAGGCGTCTCTCTTACCTCGGCTGATCCTTTGCTTCTCCCCAGAGAGGATCCCTGGAGTGTCGATGACACTGATGCTCTCCAGCACGGGGTTGGGCAGCTGGGCACACATGAACCTGCACGTGGCAAGAGGAAACCCGCAGTGAGCCATTGTCCTCTCACGCACACTTGTTTCAGCCACATGCCAACATTCCCTGCCCCAAGGCAGAGGTTCAGCAGCCTGGCTGCCTTCCACTGCAGACTCCCAGGCCTCAGACCAGACTCAGCCCCAGCAGTGGGCCTGGGATCTTTGAAGAAGCTCCCTGGGTGATCCTGAGGCAGCCGTGGTCCCAAGTTTGTGAACTTCTGTTGGGGATGCCAGGATGTCGAGACCTCCATCCCTGCCCTAAGAAGCACAGTCTGGTGCAGAAGCAGAGGCACACACATGTGCATCCAGGACAGGAGGTGCAATGGGATCAGTACCCTGAGGAAGGGCAGGCGAAAGGGTTGGAGATCTAAAGCGGAGAGAAGGCTTCCAGGGATGGCTGCCTGGAGGAGGAGGCACTGGAGCTGGCCTTGCAGAATGGGTCACACCACCCAGGCTTCTAAAAGGCTATCCAAATACCAAACATTGCTGTTAGAATAGCAGTCAAGCCTTATTCAAGGAAATATTTCTAGTGCTACATCCCAAAGTCTCAGAATACAAATTGGCAAACTAAGTCAGATCCTTCTGACTTCAAGCCTTCTGTCTTACATGCCATTTCTGGTGGAAGCCAACAAGTGTCTTACTATCCGAGGTACATTACGTGATCCCACAGTCTCAGAGAATAGACAGGGAAAGGAGCCTCTGCTACCTAGTGAGATGGCTGCAGAGAGGCAGGTTAGGTGAGGAGGCCAGGGATGCAAGGAGAGGGGGTCAGGGAGGGCTTCACAGAGGAGGCAGAACTCAGATTAAGACTTTGAAAGATGACCAGCATTTGCCAGGCAGATAGGGGTGTGGGCAGGAAGCCAGGATATGTGTGTGTGTGTGTGTGTGTGTGTGTGGTTGAGAGAAGACAGGATTCTAGACAGAGATATGGGGTAATGGTGGAAGAGCAGTGTTACGGGTTGAATTGCTTCCCCCAAAGAGAAATGTTGAAGTCCAAACTCCCAGTAGCTCAGAATGTGACCTTATTTGGAAATAGGGTCATTGTAGATGTAATTAGTTAAGATGAGGTCACAAGAGAGTAGGGTGGGCTCTACTCCAGTAAGACTGGTGTAGGTCTTGATAAAATGGGAGAATACCATGTGAAGACACAGACATGCACAGAGGAAAGATGGCCACTTGAGGACAGAAGCAGAGATTGGAATCATGCTACCACAAGCCAAGGAACCCCTGGGACCACCAGAAGCTGGAAGAAACAAAGATGGATCCTCCTCTAGAGGAGTTGGAGGGAGGATGGCCCTGCCAACACCTTGATTTTGGACTTCTGGCCTCCAGAACTAAGAGACAATGAATTTCTGTCATTTTAAGCCACCCAGTGGTAATCTGTTATGGCAGTGCTAGTACAAGCACTTGTACAACTAATACAAGCAGGTGCAAATGCAACACAGAAATGAGAGAGAGAGAGAGAGAAAGAGAGAACAAAAACCCACCATTCCAGGGAGGGGTGCACATCTTTGAGGTGAAAACAAGAGGGCTGAGTGGCCAGAGATGTGGCTGGACAGGGAGGTGGGGCCAATGAGGGCCTTGAAAGCCACATTAAGAAATTTGGATTTTATGCTGAGGGTTGTAGAAAGCCATTGGAACACTTTAAGGAAAAGAGTGACACAATGGGATATAATTGTTGTCAGCATGACCAGTTCAGTTCAACAAATTTTTGTGGGGCACCTGCCACGTGCCTGGCACCGTGCTAGATAATGGGGGTAGAAAAGTCAATGACACAGCCCCTGTCCTATGGAAGCCCATGGTTTCTATTGTGCCTGAGGCCCAGCCGCATTCTGGTCCTTAGGTTCTATGCCACAACCCAGTATTATAAAATAAATTCCACATTTTGTTGAAGCATGCTTGAGAGGGGTTTCTGTCACTCGGGGACCAGGAGGTCATGTGCATGGGGGCTGGTGTTTGGGGCTGGGGTTGTGGTGGTTGGGGCATTACCCAGGCCGAGCATGTGGAGTAACAAGGGCTGGGAGGGGGCTGAGGATGGGCCTGACTGAGGGTGACCAGGTCATAGAAGCCAGAGAAAAAGGGGCCAGAGGAGACTGGAGAGGGCCCGGCTAGAGAGGCAGGAGGAGGGCCAAGGAGCTGAGAGGGGATGGTGATCAAGGGACAAATACCAAAGAGAGGTGGGTAAGGATGGAAAGTGCCCACTACTTATGATCACCTGGAAGTCACAATGACCTTCACACAGGCAGCTGTTATGGGTGAAGCCATGTTCCACAGGCTGGGCGACAGGAAGAAGTGCAGAGGTAAAGCTAAGAAAGCTGGCTGTGAGAGGAAAGCGAGACAGGGTAAGAGTTATTAGTAGGACCCCCTGTAGGGTTTGCAAGAAGAGATATTTCCATGTGGAGAGGAGGAGCGAAGCGAGGGTGGAGTGGTCAGAAAGGGAAGGAATAATTGATGGAGCGGGTCTCTGAGAAGATGCCCCGCAGCACAGTCCAGGGGAAGGGGGGAGTCAGACCTCAGGCGGAAAAGAGAAGCCACGGCTCTCTGCAGGCTGGGTGGAAGGAAGAGAGGATAAATGCAAATGAACTCAGTTTACGGACAGATTAAAAGAAAAAAAAAAACCACCCAGATGGAAGCCATGGACATGACTTCCATTTTCTCCAGACCAGGAAGCCAGGCCATCAGCTGAAAGCAGAGCTGAGGTGACTGGAGAGGGCTTGGAGCACCCGCAGAAGAGAGGGGGAGGGCAGCTGACGAGGGAGTGAAACAGGACCCTGGCAGCATGGAGATGGGACCCGACGTCCGGGGTGCAGCCTCCTATATGTGGGCTTCCCCCCTGTTCCCTGTTGTCCTTGTAACGGATGTGCCTGGCAGATCCCCAGCCGAGAGTCAATCTAAACATCTGTCATCTCAGCTGTCGAGGGCTCCTGGAGCCTCACAATGCCATCTATGTTCTGGTCTTCGGGTTCCTGCATTAAGCCACATTCTTTCATTCCTCTCTGCTTGTATTTTTTTTTCTCTTTTTTCTCTGGAATGTCCTTTTTTTACCCTTTCAGTGTCATTTCACTCATCACTGAACACCCATGTCAGATGCCAACTTTTCCACAAAGGCCGTATCAGTCCTCTTGCCCTGGAGGAGGATAAACTATTATCGTATTTTACAGATGGGAGAAGGGGACATGGAGAAGTTCGGTAATTGGTCCAAGATCCATGGTGCTATTTGGCAGGATTTGATCAGCTCTGTCTGAGGCCAAAGCCCATAATCTGTACCTCTACTCTAAATACCTCCAATTAGACAAAGTAGTTTTAAAATTTTTAAGTGCAATACACATGCAAAACCGTGGTGTGGCTCTACCCAATGAGCACAATCAGGGGATGAGCCTGCGTTTCAGTGAAGCAGAATAATAACAGGAAGGCCCAGATCAGCTTCCCCAGCATTCTCTACAGCTTTCTCCACTCAAATCCTCACAAGGACCCTGGTGTCTGCAGGCTCAGACTTGTCCCAAGAGAAGGGAGGTGGCCTGTCCAAGGTCACACAGTGAGTTTAGTAGGAGCGTCGGTGCTCAAACTCAGGGCTTCTGCCTTAAGTCCTAGCTTCTTTCCACCAAGTAAAACAATGTCCAGGAAGAGAGCAGAACCTTCCTCCGCCTCCTTCCAGTTGGATGAAAATCCCAGCCCAAACCCAAAGTTCAGAGGCAAAAGCTGGCAACTGTGCAGAGCAGCCCTCTCCACTTTCATCGGGGGGAGGTGCAAATTAGGGGGATGTGGTTTCACTTGTTGTCCCCTTTCCTGATCCTGATCAGCAGGAATCAGCCCAGCGCTTGTGGCTCCTGCGTCCCTAATCAATGGTGACTGACTCAGTTCCAGTCCCACAGGAAAGAGACAAGCAAGAGACACTCTAGGGATGTGAAAGGCGCTGAGCCTCCCAAGACCCTGCCCTGTCCTTTCACTTCTCACACTCCAGGAAGAAGAGAAGAGAACACCCAAGGTGTGTGTTCCCTCCGCACTCACCTGTTCAAGAAGGCATTGCCAAAGGCATTCAGTTTCCTGAATGGCTTCTTAGGATCCACCACCAGGGCGTTCCCGGGGATGATCCCCTCCACCTCTCCGTGCATCACCGCAATGAAGGAGTCAGTGGTTGGCTCGGGCCCAATCCTCATACCCGGGAAATCCTGTTCCAGCAGGTACCTGCCAGAAGGGAGCACAGTCATAATGCAGGGATTCTGCTCACAGATCCACACTGCATATCTACCACAAGGCAGACAATGATGTGAGTCATGGCAGAGGGGCAGGTCCAGAGCAATGAGATTTCTTGGCAGGGAGAGTTGACCGCCGGGTGGGCTAGCCACAGACCTTTGTGGGTGAGGTAGGACTACAGATAAACTTAAAATTCAAGTCTGTTCTTCTTGGTCTTTATCTTTTTCCCTTCTTGAATCAGTTGGGAAAAAAGGCAAGATTTGGGTTCAGAAATAAACATGGGTTGAAACTGATTCCCACACAGAGTATTGCAGACTTCACGACTGAAAGTGGCCTGCTAAAGTACCCGCACAAAAGCATGGTTAGAATCAGACCATCCACGGACTCTGCTGGCTTTCCATAGGCCATTATTTATTTACTTGGTTAGTCAGTCATTTAACATAAAAATAGCCAGTACATGATACAAACAGTGTGAAGGGAACACTATGAAAAGGGGATCTCCATCTCATCCTAGAACTTTGGTCCCACTCTCTAGCATCTGTACTAGGCTGTGGTCTGAGGTGGCAGGGCCTCTTTGCTCTTCTCCCAGCAGGCCAGTGAGAGCCCAAGGTCACTGCCTCTCTCCACAGCTTCCTTTAGAAGCCAAGAGCAAAGGCACATGGTGAGCCAGAGAATGAAGAGAACCATCTCTGAGGACAACCAAGTCGTTTAGAAGGAGCTCAGAACAGGTTTGAGGCCAAAGAGCATGAGGCCAGACTGAAGGGAAGAGCCCAGAACTGCCTTGGGTTGGGACTGACCAGGGGAGAGTCCCAAGGGCACCTTCCAAGACCATGACGGACAAGGAGATAAGGGATGTGTTGCCCAACAAACACAACCCAGAGGGTGAGCCCTCACCAAGTGCTACGAACTGCCTCCCAAACCTTGAGGGCCCGTATTCATGCTCAGAGGGAAGACACAAAGAGTCTTCAGGAGAAGAGATGTCAAGTCAGAGACGGTTAAGTTGGGAAGGGAACCTGGAGACCTCCTAGACCAGTGGTCCTCAGCCCTGGCTGCAATTCAAGCCACTGTGGGGCTCTAGCTAATGCTGCCTGGGCCCCACCCGCAGAGGTTCTGACCCATGTGCTCAGGGGTGGGGCCCTGGCCACTGGTCCTTCTGAGGAGCTCCAGTGATTTTAACATACAGCCAGGGTTGACAACCCTGCTGCAGACCAACGCTCTCATTTTACTGATAATACCACTGACATTCAATAGCTTTTCCACACGCCAGACATTGTACTAATCACGTTGAGAACATTGTCTCCTTGGGGCCTCCCAGCAGCCCTATGATAGGTGCTGAGGAAACCAAGGCTTAGAGGATTACAATGGCTTGTCCCAAGTTAAACAGCTAGTACAGAACCCAAACCCATGTCAAACACCAAATCCTTCTCTCCTCAACTGTCATCTACCCTGGGGCCAGAGAGAGCTGATCAAGACCCTGAGGAAGGTCAGGGCAGAGCTTGGACCAAAGGCCACATCCCCAGGGCCTGAGCTTTCTGCCCACCCTGCGCCCCACCCCAAGCGGGCCTGGAGCAGCGGTCCTGCTCTGCCCAACATGGTGGTGGCCAGGGAGACTCACTGGGGTTTCTTCCGGCTCACTGACATCTTGCTTTTGCCTTCAGGAAGCACTGAGTGTTATTTTACTCTGTGGGTCCAGGAGGGTGTAAGTCACATTGCTACGGACTCCCTCCCCAAAGAGCCGGCAGAGGAGCCGCCGCTGGGAGCACTACTGCGCAGGAGGCCCCTGCCACACACCGGAGGGTTTGAGGGTGCCCTGGGAAGCCCCTCGTCTCCCTCCAGGATCTCAGCCTAACAATCCGGATGTGAAGGCAGGGTTTCCTCCCATCAGAGGACCATTTTGAAAGCTAGCCCTTGGGCCGTGATGAGAATAAATCACGAGGGCTGCACACTGGAGAGCACTTCCTGCTTTCTCAGCACTTCCGGGAGAGGCAGGGGTCTCAGGGCCTGGGGCTAGCAGACCCGTTTCTCTAATCATGAGGGATGTGCCCGACAGAAGGTACCTGACCTCAGCAGACCTCAGTACCTCTCTCGACAATGTGGGAGATAAGCGCTCCGATTTATTAAGCACCTGCCATGTGCCAGGCACTGTTCTAGACTCTCCGTGGCTTATCGCATTTCATCATCACACCTACTCTGATGTGAGTCCTATCATCCTTACCACCAAATCGGCCTACTATCACACCTGCCAGGGTATGCTGAGAGTTAAATTAGTTACAGACTGTAAGCACTTAAACCTGTACCTGGCACCTGGATTACCATCCCATTTTAAAGAGGAGGAGACAAAGGTAAACAATGTGTCCTGGGTTACACAATCAGTAAACGGCAGAGCTTGGATTTGAACCCGGCACTTGGATTTGAGAATTCAGGCTCCAAACCACTGTAGTCACTGCCTCCTTTCCTGCCTTAGATCTCCCCTTGGCCAGGAAATGCACAAAGGCTGAGCCCCACATGGGACTAGAACAAGAAGTGGGACAAGAAGGCCACAAACGAATATGGTTTGGCAGGAGGCTGGTCAGGGGCCAGGTCTTGGGAAAAGGTTGGGCTCTGGGGCCCACAAACCCAGGAATGTACTCATCTCCATAAACTTCCTCTCTTGGGGTTCGCAGCTCGACCTCAATGAGTGGCATGTGGCATGCAAGAGCTGTTGCTATCAGGTGACCAGGGCAGGCCCCAGGCCTACTGGCTCTAAATGGACATTCTCGAGACTTAAAAATAGAAGGGTCAGATTCCTCTGGGAAGCAACATTTTATGAGAATCAACACTGTGCCAGGAAAACCACATCCATTCTTGCTTGTGTGCGGGAGCACCTGCCCCAATGCCCATTTGCTTGAGAGGCCCTAAGAGGGCCCCACAGGGGGTGTAGGAAGTGTGAATTCTGAGGCAGGAGGAGGGTGATAGATATCATCAAAGGCTTGAGGGACAGCTGACATAGAGAGGAGTGGAAAGAAACCATTCTGAGGCAGCCTCAAGAATGCTCAGCCTGAATAGGCCAAATGGCAGTGATGAAGTATCTTCCTGACACAGGCATCTCAGATTCCAGCCCCGAGATGCGGTGTACCAGCAGATGAACAAAGGGTGCCACTTCCCAGCATAACAGGGGCCACTTCCTGGGATGTTCTGGAGCCACAGTCTGAAGCGGCCAAGCAAGGGCCTGGAGGCTGGGCTGCTGTCCTGCCCTCTTGGCTAAAGCCACGTGACCCAAAACTTGCTGACCACACACGGGTCTACAGAAACACAGAGTCTAGCGAAGCCACTAGCAAGTCTGGAGACACAGTCAGACCAAGTAGAGAATGAGGCTGGGTAAATTCTCAGAGACAGTTGGGTATGGCTTGCAGCACGGAGTGCCCCTTCACAAAGCCACCACTGTGTCCAGAAAGGACAACCTTTTTGAGGGATCTCATCGCGGCGTCTCTGTGGGAAGTGATACAGATTGCCTCTGTTGCCTGGCAAAAACGTTTCCACAGCAGCACAAACAGAAAAGTTCATTCAAGCCTGGGTGAGACTGGCTGAGATGGGGACACGTGAGAATAAGAAGGGCTGAGCACCCGTTGGGTGGCAGGTGCTATTCTGGGAACTTTACCCAAAATATTCCACTGAATTGGCCCTACAAGCGCTGTGGGATGGCAGCATTATTTCTACTTTGCAGTGGAGTAAATTGAGATATAGGTTGCCCAAGTTCAGGGCCAAAGGAAAATATCTAGAGGCCGTAAGAGCTGAAAAGATGTTGGTGCCCACCCCCTCCCTTGCCATCCAATGCAAAATCAACAAATGCTAAACCATAAAATAGGTATAAAGAAGGCCAACGCAATTCTGATTTTTCCCACGAGAACTACTTTTTGTATATCTTTCTTAAGTAAATTGTTTCATAACATTTTCCTCATTTTTTTGTGTCCTGCTTGCCTGGCAATCTAAGCATGTGGCCAGCTTTACTGGTGACCTAAGCACTCAGGGTAAGGCATGGAGCCAAGAATCTTAACTCAGTCTGCCTCCAACATACTCTTTTCTGCAACAGCGGGCCCAGACCTCAGGCTGCTGCTGGAACAGCATCCACGACAGGGAAGAGAGGGGCCGAGCTCCAAAACAGTGCTGCCAGAGGCTTCGGGTGGGGCCCTCTGCCTTGGCTCAGTCGGGGAATGCATCTTCCTGAGTAGCTGCTCCATCACAGCTGGGATGTTGGATATGTCACCCAACAGTCCACTTCCTCCATTTCCCTGGTTTATAAAATGGGGATAATGCTTAGTTTTTAACTAGTGCAGAGGGATAGAATGAAGGTTTTGAAATGATATATATGAGTTTGGGAAGAGCAAAGGCTACACCAGACATGTGCTCATATTGGCAGAAACAATAATTAGAGAAAATGAACACCTCCTTGTTGCCTGTAAGTACTCAGCACACTTCTCCGTCATCTCCGAATCCAGTCCCAATGCCTCCTCCCTGAAGCCGTAACTGATTCATTCCCAACTCACCCCAAACCTGACACGCTTACTGTCTTCCCTGAAATTGCAGAGTTCTTAGTCTGCACATCCTTAGGTAGACTCTAAAGCACACAGCCCTTTCTGCCTTGTATCATAGGTCTTCACGTTATGTATCTGAATCTTTGGTCTCTCTGAGCCTTGGGCACTTCAGTTTTAAAACAGATCCAAACAATAATACTTGCCCTGTCAGCCCCATGGGGTTTTAGGGAGCCCATGAAGTGCCCCACAGACACAGGTGAGGCAGTAGATGCTCTGAGTCAGCTCCATGCTCCCTGGAGCAGCCACCACTGTCCCTGCTGCACGGTAGCCTCCATCACAGGGTGAAGTGACCCCAGCACAAAGGAGACCAGTGGCCAGAATGTCAGACCCCAAGCTAGCCTCCCCTTGCCTGACCCCACCCTGTGCCAGGCTGGCCTGCCCAGTCCATTGCCCAGCAGTGCCCACAGAGTTCCGCTTCATGCTCCTCCTCCAGCCCTCAGAGGTTCAGAGGCAAGATCTCCCTCTCTGCACACAACTCCCCTCCGCCTGCATCCTGACACCCCTCCCCCAACTGTGGGCAGTGCTGGGCAAGGGCTTCCCCCACCCTTCTGAGGCCAGCCTCTAAGCTTCATGTTAGGGAACCCACTAGAAACAGGAGAGGGACTGCTAAAGCCCCAGGTGCGGAGGCGGGAACATACCTGGAGCTGTACTGGTTCTTTCCCCTCCTAATCCTGAGAGTAACCCTCTGAGGAAGTTGTTGCTATTCACACCTTAGAGATGAGGAAGCTGAGGTTCAGAGAGGTCAGACCTTCCTAACAAGGTCTCTTGGCTGGTACCTGGTGGAGCCTGGATTCTGCTGAGCTGGCCATGTTTTATCCACGGCCTTGTCCCACTGTCAATGGAAACAGGATGGAGCCCTTTCTCCAGAGGTCCTTCCTCTCGCAGCAAATGCTTCTCCTCATGACCTCTAGACACCTGACTTTCAAGGCAGACCTTAAGCAGGCCCTGAGGCAGGCGGACCCTGTTCCTCTGGCCTAGGGCCATCTGCTCCCTTGAGTAACACTCAGGCCTGGTAAGAGGAAGGCAGATTCTCACCCAGCCCCACTTAGGGACCAGCAGATCAGAGCCCTGACAGGAAAAGGATGAGAGCTGAGCTCAGAGGGGAGACAGGAACGAGTGTTGCAGGGATTGCAGCTGGTAGGATAGACTCTGCAGAGGCCAGTGGGTCTACCTGGAATGGCGGCCCCTTTCTCTAGCCCTTCAGCTTTCCAGAGATCATCCCTCCCGGGTCAGTGATGCTGTAATGCCTGGGGTGAGGCCAGGGCAGTGGGGGTGGCAGGGTGGTGATGAGAGATGGTGCAACCACAGGCAATGCTGAGTCACGTTTTGGGGAAGATGCAAACAGCCCCCTGAAGAAGCGGGGGAGGTCAGGTTGTAAGGGCCAGCTGAGTAGCCCCCTCCCACTGCAGCAGCCCCGTCATGTGCTCACATTTTAGGGTACGAGTTATGCTATAGAAGGGCCGCATGACCCTCCAGACCAGACCAGACCTCCCTGTGGAGAGCCAGGCAGCTTAGCTGTGGCAGCCCCTAGGCCCCAAACTCAATCCCCCTGGTCTCCTGCTCCAGCTCTATCAGTGAGGCCTCCCTTACAGGCTGAGAGATCACTGGGCCTTCCTCTGCCCCTCAGCAGCCAGCTATTCACCTCTGTGACCAGGGAGCCAAATGCTGCAAGGGAGGAGAGATCCGAGGCTGCACGCCAGCCAAGGAAGAGAGAGGGGAGACAAACAGCAGAGGCAGGAGGAAAAGCTGCCAGGGCCAGAGGGACACAGAGCTACTGTACTCCAAAGAGGCAGCCTGTGTTGGAGGGAGCAGCCACTAGGCCAATTGATTATTTATGTTATTATTCTGGGTGCCGGGCCTTAGGCCAGGGAAGTTATTTCAGGCAGAGATCAGAGCACATTAATTAGTCATTAGAAGAATGTCCTTTTCTGTGTGTTCTTCCTGAGACAAGAAATAGACACTGTTGCAAGTGCATAGGAGTGAAAGTGGATGGGCACTCAGGAGGCAAAAGGCCAAGGGGCCGGGGATGAAAAGACAAGTCTTTGTCCTCGAGGGAGAAGTCCCTCCCTGGTTGGGGCCAGGGATGGAGACAAGAAGTACTGCATTCAAGGCAAGGAGCAGGGATGGGAGGGGGTGGAGAGGCCAAGACAGGCGGAGAGCTAGGCCCCGGGCACTCAGTACCCCAGAGGAGCCCTCTCTGCTTTGGGGCGGGGCATTGTACCCACTTACCCTCTTGGAAAGCAACACAGAAATATGCCTCTTCTTGCCGAAAGTAAAAAGAAATAAAAAAACCTCTGCAGAACCTTTGGCCTAGTGTTTTCACTTCTGAGACTCTCTGAGAAAACAGTCCAAGATGTGGAGAAATAAGTGCAGAGATGTTCAGAGTGATTCTATCATAGCAAAAAGATGAGAAGCAACCTAAAACATTCAAGAGAAGCAGCCTGGTTAAATGAATAATTGCATATATATACAGCGAAATATCATGCAGCTCTTAAAAATCACGCTTACAAAGATTTTTTAATTCACATGGGAAATGCTCGTGCTACAAGTGAAATAAATCGGCATACCAAATTACCCTATGGCATGATCTCAAACGTGTTATAAAATAGCTAAAAACACTGGAAAGACAAATATACATATGATATTTAAAATGGCTTCCCCTGAGTTGTGAGATTATGGGTGATCTTTTTCTTCTTCCTCAAATTTATTCTTGTCTGCATTTTCCAATTTAAAAAAAATAACCATTCAGTGGATTTGATGAGAAGGAGGGAAACTATGTAATTTGGTTTCGGAGGGCTTCCCTGCGCAACATCCCCTCCCACCCCGCTGGTGGGCCCTCCCTCAGAGGATACAGCGTTTGATGCCTGTGCTAAATTCAGTTCCTGACCCGAGTGAGGAGGGAGAACTCTTGTACTTGGAGGATAAGAAAGAGGAGGGATCTGCCTCTCCTGGCCTTCTTGTTTCTCTCTGATAAGGAATAATCTATGGCAGCTCGACTGTGCCACTTTCTTAGACCCAGTAAACAGCCAGCATGACTCAGGCAAAGCCAGGAGATTGTCTCAGACAAGAGGCACTTAAACCTGTCTGCTGCTCGAGGATCCTGCCCCCAGGGACACTCGACTTCCTCCATCTTCCCTCTTATTCCGCAAACGTCTACTAGGAGCCTCCTGTAGCTGAGACCCCAGGCGAAGCCCAAGGGAGCTAAGGCACACTCGTAAGTGCTGGCACCACAGGAAGGAGGGGCTCTAAATAACGCACTAAGAGCTATAACCAAGGTGTGTCCAGAGGCCAGGGAAGGCCACGCCAGGGCAGAAGCCATCTGCGGACGGCCTGCGCCTCCCGTGGGGCATAAACCAGGCCAGGTGGAGGACACGGATTACAAAGGAAATCTATTATTACAGAACTCAGGCATCTCTGAAGTGCCTTTGGCAGTAAATTGTGTTTAATGAAACAAGAGAGATGGATTAGATCAGGGATTCTCACCCTAAGGGCCAAGGTGGCCCTCAGACCCCCGAGATTACACATAAATTTGGAATCCACGTACATTTTTCTAAAGACAGGTCCACAGCTTTCATCAGATTTTCAAAGGAGATACTGACCTTTGGAAAAGTTAAGCAGCAAAGGATTAGATTCATGGCTAAGGGCCCTTGTGGTTCTAACAATACAAGATGTCCAAAAGCAAATGGCCCAGCCCCCCAGCCTCTCAAAGCTGCTGAGCCCAAGGCTGCCCACCCTAGGAGGGCAAATCGATCCGGTGTTCTGTTCAGACATGACACATTAGTGTGGTGCATGCTCTGCTGCCATAGGCTTGTGTTATAAGCTCAGCCTTAGAGAAAATGAGTATCTCGAAAATCAGTAACCAAACTTAACTTTTCTGTTCTCCTTGGCAAACAAAGTGCGGTGCTTTGCATGTTGCAGGTGCTCAGTCAACGAATGGAAACAAGAGTGCCCCTGTTTTGAAACCGTCTGCAGGAGATGAGCACCATTGACCCTGGGGGCCACTGAACCCAGCGCCACGCCGTAGGAGGCTGACTCTCCACACAGAGGGCCACAGGCACCCTCAACAGCGTGGCAATGGCTGTAAATGAGGCCAAGGAACACAGCCTGGCCTTGAAGGTTGTATAGACTGAAAGAAGCCTGTCCCCAAGAGATCGGAAGGCTTCTCGTCACTCTGGTGGACAATATTCAAACCTCTCCGAAGGCAGCGTGGACAAGCTGACTTCTTCAGACCCCTCCAGCCCAAAGATTCTGTAATCCAAGGGAATGGATGACTCACTCTCAAAGTTCAGGCATTTAACCAAGCATCTCCTCCCATGCATCTAGCACCTGCATCCCAGGCTGGCCTCCTACCCAGTTATACGCCTCTGGGCAATTCATTAACCTCTCTGTGCCTCAGATAGCTCACCTGCCAAGTCAAGGCACTGTATGAGACAACCTCCAATGTCCCTTCCATCTCTAAAAGACTTTAATGTTATTACTAAGCCATTAAGATCAAACAAGGGAAAGGAAAAAGGCATTCTGCTTCTGTCCAGTCTCCCAGAGATATATGCAGGAACTCTGCTCAGAGCAGGAAACTGATAAAAGAAGGACAAGCCGCACTAACAGGCAGGGGGGTAGAGGGGCCCCAGCCCACCTCCTCAGCTGCAACTGTAAAGCCCCCAAGTGGGTGACTGAGCCCTTTAAAAGGCCAGGGAAGTGGCCCTGGCCATGAAGGGCATATCCCTAAAACGTGAGAGCTTAAGACATTCCCACCAGCATAAAGGTACTCTTGCCACCAGGAGCTTTCTTACTTGTGCCTCCTGGGCCTCAGTTTCATCATCCATTAAATGGGGAGAATAGGGATGAACTTCAACACTTCAAACTGACCACCTGAGTCAAGGGTAAGTACAGTGGAGAGGCACTAGCTAGGATGGGGCGGGGGACCAGCAATGAAATTATGGGGTAAGCTTTGGACACATGCATACAAGGATTTCTTCAGAGTCCTTCCCTGACGACTTCCCGTTTGTCCCCAGGCAGGATGGAACAGGGGAGTGAGGGGAGAGCCTGAGTGCTGGGCAGAGGGGTGGGCTGCCAGGCCCTGGGTAGGCTCACCTGATGAAGGTGGTCTTCCCAGTGGAGTATTGGCCCACCAGCAGGACCATGGGCTTGTTGTCGAAATCGGCATCCTCCAGGGCAGGCGAGTGAAACTCGTGGAAGCGGTAATGCTCTTCCAGGGGTAGCAGCTTGCTCTTATAGAGTTTCTTGAGCCCCTCGCTCACTGTCTGGAAGACCTCGGGGTCCTTCCTCCGGCGGTCGTCGGAACCCAGCCAGCTGAACATCGCGGCCGCCGCTCGCCCCCCGCGCGCAGCCCCAGCAGCAGGGAGCGGAGCCCCGCGTCCGGGCGCCCTAGGCTCCTCGGGGGAAGGTGCCCCGCAGGGCCGACCCGCCGGGCTCCGAGCCGCGCCGCCGCCTCACCCGAGCGCGGGGCTCAGCCGCACCATGGCCCGGGCACGCGGCTCCGGGGTCCCTGGGGCGACGGCGCGGGGCCAGGAATGCGCTCTTCTGCGTCTGGGACGAAGCCCAGCCCGGGCTTCATGCAGCAACCAAGGCCGGAGGGAGGAAAAATGTCTGGGCTGGGCAGAAGGATCGCGATCTTGGAAATTAAAGTCAAACCTGCAATTAAACTGCCAGATGCCGGGGTCCGATGCCGGCGTCCCCAAGCTCCCCGAGCCCTGTCCTGCTTGGCCCTGGGCGCAGTTAACAGATGCTTCGGCTCCTCTCCTGCCTCGCCTGGCGCCTCAGAGGAGGCGGCGGCGCTGCCCAGCCCGTGGACAGCTCAGCATCCGCAGCCGCAGCCCGCAGCCCGCAGCCCTAGGCGCGGGTTTAAATGCCAGCCGTGCAGGAAGCCGGTTCGCGGAGGAAGTCCCCGAGTACTGGCAGAGCCGGCCTGGCGCCACGGCCCCGGCGAGGAGAAGCTGAGCAGGGAGCAGCCATGTTTGTGGGCAGGCGCCCCGCTGGGGACCCGGGGCCGCTGCCTGGAAGGGAGGGATGGTGAGTCCTGTGGGAATGCTCTGGTATTTCAGTCCCGGCCTCTGGAGGTTTGGCTTGGGAACAGCGCCCTCTCAGGGACAGCGCGAAGACAGAGTTGACCTGCCATCACCCTCCCTGCCTTCAAATAGCCTTTCCTTTAGTTGCTAAATTCAATTCCTTAAGAAGACAGGTACTCTAGGATTTGGGAATGTTTTTCTTGGCGCATGGAAAGAAGAGTCCAATATCAGGTTACACAAAATGACCAAAACTGTCACTCCGCAGACTTTTCGCTAGGACTAGGGTGGAATCAAAACCATTCCCATTCATTCATTCATTTGTTCATGCCTTCCAATAAAACAAAACAAGCAATACCCCCACAAGCATTGAGCCAGTATTATGGGGCAGACCCAGTTTTGGCGACTGTGGATACAGAGTTGATCACAAAGAGGACCACACACAGACTCTTCCTTCCAGAAGCTCCAGTCCAGGCAGTCTTTAAAGAGGAGATTGGGTAGAGGGCCATGGGCGCACAGGGGGAGGAGGCATGGCTTTTGTCTGGATAGTTTGGGGAAGGCTTCACAGAAAGCAAGCTGTGAGCTGGATCTTAAATGATGAATGCACAGAGAAGGGAAGACATTCCAGGCGGAGTAAAGGGCATTTGCAAAGCAATGGGAACATGGAAGACCTTAGTGTGGGAAAGCCAGCGTCAACAGTTTCCTCTAGGTCGAGTACAGGTTTAGGAGGTGGGAAGGGAGAGACTGAGGCCAGGTGTGAAAGGTTTTGCTTGCCAAAATAGGAATCATAGAGAGGATAAGGAACCAATAATATTGTTCTTATTAATAATAGTTGACGTTAACTAAGTGCTCACCATGTGCAGGGGCGTGGGCTGCGCTCTCAGTGAACATTGTATCGTTTGACCTTCACAGCAGCTCTGTGAGGCAGATCATATTCTCTCCAGCGTCATGCCAAGGAGAAAGGGGGTGGCAACAGTTGGCCACATGCAGACAAAAAGGGTGCATTGTCTGTAGGGAGTTTAAACATGATAATAAAACCAACTCAAAGTCAATCTGCTTTATATTAGCACCATTTTACACAGTGTCCGGGACAAACTACTGCTGCCTGCCCAGGCAGATGGCTCCTACACTCCTTTCCACAAGGGAGGACACAGAGTAGGCCAATGGGCCAGGCGGGACTTCGAATGTGGGTGGCAGTGTGGGGAGGGACTGGAGGAGCAGAACAGGCTGGAGTCCAAGAGACCTGTTAGGAAGCTATTCAAAAATCTAGGAGACAGAGGTAATAGGGATGGAAAAGAGGTCATCTTCAAGAGATTTTTTATGGCATAGAATTGATTGATCTTGATAGGCAATAAAAGACAGAAGATGAAGGTAAGGTGGAGTCTAAGATGATTCTGAATTTTCTGTTATCAGGGACAACACAGTTGGAAACTCTGTTCCCCCAATTAGGGGAGTCAGGAAGAGAGCAAAGTTAGCATTTAAAGATGATGTGTTCAGTCCAAAACATGCAGCGTTTGAAGTGCCTCCCAACTTGGAGTGGGCGCTCCGAGTGGAGGAGTATGATGAAGCTGAGGAATTTGGGTGGGGATTATCAGAGTGGGTGCTGGCTAGAATCTCCTTAATTACAGCTCAGATGCCCTGACTCGCTCCTTGAACTCCAGAGCTGACATCTTTTCCTGAGCTCTCTGTACCCCAGTTGAGAAACCGTTCAGATTAATATTTCACCCTCGGTGTTTATGTTAGCACCAGCACATGAGCCTAAGAAGCAACACTCAAAATATTTAACGATTCCCATGGCATGGGAATGGAGCAATCAAAACAGACACCTGCCTTCTCAGTAGGGCAGGGCCTGAGGCCCTGTGCTGTGCCACGTGCAGAGATATAAAAGAGTGAAAAGATATCACAATACATAAAACTGACAAAGGAGCATCCAAAATATATAATTAATGCCTGTAAATTAATAAGAAAAAAACAAATATTCCAACAGAACAAAAATTGGCAAAAGCCACAAATTCCTTTTGTACAAGAGGCTACGTGAATGCCCTGTAAACCTGAGAAAAGAGGTTGAACCTCACTAGTAGTGTCTAGAGCTTGGGGAGGTTTGAGTTTGCCCAGGGGAGAGGCCAGAGTGGCCAGGTGCTGGGGGAAATCAGGGGGCTCTGTTGTGGACATATTTCAATATTTTAGTCACCAGCGCAGCCATGGTATTGTGTACCTCTGAATGTCAGCCCTGAACATTTCATTTACTTGGCATCTGTTGACACCTCCACTGTAGGTCTTGATCCTGAAGGGTTGGAAATCTACCTTCTTTAAAAAGGAGCTGAGTAATAATGCAGCATTTCTATACCCTAGCAATAAAGAGTTACAAAAGAGAATTTTTAGAAAGGAACCATTTGCAAAAACCAAAAAACCTACGGATAGATCTAACAAAAGATGTGCAAGACCTTTATCTAGAAAATATAAAACTTAATGGAAAGACATTAAAGAAGTTCTAAATAAATGGGAGAGACATATCGTCTTCAGTCGTGGAAAGATTCCATGTCATAAAGAAGTGAATTCCTCACAACATAATTGCTACATGCAATAATTGATAGAACTCAAAATCTGAACAGGGTTTTCCACAGAATTCACGAGGTGATTCTAAAATGGGTATAGACAATGGTCTGAAAATAGCAAAGATATTCCAGAAGAAGAAAGAAGAGGAGAGGGAGGAACAGGAGGAGAAGGAAGAGGAGGAGGGGGCAGGAGGAGAAAAGAAGACAATAACAACAACAATGGAACAACTAGGTGGACACCATTATCAAGTTGCAGAGGTTAAGATGGTGTGGTTTGGGCACAGAGATAGAACCAGTAGAACAATGAGACAGCAAACAGCCAGCAAATACGGAAACCTGATGTACACAGTGGTTGCAATAGAGATCACATACGTATTAGCACAAGGTCAGGAAAAATTCCTCCAATGAGACACCAAACTGCAAATGAAAAGATAAATAAATTTGGCAAGAACTTTTGTCCAACTAAAGATACAAAAGACAGTGAAAAGATATTTACACATAAAACCAACAAAAGAGCATCCAAAATAGATAATTAATGCCTGAACGTCTATAATAAAAAGACAAACTTTCCGATAGGAAAAAAATGGCAAAAGACACAAAAACTCCTTTTACAAAAGACGCTACATGAATGTCCTATAAACAGAAGAAAAGAGGTTGAACCTCTTTCATAATGAGAGAAACACCAAACCACAAGGTAACACTTCACACCCACCAAAATGGCCAGGAATAAAAAGAGTGGATGCTACCAAGTGGTAGCGAGAATGAGGAGCAATGGGAACTTTCACACACTGCTGGAGGGGATGTTGATCAGCACAAACACTTTGAGAAACAATTTGGCATTACCCAGTGAAGCTGAAGATGTGCATGTCCAGCCCCCCGCCCCCGTCTTTCCACTCCGAGTATTATCTAGAGAAACTCTTGCACCCATGCATGGGGAGATTCATATAAGAATGTTGATGGCAGCATTGTTTGCAGCAGCAATATATTATAAACAACTAAATTTCCTTCACCAAGAAAATGGGTAAACAATTGTGCCATGTTCATATAATAAAATAAATTTCATATAGTGAAATAAATACTATACAGATGAGAAAATGGGGGAACTGGAGCTCCTGGTCCCCAAACAGAGTGCTGAGTAAATAAAGCCAGAGGTCAGCTATTATGCTTAGTGTAACACCACTTTTCTAAAGTTTTAAATCAGGCAAAAACCACTCTCTGTTGCTCGTGGGTGCATATATGTGTAGAAGGTTTTAAAGAGAGAAGTGGGGAATGTAAAACAATCAGGAAGGTGGTATCTTCTGGGGACTAAGAAGGGAGACAGAACTGGGGATGGGTCCACGGCGGGTTCCAACTGTATTTGCAGTTATATTTCTTAAATTTGAAAATAAGTACTTGGCTGTTCATTTATTATTCCCCCTATCCTTTATAAAAAAATATCTGGTCCTTGGATGCACAAAATTAGACTTTTTCATAATTGTGGTTCAAAACAAACTCTTTATACCTGGCTTTATCATTCTATTTTTTCTTCCTTTTATTTAACACACTTTTAAATAATATAATGAACCCGTGGTAAACGCATCAATCAATCCAAGGACTAGAAAATTCACAATAATTTACATCTACCCTGTGTTCTTTCCCTATCCTGTCTCCTGCCTCCTTCCCACCCCAGAGGGAACCGCTACCTGGAATTTAGTGTGGTTTTCTTCCCCTGCTTTTTAAATTATTGTTATCACATATATATGTAAGCCTAAACAACCTACTGTTGAGGTTTAGTGCTTTGAAGCTTTTTAAAAAGCATATCCCACTGCATGTAGTCCCCTGGACTTAATTTTTTCTTACTTGACATGTTGTCAGCAGCGTTTGTCTTCAGCTCCCTCTGGCTCTTCGATGCCTCTCTCCTGCCAGGGGCTTCTTCCAAACCCAGCATGTGGCTTCTGGGTTCTGTCACCCTGGCAGCTCATGGGGGTTCCCAGTAAGACAATAGATAGAGTCCTGGTCCCCCAGCATCCTAGCTGTGTGATCTCAGGGAACAGCTTCAGTCTCCAAGCCTCAGCTCCCTGGTCGCTGGAACGGAGGGAGTAACGATATTTTTTCAGGATTAAAGGAGATAATGCATATAGAGTGCTTAATGAGTGTCTGCTCCATTGAGAGTGCTCAATATGCATCGTTGGCTCTTAATATTATAATCACTATTATTTTTATTCACTGCATGGGCACTGCCCTGTGTTCTGGACCTATTTAATAAGCCAGCACGTAATAAGTCAGTGAGTAACTCCTTTTGGTTCATTTGTATCTTAACTGAGGATGGCTCGTTGACTCAGGAATACAATTGCTAATAGTGGCATTTGTGGCATTTGCTGTAGGCCCTTGGGGTTGATGCTACGAAAGTGGGGCTTTTTCCTTCTCTTCCCTGTTCTCTTCCCTTTTTCATCAAGACCATTAAGGTCCGGACAGAAGTAGAGGAAGAAGATAGAAACTGCAGTGGCAACCTGGAAAAAGAGCTTGGTCCCTGGCTAGGGGAGGTTAGAGGAGTCAGAGGAGAGTTAAAGTGGAGGCCCAGCCTCCACAACCCTAGAACCCAGGCTCCTCTCGGCCTGGCCCTGACCATACGAATAAACCATAGTTTACTCGTTCTGTTGACTTCCGTTGAAGGGGAAAGTACGTCAACTCAGCCAACTTCTATTGTTGAGAATTAGAGTAAGCTATTTACCCTCTTTTTATGACGACATCCACGTCTGTGAACCCAGGCCTAGCAATGACACTTAACAATGCTGTTGTGGGGATAAAACAAAGCAGGGTAGGTGAAGGACCTAATATAGTTTTATAAACCTATATATAAATATCGATCTCTGGATATAATTATAGATATACATATATAGTACTCAGTAAACAGTAGTTCACTTCCCCTTTGAATGAATGAAAATTGAAGGCACACAAGGAAAGGGAAGTCTGGAATAAAAATAAAAAGATTAGGAAATTGTGCTCAGGAAACTTATAAACAGAAAAGGAGATGAAGAAACAGGGTCAGGCTGAGTCCACCAGTCCAGTTGTCCTGGAACAGCTTTTCCCATCCACACCATTGCTGCCACATCTACTTAATTGTTGGGACGTGTGTCTCTCCCACATAGCAGCTCTCATGGGCAGAAAGACAGTTTCATCCTTAGGTGTACCGTGAGCAAAGCCAACCTGAAAAGTCCTCCGTCACAAAGAGGAGAGCCCACACCATGAAAGGCAGTGGTATATGTCTGGCTTTATTAAAATGCCTGCTTGATGAGCCCCCACAGCTCAGTTTTCCCTCTAAGAACCTCATCTCTCAAAGGCAAGACATTTGTTAATTACAAGGTGTGAGCTGTAGTTAGAAAACCTCCCCGTCATCACCTTCATCCTCAGTCTCTGCTTTCATAGCCCATGTGTTTCTAGAGGGTGGACCTTGCCATTGCAGCATCTAGTCCCCACAGCAATCCTGAAGGTGAGGATAAGGACGTTTCCCAGAGAGGGACTATCAAGCACAGACAGGTTGAAAGCTCTGCCCACACAGGTATCCTCTATGGAACTGTCTATCATTCTATCTCCTTTCCCCTCAATGCACAAAAGATGCCGGGCAGCTTACCCAAATCCCTTGAATTCCAAAAATTAATTTAATCTTGAGGCAGTAGATAGGAGAGGAATGGGCAGGTGGGTAGTGAAGTGATAAAGTCAGGGGGAGATGAGCTCACCCAGTGCTCCTCAGAGGTGAGCACCACGTGTGGCTCTGAGCTTCTTGATCAAACAGAAACAAGTTCTTGGTTCTGAGCCCAAATATATCAATCTGTCCCTGAGAGCAGTGTCTTGATTGCCCCATCCCACTAAACAACCTCCCTTGGGTAAGAAAAGTGACAAAGCAGCCAAATGCCAAACCCACAAGAATCCATAGCTGAGAGAGCCTGGAACCAGCCCTGAGCATCTTTCCAGGGTTGTAAATTTTCTCTGTCTGCCCACTAGGGGAGCTAGAGGAAGCTCCTCGGGGAGGAAAGCTGGGTTTTCCTCTCTTTTTAAGCCTAGCACAGGGCTGGTGCTGACCTCCAAACTTGACTCATCTCTGAATTGGCTCTGGATGAGCAGAGAGGGGAAATGTGAATTGCCTGCAGCTGGCCAATAATTACAAAATAATAAGCCTACGGCCATCATAAAATGTCTCTGAGCAGAGGGAACCTGATAAAGGGAGAAGATATGAGCCGGAATTATTTAAAAATACAGAAGCAGACAATGGTGGAAATTAAAAGTCAGCTACTCTGCAGCTATATCTCGCTTCTTCTCTATTTTAAAATTGTATTTATTTTTATTTTGCTTAGTTTGTATTTTGCTTTTTAATTTTGATTATGGGTTTTTTTTTTTGCTTACTGAAGTTTAAAATTATTTTATAGCAAAAGCTATTGATTTTATTCTTTGTGACTTCTTTTGTTATTACACTAAACTTAGAAACTGACTTCCCCTGCTTGGGAATTTGAGAATTTATTTTCTTGAAATTTTTGTATAGTTTAAAATTTTTATATGTGACTTTTAAGTTCAGCATCATCTTTTTTTTGTATAAAGTTGCGGGGCGATGATGTATTAAAAATTATTTCCAGGTTCTTTACCAGTTCTCTGTTGAATAATCCTCCCTTCTCTTATGATTTGTCATTTTCTTAAAAATAAATTATTATAAATTATTAGATAATATAAGCCATATTTCCAAATTATCTATTCTGTTTCAGTGAGCTATTTGTTTTATTTTTAGTAACGTGCATTTAAATTGCTGTAACCTTATGACACATGTTAATATTTGGTATGAATATTCACCCTCCCTTACTAATATGATTTTTTAAATTTCTTAAATCTTCTTACTTTGTTCTTGTCCTCACTATCTTCCTCCTCCTCTCGCTCTCCCTCTCTCTCTCTCAGTCTTGTCTCTTCTAAAAGTAATTACGAAAATTTGGGGTGATTTTGCTTCAGGCTTGTTTCTGTGCATGTATGTTCACTTACCATCTGCTTTTTTTCCCCAGTCAACATCGTACCATGAGTCTTTCACATGTCCGGAAAAACTATTCAAACAATTCAATTGGAACGAATGCTAATATTCAGCTCTATGGAAATTCCATAATTAATTAGCCATCCTCAATGATGGCCATTTAATTCATTTGCAGAATTATTGTTAACAATAATAAAAGCTCTATTTCAGAGTAGTCGATTCTGTGTCGGTGATTATCATTAAAAGGTGAATGTCTTGTACCTAAATCTTCATCCATGGTTTTATTTACTCAATATATATTTTATAAATGGAATTATTGGGAACATTATTAATGCTTTTGATACTGACCACCAAATTGCCTTCTGAAAGAGGTACATCAATTTATATACCTATCACAATGATATCAGAGTTTCTAGAGTTTTTTTTTCCTCCAGCACTGTATGGTATTATTTAAAAATATTCACTAATTTGAGAAGTAGAAAATGTTATCTCATTTTTAAGGATTAGTATAAATATCATTTCAAAAAAGTTTGAAATTTTTCATTTGTTTATTAACCATTTATATTTCTTCTATAATTGTCTGTTTATCCTTCATTTTTCTAAAAATGCTTAGTGTTTTCTCATTGTTTTGAAAAGAGCTCTTTATTTTTACAATAAGGACGTTAATCTTTTGTCTGTGTGTTTATTCATCCAGATTAATTTTAAAGACGTTTTGTCAATGACCTTCTCCTTGTCTCTTCCCTCCTCCACAAAACAGGATCATTAGGATTTTTTAAAATCAGAATCTCATTAAAACCAGAAATTAATTTTAGGAAAAATATCGTCTTCTTAATATTTAATCTTTCCATCCAAGAATATGGTATGAATTTCCATTTACCCAAATATCTTTTACATCTCTATGAACTTTTTGTAATTCTCCTCAAATAGGCCAAAAACATTTCCTTGAATGTTATTCTCAGTTATTTTATGTTTTTATTGTTATTAAGAATGGATATTTCTATTATAGTAAATTGTAACATTAACATGTTATTATATATAGGAATGACATTACTTTAAAAATGTTTATCTTATGTATACTTATTTTACTTAATACTCATTAATATAATTTTTAGTTGATTCCTGGGTTTTCTAGTTATATGAAGATCATCAACTAGAGTTTTTCCTCTTTATTAACACTATTTTGGTTTATAATTATATTTCATATTTTGGTCGGAATTTTCAGAACAATGTTGAAAATAAAAAAGGAGCATTCTTGGTTTGTTCCTGATTTTGATGCCATTCTGATACCTGTCTCTATTTGTCTTTCTTTTGATCCCCTGACTTGGGAGCTGTGATCTCTTTTAACACAATTTTTTTTCCTTTTGATCAGATAAAAATATATTTTACCAAAATAAAGCATCTAGTATGTAGCATCCTCTCAAATTCAACAGACAATTTTGTGTGTATATAGAATCCTACATACATAGTTACATATGTATGTTGTGTACTTTGAGTGTTCTTTCTTGGAAGGCTGGGTTATGCCATTAATAGAAACTGAGACCACAGGAGGAGCAGGTTTGGGGAGTTATCTACTGAGAGCCACAAGAATACTCAAACTCGGTCCCAGCAACTTCTCAAAGAGTTTTTCCTTTATAGGAGGGGATAGAATTCACGTGTTAAAGAGATGAGAGATCTAATTGACAGCAAACTCAACGTGAGTCAACACTGAGATGTACTTGCCAAAAATAATGATAAGGTTCTAGCTACATGAAGACAAACACAGGAGATGAGAACTGTCAACGTTGACTGAGAGCCTGTTACACGGCAGGCATTATGCTAAGCGTTCTCACGTAGATTAGTCATTTTCTTTTCACAGCAACAGTTCAAAGTGTTATTATTCTCCCAGATAGGGAAGCTGAAGACTTGCACCTAGAACAAGGCAGAGCAGAGGACGTGCCTCAGCTTTTATCAAGTGTAGGGTCGTGAACTAATTAATATACCCCAGATGTGGCCTGATATGTGCCATGGTTAACAGTGAGAGAGCCAGTCACCACATTGTGTTGTGAATAATTTAAGGAACTAAAATTTTAAAAGTTGTATTTGAAGACCTGTCACATGAGAGGGCAAAAACTATGAATACAGGGTGAGCCAAAAACAATCAATCTACTACTATGATATTACCCACTTGCAAGATTTCAATGACCATCCACATGCAATCTTAAACATTCATATCTCCAGCCTAGGTGTCCCCATTTTGTAGATGCCAAAACTGAGGCCCTCAGACATAAGTTAGTGCTTCAAGGCTATCCAGCTATTTAAGTGGTGGAGCTGGGTTCAAACTCCAGCTTTATCTGGCTCAAAACATAAGCTCTTTCTAGGACACAAACTCCACAGTACCAGAGAGGGCAGAAGAAGGCAGAACACACCACGCACTGGGGGAGGGGTCTAGAGATGAGGGTGATGAGGTGATTAATGTCGCCAGAGATGCTGCCTCATTCCTGAAAGCCCAGAATCAAAAGCTTGTCAGAGATTTGCTTGTCAGTTAAAGGGATGTTCCATCTTTTATGTTTTGAAAGGCACACGCAAAGCCTTCCACAGAACTGTAGGAGGAAAACTTATTTCAACATGGATTCCTGCCATGTTCCTGCTAAAAACGGTAGCCCACACATTCCAAAAAAATGCGTTGTCTTCTGGAAAAGAAGAAACCCCTTATTTTAGGAGAATCAAGGTTGAGGATGGCTAGCAGACATAATTTTTAAAGTGAGGAATTCCTTTGATTGCAGACCCTGAATCCTCCATACTAGAGGCATCATGTTAGATGTTTACGCATGGCGAAACTCTCAGGAATTGGAGCTACTATGTTGTCAGCTCTACTCGAGTCGTCACCCTGGCTGGAATGCTGCTGACTTTGGGACACTCTCCACCTCCTTTCTTGCATCTTCTGGGCGTTAGGCACCATGTCTTCCTCATTTTTCACCCCTGGAATTAGTCATGGTTTATTTACCATCAGGACTTCTTTCCTAACAGACATCTTGCCACTACCTCTTGGAAGGAAATAGGGAAACCATACTGCTTTCCCCAGCCGTCACTTTCCCCATCTTTAGCATCATAATGGCAAACAAACTTGGTGCCAAGAAAGACAGGCCAAAACACAGGGCAAAAGAAGTACAAACAAACAAATAAATAAACCAAAACAGACAAATAAGTAGAGGTAAAACTGTAAGACACTCAGGGGAAGATGGCGTCAAGATCTGTAGTTGTGTATCGATTGAGACAAGTTTAATGATGCCAAGAACACAATTAAGAATAGAGTCAGAAAATGAGTGATGTGCACTATGAGACTTTAAAAAAAAAGTCTAGACAACAGTTTTTGTGTCAGGGGACCAGACTAGGAGCTAAAAAAGAAATGAAAAAACAAATCACATAGTAGAACTTTTTTTTGTTTTCTCTCTTTGGACAGGCTTTGTTTGGAGGAATAGTCCATAACTTCATAATTGTGTGACTTCTGGGTATACCAGAATGCCCATCAGGCCAAAAGGATCCCCCTACAGTGGCTTATTGTTAGGAGATAAAGCTCTGTGCTTCAAGGTCTATATTTTGCAGTTGAATCTTTGGCACTTGCCAGTTAAACTGTTATCAATCATGAGCATCTTTTCATGAATTAGATGATTATCAGATATTTTCCAACAGTCATGGGGAAAAACCATGTTAAAAAAAAAGAGGCTAGAGTGCTGGATTAGTGGACACTTTATGAACTTGCCAGAAAAATGCCAAAATGCGCTACTTCTCTAACTGAAATGTTTACCCTTGTCATAGGTAAGTGTGCCCCAGTATGAATCCAAGTGCTGTACAAACCTGTTCCCCTGGATCAGTATTAGATCAGAGAAGCGGGGTAGAGAAGACAGCAACCAGAATGGAAGATTTTTATTGTCCTGGTTCTGCTTCCATTTAACCTCCATCCACCCAAGATATAGTGACCAATTCTGCCCCAAGACTGGGGAAATATCTAGGGCCCAATTTAGATATTCTGTGGGGCCTTGAAGTCTATTTCAATAACTTGGTTTGTTTGATATTCTATGATCAAGAAATTGTCTTGCATCCTACCACTAAGGGATCCCTGCCTAAGACTCCTTTCCTATGAGACTAAGGTCAGCCTCACCTCTCCCACCTTTCCAGGAATTTAGCTGTGCTCTGTGGCCAGGTCACCATTGCTGTTTTGGACCCTCTCTGAAGCTGCGCGTCTGGAGCTTGACCTCGGTGTATTTCTGCATCTTTTCAGCCTCACCTACTCCAGGCCATCATGCCCTGCCTCCCTGCTATGCGTGGCTCCTAGTGCATCCCCAGGCCCTTCCAAGATACAGTTTACCTTGTCAATTTGAGTTCACCTGAGTTATAAGTTAGAAATAAATGTCCTTGAAATTCTAATGAGCTCTCTGATAACTTAAGAAAATACCCTCATGTTGAAAAAAATAACTTGTCTGTTTCTATTTCCAAACTTCACAGTGAATTTCTTAAAGAAGATCTTCCTTTGACATTCTGAAAATATTTTTAGTGTGAAAGAATTAATAACTTAAGTCTCAGAATTTACTTTGGAACCTTAGAAATTGATTTTTAATTTGTGAGCTAGCCCACAAAGCCTCTTTTTATTATCTTGGTTTTTGGATAAATTTCTACTGCTTGAAAGTTATATATGGAACCACCAATTTTTTCTTTTCATTCTTCTGAACATGTTATTGCCCTTTCTCCCACTCACAAATCAGATCCCATCTCTTTTCCTTGTTGGATCTTAGTTTTAAAAACATATAACCAACTGAACAAAATTAAATGGGAAAAACGTCAGAGAATAGTAGAAACTGTCAACTGATTTTATGAAGCTTTGGTGCTGCCAGAACCAGCAGGACCTTAAATCCCTGTCTATAGGGCTGCCAGAAGTAATCCTTGCCAGAGCTATAACATCTCATGATTTTCTTGTTTTATTCTTATATCTGCAAAAAAGGGAATCAAGGGTGATAGCACCATGGTGGAGTGAGTTGCTCTCTTTGTCTCTCCCCTCTAAGGTACAACCAGTTGGACATCTAGTGACCAACAGAGGGTTCCCTACACAGCACAAAAGGACATGTAAGAGATCCAGGCATCTATACAGTTGAAGGTGGGTGGACTGGACCTCCGGGGAGGTAGTGGAAGTAGCAGAGCAGCCCCTCCCCTCTCCTGGGTACAGATTTCCGTATTGCTCCAAACACCTGTGAGAAAACAGGCACCACTTGCTCAAGTGCTCTGGTGGGGTCAGAAAAGGTGGCCGGCTGGTTACCTTCATGTCTCCCAGAAGAATTAGCCTGCATGACCTTGAGTTGTCCTGGTGGGGACAAACAAGGCAGATCGGATTACTCCCTGCCCATCTAGCAGCAGATCCAGCTTGCATGCCCCCTCTTCCCCAGCAGTGGCCAGGGCCTTCCAATATTGGGGATAGTATATAAAACTCGGATTTTCCTGGCTGGAGTGGGGTGTTCTGACCTGACTTTTAAAAAGACACTGGCTGGCACTAAAGACCAGAAGCTGCACAGTGAGCAACAACAGACACCTCTCCCCGCTAGCAGTAGCAAGTGGAACCTGTGACCAGAGGCTTCAGGAACCACAGCAGAACCTGTGACCCAGCCACCAGTGGTGGCATCTCCAACTCCAGCTCCACCATCCATGGGGGCTGCACATAGTTCCCAAGGTCCCCTATCCCCTGGAAGTGATAGAGACACTTGTGAGACCAGCACCCTGGCAGTGGTGCAACCAGCACCTGCAGACAACCCAGGAAAAGCAGCACAGGTGGTGCACAGGGCAGCAGCATCTGAGCCCATGGAGAGCTCATGGAGGGCCGTTGGAAGAACACAAGACCCAGGCAACCCTGGAAGCAGTAGAAGTGCTCCCAGCCTGGTGACCCTAGTGGCAACACTTGAGACTAAAGTGAAAGCACCAGCAACCCTGGAGGCACAGGTGGCACAAGGAGGGTGCTGACAATGCTCCTGGCAGAGGCGTTGGAGAGAGGAAAGTGTAGGCTCTCAAATACAACCAGAAGCATCACAGAGCCAAAGTAACCAAACCTGTACTCAAATAAGAAAGTTGGGTACTACCACAAAGTGCCAGCAGAGGATCAATTCATCAACACCACGAAGGACTACAGTAACATGGAAGAACAGAGGAAGAAGGACGACTCTTCAGAAACCAAACTTGAAGTCGTAGAATATTACAATCTGACTGACTGAGAATTCAAAATAACTGTCATAAAGTAACTCAACAAGTTACAAGAAAATAAAGAAAGACAGTTCAATGAGCTCAGGAATAAAATTAATGAACAGAAGGACTACTTCACCAAAGAGATTGAAGCTCTAAAAAAAAAAAAAAAAAACAAACGGAAATTCTGTAGATGCAGAACACAATAAATGAGATGAAAAATAATGTAGAAAGCATAAAAAATAGAGCAGACCATATGGAGGAGAGAATTAGTGAGCTTGAGGATAGAAACTTAGAAAGGAGTCAGGTGGAAGAGGAGAGGGAACTAACAGTTTTTAAAAATGAAGAAATTCTTTGAGAAATATCTGACTGAATTAGGAAAAATAACATAAGGATCAGAGGTATCCCAGAAGAAGAGAGGGAGAAAAGAGCAGAGAGCTTATTCAAAGAAGTAATAGCTGAGAACTTCCCAAACCCAAGGAAGGAACTGGACATGCAAGTATGTGAAGCTAATAAAACTCCTAATTTCCTCAATGCAAAAAGACCTTCTCCAAGGCATATCATATTAAAACTGTCAAAAGTCCATGATGAAGAAAAAGTATTAAGGGTAACAAGACAGAAGAAAATAACCTACAAAGGAATCCCATTAGGCTTTCAGTGGACTTCTCAACAGAAACCCTGCAGGCTAGGAGAGAGTGGAATAATATATTCAAAATACTGAAGGATAAAAACAATCAGGCAAGAATACTCTATCCAGCAAAATTATCCTTCAATTATGATGGAGTAATAAAAGCTTTCCTAGACAAACAAAGCTTGACTGAGTCCATTGCCACTAGACCTGCCTTACAAGAAATGTTAAAAGGAGCCCTCCTACCTGAAACTAAAAAGCCAATGTTTACAAAACCTTGAACAAAGAGATAAAAAGACAGAATCAGAAAATCGCAGCTGTATATCAGAATAGGTTAGAAAACAATTATAACATAAAAGATAAAGGGAAAGAAAGTATCAAAAATAACTATAACCAAAACAATTAGCTCAAAAACTCACAACACAAAAAAGAAGAATTTGTGACAAAAAAACATAGAAGGGGGAGGAAAGGGACAGAACCCACATAGGCTAATGGAGATAAGAGGCTATCAGAAAAAGACCTATCTCGTCTATGAGATCTTTTATACAAACCTCATGGTAACTACAAAACAAAAAAAAATCAGAGCAGAGTCACAAAGTATAAATAAAGAGAAAATATATAAAAGCATCACAGAAAACCACCAAACTGAATGGCAGACAGAAAGACAAGGAAAAAGAAACAATGGAAATATAGAACAACCAGAAAACAAAAGATAAAATGGCAGTATTAAGCCCTCATATATTAATAATCACTCTAAAGGTAAATGGATTGGATTCACCAATCAAAAGATACAGTGTGGATAGATTAAAAAACAAGACCCAAAAATATGCTCCCTTCAGGAAATACATCTTAGCTCTTAAGACAAACATAGGCTCAGAATGAAAGGAAGGAAAATGATACTCTAAGCAAACAGCAATCAAAAGAAAGTGAGTGTAGCTGTACTTATATCAGACAAAACATACTTCAGGCTAAAAAATATAACAACAGACAAAGAATGGGCATTATATATGATAAAAGGGACATTCTACCAAGAAGACATAACACTCACTAATATATATATGCACCTAACACAAAAGCACCAAAATATATAAAGCAACTATTAACAGACCTAAAGGGAGAAATTGACAGCAAGACAATAATAGTAGGGGACCTTAAGACGCCGCTTACGTCAATGGATAGATCATCCAGACAGAAAGCCAACAAGGAAACAGTGGACTTAAATGAAACACTAGACAAGATAGACCTAATAGATAGATATAGTACACTCCATCCAAAAACGGCAGAATACACATTCTTCTCAAGTGCACATAGAACATTCTCAAACATAGATCATATGTTGGGAAGCAAAGCAAGTCTCAATAAACTTAAGAAGATTGAAATCATACCAAGCATCTTTTCTGATCACAATGGTATGAAACTAGAAGTCAACTGCAAGAAAAAAGCTGGGTAATTTACAAATATGTGGAGATTAAACAACATGCCACTGAACAACCATTGGACCAATGAAGAAATCAAAGGAGAGATCAAAAAATACCTGGAGACAAATGAAAATGAAAACACAACATGCCAACTCTTATGGGATGCAGCAAAAGTGGTATTAAGATGGAAATTTATAACAATACAAGCCTACTTCAACAAACAAGAAAAATCTCAAATAAGTAATGTTAGACTTCTCCTAAAAGAACTAGAAAAAGAACAAACTAACCCCAAAGTTGGTAGAAGGAGGGAGATAATAAAAATCTAAGCAGAAATAAATGAAATAGAGACTAAAAAAATAGAAAGGATCAATGAAACTAAAAGCTGGTTTTTGAAAAGATAAGCAAAATTGACAAACCTTTAGCCAGATTCACTAAGAAAAAAAGAGAGAAGACTCAAATAAATAAAATTAGAAATGAAAAAGGAGAAATTACAACAGATACCACAGAAATACAAAGAATTATAAAAGAATACTATGAAAAGCTATATGTCAGCAATTTGGATAACTTAGAAGAAAAGAATAAATTCTCAGAATCATACAACCTCCCAAAATTGAATCAAGAGGAAATAGAAAATCTGAGTAGACCGATCACAAATAAAGAGATTGAAACAGTAATCAAAAACCTTCGGAAAAACAGAAGCCCAGGACCAGATGGCTTCTTTGGTGAATTCTACCAAACATTCAAAGAAGATTTAATATGTATCCTTCTCAAACTATTCTGAAATATTGAAGAGGATGGAAGCTTCCTAACTCATTCTATGAACCCAATATTACCCTGATACCAAAACGAGACAAGGACAATGCAAAAAAAGGAAAATAACAGGCCCATATTACTGATAAATATAGATGCAAAACTCCTCAACAAAATATTATCAAATCAAATACAACAATGCATTAAAAGGATCATACACCATTATCAAGTGGGATTTATTCCAGGGATGCAGGGATGGTTCAACATCCACAAATCAAGCAATGTGACACACCACATTAACAAAATAAAGAATAAAAATCACATAATAATCTCAACAGATGCAAAGAAAGCCTTCGACAAGATCCAGCAACCACTTATGATAAAAACTCTCAATAAAATGGGTATAGAAGGAAAGTACCTCAACATAATAAAGGCCATAGATGGAAAACCCACAGCAACATCTTACTCAACAGTGAAAAACTGAGAGCTATTCATCTGAGAACAGGAACAAGACAAAGATGCCCACTCTCGCCACTCTTATTCAACATAGTACTGGAAGTTTTAGCCAGATATATTAGGCAAGAACAAGAAATAAAAGGGATCCAAATAGGAAAGGAAGAAGTAAACTCTCACTGTTTGTGAATGGCATGATTCTCTGTGGATTGGAAGAATAAACATAGTTAAAATGTCCATACTAACTAAAGCAATCTACAGACTCAATGTAATCTCAATCAGAATCCTGAGGACATTCTTCATGAAAATAAAACAAAGAATCCTAAAATTTATGTGGAACAACAAAAGACCCTGAATAGCCAAAGCAATCCTGAGAAAAAAGAACAAGCTGGAGGTATCACACTCCCTGACTTCAAAATATACTACAAACCCATAGTAATCAAAATAGGATGGTACTGGCATAAAAACAGACACACAGATCAATGGAACAGAATTGAAAGCCCAGAAATAAAATTACATGTCTATGGACAGCTAATCTTCAACAGAAGAGCCAAGAGCATACAATGAAGAAAGGAAAGTGTTTTCAATAAATGGTGCTGGGAAAACTGGACAGCCACACACAAAAGAATGAAAGTAGACCATTATCTTACAATGTACACAAAAATTAACTCAAAATGGATTAAAGACTTGAATGGAAGACCTGAAACCATGAAACTCCTAGCAGTATCTTTTCAAATACCATTTCTACTCAGGCAAGAGAAACAAAAGAAAAAATAAGCAAGTGGGACTACATCAGACTCAAAAGTTTCTGCAAGGCAAAAGAAACCATCAACAAAATGGAAAGACAACACATCAACCAGGAGAAAATATTTGCAAATCATGTATCCAACAAGGGGTTAATTTCTAAAATATACAAAGAACCCATGCAACTCAACAACAAAAAAATGAACAACCCAATCAAACAATGGACAGAGGATTTGAACAGACATTTTTCCAAAGAAGATATACAGAGGGCCAACAGGCACATGCAAAGATATTCAACATCACTAATTACTAGCAAAATTCAAATCAAAACTACAATGAGATGTCACCTCACACCTGTCAGAATGGCTATAATTAACAGGACAAAAATAACAAATATTGGAGAGGATGTAGAGAAAAGGGAACCCTCATACACTGCTGATAGGAATGCTACCTGGTCCAGCCACTATGGAAAACAGTATGAAGATTTCTCAAAAAATTAATAATAGAAATACAATATTATCCAGCTATCTCACTGCTGGGTATTTATCCACAAAACTTGAAATCAACAATTTGAAGAGATTTATGCATCCCTGTGTTCATCGCAGTGTTATTCACAATAGACACAACATGGAAGCAACCCAAGTGCCCATCAGTGGATGAATGGATAAAGAAGATGTGATATATCTATATAGTAGAATACTACTCAGCCATAAAAAAGTCAAAATTGTGCCATTTGCAACAACACAGATGGACTTTGAGTGTATTATGCTGAGCAAAATAAGTCAGACAGAGAAAGACAAATCCCATACGGTTTCATTCATATGTGGAAGATAAACAAATACATAGATAAGTAGAATAGATTAGTGATTACCAGAAAAGAGGGGAGTAGGGGGAAGGCAAAAGGGATAAAGAGGCACATACGTATGGTGAAGGATATAAACTGGACTGTTGGTGGTGAACACGATGTAGTCTATACAGAAACTGAAATATAGTCATGTACACCTGAAATTTACACAATGTTGTAAGCCAATATGACCTCAATAAAATAAAATTTAAAAAAAAGAAATCAGTGCAAGTAGTAGTTTTTCCCATTTGTAACTGTTTTGGACACATAGCAGTCTTACTTGTTTTTTAATGTGAGTCTAATTAAATAGCATAAATTACCCATGTGAGTAACAATGAACACTTTTGAGCTGTCATTATTTCCTATACTGAGCACTTTCACTTATTCCTAAGCTGGGCTTTTTCACTTCTTATTCCACTGCCTGAAATTCCAACAATCAGGGATTCATTTGGGTAAGGAGTTTTCTATTTTAAGAAAGGCAAATACCTATGGTGAGGTTAAGGTTTTGTAAACCGTTCACACGTTCACAAGAGCCAGCTCAATCAGATTGTTTCCTGGTGCCCCGAAGGAGTGAGAATGTTGACTGGAGGAAAGGGAGGGAGATGTTTTCGAGAGGGCACTTGGGCTTGTGAGAAGGGCTGGCTTATTTGGGTTCTTGGACTCAGAGAGGAGAGGACTAGGAAGGGGGGATCTCATCCCAGAAGTGAGGTAAGAATGTGCCAGAGACACCCTTGACCTCTTTTGAATGTTTTCTCAGGGCAAGTCCCAAATGGAATCTTAGAATGTCATAACAGCCGAGGGATGATGGAGCACAACTTCCCAGGGTTATGTAACTGACTGAGTCTCAGAGAGAGGAGGTGACTTGCCCAGCATCACGGAGTCAGTGGTAGATCCTGGACCTGAATCCATGTTTCTTGACTCTTGAACCAGTGCTCCTTCTCCAATACTCTGCTGCACAGCACAGGCAAGGAAACGCTTCCTTTCTCCCTCAGGCTTGTCTCCAGGACCTAGAACTCCAGTAAATGCTCAGGTCCTGCTGCCTGGGAGATTATGTAGGCCACCAAAGCTCCCCTGGGAACTTCCGTTCTCCTTATTTCCTCAGAAAAGTAAATTCCTGGTCATAAATCACAAATTCACCAACGCATTTTTGGTCCATAGCCCACTTCTGGGTCAGGGGCTGCCAGTGCTATGCAGAGATAGGCAGAGTCATTCTCAGATGGACCTGACTTCACTACCTTTCTCTCAGGAGCATAGGTCTGTCCTGGGTGAGAAGCAGAAGCCTTGGGAGGGGACATATGACCTCTGAAATACCAAAAGTCATATGTCTGGTGTGAGAGGCCAGTGAGCCTCTCTGGCCCCCTGTTTCCTTCACCCAGAACAATAATTCTCAAAAGTTGTCAAAGGAAGAAATGGCCACTGGGCCTCACCCTCTGCATCTAGAGGGCTCTGATAACACTCAGCACGATTTAGGATAAGTCCAATGAAGACTATAATAAAAACAACTCTGACGTACAGTGAGCCGCAGTCCTGTGCTAGGTATGGAGTGGTGACCCAAGGATGAGAAGAAGCCCCCTGCCGGAAATTCCTGAAACAACGACAAACATTAAAGGGAAGATAATTAAGTGCCAGGATGAAGAGATGAAAATGAAAAAGTCTGGGAGATAGCTTGGAGATCAATAATAACAATGGCCCTCTATGTGTGTGTAGATAGAGCCCTGCAGTTTTTATAAAACATTTTCACATTTATGATTTGATGTGTGTCCTAAATGATCCTCAAGTTGGAGATAAATTTATTATTCTGATTTTTCAGAAGCAAAAACTGAAGTTTTCTTAAGTAAACAGGATTTTATCCTCAGTCTTTTGATTCCCAAATCCACTGCTCCTGTATGCCCCTGTCGACGCAAATAATCCATAGTCAATCTATAAATCCAAATTAGGGTGAGTTTATTATGAGCCAGAGCTGAGGACTAGCCCAGGGCTTTCCTTTCCCAAGGAAGGAAGGGCACCAAAGAAGTGGGGTGTACAGAGTGGTTATATACTGGGACAAAAAGCATACATCACATATGACAGGAATGTCCCTTTTACAACAGTCATGAGATTGCTTTGCTGGCACAGCACGTTGCTGAACACAGCAGGTTGGTGGTCACAAGGTGAGCACAGCAGGTCAGTAATTAATCCTTAGTTTAGGGAGAGATCCTTATTCTGAAGGAAATGCCAATATGGGGGATGTTACATCCCTATCTTTAGGGGCATCATTCTCGTCTTTGGGACATAGTAAATGTTTAAAGCAGATGTACGATGCCTGCTCAACAGGCCACATCAGGCCCTTTTGGAAAAACAAGGTCAGGCCAAATTAGTTTTACACCAAATGGCCTCCTCATATTCTCCAATATATCCTATTGTTTTTCATTTATTTATCACCCATAACACCTTCAGACTGATGAAAATAATGTTTTCACATATTGAGGCATACGGAGAAGCTGTTCTGGTTTAAATTTGATTTGGCCTAAAATTTGTTTTTCCCAGAGCAGCCTGACTTACGGCCCACCAGAAACGCATTGTACACCTGCTTCAAACATTTTCCCAAAGCAAAGAATGGACTCTTTAAAGATAGCGATGTAAAGTCTTGCTTTCTATGATGCTGATACCACCCCTTCTTTGAGGATAAGCTTTTCTTCCCAGAGAATCAAGTTCAAGTGGGCCTGCTGTGTATGTGCTAAACTTTGGCAAAACACCTCCTTGTGACTTTGGGGGAAAAAAACTGTATTCCTGTCATGCTCGATGTATGATCTTTGTTCTGAAATGGTACATAACCATGCTGTGAACCACGCTTCTCTAGAGTGCTTTCTTCCCTACACAGGAGAGCACTTCCACGCCAGTCCTCACATTATGCTCAATAAATATCACCCTATCTTTCTTATCTATGGATCGGTTACTGATTATTTGCATCGACAACACCAAATAGTGTAAGGAGAGTTGGCTGTTCAAGGAGGCATGGCCCCCGTGTGAGATGGAGGCAGGGACTCAAAGAGCTTTGAACTCAGGAGGAAGGCTTTGGATTTGACTTAACAGTGACAAGGAGACACTTTCGTGATCAATATGATGAACAGTTAGTGAAATATGATGTGTCGTGGACTTAGTCCCATCTCAGCTGTCTACTAGCTATAGCTATCTTGGTTAAGTTACCGCTCTGTGCCTCAGTCTCCTGTTTGCAAATTGGGGATAATTATAGTACCACCTCACAAAGTTGGGAAGATTCAATGAGACTCTGCATGTAGTGTGCTTAGTATCATACCTGGCATGTCAAAAGTGCTCAATAAATGTTGATTATCGTCTTAGTCTGCTTAGGATGCCATAACAAAATAACATAGACTAAGTGGCTGAAGCAAAGAAATTCATTTTCTCACAGTTCCAGAGGCTAGAGGTCCAAGATCAGGGTCTGGCAGGGTTGGTTTCTGGTGAGGGCTCTCCTCCTGGTGTGTAGACAGTTGCCTTCTCATTGCATCCTCACATGGCCTTTCCTCAGGGTTCAGAGAAAGAGAGAGATCTCTGGTGTCTCTTCTTATAAGGTCACTAATCCTGTCAGATCAGGGTCTCATTGCTATGACCTCATTTATTTCCTTACTCCAAATATGGCTACCCAGAGGGGTTAGAGCTTCAACATGTGAATTTTCTGGGAGGACACAAACATTCCGTCCATAACAGCTATTATTATCAGTATTACCTTTCTCATCAGCACTAATAAAGTAAGTGAGGTGACAGCTGCACAAAAAGGTCAAGGTGTGAGAGATCAGAGTCAGGGCAAAGACCACTGTGGAGAAGCAGGAGAGAAGGGAGAAGAGCGAGGAGTCCTAGAGGTGAGGTACTGACATGTACTGAGCGCCTACTGGGTGTCAGGCATTGCTCTGCATCCTGGGAACCCGAGGTCCCAGCAAGCACGGGCTCAGGCAAGCTAGAACTGACTTAACTGCTGTGATGACTAGTGTGCAAGTGGTGGTGGGACCCTCGGGGAAGGATCCTGGGAGAGCCAAGAAATCATCACTAAAGAACAACCGTCTGAGTATTAGGAAGTGTTTTGGGGGAGGAATGGCCAGTGTAAAATGTAAGGGAGCCATCAATAGGGGTCATTGTTTCTAGTCCTGCGTGGCCAAAGAAATGAAGACAAAATTGGCAGAAATGGGGGATTCAGGAAGTAGATTTGGGAAGGGAGAGAGAGATCTTCAGCAGCGCAAAGGAGTCACGAAGTTCCTCCTCAGCAGGAAACATCCCTGAGGGCTGCCTCAAACTCTGAAGATCACAAAAGAAAATAATAATTGCTTTATTTCCTGCAATGAAATCATGTTCTAAGTCATATCTCCAAACACCCTCCCTAATCTGGAAGTGAGAAGATGACTAACTCTCTCTCTTGTGAAGGCATTACCGGAAGAAGTTCTGTTTGTGTGGTGTTCTAAGAAAATAACTGGATTTGCAGAATAACATCACGAGTTTCTGAGTGCTCCCCTTCCTTCCAGAGAAGTGGGGAGGAGCCAAGGCTTTCGCCGATGGAGACTCAGACTCTCAGTCAGGCCCCTGTGCACAGAAAGGACCAGAGATAAGGGTGGTCTTGGGCAGTGGGCTTCTGACTGCATTGCAACTAAAGCCTGTCCATTTCCTCAAAGAAGCAAGATCTTCTGTGCAGGTAAATTTCTTTTGCTCCAAACGTAGGTCCGGTTTAGCCCAGAGCCCACAGTAGGCCTCTGTAAGGTCTGGGTTCAGAAAATGTGAGACAGGTAATTACTTCTCTTGGTTTGAACTTTGCAGTCAGAGTGTATGTGGAAAGAGCCCTGGAGTCCGGAGATCAGAATTTTGTTCTCAACTTTGCTGTCACTAGTCAGTGTGACCTTGAAGAGCCGACTTGATTCTTTTTGCCTAGACTCCTCAGTAAAATAGGAGAGTCTTTGGGCCTGAGTGGTCTCTGAAGTCCCTCCAGCTCTGATTTCTCTCCATGGTTATTTGGTGGAGTTACTGATGCTGCTAGGTGCTGTTATTTTACAGGGCACAGAACATCCCAGGGGTCTTCTGAGCCGCCTTGATTTTGGAAGGGGTCTAGAGGTGGCTGGGATCCTGATATTCCAGGAGGCAGGCTACTCTCTGGGTGCTAACAGACAGTAAGGTTGGTCTGACTTCTGTGAAATCAGATGTGAAGAAGACACTGATGACGATGCTCACATTCTGTGAGAGTGAAACTGTCCCTGATGGAAGCCAGAATATGTCACACCAAAATATGCCTCTTTGATATAAAAGATTATTTTCAGCTAAAGGCAATTAAGAAGCAGTAGGCACGGACAAAACTCCCCCTTTTCCGCCCACAGGCAGGAAATAAATTCTCCTTTTATTGGAGACAGACTCTCATCAGCCCAGAGAAGGCACTGGAGAAATCTGAAAATAAACCTTGTTAAACTCACCCTAATCTTCCTAGTTACTTCTTCAACGTTTACTGCCCCTAGCCCAAACCCTCTGTCTTGTCAATCCTTCATATTTTGTGTGTGTGTGTCTAAAAGGTATGAAAACTTCCTGCTCTGCCCACTTCTTCAGGTCTTCATTTCTTGTGAAGGCTCCCACGTATATGTAAAAATTCTGTCAAATTTGTGTGCTTTTCTCCTGTTAATCTGTCTTTGTCAGTTTAATTTTCAGACCCAACCAGGACCCTAAGAGGGTCAAGGAAAACTTTTTCCTCCCCTACATCCCTCACAGGATAATTATCAGCATGGTGCTGGGTGACAGCCCTGGCCCAGACTAGAAATCTAGAAATCACCTTGGCTGGAGCAGTTTGCTGGCCTCTGGACATCAGAAGTCACTGATTGAGGCTCTGAATGACTCTGGAGGAAGGCAGTTAGCTCTCAGCTCAGCTTGTAACCTTTTCCTATGTTTTGGGTGGGTTGCAGCCTGGATATGGCTCAAACATTTTTGTTTCAGAAATGCCAGATGTAGTCTACAAGAGCTCAGGGCTGGAACTATGATCCTAATCTTGAACCAATAGAGCAGACGTAGGTTTTTCAATCTGGGGAGATCTCCCAGACCCGACCGGGGGAGAGGGTATGTTGACTTTCTAGAGTGAGGATTCTTGGGCAGGTGAGTACTGATCATCACACAGACTGAGCACCTCACAGTGAAAAGAAGAGAACTCCCTTAAGAGTGGGAGCCTGGCCATTGGACTGTGACTTCCTTGGGAGACACTCAATAAAGCCTTGTTTAAATGAGTTGAATCTACCACTTTTCAATCTCCCTTGTAAATCTTTTTCCTGACCATAAAACAATCAATAGAAAGGAATAGAATTGATTTAACTGTTAGTGGTATAATTGGTTTTGTGATAAATCTCTCCACCCCAAGGGTAGCCACTAAGCTGATTTCTAACACAGATTGGCACCTTTTTTTGAAAGTTATGTAAACGTAGTCATAGGGTTTCTGTGTCTGGATCTTTTCCCTCAGTACTCTGTATGTGAATTCCACCCATATTGCAGTGTGTAGCTCTTGTTTATTCACTCTCGAAGGTGTGTAGTATTCCATTGTGTGAATATACGCCAGTATTATTTATCCATGTTCATGGGCATGTGGGTAGTTTCTCAGTTCAGGGCTATTTTGAATAGCGCTGTTATGAATATTCTTGTAGTTTTCTTTTGGTGCGTAAATTTAAGCATTTTTCTTACCCAGGAATTGTGTCATAGGATGTATATATGTTTAGCTTTAGTACTCACTACCAAATAGTTTTCCTAAAAGATGTTTTTGATTGACTTGACTTACTTTTTCCAAAGTTTTGCCAGGTTTCGAACTGCATAGCTCGACGTGCCAGTGTAGCTTAAATTGTAGCCTAAAGTGGGAAGCCATCCATCCCTCAAGTCCAGGACTGAGCTTTCAGAGGAAAAGAGGTGCTGTTACCCAGCATCCTCCTCCCCACTTCATGCCCTTGAACAAAGGGCAAGTACTCCATCATAACAGGTTTTCAGGGCAGCTCCTTTACATCAGTCTCTTCCTGTCCCACAAGGTCGGATCAGAAATCCTTAGAATACCTTTGCTGAGCTGAAAACATCTGTGCATCATAGAGGCAACTGGCTGTGAGGAGAAGAAGATAAAATGTGCTGGAGGGGCTAGGAAGGCTCTGGGGAGGGGGGGAAAGCTGAACTGAGCTTTGAAGGATGGACACAATTGGAAGCAGAGAGGGCAAGAAACATCTTGTGTTTGTGTGCGGGGAGAAAGATAAGTTGGGATGGAGCAGACGGTGAGTGCTGCAGGTTGTTTACACAGAAGCGGGCCAAAGCACAAGAGCCTGACTGGTTTGAGGCCACCACGTGCTGTGTGGGTCTGAGGGGAGTGACAGGACGTGGCCAGTTGGATGGTGAATGCAGGATCAGAGGGAAGAAAAGTGACATCTATCTGATCGGGTAAAGCAGCTCTAAGTATGTGACTCCTTTAAGATGTAAATATACCTGAAAAAATAAGAGGAGCTAATATACACCTGTTTAAAACTCCTATTCAAATGTGTTTCAAATATTCAGAAAGGAGAAAAATCAAGACTTGGTCCTTTAGAAGTGTGGAAGGTGGTGGAGAAATAAGAGTAGGGAATGGCTCTAAGACTAGGGTGCTGCCACCTCCTGGGTGGGAATCATAAAACCAGAAGCAGGCTTGAGGGGAATAGAGTGACCCCACTGAGGTTCTGGATGAGGACCCTGTAAGAAAGTGAAGAAGAGGATGTGCCAAAGAGATGCCCCAGGGCTCATCCCAGTCAGGTTGAGCAGGCCAAGAGCCCACTGGAACTGCTCAGAGGTCTTACTTGTACACAGGGGCAAATTCCTTCGAGCCTGATATTTCGTTCACCTGCAATGAGTGACATCAGGGTCTGGTTTCCACACAGGCCAAGGGAATATTCCTAAGTCCAGGGAAAGCTGTCTCCACTGCCTGGCAACTCAAGGTGCAGACTCATGCTCTGGCAGTGTCTGGGGGTATCTGCACTTCTACAAAGATTTATGGCTGTGCAGTGTCTCATGGAGTCAGACGGAAGATGCAGCAGCTGGGAGTGGGTAGGGAGCTCCACCAGCCAAGTTCTTATATCTCCAAATAAGCATGCAATCAGCCCAGAGGACCTCCAGCATCACTAGCTAAGGCGGGGGGCTTCCTGCCTCTCTTCCCCCCAGTCTACCCCCAAGATGCATGTTCCCTTCGGAGACTCCTTTCTCCTTGATGGCTGATCTTGATTTTACTTTGTTCCTGGATCCCACATCACCCCCTGGAAAACAGCCCTACAGCAAGCCTGGGTGAGAAAAGGGGGCTGTTAAGGAGGCCCCTGAAAGCAAGCCTCAACCTCAATCAGTTCTCGGGGATGTGATCAGAACACCAGAAGAGCAACCAAATCATTGACAGCTCACAAAAGGTTTTCACATCCTTTATCTCATTTCAGCTTCGTACCATGAGGGGCAGAGAGGGCTTGCCTTGTCAGTCTTTACATTTCACAAATGAAGGAACATTTGTCCATTCAGCCAGTCAATCAGCCAGTCAACAAACATTTTTCAAGCATCTCTTTATTCATGATACAATGCTGGGCTCTGGGAATCAAGAAAAAAATGTATACTATTCTTGCCTTCAATAGCTCACAGCTAGGCACATTCTTCATTGTTTCCTGAAGGGCAAATGTCTGCTCTATAAATCAAGAGTGCTTGGGGTCTTCTCTTAAAAACTAAATCTAAATGCAGACAGATATCTAAATAGTAAAAACTTACAAGATCCTTTCAAACTATTAATTTTGCAAAATCACATCCGGTTTCAGGAACAGGTCATGATCTGTACATGGAGAGGTGGGTTTTCCTATTCACCATCAGTACACACAAAACCCTCTGAAAACTGCCCAGGAAGTCTGATGTCATCACATCTCAAAATGAATCAGAGGCCAGACTTTAGCAGAGAGAAATAGCAGGCCACATCTTCAAGTCTTTTTGAGACACAGATGTAAATGGAAATGTTTATAGTCTGTAAAGAAATAAATGAATCCACTAGAGTTAAATTCAGTTCCATTAAGAGGAATTCTTGATGATGGACTCAATTAACCACATTCTATTCTGTGAGTCCCTCCTTGGAGCTTACTCCTGTGCCTAGCCCTGGGCAACAACAATCTACCTGAGTGAGCCGGTGCCTTAAGCAAACGTCTATAAAGGGCCAGCCAGGAAATATTTTAGGCTTGTGGGCCATATAATCTCTGCTGCAACTACGCAACTCTGCTGTTGTAAAGCAGACATAGACAGTATATAAACAGGGAAGAGTGCCATGTTTCAATAAAACTTTATTTACAAAAACCAGGGGTGGGCCAAATTTGAACCTTGGGCCATAGTTTGCCAAGCCCTGCTTTAGACTAAAGTTTCTTCAAGCCACTTCACATTGTTACCTCTTTTGAGTCCTGAGAGTAGACAGAGCATGTGTCAGCTCCATTTTATAGGTAAGAAAACCAGCTTAGAGAGGGTAAGGGGTCTGCCCACAGGCACATGGGTAAGAGGCGGCAAACCCAGCCACCTCCTGGGTTTTCTAATTCCAAATCCAGTGTCCACGGCCAGTGTCCAGGGCCTCTTACACAAAAGAAGTACAGTCCCTGCCCAAGATACATCAGGCAGAGCCGATAGTTAGTCTTGTTCTTTTGTTCCAACTGTCAAGAGCATGGGATTGATCATTTTTTCAATTCAACGCTTTTTATCATGTAGACAGAGCCATTGCGCAAGGAGCCTCAGTTTCTATTCCAATTTTACCTCAGACAACTTAGTGGGCTGTGGCAAGATGCCAGAGTTCTCTGGAAATTAATCATCCCCGAGGAGGATTCTACAGGTCCAGAGCACCTGTGAGCAAGGACGTGGTTCTGATTTCTTTTGTTTCCTTTCCAGATCCCCGACGCCACCCTTATAGGTGAGTAAAGAGCTGGGTGTACGTGTCCAGCATAGGCACAGTGGCGAGCTCATAGCAGGTACTCAGTAAACATTGGAATGAACTGAACATCAGGGCGGGGACCGAAGGCATGGAACACACTCAAGTGTCTTGCCTGGTGATGCTCCTCAATGTTCACCAGCTGGTGAGCACTCAAAGGCCTCCTTGGATCATGAGAACTAGGGGTAACCCTCATCATCACAAAGCTCTCCCTTGCACCTAACATACAGAGAGAAGGCAAGCATAGTCAATATGGAAAAAGTGAAGATTGTGGCTCTGACTCTCTATTTGCTGAGTACAAATGAACTCTGACATGAAGAACATGACAGAGGAGTCTCCCACCCTCTGGGGAGCCAAGGAAAGGGCTCTCAGACACGGGCAGCATGCCTTCAGGCTGCACACTCTAATATCTTGTGCCCCAGCTAGCTTTTTCCTGTTTATTTGTATAGCCTTATTTTATGGGCTTGCCCCAACACTGTTCACTTTCAATAGTTAAAAAGAATTTCCAAATACAACCAAGACCTGTCTGGCCCTTTGCAAAGAGCTGCAGCAATCTGAGAATGAGCCAATTTCATCCTCAGCTTATAACCTACAGAAGATAGGCAAGAACTGCCAACCACCCACATCTGTGTCTAGACTTTCTTTAAAATGGCTAAGGAATACTTATTTAAAGATAAGGTGATGGTGTGTGGCCTCATTCTGAAGTTTGGAGGGTGAGAGGATCCTGTGATAGGAATTTTGTCCTCTGAGCCTCACGAGGCACCATATCATGAGATGCAATGTTTTCAGGCTTGAAGAAGAATCTGTGTGACCCAGTGCTCTCTAAGGAGAGCGTGTGCCTGGGTCACATTCTGAAGCCAAGGGACCCGCTATCATTTGTCATGTCACAAGCAGCAAAGGGTTGCTCTCCAGGCTTGTAGGACAAAAATGTGCGACCTTGCCTCTGTGTGGCCTCTTGTTCATTTGTATATGTAAATGTGATCCAAGAAACTTGTTAGGGTTAGGCTGGAGGAAGCTTTGCCTGTTAGTCCATATTAGGAAGAAAGACTCAGGGGGAAACACAAGACTTGGGTAACAGCTTCTGATCCGTATGACTCAAGTTAGGAGAGGGTTGGGTCTTCCCCCGGGAAGATCTGTGACACGCACCTGTGACAAATAAGAACACCAGGAATCTGATTGTCCTAACCTCCGAGCGGGGTAGGGTATGAGACCAGTAGCATTTCCCCAGTGTTAATCCCACGGAGGATGAAACCCTGGCATGGGGCAGAGGAGGTTTCAATACACAACTTGGTCAGAGCAGAGCAGAGGACATTGGAGCCCACAGAGGGGTACAAGGACAAGGCCAGTCCACGACCTGGTTACCGCAGAGCAGGATGAGCTAAGTACAAAAGTAAGGGTAAGTGTTTAGAAACTTTTATAGCAAATGAGCAAGTAATTTTCTGTTGAATCTGAAAAAAAAAAAGTCTTTTAAAAGGAGGGCTTGTATTTTGTCTATCATTTTTAAATTTTATTTTTCTGTTACTTTATTTTCATTAAGTTTCTGATAAACTGGAAACAAAAGAATACAGGTCCTTCACTAGTGATAATTTGAGAAGCACCAATTAGAGGGCAGTAGGGTGCCCTGTGGGGCAGACAGTGGGGCAGAAGACAGTCAGGATGAGGGGAACTCAGTGAAGGCCAGGCACTCAAGGAAGGGGGATCGAGTTGGACTGTGGAGAGTGGCCAAGATCTTGACCAATGAAGAGGACCCTCAGATCACTCCCACAGCCATGAGAGAGTACCCATACTTGGTATAGACCTATTTGCAGGCTGCTTTGACTGCATATACATTCTGTCCCACACACTGTACTTGGCACAAATAGGAGTTGCTGGCATTGAAGGCTGAGCATTGTTATGGGATCAAGGCCCTGGGTTCTGGATAGGGCTCTGATTCAGTTTCCCTGTGCAGCACCAGAAAGATAATTTTATCCCCCTAGACTGTAAGGTCCATGAGGACAGGGACTATCTCTGATGAATGGTGCCTAGCTCAAATCAGGCAGATGACAAGTTCCCAATAAAGTTTTTGATGAACAAATGGATGAATGAGTTTCAGTTTTAACACTCAAATAATGAAGGAGGCTACATAAGATTGGTGGCTTTCAGACCATAAAATGAGAAACCTTTCAAAGATGCACTGAGGTCTGATTTGCAAACTCAAGCCTCCACCCTTGAGTTCTGTAGGATTTCACTTGAAGAAGGAACCCCATCGCTAAAATAATTTTAGGAAATACTTGACTAGATGATTTCTAAGGCCTATTCTAGTTCTGACATTTTCTGGTTCTACATGGATAAGAATGCAAAAAATAGAGGTCATAAAATCATTGACTTAACCAATCACAACCGCACAAAAAGAGATGCAGGAGATGTAAGGATATGCTGGAATATTGGGGTTCGTGGGACCCAACTGGCTTGCAGAGCTCTTAATATGAAGCTCATGGGTGAGCTGAGGGATCCACTGACCCCTAAAAATGTATGTAAAATTTTACATGCCATTGAGTATCAGTTGAGAGTACTATGGCTGCATGTAATAGACATACACACAGCGGATGACATAAAGAACACTGCAAAGTCTAGCCACTACCCTGACTTAAGTAAGCAAATGGTTTATCCTTCTGATGTAATACAAAGTCCAGAGGCAAGCCACCCAAGGCTGGTGCATTTGTTTAAGGAAATCATCAAAATTCAGATTTCTTTTAGCATGTGGTTTTTTCCTTATAGTCCCAAGACAGCTGCTTCATTTCCGGGCATCACATCACACTCCAAGCTTTCTAGGAAGGGAAAAGGGGGAAAGTCAAAAGTAGTGCCAACTGGGGCCAACCCTTTTTACTGGGGAAAGTCACAGCTCTTCCGAAAGCTTCACCTAGTAGAATTTCACCTTCATCTAATGGGCCAGCACTATATTGTGTGGCCAGTTTGCCCTGCAAGAAGTTCCAGGAAATCAAGTTTTATAGCCGGATGATCAAAACTGAGATTCTATTAATACGGAAAAGGGGTGAATGGCAGATATAGGCAACTGTCAAATTTGCCACAATATATGAGTGATTTTTTTCTTACATTGCCAAAAATATCTTCAAGGAAGGAGTTAGTTTTGAAGAGAATGTAGAAGGAGGACAGCCAGAGACAAGGTTCCAGGGAAGACAGAGGAGGACATTGGAGCAGATGGAAGAATGTGTGTGGGCTCAGAGGCAGCAGCAGGCAGGTCCTGCAAGGCAGGACAAAAGGGACAGCCACTCCTCCCTCCTTATCTGGCGCATGGACCCTCAAGCCCAATGAACTGAGCTTCAGCTTCTGCGTCTCTCCTCCCTGCCTGTCCTTTAAGCAGAAGTGGCCCTGTGACATTGGCTCAGTCGGGGGCCCAGGACCTAGCCCCGAGGCTGGAGAGACCCCTCTTTACCACAAGCTTTCGCTGTGGGAGCCTCTAGCCCCCACCAGGAACCGAAGCACTTGAGCCAATGCTCAAGGACCCTCACTCTCTGGGGTAAGAATCGAACCAGGTGCTTCCTCACAGGCTCATTTCTCCTTCTCACATGTTCTCCACCTTCCTCCTCCTCTCTGTGGGAATGGCAGAGCATAAGCAGGAAGTGAGTAAACCGAACTCTCCATTTCAGGGGCAACAGAGACCACCCAGAAGACCCCTGGGGTCCAGACCCACAGCCTGCCATGTCTCTGTGGCCATCTTTCCGAGGCAGATGGAAGCTGGGGCGGAAGGACTCAACGGGGGGCTCCTCGCAGCTCCCCAAACAGGACTACGAGGCCCTCCAGGAAAGGTGCCTGAGGGACAGCTGTCTCTTTGAAGACGACAGCTTCCCGGCCACCCTGAGCTCCATCGGCAGCGGACCCCTGCTGCGGAAGCTGCCACGCCGCCTGCAGTGGAGGAGGCCGCCGGTGAGGGGCCGGGAAGGGGCCTTCGGACACACGCAATAAACCTGTCAACCCAGACCTTCCTTCCGAGGGCTCAGGGCTTTCAGATATCAGGTCTTACTGTCATTGATCCCATGTGAAGGGAGCAGGGTAAGTCCCCTCATTCCCATTTTCCAGACAAAACCAGGGGTGATCCTGAGAGGGGTCTAAGATGGAGCTCTCCCTCAGGACTGCCAGGAAATACACAGAGCAGCTGCAGCCAAAAATATATCAAGGTACTGTTGAGCTCCATCGGAGATGCCAAGGCATCCTGAGTCACCATCCAGAGCATCTGCCAGAGAGACAAATTCTAATATATCTTCACTCCCCTTCTCCAAAATCAGGCTCGTGAAACATGCAAATTAGGAAGCTGCTAATCACTTTACAGAAGTATGCTTCACTTTAGAAAATGCATCAACAATTCCTTTAAAAGTCAATGTGTTCAAGTGCAATCCAGCTCCCTCAAACTTGATTAACCTGCAAGATTTCCAGAATGTGGCTAGTGAACAAGGTGAAGTCAACCTATGCTGCAAATTCTCCCTTTTCTGCTCCCTATTCAGCCATCACCATCAAAGCCTGCAGCCCCAGGCTGATCAAGTCCCTACTATGTGTAAAATTCCCAAGTGGGCCTCTTAAACTAGATGGCAGCCAAGATTCTACTTCTCCCGGAAAAATCTTGGGAGCTGCTCACGTAGAGTCTGTCACACATCTGACCTTGGGGGAACTGTGCCCGTGCAAAAACTGAGAACTTAGACCATGGAGCAGAGAGCATCCCCACTTACCACCCCCACCCCAGCCCACATCTCAGCATGCAAAGTCAAAAAGGCTGTTATACTGGGGGTTTGGGGTGGGAAGGAGGAGAAGAGAGAGAATATGGAGAATGGGAAGATCTCTAGGAAAAATGAGAATATGCCCTAAAAGAGGTGCTTCCATTTTTTCATAGAAACTCCAAGATACAAGTGGTACAAGTGCTGTTTCTCACTACCTCCACAGAGTTCTCCAGGACTCTGACTGACACGACTTGCAAGAAGGAATGAGAAATACAATAGGCAGAGTCTGTGTGCCAGATTTTCTGGGACAACCCTGATTTCACATGTATGCTACATGTGTGTTCCCATCAGTCCAGTTGTGGGGTATGGGAAACTATGGTCATTGTAGCTCCAGGATCTTTGTTCTCAGCCAGAATGATGAGTCCATCTGTCCCCACAGGAGCTGCACAGCAATCCCCAGTTCTATTCTGCCAAGGGCAAAAGGTTGGATCTGTGCCAAGGAGTGGTAGGTAAGTCTGCACAGCCCCTGGAGACACACCTCTGGTGCCTGTGAGCCTGGCCTAGCCAAGGCAGAGTAGGAGGGAAAGAGGGGAATCGAGAGATTTCAAAAGGGCAAATGGCCACCCTGAACTCCACCTTGGCATGCTGTGTCAAATGCAGAGAAAATGATAACAATTGGTCCTCTGCGGTCATGGGAATGCCAAAACTTGCCTAATGGTAATCCTCCTTCCATAAGTTTCATCTTGGGAAAATGTGCTCACTCTTCTTTAGACACCATAATGAGTTCTTCTTGGCACACCAGTCACTAGATAGATGCCCCAGAATAGAACAAAGCAGGCCTATCCTCCACCCAACTTTATTTTTAGAAGACTAGAAAAAACCCTTGTCCCTGAAGGAAGGCACAAATGTAGTGATGCCCACTCCACAGATAGAGAAATGGAGTCCAGAAGGGTTGAGGCTTTCCCAGAACATAAATCACTTGCAGAGACAGCACTTGAAAATGTTTGGTTGAGTTTGGATCCAAGTTCCTGTGGATGGGGCATTTGGGAAGCTAAAAGGTAGTCCAGGAATATGATTCTTGGTATTAAGTCAGGATCCCAGCCAGTGTTCCCCACCACCCTTCTCTGCTCACTCACCATCTTCCTCCACAGTATATAATGCCCTTCTCCTAAATTAGGCTACAAGCCCTGAAAGGATAGCAACTGGGACCAGACATTTCTTGTGTGCAACAAGTCCTCACTAGATTCATGGAAATCTTTGTAGAATTTGCATGTATGTACAGTACATCCATGCAGACACCTGTAGAATGTGCATGCACGTATGCAGATTAATGAGGATACTGTGTCTGGTTTAGGCGACTGCTGGTTCTTGGCTGCTTTGCAAGCTCTGACTCTGCACCGGGACATCCTGAGTCGGGTAGTTCCACTAAATCAGAGTTTCACTGAGAAGTATGCTGGTATCTTCCAGTTCTGGGTGAGTGTCCTCCTGGTGCCCCAGCCTGGACAGGGCCATAATAAAAAGAGTTCTTGGAAGAGCCATATCTTTGCCTCCTGGGCTGACCATCTTCCATGGCAATCTTCACTCACCAGTGGGCACTCTCTCCTTCCAGTTCTGGCACTTTGGGAAGTGGGTTCCTGTGGTGATAGATGACCGACTGCCTGTGAATGAGGCTGGCCAACTGGTCTTTGTCTCTTCTACCTACAAGAACTTGTTCTGGGGAGCTCTTCTGGAAAAGGCCTATGCTAAGTAGGATAACTACCAGAAATCTTTTCCTTTCCCCTTCTTTCCCTTCCCTCCTGTCTGTCTCTCTGTGTCTCCTCAGTGTTGAGGGAAGGCAAGAGGAGGCAGGTAAAGTTTACCCAGTAAGATACTGAGGCACAACTCAGCGAATATAGAAGTGACGTACTCAGAGTCTCTTCTGTAGGGGTCACCCCATCTGAACAAGCCTTCAACAATTTTGCCTTTCCTGATGGATTCAGTTGTTTAATGGGGATAGGAAGCCTGAATATATATTTTCTCCTTTGCCCCTGGGATGGGATAGAAGGAAGGGTTAGCTGACACATGCCCAGAGAATAACCAAGCAGGGTTTCACAAGACCCATTTGAACCATCCCAGGCTACAGCATCCATGCCCCTTCCTTCTCCCCCCATGTTTACTCCTTCCCTGGGCAGGCTCTCTGGCTCCTATGAAGACTTGCAGCTTGGACAGGTATCTGAGGCCCTTGTGGACTTCACCGGAGGGGTGACAGTGACCATCAACCTGGCAGAAGTCCCTGGCAACCTCTGGGACATCCTAACCCGAGCCACCTACAGCAGGACCCTCATTGGCTGCCAGACTCACTCAGGGGTAAGACTGGGCTGGGCACTGGCAGAAATTCCCCCCCTCTGCTCCCGTCCCCTTCATCTGCTGCTCTCATCTCAGTGTAGGCTCCAAGACTTCCACCAACTCGCACCCTAGAGTGCTGATGTTCAAATCACAGCAGCAGAGCTGAGCCCTCAGGACAGGCAAGACCACAGTGGAATACAGATGGTGTTCAGAGAAGGGAGCTAACAGTTATGAAGTGTCAACCACGTGCAAGGCACTTTACCAGCACAGCTGGTCTTCACTGTCTAATTCAATAACAACCAAGAACATGGAACTAGAGTAGGAAGCCCTGGGTTCAGCCCTGCCTCCACTAACAACCGTGTCATCTCACATGACAACTTAGTAGCTCGGAATCTGAGTTTGTCGGCTGTAAAATGGGGTTATAATCATTGCAGAGTGGCACCCTGTCTTACTGATTCGAACGAGGCTGTGGGTGCTGAAGAGCTTTGAAAACTGTAAGGAAACACAGCTGGGGTCTGTCCCACCCTCTCCCCATAACCCGTCTCTCCAGCCAAACAGGTCCCCACGACTCCTGAATAAGCCATACACAGAAGAGGACTGACAAGCTCTCTTGTCTCTGCAGAAGGAGAGGGTGCTGGAGACCGGGCTGGTGGGTGGCCATGCCTATACTCTCACAGGAATCAGGAAGGTGCGTAGAACCAGAAGCCTCCCCCTTCTCTCCTCGGGCTTCTCGCCAAGGCCTTGGCTCATCTTGGTGACTGTCAGTATCTGCGCCCAGTCTAGGGGGTGAAGTCTGCAGTGGGTCCCTCAATGCAGGTGGTAGGCTCCCTATAACTCTGCACCTATTTTCTGGGGTGCAGTGGTGGGTTCAGCCTTTGCCACCTTCAGTGCAGAGCCTCTTTCAGCCTCCTCTCTTGCCATGGGGCAGCCCTAGCCAATCGACCATCTTGCCCTTCTGGGCATCACTGTTAGTGGATACAAACATAGGTTCTTAATCCACCACAGAAGAGGGGCCAAATAAAACTGGAATGCCAGGCTTATGGCAAGGAAAGAGTTTTTATTTCCGGTAACTTCAGCCAGGAGATGAGAGTGAGCCCTCAAATTTGCCTTGTCTCCCCAAAAGACGAGAGGCGAGGGGTTTTCAAGTTTGCAAGGAATGCAGCTTCTTGTAGGGAGGGGGATCCTGTGGCCTGGCTGGTGGGAAATTGCCAACCAGTAGGCTGGTTTCCCACCAGCCTACATTTGACCTTGTGAGGCAGTTTGCAGGGAGGAGATGGTGAGATAAGGGAATGCACAGGTAGATGTTCTTGGTTGTCTGCCTCTATGGTGGATCGTGGATTCTGGTGCCGGAAAGCTGAGGAGTAAGCAGGGAAAGGGGATGAGCACTTTGGTTTTAACCCAATATGTGCTGGCTTTAATGTAGGGGAACTGATATCAGGGCCAGGATCATCACAACCCTTCCTTGAGCTCCACTCTGCTCTGGGCTACCAATAGTAGCCTTTATATCCGGGTCTTCCCTCCCAGATTCCTGCTTCCTTCTCACATACTACTTTTCAGCAGTCTCTCAGTTTCCTTCCATTGCCACTCATCTTTTGAACTCTATTGAGCATTGAGATAAAGATGAATCATACAGGGACCCTGCCTACAAAGAGCTTACAGTCAAGAATGGGGGCAAACCATATTTGAAAATAATAAGGAAACAAAGTAGAAACCGAGAGAAGAAAGCATAGATGAAAGACTTTAAGGGTTCAGAGGTAGAAGAGAAGACATTTACCTTGTTGGGTAGGGGCAAGTCAGAAAAGGCTTTGTAGGGGAGGTGACATTGAGTTAGCCCCTGAAAGATGGGTAGATTTGTAAGAGAGGAGAAGGGTATTCCTGGTGGAGAAAGAAGCAGGAGCAAAGCATGGAGATGAAAAATCAGCAGGTTCCATCTTAAAGAACCTCTGCTGTTCACTGGAGAGCCCCACTTCTCAAAAGTCCTCTAATTCCCTTTAAGTCCGTTTCAAATCTTTTCAGCTCAACTCACACCTGACTTCTTCTTCCTCCTAGATCTCAATCAATTTTGTTTGTGTATGCCAAGAACTTTTAATTTATTTAACAAAATTACATTGCGTTAATATCTGTATTTTGATTTATATTTAACAAAATTATTTAACAAAATTTAGCACGTATTATATGCTAAATATTATCCTTACTACTTTACAAATGTAAACGCACTTCATCCTCACAGCAACCCTAAGAGTAAGTAAGTGTTTAAGAGCCGCCATAACAAATTACTACAAATTGGGTGGCTTAAAACACTAGAAATTTATTCTTTCACAGCTCTGAAGGCCAGAAGTCTGAAATCAAGTAGTCATTAGGATCATACTCCCTCAGAAGGCTCTAAGCGAGATTCTTCCTTGCTTCCTCCAGGTTCTGGTGGTTCCCAGCATTTCTTAGCTTGGGATGCATAGCTCCAGTCTTTGCCTCTATCTTCTTCTCTGTGTCTTTTCTTTATAAGGACATTTGTCATTGGATTTAGGACCCATCCTAATTCAGGGGGATTTCATCTCAAGATCCTTAGCTTAATTAATCCGGAAAGACGATTTTTACAAAGAGGATCACATTGACAGGTTCTAGGTAAACATATCATTGGGTACGGGGGTGGGGTGAGCATCATTCAATCCATTGCAGTAGATGTGACTATTACCTTCATTTTACAGATCAGGAAACAGATACAGTTAAGTAACTTGCCCTAGGTCTCACAGCCAGTAAGCAGCAGAGCCATTTTCTCCTCTACCGACTCTCAGGGCCTTTGATCTTCTACTTCAAGGTCTTGTCTGCAGGCATGAGTCTCATCCAGATATCTGCAGCAATTGCAGTTGGCACCCAGCCCAGCTACCTAAACTGCTTCTAATTGTGTGCAGGTGACCTGGAAACATGGACCTGAATATCTAGTCAAGCTGCGGAACCCCTGGGGGAAGGTGGAATGGAAAGGAGACTGGAGTGACAGGTGAACTTCTGAGATTGGCTGGGCGGGGTGAGGAAGGGGTGGGTGAAGGCTGCAGAGGAGGCTGCCATCTGCACAGAAATGCAGAGCTGTTCTTTTCTTGGTCTCAGTCTGGATCAGGAAGGTTTTCAGACTGAAGGTCAATCCCTCACATTTGTAAGATGCTTAATGGTATATAGATTGTGTTCTCATTCATTATAATAATTAGTGATGGTGTTTATTGAAAGTTTGCCAGAACTGTGCTAAGCCCTTTGAATTTTTATTATCTCATTTAATCCCCCAAATAATGTTATTATAAGGTGGGTAGTTTTATCCCTATTTTACTGATGGAGAAACTGATGCTTAGATTGGGTGAGTTACTTAAAGTCTCACAGAATGACTCAACCAAGGTCTTTGGTATCTAGTCCAGCGTTCTTTCCCTGGCATGGTTCAGTGAACTCTTGGACTTCTTGAGTCAGAGGTAGACAGATCTGATTGGCCACTACATTCTGGTTGCAGTTAGTGACCTATGGGCATTGTGATCAGAAGCCTACATTTAAGTTGTTTCTGCCTAAGGGAAACCCTAAAGGGATGTAGGCTTGCCAGGTTACAAACTGGCTGTAGGGCACAGGCAGAAAGGGAGATTGAGTGTTAAAGTCCTTCTCCCTCTTGCTATGAGGATTTATGATACTTAACTCCGTATAACACTTTAGAATACTGGTACAGGTCCACAGATACATTATCATGTGGTCATTTTTATAGATGAAAAAATGAAGGCTCAGAAAAATAAGTTGAATTTTACTCCTAATAGGATGTGTTGCACTATATTTATTATATATTAATAAAGAGAATTGTCAGAAGAACTGGGTCTATGTGGAAAAATGGAAGCCAGAGATAAAAATAAGTTTTAAAGTGTTACAGAAATATAGCATCATAATGTTGGTGGTGGTGGTTTGTTTCACAGAAGAACAAATATTTGCATTAGAGGTAGGTGGTGAGTTAGGTTAAATTAGTTTGTTAGCTGTGTGATCTTGGGCAAGCTTCTTAATTTCTCTGGGCCAGAGGTATGAGGAGGATTAAATAAAATGATGGGCTTTTATTCCACAGTGTCTAATCTGCTATTAATCCCATCCAGGGTATTTTTTATTTTAGATATTATATTTTCTAATTTTAGAGTTTCCATTTGATATCTTCCACTTCTCACCTCCTTATTTCCCTAGTTCCCTTTACATCCTTGAGGATGTGGAGTGTATTTATAATAGCGTTTTAATGCCCTTATCTGCTAATTCGTCTCTTTCATTTTTAGGTCTGTCCCTACTGACTGTTTTTATTTCTGGTCATAGATCACATTTTCCGTTTCTTCATATGCCTAGCAATTTTTTGTTGAATGCTGAACATTGTCAACTTAAGTTTCTGAGTGCTGAATTTTGTTGTATTCCTTTAAAGAATGTTGGACTTTTTCTGGCAGGTAGTTAAGTTGCTTAGTTTTTGATACTTTGAAGTTTGATTTAAAGCACTTTTAGAACAGATCTAGAGAAAGCTTTATTTCAGGGGTAATTTGACCCTACTATTAAGGTATAGACCCTCTGGAATTTCCACTAAAGTCCCCATGTATTTAATAAGGTCTTTCAACTCTGGCTGGTGGGAATTCAAATGATTCCCAGCCTTGTGTCAGCTCTGGGAATTGTTGTGTGTATAGTCTTATGGGATTTCAGTTTACGAATGCACAGATTTGATTTGGCCAACAACTCAAGGGAACCCCTATGAAGTTCTCTGGAGCTTCTTCCTCATGTAACCAGCTCTTCTCAGGTACTTCCCTCATGGAATTCTAGCTGTCTTGGCCTCCCTGAACTTCAGACTCTGCCTCCTCCACTCAGCAAGACTTTTAGGTTCTTTTGGGTTCCACTTCCCTGCATTGCTGCTCAGGGAATCAGTTTCAGGCAGGAGCCTAGGCAATGTTAGGGCTTACCTCATTTGTTTCTCTCCTCTCAAGGTCACAATCCTGTACTGCCTGCAGTCTAATGCCTGAAAACAGTCATTTCTTATATCTTGTGCCATTTTTAGTTGTTTATGATGGGAAAGTGATACATGAAAGCCTTAATCCTTCATGGCTAGAAATAGAAATCCAAAATGACAGGCTTTGGAAGTAAGCAATACCAATGTAGGCTCAAATGCTAGCTCTGACATTTAATAGCTTTGCAACTTCAAGCAAGTGATTTAATCTCTTTTAACCTCAGTTTCCTAATCTCTAAAATGGAAATAAAAATGCCTACTTTGCAAAGTTGTTGCTATCCTTAAAGATATAACGTACGTCGAGAGCCTAGCCCAGAGCTTGGCTCATCGTGAGTAATGAATTAATGGTACATGTTTCTTTCATAATACAGGATGTGGCATTTAGTTGTCTGCAAAGCAGCATGAAGAAGAGAATAAATAATGACACCATAGAACATTTACAAAAGAATTTCTCATATGTCTTCCACAATCTTTTCATTCTCCGTGAAAACATCTCTTTTCTGTTTTCAGCTCAAGTACATGGGAGCTACTGAGCCCCAAGGAGAAGATTCTGCTGCTGAGAAAAGATGATGGAGAATTCTGGTATTTGACTCAGGGACTCGGGACAAATGCCCTGGCTTACATTTGGACATCCAGCCAGCAAATCTTTATTGGATGCCTCATGTATGCCAGGCACCTCTTGTACAGAGATCAAGAAGGTCCTTCAGGAGCTCAGAGTCTAGCAAAGAAGACCACTCCTGTAAACAGTCCCAGTCTCTGTGATGAGAGCAGTGACTGCTGGCGTGGAGCTCAGCGGGTGCTCAAAGCACAGTGTGGGGGTGGCCGCCTCCTCCTCTCTGACTTCCGCTTGCTCTCTTGCATCACTCAATACACTCAATCCCAAGGTTTTGCCTTTCCTGGCCTAAGAAGGACATGAGGAAAGAAGGGACTACAAAATCTTGTCAAACTGTCAGCCACTTCACTTTTGTCCTCCAAAGCAAAATAGCACTACTCTCACCCATCCCAAAGCCACTCGCCCCTTTTTATGAAAGGCCACCCAGATGCCCTGAGCTGATGCTGTTTCTGGTATCTGACATGGAACACATCTGTTCCCCTTTCTCTTCACTTTTCACCTTCCTATGAACTTCCACTCTGTTCCCATGGGCCTCTCTTCTCCCATTTCCCATCCTTTTCAGACCACTGTGGCCCTCTCTTTTGAAGTGGTTGCTGATCTCAAGAACCCTGCCAATACTATTATTTCCACTTTGCAGACAAGTAAACTGAGCATCAGACAGTATGAATAGCGTGCCTTGGGTCACAAAGTTAGCAAGTAGAGGCAAAGATTTTTAACAGTTAATGATTGAGAACTATTTGCGCAATTCTTATCAAGCATTTACGAGTCAATTGACTAGCTATGAATGCCTCAACTCTGCTTTATCACTGCACTCAGTGAAACAGGAACATTTCTCTCTGACAGCCATTGTAGGAGGCTTAATCCAGCCACAGGGTGGGGTTTCTTGGTAGCTCCACTTCCCCATGATGGCCCCTCATACTGGTCTAGCCAGCCCCACCCTCATGTGTCCAAGGCCAGCTCCGCTCTGCACAAGAGCATGGAGGATGAGGGCCTGGACCTGAGAGAGGGCTGGGCTGCCTATTGCTTAATACCAGCCTCCCCTTTAATTCTGAGGACGAGACGTCGGTCGTCATTTTGTCTGTCTCTGTGTTGTTCCCTCTTCCTCTCCACAGGATGACACTGCAGGACTTTAAAGCACATTTCATGCTTCTGGTCATCTGTAAACTGACCCCAGGCCTGCTGAGTCGGGAGGTGGGCCAGAAGTGGGCGTACACCATGAGGGAGGGGAGATGGGAGAAGGGGACTACGGCAGGTGGCCGGATGAAGTCATCCCGAGGTGAGTGCGTGCACAGGAGCTGGGGCTATTGGATCTAGAGTGGCAGCTTTTCCAGGCAAGGGTGGGGATGCAGGCAGAGCCACTGTGGATGGCTGTGCAGCTCGCGCCCTGCATGGGGCATCTGGCTGAGGGTGAGGGGCTCTGCTGGCTGAGCTGTGTGTGCTGGCCCTGGGCTGTGTCCATTGGGAATATGAGGCACCTTTGGTCCTAATTTGCACAAAGGCGTAGAATTCTCAGTGAAGCTGCCAGCCTGTCAGGGCTGCATCTTTCCAGAGGGTGTCTTTTCCTGCTCAGCACTGGGAGGCCACAGGCACACCTGCATGGTAGAAGGGTGGGTTCAATCTTTCTTCGGTTACAGGACAAGGACATTTATGTACTGAAGTAACCACTCCTTAAAGGCAGGATTGAAATAGTATTTATATCATATGTATCAGACCCTCCTTACCTAGGGTTTGGTAGAGAAACAAAATCAAGGACTCCCAGTCATCAGTTACAGGAGACAAACGTGTCTATATTCTCAAAATGGAGCCATTTGGTGACAATAGCCCTTTCTCCACAAGGGAGGTACTGAGCGATCCCTTTGAAGGAAAGACCTGTGGGATATGGTCTCAGTGGTCAAGGCGCCCCTAGCTCTGGCCTCCCTTCCCCCCGCAAAGTTCCCCCCAAAAGGCTGAAGCTGCCCATAAGCTAAGGCTTGGTCCCCGTTAAAATGCAGATCCCCCTGGGATCGTGGACACGTTCTCCTCAGTCAATTAGTACAGTCACTTACTGGGCAGCAGACGTTGATGGGGCATGGAGTCTGTGCCAGGCACCCTGCTGGGCAAAGGGCCATAGTGGTGAGAGTCAGTCTCTGTGTGTGAGGTGGAAGAGGAGGGACGACGGGGCTGAGGTGGAGGAGCCCCCGACTCTGTCCAGATGGGCCGTTGGATGGGATTCCCAGGCAAGTGCCTGGTCTGTGCCCCTCTCAGTGATTTGGAGGGGGATGCTAGGGCAGCTGGGGACCTGTCTCACCTTGCTCTGTTCTGCCCCAGACACATTTTGGAAGAACCCACAGTTCCTGCTATCCGTCTGGAGGCCCCAGGAGGGCAAGAAGCTCCAGATGCCCTGCAGAGTGCTGGTGTCCCTGCTCCAGAAGCCCAGGCATAGGCACCGCAACCAGAAGCTTCACTTTGCCATCGGCTTCTATGTTTTTAGGGTATGTGGGCCCCCAGGGCACACAGCCTTGTGTGGGGTCTCCAACCGTTACTCTTTCTCCCTGTTTCCTGTCCTCTTCATCATCTGTCTCTGTCCACGCACAGACCTGGGTACACATTCTGGCTCTGTCCTTTAAGAATATGTGATCTAGAACAAGCTACCTCTTTGCCCTTGAGCATCAGTTTCTTCATCTGTAAAATGGGGACGATGACATTTATGCGAAGGGTAGAGTAAAAGAAGATCACGTGGCAGTGCTGATCCTTGTGCCCGACATATGGTCGGTACAATCAATATTGATGTCCTTTCCCTCTCCCAAGAAGCCTAGGGCTCCTTCTCTTACTCTTTTCCAGAATTCCTGGTGATGGATTAAAATGTCAGTGATTGGAACAGCAAGTCTTGTGGGAGGGAAGGGCCTCTCGCTAGAGTCTTCTTATGTATCGGCCTCCATTAGAGTTAGTGCTTGTGAAAGAGCTGGATTCACTGCCTAATGAGGTCTCTGTTTCTTGTTTCTCAGGTGAGCAAGGTGAGCTCCACACTGGACCAGCTGGCCCTGGTTTGGAGTGATGTCACATGTGGCCGAGCGGTTCGGTTTGACTGTAGCAGCCTTGTGTCAGGAGCTACGGGAATGTCTGACAATAATGCCAACTGCCTATGTGTGTGGAAGTAAAGAGCATCTGCTATTCCTTTTAACCCAAGGATCCCAGGATATCTTTATGTATCTATAGGGAGGTCTCTGAGCCTGGTGTAGAACCGATAAATTTTGGAATTTATTAAATGCCTACATACATACCTAGGGCCAATATTGAAGACTGTCACAGCACAGGAAAGATGATAAATCACAATCCTGCCTGAGTTCTGAAGCCCATAAGAAAATAGATCTACAACATATAGGACATCAGGAGATGATGCGACCCACCTCCTTTGGGACAAGGGACAAAGGCTTGAGAAAATGAGACAGAAATACAGACAGAGGACAAGGACAACCCTGTATTTCAGCTGCAGTGGCAGCCTGGAGAAATCAGTTAAGAAGGTCTGAGGGATCCCAGCCCCTGAATGGTGGCAGCTATTATTTTGTTTCCCGAGGAAACAGGAATGGAAAGTTTAATTTTCCCAGATTGGACTGAGTTGAGTAGAAGGATTTTTATAAAGAAACCATTTTGCATTGGGTGTCTTAGGCCGGTTTTGTTTTTTCCTCCTCTGGGAACACTGAGTGCACACAAAGTTGCCTATTAATTTAAAAAGAAAAGGTTATTTAAATTATGCCTATTTCTAAATAGAATTTAGGTCAACCTACAATAAAATTATAAACAGAACAAAACTATATGCCAGTTACAAAATTTAAAAGGTAAGAAAGAAGTAATAAATGGATGAGGGATAGGTAAGCAGTTGACTCTACCAGGAAAACTAAACCTAGGACAGCTACTATGGCTGATTATAAAATTTAGTTCTGAGATTCCTAGTAGCCAAAGCAAAGATGGCAACAGGATGATTCCCTGGTTCTCATCATCTGATAAAAGAAAGCAGGCATAATCAGGAGATACATTGTGTCTCTGCAACCCTGAGTGGAATTCGTGAAATGTCTTTATTTGGGTGGGGTGGATAATGTCTTTGTTAGCAGCTGTATGTAAACTGGAGAGAGGATCCTCCATATGGACCTCCTCTCCCTCCACAGCCCTGAGTGAGAGCAAAGGGGAGAGGAAGCAAGAGAGAAAAATGGGAAAGAGGGGAAGATAAAAGAGGCAGAGAGAGAAAGGGAATATGAGATGACCATGTGCCTGGGCCATGTCAGAACCAGAGGCCTGATTCAGGTCCTCTGAGCTCTTGTCCAACTTCATTCTCCTTTATGAGGCTGTTTTCCCTGAGATGACCTGCAGCGTCTGGTTTATCTATATGTAGCTGTTATGATGTAGGTGGGAAGATGGTTGGTGGCCCATCTTTATCTGTAACCATAATCATGTCATAATCAACCTTGCAGTGTATCACATACATGGAGGCAGCACCAAGAAGTGTCAAGAGCATGGGCATGGGAGCTCAGCTGCCCTGAATTCCAACCCTGGTTGGGACTCTTACCAGCTGGGTGACTTGGGGCAGGTGATCTAACTTGCCTGAGTCTCAGACCCTTAACTCTAAAATGGAAAGTGCAGACACAAGGCATTCCTCACAGATTTTGTATATGATATTGTTTTTAGTGTAATGTCAAACCAGTTGACATGTTAATTCAGCCACATCTAGGGTTCCAGCAAAGGTGCCCATTCCCGAGAGGTTCTGTTCTTTTCTCTCCACTCCTCACTCCTTTATCCCGTCCTCCACTGGGGAAGGTAGGATTTGGCAAATCAGAGGGCACCTTAGTCCTGCTCCTGGCCGAGGGCCTCAGGCCTGGCCACAAGCTCTGGGTGATTACCTCAACTGGTGTCCTTCTGTCCTCAACCACAGGACTATGAAGACCAGAGGAGACTGCCTCGTGGGTTCTTCTGGAAAAATGCTCCTGTGAGTTGGCCTAAGGAGTTTCTCACAGAGAAAGAAGTGAGCCAGGAGCTGTGGCTGGAGCCAGGGACATACCTCATCGTGCCCTGCACATCTGAGGCACGCCAGGAGTCCGAGTTCGTCCTCAGAGTCCTCTCCAGGAAGCATGTCTTTTAGTAAGGGCACGGGCCCCTCCCGGTTGGGCCAGGGGAGGCACAGAGGGTGAGGGGGAGGTGATGGAGCGCTGAGGCTCTGTGGCCAACACAGAAGAGAGACAGGGAGAGCAGGAGAGGAGGGCAGCTCGCTGCAGAGAGAACAGCCCTCAGCCCTTCTTCCTTCCCACTCTCCTTCCACTAACAAGTGAACGCTCTACCAGGCATTAGAGATAACAAGATAGAACGGGCCTGGCCCCTGCCCTCCAGAATCCCAAGGTCTGGAAAGGACATGGACATACGAGCAGTTATTTATGTTATACTGTGCCCTGTGCAAGCATTTATCTGCACAGGATGTTAGAAGAGCATCAGGAAGGAGCATCTGGGCCAACCTTCTGTAGTCCTGGGGGAAGTAGAGCTGGCTTCAGGGAGGTGGTGATTCCCAAGAGATGTACAGGGGTTGTTCCATTGTGGGGAGGCTGTCATCAACCAGCAGGCTCAGACAAGCCTAGTGTTTGCAGGTGACCAGGATACACACCTCCCAGTCAAACTTACTATTTTGCCTATGACTGTTCTTACATGACAACCCTTCAATGCTTAGAATCCAGTTCTCATTTTTTTCTCCATGTTTTGGTCATATGTCATCTGAGTTTATCTCAGGCCTCGCCGCCATGCCAGACTGCTGAGTCTTAAAATATGAGTAAGAGCAGGTAGATGAGGGTGGGGGAAGTAAAGGGCTTGCCAGGCAGAGGGCTGGGCACATGCAAAGGCACATAGGTGAGAAACAGCACCAGGCACATGTGCCGTGCCACGTGACAGGGCTGTACCTTTCAAGGAGAAGCGAGTGTTGAGGCGTGAGAACTGGACACTCCCACATGGCCCATCAGCTAAGAAACTTGGAAGATGAGTTCTCAGGGCAGGGGGAATATTGGCCAAAATTTTCCCAAGATGCTCCCCAAGAGGTAATTCTGTCTTTTGTGTCCCTCAGTGAAATTGGAAGCAATTCCAGTGCTGTGTTCTCTAAGGTGAGTAGTCAGGTGGAATTCCATGTGGCTGGGACTCTTACAAAGCCAGGATGAGGGGTTTCTCCCCTCACATTCAGGGGTCGGGGAGGAGGCCCGCAGATCCTGTGGCACACATACTACATTATCTACTGTGCCCTAAGAGTACCCGGCTTCCGCTGCCTTTGCGCCAAGAGAACTGCCCTTCTGGTCAGGTCCTCATCATTGAGCGCCTAGAGCCCCAGCTGTATGAGTTACACCTTATTTTCCCCTGCTTCTCTCTACCTGGTGTTTCTTTGGCCCATTTCACTGCTCGCTACCTCCCTAAAGTCAGCAAGAATTGGAGAAACAGAGGCTGTGTGAATGCTGTAGTAGGAAATTTAAGACAGTGCTCAAGGTCAAATGTATGGATTCTGGAGGCCTGGGAACCATGAGACATGTGTGCCCGAGAGTCGAGTTATCCAGGTGAATGACTTAAGTTTTTCTCTATCTGTTCCTACAGGAAACAGGAGACCAAAACAGAGGGCAGGATGAACTTTTCACCAAACTCTTTGAGAAGGTAAGTTGACCTGGCATGGTAGAGAGGTGGGCGGAGCAGGGGACAAAGGGGAGCATATCATTCCATGGAGTTAGGGTTTGCATCTGCATGACACTGTGTATAAAGTGGGATTTAAGGCCACTTAGTCCCCAAACTGCCACTTTCTAGTCAGGTCCTCAAGTTTCTAGACACAAGTGGAGATATTGTCTCCGGAAGGCTCCCGTGAAATGCATGTCTGTTCTGGGAAGCTACATTGATTAGTTGTAGCAGAAGCAACTTTAATCTTTAATCTCTGAGAAAATGGAATATAGCAGAGTTGAGAATCAGTATTAAGGGGGCAGGGGCATGGCAATGATAAACCCTGGGGTTCTGGGGGTGGGCCATCTGGGGGAAGCCCAGGGAGAGAAACCCCTTGGGTAGTCACCTGGAGCCAGGGTTGGGACTGGTAAGAGGGCCTTGGGGAAGAGGAGGACTTGGGGACACACACCTGGTCCCCTGGAGTTCTTCCTTGGGCTTCCCCAGATCAGAAGGCCAGCCGTGTGAGTGCAGGGCTCCGGAGGCCACTTTGTCCCTAACGTGTGGGACACAAAACCCATCTAGGAAGAGGGCAAGAAATGCACTGGAAATCTGGGGTCTGAGTGATGTCATTAAAACTGGAAGAGCATGAGCGTTAGTAATGCTCCCAATTTAATTCCCAACTTGCCTGCCCTCCCATCTTCTCTTGTGTTCACCCTGGTACTTTACTTAACGTAGCCAGAGAAGATATGTCAGCGTCTTACCTGTGTTGGATAGAAATATTTTCCTCCATGCCTGGGGTTCCAAACATTTTCTGCTGCAATCGTTTTACCAAATGAAGTCTCACAGAGAATCCCAATGTATATAAAACAGATAAAAAGTGTATATTATGAATATGTATTTGTTTGTAACTTCAAATTTATGACATTTGCATTTCATTAATATACTTTAAAGATAAATGTTAATGTAAAGAGCTGCTTCTGATGAACTCTAAAATTGAAATCCGGAGTCTCGGCTGAGGATATTTATTAAGAATAAAATTCAAACCAAATTTTTTGCTGAGCTTCTGAAGCATCTCTCTAGAACCTGCTTGAGAACTGCTGCTCTCTATCAGTCTACTTCCTGGGAGTCCTGTTCTGCTGGGGTGCTCTGGACTTGCCACTCAATTAAAAACTACTGTAAAAGTTCTTATGAAATCCCAGATTTAATGACATGTCTAGCCGCATTCCTTATGTGAAACATAATGGTGTCACTGATGTCTGCTCAGAAGTGGCATATGTGCCCTGCTCAGCAGACGCTGGCGTGGACGGACGTCCCAACCCCTTTAGCTGCGGCCCTTCCGCATCTAACGAGCCTTCGGTAACGATCGTTTTCTCCTGCCGCTCTGCTTCCACTTCAGCATCCGGAAACAAATGCAGCTCAACGGCAGAAGATCCCAAACCACTTGACCTCGTCAAGTGAGTATTTCAGAGTCATCCTGTAGGACTCAGGGGACACAACTGTTCTGAAATCTGGGTCTGTTTCTCTTTCCCGCTGTGGGGCGTGTGAATTACTGCATGCTGGTCCCCAGAGCAGCTGTGTCTTACACAAGGGTGGGTCATGTGGTCTGACAAGCAGTAAAGGAATTTATTTAGCTTGGAAATTAACTCTTTTTGCTTAGTTTTGGTGTAGAGATATATGGCAGTGAAAATGAAGATTTCTGCTATTTTGATAATTTAAGGAGAACAGCTGAGTTCTTTTTTGCATATAAACTTCATATGGAAGCACTGCACCCATTTCCTCAATCTGGCAAAGAAATATTGAGTATTGACTAGCCCACCCAGGGAGCTCGCTGTTGAACTCATTTAAATTGATCAACCTACAAACGTTTGAGAGGAGGGATCACACCACGCAGGACAACTGCAAATGGGTAGTGCGGAGGCCTTCATGTGAAGCCTGGGATAAATTATTAGGAAAGCCTAAAGTCCATATAAAAATATTTTATATGTGTATTTTGAGTGAGAAGAACACGATTTCTCCAGGGAGGAAAATGAACTTCAAAAAGAAAAAGTAAACCAAACAATTAAAGGGTATTTCCATCTAAGATGTGTGATTGCTTCTCCTTTGTATGAAACCAAGACTTCAAACCCACACAAGTTACAGTCCAGAGTATTGTATAACTCAGGGCTTGAAATAATTTCCTGATGGTTTCTCAAAGCCTAATTCAGATATTGTAAAAGAGCCAGAAGAGAGGCCTCTAGCAACCCCACCCCAAAATCATTCTAGAAAAATTATCCAGAAGAGACAGCTTGTGCACATTTAAAAATTTTTAAATGCCTTGCAAAATGGCTTTCCAAAGAATGTAGGGACAAATTACGTTCATTTAGTCCCATGAGACAGTTGCGGGATTGGTAGATCAGTGGATTTTGGTGAAATATTTGATAAAGTTTTCTATGATAAACGATGAAATGTGGGTTGAAAAGTAGTGATATGAGATATATTTACATGTCTTATCCCCATTCCCAAGAGTTATATAAATATAAAACAGGCAAAGAATTCTATGTTGTAGATGGGAGCCTAGATGACAGTCTTTGTGGTTTCTGCCCTTGGTGTCACCCCTTCACTTCCTCAACTTTTATCAACGGCTCAGAAGACATGAAATGTAGGCTCATCAGACGTGCAGACGGCACAAAACTGAGAGGAACCACTAATAGAATAGACAGCAGAATTGAAATCCAGAATGTTCACAAGCTCTGCCCAAACCAAAAAGACGAAATGGAGTCAGGATGGTAATTAAAAATGCCGTTTTGTTATTTTTTCAAAAATTGGTTGCACGAGTTCCTAATAGAAGAAACCTCATTTTTGTGGCAGTGTATGTGAAAGATATCTGCTTAATTTAGTTGACCTTGAGCTTAACATGAGCTAATAGTTTTGAGTTAATGTGAAATAAGCTAATTCAAATTCAGACTGTGTTTAATGGAAGCATTTAGATTTGTGTTTTTGAAATTGTGTTTCAAGGGACAATAGAAACCCATAGGTTTTAGTAAGGAAATGGAAGGGGTTAGGTTCTGTGGTCAAGTGCACTTGGGAAACCCGACGTTAAACAAAATTTCAATGTTGGCTCCCCAGTACCTATCATATGCTAAGGTGCATGGGGAATGGAGAGAATGGTCTATAGATACAAAGCATTTCAAATTTATTTCAACTCAAAACCATTTCTTTGCAGAACATCTCCCTTGGAACATAATTTGGGAAACGCAGACTGAAAATTTTGCAAGTGATAGACCCATTGTACTCTGTTTAATCAAATTGCATCTGAAGGAGTGTGTTGCAGTCTGGGTCCCACATTTTAGAGAGATACTGGCAAAGTGTAGGGTCTAGAAGAGGATGATGGGGGTGTAGAAACCATGTCGTCTGGGGAATAGTTGGAGAAACATTTAGAGGGGACAGATACCTGTTTATGCTTTTCTGGACTAGTGAATGAATTTTACAGGAGGTTCCTTTGGAATTAAAATAAGAAGTTTCTCCTGACTTGAGCTATCCATCCATGGGAAAAAGTCAACACCCATGATCAATGGACCATCTATCAAGACATCCGAGGAAAAAATCCCCTAATTTAAGTGGGAGCTTGAACAAGTTGATCTCTTCGATCTCGCTCAGATTTGGGAGTTCATAATTCTGCGATCCTGGCCCTTCCCAGATACATAGGGCTATGTCTACCTGACCCTATATGTAGGCAAAGCCAGGCTACCATCGATGTTCTCTGCAGGGTTTCACTGTGCTCCTGGCGTGCAGGGATCACCACCAAATCTTCTCTCTCTCCACTGCCCTCTCACTCCTTCCTCCCCACATAAGTGATGGTTATCAGAACCTATGGCTGGTCTAGACAGCACTGCCTTGTCCTGTTCAGGGAAAGGCCATGTTGTGCCTTCCTGGGGCCAGCCCCCATACAGACTCTGTCTGTTCCTTTACAGGACTGGGGAGCACCCAGCTCCTCTTCAGTCTCAACACCTGCCAGGGGATCCTGGCCCTACTGGACATATCTTTTCAGGTCTGTGGAAAGATGCATGGTGCTGGTTGGAAGTTTCACCCTCAAGCCAGGCTGCCTGGCTTTGAATCCCAACCCCAGCGCTCACTAGAGGCATGATCTCGGGCAAGTCACTTAGCTTATTGTGCCTCCCAGTCCTCATCTGAGCATGGAGATGGCATTAATCCTAGTCTGGAGGGTCGGTGTGAGAATGCAAAGGGGATAACCCATGTAAAGTGCTAAGGGCAGAACTATCTTAGAATCCGTGATCTCTATTAGCTGTTAATAGCAATAACCTTACTTCCTCATGGTTGGATGCGGCAGCCGCAGAGTGGTGGGTAGTAACAATTCTTCAGGTATACAAGAAGCTTTAACAAGAGATTCAGCCCCCTAGGTTTTTCATTTGGTGACCAGGCAGTGCTGTCCCCACTTACAGTTCAGGAAACCAGAGCTCAGGAAGTTCAATGACATGGTGCAAACTCAGCTCTCCCTGTTCTCAGCCCTGCTATTTTTCTAGCAAAACCTCTGCCTTTCTAAAAGGATGATTTAATCAAAATTTGGCTATCCATACAAAAGAGAGGCATAAAGAACGGATAATGTGAGGAGGGTTGCAAATGCACAAAACAGTGTTTGCAGGAACTTTGCAGTGTAGGACAGTGTAGGACGGTGGCCAGGTGTACAGGCATTGGAGCAGGTCCCAGCCTTGTCGCTAGCTGTATGAACTCGGACAAGATCGTACTCTCTGAGCCCTCATTTCGTCATCCAAAGCAGGGGGAAGTTAATACCTACCTCACCTACTAGGGGAAAATGAAGTAACATAGTAAAGTGTGTAGCTCAGTCCTGGGCCCACTGTAAGGGCTCAAATAGAGGTGGCATGTGGTGGTATTCTGACCCAGTCTCTCTGATGCGGGGGTTTTGGACATTGTCTAAAGGCCAAGCACTAAGTTTTAACTTTTCATAAAAAGACTATAAGAGGCATCCTTAGCCACCCTGTGCCTGACCCCTTCCATAAGTTGTTTTTAACAACAATGAAAAAAAAATTACTGTTTTTTATTTAAATCACATCAAATTGGCCATGTCAAAGTATCCTGCTTCATTAAATGGTAGCTGTTGCATCTCCATCATCAGCACTTCTTCCAGTGGGGCTGTGTTCTGACTCATTCTGTCCTTTCCTAACAAGGGTGAGGGAGCCCTGGCTGGACTGACCAGTCAGGAGAGGCCGATTAGGGATTCTGGAAGTGAATGGGGCCATCCACAAATTGCACACTGCTGTGTGGAGGACCAGTCACTGCCTCCAGAGGTGTGGATGAATCTCCCCTGGTGGCTTTGACCTTAACTTGCTATCGGCTTAAAGCATCAGGTACCATGTGTATCCAGGAATTCAGCGACCTGTGGAAGCAGCTGATGCTCTGTCAAGAATCAGTTTTGATCACATCTCCTTGCAAGATGTGTAGAAATGGCCATTCTGCAAAGTATGTGAGCTACTCATCTCTCTTTCAGCCCTTTATACCCAATCACTCACCTCGTCTTCTCTGAGCTATCTTCAGCGAGACCTCCTACTTTTTATCCCAAACTCAGAGAGCATGTTGCAGTCGTCTCCTGGATTTCTAAAGCACACATCTGACCATGCGGCTTCCTTACTAAAAGGCTTTTGAGACTCCTCATGGCCTTCAGAGGAAGTCCCCTCTCCTTGTCATGACATTAGAGTCCTTCATAAATTGCCTTCTTCTGACTTCTCCAATCATTACTCACAACTCTCCTCTTTGTCTCCTGAGTCATAAATTTGGAAGCCCTTCAAAGTTTGGATAATGTGCTTAGATTAAGCACACTTACCTATGCCCAGACTGTCTATCCCTTGTGACAAAAAGACTGCTCCCTCTCTCAGAAGCCTTAAGAAGAAATGGAAGAGGGGGTCTGATCCTGGCACGGACCCTCTGCTGTATTCTCGTCCTGGCAGCAGGCCCTGTTGGTGGAGCCTCACACTCACAGCAGTCGCCTGCAGCATTAACACTGGGGCGCAGAGGGGCTCCGCAGTGGGGCCTGGAAATGCCTGGTTTTCTCAGCCTTTGGTGTGGGTTCTTTACAGGAGGTTTTCCACAAGCAAGACAGTAGCCGGTCAGGATACCTGAAGTGGGCCCAGCTACAGGCTGCCATGAGGGAGGCAGGTAGGCACAAGAGGGAGTTGGCGCTGCAGGACAGGAATGGGCATGGAGAGGAGGCGGTGCGTGACATTCTGGAGTAATTCTAATGGGCGGTTACTCTCCCAGTTCAGAGGTCTAAACACGTAGATCTGCCAATAGCAGAAACATTTATTATTAGGATCACTCTGATCATAGCTAACAGTTATTGAGGGTGGATATTTAATCTTCAGCAACACTCTCTTATAGTCCCCACTTCACAGAGGAAGAAATTGAAGCTCAAAGAAATGAAGTAACTTGCATGGGGTTTAAATTCAGGACTGCCAGGCTCCAGAGCAAATGCTGTTGAGCACTAACAGACGGCCTCCTGCCTCGGAGGCCAGGGACCCGCTCGAGAAAAGATCCTCATGGCGGTTGCCTACAGGGGCGGGAATGGGGAGTGAAGAGAAAGTAAAATTAATGGACTAAAGAATTAAACAATTCACTATGAATCCCATAGAAGAAGATCCTCATGCCATCAGCATTCAGATCCCAGAAGTCGAGGGACAATTTAAGGTACTTCAAGTGGGAGGAGAGCTGGGTATGAGATCTCCAGCACCCACGTGGGAACCTGTGTTCAATGCAGGAATCGTGCCCAGCGATGATGTCTGCCAGCTGATGCTTATCCGCTACAGCGACCCCAGCCTCCAAATGGACTTTGTCAGCTTTGTCCACTTGATGCTGTGTGCCGAGAACATGGAGGGTGAGCTGGTAGGAAGGAGGGAGGGCCGGGGCTTCCTCTGCACTCCTCGTGGATTGCCCACTTGCCCCCAGTTCGAGCAGGAGAGAGGACTGCTGACATTGAAGAAACCACAGGCCAGGAAGCTATGGGGAATGCTGGCTCCGTGCCTGTGAAAGCTGGCTGCATAGATCCAAACTAATTTCTCCTCTGCCTGTTCCAGAGGCAAAGGTTTGATGCAGCTCACTTATGTTAAGTGTGGTCACATGTGGTTGCCCACAGGCTGAAATTGGGTTCCCAGGTGAGGGGACATATGGCAGGAACTAGTTCATAATGTTCCCAACACACATTAGCTGTGTTCCTTTCTGCTGCATCACAGATGTCTTTCAAAATTTAACCCAAGATTGGCAAAGGGATATACCTCCAGAAGCCAGAGGGAGGACTTTCTCCATGGGGTTGACTCCCATCATCTTAGGTAGAGACAGCCACTGCAGGTCCAGGCTCTTGTGAAGGAGAAGGGTTCTGGGGGCCCTCTGTTCTACTGAGTTTAGGGTGTAGCACTGCATTCATTATATGCATTCATTCATTCATATTTACTGAGCACTTACTCTGGGCCAGGCACATAGAAGGGAACAGGAGACTTACTCAGTGTACGCAAGAACTATGACCACAATAATGCCACGTGACAAATCCTCACAACTTCAGCACTGATGACAGCACTTATATAGCTCCCAAGTCACATGGCTGGGAGTCAGCAGTCTCGGCTGCTGTGGATCAGCTGGGGTTTTGCCAGGTACCTTCACTGAGTAAGCCCTGGCCAGGCTTGCTCTTCTCAGGACAATGGCAGAAGCCCAGGAAAGTGGGATTCAATACTCAAGGTCTCTGAGACCAGGGCTCCCATCTGGTGCATCATGCCTTCCAACTCATTCTGTTGTCCAAAGTAAGTCACATGGCCAAGCCCACTTCCAACAGATGGGGAGCTAGCCTCCTCCTCTGTTGTGAGAATAACTTCAAAGTCACCTGCAGAGGGCATTGACACAGAGAGAGGTGAAGACCTGGGCGAGCAATGAACTCCAGCACAGGCAGTAATAGGAGAGCTGATCTGGATAGGGCCTTCCTGGAGGCCTTTCTGGAGGATGTGACATTGAAGTTGAAACCTCAAAGACAAGTAGGGGCCAGGCAGGCAGAGTGGAGAGTAGGAGAGGCCCAGCCTGGAAGGGACAGTGTCTGTGGTCCTGGCTAGAGTACAGAGAATGAAACTGGTTCAAGATGAGTCTGAAGAGAGTAGGGTCAGATCAGACAGGACTTACAGGCCAGAAATAAACCTCATGTCAAAGGCTGGCTTAGCCTTCCCAATATGGGCAGGGGTTCTAATCTTGTCTTTGTGCCCTCTTCCCAAATCTCATATAGTGCTTTGCATGTAGTAGTTGCTTGACAAATGTTTGTTGAATGAACAAGATAATATGCCCAGGAGAAGACAAATCCATGTCTGACATCAATTGTCTCTGGGCCTCACCTTCCCTTATGTGTGAAATGAGTGGGCTGGGCTAGGTGGTCTCTAAGATTCTCTCTAGCTCTGACCATCTCTGGTTCCATGAGGAGGAGATCCTTTGGGCCATCCAAGGAGGTCCACAGGAATGGTGGACCAATTGTTGGAACTGTTGGAATTTCACTGTAGGGTTCTCTCTGATACCATTGGTAACTTCACCATTATCATCTTCATTGTCACCAGCATCACCATCATCATTCTGATGTAATTGGCCTGGGGAGTGGTCTCCCCAGAGGTCTCCTCCATGTGAGTTAGAGGGACCATTCATCACACCCACATAAAGCCGTCAGACAAATGGGCCCATTATTGTAAACATGTAAAATATGCTCTAATGGATTTTTGCTACCCAGTCAGTCCACACACCTGCACAATGCTGTCACAAGCATGCGAAATTGAATTCGTGGGGGAAAAAAATGCATTGAGAATTGAACACAGAATCAGCCTGCCTCTTGGCTGTCATCGTTCACAGGCACCATGAGAAGTCGAGGCTGATTATATTTCAGGTTGATTTATACTTACTACCAGATGGTGTGGTTCCTCTGGCTAAACCATCCATTAACATCCTGTCTCCATGGCTTCTCAAGAGTGAGGGGGAGGAGACCCCAAGTCCAATGTCAGACTCTAAGATACGGTGAATGAGAAATGAAACATCCTTACCTGCATGTCAGAGCTGGATCTGAACTGACCATAATTTGCTTCTCCATTATGTCCAGTTGCTGATGATGACTCTACACTCCTGAGAAGGCTGGAGCCTTGTCTGCCCTCACTGAGGACTCTGCATATGGCCCCAGGGTGGTCTTTGGCTGACACCAACCCATGCCCAACCCACTTGTTGTTCTTCAGGACCATGTGTCCAGCCATCACCTCCTCAGCTGGGAAGATTTCTCTCCTGCAGATCGCCCCTTTGGATGGCCAGTGTGCAAAAAGGAAAGTAAAGATTGCCTTGGACTTGTTAAGACTAGCTCTCCTCCTTGTGGCCACAACCTTGTCACAGCAGAGATGTAACCTGACACGGCCTAAGCAATCTGACTCCAGAGTTGGTGTCTTAACCTCTATACAATACTCCCTCCACAGCTATCCAACTTAAATGACCTTAGATGTGCCAACTGTCATCACATTTGGGGTAATAGTCCAGGTTTCAAGATCTTAAGAGGGAATGATACGTCCTTAGACAATTGTGCCAGCAGCTGTAAGTTGGTAGAGGCATAAGCTAAGTTTCAACTGTTTAGGGGTGGGGTGGGAATATGCTGAGCTCAAGAACACAGAAAATAACAGAATTTTCAGGGCCCAGACAGGGTAGGCTGGCTCTGGCATCTGAGGTCGCTGGGTGGTCCTCAGCTGACAATATCTCTAAAGGATTGGATCTGAGGGGACCAGTGGATTTAAAACACCTGAGTTCTCAAAACACTTCCTGCATGTGACAGGTGTCGGTCTGTTTACTTGACCTATAGACTATCAGATCCATTTCAAATCAGTCCAGAAACCCTCTGTGTACCTACTTCAAAGAAGAACAACAAATCCAAGCTATATCGTGGAGTTAATCAGTAGATGGTCAGAATATCTGATTTTTTGAACTACTGTCATGGCTCCCTTTTGTGGCATCCCTATCAATCCAGAGCCCAGGTGGGAAACCAGAACAAAGGCCGTTTCCCAAAGCCCATGAATTTTACTCATAGGTTAGCACCTCAGAGCCATTCATTAAAATTCTATTTTTCTAGATTTACCAACTATTCTAACAAACATGGATATCTGGTTTCCAAGTCTATAGCAGACAAAATGAGTAGGCTGAATGGTGGGCCCATTGCCAGAACTAAAGGAAACTTGAAGCCTGATGATAGATGGACACTGTAGAAGGAGGGAGCACTTTCAAAGCATGGCTTAAGGTATTTTATTTAGAAAAATCTTTGTGTATTCCAAATGATAAAACGTAAAATGATACGCCATAAAGTGCCAGATACGTGAGGTATTACTGATTTTATAAATGATAATCATGTATTTATAGTCGTTTCAAAAGTTTTATGTCCATTTATTTATCAGTATCTCTGTTTTTAGATTCTGCCATTGTAAATATTTGTTTTAATTAAATAGTTATTGCTTTGACCCACGAAGGCAATTTTGGAATTTCTTTGAGTAATGAGAAGATGGTACCATTTTCTTGTTCATGACACTTGGACTAGAGTGTGATGGTTTTGAGTGGTGCAATGGGATCTATATCAAAAGTAATTGTCTGATAGAGCCCCGCTTCTGGTTTCCTGGTGGTCTGAACTGCCCTCCTATGTCACTTATGTGTTACCCTCCCTCCCCTGAGTCTATGTAGCACTGTGGCAAATCGGATATGCCCTGTGCCCTGCTGACCTCCACCCCTACTGATTTCCTCCATGCCCCCTAAAGGTGAGTACTAGAGATCAGGGGCAAAGCCATCTCCCATCGAAATATATTCCCCTCATCCTCTGTCACTCCAGGGGATGAGGGGGGCAAATAAAGATCTGGGATGGAATAGACTGGACAAGGGTCAGAATGAAGTCAAGTTGAAGGTCTGAGAGGTGGACATCAGTGACTCCCAGAAGTCGAAAGCCAAAGGCTTATCATGGCCAAGACAAGTGGAAAGTGTGCATACCAGAAGTCCGGTGAAAGAGGAGCAAGGAATCCATCCTCAAGTGCCAAAACAGGCGAGGCCAGGGAATCTGGAAGGTTGGATTGTCCACAGTCCAGCCGCAGCAGCTGGAGCATGCTGGGGTGAGCCCTGTCCTAGGCTGCCAAGCCTCAGGAAAGAATGACTCACTGGTAAAAGAAATTGACAGTGTAAGAGGAGACTAAAATACTTTTCTTTATCCTTGTTTTTTCTTTTTCTTCTTTCATGTTGTATATAAAAACTAAGTCATCAAAGAGAACCTTCCACATTCCAGCTGGGGCCCGGGGCAGGTCAGTCAGCAGCTGTCTGTAAATAACACAGCTTTCTCGCCATCGTCACACTGGGTTAGAGAAATGATTTTAGCCTCCAGGATTTTCAATCTGATGTTTCTCCAATGAAATATATGTATTTATATTTATAATGGAAAAAAGGAGGAAATGAGTTTCATGGGTTGTGGGTAGGTAAACATGGGCCAGCTCTGGCTGGCTTTGTGGAGGAGCAAGTTGTATGTCCAGCTCTTGGGGGTTTCTAGGAAGACAGCCCCAAATCCCTGCCTTGACCCTTAGTTCAGGGACCTTGGTCAGATTCTTTCACCTGTCCGAACCTCCACAGCCTCATCAATAAAATTGGGAGAACAATCCTCGCCTCACAAGATGAGTGTCCTAAGATAACCTCCCAGCGTTACTGGCATTTGGCGGTGCACTTAGAAAACGTGAGCTCAGCCTGATTTCTCTGGAGGAAGGACAGCACCTTCCTTCCTTCATTTGTGGCAAGAGCTGAGGCTGATGCCGGCACTAGATGGTGCTCTGTTCCCGCGCAAGGGCTCCTTCACGGATGCAAGACTGACACCGATGCAGACGACAGTTTCAGCCCCGGTCTGGGACACTTGGGCTGACTTAGCACCCTGCCAGCCTGACTCAGCTCAAAAGGCCAATGTCAGCCCCACATGGACTCTTATTTCTTTCCTTGCCCCTTTTTTTTCTGCTTAGTTTTTAGTTGATGTACTGTACTGTATTTTTCACAGAATATTTGTTTCTGAAAAAAGCAAACCATGTTCCCAAGCACTTGTTTTAAATGCATCTTCTTTCTTTAATTTTGCTTTAAATTGGTACCTGAGCTAACAACTGTTGCCAATCTTCTTTTTTTTTTCCTGCTTTTTGCCCCCAATTCCCCCCAGTATATAGTTGTATATTTTAGTTGTGGGTCCTGCTGGTTGTGCTATGTGGGACGCCACCTCAGCATGGCCTGATGAGCGATGCCCTGTCCACACCCAGGATCTGAACCAGCAAACCCTGGGCTGCCAAAGCAGAGCACACGAATTTAACCACTGGGCCACGGGGCAAGCCCCTAAATGCATCTTCTTGATGCATTTAAAATGGCACTCAGCCCATTCGCCCTTGTACCCCAGCTCCTAGTTAAGTGCCTAGCTCATGTTTGGGATTTATTAAATGAATGATTTTTGAAGTAATTCAGGTGAATGCCATCATTTAAAAAGTCAACATTGGGGCCAGCCCGGTGGCGCAGTGGTTAAGTGTGCATGTTCCGCTTCGGCAGCCCAGGGTTCCCTGGTTCAGATCCCGGGTGCAGACGGCACTGCTTGGCAAGCCATACTGTGGTAGGTGTCCCACATATAAAGTAGAGGAAGATGGGCACAGATGTTAGCTCAGGGCCAGTCTTCCTCAGCAAAAAGAGGAGGATTGGCAGTAGTTAGCTCAGGGCTAGTCTTCCTCAAAAAAAAAAAAAAAAAGAAGTCAGTATCTATTTGAGTTGCTAGTTGAAAATATAAGTATGTAAGATTTACTTTAAAAGACAGCGACTTTGCTCTGAAAGCATCCCTCTGATGTTGCATAATGTGCAGCTTCACTCTGTTGCCAAGCGCTGTGCCCTGACTGAGGGGCAGTTCAAACCACCGTTGAAAAGCTCATCAGACTCTATCTGAAGACAGTCTTCCTATCTTGACATTCCAGGGACTCAGGCCTCATTTTCTCTTACACGTTCAGAATTCATCCTCCCAGAAGGATTAACCAGTTGGGTCAAGTTCCAGAGCCTTTTGCTTTCAGGTTGTGACAGTAGAAGCTCTGAGCAGTGGGAAGTGGGTGGTCCTCAGCCAGACCCATACCCAGGTGAGGCCTGGTTGTTAAGCTGTCATCTCCATCCCAAGCCTCAGCTTGCACAGCCTGTCCTGCTTGCAGAAGAAAATTAGGCCAGAAGTTGCACAGCCCAACATAGGCGGGGTGGGGTGGTAGAAAGAGCAGGCCTCACCTTGGCAGGCAGACTGGGTGCTTTTTGTTCTCTGGAAGAGCTGTCCATGGGGCCATAGATGAGTTCCCTATCAATTCAATTATTTACAAAAGTTATGTGTGCACTTGGGGGAGGTTGGACTGTATAACTTCTAAATCTGCTTCTGGGTGGAGACAACACATTTGCCGAGAGCACAGGGAGGCTTTAAAAAAAGATGCCTGCCTGAGTCCAGCTCCACTGTTTACTGGTGTAGGTTACTTTTGGGGAGTCGTCACTGTTCATGTCTGTGGTCCAAAGGACGCTGTGTGGATCAGGTGGTCACATACTAAGCTGCTGAGCACAGGCCAGGCCTCTGGTGTGGTTTACAGTTCCCCTTTACAGCCATGTTGGCCCCACAGGAGGGGCCCACCTCCACTCTGCAGTGGCCCAGGACTCCATCGGGGGAGATGCCAAGTGGTTTCTGAGCCAGGGCAAACCAGAGTCTCCAAGGCTGTGATGCCTGAAACATTCAACTCTGCCGGAAAACATCTATTTGAGGGCTTTTGTACAAAGGATTCATTTCCCAGATTCATTTTCATATTGGCTGAATGAAATGATAAAAATGATCGTTGTCTTTGTTTCAACTTCCCATTGGCCTCACATCAAGTCTCCCCCAAGAGGGAGCTTCACCAAGCTTGACGTTCCACTCACCCAGCGATCAGATGGATTTTCTCATCAGCAGTAACGGCCAGAGGCCACACAGCTGGCAGCAGCAGCAGCACGTGCTCAGGCAGAGCCGGCAGACCAGGCCGTGGGCCCCTGGCTGGCCCCTTCCACTCTTCCACCCTCGGTATTGCACACACTTGGAGAAGTGGGCCCGATTCAGGCCCCACAGCAAGGCTGGCCTGTGTGCTAACCCTCACTCCCATTTTGTGTGGTCTGGGGTTCCCTGTACGGTTGACTCATGCAGAACATTTTTTTCCTGATCTTTGGCTTCCTTGAGAGGGAGAAATCAGGGGTTGTTAGCATGCCTTTGGCTCAGGGTTTAATGCTGCAGGGCTGTGGTGCTCTCGGGGTGCAGACACTCCTCCCCGAAACTGCTGCTGCCTCTGCCTGAGAGGACGAGCTTCTGAGGGAGCGGGCTGCGGGGAGGCCTCCTGCGGACTTTGCAGGGCTGTGAACTAAACCTAGAAATGGTCCCATGAGATTGTTGTTGAGGCCTGCTCACTGCTGCATATCCTTTCTCTGTGAAGTTTGTGCATGTGCATGTGCATGTGTGTGTATGCACATGCACGCGTGTGTCCGACACCCAGGCTTCCAGAGTGATGGTTTCCTCAGATCAGGCTGTACCAGGCTGTGAGGCTCAGGAGCTGGGAGGAGAGGTCTGAATCCTGTGAGTTCTACTGTGAGAGTTGAGGGTCTTTGAAAGAGTGAAAATGATCCAGGGTGGGCTCGTGAAATGGGAAACACACTTGACCAGATGCCAGATGCCTTGAGCTTATGTCTCCTCTGCCATCAACTGGGTGAGTGATTGTGTGGCCGAAATGAAATGTCGTTTAAGCTCTCCAAGTGTCAGTGTACTCATCTTCTGATCTGGGACGGGAACTCCTGCCTACAGAATTGTGGCAAAGATTAAAAGAGATTGTGGATGTGAAAGAGCTTTGCAAATTGTAACATGGAGTTCACAGTTGGGGTTACCATTCTAGTGGACAGAGCTGATGTCATGTGAGTTTGCTAGATTATTTGAGAATATTTGATTCTGCTTAGAAAAATAAGGGAAACAAACAGATAGGAAGGATAGACAAAACTAAGTGTAGAAGCAAGTGGCTTGACAGACATGATAGACAGAGATAAAGAAAGTGAACCACATGTGTTAACACAGGTAGGCAGGGATGAAGGAGCTGAGTAGGCACTGAATATTCATGATTCACACTAAATATACATGAGGCACGTGAACCACCAAATACTCAGGATACATCAAACACACACGAGACTCATGAGGCACTCGATCGTCAATCAGCCACGCATTGGTGACACCCATATGGTCCAGCTCTGGCCCCTAGAAATGCAGATAAAACAGCCATGGCTTTCAGCTGACTGATTGGTAAGTTGCAGCTGTGGCCAGCCATCCCTGCCCGTCTCTGTGATAGAGCACCTATGTGGCTGGGCCCCTTACTCAAACCTCAGCCTGGGTGCTTATGACCACACCATCAGCAGGAAGGGCTGATGAGGCAGAGGGACAGGACAAAGGAGCATTGCATACCCCAGGATTCAGTCACATGATCCTACCAGCCCTCTCCCACCATGTTCTAACTGTAACTACCCGTCTCTCACCCTTTGCTTTCCCTACCTTTTAAATGAAGTCAATCGACCATGCAAGCTGAGCCTCTTGCTTTGGTCTGCAAGCCCCTTCAGTCTGGGGACTGGAATAGCCGGCTGGTAGTGGGCCTGAAGGCAAGGTAATTTCAGCCATGACCCCTGGGGCCAGAACAGGGGAATGGGGGCTGGGGCTGGAGGATTGTGTGCTTCAAACCATCTGGCTTGGCTACTGAGATGTGGGTGCCATGTCTATGTGTGTGGTGGGTGAAGGGGGCCCTCAGTCTCCCCTCCCATTAGCCCTCAGCAGGTGGAGTAGCTCCCACACAGAGCGCTGAGCAACACCTAACACCACACACCGTGGACAGTTTCCCAACGACCCTGCTGCTTCCTCCCTTTATCCTAAGAGGACAGAAAGTGAAGTGATTTCGACAACCACTTGACAGAATCTCATGCTCTCCTCGCTGGCCTGACCACTGTTTCAAGAACTCTCTCACCATTGCTTTCCTGTAAACTCTTCCAAAAGGCATCCTCAAGAGGCTGTGTGTCAGAGCTCAAAGAAAAGTGGGTCAGAGTCTAGCCTCTGTCGCACACTAGCTGTGGGATTTAAGCAAGTCACCTAAACTCTGTGCCTTGGTTTCTTCGTCAGTAAAAATGACTCCTGACCAGGCTCTAGTAAGAGCTGATGTTTATTCAATGACCCTGAGCACAGATAAGGTAGGTAGTTCTTTGTTTTACTTTACTTCACTTTATTTTATATTTATATACTTTTTTGTTTGAAAAAATAAATAGGCACAAAGGCACTGGGCTAGATCCTAGAATAGAGATGAAAATTCAGCTCCTGTACTTAAGGAGGTGGCAGTCTGATTGGGAGGAAACATAAGGAAGTCAGCCCAGTGTAGGATGTGAGGAACACACTTGGGGAAGTCAGATTAACCTGGGAGTCTGGGGAGAGTTCCCGGAGGATGTGGCACTTGGTTTGAATGCTCAGACATGTCCAGGGAGAGAAAGATGATCTGGAAGGAGTAGCATCGGAAAGGATGGCATTAGGAAGCAGGTCCATCAGGAGAGGGACGAGTGGTTGTAATGACAGGTAGTTGTAGCAGGATATAGGCTGTTCTGGAGAGATTGTTCTGGTAGCCTAGCAGAGGACAGATTGGCAGAGGTGGAAATTGGAAAAAGTTCAGAGAATGTAAGTGACCTACCCAAGGTCCACAGGAAGTGGTAGGTCCTCATGACTTAACTCTTTCTGGGCCTCTTCTCAGGTGTCTTACAACCCCAAAAAGGTCTGTAGGTGCCTTTCCAGTCAAGTCTGCTGCCAACTCCCACCCTCATGACTGCAGAATGAGCCACTCTGGGAAAGGGGTGCAAAGAGGATGTTGCTCGGTCCCACCTCACGTCCTCAGAAACCCAGACAAAGGCCAGGTTGAGAGGTTGAGAGTGTGATGGGGAGAGGAGTAGCTCTGGGATAGGCAGGGGTGTAGAGGAGGCTCCCCAAACTGCTGTCAGCCCAGGCCATCTGTTCTCAGGACGGTCCTGGGGGAGGGAGAGGAAGAAAGGCAAGGAAGAGGAGGCTTAGCAGCAACTTCAAAGCTTTTCTTCAGTTTTGGCATTCCTTACTCAGCCAGAAAGGCATTTTTGTTCCATCCATCTTGTGAGAGGCACAGCAGATATAGCCCAAGAAGCAAATGGGGCATTCAGTGAACAAGGCAAGGCCTTCCCTGCCAAGACTCACACAACGCAAGACCAGGCCCTCTGGGCAGGGGCTTTAAAGGTCCCTTTTTACTACCATGGAATCTTAATGAGCACTCAGGAAACCACTGGATACAGGGCGCCCTTTCCAGGGGATGTTTTTGTGTAGGAAACCATCTTATTGTAGGGATATCTATCGGATCCAACAGGAGGGAGAAACCACACCTTATGTTGAACAGAGAAATTTCATATAAAGAATAACAGGGGATTGGAGTCTTGAGCAGTAAAACACAATGAGAGAGCTAAACAGTACAATAGCGGGTGTGAGGGCATTGACTATCCCTAGGGCTGAGCTAGGGGATCAAGGAAGTTCCCTCTCCCCACAACCCAGAGCTGATCCAGACTTTGATGGAGAGGGCACATCTGTGGCCCATTGAACGGCAGAGAAGTCACTGTGGTGCTATGTGGCAGAACTTGCTGGAAATCTGAACTCTAGAATGTGCTCAAATCTGCCCTGCAGAACTTTCTGGAAACCTGCCCTCTAGGGTGCCAAGGAAAGCTGTTCACCAGAAGGTGTCTCACCAGGCACTCAGTTACTCGACTCTCCCTTTATGTGTGCTTTCTTCACACAAACTACTGAAAAGGTGTGAGTTCAAGGGTCAAGATTTAACAAAATTAATCATTTTTATGGCTTCATCAAAGACACTCAAATGAAATTGGCTTTTTTTTTTCCTTTTTTACTGTAAGTATGTGGTGGTGAAGAACATGATGACAGTGTACAGTACAACTGTGCTAATTCTTGCTTAGGCACCAACAGTTTATCCACCCCTTCTTTGGCACCATCTGTGTAAATGTCAACACAAGTAAAAAGGACAAGAACAGCTAAGTCCTATTATTCAAATAGTTTTGACCCCACAAGGCCCCTGAAAGGATCCTGAAATCCCAGGGGTCCACAAAACACCCTTGGAGAACCGAGTTAAATGACTTGCCCAAGCTCCTCTACTAGGAAGTGATGGAGTCAAACTTCAAATGTTGGGCTCCTGGCTTAAACCCTGTGCCCTTTCCACCAAAATTGTTGGGGGCCTCAATAAATAGTATACCTCTTTCTCGTCCAGATTCTTAATAGGTTGAGAAATAAAATAAAATTAGGGTCCAAATGTCATTTTTATTACTGATAGAGACAGAGTTGGAGCATGTGACATTAGGTCTGTCAACCAAGTGGGCTTGATAATGCCAAACCCAATCAGCCATGCAGCACTGGCATGGAAATAGGCCATATGCATGTGGGGGTGGGGGTTCATGGGGAGCATTGCCCCAGAGACATAGAGCGGGACATGGGCTGTCTGCGGCTGCTCACTCTCAGGAGGTAGAGGGCAGAGCTGAACTGAGCATGGTCAGTTATTCCTAAATCAGGTAGGTCTCTCGACCTTCATAAGACAGGGAAGAAACCCAGCCTTAGAACAGGATTCTCAGAATCTTAGGGTCCTCACATTCCACATTTGAGATGTTTTCCTCCACCTCCTGTCTGTATCCTCATTCTGCTCAGCAAAATACAGTCTCTATGTAGCCAGTTCCCAGGATTTCTCATCATTTCTTGGATATGCTTAGAACCCCTCCCAATGCCTTTGCAACGTTGTTCATCCTAGATTAAAGGTAATCAGATGCTTTTTTAGACAAATAAGGCATGTTGGAAGCCCCCTTACTTAGAGGCAGTGGGAGGCTGGGGAAGAGAAAACAGGTTAGTTTGTGGCCAGGCCTCCGAGGGGCTGTACTGTGATGGGACCTTCACAGTTCAAGGCTCAGCTGGTCAGAAACCCCCAGGTCAGGGCACCCAGAAGTGACCAGTCTCTGGGAAACGGCACCCCCACCAGTCATGCTCATGTACTTGTAAGGTGTTCTGGGGATTCGGTCCATCAGTTGTCAATGGAGGATGCACCTTTAGAGCGACCAGATGCTATGTCCACCCTCCAAAGAGGGCCACCTCTGGGCACCTAGAAAAGCAAACAGATCATTAGGTGCTAAACAGACTTAAAGCCCAGGGAGTGAGATCAGCCTGAGCCACTGCAGCACAGACCTTTCTGGTGATTAAATATTTGTGCTGCCAGATGCGCACTCCCTCTGTCCCATCGGACGGCCCTCCACCACAGCGGTGAGCCCTGCTTTCTGCCGGCGCCATGATCAGCTGTCAGTTACTTTTATCCATCTGCTTGTGCTTGTATGACATCACCTTCTTCATTTGAACACATGGAGCTTTTGCGGCAGGCCACGCTGTCCAAGTTTACAGATCATTTTATGTTGATTGCATTTTTGAGCGGCTGCTTCCCTGAGTGTGCAGAGAGGGCCCTTAATTCACAGTGGGCACTCTCCCAGTCACTCCCACAGCCCAGTTCACTCCTGGGAAGATTTCCTTTTAGACAGTTAATCCCCACCAGGAGTGTGGGTTCCTATTAGGCCTGATCAAAGAGATTCTCTGTGATCCCTCCCTCCCTTAAAGCACCACATGTATTGGTTTATTTAACTAATAGCTGCTGCCTTTAATGTTGCTAGGAGCCTGTGGGAACTTATATTAATATCCTTTAAGCCAAAAACAATAGAAAGTGTGCAGGGGCCTTAAGTACAACCAACCTTTGAGTTTAAGAGTTTGGGATTTTGAAACCGAAACCTTTTCCTCCCCTTACAAAGAATCAAAAAAAAAAAAAAGACAAGCAAACAATTAAATGTTGTTAATAGGCATTTAAAAGCTAATTTTCGGAAGAAACAATGACCTTAAAGATAAACTTGGGGTGTATCTTTAAGTGTGAATTCCCCCCCTTAGACCCCACATTGATGAAGTTTCATTTGGGGGTTATCTATTCATTCCCTCTTCATTGTTTGAAGAGTTCTCACTATTAAAGTCCCTTCATAAGGAAAAGGATCTTTAAAGGAGCCAGTTTGCTTCAAAACTGAGGTTCTTGGGGGCCATCCCTCCCAGCGGCATAGCAGTAAAGTTTGCGTTGCTCTGTTTCAGAGGCTCAGGGTTCACCAGGTTGGATCCCCGGCATGGACCTATACACTGCTTATCACGCCATGCTGTGGCAGGCATCCCACATATAAAATACAGGAAGATGGGCACAGATGTTAGTACAGGGCCAATCTTCCTCAGTAAAAAGAGGAGGATTGGTGGCGGATGTTAGCTCAGGGCTAATCTTCCTCAAAAATAAAAAAAACAACAACTGAGGTTCTTAATCGTTTAGTTGGTTTAAAGGTTGACTGGAGAGGTTTGGGTAATTTACATGTTGTAGCAACCTGGATAGCTCCTTAGTGTGTCCGGCCAGTGGGATCCTAAATCAGAACCACCTGGGGAGATTTTCAACACACAGCTTTCAGGGTCCCATAGGTCACCTTCTCCACTTTAACACATGGCATTTCGTGGCATGACACATTCTTCAAGTTTACGGATCATTTTGTGTTGGTTGCATTTAAAGTAGCTGTTTTTCTGGCGCGCAGGGAGGCGCCTTAATTCACCACTTAACTCCAAAATTCTGGGCCAAGACACGAAAATTCAGTTTTTCACAAAAGCTCATGTTTTCGCAAAACATCACTAAAATGATTCTGATGCATGCAAAGACAGTGTTTCAGAAGCTGCCAACTTCTCCTTGTCAAGTTTTGTCTGTTCTGTCCCTCTCCAAGGTGGGCTCTGGTCCGTCAGAGGTTTCCAGGACACGCCAGACAAGGTACCTCTCAGATGGGCGCTGCAGCCCTGACCTCTTGGCACAGTGGAAAACGTGGGGCATGTGTACATTTCTTCATCCTTCCCCCGGGGCAGTTCGCTCAGACCTGCACCTTCTCCAGAGCTCCCCAACCTAAAGTAGATCTGAAGATGTTGAATCTGACCTGTCGGCAGCGGTGTGTCCTTGTCGAGAAGAGGATGAAGTGAGCCTGTGGCTTACTGGTGCTGGCATACACACATTAATTTTAGGGTCTTCATCTGCTTTGGTAGATAAATTACAAACATTTCCATGAATAACCACGTCTGTTATGCAAATTGGTTTCCCTCTGCTGGTCTGTTGAGAATAATGTTCCATAATTACAACAGTTATTTACTTATGGGCAAATCAGCTTTCTACCACCTTCTCCGTTTGAGAGAGGACTCCAGCAGCTGCAGGAGCCCTGGTGTCTGGAAGGGCTGGAGGACTCTGCCTCTGTGAGCCTGGCGGTCGGAGTTTGCAGGTCCTGGGACAGAAGAGGTTTCAAACACCTTCAGCCAAGGAGTGGGGATTAGGCCCCCTCGGGCTTCTCTGCACCAAGATGCCTAGGACATAGTCCTCAAGGGTTTTCTAGCTAGTGAGGAAACAAGTTACATGGAAGAATTAGAAGAGGATTAAGCCCTAAAATGTATGGTTCTACTTAGGATCAATGCAGTAAGTATTCAGCAAGGAAGAAATTGGGGTGGCCTGAACAATTCTGAGATGGCTTCCTGGAGAGGAACTTGCCCTGGGCTTGGGAAGATGGGAAGGCTTCCTGGAGAGGCCTCATTCCAGGCCCAGAGCAGAGGCTGGAAGAAGGATCTAACATATCATGGCCTGTCAGGTTGTGGCAATGTGGGCCTCCCAGCTTGGAAGTAACTGATGTGTATTGAGCCACTGCTCTCTGGCCCATGTCATGTCAGGCTCACTTAGTTGTCTGTTAACAATAGTGAGGTAGATAGGAGTATTTCCAGATAGGGAAGCTAGGGCGGGGAGAAGCTAAAGTAGATTGCCTAAGTTTACAAAACCAGCAAAGACAAGGTTGGAAAAGGAAGCAGGATTGGATGACAATGGAAGTTCTAGAATTTCAGGGAGAGTAATTGGGACATGACTGTAGGATCTCGATCTATGGGGAAATGACAAACAATGTTGAGAGGATGAATTGGATTAGAGGTGTGGTGGGAAAGTGGGGGTGGGGGTCATGATCTTTTGTCTTCCCTCCCCAAAATGTATTTTTCATCTTGATTTTGTAAATTGAACCCAATAATAATCTTATCCATATTTTTGATTTCCATCTTTCACAGATAAGGAAAATGAGACCTAGAAAAACTATGTCACCAGCCATTTGGTCTTTTTCACTAGTTAGTCACAGAGTGCTGACTCTCTTTGGATGAGGTCTGTCACCTTTAGTTATAAGTAACGATAATATTGCTATGATAGGAAATTCACTCCATACTTTAAATACTGCCCAGAATACCTGATAGAATAGATCCTTGTCTTCAAAAAGCTTCCATTCCAACATGGAAGAAGTCAAAGTTTCATTGGGCGGGGGCATAAGAGAGCTACTGGACCACATGTTGTAGAGCCCTCTTCATTTACCTGGCTGCCATCTTGGTGGGAAAGGGTCAGGAATCTGAAGACTGAATATCCCAAAGAGCATAAGTTATATAAAGAGGCTGCTAACAGATAAAACCAAAATTTGAACTGGAGGAACTAAATATAGTATTTTTTCCTCAGTGTCTAGTAGATGGAGGGCAGGGTTGAGAAAGGAAAGGAAGGCTTGTGAGGAAGGTCAGATCAGCTATGGAGAATAAAGGAGTAACACTTTCTCTGCACAGTAGTTATGATGTCAGTAATTTTGTGGCCTGATCACAAGAGAACAGGGAGTTTTACAGAAGGAGCAATTTGTGCATCACTCATTCACACATTTATTCCATGAGTGTTTGTTGAGTACTTACTCCACGCCAAGAACTGTGCAAGGCTGGGTTTTCAGAGATGAATAGACCCAGTCTTGTTCTCCATGATTTACAGTCTAGTTAAAGAGACCCAAATATTCAAGGAATTAAAATCAGGGTGGCATTCTGATGAGGGGTGTTAGGGGTTATGCAAATCCAAGCAGGGTCTGTAATCCAGTAAGAGCGTCCAGGCAGGGGAGACATCTGCTCACCATGCTCCACCCACACTGGTCTTCTTGCAGTTGCAGATTCCTTTTTACTCCAGGGCATTTTCCCCTACTGTTCCCTCAGCATCAAATGCTGTTCCCTCTCCTTTTGACTATCTACTCCCATACGTCTTCAGTAAACACCGTGGCATAAACATCACTTTCTCAGAGAGGCTTCCCCTTACCTCATTCCCCCCAAAACTAAATGATGGTTCCTCTACTATTTTTCTTTTCTACCACCCTATTCCTCTCCTTTACAACACAAATATATTTGTATCTATGTGCATCTTTAAATAACTGTTTATTTTTCTCATTAGCATGTAAGCTTCTCAAGGTAGACTTTCCTTTTCTGTGTATGCAACAGTGTCTGCCACACAGAGGACACTCAGTAAACGTTGGTGGGATGCATGAATGCAATTACCCAACAAAGGCAGGTCAATCTCAGTTTCTTCATCTGCAAAATGGGATTTATGTACCTACTTCATAGGGTTTCTGTAATGTAGTTGGCTGAGCGATGTCCCCCAAAGATTTTCACATTCTGATCCCTGGAATCTCTGAATATGTTACCTCATATGGCAAAAGGGACTTGGCAGACGTGATTAAATTAAGGATCTTTGAGATGGGGAGATTATCCCGGAGATAGGTTTGACGTAATCACAGGGGTCTTTAGAAGAGGGAGGCAGGTGATCAGAGGGACAGAGGCGATGTGGTAACAGAAGCACAGAGAGACTTGAAGGTGTTACATGGCTCACCTTGAAGATGGAGGAAGGGGCCACAAACCAAGGACTGCACGTCAGAGTAGGCAAGAAACAGATTCTCCCCTGGAGCCTTCAGAAGGAACCATCCCTGCTGACACCTTGATGTAGCTCTGTGAGACTCATTTTGGACTTCTGACTTCCAGAACTATAAAAGAAAAAAAATTGTGTTATTTGAAACCTCTAAATTTGTGGTAATTTGTTACAGCAGCAATAGAAAACTAATACATGGAGGCATCAAATAAGATAATGTGTGGGAAGACTCTTGGAAAAATACAAAGTCAGGAATCATTATTAGTTTATGTCAGCTCAGCCCTTGTTTATTCCATTTCTGTGCTGTGCTATGTAGGTTCCAGCTACCATAATGAAGAGAGATGCTTGAATAATAGCCCTACACCCCAAGGAAGGGTATTTTTTCATGGTTTATAATTGCCATAGAGCTTGAAAATCTTCCAGGTCTTATAGTTCTTAATTATGTTCTCATGCATATGCATCAATTACCCACATGCTCCTACCTAGCTTCTTACTGCAGAGATATTTATAAAAAAAAAATATTTGGAACAGTTTCCTCTGTGTGCATCTCCCTCTGAAAATATCCTATGAAATATTTCACCTCCACTGCAATAATCTGCTCCACTTGGGACATGCTTGCCAATCTTCCCCTGCACGACTGAATTAAACCTCCGCTCTCATCTGCTGCGGTCCCAGGGCCTGCTTATTCTACCTGGCAATTCTCTCCTCATAACTCCCAGGGGCTTAACTGCAGATTTGGTTCTCTGGGTTTGTGTCTGCTTTGCTGGGTAAGGTCTGCAATCCAGGAAGGACCCAGGAACACCTGATCCAGGCAGTTGTATTTAAATGGCAGTGGAGGAGGAAGAAAGAGTGTTGATATTTTTGCTTGCTGTTTCTCCCTGTTAGAAGTGGCTCTGCAGGGTCTGTACTTCTGGCCCACTGACTTCTAGCTGAGTCTCAGTACTAGAGAGGCAGTTTTATCTGCAAATCAATGACTTTGCCAAGAGATAGCATGTGAATTTCCCAGGTGGCGCTTCTGGTGATTTTCAGTCCCACCTGGCTCAGTTTACCAATCTGTCAGTCAATTTTCTTCTTTTCTGATCTCTCCTCTTCCTTCTGTTCCTTCTCTCCCTGACTACTACCCCTGTCCCAGAGATGCCCATAGGGACTATACCTGCTTGTTTCTGTTGGGAAAATCACAGTAAATCTTCGTGGGACATTTTCATCAACTAGACCAATGTCATTCTGTTGGTGAGCTAAAAGGTGCTGGTCTGCCTCAATTTTTGACTATTAGACTAAAAATTTCTTTTGTGAAAGCGATCTCACCTTTGGAAGCTACATTTCATAGTATATGAGTTGCATCATTCAATAAATCCCTTACCTCTCTGCATCTCGGTTTCCATATCAGTAAAATGGAGATAATGATATAAACATGATGGTGTTGTTGGAGGGATTAAATGAATTAATATGTAAAATGCTTGTCACATACAGAGCACAGTCACTTGGGAAATACTTGTTCCCTCCTCTGCCCCTCACTCCATATTCAAGCTTGAGATGCATATGCACCCTGGGGTGAGTTTGCTTTAAAGCAAGATTCTAGGGTCTTAGTCCAGAGGGTCAGATTCAGTTGATCTCAGGAGAACCTGGGAATCTGTACTTTGAGCAAGCTGCCCAGGTGACATTGATGCAGGTGGTTTTCAGAGTCAGCTTTTAGAGACTGTTCCATGGGCTGTGAAGACGGTGAGCTTAGACCATAAGCATCTTAAGAGTAGCACCTATGTGGTATCAACTTGTATATAATCACAGTGCCTGTCGCAGAGGAGACACTTAATACACATTGGCTGATGTTAAATGAATACCTCTATACACTTTCAATGTTACCTCGTGTAATTTTTCAAGTTCACTTCTCACTGGACAATTAGAAGGCTGTGTATAAAGTACATTAGTGCAATAACCCATCATCAGAACCCTGAAACATATCCGTAGGGGACATCTAGAGTCCCCGTTACCCCCTATTCCAGCATGTTTAAATTTAACCATCTTTCAATAAGCCCCAGTTCAGAGCCATGTTCTCTGTGACGCCTTCCTTGGTTAGAGTTAACTCTACTCTCCTCTTCAACCAGTTTCTCCATGTCGCTTAAAACAGGTTAACTCAGTCAGGCTATGGATGTGCATTAGTTCTTGCAGCAGATTGCATGCTCTCGATGATTTTCCCCCTAATAGCTCTTAAATCCATCCCCTTCTCCCACTGGGGCCACAGTTGGCCCAGTCTCAGCTTCATCATCGTGCTTGTATTTACTATACTAACTGCTTCTTTGGTCTGTCCACACCATTCTAGCCCCTTCCAAATTGTTTTCATCTTTGTAGCCAAAGAGAGTCTTTGAACACAGGAGTCTGATAACATCATCCCTCTGTAACACTTACCCACCTGCCTCTTAAAACCCTTCCATGGCACTGCTTCCCTATGCTGTTGGGATAAAGCCCAAAGTTTGAACAGACTTCAAAATCTCTGTGGGGTCTAGCTTCCCCCTTGCTTCTCCATCATGTATTTTCATCCTCTCACCTGAGTCTTCCTGCAGTTCCTTAAATGAGATATGCTACCTCTGCCACTGGGCCTTTGTACATGCAGGTCCCTCTGCCTGGAGTTCTCTTCTCATTCTTGCCCCTTGTCCTAGGTAACTTTGCTTTCAGCAATGAGTGCAAATCTCACATCTTCAGGAAAACCTCCAGTTGAGCCCCCCTACCATCCAGTCTAGATAAAATTCCTTGTTAATGGTCTCCTCAAATTGTGTTCCTTTCCCTTATTGTCTTCATCTTACTTTATCATTACACATCAGTAAATACAGATACTTGATTAATGTTTGTCTCCATGAGAGCTGGGACTTGCTTGCTTTTGTTCATCTGTGTGTCCTTTGCCTTAGAAGGTAAAGCTCAACACACGCCAGGTGCTCAGTGTATAGTTGGTGAATGCATGCAGGAGTTCATGCATGGATGAGGAATGGGCAGCTTCTACTCTGAATGGGGGCTATTGTTTTGAACTCACCCCAAAAGCACTTGGTTTCCTTAAGTCCTGAAAATCAGAGTTAAGCAGTTGGTCTCTATAAAATGTCAGAATTGAAAAATTTGTGAAAACTGGTTTATAACTTAACTTAGACTCAGGGACTAAGCTGATTGGTTGTGTTATGACCAACCTCACTAAGTTTGAGTCCTCAAATTCTCTAAGAAAGTAGATTTTGCTGACTAAGTGACTTACAGAACAGACTTTGGATAGACAGATGGCCATAGAGTACTATGGCAATGTGGGTTTTGGAGACAAATGTTTTTCAATGAGCAAGAAGGTGACTGCTGTGATTAGATAAGTGGAGTGTGGGCGGATGAGAGTGGAGGTGGAAGATGTGGAATCTCTGGATTGAGATCACATACCCTCCATCCAAAGCTGAATCTAAGAATATTATGCAAGAGTAAATACAGCCGAGGGTAGGCAGTGGGAAAGTAAATGTCAGGGTTAGGAACAGGATGCTCAAAAGTATAAAGAAACTGTGGAAGAACAAAAAGATGTGGTAAATGAAGAGCAGCAGAGCACAGAAACTATGGGAAATAACAAGGCTCAGGAGATTCTGATCACAGAAGCTGCAGTCAACATAGCTTGGGGTTCCTGCCCCCACCCAAAGCTTCCTTCTAGGGCAGTTGCTCCCAGCTCAGGTTGAGAAGGCTGGCCAAGGCAGTCATGACTGTAGCATGCAAGCTGCTCTTGCCCCTTCTCATGCAATTGTTTGGTCTAGACCAGTTTCCTGAGCAAAGCTGAGCCTACCATAAATGGCTCTTGAAATTTGAAAGTGAAATAGTGAGGGACTAAGAGAGTTGTTTGTCAAAGCTCAGCCGAGAACGTATAGAGAGAAGAGGTCAGAGTCAGCTCCAATGCAAGCCAAAGCTGAAATTATGGGAGCAGAAACATGAGTGAGGAAGCAGGTGTGCAGACGCGAAGATAGCACAAGTTGACAGTGGCAGAGATGAAGAACTATTTGTGTCAGAGAGAATAGCTGCTTGGTCCCTGTGCCTTCCAGTTACTTAGATCCCCTTTCCAAGAGGCCCAACTGGGTCAGGTGACTGTGAGCTCCGTATCTGTTCAATAAACTCTCCTTTAAGTGGGCCAGTTTAAGTAGGTCTGTCTTCGTTCTTTATATTCAAAAAAAATGTGAGGAGCAATCAGTGATGGAGCATTTAATGGAGCAAACAGTTTCAACCCGAATTTGAGATGTACCTGGGAGAACTCAGGTTTCCTAAAGACTAGAGGCAGGAACACAGCCTGCGAAGAAACAAGCTGGAAATATCATGCTTGTCTGGAACTAGCCGAAAGCTAGTTTTTGTGTTAGTCTATACTATTAGAATCCTCTGTTACTCTCACTTGATTGAGGGGGATTTTCCTGACTGGACATCTGACCTCGCATGGGTTGGGCTAATGGCCTAACCCCCGAGACTGAGGTCCATAATGGAGAGTCTTCTTTGTCACCTTGAGAGATGGTGGCGGAAATGATAGGCAGACAAAAAATTGGCCTAGCTTTTCCATCTTTTCCTCCAGTAGAAGCCTGGCCTAGCAAAGGGCATGTAGTTCCTTCCGTGCTCTTCTAGATGATTTCTAAGGTGTTAGCACCATGCAGATGCTCTAGTAGATTCACACTGCTATTCCCCTTGGACAGTCTCAGTCACCAGCTCTAAATGCCTTCAGATGTTCAAATCAGCAGACTCAGCACCTCCTCACCGGCCTAGGGGTTGTCAGCTAGTCAGCAAGTGTTCACTGAGCATCCACTGGGTGCCCATCTCTGCACCAGGTGCTCTGTGCACTTGGCTTCTGTGTGTGAAGAAAACAGTTAATTGACTGCTGGATGTGCTGTTCAGTTGGAAGGGTTCTGATGCTTTGGTGAGCATTGCCAGGGCAACCAGACCAAGAGTCTGTTAATTAATTAATACTGCACCCTACTCTAGCTAAAGAGAAGAGAAAACTTGTTGGGATGATTTTCTTCTTTGCGAGGGATGGGTGGAAGAGAAACATGGAGTTTCACAGCATAGGAGAGGTTTTGTGCTGTTTTAAAGCTCACTGGGAAGAGATGCTGAGAGAGCTGGTGTGGGGGGAGTTATGGGTGAAAATAGCACAGCTCATAACTGAGTGGATGACCAGCAGAAAAGCAATTGAAGGTTTCCTTAGGACAGAAGGAAACCACAGTGTGAGGGATCTATCAAGGGAGAAGCTCAGTTGCCAAGTTCGGGTTCAGGTTCCTTGTAAAGGCCGACCTTCTGATCAGGGCTCCTGAGAAGATCCACTTAGGAGAGCTTTTATAGACACAGTTGGGAATTCATGAAGAAAGACATATACATGTGTGTTTTGTGTAATTTCTGTTTTGTTTAATTGCATGTGTATGTAATAACAAAAACCAATTAGTATAATTTTAAGTTCCCACTGGGGAACTCGGACAACCACTAATTGGTTTTTGTTATTACATACAAACACACAATTAAACAAAACAAAGACTATGCACATAACGGTTTTTGACTTAAGGACACAAATCCTTTCCTCCCACACTCCTGGCTGCCTTTCAGTGCTTGGGGCCCCATTCTGCAACCAAAGGTCCTTGGACATAGAGTGGATTCCAAAGGAACTCATTTGTAGGCTGGACTGAGCCAATCAAATCCTTCCTTTCTTCAGTAATTTCACTAAGAAACTAAATTAGTCAATAATTAGGAGCTGAAATGGGGAGGTCACAGAGACCTGTTCTAGGCAGCCATTTTGTTCCACAAGCACCTAGAAGCATAGAACAAGACTAGGGAGAGAAGGAGAATTCACCCACTCATTCATTCTTTACTCATTCAAAACTCTTCACTGAGCACCTTGTGTGCATCATACTGTCTTCTGGGAACAGATGATGCAACAGTGACTAGAACTAAGTCCCTTTTCTTGTGGAGTCTACATTCTAGTGAGGGGAGGGAGAGACAGAAAATAAATAAACATGTACTACTTGCTCAGGGAGTAGTAAGTGCTATGAAGGAAAAGGAAGCCATAAGGCCACAGAGCCTGATGGGATTGGGAGGCTGCTGTTCTAGACAAGGAGGACAGGAAAGGTGAAACAAGGGCACAAGCCGTGTGGCTATCTAGAATGAAGCAGGGCACTAAGAGGATTAGGGACACGGGTTCCTGTGGTTGTGGAGAAATGGAGAGAGGCATTCTTTTCAGACCTGGCTATCCTGACTGTCCTTGGTTCTATGAGATACCCTGCTATACATCTAATGAATTACCCCTTTTTACTTAAGCTGATTTGAGTAGTTTTCCTTTTCTTGAAGTTAACAAAGTCATATACGGATCCACAAGGTGAGTCTAAAGCAGTTATAAACTATCTAGAACTTTTGTGAAGGCTCCTAGTCAAAGCATGTGGCTCTTTATCATCATCTGATGGGAATATCCTTAAAGTGCAGGGGCCTTAACAAAGGGGCAAAAACCAACCAGTCTGTGAGCAAAATAGATGTTGAGAGATAATAACTGCACCTGTGTCTAATTCCAGTTTTAGCAAGTTTTGAAAATGGGAGGAATTATATTCTTGAAAGCATTAAGGGTATTTATTCATGCCAAGATCATTTCATTTCGTCTGGAGGGTTTGGGGAAACTTGAAGATATTAGTTGTGATTTCTTTGAATTGAGGGCCAGAGCTGGTCCCATCTTGGATTCAGTTCATACAGATCACTCTTGACAGCTCTGAGTAATTCTACCTGGAAACCTGGGGTATGGTTTATTCTTGACCTTTGATCTCACCCTAGCTAAAGAACCAACCAAAAGGATGGGATCTGTCTAGAACTGTATGGATCCCCAAGACTACAAATACTCAAATGTCAAAAAGACATATAAGTAACACTGTAGCTTGAGGCTACGGCTGCTGCTGGACTTGTATTCGAGGAAAATAATATTTATTGAGTACTCTGATGCCAGACACTTAACATATATTATCTCCTCTATCCCTAAGGAATTAACCTCATTCTACAGATGAGGAAACAGAACTGCAAAGATTGAGTATCTTGCTGGATCAAATTCTGGGTTTCAATCTACAGAAGATTACTTCTGGCTGATAAAGCAGAAACTGAACATTAAAAGGATTTGGGGAAGCTCACAGAGAACCAGGGCTAAGCTCCCAGAGGTATGCCTAACATTGCACTGCAGAACTGGTCTGATGAGCAAACCACTGCCACTCTAACAGAGAAGTAGACGCCAGAACTTGCCCCACTGCCATTCCTGTGCAGGTACTCAGCTCAATTGCTTCTGCTATGGCTGCACGCACCATGCCTCTTCTGTACCAGAAGTTCAACCTTTCAGCTGTCTCTGCTCCACTGGTCTCTGTCCTTTCTCCCTTTTATTTCATTAGGTCCAATGTAAAAATTTGGCAAAGGGGTCTTACTGGAGAGTGTAAATATGGGCTCTAGCTGCAAGGGAGGCTAGGAAAGGAAGTAGCTAGCATTTTCAACTCTTCTGAGAGAGGCTGTTTCAGTCCCTCTTCAAGGGGGGCACCTCTCTCAAATAGAACTTGGTGCAGGTGTAGGCAGCCAAACAAGAGTCACATGCCCACCAGAGTTACCAATACGATATATCCAGCAAGGAGTAGAATTGAAGCCCACCACTTCGCATTCCCACTTTCAGGGCTGCCAATCAAGTGGAAGGGATGCTCGCTTTTAAAAATTCATTAAACAAACATAGGGTTGAATATTTTCGTCATGTCACTAAGTGCGTGGGGGGGTGGGAACAAAGGTGCAAAAGACATGGTCCTTGCCATCAAAGTGATAGCTTATCCAGCTGTCTTCACGTGGTCAAACACAATGATGGATGACTAGTATGTTGATTACCTTCCGTACCGGGTGCTTTGCATTCGTTGCCTCTAAATCCTAACAACCCTGCAAGGACATATTCTTAATGCCATTTTTTTTAGATGATGACACTGATGCTCAGAAAGGCTACATTAACATGCCCCTGTCACATAATTAAGAAGCAGCAAATCCCAGACTAGGGCCAGAGGTCTCTCTGACCAACACCAACCTGGGGAAACTGGGAGACTGAAGGATTCAGGAGCTTGACAGAAGTCTGCACCTGATGGCAGAGCTGGGATTAGACCACAGGCCTCTGACTCCCTTGCCCACGAGCTTAATCACTAAGCTGAAGTGACTCCATGCCAGGGGCGCTCACTTTATGCCATGTGTGGGCTGGCTTGTCCCTTTTTGCCTTCTGAATTGTTCTGAATGCCTTTTATTCCATCTTGAGGTTTTAAAACTTGTCCTTTCCAGTTCCATCTTTTTGTGGGATGGTGCCCACCTCAGGCTATTCCAGGAGGGGGTATGTGTCACTAAAACCAGGCCACCCAGCGACCCTCTCAGGGCAGGCTGGAGAGAACCACAGCAGCAGCTGAGCTTGGAGGTCGCTTCCTGGTCTGACTCTCCATGCAGAGGGCTCGTTCCTAGAGGATGTGACTCCTTTGGGACAGGTTCTAGAGTTTAACTCTCCTCTGTGAGACTGCTGGGCTCTACGATCTCAAGCTGGTCACCCCAACCACTGGTGAGTTCCTTTCCTAAAGGACAAGGGCAGGCCACTGGTGGTGATTAACTTCCTAGTGAGGGAGAAGGACTTTTGAAAAAGGAACATGCTCAGAGCCTCTGGTGGGGAATGTGAGTGACATTATGAGGGCATGTTTCCCAGCTGGGCAGGTCTGGCAACATTGAGGGCAAAGAAGAGAGGATATTCTGAAAGAGGTCGTAAGAGGCCAAGAGAGAGACAGAGAAAGAGACAGAGCGAATGAGAGGGGTCAGTTCTTTAATCCACATCATCCTCTCCTGCTTCCACCACTGGTCTAGGTCCCACCATGGTGATCTAGTCTTAGTTTCATATTGCCCTTAAAGTGCACACGGTCTGTTTATAAGTGCTGAAACATTATTTTTGTTGATGTATTGGTGTTATTTGGCCATTTCTATTCAGTTCCTGTAAACAGGAGCCCATATGACCTCCCCACCCCCAGCTCTCTCACACACACACTATAACACCAGTGAAAACCTCAGAGCCATTTGCTGCGCCCTGGAGATTGCTTTGTCTTTGAGAGTCTGCAAAGAAAAACCCATCAGCCGTCAAAGATTTTAATTATTTATTTTTAATTACACAAGCAATGCATGACTATGTTCTGGTTTTAAAAAATTCACACAATCCATATAAAATTAAAGTCTGCCCCAAGTGAAGAATTTTAAAGAGCTCTGGTCCTCACCTGTCAGACCGCAGCTCTGCCGTGGACCAGTTCTGAGGAGTGTCAGTGAACCTGGCAGGGGCTTAGGGAAACACGGAGCCCTTGTTATACAGGAAAGGATGGGGAAGCTGGGGTGACTTGTAAAACAAAATGGGGGTTCTCTAGTTGAACTTCTTTCTGTTTTGAAGCTGTTCATTTTGGCAGGGATGCTCTCTTAGATTTTTGCAGTTTTCTTTTAAAGGAGTGAAGAAGAGGAGGCATGGGCTCCAGCACCTCCGTAGAGATTTGCCCTTTTCTCTAACACACGCTGCCTTAAGGCAGCCAGCATCAGAGGCAGAAGCTCAGCATCCTGGCCTGCTGGCTTCTCTCCAGAGGGCTGCCTTCCCAGCTTGGGCAGAAGAAAGATGAATCTTCCTCACTCATTCCTGGTCCCATCTGACTTACTGAAAGAGTTTCTCAATGTCAGCTCACACCTCCTTGAGCTTGAGGGACCTGGGCACATTTGGCCACAGCAAGTGGGCAGATTTTTGTTACATACATCTCTCTCTCAGTACCATTCTATGAGTGGGTATTTGCCTATGACTCAATAAACTGCTGTATAAATTTGCTGCAGAACAAAATGGAGATGAAAAAACTTTTGGAGGAGGAGTCAGAAATGCATTGAATTAAAGAAAGATTGAAGTGGAAAGGATCTTAGAGACCATCAGTTTAGTTCTTCACTTTACAGGTGAAGACATTGAAGATTAGAGAAGTTTGGTCCAATGCCCTGAGTCACATAGGCAGAGTTAGAAGCAAAGTGAGAACCAGCATTCCCTTTTGCAGACTCCCAGCTCTGGGCTCCATGCATTACACCAGAGTTGAAATCCAAGCTGCTACTGTGATCTCCCTCCAGGACCTGGGCAGGTCCCAACAATTCTCGGTCCCAGTTGCCTCATTGCTATCTACCTTAGAGCAGCATTGCTAAGAGCATCAGATGAAATGATGACTGTTAAGTGCCATGCAAATCACCAAGCAATTTTCAAGCACAAAAAGCAAACTTCCTTTCAGTTATTGGAAAGACAAGCGTTCTTAATTAGTCAGTCATCTACAGTAGCATTTCTCAAAGCACATTCATTACCTACCTGAATAAACATTTTTGGGAATCTGGCCAGGAAGCTTTGCTTTTCTGTTTTGGTTTGTCTTTTTAAGTTTGCTAGAAACTTGATCATGGACTGAGTGTTATATCATCTTAGGAAATTATTTTTAATTTAGTTAGTTGTGACAATGGTGTTGTGGTTATGTCCAGGATGTCATTAATTTGGGGGAATGTGTGCCGTAGTATTTCTGGGTTATTTAGGGTTATTGTTTAGATGTTATGTATCATGATGTCTGTAACTTACTTTTTAATCGTTCAGCATTTACTGATGTATTCATGTGTGTGCATACATGCATATATGGCAAAATGTCAATTATGAATCTAGGTAGTAGTTATACTACATGTGTGGCTGTCAGGCAGACTATCTATCTTTCTGTATGTTTGAAATTTTTATAATAAAATGACTAGTCAAATAAGTTCTTCAGGTGATTCTGATTCTCTCCAGTGGTTTGAGAACCACTGATGTGGAGCTGTGAGCCACTGACCAATGATAATGTGTGGGTGGAAAATTCTTTTTAATCCCCTCTCTGGGGTCCTACCCGAATTGGAGCCACTTTTCCTCAAGAATACTGGTGAAGTTCTATTTCCTCTTGCTTTGTTTTGCTTGAGTCATCTATAAGACCAAAATATTGAAATAATAGGCCATCATTCTCATTTCCAGGCAGTCCTAGAGGTGACACTGACTCAACTTGAAGATATTGACTAGATCAGTGGTTCCCGAGCTTAGGTACTTAGAAAGATCACTCCTAGAATTTCAGCAGGCTTCGAGTGAGACACAGGCATCTGATTTAAGAGCAATCAAAGGTAATTCTAATGTACTTCTAGGGTTGAGAACCATTGTTTTATACCATGCTGACCACAAAGCCAGGGTCACAAGTTTGATTCCCAACTTAAAAGCTAATTAACTTTGCATGAAAAAAGTTTTGTTTCTTAATGACATCCTGCACACCTTACTTTGTTCTACCATTTTCAAAGAGGAGTCCTGGTGGAAAAAATGAACCAGGAGAAAGAAGGTGAATGGATCAGAGCCATTTACTATTGCAAATATATATATATGCAATTTTTCCCCCTTGTGTGATTTCTCCCCCTGCTACATTCTATTGTAGAGGTTGCTGCATTTTATGGATGAGTGAAAAGAGGCCTTTATTCGTTGTACTGTGATTGCCAAATGTATCAAGTAACTCAGGAATTTTGGATGAAAAGGTAAAAATGTTTTGTCAGCATCAGTGAATTATGATCAAAATGAATGACGCTTTTAATGAAAAACACTTGATGAACATTTACCCAGCAAGCCTGAAAGGAGAAATTGAACCTCTGGAAACAGAAAAATTAACCACTCCCCCCTCACCCAACCATCTTTATTATGAATACTTTCCGGGGCTTCTTATGATGCCAGAAATGAAGATGGGAGCAGCTATTCAGCATAGCCCTGGTTTCTGCAGCAAGAACCAGCAGGGTCCTTCCCTAGCATGCCATAAAGCAGCTTCCCTTGGTCTTACATAATACGTTTTTGCAGCTTAAACCTTTAATTAACCAGAGATGTCATCAAGAAAAGTTTGCCAAGGAAGAGGATGCCTGGTTTAATTAAAAAGATCTTTAATAGTTATTAAGGAAATCAATTTGGAATTCAGGCCTGAGAGCAGTGATGGTGGAAGAAATCACTGAGAGGAACTTTGCCATCTCTCTGGGTAATGGATTTTAACCCTTTGATCGACTTTTCTTCAAAATCCCTGGGGCAGTGGTGCAGGGGACAGGGAGCGATGCTTATCACTCATCACTTTTGAATCTACCTTCCAGATCCAAGAGACAGGTCTGCCTTACGCACGAGAAACCTAACCTTTCTGGAATGCAGTTATCCCGGCAACCGATGGAAATAGGAAACCTTTATAAATTGAAAATCTCTCACCTCATAAGTATAAGCCATTTTTTTTTCCGAAGAGATGCAGTATTTCTCCCCGAGGATTTGTGCTAGGACTGTACATCAGGCTTCTTTCCATTACGGCTCAAACCCACCTTCTTCGGATCAAGCCGGAAAAAGGGATTTGGCTCTTTGGAGCACAAGAGAAATGTTATTTTCAGTTGTCTCATGAAAATGATGACACAAAAGGTGAAACAGCCAGAGGACGGGCGAAATAAATTGTCTGCATGTGGGAAAATTGCGAAAGGGAAGGAATTTTATTTTAAAAAACAGCATTCTGCCAGCAGGGGGATGATAATAACATCATCCTCTGACGCAGCCTAGTTGAGTTCAAATGCTAAAAGCACTTTTCAAATAATCTATGTTTAATTAATATTTGTACAGTGCTTAGAGAGGAAACTGAAGACAGGTGCAGAGTATAGCTACAAAAATGACTTTCCTGTTGCAATGTAGCTATTTCTCAGGTGGACTGAAGTGCCTGGACCTGGGACTCATGTCATTACTCAATGGAAACTCAACAGAGAGGAGGGACCAAATCTTCTAACACTCAAGCCTGCATCCTAATCATCAGCTTATGCTGTCTTGAAATCCTGGGAACAGGCCTTGTATTTATTTGTATTCCTCACGGCAAATTCCCAGGAATCTGTGCTCACAATGTATTTGTTGATTGCTTTGCTGGCTACCTTCTGGGCTTACTAGCCCCCCAAAATGTCTTACCTCCCTGTTTCACTTGGTCTGTTGAATCTAGTGGGGGATGTCACTTAGAGAAGTGGGAGGGTCTGTGTAGATGTGTTAAAACCCAAGCTTTACCAGTGAACTTGTTGTCTTACTGTAGGTAGATCATATAACTTCTCTGAGCTCCACTTTCCCCAATTACAAAATAAGGAGCATTGAACTAGATGGTCTCCAAGGCCCCTTCTGACCCTAATATAGTCTGTGTTTTAACTGGCTATATCTGTTCTAAGTTAGTAGAACGATCTCAGTGCTTATTAAAACATGTGTGGCTAAAGTACAGGTTGTAAGCGGGCAGGCAGCAGGCTGGATCCAGACTGCAGACCTGTTTAATTTAGCCCATCTGATTTTTTGGGGGAGGGCGGGTGGGTGGGAATTGAATTAGTTAACAACAGGTAAAATCCAGGAGATTTCAGGGCCTGCCCAGTGTTGCAGCAGTTAAGTTTGCGTGTTCTGCTTTGGCAGCCCAGGGTTCCCAGTTCAGGTCTGGGCACGGACCTACGCACTGTTTGTCAAGCCATGCTGTGGCAGGTGTCCCACATATAAAGTAGAGGAAGATGGGCATGGATGTTAGCTCAGGGCCAATCTTCCTCAGCAAAAAGAGGAGGACTGGCAGCAGATATCAGCTCAGGGCTAATCTTCCTCAAAAAAAAAAAAAAAATCCAGGAGATTTCACATAGTTATCTGGACTTCTGCTTCTGTTGAGAAGTTGGAAAACTCAGGTACCACTTTATCTACGTTGGCAATGATTGGTTGGAACTGCCTCCTTCTCAATCCTACATGGACCCCACCAATCCCTATGGTGTCCTCAACACGAAGGTTGAATGTCAGTTCCATTGTCATCATTGTGCTTAGGCTCTTGTGTTCTTGACCCCATTTCACTCATTCATGTTACTTTCATGGCCTGCAAGGCATGTGGGTGAAAAGAAGAGATGGTTGGAGGGATAATTAGAGACAGATGTCAGGAACATCCTGCCCTCCGAAGAGACATCTGTGCCAGGAACTTGGCTGCTTCCTGGGATGTGCGAGCTGCTAGGTGGGAAAAATGCCTTCAGTTAGGTGGATGGGATCAGGCAGACATTGACTGATGTGGGCAACACAATTATTTTCTATTTAAAGCTAGCTCAATTTGTCCACATTGTCTCTTCTTTGAATAAACGTCTTGAATATCATTTATACAAAATAGTGCCCCACATGAACAATTGGGCTATCCCAAACTCAGCACAGACACAAAAGAACTTTAACAGCAAAGACCCACATTTTTAGTCACCTAAGAAAATCAATCTTCCTTTTAGCAACATCATTGTAAGTCCTCCTATCCATTAGTGTGGTTATCTAATTTACTGTCTAAAATAGGAATTTCTTAAAACTCAAAGGAGGCACTATTAATAATTATGCCAAGAGAATAGGAATAAACCAGGAGTGTCCCAAGAAAACTAGGGCATGTGGTTACCCTGCTCAATATGCAACATCCACTAATGACTTGATTATAACATCTGCCATTGGCCACTGGAGGTTGTCCTGGGAACCAGATTTGTCCCATTTCCATCCCTGGGGCATGCTTGGCTCCTCTCACTATTGAAGTTCCTGCCAGATTGGAGGGGCACGCCACCGTTCTGTTCCTTCCAGGATTTGAACTCTTCTGCCCTCTTCTAACTCACAGATGCCTCTAAGCTTAAGCTTACCAAGAAGGACTATCTTTGACTCTCAGAGATGATGCAGGTGCTGTCAGACTTGGCTGTCTGAAATTTGGGATCTGGGGAATAAATGCCATCTGCCTTTGGATCCCTCCATTTCTTCTTCTGCTTGTGCTCTCCTCTTTCAGAGACCCTTCCAGGTAATTCAAGTTAAAGAATTTCCCTCCACTTTTCTTTAAGCTAATTGGGTCGCCCCTTCATGCTACTAGACCTTTGCATTTCCTATGGGGGGGAGGGGGTGGTCCATGGCTCAGGTCACTGCAGGACACCATCACTGAAGATCAAACCACCTTCCATGACCAGCAAAGACATATCATTGTAGCAATAGTAAGTCTCACTCTTGGCATTTGGGTGAGGAACAAAGGAAGTTTGGGGGCATTCCGAATAATGAAAGAAAGAAGCAGGCTTTTGAAATGCAAAGATATAAATCCCTTTACAGGGAGCAAATTATACAGTGGTACATAAAAAAAAAAAAAAGAATAAGAAAGGGAGGAGGGATTGAGGGTAGTAGGATGCTGAAAGGAGTTGTTTAACTAACAGAGAAAGATCTAGAAAGGTGACTTTCAGATCCCTTAGATGAATCCACCCATCTACTCATCAAAGGAGGAAAAGCCAGCCGGCTTTATTCTTTTGACAAAGATGCACCAATGTGGCAGAGAGAGAAGGTAAGAAGGCTGGTAATAGCTATTCTCATTTACCATGCAGCCTAAACTATTCTATCACTCACTTTATAAAAAGGCCTTGCAGGAGACCCGGGACATGTGGTTTTGACAGAATCTATAGTGGCAAGGAAGAGGGAGAAGAACACAGAGGAAAAGAGGGCTGATGTATTATTTACAGTTGGAGAACTTGAATAGCAGACTGCAGGGGTCGGCCCGAAGACTTGTATCTGTACGACAGCGGAATAAAGACAGATATGTTTGAATTCGTGGTGCTGCTCCTTTTGCTGCGGGGGCCCCCTACCAATGCTGGGCCAGCGTAAGTGTGTCTCATATCATTGCTGTGCTACAATCTGCCCTGCTACTGGTTACCTTTCCCTATGGCCCAGAAGAGTAAAGACCTCAACAGAACGCCACCTTGGCCTCTGTGTGTGAAATCTCATTAGGTTGGCACAGAGGGCATCTCGCTGGTGGTGGCATGTCCAATAAGCATGCAGATGGAAGACACACGTGCACACCAGCACTCTCACTGAAGTCACGCAGTGGGCAGAGAGGAGGGATGCGGGTAATCTGATCCAAAAGGAACAAAAGGCCGCAGCCTCTTCAGTGAGCTGAGCGAGAGTGACAGGAGGACAGTTAAAGGAAACCAAGAAAAGTGTGAAAACCCACAGCAAAAGCGGCCAGAGAGCATATGCATTGGACTTCACAGCTTCCTCGTGTTTCCAGCTTACTTTTGCTCCATATGCTGCTTTACACAGCTTTCTGGGGGCTATAATGGGTTTTATTCCATAGTTTTTATACTAACATGAATGACTCCCATCTGCTCCAATACCCGATTTACTCTGTAATGTCTTCGGCTGCGAGGAGACAAGAGCTTATACGACTTGCCAACCACAGGAGTGGCAAAAAGAGACCTACTTCAGGGACACAGAAGGTTAGAACCCTATATGTGTGAGCTGCAAGGGTCTTCGAGAGGGCATGCCATTACGGATGGGGAAATTGAGGCCCAGGAAAATGAGGAACTTGCTCTAGAACATCAAGACCAGAGATGTAGACCCAGTTTAGGGCACCAGGATATTGCTAATTCAGAGTGTACTTATTTTTCTTACTTCCTGCCATGTTAAATCTTTTGCAGGGAGCTTTTCCTCCCCATATAGGCTGTGATGAGAAAAAAGTAACTTGGATTAATCGCTAACGATAGCTAATCCCCCACTGGGATCAACTGTGCTCTGCATTACTTAAGCTGGTTATTAAAGTTTTAAACATCCGCCAGAGCCTGGGGGACCCCTGAATATGCTGGGTCCTAGGAGAGACTTACAGGGCTGGGCCCTGCGTGGAGACTCAACTGGTTTCCAGACGTTTGAAGTCCCATCTGAAATCTCTTTCAATCCTAATGACAGTTTCTGGCTTGACAATCCAGACTAATATGCCTTTTGGCTGCATCAGGCAATGACTCCTGGCAAAACTGGATTTCCTTGACAGCTTCCATAGGCCCAGGGAATCTTCTCCACTTGAGTGGAGGACAAAATAGTGATTCAAGAGGCAAGCATCTGGGAAGGAAATCCTTGCTCTCCCGGCAATGCAGGCCCTGCATAAGGCTGCCATGGGAAACCCAGGGCCTCAATTTCTCCAGATGCCAAACGGTTAGAGTCAACCACCTCAGCAGCACAGCAGCAGGCAGTGTGGTGCTGCACCATCTCAAAAGCTTGGCGGTGGTGTTGTGTAACTGTCTGCCATCTGTTACTCAGAAGCAGCCTCACAAAGCGCTGAGCAATGGGCTACGGTGCTGCAGCTCCTGCGTGGAACTGACAGCATCTCAGCGGCTTGCCTGGGGGTCCCCTGCAGAGCCTGCCGCAGAACACTTTGCAGGCCCAGGCCTGCAGGTCCAGGGTGAGGCTCCTGAAAGAGATCCAGGGAGCTAAAGATGCTGCAGAGGTGGGTTCTCATGCTGCTCCTCCAACCCCTCCCATGACCACGATGTACCTGGACCTTTGCCCGGCCAAAGTGGTGGCTGGGAGGCCACCCCAACCTTTCAGTGTATAGAGTTCTAATACAGGCAAATCCTGGACCATCCCCAGGGTTCTGCGTGACGGCCTGAGAACTCAGCCGAATCTTGAGATGGCCTGGCAAGAGTGCTCAGCTTTTGTGGGCTTGTTTGATTTTCATCTCTGTTCTGAACCAAAAACTTCTTATCTAAGCCTAGCCAAGAACTCTTTGGGGCTGTGAGACAGGACTGCCCTGTGGCTGAAAAACAAGGTAGCAAATACAGGGGGCTTTCAGAGATTCCTCCATTCCTGATTCCACTTCTTGGAGGCTCCATCTCACGGGAGAATGAATTCCAGAGCCCTGCTTTACAGCTGCCCCACCTCCTGTAGGGTATGGGGGTTTCCCCTATGCTGTGCTCTATGGGGCAAGAGAGGCAGGGAGGATGGAGGCTACAGTAGTAGGTGCATCATTTTCACCTCCCCAAGAAACTTGATGAGATAAGCATATATTAAAATGGCACCGTTCCTGCAGCCACCGTTGCCCAGGCAGAGCAAGGTTTTTTTCCTCCCTTCTTTGAGCTATCAGATCATCAGATAACACCAGCACCTTGCATTCAGCTTGCATACTATTCATTCACTTGTCAGAGGAGGTATTATCGTCTCCATTTTACAGATGAGGAATCTAAGGTTGGGGGGAAGGTAAAGGCCTTGCCCATGATTCACAGAGCTAGAGTGGCTGAGCTGGGTCAGGAACCCCTAGTCCAGTGGTATCACCATTATTCCAGCCTAGCTGAGGCCTACATGGGAATCCAATTCGGAATTTTCTCTGCCTCTAGATGCAAGCAGTTTTAGTCTGCAAGAGGGAGGAGGATGCGCTTCCCAAAGGCATTTGGGAAAAGGGACTATTGAAAGATATAACCTTCTGCCCCAGTACCGTCTGCCCAGGGTCACTTTCCAAGAACCCCGTGTGGTTGGCCCAACTTTGTACCCCCTTTCTTGCAAGCACAGAGCCCTGATGCTTATAGGGAGAGAAAACCCTTAAAGGAGATAATTGAGCCTTAATTTTTAAAAGGAATTCTTTAAAGTTAAATTTAGACCAGCTCAGCGTTCCATTAAGCAGAAAAAGTTGCCAGGCACCTGCAGGCAGGCAGAGAAACACCCTGGGGAGGTGCCTGAATTCGGCCTTGGCCAGGGGAGCGAATGGCGGTTGGGGCAGCACGGTTCCAAAGCCCAGCCGGAGGGAGAGTGCATGCAGGGCTGGAGCCGGGTGTGAGCGCCACGTGCAGCCCCCAGCGGTGAGCGGGAAAGTCCTCCCAGGCACAGCTCCTCCTGGCGCGGGCTGGCTCCTCGGTTCCAACCCGCAGCTGGTGGTGGCGGGCCTCGCTGATGCACCGTTCCCGCCCCAACCCAGGGTGGCCCCGGAGCGGCGCCCAGGGCTCGGCGCGGGCAGGCCAAGAACAGCACCGTGCGCCTCGGTCGGCGGGCGGCGGTAGCAACCCCTCTCAGAGCACCGCTTGCTCCCGCCCGGGCTGCCTCAGAGTAGGTCTGTCTGTTGGGCCCACCCTCCCCCTTCTCTCCCTCCTCTCCCTCCTCCCTCATGTTCCTCCCGGGGTGCCGGGCACAGCCTCGGATTCCTCCCTTCTCGCAGCTCGAGTCAGTTTCCCTGGCGGTGGCAACGGCGGCGCGGGGAGCATCTCGGCCGCCACCGTGCTTCTCCGGCTGGAGCGGGCATCCAGCTTGACTGCCCTTCGGCTTTTCCCTGCCACGCCTCGGGGCGCCCTGCGCCCCCTACCCCTGCTCGCTTCTCTCCGAAGCGGGCGCGGAGCCCTGCAGGATCCCGCCGGCCCTCCACCCAGATCCCGGGGCTGGCGCTTCCCAGAGCGAGGCGCTCTCTGAGACTCCTGCCCCGCCGACCCTGACCGCCAGGGGGTGCCCCAGGGGCGTAGCTCTGGGAGAGGAGAAAGCAAAGGGGACCATGCGGTGCCTGCCTCGCCGCCTGGCGCTGCTGATCTTCGGGGTGCTCTGGATTATCGGACTACTGTTGTTCTGGGTAACCAAGAATAAGTTGGAGGTGCCCGCGGAACCTGAAGTGCAGACCCCCAAGGTACGGGGTTCGGCGGCGCGCCGGGCGCGGGGCAGCGGTTTGCAGGAGGGCGCACAGCCCGCGTGCCGGGTTTGCGGGCTCCTAGGAAGCCAGGTCGGGGGTCTGGGTGCTGCGAGCAGGTAACGGAGTGCCGGCTGCGGCTACAGTGTGATATTTCTAAATTTTAAAAAGCTCGGGGCATCTCTGGCCCCGCGATGTGTTTAAGTGGGAGTGGGTGTGTGTGGTGGGCCCGCGCGCGCGCGCGCGCGCGGACAGAGCGGGGCTATCAACTTGGGCAACGCGCCAGGGTCCCGGGGCGGAGGGGGCGCTGCAGATGAGCCACTCGGTGGGTAGCGGTCTGTGGACGCCGCGACAGAGTCGCCGGTGGTTGGGTCCGGTGGCAGGGCCGGCCGGTGCTGGCGCCCCCGAAAAGTCTGGCGGCTGCGCTGACCTCCTTCCTTCCCGCAGCTGCCAGGCCCGGCAAGCGGAGGCCCGAGGCCCGGGGTGCGCCGCGCGCGCGTGTGCGTCGCGGGCGAGCGCCCTGCAGCCTCCTGGGCAGCTGCTGCTGGGGCCCACCTCTGCTTTTTAATTGTCCCCGAGCCCTTCAGCTGCATTGGAAGTTGAATGTGCCCCGAACACCACTAAAGAGCCTGTGGAAACAGACTCCTTGGTATTGGTGGGAGTTGGGGAAATGGGAAATGAGACTTGGCGGTGGGACGCTCAAGGAGGCCTCTGGGGGTTTCCTGACCAGCCAGGCAACATTTATGCATTGGGTCCAGAGCAGTCTTCCAGGGACAAGGAAAAGGCCTTGGAGGGGCTCATGGTCCCAGCTGGAGACTGAAAAATATGGGGGTGGGGGGGGCAGTATCCCAGTGAGTACAGTACAGAGCGCCTGTGCCGGTCTGCAGTGGTGCTCCTTCCTTAGTTGTATGGGTTGGGTGGTATTATCCTTATTACATGGATTAGGAAGCAGATTCAGTCTTTAAGTAATTTGCCTCCCATCGCTCTACTGATCTGAACCCCAACCTCCGATGTTCAGGATCTTTCCACTAGATCAAGTTGCTTGTTGGATCCCTTTTTAACTCAGTCTTCTGGCTCATATGTTTTGGAATCTTGCCGCTGCTCGGTTGAGCTCCACAAGCATTTCCTGAGACCTGCAGTGGACCATACAGTGTGCTGAGGGCCAAGACGGCTCAGGGCACTAGGTATCACAGGAGTCTGGGGACTTCCTGGAGGAGGAGGACATAACAGAACTGAGTTGAGAAGGATGAAGAGGAGCTTTGCCAATAGGTAGGGAGGACATTCCAGGTAGAGGTTAACTGTACCAAACAGGCTCAGAGCAATGACACAGCACGTTGTGTGAGTTTGGCATAATTTGAGAATATGGCATGTGGCCAATGACAAAGATGAGGCTGGGGAGGTGTATAAGGGTCATGTTGGGTAGGACTTTCTGGATGCTAGGGGGCTTTGGAGGGGATACTAAGCAGAGGAGTGGCGAGGGCAGACTGGTGACTTCAAACAGCCTATATCACACTGGATCAATTTTCTCACTCACCTCAGACCTGCCGGTAGATCTGGAGAGCTTTTCTTTTCCCCTGGGTGGTTCTGCTCCTTGTGATGCAGTTAATGACGCCTGCAGGGACATGATCTCTGTCTGTTTTGCACTGAACTTCATTACCTTAAGCTTACTTATTCTCAGCCTCACCCAGGGACCTGGGACAAGAGATCGGTTCCCTTCTTCGTGCACTGTATCCTTCCTCCTTACCTGCCGCTTCTCTTCCTGGTGTGTGCTGAACACATTTATCGAACGCAGCTGGATGCCAGGCTCTGTGCTCGTGTTGGGGCTGCTGTGATGAGCACACCATGTCCCTGCCGTTTGGGGCCTCTCACAAGTTCCTGGTTGAGCAGAATTACAAACAAATGAGTAGTGGGGCAGGGTGGGGGCGGTGGTCTAATATTGGCCGGCCGGACACGCTACTGTGCAGTCATGGAAGATGGGGGCTTCTTTGACTGCTTGCTCTGTCTTAACATCTTCTCCCGTGTTTCCCCCATTTTCTGTATCTTTTATAAGCATAAATCCTAAAGATTTTAAAAATCTTGATGCCTCATTATTAGGCACCCTTCTTTTTGTTAGTATGTTTCTCCTTCCAGTTTTTCACCTGTACGTGTGACTTTGTGTGTCCGCATATATGTGTGGTGTGTATTGGTGGATGTATTTGTGTCTGGTGGATGAGCAACCCTCTGTATCTTAGTGTATGTGTATTTGAGGAGAGAGGTGGGGAGACAAAGAGAGGTCCTTTCTCAGCACCAGAACATTTTATTCCCATGACTGATCTAGGTAGGAAATTTGCACTCCCTGTCCGAAGGAGTGCAGTTGTTGGTTCCCAAACCTGACTGCATGTCAGAATCACCTGGAAAGCTTGTTTAACATGTGAGTTTTGGGGTTTATTGCAGAGATTATGATCCTGCGGGTCTGGGAGAAGGTCCTAGAATCAGTATCTTTACAGAGGCTCCATGTGAGTCTGAAGCGGCCTGTTGATGGACAGCATTTGGGAGCTGGATGAAGAATACCAATTCTGTTGATTTTTTTGCAGTTTGGTTGGGTCCGTGTAAATTTGGCCAAGCGATTTCATTCTTCTTGAATTCCTGGTGGACCAGCCTTGTGTGCAGTCATGTGAAATAACAATAGCTAGCATGTATATAGTGCTTTACAAATTCACAGACTCGTTTCAGATATATTAGCTCACTTAATCTCCACGACAACCACGTAAGGCAGATAATACTTTATGTAGATACGATTGAGTAATGAAGTTAAACAATTGGCCTAAGATAAGAAGGCTGTTATTAAGTGGCAGGATCAGGGTCAAAAATGGAATGGGCTCGTTCTGGGAACTGCCCACGCACATGCTCCTTCTGTGTCACTGTGCTGCATGGACTCCTGGGTCTGCACTCGTGGGTGATGGGGGTAGGTTAGGGATGTTTACAGATGCACGCTGCCCGCCTACTTTCCAGCACTTCCATGGCTCATCCCCAGATGCTGGCCTTTGGAGAGCTCCAGGAGGGTTGGTGGAATTTGTGGGGGAACCATCTCAGAGGGAAATTCTGCTCTGCCCTCGGAGGAGGCCATAGGAGGCAGAGGAAGCTCCTCTGGCTGGACAGAGTGCACCCTGGTGGGGAGGGTCGGATCAGGGGTTGCAGCCTCATTGGGAGGTTGCAGCACCATTGGTTTAGGAATCATTTGCCAGGGCAGAGATTGTTTCCTCAAGGGTAGGTTGAGGAAAATTCCGATGGTAAGAATTCAGATGGGACGTTTGTCTATTATAAGGAAAAATTCAGTCTTTGAGTGAGTTCAGTATCCTAGGTTTTCCTAGGAAATGCTCATGCATGGTCATGGGGAGAGCTCTTTCCTTGGACGTGCCGAAGGCTTGGGGAAATTTTCACCCTGCCTGGGCTTCTTCCCAGTGTGGGGGAGGGGGTCAGCTTATTTTCCAAAGCAATAGCAGTGGATTCCCTTCCCTTAAAAATATTTAGAGAAGTTGGGAATGGTGGAGGGCCCGGAGAGGAGAGAGCTGTGGCCAGGGATCCTGGGCTGGGGACTTCCCAAATTTTAGATTCCATACAGCAGATTGCCTTCCCTGGGGTCTGCTGCAGCTTCTAGCTCTGGGCTCCCGGGCCCTTATTCTCCTTTCCTCACAGTGTTAGGAAACATCCTCATTCACCTAGCCATAGGATCTTCAAAATGGGCCTGATACAAAATAAAACCTGTGCCTGGTCACCATCCACATGATAGGGAGAAGGCATGGTGCACGGCTAGTTTAAGAAAATTAATTGGATTTTTCTTCTTAGTTTCAAGAAGAGCTGGTTCTATTATTAGCTCAAGAGGATTTCTTTATGTTTGACTTTTTAATGTTGATTCGATTCTTGTACCGGGCCCCTCAACCCCAAATTCAGCAAAGCTCTAATTCCTAATTGAAAATCATGGAACAAGTTTGATGTCTTAAATCAAACTGTATTTTAGAGATAAATACTATACCATTAAAAAGTATCTGAAAAATGTCTTCATTTCCTCTCTCTGCTATCATTTGTTTGTCATTTGGGGAATTATACAACTGATAGAATTAAAAAAAGAATCAGCAAATTTGTTTCTTATTTCCAAGAAACTAAATTTAGTCCAGGCGTTTAAAGTTTAGTAAAAGCAAAAGCATTTGAGGCCTGAGGGTACTTTCTGAGGAAGATGTTGGAAAAGTAAAGCCTCCGAATAAAGTGCCTCGGGCCCATGTAAATGTGTTTGTGCTGTAGGAGAAATAGAGCAAACACGGTTAGAAAAGAGCTTGTCTTTCTGTAATATTTGCATACTACAAATGCCTTGAGTCTAAGACACTGTTTTATTCTCCACTTAGTAGATAATTTCTCCCATTAAAAAAAAATCATGAATTTTAGAGAGCAATCGTATTAATCTACTGATGTTCAGTGTGCACACACTGGACTCTGTCCAGGGAATTTTGACTCTGGCAAGACCAGAAGTAGCCCATTATCAGAGGAATGGTCATCCTTTCCTTGGCTTCTGTGTGTGTGGTGCCTGTCCTGGGCTCTGTGCTGTTTTCCCCTCTAAGGCAGCTCCTGGAGCAGGTGTGGGGATGGTGTCGCCAGGTGGGCCAGCAGCGGCTGCTGAGAGAGGCTGGGGAATAGGAGAGTAGCAGGTGGAACCTCAAGTATTCGAGAAATAGCACGTTTTTGTTTTCTAGAGACCAAGAAGCTTTTTGTTTTTTAAACTCTGAGCTCTACCCCCTCTCCCACCCTGTCTAATCCCATCAGGCTGATGGGAATTTCTCTGCCCTGGGTCATTTTTGGCCCGCCCTGGGTTGTACCTGTGGCCTAGCTTGCTTTCCCAGCCAGCACTTGCCCCCAGGTTCAGGAGGGAGGCCCTGCCCCAGGGACCCGAGATCTGTTCTAAGGGAATCTCTTTGAGTCAGCCCGGGGAGCTCTCTCTCCCCCTAAACCCTTGTTCCCCTGAGTGGCTTGGTGCTTGTGGAAACAGCCCAGGGATCCCTGCCTCAGACCTTCCTGGAGGCACAGAACGATATATATCTGCTCACATCAGGGAAGACAGAGGAGCAAAACCAGGAAGGAAAGAGAAATTAATGTCCCTGTCACAAGCCTCCCCGCCTGTCAGAGGTGACGCGTTTTCAAGGTTGCTAGTCTGTTTGTATCATTTAAAAGTGTTAATTTCCACTCATCAGCGGTCATTTATAAACCGAAGAGGGACAGAATGAGGCTGCCTGTTGACTGGTGCCTACGGCCCAGAATTTCCACACAGCCTATTTCACATGCTATCTCATCACCTCCTTTGCCTGCATCTTTTCCCACACCTCCCCCATTCCGAATTTCCAAAATAATCGCATCCATGATCAGGCACCCAGGAACACATTTTGAAGAAGTGTTGCTGTGCCCTTGTTTGGTTTCTAACGTTGGCAGTTTTGTCACTCTTCCAGAGCATCTCAAAGTCCCCAGTGCATTTTTGGAAAACAATCTGAATTAGAAAGCAGAGACAGATTCCCCCTCTGCTCTTAGGGGGCGTCTGTGAACCCTGCCATGGCGTTTGCACATTCCACCCCAGAGACCACCATTACAGACCTGCCGTCTGTTCAGGGAAGTGAGTCTGGACGTGCCCTATGCCCTCTACAGCTGGTGCTGAGTCTTCCCACTTGCCTGCAGTGACCCTGAGCTGGGAGGTCAGCCTTCCTCCTGGCATGGACCTCAGAGACTCATTGCTCACTGGAGTCAAGGGATAGAGAGCCTGACCCCCTCTTGGTTGCTCCCATCATGTCATAACCGAGTGTGGTTTCACCTTCTGGTTTTTCTTATACATATGGCAGCCTGGACATCTCTTTCTACCCTTGGCAGTGCCAGGGATAATTCTGATTCCTCTCTTCTGGGCTCAGTCTCCTCACCTGTGGAATGGGAGCAGCATGCTATAACACTGCCTGTCTCTCACTCACTTTGTCAGCAGTCTGAGCTGTTTCGGGTTCCTTGTGAATAACTTTGAAGTGAGACCTTATGGCTATAAATAATTATACCACAGAAACTCTGTGTCTATTACTTATCTTTTAATTATTTTACCAGAAACACTAGATTAACCAAAAAAATAAATCAGTGTTCGAGTCCTCAGATGTTGAGCTGATTAAGAGAGAACCCCTTTGGGATACTGAAGAACACACACGCGCGCGCACACACACACCCACACATGCACTCTGGTACCCTGGGGAATTCTGCAGAAGCTCCTGAAATTTGCTGGCTCTGGTATTTTGGTATTTCAGAATAAACGGCCTGATATGACCTTCTGGGGCAGCAGTCTTTGCATTTGGCAGCGGCTGCTGCCATCACAGGACCTAATGAACACTAGGAAGCTGATAGGGGAGAATGAGGAAGAGATCTCCTCTGTGTGAGAAATTTATGTGCCACCCGGGGAGTCCTCTTTCTTCCTGCTTTGCTTTCCCTCTTCCATCGCCCCCCTGTTCCCCTCCTGCCTTCAAGCTCATGAGGCCTAGAGCAGAGAGCCCCAGGGTACTTGGTCAGGAGCTCCAGGGAGAAGTCTGGCGGCAAAAGAGCCCAGTACTTCCCTGGGGCTCCAAGGTCAGGAGCAGCCTGCCTTGCTGGTCACTGGAGATACGGGGACCGCTCTGGATGCAAAGACAGTTCTTTCTGGAAGAGGGAAGTTGCCGCTCTGGACCACCCTGAGCCGTTCTGCTTGGACACCTTTATGGCAGCACGAACCCTTATGGCAGGAATGAAGGAGCCATCTGACCTGCTGCCTCCTGGACAATGCCGATTTCAAGTGCAAAGTTTCTTCTGCATACCATTTCCTGGAGACGAGATTAGGCACTTAAAAAAAATAATTAAATTCTCTTCGTGTCACTTGTCTTCTTAACTGTTAGCACTACAGAGATCTTTCAAGGAAATGCAGGGCAGAGAGGCAACTCACATGTGCCTGCCATTGGATTTGAATGCCCAGGGAGAGAACAACCACCCAGCTGCCTCCTTTCTAATGATCCTGTTGTTTAAACCCAATTTGCATCTCATTCGAGACCAGGAGAGAGTGGGAAGAGACATCTGTAGGACTGGTATGACTGCCCTGTCTTGACAAGCTCCCTCCAAAACAGCTAACTGTCCCTTTTCTCTGTCGTCACTGAGATTTGGAAATTAGGATTCTCTTCCTGGTGGTGTGAGCTGAAGATTTATGGAGCTTCTTGTGTTCCTCTGAGAGCACTCTAATCATTTATTTTTCCCCCCAGCCATAGGGAGACTGGTCCAATCAATATTTATGCGCCCGTCACTCGCAGCTGCAACATGCGGGCATAATGGACGCCAAATTCCTTGATGGCCATTGAAAAATTAGCTGGCGCCTGTATTTCAGGCTCATTGTTTTCTAGGATCTCGAGGAGATCAGACCACGTGGTCCACAGATTAATTAAGCCACCCAGATAATTGGCTGTTAATCGATGGCCAGTTGATGGCTGCCAGCTGGGTACTGAATTGACTAAAGTCCTTATGGTGGGTCGGTGGTCTTCATCAAAAGAGGAACTGGCTGAAAGTCTTGACTAATTAAAGGTGAATTGGGAACGGGAAGATAAGAAGTAACTTCTTTCCTGCATGACTTCATGTGATGTTTTACAGTTTACAAAGCGTTTTTGTTCACAAATGCCTCATTTGATCTTTACTGCAACCCTGTGAAGTGGATGTTTTTATTATTCTCCTTTCCTGAAGTATGATGAAGCTGAGGTTTTAAGGGGGAGGAGGCTTTTGGCAAGCTCATCTAACCACTAAGTGGCCTGGAACTCGCTCTTTTGAGAATAAAGCACGTGCTGTTTGTATTATGGCCGTGCTCAACTTCTGGTTAGCTTCCTTTTCCTGGAAATGAAATCTATTTTATATATGTATATACGAGATGTATATTTTCATATGGACAAAAAGCTAGTGCTCTTGATGAGAAATGGCTATATAGCGTTGCTTTTCTGCATTCAGAAGGAAACTGAGGAGCGGATCAAGGGACCTATACATGGGAGCCATCTTTACAAGGCCAGGGGACGTCAGGTTTTCTTCCAGGATGGGCCAAGTTTAACTCACCCACAAGCCCTACAGAAATGTTGCCCAGGACACTGCCTTCTGCTGTGTGAAGATGCTGGGCTGCAGTGGCAGACTTGGGGTCTCCGGAGAAGTGGAGAGAGGCTCTCCAGCCCCCTCGGTCCCGTGGTGGGCACTGGCTCTGTCCTTGTGTGAGCCCTCACTGGGGTTTGACAGCAGGCAATGAGGCTCTGCTGTCATTCACAAGGCTGCTCAACTCACAAGTCAGCAGGATTGTGCAATTAAGACAGAAACTGTTGATTTGAATCCCTTTCGTGATGAATATGGTCCTTAAACAATCAGAAGCAATTCCCCTCTAAGAGGAAAAGTGTCATTTGAAAGAACCTAATACATCCTATTTGAAATGCAAGGCAGGTGTGTGGGGGAATGGCTCCAGGGAAGTGCCTTTGGAAGATACCCAGCATCACCTGAGACCTTCCCTTCTGGAAGGCAGAGGGCGCCCTGCCTGTGTTTTGCTGTTCCACCTTGAAGGCCCATTGATGATGTAGTTGCTGCCCATGTGTATGCTTAAACTTACGAAAGCATAAAATCAGGAGGCTGCAGATGTCTTCCTGGATATTTTGTCTGCAATTCGGGTAAACTAGCAGAGGGCTCACAGTGGTGCTTTTGTTAGCTGCCAGATCTCCAGCAGAAACATGACTTTTTTCACTGTTGTCCACTTGTACTGAGCATGACAACATTAAGGGAGCTATATTTTTTAAATGTGTGCATGAAGTAAGAACGAAAAGAAATGTAAATCTAGATAACTGATATTTTCCCTCCCCACTCAGAGACCCTGATGGTTTTCTACTCATTTGCTCAATTCTGGGTCAGATTAACTCCCTGTCATTCTCCCTGCCTCCCTTAAAACTGAGATTATAGATTCTGCTCCAGGTTTTAGCTTTTCTCTTAAAGCTGAGCATGTATTTTGGAAGACTTCTTGGCAGTGTCTTCTAAAGTTGAAGTATGTGTATATACCTATGACCCTGCAATTCACTCCTAGCCATAAACCCAACAGAAATGCATAGGTATTTCAATGAATGTCATGCACTCAAATTGGTGTTGGCAAACTTTTTCTGTAAAGGACCAGACAGTATTTTTGTTTTTTTGGGTTATACAGTTTCTGTCGTAACTACTCAACTCTCCTGTTGTAGAGTGAAAGACAACATGTAAACGAATGAGTGGCTATATTCCAACAAAACTTTATTTATGGACACTGAAATTTGAATTTCATATATTTTTCACATCTCATGAAATATTCTTCTTCTGGTATTATTTGCAAATATTTATAAATGTGAGATCCATTCTTACTTTGCAGGGTGCAGTAAAACAGGTGGTGGGCCAGATTTGGCCCACAGGCTGTGGGATCCCGTTTATATAAAGTACAAGAATAGGCAAATCTAATCTGTGGTGTTGAAAGTCAGTTTTGTGGTGACCCTTGGTGGGGGTTAGTGACTAAAAGGGGACAGGGGGCATTTGGGGCGAACTGGTACTATTCAGTTTCTTAATCTGGGTGCTTGTTACTCAAGTGTGTTCACTTTGTGAAAATTCATTGAATGCAAGCTCTTTTCTGCTTGTATGTTCCACTTTAATAAAAAGTTCAAAAGGAAAATCTGAACTGTGTGGCTTCTGACTCTAGGTTTTAGCACCTCATTTGGGGTTAGAGTGTAGCAGTTTTCGTTTTTTATAGCCACTGGTTTCTATTTCCTGAATAAGAGTCTTTGGAGACAGCCAGCCCTGACGGCTTCGTGGTTAGAGTTTGACACTCACTGCTTGGGCGGCCTGGGTTTGCTATTACGTCTCGAAACCAAGCCACCCGTCTGTGAGTTGCCATGCTGTGGCAGTGGCTCACAGGAGAACTAGCACGACTTATAACTAGGATATACAACCATGTACTGTGGCTTTGGGGAGGGAAAAAAAACAACAAAAAAACAGGAAGATTGGCAACAGATGTTAACCTAGGGCAACTCAACAAGAAAGAGAGTCTTCGGAGAAAGGCCTTGATATGTCTATCCAGTTTCCCAAATCTTTCTCCCTCTTATATACAGGGAGACATTTAACAACTGGTGTGGTGCTGGCACCAGCCGACCAAAGTGCAAGTATGTGCTGAGTGATAACCTTTTAGTTGCTGGATCATAGGAAGATGGGAGAGGGTCCTAGGGGAGGGCAGGGGCAGCAGGAGGACCTGCAGGATGGTAGAAACCCTGAGGAAGACTTGGACTAATCTAGCTGCATCACAGTGACTCCGGGCTGAAATCCACCTGTGCTTATTGGTAAGAGGTGGTGGCTTAATTGCAGAGAATGGAATATGGCACAAGCTACTGGCTTGTAGAAAACCAGCTTCTATTTTTTTTGCATCCAGGAAAAAAACCCAGAAAATCAACAATCTGAGCCCCTACTAATTGCCAGGTGCTTCCTGTGTCAGCTGTCTATTCTTCCTAACAACCCTGTGTGGTGGCATTATTCACTTCATTTTTCAGACGAGCAACATCAAAGCTGGGAGAAGTTAAGTGACTATCCCAAGGTCATGCTGCTCCTAGGGGTGGGAGCTAGATTCCAAACCAGAACTGTCTGGCTCCAGAGCCCACTCTCCTTCCACTTCACCATGCCCACCCCACGCTTCCTTCTCTCCTGGCACAGTCGCATTGAATCTGGTCTCTTGAAAGAGATGACTTGAGTATATTTTCCTCTTAGCAACCAGCCTTTCGATCCCGCCTTTGTTCTGCTTCCCAGAATCACACACATCTTGTTTAAACCAGAAGCTGTTGAATGAAACAGTTTTATATCAGAAGCTATCTCTTCCAGGACAAGTCATTTTAAAACAATATTCAAAGAGAAAACTTTACAATATTTTCAGAGAGAAATATGTTGGGCTTTCAGCACTATTTGATGTCCCTGATGAATACTTTTCTCCTAGACAACTGGGAATGCTTCTGTTCCCAGGGTTAAACTTTAGAAAAGGCAGTCTCCAAGGTCTCACATTCTGGAGAGTGTTAGGGTGCTTTAGCATACCTCCAGACTGATTAAAGAGGGAACAGTGAGAAATTGATCCACAGATGCAGAAAATACAAAGGCCAGAGTGAATGGCTAAACACTTTCCACATCACCCTTCGGAGAGTAGTCCCGAATCCAGCATAATAGCACCAATTATTTGGTTGTTTGTGCTGAGGAGTTGAAAGCTATCATGTGCCGGGAAAATACTCAGCATGGAGCAGTAATTATGGATCAGCTGAGGATAAAGGATGCATTGGATTGACTGCTAATTAGATTATTAGCACCAAAAACAAATACCTGCTATTCACCATAAATAAGCTGCATTTATGATATTTTTATTTTGCTTTTTAATGCATGTTCCTTTTTATAATGTGCAATTTCCTTTCTTCTTTTTCTGTGCCAAGATTTCCCATGTTCCCCTGTCATAAGCATATTTGTTTATTGAGCTGTAATCAAGTCGTTTTCTTGTTTCCTTCCAGTCTCAAAAGGGGGGTGAAAGAGCTGACATGTATTACTGCCACGTGTCAGGCCCTATGAAGTGTGTTAGGGCTTCTCAGGGAAGAAGTCAGGGCTATTCCAGAGCATGACCCAGGTCTTTTCCTTGGGCACAGTCTTTGTGAGGGGTAAGCGATCGTAGGATTTTCCCTGTGAAATCAGTGCTGGAGTTAGTTGCTGAGAAAATGACCACGTTGTTCTTTTTTTGGTGGTGCTTTGAGGTTTGGTCCTCGTTAACCTGGATTCAAGGAGAATGGGATGGCATTTGGGCACTTCAGGTGCCTGCACCTCCTGTCCCTCCCCCCAAAATCAGCCATCTTCCTCCACGTAGGCTGCCTGTGTGTTCCCAGCAGTGTGAGATCCAGCTGTCTTCCTGCCTGGGGTGGCTATGAGTTCTTGGGTAGGACCATCTGGAAGAGCCCTCAGGAGCTCCCTGAGTTGTCTGGAGAGAGAAGCCGGCTCCAGTAGGACCCAGGGGGCATCTCTGGCCATGCCCTTGATAAGTCATGCAAGGGACTGTTGGTGTCCTGCAGGAAGCCCTGGAGATGGGACTTATTTGCGGCCACCATTATTGCCAGGAGTCTCTGTGTAACGGAGAGGTTTCCGTGGGGAGAGGGGCATGTGACTGCCTTTTGGGAGAAATGCTAGATGCTTTATCTGTGTTAAGGCATTCATTCTTTACAGCCGTGCCACGAGGTAGGCAGCTGAGAGTTAGCTAGAGCTTCCAGTACAGTCATACTGGATGTTTAAGGCTGGCTTTCTAATTAAACAGTGTCTGAGCCGTGCAGGTTGTTAAAATGTTCTCATCAGTGTTATCTCTGGATGATGTATTGATGATCTTTTTCTTACCAATGAGGAACTTGAGGTTCATAAATGTCCAATGACTTGCACAAGTCAACAGATCTAATAAATGGTGGAGCTAAGACATGTCTTTGTGATGCTGGAGCCGTGTCACTGGGGTCATTGGCCAGTAAGAAAGACAGTGAGCTCCTTGAAGGAGTTTCTCCCTTTGAGTGCCTAGCCAGTGTGGGGAGACAGGTGTATCAAATATGGAGAGACAGTGGGTAAATGCCCCTGTACCTGGCCACTGGGTCCAGCTCATCACTTCATCCAGCTAACCCACATGGGCTTTGCTGTGTGGGAAGCCCTGTGCAGGAGATGCCTGAGCCAGGGTTCTGCCCTCCTTGCCCAGGGCGAACTCTGAGGGAGTGGTGGAGTGTGGATCAGTGGCTCTCTGCTGGCCTCTGGCCTCTTCTGCCTCTTGTGTTCTGGGAGAACTCTGTCTCCCTCTTGGACTTGAAGATGCATTGCTTTATTCCTGGAAAAATAGAACTGTGTCGCTAGGATGGCTGTTTAGTGGTGAAAGGGACTGCAAGATCGATATGGATAGAAGTCTTTTCTCTCTTTGGAGTCAAAGTACAAAGTGAGGCGAGGGGATGCTGAGAATCTTTACGCGGGTTCATGGGATAAATGTTTGAGACGACTGATTTGCATTTACTAGGAGTGGTTCTGCAAGGTTGAATTTCTTCCCCTGATCATGTCACTCCTCTGTTAGCTCAGAAAACTGTAGTTGAAGTTGAATCTCATCCCGAAAGCTGTTTTGCTAAAACAGGAACCTGTTATTCCACAGGGCCTCTTATTAGAAGAAGGATTTAGAGCTGTCTTTTAAAGTCATTTCAGTGATTTTTGAAGAAGTACATTTGCCAAGATCCACTTGTCCCCAAAGTGTCTGCTGTTTCAAAAGCCTAGCACTAGTGGAAGGATAACGGGAAAGGAAAACCAGCTTCAGGAGAGAAAATAGGCTCACTGAGCAACCCACTTTAATTTAATCAGCCAGGGGTGCTATCGTGGGTTCCCTACTGTTTTGGGCAACCTAGACCAGGGTTGACCTTGGGCCAAATCCAGTCCCCCGTTCCCCCACTATTTATGGATGGCCTGTGAGCCAAGAATGGCTTTTTTTTACATTTTTAATAGTTGGAAAAAAATTAAAAGAAAAATAATATTTTGTGAACACATGAAAATTATACGAAATTCAAATTTCAGTCCATAAATAAAGCTCTGTTGGAACACAGTCACACTCATTCCTGTTCATACTGTCTGCAGCTGCTTTCACCCGACAAGGACAGAACCGAATAGTTGTGATAGAGACTAGATGGTGTATGATAGCTAACATTTTTACTGGCCATTTATAGAAGAGGTTTGCTAACCCTTGCCCTAGACTTTTGCTTCTCAAAGTGTGGTTCATGGGCGAAGGGTGTTGGCATCACCTGGAAGTTTTTTAGAAATACCAGAATCTCAGGCCACTCCACACCTACTGACTTGAAACTTGCGTCTTAACAAGACCCCCAGGTGGTTCCTCTGCAATTAAAGTGTGAGAAGCGCTGCATTAGATAAAGACGAACTCTTGCTCACAAAAAGCCAGTGTTAATCTGTGAATTGTGCTTCCCAAACCAAGGTCTATAATTGGTGCCGCATTTCTCTACATATTGAATTCCGTTTGATTCTAAGTTCCCATTCCTCCAGGTCGGGTGGAGAGTCCTCTTCTACTTTCAGCTTCACAAGGATCCAGGAGGTTTCCTCGATGCCTAGGAATAGGGGAAGAGCCTCGAATCTTCCCAACATTGTGGTCACAGCGGTAACATCATTGACCAAGCCCTTGTCATTCTGCTCCTTTCAGGCTCGTGGGTTGCTTGTGATGCTGGGAGCCCCTGTGTCCAGGGTCCCACCTCCTTAAAGGCACCACAGAGTCATTCCTCTTGGACCTTGGCACTCACTGGGGCACACACCACTCGGGACTGGCTGCCTCCATGGTCTTTCCAAGCTGGAGGAATTGCCTTTTTGCATCACCCTCTGGGCTACTTATTCTTTCATTGGAGACCAGCTTTTGCGTACCACCTCCCTGGAAGTAAGGGAGCTTTCCCTCTTGGTTGGGTCTGGGTTAACATACAGAGGTTAGTAGCAGGGCTGGGGTGGGAGTGAGGGGGTAGAATCCAGTAAGCACAGATAAAGACAAATATCCCAATACATTGTCCTACCACACCTACAGTATGTTACAGTGCAGTTGAGGGGACACAACCAACACAATCCAGGACAGTAGCAAATCTAGGCTGTCTTCCTGTAGAGCAAGAGGTGAATTCTGTAGGAATTTAGAGAGATGGAGTTTGTAGGCGGCAGGGATGAGGGGGGTCTTTCGAGGTGGCAGGACTCAGCAAGAGTGACTAGAGGTCAGTGGAAACCAGGCGTGGGCCAGAGTGTGGACAAATTTGACAATAAAGGCATTTACTTATTTTTGTTCTAAGATGCAAGTGTGTCTGAAAGTAAACAGATCTCCCCAGTTGGGAATATTATAGTCTATTCACTGGGGACTTTGTTCAGTAAATTTTTGGGCTTTAAGTGTTTTAACTGCTCAGAGGACGCTAATTGCTCTTAAAGGGGCAATTCAGTGAAATTTGAATTTGGCATTCCCTTTCTCTTATCCCTTTGGCGTAAATGAGGGTTGCTGTGTATGTTCTTTATTTCAAGGTTGATTCTGGCTTTTTTTGACTGCCTATTTTCATCTTTAATTTGTGTAGCTGCTTTTAGAGATAGGCCCTGTGGAGAAGGCATCATGCCTGTCTACATTCCCCTTCAACGAGGCCTTGCCAGGGCTGTGGCTGAAAGTCACCTAGTCATGTCATCTGAGGGGCATGCTGGTTATCTGAGTCCAGAAGGCCCGAGCCCATGCACATTAGTTGGAGGAATTGACATATGAAGACATCCCAGCTGGAGTTATCAGGAGGATGGATCAGGATAAGGGCCTGGAAGATTTTCTTCTTCTTGTGTATGTGAGATAGCCCAAAGTCTGATGGCCCGCTGGTGTTAACTGAGATGTGTGGCTGATCCACTGTGCATCTCTCCAAATTATCTTCTTGGGAAGCTAGACTAGGAAAGGACCTAACACAGTAGATGGGGAAGTATACTCCTGATAAAGTTTTTAAAAGATTAAGTTAAAAAGAATAAAGTGGGATTCAAAATTGTATCCATAGCAGGATCCTATTTTGTTTAAAACAAGGTATATATTGAAAACAATCTTAGAACATCAAAATGAGTGATTTACATAAATGGGTGTTTTCTACTCAGCATTTCTCATTGCTGCTTGTTAATTAATTGATTGATTTAGATTTATTTTCTCCCTAACTCCCTCCACTCGCCACTCCCCTCACTTTTAGATAAGCAACCTATCAACCTAGGTATGTAAACTTCCATAGCTTTCACTGTGCACCCTGTAATCACTATGTAAACGTATATAAACATTTACAGATCTGTTTTGGTCATTATTAAAAAGGAGAGAGAGAGAAATTGATCATATTATATATACTTTGCATCTTACTCTTCATTTAACCATACGTCCTAGAAATCCTTGGGTCAGTTAGCTCATTATTTTTAATGACTGCATAATATTCTACAGGATAGATGTCTCTTATTTTATTCAAGCATTTGCTTTTGATGGGTATCCACCTTGTCTCTTGTCACCGCACGCAGTGCTGCAGTAAATGTCTGTGCACGCATATTCTTACATGTTGCTGCTTTAACTTCTATAGGATAGATTTTGAGTCAAAGGGAGTCTAATTTTTATATTAATGGATATATTAAGATTGCTTTTAAAAACAGTGTAGTAATCCACATTTCTACTAGCAAAGAGTGAGAGTATTCTTTCCCCAGCATCCCCTTTTTGTAAATGTTGTAATTTTCATTTTGCCAATCTAAAGGTTATAAAATGGAATCTTATTGTAACTATATTTCTCTGACCGTCAGAGAGGTTGAGCATGTCCTCATGTTTATTGCGCTTAAGGATCTGCTCTTCTATGAAGTGTCTATTCAGAGCCTCTGCTCATTTTTCCACTGGGCTGTTTATCTTTTTGTTGTCAATTATGAGTTCTTTGTATGGTATAAATAGCTCTTTATTGGCCATATGTATTGCAGGGTTTTTTCTAATCAATTGTTACACTGTTGACTTGTTTATGGTATATATTGCCATATAATTTTTTTTTTTTTAAAGATTGGCACCTGAGCTAACAACTGTTGCTGATCTTTTTTCGTTTTCTTCTCCCCGAAGTCAGCCAGTACATAGTTGTATGTTCTAGTTGTGAGTGCCTCTGGTTTTGCTGTGTGGGACACCACCTCAGCATGGCCTGACAAGCGGTGCCATGTCAGCGCCCAGGATCCGAACCGGTGAAACCCCAGGCCGCCGAATCAGAATGCGCCAACTTAACCACTTGGCCATGGGGCTGGCCCTATTGCTGTATAATTTTTTGCTTGCTTTTATATAGTTAAATAAGTCTTTTTAAAAATCGCTAACAAGTCCTCTCTTATTAAAGAGATCTTCCTAACTCCTACATTATATATAGAACATCCTAAATTTCCTCTTCTATATGACTTCTAAAAAAACTTTTAAATCTTTAAGTCCATCTGGATTTTATTTTTGTGTCTAGTTTGAGGTAGGGATTTAACTCCATTTTCTTCCAAACAGATAGTTATCTGTGTCAATATAGTTAATTAAAGAAACCATCTTTTCCTCAGTTAACTGAAATTCTACCTATATCATATATTTATTTCCCATACTCGTTGGGTTTTAGTTCTGGGAACTTTGTTTTGTTCTGTTCTATTGACTTATTTTTCTGTCACTATGCCAATATCGTACTTTTGACTAAAATTTTCTTATTAAATCCAGTGGTTGCTTCTTCTTAATTAGTCCATTGGATTTCCTAGGTATAAAACCATATTATTATCAAAATGAGTTAAATTTATCTCTCCTTTTTGAATATTTATCCTGATTATTTCATTATCTTGTTTTGTCACATTTGTGAGAACATTCAAAATGAAATACCACTGCCATCCAGGACTCTTTCTTGATTTTGATGCAAATGGATGTAGTTGTTTCACTATTTACTATCTACTTTTATTAAATATTCTTATTTTAGTAGTTTCCTTTTTCTGTTTTACTTCAAGTTTTTATTAGAAGTGGTTTTAGATCTTTATCATATTTTGATTAAATCATATAATTTTTCTCTTTATTGATGCAGTGAATTATTATTTCCTTATTTTGAACCATCCTTGCATTCCTAGAAGGAACCTGTATAGTTATAGTTTGTTTTTACATGTGCTCCTAGATTTTATTTGTTGGTATTTATTTGGAATTTTAACATCTATATTTATGAATTCAGTTGATTTGTAGAGGGTTTTTTGTACTCTCTCTGAGTTTAGATTTAAGAGTATACTGCTTCCATAAAATGAATTACAGAGGTTTTTTTTTTAAACATGTGGGAATTGTTTAATAACTTTGACATGTCTGTTCTTTAATGGCCACGTAAAACTCAGCTCTGAAATTGTCTAGTCCGATTGACTTTTCCATTGGAATCTGTTTAGTCAGATTGTACCTTACCTTTTACTTTATCTAATATTAATATTATTTTCATTTGCATTTGTCCTTCTGTTAATTTTCAACGTTTCTTTATTACTTAAAGTACGTTTCTTGCAAATAACCTATAGTTCTCTATAAACTCGAATGCCTATTTTTATTTTTCAATCCAATCTGATAATGTTTGTATTTTAATAGAAATATTCAGCTTTTTATAGTTAGTGAAATAATTGATATGTGGAAAATTTGCTATTTATTTTCCTTTATCTTTCTCCTTTTTATGATTTTTGCTAGTTTGGCCAATTACTATTTCAACACCTCTTTCTTTTGTTAATTTGGACCTCTTACTGTACCATCAACACTGACTGTTACCTTCCTTTTGAGGACATTCCAATACATATTTCTATAAAAATAGGTTATCAACGAGTTTTCCCTGCCAAGATGTTTTACTCCCCCATTCATTATCAACCTAATAAATGAGCCTTTCAGGAGTACTTCTCCTTCCTTACAGTGAAGGCTGATGCAACTTAGAAGACTTTTACTCACTCCACCTTCTACCACCTCTAATTTCTAGATTTTGCTAAGATTATTTAACACTTCTAGAGCTAAATGTCATTCTTCTTTGAAGAATGCCTCTTTTCTTTCAAGTGCTCTTATTTGTCACTTACATTACATATTTCCAGCACTTTAATACCATCTATTTAGGTTTAACTGCGCAAATCACAAGGTTCATCTCTCACCCCTGTTTTCTCTTCTCTTCGTCTCATCCATCTCAAGATTTCTGTTTGAATTCACTCACGTTTTGATCTGAGCATTTTCCTCAGATGGGGTATGTTTGTTATATTTTCTATGAATCCTTGTGTATCTGCAAACATTCTGCAAATTGGACAGGTGGTTAACATCTGGCTGCGTGTCTGGTGTTCTGTGGATGGTTTTTCATTGTCTTCTGTATTCCAGCTTTGCAGATGGCAGGTTTACTTGGAGTCTAATTACCTTTCCTTTGTAAGGTACCTGTTCTTTCTGTTTGGGGACTTGTGAGATTTTCTTCTTATCCTTTGAGCTTAGGAACACACCTTGAGGTATGTCTTTTCCTATGACTCCTGTGAGGAGCTCAGTTCCAATGGCAGACTCAGGTCTTTCTCCAGGTCAGAGAAATTTTCTTTCTTTCTTTCTTTCTTTCTTTTTTTGGTGAGGAAGATTGGCCCTGAGCTAACATCTGTTGCCAATCTTCCTCTTTTTGCTTGAGGAAGATTGTTCCTGAGCTAACATGTGCTGATCTTCCTCTATTTTGTACATGGGATGCCACCACAGCATGACTTGATGAGCAGTGTAGGTCCGTGAACAGGATCCGAACCCATGAACCCCAGGCCGCTGAAGCAGAGCACATGACCTTAGCCACTACACCACTGAGCCAGCCTGAAATTTTCTACTTTCGTTGGTTTAATTCTTGTCTATTCTTTGTTTGTCCCTTTTTCTCTTTCTGGGATTACTGTCCTTCACAAATTAGGTCTTCAGGATGGATCTGTTCTTCACATATCTTTTTGCCCCTGATTTTTATTTCTTTGTATTTCTGCTCTCTTGTCACATTTTTCTCCACTTAGTCTTCTGAGCCACTATTTCAGGTCTCTACAGCAACCATCCCTTTCATCAACTCATCTGATGAGCTTTTCAGTTTGAAAATCATGATTTTAGTTCCGGAAGGTCTTTTTGTGTGTGTGCTTTAATTGAATATCAAGTGCTGTTGTTATTTTCGTTTGCATTTCCCTTTGCCTCCTCCAGCAGCTCTGTTTCATCAACAGCCTCCCCTTCTAAGTGTTTTGCTTGTTCATCTCAGGCTTCTGGTCCTGCCTGTGAGTAGCTTTTTTCCTTTGTCTACCAGATGAGGCTCAGTACCAGCTGTCTGCTGCCTTCAGGTGAGATCAGCAGAGTGGTGATACTGTTGCAGTCTTGGCTCCTGTACTTTGGAGTGGTTCCACGTGGCAGGTTGTCAGTTCCCTGAGACACCAGGAGGACCCCCTGGGCTACCCTAGCTCCAGGCTAGAGCAGCCTCGGCAGGCCTTTTCAGCTTCCCAACCCTTCCTCTGGGCCAGGGAGACAGGAGGCCCCTTCAGAACACTCATGCCAGCTGGAGCTGCCTTCCTCCCAGGGGTTCGTCTCCCTCTGGGCCAAGCTGTGCGCAGGGTTTGAGAACTCTGGTCTTGCTCCAGGCCTCTCTGCTGCTGTTCTCCAGGCTCTCTTCCAATCTTGCATCAGCTTTCTCCCTCTAGCTCCGCAGGCCCTGAGATCTCTCTCACATACTCCAGACCACACCTGTGTGCTGGTCTCAGCGGCTGCCAGGCTCAAGAGAGTAAAGCTGGAGTTGGATTGGGGCTGAGAGTGACAACTCCGCTTGTCAGCAGAGGCACGTCGTCCAAAACTTCTTCCTCAGTTTCTGAATTTTCAACAGTGAATTTTCAGAAACTTCCCAGCAAATTCTGTTTTAAAATTGAGGTTTCTTTGTAGAGCAATTAAGTTCTAGCAGGAAGATAAGATTAATTCTTTGCATTTACTTTTGTATCTTGCTGCCTTCTAGGAGAGGGGTTTTGCTTTAGTTTTGAGAGAATTTCTATTCATTGGGAAGTGTTACTGTGATTTTATAGTAGCTGCGTATAATAACACCACTGGATCAGCCTAACTCATCTAGACTGAAATTACTTCCTTATGGGGTCACTTGCGGATTTCTAGGTTCCACCTATTGCAAAGTAAGAGTTCCAGAAGCTTATGGTGATGACATTCTCTAACCAGAAAAAGGAGGATTTGGCGCAGACTGAGGATCGAAGTGAAGAATTTGGGGATGGCAAGAAGGAGAAGGTTTGAAGTAAATCAGGGACAGGCTCAGTGGTGTTGTGGGACAGTGAGAATGATATCGGATCTTGTTCTACAGAGTTGACAGGGTGCCAAGTGGACCCTGAATCGCCGGGAAATTGGTTGGTCAAGATGTTATCAGATGTCCTTTCAAGTGAGGAGAACCGGAATATGACCTCGTTCATGAATGTTGGCCATTTTTCTTTGAAGACTATGACACATTACAAAGAGTAACTCACAAAGAATTTATAAGATCCTCATCTTTTTCAAAATTTATTAAATATCTGTTGCACACAAAAAATTGTGCCTTGTGCTGTCCCATATATCTCATTTAATCTTCGCCCAACACTCTGTGTTAGGCAGCATTTTTCACAGTTTACATGAAGAATGAGACTGAGAAGCTGAATGACTTATTCAAGGTCTCATGCCAATTAGTGCCTGTAGAAGGTCTTTATGGACTGGCCAGGAGGCCCAACTCAGATGTGAGAGTGTCATTGAAGCACACAGGTTTTTGTCTGGGATTTGCACAGACAGTGCTCAGAGTGAGAAAGAAACAGCAGTAGGATTGCTTTTCTGCACCTGGGGCTGCGTAGTGCTGTCAGCGGGGGGAGCATTTCAGAGGATACTTCTGAATGGGCAGGTGTGTAACCATTGGCCATCTCGTAAGGACAGTCTCTTATGCAGTTGGCGACTGAAATGGGAGCTCAGGTTCTCTGTGGAACAAGGAGGTGTACAAAGAAGAAAATGAAGAAGCAAATACACAGAGCTGTGTGGAGAGAAGGCGCCCAGCCCCGTCTTTGGAGGTGACAGCGGTCTGTGAGACTGTCCTGTTGGTAACGGTGCTGGTGGCCTATTTAAAAAATTAAAACGTAAATAAGATATGATGAGGAAGAAGCAAAATAGACGTAGTAAAAGTAGGAAAGGATTAAATTGAAACTCATCTTGTGTAGAAAAAGTGATTAAAACCAGATAAGGACCTTCATCTGAAAAAAGTTTCAAGCAACTGTCTATTTACCTGTAGCTCTCACGTCATTTTAAAAGGCAAAAAAAAACCACTCATGGAGCACCTGTCACAGTGATGGAGCCAGGATTCTCCAGAGGGTAGGCTCAGGGGTGAGCTTCGGGCAGTTTGCAGTAGTTTATTTACAGTTTATTTTTGGTTTGGTGGGTTGTAGTTTGAAGTCCTAGATGAAAGCCGCACGGGGGGCTTACAGGAAAGCAGTCCCAGCCAAACTGGCCTGGGGGACAAGCAGACAGGGACTTTCCTGCTGTTGATTCAGTGAACAAATTAAATTCGACAAATGTTTAGCAAATATCTACTGTGTCCAGTGCTGACCTCAACATTGTGGGAATAGAAGTGGCAGCCCCGGCCCTTTGCCCTGGAGGCCTGTGAAGTCTTGCAGGTAAGGCCCCCGGGGTGCCCCCATCCTGGTGTCCTTGGGGCTCGCAAATGCAGAATCCTGTGGGTCTGCATGCCAGGCATCTCAGCGGGGGCATGTCCCCATCCACAGCCTGGCCGCTTCCCTGGGGCTTCAGAGCAGAAGCAGGAGGCAGTGTTGTATTTTCTGTCTCACTCCGGCTTGCTGTGTTTGAGGTTCTGGAATGCCTGCTATTTTAAATACTCTGACTCTGCTGGAAGACCACGGGGTAAGAGACGATTTGTCTAGCCCTGTCTTAGAGATGGGATACATAAATGACGGAAGACTAAAGTACCTGACCCCACATCATTCAGGGAGTTGGAGTTAGCGTCCAAGTTCCTGCCTTTTCCCCTAACCGCCTGAGTCAGGTTGAGTTATACTGGAAAATCTGACTTTAAGATTTTTTCGCATGAATCTAGTGCCTATGTGAGAGTTGATATAAGTCTCACAGTCAGTTTTTCCCACTTAGAGAAAAAGACCAATCAGCTTGACATTAATTCCCCCCAATTTTAGAATAGATGGTTTTCTGAGCACTTAGAAAAAAGTGTGTCACTTGCCAGGGTTTGCATGGCTCCCCTAAGTACAACATGTGTCTTCTTTCCTGTGGTCGTTCCACTGGGAGGTCAGGGGAAGGACGCAGCGAGGGGTGGCCGGCACCCAGCCCGTGTGTTGTCTTTCCCTCCACTAGCGCTCCAAGGAGACAGTGCTAATTGTCCCCTCTGCTAGCACACGTCCACGGTTTTCATGAAGCCAGCGCCATGCTTGGTAGCTCCTGTTAGGCTTTGATTTTGCTCGTTAAAGACTGCCTTCTGGGTAAGAAACAGGGTTCTTTCTTTTTACGACTTTTTAAATCCTCGGCCTGTTCAATTTCTAAGATGCCTCGTGTTTAGAAGACGTGGCCCTTGGAATCACTACAGGTAGGCAGCCTTTGACTTGATTAGCCAGTGAATACAGTGCCTAGAAATGGGGATCAGGAGGAATCTGTGTGCTTCTTGCATTTGTGAAGAATACAGGGAGTTAGGAGGCAAGAAAGGGAGAAAGAAGGATCTAGTCGGGCTACTCAGAAACCTGGAACATTGTTTCAAAGAAAGGCAATGTAGAAATTAAACTATTTTTTCTTTGAAAGATGGGACTCATGGACAAGGAAAGAATGGATTTGTTTTTAACGATTTCAAGCAGAATTGAGGCTGTTCCTGCTATTGTTGGAAATAAAATTGGTTAGAAAATGATGTCAGCAGAGAGTGGGGACTGTGAACCAGGAAAATAAATGAGCTCTGAAATCACCTTCTATTTTATAAATATTGTTTCTGGAGCTGAGAAAATTGAGACAGATTATTCCTTTTTCTCTCTCCCAAGCTATGGGTGGAAGAAGCCCTGAGTATCCCATTTGGACCTTGTGAGGAGCATCTCATCTTGTCCTGGCGCGCTAAGTAGCTTTGTCTGCATTTAGACACACTCCATTTCCCTTTCAAGGACCACTATCAGCAGTAGCCAATTACAAACACACCTCATAACACATTATTGAGACACACTGCGCGCAAATAAGCTGGAGAGATGTTTAATGATTGTACTGCCTCGCGTCCATTACAATCTGTCCGCACTGCCGTAGGACGGAGGGGCTAGTTCCTGTATGCGTCGCTGTGTATGTGTGTTTATGTGTATTTCATTTTCACTGCATCCTAATTAGAAGTAATTCGAGCCAAACCAGTTTATACTTTCAAGGAAGGAGAAAGGGCATCATTTCACGTTCTGACAGGCTCCTTTTAAGCCTGAGATTCCTTGCCTTTGGTTTTCTGAAAGTATCAGCACTATTAGCAGCCTGAATTCATCTGAGAACAAGGGTTGATGCATTTTCCGACTCAATAGGTGGCTTCCTTCTGTTATCTGTTTCTTGTGGAGAGGCAAACGGTAGGCAATTTAGAGAAATGTTACTTAGGCAGTAACTTCCTCCACTCTTTCATCTGCTGGCTTGGTTTTGCTGTAAGAGTTTGCTGAATTTTATTTTCTCTGTCATTTGCTATTGCCGTTGGTTTTGAAGTGATGACTGCGTTTTGCCACAGTAACAGCTGCATTCCAGGCCTGAGTGAAGCGATGGCTGATTCACAAAGCACAAGGCCTTCCCATGTGGTGTTAGGGGTATGGGATCTGGGAATGAGATAACAGCCAGGCTCAGGGGGGTAAACCAAAATCTTCACTTGTTGAGGCAGGGAGCCTTTGAGTTTACCAGACTCGCTTTCTCTTCATCATCTGAGGATGCCGAGATGAGGGAGAGGAAGTTACTTTCTCAAGAGTACTCAGTTGGTTTGTGGTGGAACTCATCTGGAACCTGGCCTCTTGGCCCCTAGTCCAAGCTGGCTGTGTTTGCCACTGTAAAATGCAAAGCTCAGTAGGGAGCTGGGAACTGCTGACAGGAGTGCTGGGTGCCTGCTGGACCCTCCAGCCACGAAAACCAGCACAGAGCATGCAAATGATTAACACTTGCAGAGTGCTCATTTGCCAAGGAAACTCTTTCCATTCTGCAGAGCCTTCTGAAAGAGGGCATATGATTTCAAAGGAGTATTGTGTCAAAGGATTGTTTTTATCTTCATTCGTTTGGAAAAGCTGAGAGCCCAATGCTCTTGCTAGTGTTTTTTGCCTGTCTCGAGTTTTCCTCTGGTAGTTGTGGGCCTTCCTTGAAGAGGTAGCAGAGGAAAGAGAGAACTAACCTTTGTGTTTGCCTATAAGTCACCCAGAAACATTTTCAGCTGGATGGAAAACTAGGTTGGGTCTTCTAGAGCCTGTTTGTATAGTTGAGTGGGTGACGTGTCCAGCCTTCTGAACTTGGAAAAATTTACTGTTCACACTTCACTCATATGTTCCTTAGTCCTTGGCAAGCGAATTGCTTTTGAAGAATTTATGTTCCCATCTGCCACTTCTATTAGTTAGGGCGATATTTGTGACTGATGTGGTGATGGCAGAGTCTGGGGGCCTTGGTGATTTGATGTTGCCCATCTGTAGCCTGAAACTTCGGGGTCACGTGGCATCAGAGGCAGGAGTCTGGGTTTGGTATTTCCTGAATCACACTGCCTGGCTGAGGGAGCCTGTGTTTGCTCACAGCCAGGAGGTTGGTGCCAAGTAGTGGCACATTTCTACTGCTACTTTTGCAGCCAGCAAGAGAAATAAGACAGGGCAGCCAGCAAATTGGTATTTTGAAGAATCTGCTACGTCTTTGGGTGTGAGTGTGGGTGGTGTTGGGGAGGTGGTGAGAGTCTGAGGGGTGGGGTATGATTCTCATCCTAAAGAACCAGCTGTTTACTGGCTGGTGGTCTATAGAATAGCAGGTGCTAAGGGAGAACCAGGGTGAGAAGTGAAATGATCAGCACCATGGAAAGCGCTATGTGTCTTGATGTTCAGGAAACTCTTCCCAACAGCACTGAGACTTACCCTATGTCTGTGCATGTCCTCCATACTCTACTTTGCTCTCGTCTTCAGAAGGAGCTAGGAGAAGGATAGCAGTTCCTTCTGCCAATTCTGCTAACAGGGGACTGGGGCTCAAGGGGTGACTGGTTTGAAATGTTGGGGTGAGCCAGTAGGCTCATAGGCAAACGGGGCTTCCAGCGTGACATGGTTGTTTGTGCAAGACAACCTCTTCTGCTTTCTTCTCTTGGATATTACACAAAAGCAACAAGAAGAACAATTAAAAAATAAAACAAACAAAAATGTCGTCTTCATCAGAATGAGAGGTTAGATAGCATCTGTGGAGTTTGAAGAATCCTTGCAAGGGCTGCCATGAGCAGCTGGGATTGGGAGAGGCCACTTGGGGATGTGAAGAGGTTAGATGAGTGGCAGGAGGGCCTCAGGGCAGCAGATGGCAGAGAGTGCCAGCAACGTAAGTGTCCTGGAGGTGTAGGGGCAGCTTGAAGAGACCCAGCTATATCCCTTATTTGCAGACATTGGACAGGGACTGGCATGACCAGAACTGAAGGAAGGTGCCTTCTGAGCCCGTTTTGCTTCAGAGAAGCAGAGGAGGTGGGTTAATGCAAAAGATCCTCCAAAAGACCTATTTGCAGGAAGTAATGTCTGTGAGAGCAGGAAAACGTCCTCTTTCCCTCCCTCCTTCTTTACTTCCTTCCTTAACATTTTTCTTGAGGTATAACATACATACAGTAAAGCACGCAAGTGTTTTTTTTGCTTTACAAACTTTCACATACATGTACACTTGTGTAACCACCACCCCGATCAAGATCGAGAGCATTTCAGCATCCCAGAAGTCTCCCTGTGCCTCCTCCCAGTCATTACCCCTTCCCACAAAGAGATTTTTTGTGTGTGTTTGTGTATTTTGTGTTTTTTGTTTTTGTTTTTGAGGAAGATTAGCCCTGAGCTAACATCTGTGCCCATATTCCTCTACTTTATCTGTGGGACACTTACCACAGCATGGCTTGACAAGTGGCGCTGTAGGTCCACACCCAGGATCTGAACCGATGAACCCTGGGCTGTCGAAGCGGAATGTGTGAACTTAACTGCTGCACCACCAGGCCAGCTCCAAGAGAGCTTTTTTTTTTTTTTTTTTTTAATAATGAAAGGCTATCCTGGTCCCCCTACAAAGCAGAAGCAAGAGTTCTGGAAGGGATGACAAGATGGTAAGAAGTGGAGAAACATGAGCTATCAGAACTCAAGGAGGAAATAGGAGAAAAAAGGCAAATCTATCTCAGAAATGAAGATAAAGTTGGAAGAATCTCAAGGGATAATAGACATTGGGAAATACAGTGTGGAACATAGACAGTAGAAATGAGAAAGGTCAATAAAAAAGAGAAGCATTGATAAAGATTAGAGAGAAAGTGATAGACATGGAAGACAGGCAATGGAAATCCAACCTAAGTGTAATTTTAGTCCTTAAAGGAAAACACAAAATAATTGAATAGAACAAATATTTAAAATATTAATTAGGAAAGCCTTCATGATATAAAGGAAGACTTAAATCTAAATGTTGAAAGAACACAAACTTGAGTGTTGGGGAAAATTACCCAAAACACTTAACACCAAGATATAGCCATGGAAAGTTTTAGGCATTAAAGATAGGGAATAATTTCTCTCCTCCCATCGCCTTTCCCTTTCCTCATCTTCCCCTCCCCTCCACAGCAGGGTAGAGGGTGGATGTGGAGGTCACAGGCACAAAAGGTAGCTAGAATGATTGGGAGATTAGTTACAGGGGGCAAATAGTTTAATTTATTGAGCAAGTAAATAAATATGGAAAGGATAAGAGGACCTATGTTTTTTGCTGTTTGAGAAGAGATTTATAAATATGGAAAGAGGGAAGAGAAGGCTAGAGAGAACCTGGAGGGTTATATTGGAATTAGAAGTATCAGTGTGTATATACACATATATTTCCGGACTCTTTCTGCTGAGATGATCTGGAAGCAGTGGAACTGCATTAGCAGTGTATGCACACTGAATACTCAGATCTTGATTTCTAAATACCGTCCTCCACAAAAAGTTCCTGGGGCTTCTCAGAGAAATGACTGATTTAAGGGTTGGGGCAAAAAAAGGGCAAAAAATGAACCTGAAATACTTGATTTTGCCAGAAAGTCAAGAAAAGATTAGAACATGTAAAAAGGACACAGAAGCCAGCATGAAGGAGTTTCCATTGGCCAAATTGAGGATAATATGAGTGTCAAAATAAATGATGACTATCAGATTACAAGCTATTACATAAAATGTGTCCATGAGTTTATAGTGTTATAAATGAATTAACGAATAAGTCAATCAATAAATATATAGATAAATGGATAAGTAAGTAAGTTGGGGAGAAGGGAAAACTCTTCCTTATGGTAGAGTGCCAACTGATAAATGTAGAAGAAATGATAGAAATAGATATTCACCACTTGGCAACCATTGCAGTGGTACTTGATACAGGCAGGAGTTGTCAGTGGATGCTGAGTCTTGTGAATGGAGGTTTTATAAGGATCAGTATATTGGCACAAGATTGGAATAGCTTTCCACAAAATTTTAGTCAGATACAGTGGAAACATGGTGACTTGTCAGTGGTGAAACCTGGCAGACACAAGCTTGGCCAGATGATCAAAGTTAACATCACTATGGTGGGATGGTTTGACCTAGGGTGACCCTGGATGTGATGTACTGAGAGACAGCATCATTTCTATTGTAGTCCTGCCAAGAATGCATGGCTTGTGTCTGGTCATGAGGAAACATCAGATGGACCCAGATCCTAAGGAATGAAAGGCCTACACCTCTTTGAGACTTTTAAGGACTTGAGAAACAGAGAAAGACTGAGAAACTGTTCCAAATTGGAGGAGACTGATGAGACAAAACAATTAAATGCAATACATTTTGGTGGATAGGATCCTGGACTGGGAAGGGAAAGGAGACATTATTGGGACAGTTGGAGAAATTTGAATGGGTCTGCAGGTCGGGTCTGTGCTGTATCAGTGTTGATTTTTTGACTAGGAGGGTTAGATGGCAGTTATATAGGAAAAGGGTCCCTGTCTTCTCCTATAGTCAGTTCTAATGGAGAAGGGAGACATTCATTGGAATATTTAGAGATGATAGACGACATGTGAAAAGAAAAATATCTCTTTCTTTCTCCAATTGGAGAAAATACAGTGAAATATCATCATCTAGGGAATTTGTGTAGAGGGAGTATAAGAATTTGTACTATTCTTACAGCTTATTCTTAGGCTTGAAATTACTTCAAAATTAATAAAAAGGATCATGAGAAAGAACAATAAATAAAAAGAAAGAAAGAAAGAATTCATTGGGAGTCTGGGCAAAGAAATCCAGGCACAAGGAAGAAAATATCAGGTTGGCGCTGGTTTCCTCTGCAACAACATTCAATGCCCAGAAGACAGTGAAACATCTACAGGATAAGCCAGGAAAGAGAGCCAAAGATTTATATCCATACTAGCCGTCTTTTAAGTATAAAGATAGTGTTGAGTATGTGATAACTCAGGGAATATTGTTCCCAGGAGCCCTTCCTTAGCAAACTGGTAGAGCATGAACTTCAGCCAACGATGAGAAGACTGAGGATGCATGGTGAATGTTTCCAACTGTCAAACTAAACTAAGACTAAAACCAATATCAGGATGTGAGCAACAGAGGAGAATGTAAGTGTTCTGTGTCCTGATGATGTAGAAATGACACAACCAACAAATATTGGAAGAGGAAGGGGAAAAATAGTAAGTCCTCTGAATGTCTCGTTCTGTCTTCTGAATGTCTTGTTCTGTAATAGCAGGGAGTCCAAGGATATAATTTAGAGCTGACACATGAAGTCATATAAGCATAATTATATTTAACAATAAGTGGTAAACATTCAGAAAGATAATATTATTGACTACAATCAGGTGGTGGAAGAGATGCATCATAGCCAGAGTAAGTGGTGCCCAGGGGCTATGTAAAGTGTTTGTCATCTCCCTGTGTACAGCTGACACTGTGTTATTGTCTCCGTGCACTTTCGTAACGCATCCTGGAACATGTGTCTGTGTTTCTTTCCCCACCCCAACTATGCCTTTGCTATGCCTTTGTGGAAAGGAAAGTGAAGGGAAAGAAGAGGAAATATACCAATTTTGTCTTTGCTCGTAGTATAGGATTAATTAATCATATCTAAAGATGTAGGTTAAGATTGTTATATAATGTTGCAGTTATGAATGCAACCACTAGAATAAAAACATGAACCTTCCAAGAAGAATCACAGAGGACAGAATCACACAGTACAATCATAAAAGACCAAAAATAATGCCAAGAAACCAGAAAACATGATATAAAATGAGAACTAGGAACAAAGCCATTTGTCATATTGCTAAGTGTAAATGAGTTTAATTCACCTTTTTAGAAAGATTTTCATATTGGATCCAAAATAACTCAATTCTTTGTTGTTTATAGAGATGCCTCTAAGGGAAAGTGACACAGAAAGGTTGAAAAGGCAGAAATAAGGAGTAAAGGAACACCAGGAAAATGCTTTAATGAAAAGTAATGAAAAGTAAATATAGAAAAAAATGTAGTAATCGCAAGGTTGCATCAGCCAAAGTATAATTCAGGGTAAAATGCATTAAATGAGAGAAAGAAGGGAACTTCATAATGCTAAAATGTACATATCACAATGGAAAAAAACATAGCAAAAATTTTGAAAACGTTCAGCAGATGCAAGGAGGGATAGACCAAAGCACACTAGTAACAGATCACTTTTATTTTCATGTTTCAGTCTTTAGACAACTGGATGAGAATAAAAATCAATATTGAGGACCCAATTAATAAGTAATAAAGTAGATCTGACTGATAAATAGCAAGCCCTGTAGACTAAATGAAGAGAATGCCTCTTTCAGTGGTCCATAAAACATTCACAAATGTTGGCCATCTATTATGGGACAAAGATAGCCTGAGTAAATCCCAAAAGGGAGAAAAAAAATACAAGCAGTATTCTCTGATTGAAAGGTAAAATCAAATCAAAACAAAACACTCAATGCATGACTCAAAGAGGAAAATAAAAACTGAAAGTGCAGATTTTCTGGAAAATGACAATAAAAACACTAAATATCAGAGCAGATGTGATACAGCTAAAGCAGTACTCAGAGGAAAAATGATGGCCTTAACTCTACACAAAAGAACGATGACACATGAATTAATCAACTAAGTCGAGGAGCTATAACAGAATAAAATGGAGTATAACAGAGGGAAAGCAGAAGGAAGAAATAGATAAAAGTAAAAGCTAATGTTAGAAAACGAAACAGTTGAAATCAATTTCAAAGCTGGTTTTGAGGAAAAAAACAGCAATGAAATCGATAACTACCAGTTAACTTAATCAAGAGAATGTGGGAGCGAGTGCAGATACATAAAATAAGATATGATATGTGGGAAATAATGACAGAAACAGGAAATTAAAGGAATCACAAGAGACTACTTTGCTCAATTCTATGCAAATACATTTGAAATCCTGAACGAACTAGATTATTTTCTAAGAAATAAAATTTACTCAACTGATCCCAGGAAAGAATCCAAAATCTCCAAGGCAGACATTTTAAAAAAACAAAAGCAAAAACAAAACTACCCCAAAGAAGAAAGCACCAGTCCAGATAGTTTTACAGGGAAAATTCTGTCACTTACAAGGGACAGACAATTCCAATATGTTCCCATAGAAATAGTTACCAAAAGCTGACTAAGAAGGCACAAATAGAAAACTAAAGACTAATCCCACTTATGCATAGCTATTCAAAAATCCTGAAAAATTAGGAAAATAATTTCAGCAATACGTTTGGAGACTGATGCATCATAATCAAGAGGGTTTTATTCCTGGAATGCTGGTATAGTTCTACACTAGTGAACATCATCAGGAAAATGATGTGATTATTTTCATAGATGCTGAAAAGGCCTTTCAGAAACTTCAATGATCATTTTTTTTTTTTTTTAATTTTTTTTGAGGAAGACTAGCCCTGAGCTAACATCTGCTGCCAATCCTCCTCTTTTTGCTGAGGAAGACTGGCCCTGAGCTAACATCCATGCCCATCTTCCTCTACTTTATATGTGGGATGCCTGACACAGCATGTCTTTCCAAGCGCTGCCATGTCCACACCCAGGATCCAAACTGGTGAACCCCGGTCCACTGAAGTGGAATGTGCGAACTTAACTGCTGCCACTGGGCCAGCCCCATCATCGTGTTTTATTTTTTAAAATAGAAGAAAACAGGAACCTCTAGATACTTTCTTAACGTGTGAAAAATACATCTATCTCAGACAAAAAGCCACCATCATGCTTAATGGGGGAACGTTAAAGGAATTCTCACTAAAGAACAAGGGTCTACACTATTGGTACTATTATTCCTCATTGTACTGGTGATAGTTACCAATGCAATTAAACAAGAGAAGAAAATTAGAAGAGAGAAATGGAGAGGTGGTGATGGTCACTAGCTGCAGCTATTGTACTTGTATGGTTGAAGAACATAAGAGAAATCACTGGAAAACTATTTCAGACAATCAAAGAATCCCGTAAAGTAACAATGTACAAAAATTAGTAAACAGAAATCAATACCTTTCTTATAAACAGACATTGAACAGGATATACACAGGAGGAAAAGCCCTCAGTTACAATAACAACAAAAAATATAAATAAACTAATAATAAACTTAGTGAAAAGATATATAAGATATAAAAGAGGATTTAAAAACACTACTGAAGGATACAAAAGGAGCTTTGAGCGAATGGAGAGACATGCAATGTTCATGGACAGAAAAACAATAGATGTCTTTCTCTTTAATTTATAAATTTGATACATTCTAAATAAAAGTACCAGTAGGTCCTTTTGTAAAAAATTAGGTAATTTTGTTTTAAAGTTCACATAGAAAAATAAAGAATAGTCAGGAAAATTCTGAAAAAGAAAAATAATGTGGGAGGACTGGTCCTACTAGATATTAGAACTTACTATAGTGCCTCATTAATTAAAACTGAGTGTTATAGGCACATGCAGAGAGTTAAAAAGAACAGTTAATAGTTAGAAGTATAGTCAAGCAATAGACTCCAATGCATATAATCATTTAGTATTTGTTAAAGGTGACATCTCAAATCACTGGAGGAAAAATTTAAATACGTGCTATTGGGATAACTGGTAGCCCAATGGGAGACAAATGAAAGTGGATCCATACCTCACACTGTCTATACACCAGCATAAAATGCAAAAAGAAAATAAGATTTAAATGTAAAAACAAAACTATAAACGTGCCAGAAGAAAATACAGATGAGGGTTCTCTAACCAAGATTTAAATCCAGAAGCCAGAAAAGAAAAATCTGATATACTTGACTAGATAAAAATCGCAAGAAAAAAACCCCAGCAAAATCACCCAAATAGCAAAAAGAATCTACATACAGTAAACTGAAGAGACAAATGTCAAAGGACTTGTCACCTTAATAGATAAAGAGCTCCAAAGAGTCAATAAGAGAAAGAATTTCACACCCAACGGAAAAAATAGGCAAAGGATATAACCAGGTAATTCACAGAAAAAGAAATATAAATAGTCCTAAATGTGTTAAAAGATATGCTCAACCTTACCTCATAAAAAAATCACATTAAAACTATGTATGTGCATTCATTTTTAAAAAGAGCTTATTATACTGACAGGATTCGGACATATTGACTTGTATATTTATGTCACAAGATGATGCACACCCCCACATCCCCTACTTACAGAAAAGGGTACAAATGCTTCTACTCCAAACAAATGCAATTTGCCAAAGCCTTTCCCCCCTTAATAAGCCGTGAAGGAGAGAGGCAGAGCTCCTCGGCATCCACGGTGAGTTTTTCAGGTAAAATCAGCATCATCTCGAATCGCTAACTTTTATTAGGCCCTGGAGTGTTTGTTTGCAGAATGCAGTGCATTTGCTGAGTGTGCATTTTGCATCTCCCCTGACAATTTGGTATGGATCTGAATCAAGTGATAGATGCTTGTTTTGCAGCTTCTTAATAGAGACATACCATGGTGATTGATACCAGCTTGAGATGACTCAGTTCCCAATTATAATGTAAGTCTGAACAGCTCTGACCATATAGAGCACAGGACATAAAATGGTGGAAGTGGAAGGGATCATTGAGATTAACTCGTGAAAGCACCCCATTTCACTGGTGAGGAAATATTCCAACCCAAGTGGAAGGTACTCGGCTAGTCAGTGCTGATCAAGAACTAGAACCTGAGGTGCCGAGCTGGAACGTGCCAGCTCAGGGTTTTTTCCCATTGCCCATTTCCCATAATCACAAAGGTCTTGGCCCCGGCAGTACAGTGTTACACTGTGGACAGTATTAGGGAGGCTCAGTATTGAGGGGTGAGTGCCACCTGTGTTAGGATGCTTGCGTGTGAACGACAGGAAACCCTTTTCAAATGGGCTTAAACAAAAGAAGAATTGCTAACATAACTGAAAAGTCTACATAACACCCTTCGTCCCTGTCTATAACAAAGACCCTATTTTATTTTCTCTTAGCCCAAAACACTCTTGAAAATTCTTTTGTTGTTTTTTTTCTGCTCATGTGTTTATTTGGTAGCTCCATGACAGCAGAGCCTCGTCTGGCTTGTCTTCTCTGATATCTCCCATGCCTAAAGCACGTATTATGTGCTCGATAACTACTTGTAGAAGGAGTTAATTCGCCGCCCTTGGAGTGGAGAGTGGAGGATGGAGCAAGCACATGGTCTGAGAGTGGAGAGAAAGATTGTCCCCAAAGACATTGATGTGACAATGGACACTAGGGGCCAAAAGAGAACAAAGGCCTGCTGCACCTCAAAGGCTTTCGGGTAATCTTTCTCTTGCCTCTCCTTGTTTCCTAGAAAACGTCTTCACTGTCATGTTTCCCTTCCATTGGACTCGACTCAGGAGCATGGGGGGAAGCTTCCGTAACTGTGGTTTGTTATACGGTCTCACTCAAGCGGGAGGGCCTTGAGAACACCCAGCACTGCACAGAGTGCGTGAGACTCTCCCCCAGTCCTTCCCCAGCTAGAGGCTCATAACTATTTCTCCTTGGTTTAGAACAAGTACTATGCTGATGAGATGTAGTCTGACGGCAAGAACGGAGGAACATGGTTTTAGGAAGATACTTCAGTTGCACATGACCAGAGGACAGGAATCCAAAGTGGGGCACCCGGAGTCCTGAGTGATCTTTAGAGGCCAGTGTCTGCCATCACCACATCTCTCCACTTAGATCATGCTGTATTTTGGCTGAATGGTGGTGGTGGTGGTGCTGGTAGTTACTAGCTTCCCTTTGTGTACACTTCCATGGTATTCAGAACAGGTTTTTACTGTAGGGCTTATGGTATCAGAAGACTCGAATTTGAAACCAGGACTGTCATTTGTTAATTGTGTGATCTTGGGTGAATCATTTAACTTCTTACTCTCAGATTACGCTTCTACAAAGTGGGGATAATAGCAGTATCTTCCCTTATATATTGATGGGAAGATTAATATAGTATTGATGCGAAGATTAAGACAAATCATAGACAAGTGCTTCGAAAACTAATGCATAAGGCAGAAGCTAATCTATTATTGATTAATTGTTTTATCCCCATAAAGTTATAACTCTTAAAGATCTTCTTAGACTTATGCCCTTGATTTTAGAGGAGGAAACCAAAATGACAAGAGGCTTGGCCAGGGTTCTTTGCTTAGCTAGTAAAGGAAATTCTTTCCCGGCCACTCTGAGACAGGTACTGTGGTAGGTAAAATAAGGCCCCTCACCCCCAATTCCAAGTCCTAATTCCTGGAAACTGTGAGTATGTTAGGTTACAAGACAAAGGGGAATTAAGTTGCTAATCAGTTGACCATAAAGAGATTATCTTGGATTACTCAAGTGAGTCCCTTGTAATTACAAGAGTCCTTAAAAGTAGAAGGAGGCAGAAGAGGAGGTCAGAGTGATTCTGGGTGAAAGGACTCTGACAGCAGCATTGCTGGCTTTGAAAATGGAGATGGAGGAAAAGAGAACACAAGCCAAGGAATAGAGGTGGGCTCTAGAAGGTGGAAAAGGGGAGGAAACCTGTTCTCCCCGAGAGCCTGCAGAAGGAACGCACCCTTGCCGACACCTTGATTCTAGCTCCCTGAGACTCCTGTTGGACTTCTGGCCTGCAAAACTGTAGGATAATAAACTTATGTGGTTTCAAGCCAGTAAGTTTGTGGTAATTTGTTACAGCAGCCATAGAAAATGAATACAGGTGCCATTTCTTGCATTTTATAGATGAGAAAACTAGGCACAGAAAGGTAGAGAAACTTTTCCTAAGTCATAAGTCTCAGCTACTTTGGGAACTTTTTCCAGAGAAAGGAGGTGATGTGTCGAATATATCCAACAACTACTATGGGAGATAGCCTGGAAAAGATGAGGATATTAAATAGCTGGTCTTGGAAATAAATTTCCTCTCTTTTTAGCTAGTCTGCATTCTGCCCACGGAGAGTCAAGAGTTGTAAAATTTATTTTTTGATGACCTGGTGTAATCATTACTTGTCCTGATGAGTAGGTAGGTTGACTTTTTCGGGACCAAAGAACGTCTTAGTGGGAAAGTAGAACGTAGGAAGTTGAGGCAGAGACCATTTTTGTATAAATGTAAGTAGAGACTTTGGCATATGCACTTTTTTAGGATGATTTCCCCCGGGTCCCAATTAGCTCTAGGCTTCATGCAGAAGCTATGCTGGTCAGATACTTAGCTTGTAATTTTCTGTTTTGGGGATAATGCCCCTGTGTTAGCACATCTCAAGAAAGGTTGAAATTCATAGACTCTGGGAGCTAGGTGGTAGCCTAGTGGTCACCCCACCTCGTATTTGTGTTGGTGACATTAAGCTATCCCACCACAAATCTGCACCAGGATGTAGTCCACCAGGATGTCGTCATCTCTAGGTTTTGCCACCTCTCTTACTGTTCCCATTCCCATTGTTGCTTTTATGACTCACCTCTGCTTTTGGTACCTCTTTAACTCAGCACATTATTTGCACTCTTAGTGACTCAGCTAGAATGTGCTCACTGATTCCATCCTGGACTTGACATTTGCCTGGGGTTCTTTTTTATCAGCTCCTGGCTTCCTTCTCATTTTGATCTTGACAATCCTACCTTGTGGCTCTGGCCTCTTTCCCAGTCCAATCTGCTCTTTGGACAGATGAGCCACAAAGGCCAGAGAGGAGAAATGACCTCCATGGGGCTCAATGTCATTAGGCAGAAATAGAACCAGAGGCCAGTTCCTCCTACTCCATTCCTTGCCCTCCATCCAGCACACCCCCTCCAGTGAGTCTCTGTAGGGGGCATTGTTCCTGAACCAAATGCAGTCTGTGCCTTCCAGTCTCAAGAGCAGCCTCACATTCTTTGGGAAAATTAATTAATCATGAACTGGCATTCTCCATAAGCCAAAAGAAAAGAGCAGAGAAGAAACTGAGAGACACCTGGGGAAGGGTGAAGTCTGGGATGTGGAATAAAATGGATCAAAGGACCGAGGCCATCCTACTGCCAGAGCAAAGAGAGTGATGGAGGGCAGCTAGCCACATATTGCCCTTGTCTAGTTTCTATGGCTCTCTGATGATACACATAGCTGTGGTCTTCAAATGGGGCAAGGTCCAAACTTATGGCTGGGGTCGATCTTATTGCACCAAAACAAATGTGAATGACCTGGATTCAGTGGGTTTCCAGCTAATCAACATGCTTGAGAGGAGCCTCCCAATCCTTCTCAGGGCAGTTCAGTCTAGGACTTGGAATCTGAGCTCTGCTATTCTGTGCTCACGGATGTTTTTCTTTATAGGAGGCTGTAAGTCTGCAAAAGTGTTTTTCAGTCCATTTGCATTCAACACCTGGTGGATGCTACAGAAATAAAGTGATGTATACATGATAGATAATAAGAAACGTAGCGCTTGTCATTTGTTAACGGTGCTGTTCATTATTCTTTGCAGCAGAGTAGTGTGATGGATTCATGTTATCCTCTTCCTAAAGAGGAGAGACACAAGCATGGTGTGTGGGAATTGACAGACCACATCTGTGGTCCCTGGTCAGGATGTGCAGCCCCAGACTCCTCAGGCACTGCTTCTACAGGTGGCATGGCCTCTTCTCCCGTTTGGCTAAAGGGATCTTAGATCCCCAGTACTGGGAGAGACTGGATAGGCTGTCAAGGTTTGAGTCTCCTTTTCCCAAAACTACATTTCTTAAAGTCATTTGAGCTGTAAGTCAGAGAATCCATCTCAGGCTGGCTTCTGCAGAGTGAGACTCATGTAGTGATCCAGAAGGGTGATGGTGGAACCCAGGCCTCATTGAAGAGTTCGGAGCCTGGGACCGCAAGACTGTTGGGAGCTCCAGGAGAACTCTTTCTCCATCTCATTCATCTCCTCCTCTCCATATATCTGCTATATTCTTCTTTCCTAGCAGACCAACCTTCTCTGCTCCTCATCCCACATGCTGGGTGGAAAGGTTACACTCCTAGTCACACAGAGCACCCTTGTCCTCTCTCTTGTCCCCACCCTGATCTGCTCTCAGGTTCTAAGGTAAGCAACCCCAGTGGGCCCAGCCCCAGACAGGAGCTGCTCCTGGTCCAATAAACCATGGTTAAATCACATACCAACCTGGCTTCCAGGAACATCCTACCCTGTGGATGCTTGTGTTGTAGTTAAGGAGGTCTTTGCAAGATGAGTAGTATTCTAAGACATGGCCAGACACTGGTCCTTGATGACTACATTTCATATTCACGATGTTGAACATTCATTGCTTTGAATATATGTGGTGATGGGGAACTCACTGCCTGAGACAGCTCAGCCAGCCAGGACGCTTCTTTATCTTGAGCTGAAACGGGTCTTCAGTCCTAAGCCTACTCCTTGCAGCCACAGAGAAGGATCCTTATTTTCCTTCTTCATGACAGCTCTTTGGATAATTGAAGGCACCTCCTTAATTATCTTTAACCATTCTTCCTGTGGCTCATGTCTGAGTCCCAGCACATTCCTGGTTGCCCTCTTGAATAGGACCCCTTTGTCTCTGTCTCTCTTAAAGTGGAATTCCCAAAACCGAATCTTGACTCATTCTAGATCTTTTTCTGTGAGTAGCCTGAGGGCAAGTAGAAAGACGGTCTGTATCAGGAGTTGGCAAACTTTTTCATAAAAAAAAAAAAACAATTAGTAAATAATTGGGCCTTATAGGCCATAGGTTCTCTGTTGCAGCTACTTAGCTCTGCTGGTGTAGCATGAAAGCAGCCACAGACACTTGTAAACAAGTAAACATGGCTGCGTTTCCATAAATCTTTATTTATGGACACTGTAATTTGAATTTTATGTAATTTTCATGGATCACAAAATACTCTTCTTTTGACTTTTTTCCCAACCATTTAAAAATGTAAAAACTATTGTTAGCTCACCTGTCATACAAAAATAGGTGGTGGGTCAGATTTGGGCAGTGGGTTGTAGTTTGCTAACCTCTGGTCTGTATTCTGTAATTAAGGGCACTGAGCACCTCCTCAGTCAAAACAAATACAATTCCTTTTGCCCATGCCTGAAATACCACCACTGCTGAAGAAGAAAAACATTGCTCTCCACAGAAGACGGCAAGGGAGGTCAAATAGTCTGTGACAAAGTGAAAATAATTTTGGGAAAGATAATATAGCCTGTATAACTTTAGTATGAATTAGTACTAATGACTTACCTTTGTAAAACACTCACCAGTTTATAAAACATGCATTTTTTAATTCAGTCCTTACAGTACCTATGAGGTAGATATTTTAATATCTACCTTCAGAGATGAGGAGGAAGTCCCTTAAAGAGGAAGTGACTGCCTCAGCCTCCACAGTTCAGGCAGAGTTGAGGCTTATCCCAGATGGGTCAAGTTCTCTCTGCCTACCTATGTTGTTAGAGTGAAACAAACCATTTACTGAGCATTCACTTGTGCCTAGCACACCTGCTAGAGGAGAAAATACAAGTGAGCAAGATATATCTCCAGACTAGAGAGTTCAGAGTCTAGTGAGAGAAATACCTAATGTCATTGTCAGTGCTTGGCTAGACGGGGAGAGTAGGGTGCTCCTGGAAGCTCAGAAAAGGGGACCCTCACCCAGGCCTGCCGTGGACTGGAGGGCTTCTTGAGGGACACTGTGCTCCAACAGAGGAGGAGGGGTGGGTTGGCTTCATCATTCTGGCCTCTGGAAATGCTGATCACCAACTTGGGAGGGTGGATCAGGGCCCCTGAGGGGATGGAAGGTGAGTGCCCTCACCTGCCTCACAAGTTTGCCTGTGGCAGCCCTGTTGCCAAGCAAGTGTTCTCTGGACCAGTCCCGCTTTCTTCACATATAACTGGTGGATGTTGAAGATGGCAGTGCAGGACCTTCTGAAACTGTCAGGTTCCTTGAACTAAGACTTCAAGGTACACTCAGCCTCCCTGGCTTAGGCTGGGAAGACCCTCGGGAGCTCCCTCCCTCTGCTCTGTTTCAGGTATCAATAAGATCCACATAGCTGGGATGGAGGGAGCATGCTGGCTGCTTGTTATTTCTGGGACCCCTTGCGTGAAATACAGGTTCCCTAGCATCACCTGTCAGATCTGGCGTTTTTTGTTTCATTAAAAATAAAATGGAAAGCCCTCTAAGCAATGGCATTAAAGAACATCTGGAAAATAACCCTTCTGTTTTCCCAGGGAAGATGTCAGTGCATCCACGCCAGGATTGATGAAAGAATTTTTGAAGCAGTCAAGAAAAGGAAACAGATCAGGCTTCAGGGAAGTTGGCATAATAAGTGAGAAAAAAATAACCACAAACCAGAAGAACATGTCTGTCTCCAAAAACAATAGTTCTGATGGCTAACTCTTAACAGCTGGTCTTGCCTGATTTGTTTTGGTCCAAGTTGGCTATTCTAGAAGAGGCAACAGTGACAGACAAATACTTTTTCTTCTTGAGGCAGTTAACAAATAATTATTAAGCCTCCTCAGCATGACCGTCACTATGTCATTGGTATTGTGGGGGATTCAAAAGATGCAGACAGCATGGCCCCCATGTCTCATCAATCTCAAGTCCAGCAGAGGGAAGGGATGCGTAAGTCCTGCATCAAACAAGGAGAAGGCTAATCAAGTATTGGACTGAGGTCGAGATTACAGTCGCTTAGGAAAAGGGAGGGGTCATGGTAGGCATGGGTAGTTAGCAAAGACTTTCAAGGAGAAAGCAGGCGTATTAGAATTTAAATCAGTGGAGAAAATTAGAAAGACGTTTAAGGAAGGGCAGACAGCTGGCAAAAAGGCACCCCTTCACCACCACCAATGACCTCGATGACCTTGCCTCATCATTCCTTGAGAAGTTCGAGTCCATCCAATCTAAACTCCTCATCTTTCCTCTACCAGACTTTTAAACTTACTTCTGGCATCTACACCCACCTTGTCCCCTCTTGTTACAGGGGAGGATGCACCCCCTCATCTTATCTACGGCCAACTCCCCTACTTGTCCTCAGGATCCCGTCGCCCCTTGCTCTTCACATAGATGTTGCCCTTCTAAAACCATCTCGTCTCTCCCAGGCATCGCAATCCTCTTTCATGTCAGTAGATCATTTTCCCATTTGTATACAAACATAATTGTATCTTAAAAATAACCTTATCTGACTACACATTCCCCCTTGTATTCGTCCATTGTATCCATAATAATGCTGCATAACACACAACCACAGCATCTCAGGGGCATACAACAAACATTTGTGTTTTTGCTCATAGGCCTGTGGGTTGGCTAGGGTTCTGCAGATTTAAGCTGGGCTCTAAGTTGTACGTTGTGTTCTAGCCTAGCCACATGTCATTCATCTTCCTCATCTGCAGGCTACCCAAGGAATGTTCTTCTCCTGGAGAAAGGCAGGAGCCAAAGAGAGCAAGCCCATTGAGGCCAGCTCATTTCAAGCCCTTGTTCAGGGCGTATCTGCACATCTCATGGCCAGATCAGGTCAGATGTCCAAGTCCAACATCAGTGGGGTGAGAAATACACCCCTCTCGTGGAGATTGAGGGAGAGGGAGTGAATACTTGCTGAGCAATAATACACCATATTCGTCCATCTTCAGTGCTGCTCTGTTTATCTTGATAGTCAGACTTCTAGATGGGGTTGACTACACATAATGTCCCCAATTCCTCACCTCTCATTCTCTCTTCATCTCACTCCAGTGGTTTCTGCTACAACTACTCTACCCAGGCCACTCTTGTCCAGGTCACCAACATCATCCATATTGTTGAAGGCAATGGATGTGCTTCCGTCCACATCTTACTTTCTCCATTTCTCAGGATCATTGCACCCAGTAGGCCACTTCTGCCTTCTGGAATTCCTTTCTGTCTTGGATTTTACGACTTCACCTGCTCCTGGTTTTCCCCCCTCCTCTTGGACTGCTCCTCCCCATCTCTTTCTTCTCCTCTCCTCCGGCTCAGTGGAGGTGTTCCTCAGGACTTGGTCTAGAACTCACCTTCTTTTCTCTTCTTTCTCTAAACCCCATCGCTGTTGGCAGGGTTTGAAATATCTTCTCTATGTTGATGAATCCTGAGTGTACGTCTCTAGCACAGGGATCTGAGTTTTAGCCTCCTCTTCTATTCAGCTGTCTTCACATTGCCATTTGGATGCCATAACCCCAAACTGAATACAGCCGAATGAAATCACTTTTCCCTCTATAAGTTACCCCTCTATGTCCCCACCCTCAGCCGTAAAGGTCCTAAACAGACTAGGTTGGTACCTGCCTCAGAGCCTTTTGAAGCCTGTTTCTTCTGCCTAGAATGCTTTCTGCCCTCCTGCTCCCCACCACACGCCTTTCCATGGCTGATATCTTCTTGTACTGTAGGTCATACGGTCAAATGTTACTACGCTGAAGAAGCCTTCCTGAACCATTCTCCCTAACGGAGGCCACACTCTCCATGCTGCCTCGTTTTTCATGTCAGTCTTCTGTCTCCTACCAGTTATGCTAAGTGGTCATTCTTTTATTTGTTCTCTTGGATGTTTTCTGTCTCCCTAACTAAGAGATATAGGCACTTCCCATGGCTCCTAGCAGGCACTCGGTAAATATTTGTTGAATGAATGACCTTGAAATGCCCTTGGAGATTGTCTAGTCAACTGTTTGCCAGCCTACAGGCTGCAGACCCCTGGGGGACTGTGGAATTATTACCCCGGGTCCAAGACTCCATAGTGCACCAATCATTGCTTCACTATTGGAGAACTAAATAATAAATCTCACTCATAATGGTACTACTGTTTTTCATGTGATGGTGTTGTAATGAATAAAATACAAATTCATTTGAAGGTATTGCTAAATTCATAGGCCTTTTAATCTCACCTACTAACATAATTCATATAACTTCTATCTTTATAGCTGTAAACACAGCTCCAGAGGGATGAAGGTACTTGTTCAAGGTCAGAATCTTCAGCAGTAGAAAGGCCTGGAGGGGGTTGGAAAGGAAAGGTCAGGGGCCTGGAGAGCTATACAGCCTGGTGATTTAGAGCACAGTGGGAGGCAGACGCACTGAAGGTGCCTGCTTCTGCGGGGCCGTCCCACGTCCATGGGCCTGAGCTGATTTGTGGGGTTAAAAGGCTGTGACTTGGAGGCTAGTAGCAGGTGTAAGAGCTGAAGAGCTAGCAGTTCTGTGTAGCCTGTAATAGAATGTGCCCCCAGTCCAGACATCTTGGGATGTAGTGAGACCTTATGGCCAGGGTTGGGGGTGACGGTGGCAGAGCAAGTGTCACACGTGGGCAGAACTGAGCATTTCAGTTAGAGAAGCATCAAGAGAGCACAAGAGAGAGTGGTGCCAGCCCGGTGGCATAGTGGTTAAGTTTGGTGCACTCCACTTTGGCAAGCCGGGTTCATAGGTTCGGATCCTGGACATGGACATACACTACTTATCAAGTCATGCTGTGGTGGCATCCCACAGACAAAATGGAGGGGGACTGGCATGGATGTTAGCTCAGGGACAATCTTCCTCTAGCAAAAAGGGAAGATTGGCAACAGATGTTAGCTCAGGGCCAATCCTTCTCCCCCCCAAATAAAAGAGAGCACAAGAGAGCTGAGGGGTGACGGAAAGGGAATGGAGTGACTTCTAACGAGCCCCTAGAAGGAGGGCAGTGATGACAGGCAGGGAGAACGGGAAAGTGTACAGAGGTGGCGGGAGCCAGTGTGGACATGGGTCTTCCGGGTGAGTACTTCGGTGCCCAGGCCAGGGAGCTGCAGAAGCTGGCTTCCCCACCTCCGCGAGTGTGCCTTCTGCCCCATTCCCTGCTGCCTTTCTGTGGTTAAGGCTCCCTCATCATCATCTCTTGGCTTGGAGTTGAACTCAATTGTGGCTGTTCTTGGAGCATCTTTTTGAGGCCGTGAAGGTCCTACTTGAGCACTGGCTCCTCTTTCTCTCTGGAAGCCATTCTGATGGTCCTGATGGCCTTGGAGTGCCCTGATGTTCCTAGTAGTAAATGTGCCTAGGAGATCCTGGCCTGCCTTTCTGGATACCTGGAAGACGAGAAGAAATGAATGGAGACTCCATGTCAAGGCTCCTCGTTAGACCAGTCAGTCTGGTGTGGTTACATGCATGACTAGGGGAGTAGGATAGCTTCTGTTTGGCTTGTGAGCCTGGCACCCTGGCAGGTTAGCAAATGTTTGCTCCAAATAACATTTCCCATGTAGGGAGGACTACACTGTACCCCATGCAATGCTTATACTAAGCGTGTCACACATACTGTCTTTAACACTCACACCAACTATGGGTGAGCCTGGTTATGGATGGAGAGACTGAGCTTCAGGGAGGTTAAGTAACTTGCTTAAGGCTGCTTAGTTACCAAGGAGCAGAGCCAATATTCCAATCCTGATGTGTGGGGTGTCCGAATTCATGCCTCTCCTTCACTGCCCGACCTCAGCGTGTCTCCAAGGAGGATGCCCCTCGCCCCCATGACCCAGGCAAGCCAAACATCAGGTCAGAGCATTGAAGTTCTTAAGAAACGTGGATGAGCCGGATGCATCAACAACGGGGCTTCAAATGCCACACTGAACAGCTAGCCAAAGAAGACTCTTCTTCTTGCCTTGAGGTTCCTGGTTTCTTGCATCAGCCATCATCAGTTCAGTGCATGTTCCCAACCCCTGTCCTGACCCACTTCTTCAGGGTTCCAGAATCAACTGCTTCAGCTTCAGCCAACACGCCAAACCACCTAAGTAGCTTCCTTGTCTTGAACTGCTCAACTCTCTTAGCCTTAGATTCCATCTCTCTGAGAATGTTTCCTTATTAAAAAAAATGGGGCATAATAATGCTTATTTTGGAGTTTTATGTTGAAGATTAAATGAGGGCAAAATCTGAGAAAGTGACTTGCACCGTGGCTGCTCCCAGTGCCCGATCAGCATGTGTTAGCTAAGGCTGAATTTGGAGGGTGATAAACATGCAGGTTCTGACCCTGAATTCAGTGCACTTCCTCCCTACTATGGTATGTGTCTGCAGCTTCTAGAAACCCTGTTCCTAAATCCATCCCTAAATCCTCAGGGAACCGAGGGGTCCCTGGCAGCTTCCCCCAACAACATCCTCTCACCAAGAGTTCTCTGGGCCCTCCTTGCATCCACTGTTTTAAGATTCAGCAGCAGCAGGTGAGGGAATAAGAACCCAAGGGTGTGTAATTGTCCTTTCCTTGGGTCTCGCTTGGGGTCCGGTGACAGGGTCATAGGGAAGGCCGTGGGCCCCAGCCACCTAACATGGGGGAGCAGGGCCTGCCCGCTGAACTGTAGCTCCCTGAGAGTAACTCCCAGACAAGCTTCCAGGCCTTTCCATAGAGACACATCCAAGGAGGCAGCTCATCGGAATCCCAGCCCCACCGCTCAGCTTATTCAGATGCCCTGCATGTGGGTGGAGTGCCTACCACCTGCCAGGCTTGTGCAGTGAGGCACTGGGTAGAGGTTAAAACCTGGTGAAGGGTGGGGAGACCAGCTGAAACTCAGTGATCCCAGGCACAGCCAAAGCCTTCTCCCTCACCCTCCCCCCACCCTCGGTTCTGTTTTATTTAACTGGAACCGACGGGAAGAAATGATTAGACTGGGCAGCTCATTAACGATCATCGATTCACTATGTTCCCTTCACCAGGTGCCTTGAAGGGAAAAGCCAGACCATGATCCTCAAATAAGAAAACTCAGTCTAAGCCCCAGGAAGATGTGGTACCTGGCTCCCGACTCTCCCTCCCTCTGTTACCCGCAGTGAAAGGCTCTTGAGCCCACCTGTAGCTTCTGTCCCATCCCAGGCTCTGTGATCATTCTGGACACAGTGCAGGGAGAGAAGGACCAACCATCCTGGTTTGGCTGGCTCTTCCTAGTTTTAGCACCGAATGTCCCACATCTTGGGAAACCCGTTAGTCCTGGGCAAACTGGACAGTTGGTTACACTAGCTGAGAACATTCATCATCATCATCATCATCATCAGTAATAACTAATATTGGGCACTTCCCATGTACCAGGTTGACCGGTGCCACACATTCTAAGTCTTTGGGAGGTCAATAATCCCCTTCAGGAAGCTGAGACAGGTTACAATTGATTCGTCTGGTCAACTCCTGCACGACTCTATTTCCCTGACCTTCTAACTCATATTTTCAGCATCAGGTCCGCCTCCTGCAGGGCTCCTTTAATCCTCTGGTTCTAAAAGCTGGTTTCCTCCAAGCCTCTGGTTGTCCTGATCTCTGGCTCTCAGCCTCTCCTGGGGCCGAGACCTGCTGAGTACTACAATACCCTGTGACCAAGGTCAGCCTTCTTCCTGACCTCTGTCTCAGAATTCTACAAAAGCCTGGAGTGCCGCGCTTGAACTTCTATTGTTGAGGCTTGGCCTTCACACCTGCACTCTTCATCCCACACAGCTGCCTGGACCCATGCCTGCTGGGTCACTTAGTACTCATAGTTGATGCTTGGTTGTGCTAACTGGGATTATCTGCAACTGGTGTAAGTTTGCAGAAGCCTCTGTTAATGTGGCCTGGGAACCCAGCCCTTTCATATCAATCTGAGCATCCTATAACTAGGGAGACAAATAGACCACTGAAAATAACATCATACACTCCAAAGGCATTATAAATGACTTTGGATAGGGTGGGCTCCATTAAAATCAAATTGTTTCAAATCATGATTTGAATCACTAGTCAGGAAGAGTCGATTAAATCAATATTTTCCCTTCAAAAATGCATTCGTTTTTGATATAATTTTAATGCACAGTCTTCACAACTCTGACAGAGATAGATGTGGTTTTCATTTTTAGAAGTTACATACCATGCATTTTTAAGCCGTGATTTATTTTGACATTTCATTGAATCAATTTTGCAGCCACGTCTGTCTTGAGTGATGACTTGGTTATTTTATTTACCAAAGCTAATCAAACAAATGTGTATAATTTTCCCAACAAAATAAGCATGTGCACTTTTGAATGTTTAACTGTTTTTTGTTGTAAATGTAAAAATGTGTTTTTGCTGAGACGAATTAGACTGTTTTGGACAGATCCAACCCAAAACACTTATAATATTACATTTTGGAGTTAACTCAGTCTTTACCTTTCCTTTCTGCCTATTTACATATTAGAAAAGAAAGGTAAGCTTTTCTACTTATGTAATTCCCAAAGGATGTTTAAATTTAGACTGAATTAGTCTTCTTTGGAAGACAGTCTTGTATGTGTAGAGAAGAAATAGCTGTGATCACACAAACTTGATACTCCTTCGTCATTGTTGAGAAGCCATGTGCTTGACTTCTGCCAGCTGTCGGGTGACCTTCATAAAGCCTTATCAGCATCATTTGTAATGAATTGATCTTTACCTATCTGAAACAGATTCTTTTCATGGGGATCAGTGGATGTGATTTTAAGAAAGTATTTTCACAACAACAAAACATTTTAAGACACACATTTGGAATCAGATGCAGTCTGAGATGGGGCTGTCTTATGGAAAGGCTACTTTTCTTCCCTTTTGTCAGCTGCAGAATGGACCCCATACGGTGTTAGAGGTCCAAATAACTTACTTGGGTTTATGGGTTTACCTCTATCTTTTCTGATCCTGTTTCTGGCTTCAACTGTGGCATCATCTCTTAGAACACAGCCACATACTTTCTCTGCCTGCTGGGAAATCAAGTGTCTGTCGATAGATGAATGGATAAAGAAGATGTGGTGTAATGAAATATTATGCAGCTATAAAAAAGAAGGAAATCCTGCCATTTGTCACAACATGGTAGAACCTGGAGGACATTTTGCTAAGTGAAATAAGCTAGACACAGGAGGAGAAATACTGCATCATTTCACTTAAATATGGAATCTAAAATAGTCAAACTCATAGAAGCAGAGAGTAGAATGGTGATTACCAGGGGCTGGGGCCGGTGACAGTTGGGGAGATGTTGGTCAAAGGGTGCAAAGTTTCAGTTATGAAGGATGAATAAATTCTGGAAATCTAATGTACAGCATGATGACTGTAGTTGATAATACTGCATTATATACTTGAAATTTGCTAAGAGGGTAGGTCTTAATTATTCACACACACACACACACACACACACACACACACACACACACAGGTAACTATGTGAGGTGATGGATATGTTAAAAAAAGAAAAAAGCACCTACATGTCTCAAGCTGAAACAGAGGCCCTCTCGTTTTTTTTTTCTACGACTTAGAGCATAAATACACTTGTTTTCACCCTGTTCATATAGTTCTAATTGAACAGAATCATAACACTTTAGGATTGGAAAGAACACCCTGATTTCCTAGTCCAGTCTTCAAACTAACATAAAAATTAAGTGACTTGCCCATGTCACAAGCCTGGGATGAGAAACCATGTACTCTGGGTCTCTCATAACAGGGTGTTTCCTGTAATAAATCATAACTGGATTTAGGTAATTTCTCCTCTTGGTCTTCCTCTTCTGGAAGGTAATGATTTTAGCTGTTCTCTGTATACAAACATCTCACTTTTGGTCGTTTATAGCTGTCCTTTGCTGGACCGTCATAGAGCTGCACCGAGAGTCTAGCTGTGGAGTGGACACCACAGGGTTCTCTGGTAGGGATGGCAGAGTTAGCGAATGAAAATAGAAGACACCCAGGTAAACAGGAATTTCAGATAAACAGCACAAACTTTTTTAGTATAAGTGTGTCCCAAACATTGCATGGGACACACTTATACTAAAAACTTAACTGGGTGTGCTGTATTTTATCTGGCAGTTCTATTCTCCTTATTATTCAGGGTAATGTGTTTTGTTTGGTTTCTCAGGCTGTTTCTAAGGTGTTGGGTAACATACACGATCCACCTTACAGGTGGCCAGACACACGAGTTGTATTTTCAGTATATATTCTACTTGTCTGTGTTCTGTTTCATCAGAAAAAAAATATCATTTTGGTCAGCTCTGATTTTGCCCCATGCACCGTTTTCGTTAATGTGCACCACTGCAGCCCTTCGAGAAGGGATTCTGATGCTCACTGAGCTCATGCCAGCCTAAGACAACTGGTGTGGCTCCAGGTCACAGGGGACTGGCCAAATCCAAGACTGCTGGAGGCTGGAGCAGGGCCCTGAGTGCCCAGCCTGGTCTTCCCCAGAGCACCAAAAGGGCCCGGTGTCGGGGTGACCACCAGAAGGAGTAGTCGTGATGGGGGCTGTGTGACATGAACCTCACTGTGCCCAGAACCGGAGATCTGGACCCTGCATGACTGAGGAAGCCTGTGGGAACCTCATGCTGACACAGCCACTTTGCTGGTTGATGGAGTCTCGCCTAGAAGCTAATTATCCCTAGATGTGTAGATTTCTAATTGGAGGAGCATGTCTTCCCATCCCTCCATCTTCCCTCCTTATGTGGAGGCTGGGCTTTGGCTCTGGGTTCAGATAAGCTGGTTTCCCAAAGGCATGGCCACCTGAGCCACATATCATGGCATTCATTTCCATTTCTTATTGCTTTGTTTTCTCTAATTGAAAATGGTCTGCAGCTGAGGTCTGGGCCCACCTGCCTCACTCCAAACCCAACCCCAGCCCCGCTGCGTAGCTCCCCTGCACTTCCTCCCAGGCCCTGAGATGGGCTTGTGCAGCAGGGGACCTGCCTACGAGCTTCCTGCTGCAGCAGACCCAAAGGAGCCTGCCTGAGTTTGCAGCCCTGTGCTCTTGTGGTCTGCAACCCAACTGTGCTTTGCCCTGCTCTCTCTCCACACCCAAGTTCTCCCAGGCCTGTATCTTGTCCCAGGCCTTGCGTGCCTGTGCTGTTCCCTGTGGCTTATCTTGGTGGTCTTACCATGCTGTCCAGCATCTGAACCTTTGCCATGAGTGAACACTCTGTCCTGAGTGGGCAGCATGGCCCCCAGGAGCCAGGGCCTGAGAGCTCCCTGGTTCTGCCCCTCCTGTGGGGCTAGGCCCACAAAAGCTCACATCAGCCAAGCTCAGTGCAGACTGAGTGGGGCTGACTTGGTTGGGGTCCAGGCAGTGGGAAGAGAAGCCTTCAGCAGGCCAAAGGCTTACAGCATTGCTTTGATGAGAAATTCAGACTTAGACCCTTTATTCAAAAATCGTTTAGTTGGACTCAATTTTCTGGTAAACTTTAAAACAAGATTTCCTTATCATTCTGTGTTCCTTTAATAGGGGAAGGGCTGATTAAGACCAGGTCTGGGCAGACCAGGTGAACTTATGATTTTCTAATGTTATCCAACCTAATTCCATTTTCCAAGCCTCCCAGAAACTCTGAACATTGTCCAGTAGGATCATTACCACTTAAGTTTTTTCCTTCTAATAAGCCTGAACTTCCCTTGCCGTACCTTACACCCGATACTGTTTTTCCTATTGACTAATGAATATAATTGGGCCTGGCCTTTTTTCCAGTCTCCTCATTTCAGAACCAGCTCGGTCTCCACTGGAGCCAGTCTTGTCTCAAGATTGCCCCTCCCCCTTGGCTTTCTCTTCTGCGTTGTCATCTCTGACACTGCATGGCAATGTCTGCAGCTCCCAGCTTGAGCTGTTTTCTTCCAGCCTGCCCCCACTTCTGGGCTGCCCTGGTCTGTCCCATCCCGCATCCACGGCTTCACGCATGACCAAGTACACATTTCCCCTTGGACACAACATGATAAATCTTCATCAGGTTCCTTGGCTAGTCCACTTTAGCCTTTCAACCTTGACTGTGACTGAAATGCAATGCTCGTGCTATGGAAAATAGGCAGGGATGTGGCTACCCTGCTAATTATGGGATGAAACACAAAGGTGATGGAATTGGTGAGAAGTGTGTGTATTTTCCTGGTACTCAGGGAAAAGTCCGTTTAATTAAAGACAGGTAAGGAGGTAAGTAAAGATTTCTGGAGATTGTGAAAGGGGATTTCTGGGTACTTTCAGTATCACTATTGGATGATATAACTGTTTACTATTTTTAATTTTATTTTATAACTTGGGCTTTCATTTACCTTCATAAAGGAACTCTTAGGCTTATCAAACAAGATGAGCTGGTGCCTTTGGAGGTTTGTAACAGGAATGGAGACAGAGAAAGAAATACTTTGAAGGAAAAAATATTTCCTGAAAAAATTGAAGAAAAAAGAAGGACATATGTTAAAGAGGGAGACCAATGCTAAAATGGAGAGAAAGTAGTTGCCTGAGCTGACAGGAGCCGAGCTGTGGGTGGTGAAAGGTGGTGGGGTATATTGGATTTTGGAGCATCCTTGAGGAATATGGGTGAGAATAAATAAAGGGAGAACCTTTATTTGCCTGTAAGTAAGATGAGGCCCTTTAAATTCAGACAGCCGGAGTTTTGAGTCCTCGCTGTTGTGGCCATTGGGCGTGTCACTTCACCTGAAGTCTTTGTAGTCTGTTTTACTATCTGTAAAATGGGTCTAGCAATGCCACGTCTTATCATTGTGAGAATCAAATGAGATGATGTTTGCAATGGCTCAGAGCAGTGTCTGGTGTATCTGATCAATAGAAGCTGCAGCTATTATAAGGATTGTTACTATAATAATACAGTAACAACAGTAATCATTAGTGCTGATGTCACAGGGTTAGGGTGGCACTGTGCAGAAGTCAGCGTTTGTATAGGATATAGCTGAGTCTGAGTAAGTTCGGCTGGGGCTTGTGACCATCTACCTACCATAGGTGACCTTATGTCCTGGTTCACCTTGGCCAGTCCCATTTATAGCTCTTGTCCCAGCACAGTTATTAGCAGTGCCTCCTTTCATGCTTAAGAGTGTTCCAGTTTGGATGACAAATCGTATAGTTACCTTGCTTATGGTTCTTACTGTCCAAATCAGTAAGGCAATATTTTTGCATTATTCATTGTTTCCTATTTTCACAAATCGGTAATGAGTTTCTTGAGGCCACTCTGTCTACATGTCCATGTAAATCTGTGTATATGTACACACACTCATCTAGTACTTCTTTTGCATTTGCATTGGTGCTTCAACAGTGCTCATCACATGGAGATGTGGTGATCTCATCCTGCAGTGGTCATCTCTCCAGGACCCATCCCCTCCCACTGTTTGCTGCTCAATGGTCCTCTCACAGAAAGGGGGTTGTCAGAGGATGGTGGGCTCAGGGGAGAAGTGGAGATGGAGTATTCATAGGAGCAGAGTTGGTTCGAAAGTGGGGAGCTGTGGACAGACCATGAGTTTGCAGCGTCACCTGTCACTCAGGAGCTATGTGCTCTTGGGGCAGTTATTGAACTTCTCTGAGTCTCCCTTTGCTCATATAGAAAATGTGAGTAACAGAATATACCTTGAAGACTTGTTAGAAGGATTGTGTTGCACGGTGCCTGACTGTAGTGGGTGCTCAGTAAATGGGAGCCTTAAGCAGGACAGTCCTCTGAAGATATGTGGGCAGCATCATGTCCCTGCCTGCACCTGCTCTACTCCTTTCTCTGGTTCTTTCAACTGTTCTTTCTACGCTGTGGTTTCCAGGTCTGTTGGTGACAGGAGTATGCTCCAGTTAAGACAGCTTCTGGACAGATAGATAGACAGGTCGATTCATTCATTCACTAAGTATTTATTGAGCTCCAGGCACTTGGACTAGGCACAGAGAATTCCCTGGTGAAGAGACAGATGCAGTCTCTGGTCTTGTGGAACTCGTGGCTGGCTATCAGAGTCGTTTGTAGGGTGCTTTAGAAAGATTTCTCTAACTCATGAACGGGTGTGTAGAATGTTCTAGAGTTGCAGAACCCAACATCAGGGTGGGGTCTTTCTGCTATGGATTTTGAACTTCCTGCCTGCTTGGAAGTTAAATCATGTTATTCAAATGGGATATTTGTGGTTCAATAATCAATTCAACAGTGAGAAGCAAAGGAGCAGCCTGCCAGTCCAGGTGGAGCAAATCATTCTGTAAGCCTGTGAGGAGTAGCAGCCCCTAATAGCTCTTGTAAACATGCTGTCACTCTCAGGATTGGGCACAGTCCAGCCTAACCTCTCCCGGAGGTTCATCTCTCTTTCTCGAAAGTGCTGCGAGAGCCAGCTGTGACACACATTCTGAATCAGTCAAGAAACACTTTTCAAAGCTGTGTCTCCAGGACCCAGAGATTATTTCTGATTGTTTCCAGATCAATCAACAAACCTTTTTGGAGCAGCTTCTAGGTGGGTAGGGATGAAAGCTCAAAGATGCGTGAGACACATTTGCATGTGAAGGATGTGTGGGGATGGTGGAACCTCTGTTATGTGCCCAGCTCTCCATGTGTGCTGTCAGTAATGCTCACTGCAGCTGTCCCTTGCAGCTTTGTTTCACAGATAAGGGACCGAAGACTTGGGGGGTTCAAGGGACTTCTCTAAGGTCACACAACTGAAAGCTGGATCCAGGGCTGACTCCCAGGCTGTGTCCTCTGCTCAGTCTACTAGGAGCTGAAATCTCGGTCAGCCCCACATCCTCTGCAGTGACCTCTGGCCCTCCCTTATCTACTTCCCCTGCACCTCCGTGTCATTCCTCACCCACATTTGCCTCTTCTAGGTGCCCAACTCACAGGCAGCTGCTTGCAACGTAAACCCTAATTGATTATTATTATGTGCAGAGAACCCAGGGCTCAAATAACAAACAGGTAGAGAAGTCGGCACCCTGGTGTAAGGCAGAGGGCCCCGTGTGGCCATGGAAAGCGGGGTTCCACCGCAGATGTTGCTCCTCCCTTGCTCTCTATCCCTGAATTTGCTTTATTGTTCTTCATAGCAGAGATAACTTATCTGTGATCCGTCTGCCTCCTCCACTGGAATGCGGGCTCCAAGGGGGTAAGTCTTTGTCGGTTTTCTTGACCACTGTATCCCCTGTGCTCACACCAACCCCTGCGCATAGCTGCCTGCAACAAACACATTTATTTAAGTCCCATCTTTATAATGGACATATTTTGAGTGCATGTAATATGCCAGGCACAAGGCAGAGGTATTTGTGTTATCTAAACCTGGTAAAAACCCCACTGAGTGAATCCTGTTAATATTCCTGTTTGGCTCATGAGGACTCTGGAGCACAGAGTAGTTAACTATTTTAAGATCCTACAGCTGGTTAGTGCTGGAGCCATGGCTGTTTGACTCCAGATCCGAAGCCCATAGACACTGTTTCTGGGTGACCACTGGCTGCCATCACTTAAGCAATTGGGGAAGGGGTTTTCCCAGCAAAGATTGCCTGACCCCTGTGGTTCCTGGTATTTCCTCTGAATTTGAGTGTTTTCCTTACACCCACATCTTCTTCCATGTACCCAATACTGACCTATTTAAGTGCAAAAGTGAGTTTATCATTATGTATTGAGAATGTCGGGCTCCAATAAGACACATAGATGATTAGCACGCCCATCACAGGGCAGAGGTCATAGCAGGAGCACTGGGCTCCAGTCTGGTGGCACAGTTCTGCATGGTGTCTTGCTATACGTAGCTTGCCTCACCCTCGTGCCCCATCTAGAGGGCTGAGAGGGAAGTCCCTTTGTCCCCATCCACTGAGAGGAGGGATGCTGTTGGAGGGACGCACGTGCCAGTTTGTAGTGGGACTGGATGTCCCCTAGGTCTCCTTCAGCTCCAGGAGTCCGAGTCTCTGGGTCTGTGAGTCCAGCAAGGGAGAAGCAAAGAAGGGCAGGATTTTCCAAGCAAATCAAAACAAGGGATTGTGAAATGGAAAGGAAAAGAGAGAAGGAAAGAAGCAGAGCAGAAAGAAGACGAAGGGAGGGCAGACCAGGAGACTAGAGGAAGGTGAGGATTAAAGAGGGGAGAGAGCAACGAAGGGGCAAAGAAAAAGAGAATGGGGCAGGAAAGGGAAATCATGTATTGACGTGTGTGTGTGTGTGTGTGTGTGTGTCTGTGTGTGTGTGTGTGTAGGAAGGAGACTGGAAGTGAGGGAGGTGGAATGAGCTCTTCCCAGCCTGAGGCCCCCCACTGCTCCTCCTCCCTCTCCCCATCCCCTCTGTGTAGTGCAGGTTGGAGACTGTACCTTCAGTCCTCCCATCCTGAAATGCTCCTTTCTGCCCTGGGTTCATCTGTTCTTCCGCATGTCTCTATCATGCCTCCCTTTCTGATCCCTCCGTGATTCCCTCTTCTCCTTTCTCCCACACATGGTGGTCCCCACACTGCAGTCCTCGCTGTCCCCTGGGAGATATCTCTAACCAGCACCTCCGTCCCGACCTCTGTGTCGGGGCAGTCCCCAGAGCATGGCCAGCTTCCTGGGCATGCGGCTCATGTACTTGCCCAGGGCACTGTGCGTGGTCTCATGTCTGCTGTTGCCATCATGAAATTCTGAATGATTTTTGAACAAGGAGTCTGCACTTTTGTTTTGTACTGGACCCTACCAATTATGTAGCCAGTCCTGCCTCAGAGGCTAGAAACCCACTGAGAGGTCTAAAGGAACAGAGAGATACCAGAGTTCAGAGGAGGGCAAGCATGAGAGGAAGGGAGGCTCAGACACTCCGGGTCAGGTGAGAAGGATGAGGGCTGGCGAGCAGCTGAGAAGCTATGGGTCAGATTCCTGAGATTATGTGAGCCACATAAACGTATAAGGTAGGAGAGGCTGGCTGGGGACACACAGTCAGAAGCTACAGTGCCTCGACCACTGTGGCAGTGCTGCTGTTTTGGGTCTGGCTGTGTGGACCCCTCCCTGCTTGGGTGGGAAGGGAAAGGAGCTGGAATGGCTGAAGTGAGGGAGACGATATCACTTGATGCCAGTTTCTGAACCAAGCTTCTCTGTCCACCCTTATTTCAGGTCTGAGTGGCTGTCCTCAAAGCCACTGGCTCTCCATTATGCTCTGGTGTCCTCTGGACTTTGTTCAAGAAATAGTTGCAGAAGGTCAAGTCCAGGAGGAACCCAGAATCATGATGGTCACCCTTGGTTGACCCTAGTTCTACATTTCTCCAAGTCCAAGGAGGGCCTGGGCATCTCTCTGCCAATAAAGGCAGCCCTATGGCTCCTGCAAGGCTAGTGCCCAGCTCCGAGCAGGGCCCGCCTCTCCCCATCCCTTCAAAGTCAAGTTACCTAAACTTCCAAATCTGCATTTTTGTGGTTGGACAAAGGATCTTGGATTGCACCACCACCTCAATGATTTGAGCATTCGCTACACACTGGAATTTGGATGTACCTGAAAAAAATTCAGATTGCAGGCTGTAGAATTTCAAATTAAAATTAGGAGTGTGCTTCACAGCATTGCTTGTTGGGGCTGCACTGGCTCGTGACTGTCAGCCGCCTCCCCTCGAGCACACTGATAAATTGCTGCTGAGCGTGTTTTGGGCTGGTAGAAAATGGATGAATCACAGGATGTTTGGAGCCTAACTGCAAGCTTGTTTAAATTCAGTGTAAAATGGGCAGGTGGGAGAAGATGGCCTTCGAGTCAGGTGCCCACCCGGGGGTCTGTGGGTATCTGTTTCTGAGGACAGAACAGCGTGGGCAAGGCCAGCATGGTGTTGCCATTTCTAGGTGCCTTCGGTCTTCTGAGGAAACGGTCCCCTTTATGACACCCAAACTGATCTCTTGGGTTTGTTTATGGGCTTCTTTTAGGATGCTGGACAAGTGCTGGGTCCAAACTGAATTTATGACGGGTGCTTGGTGAATGGGTGGATGTGTGGAGCAGTCCCTGGTTAACCTGGGGAAGAGGGCTTTGCACTTGGGATTAAACTGTATGTCCTGCTGTGTGGCAGCAGGGACTTCCTAGGACTTCACTCAGGGGATGGCTCACAGTTTGTCTCTTTCTTCCCAGAGGTTCTTGGAGGATGCTTTGCGGACCTCAGAGGGGAGGAGTAGGTGGATGGAGGAAACACTGTGGCTTTGCTGTTGGTTGGTTGATTAAGCCATTCTCCTTTCTTTCACCGGGTTGGGGCCAGCGTTGATGGATTTCCTTCCTCCCTGTCACAGTGCCTGCTTCTCACGGAGAAGACAGTTCATCACCCCATCGGGATGAGGGAGACAAATGACAGCAGTAACGTGAACTGAAGAGGATTAGATAAAACCAAAGAGCTATCACACACAACAGTGGACAGTCATTTAAAAGGAAATCCATCTCCTTGTTGCCCAAGGCCTCTCAGGAAGAAAAACATCTTCCTATTGCGAGTTCAGTTTCTACTGCTGGGGTCAGCCTCCAGGAAACTCCAGCCCTGTTCCTGCAGGTCGGCATGACCCCCGATTGCCTCCAGTGAACTCTCCCAGGGTCAGGAAGAGGGAAGGTTCTGGAGACAGACCACCCGGGTTCTCATTGCAGCGCCAGCACTGGGGATATGCCAGTCTTCTGGCGACGTGTCACATTTCACCTCCCGGAGAGTCCATTTCCTCCTTTGTAAAGTGGGGATAATAAAGACATTTACTTCAGAGGCCTATTGTAAAGAATAAATGAGGGAACCCAAGCAAGGTGCTTAGGACAGAGCTAGGATGCAATAAATGCTAGGTATGACACTTATAGGGCAGACACAGGCTGTCTAACCTGTCCCCAGACAAACATGCTCGGATACACACAGACCTTCTTGCTTTTCTTATGTGGTCTTGTGGCAAATAATGATGAAAGTGTTTACTGGTGTTTCTGAGATATTGACCTTTTCCCTGTCCCTTTCCAAAAAGGAAGATAAAGGGCCAAGATCCTCGCATCTTCTTATTTTTTCTAAGAATAGTTTTATTGAGATATAATTTATATACCATAAAATCCACCCATATAAAGTATACGGATCTTTGGTTTCAGGGTGTACACAGGGTCATACAACCATCTTTAGGGCATCTGCATCTCCCAAAAGAAACCCTGTACCCATTAGCATTCATTCCCCATGTCCCCCGCCCAGCCCAAGGCAACCACTAATCCACTTTCTGTCTCTATGGAATTGCCTATTCTGGACATTTCATGTAAATGGAATCATACAATATGCAGCCTGTTGTAACTGGCTTCTTGCAGTTAGCATAATGTTTTTAAGGTCCATCCATGTTGTAGCATGAATAATCAGTACTTCATTCCTTTTAATTAGCAAATAATATTCCCTCATATGGATGTAGCTCATTTTGTTCACCCATTCATCAGCTGGTAGACATTTGGGTTGTTCCCACTTTTTCATGAATAATCCAGTGTCATCTTGAACACTCAGGGGCCCCTTTGCTGTCCTGGGCTGCCAGGGGCAGGTGATGAGTGGCTGTGTGCTGGGTGGTTGTCCTGCCTCTAATTTGGATCCTCTGGGGTCGGGAGAGGAACGGAGGTAGCTCTGTACCTTTGGTACTGTTTAAGTGAGTTTGCCATTGATTAGGGACCTTTCTTGGGGTGCAGCCGTTTGTCTTCCTTCACAATCAGCCAGAACACAGACGCCTGCAGGGGCCCACGGTTGTGACCAGAGGTTCCACTTTGGGGAATGATTTGGAGTCCCTTTCTGGGAAGAGCTGAAGGCAGGATGGGAAGCGGAGGCTCCTGAACTTTGGTGCTGATGCAGATGGGGAGCATCCACCCCCACAGGAGGGCAGAGAAGACTTGGGGTGGAGGGACTGTGTCCCCAGCCTTTCTGTGTGCAACTCCCCTAGACTGTAGCCCATGGAAACAGTACTGCTGTGTCTGTGCAGACCACCTGGATTTGGCTCAGCCACAGGGTGACTTTGAGCAAGTCACCAAGCACTTCTGAGCTCTAGTCCTTGTCTGAAAAATGGGGTGAGACATGCTCACATCACAAAACATTAATGAAAATTAAGCGAGCTGATAGTACTGGAAGCAGAGCACTGCATCGGTACAAAGGATCATTTTTATTAAAGGAATAGACTCGGGTGCCTAAGTCCTCCCTTTGCAATAGGGGTAGGCTCCCCTGTCTTTGAAGCTGGGTAAACTGAGGCATGGAACGCAACCTCAGTCTCAGAGGCACTAGGGGCAGAGCTGGGACTCTGTCCAGTTTCACAACAGGTCCAATCACCTGCAGACGCCCTGCTTTCCTGAGCGCATGTGCTGTCTGCCCATCACGAAGCCTACTGGGAGGAGGGCTCTTGGGGAGAAGCTCAATTGTCTGTAAAGTCCCTAGGATGCGGTAAAGAAAGCCCGACCTCCTGATTCTGCACCTCTGCACTCACCCCTGCGTGGGCCTCTGCCCCTTCTCCTTGTCCCCAGTGGGGCTGCCTGCTCCTGCCTGTGGACTCTCTGTGTGGCTGCAAGGTCTGAGGGCCCTGCTGCTCTTCCTCTTCTCAGCACGGAACGAGTCTGGAGGGAATCTCCCTGCTCACCTCATCTGCCCTCTCCCAAGTGACAAATGAGGGGATCAAGGCCAGGGAGGCCTAGTGACTGAGTGAGAGGGCCAGGGCCCTCTGCTGGCCCTGGGGCTGGCGAGAGGAAGAGTCATAGCAGATAATATAGTCCCTGAGGGAGCAATGATGCCACTACTGCTGGGGCAGGAAGAGGAGATGCTTGGTGAGTGGGGGGCCAGCACCGTCCCACTGCATTACTGGTGTTGCTGGGTGGGTGTCCCCCAAGTGGGGAAGGGCTGGTGTCCAATTACCCTGAGCAAGGATGTGGGCAAGCTGGGTGTGTGGCAGGTGCCCCTCTCAGCCTCCCCCATTCTCAGCCCACCTGGGCCTAGGAATTGGGTTTTAAGCACCCTGGACAGCTTCCCTTTCTCTTTCTGTTTTCCAATTCTGATTCTGATTTCTGATTTCTCTTTCGTGATTCTAGAGAGTGGCCCAGCCTGGGGGGCTTGCACTGTGTGGCACCGGGGGAAGGCTGGCCTGGGGAGGGCCCGGCAGCTGCGAGCAGGCATCGGTGGCAGGGGCAGGGCGGCTCCCTGCCCACCTGCAGCTGAGCCACAGGCTGCTCTGCACTCTGGCTCTTCACAGAAACCAATATTTGCAGTCGATTTTTATGTTTCCACCAGGATGGTTGGGATGATGATGTTTTGGCTGAGATGTAGTTCCTGTCCGACCCGTGTCAGCATTTCTGAGGGGAAGAGCTCAAATTAAAGGCTTCCCTGCACCGCCCGGCCCCCTCCCTGCTGGCTTGGCCCCAAGGACATAAATAAGCCCTTGTTTCTCTCTCACAAGCAAATCAAGACCCTTAAAAGTGGCTGGACACTACGTCTCCCACTGCCCCCTGGCCACTAGGAGTTCTCAGGGCAGAGCCTTGATAACAGCTGCTGTCGAAGCCACAGCCTCCCTCCAGCTCCTGACCGGCTCCTGGGTACTGTACAGCGGGAAGGGTGTTCTGAATTCTCCCTCTGTCTCCCTGTGATGGTAGTGCTCTGGCCCTTGGAGTAGCCTAAAAACGGCTTAGCTAAGGAGCTGATGAAAAGCATCTAACAGGGGGCCCGCCCAGAGTGGGACCTCCAGGTTGATGAAAAAGGGGAAATGGGGTCCTGGGAAGGGGGCACCTGTCAGGTGGTATCCTACTCTGGGCTTGGCGCCTTGCAGCTATTGTCTCCTCTCTCCCACATATCAACCCTGCGAGCAAGATAAGGAAAGTAAGGCTCAGAGAAGTTGAGCCACTTGCCCTAGGTCACACAGCTAAGGGGAGGCTGGGGCAGGGATTTGAATCCTGAGTTGAAGGCCTATGCTCTGGCCATTGTGCTCTACTGCCATCCCATGGGTTGGGTTTTCGGGCAGTTTGTGGGGATATCTGGCATGAATGTATCAAAGCTGGAATTCAAACCCAAGTCTGCCTCATGCCTTCTGCTATTCTGCTTTCCCAAGGCCCCCAGGGGAGATTTGTTGGACATCTAGGGAGGACTCGAAGGAGGGTTTGTTGTAGTCTTTCTCAAAGCAGGAGATCCCCAGTGCAATTTGAATGTGATTCCTTTCACAATGCTTCAATTCACACATCAGTTTTTAAGTCCCTTGTGGTGAGTGGGACCTGTCAGTCTGAGACTCAGGAGGGGCCCTTACAAGTTGACGGGGTTGGAAGGTGTGCAGTTGCATTTGTTCATCCCAGGCCTTCCTCCTGGCCCCTTACTGGTTTTGTCTGACCCTACCCAGCTCTCTGCCAGTTTGCTCTTGCATCTTGTCTACTAGGATTTCTCAGGCATTGAGCTGTGTGTCTTATTTAGAGCATCTACTTTGCCTTAATTCTTACCTCTTTCCTGAAAGGTATTCTTCCCATTTTTCCGATGCAGAAAATGCAGCCAGAGTGAGTGATTGACTTGCCTAAGTTCTCACAGCTATGAAATAGAAGGGAGGGGTTTGGACTGACTCACAGCAATGCTTTTCCCTCAGGCATCTCAGCCTTCCTTATGGGAAGAAGAGAGGAAAGAAGAGGCTTGAAGACAGAGGGTAAAACGTCAGACAGCATCTCTGTCCTCAAGGCCTTGGGACTTAAAGCATCCATCTAATAGTTAAAATAATAAAACAAAAGAGGGGATGATAAAGGACCGAGATGGATGCATGGACTGCAAATTCTATGGGAGTCCAGAGCGGGGAGGGTTTCAGGGATGATCTGGAAAGGAAAGGTGGGTTTGGGGCTTGCTTCCAGTCACTCCTCCATTGCCTGCACTTTTCATGCCCGGAGGAGAAGCGCAGCCAGCCTGAAAGTGTGAGCACTTAATCAGCTGTGATGACAGAGGAGATGAATCTCTTTAACTGTGCAGACAGTTTTCATTGCTCTCTCCCTTCTTGGCCCTGTTTATTCTGGAGATCCATATAGACAAGGGAAAAGTATTCCTAGGAATACCTCCCAGGAGAGGACTTGGCTCTGTAGTTTTCAAAAATATCCTTTGTCCTTCTTCCCCAGTCCTACTTACCTTTCCCCATCGTTTAGAGCAGAGCCCTTTCTAAGAGGCCATACCAGTTAATAGTGTCGAACTGGAGAATGTTCATGGCTGCAGCCTAGTCCTGGGCAGGGCTGGTGCAGGACCCGGCAGCATAGGCTGCATGGACACCTGACACAAGGAGCGTGTCTTTTTCCTTTGACAGGAATGAGCCAGAGGCCTTTGCAGGAAAGGGCTGCCCTCCAGAGGCAGAGAGAATCCAATGGGGCCTGGGGAAGGAGATGTAAGAGTCCCCCCAGGCTTCAGATCTCAAGGTGTAGGAGTGTCTGGCAAGATCCAAAAGGACCGTCTAATGTCTGCCAGCCCAGTAGAAATCAGTATCCCCTGTGCCGTATATTTTGACCTATAAACATACTGTTTTGCTGTTCTATGAGCTTGTTGAATGACCTAGGGAACTAGAATAGACATTAACTTTCAAATATTTCCCCCAGTGGAATCCTTTTAGTTTGATTGAAATCTGTGCCAGGTCTTAGATATGAACTGGATGTAATTGGAGCTCTGGTTTGGGGGGACCAGCATTTGGGACAGACTCTACTGCCCCATTCTTCTCTCTGCATCACCACAGGACCTGGGGCTCTGAGGGAGGTCAGGAAAGCACTGGAGGACTTGGCCCTGGAGGTTTTCTCTAGCTCTAATATTCTAGAAATTGACTATCTTACATTATTCTCCTCTCCGTTTTGTGCCTGTGTCTAGAGTCTCCAGGGAGCCAGCAAAAGCTGTGGTGGCAGAGACACTATTGTAGGTTTGATTTGTGTCCTCATACCCATTAGGAGCGTACAGGCAGATGTGTACCCAGGTGAGATGCAGTCTCTTTTCCCACTAAAATCAAGTGTTTGCAGCAGGTTGTTGGGGGAGAGAGCCACTCCCCTCCAGTGTAGATGTGACATCCACTCTGAGTTCTGGTGGCGCTGGTGTGAGCCAGGCAGTTTCTCCTCTTGCTATCTGTAAAAGATGACTCATTGCCCAGTAAGGATGCAATGAGAATGAAATTCTCATCTTGGAGGTCTCCTCCTGTAGAATTGTCTTTTCAAATCTTTCCCATCCAGGCAAAATGATTTTTAAGTACTGCCAGGCAGGAATTCAGGTCATTTTCAAGATTTTATTGAAAGCATTTGGTTCAGGCACTGTATTAAATGCTGGGCGTATGAATAAACTTAAACTATGATCCTGTCTTCAAGGATGGTTCAGTGTGGGTGGTGACAGTGGCACCTGGGGGCAGATGCCAGGGTTATAAGATGGAGTGATGAGAACTCAGAAGAGAGGCAGGTGTAGATGGAGTCGCAAGACTTTATGCTGAGAGGGCCGGGGAACAGGGCTTAAAGGATAAGGGATAAGGAAAGAACATTCTAGGCAGGGGAATTAGCATGAGCAAACACTTGCAGCCATTGAGATGCTGGTGCTCTTAAGGTTGCACAGTCGTCTGGGGTAGCTGGAGAATCAGGGTTGTTGGGGAAAGTTCCTGCTGGTGTGACTGGCCAGAGAGTTTGGGTCCCAAAGGGAAAGGACATATAAGCTACAGGAGGAAGAGTTTGTTTCCAGGAGGGGAAATTTATGGTTATTACTCAATTTTAGGAAAATTTTGTTGGTCAAGTTGATTTTCGACTCCTTAGCAGCCCTTGTGTTCAGCAGAGTGGAACCCTGCCAGGTCTTTTTGCGCCATGCTCTCACCTTCCGGCACTATATCAGACAGTGCTCTGTGGCTATTCACAGGGTTTTCATGGCCAATTTTTTTGGAAGTGGGTAGCCAGGCCCTTCTGCCTAGTCTGTCTTAATCTGGACGGTCTCCTGAAACCTGTTCACCATGGGTGACCCTGCTGGTATTTGAAATACTGTTGTGACATAGCTTTCAGCATCACAGCAACACGCAGCTGCTATAGTGTGGCAACTGACAGAGGGGTGGTGTGGTTCCCTGACCGGGAAATGAATGCCGAGCCGCCATGGTGAGAAAGCAGGATCTTAACCACTAGACCACCAGGGCTGGTAATTACGAAGACTACACTGATGGCATTTTAGAGGATGCACGTTGGAGTGAGGAGAAAGGGGGAGTAATGATGTCCTTGGGAGTAAGGATGATTTCATTTAAAATGGGAGAGAGGAAGGAGGTGGATGCCAGAGATATTTGGAAGTGGAATTAACAAACCCGTCAGTGGATGTGAGGGTTGAGAAAGAAATTAAGGAAGAGGCCAGATGTTTGGTTTGAGAAACTGGATGGAGAAAGGAACTTGCTATTGAGATTGGAGTTGGGTGGAAGAAGAGCATCTTGGATGTGGGAGGGGGAGATAAGGCTGTAGCTGCGTTGAGTTTGAAGTGTCTATGGGATATCCACATGAGACACCCAGTAGGGAGTCTGTAGCTCGGGAGGGAGGTCTGGTGGAGTTTGGGACCCTTGGTATATGGGTGATGGCTGACTGCCTGGGTGTGGATGAGCCATCAGGGGTCTCTTGAAGAGGGGAAAGAGAAACACCAACACTTGAGAAAGAAGGGAAGATGAGAAGAAATGCAGAAGGAAGAGCCAGAGGAAGGCCTGCCTTCTCTTAAGACCCTGCTGGGGAGAAAGTCTGCAGTCCCTGCAGCAGCTGCCTGTTTCTCAGAGATCCGCCCTGTGGCCCTAGAATGCTGCCGATCACCCTGTGTGCTCTGGGGCTTCCCTAGAAAACTCCTGGCTGGGCAGAGTGCAGTCAAGACGCAGGACGAAAGCAGAGCCAGGTGGTTCTGCGGAACTGGCTGTCTTCCTGGCCTGCACCGGCTTCCCTTGGAGAGAGGTGGCCCGCTGGGCCCAAAGCACCGAAACTAATCAGGAGAGCTGTTTAACTTAAACATATCACCCCGGCTGGGCTGCGGCAGGGCCCCAGGTGTCACGTTGACAGCCGCCTGCCCATTAAAGGTGCAGCTAGGCTGGTGAGGCACAGTTTTGAGGAGCTGCTATTAGCAGCATTTAATAGCAGGACTGTAGTTAATGGTTAGCAAATGTTTTATGAACAGGTTCCTCGTGCTCTGTGAAGGCGGATTCAATTTATTCGGAATGCATTTGCTTTCCCCTATTAAGCTCAGGAGTGTATAATCACCTCCTTCCCTCCACTGACGGGCTTTCTCTCAGCAAAAGTGGGACCCGTTGGACGCTGACCCTATTTAGGTTAAATAGGAGGCCCTGGGTGGTAAGTGTGTGTGCCGGGGGGGTCTCGTGTGGATTGTTGGCGCAGCAGAGACCTGAGTGACTGCTTTATGGTGGGCGGAGAAAGACAATCTGGCAAAGTCGAGTAGTCATAAGAGATTCTTCCTAGCCTGGTAGGAAAACCCCTGACCTGGCCCCTCCTTGGTTCTAGTTCTGGCTGGTACACTGGTTTCCTTGTCACTCTTGTGCAAGCCATTGAAGCTTTCTGCCCCTGGGTTCTTCATCTGTGAAGTAGAGCTAATGCTAGTCACCTTCTCCTCAGGTATGTTGTAGGAATTAGTGACCATGAAGCATTTTGAGGGTTGAGGAGGGGAAAGAGCTCGGGCTGGTGTCCATCCTGACGATTGAAGGAGAGTCGGAAATTCTCGTTGAAAGCGAGGGGAAATTTAATTTAGCATTACCAAGAAATCGTATGTTAAATTGAATTTCTGATAGTATTTATTCAGGACAAGTAATATTTTAGGACACGTGCATAAAATGTTAGACTGTTTCTGTTCCAAAAAGAAATGGGCTGCGATTTCTGCTTTTAATTCAAAGAAAACTAGCATTGTTTTTGCCCTTAATGCTGGATAGGTGAGGAAGAGGGCAAAGCCACTGGGCTAGCTCACTGCCCTTTAAAACAAATGTTAAGAAAATGTCCCTTGGGAAATAAAGAGGTTAAGATCTTCAACTCTCCAACTTTTACTTAAACATAAGATGTTTCTTTTATCTCTCTGCTTTTTCTGAAATTATTTTCACTGAATTACACAAAAAAACATAAACGCTCAAAGACAAGTAGACAGGTGACCACATTTCTTCGATGCCATTTCTGTTCCTCAGCAGAAACGCCTGTCTTTCCAGCCTTGACTGCTGAAGGGGAGGGTTTTATTAAGTCATTTTTATCTGCTATCTTAGGTCTTTCTGTTGGGAAAGAATTTGAGACGTTGTTTAGAAAATGTGGGCACTAGGCCTGGTTCTGGTACTGAGTACACGTATGACTTTAGACAAGTCTCCTGTCTGACAATATCTCTGAGCTTTGTCTCATCCAAAAAATAAGTAGTGTAGTAAGGCCCACTTCATTGTGCTGTGATGACCAGATGGGACACAGTCTATGAAAGCTCTGCACACCTGTCAGGGTGGGGATTCATTGCTGAAGTGGGAAAGAGGAGGGAGATGAAGAGGAAATCTAGAGGGTGTCGTCCCCTAGGCCAGATGGCACCCTGGGGCCAGCCTGACTACCTCCTTTCTCCTGCTGGGAATGCCCCTCTGGCTGCTGAGTGCTTCCAGAGGGCAAGAGGCCTCTGGGCACTTTGTGCCACCAAAGACCTCCCCTAACATGATTCTGGACAAGGGATATACCAGGTCTGTTTACCAAGAATAAGCTGCAGAGTAACCTGTCCTTGGAGCTCATTGCCAGCTCTGAAACGAAAGGTGACTCACCAAGGGCTTCCATGGGCCAGGGACCCTGCTGAGCCTTATACACACATTGTCCCACTGGATCCCCACAGCCCCCCTTTGATGAGGTAGGCACTGCAGTTCCCTTTCCCACAGATTAGGAGGCTCAGAGAGGTGGGGTAACTTGCTCAAGGTCACATTGCCGGGGAGTGGTTTTATCAGTGAGGCTCTGGCAAGAAACAACTGGCATACACAGTGTGTGGCTGAGGGGATCTTATTGAAGGGGCTTTTTAAAGATCTGTGGACAGGGGTAAGGGAGCCAGCAGGGGACAGGCAACCCCTCAAGGACCAGCAGCAGCAGGAAGCAGTTATCCCCTAGGGTTGGGGCCCAGGGGAGAGAGAGTGTTAGTGGAGCAGGATGGAGCTGTTTGTTGGAGCCCACGCGGAGGAAGGCTTTGTAGTGGTCAGCTCCCGAGGTGCAGAGCAGGGTGGAAAAGGTGAGAGAGAGTATGTCTGGGGGCAAACAGAGAATAACCAGGATGCAAACCCGAGGCTGTGACGTCAAAATCAGGGCTCACCACCACCTCACTAAGCTGAATGGGTGTTCCCCAGGCCCTCAGGTGGGGTGTGGCGGTCACGTGATGACCTAAGGCTCAATGGGAAAAAATGAAGCACCTGCTGACTGTTCTTCCTGTTGATTGTAAAGAGGGCTGTTACCTCTCCTTTGGGACAGGAGCCAGGCCCCGAGCTTCAGCGGCTAAGCTGGGTGTCCTAGCTTGGCCCCAGCTTTGCACTTACACAGTGCAGCTGCTACAGGTGTTTTGAAATGTTTTTTTCATCTTGTTACTACCTCGAAATCACAGCAGTGATTAGACCACTGCTAGATCCTGTTGTTGAATGCGTTCCTAAAGAAACACATATATTACTCTACCAAGGTGAAAACAACAGTTTGAAAAACTTGAATTTGAGTGTAATTTGTTTCCTTCATAATAGTCTGCATTTTATTTTGTGCATTTGCAAGCATTGTTATGAGAGGGGCTTCCCCACAGTGCGTGCATGCACACACACACACACGAGTTTCAGAACCCCTGGACTGGATGGCCTTGATCCCTATGTTGTTGCAACCATAGGCACTGGATTGTGGCGGGTCTTGCCTCGAAGGTCTGGTCATAGGCCTGGCCAGTCGCTCCCCAGGTCCCAAGGTAGAGACCCCTGGACCAAGCTTCGGGAGTGTCCCTGGGATGTTTCTGGCTCTTTCTGCCTCTGGATTTACTGACCTACCTGCTGATCCTTTCTCAGGATCCCACGTCTGAGACAAGCATCCTGAGAAAGGAGAGTGGGGACAGATGAGCCTGAACTGACCAAGCAGACAAGAATAAACCAGACCATCACGTTCAGCCTGGAGTTTCCTCACAGTGGGATCTGTTGAAGGCATGCAGACCTCCGAATCACTTGGGAAGCTTATTAAAATGTGGACTCCCAAGACCCTACCCCAGACCTACTGATTCAGAATTTTGGGAGTGGCGCTTGGGAATCTGCATTTTATGAGCTACTTGAGTGATTTGGGGGCACACTCATGTCCGAGACACAGAACCACTGCTTTAGATTGCCTATGCCCTGGGGCTTTTAATTTGACCTGAAGTTCAGAATTATAGTTGAATTTTCAAGAACACATCTAATTTCTAAACCAAGCTACATTCTGTTTGGATGAAAGCATGCAAGCGAGGAGAATCATGGCTTTTCACACTGTGCCCACAGGTCTCGCTCAGTCTGGCAAGACTAGAGGTCCTCTGGTCAGGCTAGGCTGCGGCTCTTTGCTGTCCTCTCTGGCTGGGCGACTTTTCCTAAGAGAAATAAAGCAGCCAGTCACTGTACCGGCAGAATCTCTTCCCCTGCTGCTCTGGAAGGCAGGAGAAATAACAGATCCACTGTGTAGTCCTTCAAGTGGCCACTGATAGCCAGGGGCTGGCCAGGGGGGAGCCTGTTCCCCATTCAGCAAGTCTTCTCGAAGCCCTCTCGTTATAACAGGAGGCCCCTCCCAGGACCCAGCACAGCACGGATGGGTGACCCTCAGGTGGCAGGGGCATGTCAGGACTCAGAGAACAGGTAATGGAATGATGGCCCCTTTGGCCTCTGGCAGCTGGAGTCTCAGCTGACCCAGGCTGTTCTATTTCCACCCTGAAATTTTGCATTGCAAAGGCCGGTCAGTTGATGGAGTGAAATGATACGGCTGGGCTGTGGTTTATCCAGCACCTTTAGTCCAAGCATTTAAAGTGCTATTCAAAGGTCAGCTTCCAGGGGATAAGTGCCCATGTCATTCATGCTTTTGAAGATATTAAAATAATGAAAAGCAGTTTGCTGGTGCCTTGCTAATGGGTGTACACTTTCCAAATTTTCATTAGCCCTTCCGAAGGTTGCCAGTGTTATATGGCTGATCCGTTTGATACCAGTGAGCCTGAAGATACACAGTATTTGTGCTGCGAATAATAATTTCAGCTTTCATTTAAATTACTCCCTTTCCAGAGCATGATTTCTTTTATGAGCAATATTTTCTCAGCAAAGCCTCATCCTCCTTTGCTCAGATAGTTTAATGGGCAGAACTCTGGCTTGGCTTCCCAGCTTGTGGCTCTGTGTGGCCTCGAGCCTCAGTCTTGCCACCCAGAAAATAGGCAGGAATTCCCTGTCTCTCCTCCAGCACGAGAATGCTTTAGCACTTTTTATTTTCCTCCGTGCTCTCCTATCTTGAAAGATGTTGATAAAAATGGCAAGCAATAAGTTATATTGGAGTATATGAGGAAGCCATTTGGTGTAAAGCTGATTTGGCCTAACCTTATTTTTTTTCCAAAAGGGCCTGATGTGTCCTTGGAGCCGTGCATTGTATATCTGCTTTAAGCATTTCCTGTGTCCCATAGGCAAGAACAAATGCCCTTAAGATAAAGGTGCAACTTCCCCCGTATTAGCATTTCCTTAAGGATAAGCGTCTCTTCCTAGACTAGGAGTTGCTTGCTGCGCTCACCTGTGATCATCCAGCTCACCTGTAACCACCCAGCTGGAGACAACAGACCTGCTTCCTGCTGTGCCCACCAAGACAGCAGACCTACTACCTGCTGTGTCCATCAATCGCTGTGCTGACAGGGCAATCTCCTGACTATTGTAAAAGGGGCATTTCAATCATGTGTGATGCATGCTCTTTGAGGGTATATAATCCCTCTGTACACACCTACTTCTTTGGAGTGCTCCGTTCCTTTGTGGAAGGACTCTCCTGGGCTATATGGCCTTCACATTTGGCTCATAATAAACTCACCTCAATTTTGATTTATTGATTGGATATAGATTATTTGCATCGACAATGTTAGCCACTATGTAAATAGCTCTGATGTTATGATGCTTTTGTTTTCCCACTTTTAATAACCAAAATATATTTACTAATCAGAGTCTCTGACTAGCATGGGAGCCAGTAATACAAACTGAGTCGATATCATTTTAGTCAAAGGCAAAGAAATGTGACATTTTATTTCCCCTGTGGAGCTTTATCAAGGGTAGGCAAACAGATGAAATCTGTTAGGCTTTGGAATAGGTTAAAATAGCTCGCAGTGCCCTGTTATTACATTCACGGACCCCTGGACGTCGAGAACCACTGGGTTGTTGTCCTTTCTCTCCGTTCATTTGTTGATTCATTTGTGCCGTAAACTCGGCGAAGCAGGCACTGCTGGGTGCTGCAGGCACTGCTGGGTGCTGCGGGTGTAGCATTGAAGGAGACAGACAGGAATCTACTGTAGGTGAGGACAGGTGGATAGATAAGCAGAGGCCAGGCCATGATAAATGCCGTAATAAAAATAAAACAGGATGACAGGAGGTAGAGTGACAGGGGCCACTTTAGATAACGCATTTGGGAAAGCTTCTCAGGGGAGGGGACATTTAAGGTGAGACTGGAATGACAAGAAGGAGCCAGCCACACCAAGGTTCTCTTTGGTCACGTTGACAGAATGGCCAGAGCAAGTTCACACAGATGTAAATGTGACTTCAATCTTATCTCAAACCATTAAAAAAAAATCAGAAAAGCCATTAAGTAGACAGCTCACCCCAGGACATTGAAGCATTTGTCATACCTCCTTGAAGTGGCCTGTTTTCTGTCTCTCTCCCTAAATAATGTATGATCTCCTTGGAGGCAGGGGCACTGACTTGGTCCTTCTGTATCCACAGAGCCTAATGCAGCACCTGGCACAGGGGCGGCCTGACGTAAATTCAGCAGGTAGGTGAAGGCATGAGGGCATGAACGGTGCTGATTTGCACTCTCCTCAGGCCTTGCCGGACTATGGTATGGTGGGGTTCCTGCCAAGCAGTGACAGGGGCTCAGAGATGGGCAAGAACTGGTATGAGGGGCCTTCCCAACCTTGATCTCATTTGCTGGTCCCTTGAACACTATAGTCTGAAAACTGGCACGAGAAGCAAAGGGTTAGCCCTTAGTAGAATATTAACGCCCTGCTATGTCTCTTGCTGAGAAAGCGTGGATGCCAGGATTGCTAAGAAGCCAGTCTAATCAGAAGCTTTTGGATTCAGGCCACAAATGGAACAGGTGCCTTAGGGGAAGCAATGGGATTTCTAGTGTGGAAAGATCCCTAGATGCATTTTTGTGGGTCTTAATTTGAAGGGTGATCTTGCTCAGAAACCAGACCTGGCTAAGATCCAACCCATGGCCATCAGAATTGGAGACCAACAGGATGGGAGTGCGTGAGAGGGCAGGTGAGGGAAGATGGGCTGAAGAGTCCCCCTCTCCTGGGTGGAGAGCTCACCCAGCTGTGGGTGCTAGTGGGCGAGTTTATCCTTGCAACTGGTGCAGGGTCCAGGGGCTGCAGTTGTGTGCCGTCACAGATCCACCAGCAAGGATGGTGGTCCTCAAGATGAAGTGGCCAACTGTCCCGGCAGTCAGGGCCCTCCACCCATTATGCCAGGGTTTAGTCACTAGACCAAGGTCGGGCAAAGGGCTTGATATTATCAGGCAGGTCCCCAGGCCTCAACGAGGTGCCAGGCGGAACATTAGCACAGCTATGCGGGTACAAGAAGTGGATCACAATATTAGGGCTCAGGGCCAAGTGAGGCTGGTTGGGGGCACTGGGGCTCTGCTGCGCTGTGTGTCTGCAGCTGGTTCCACCCCTCCTTCTTCAACTTAGGGTTGAGTCTGGGCTGAGTGAGTGGCCCCAGCTGTTAGGAACTGCGACGAGAGGCCTGCAGGCTGGTGACCAAGCAGGGCTTGACTCTGAAGCTCTCGAGGCTCTCCTCCATTGGAAGTAGGGATGCCAGATAAGATACAGGATGCCCAGTTATATTTGAATTTCAGAGAAACAATGAATTTTTTTTTAAGTATGACCCAAATATTCCATGAGTTGTATTTGTAGTTGATCTGAAATTCAAATTTAATTGGGCATCTCATATTTTTATTTGCTAAATCTGGCAACCCTAATTTGAAGGAAAAAGGCAGAAGGTCCCAAAGAGGCCACCAATTTCTAAAGCATCTGCTGCCTGGCTGGTCCTCTCCAGTCGAGGCTGATGGAGCTGGTGTTTCTTTTCCACCTCCCAGAGCACGTTCCTCCAGGTCAGCAGCTGAGCTGAGGGAAGGAGCCAGAGTGCCTGGGACTGAAGCAGAGGGAAGGGGTATCTGGTGAGTAGAGGAAGGATGCCCTGCTGCCTCCCAGGACATTAGGCTTCTGTGAAGAGCAGGCTGCTGCTCTTTGCTACCCCTCCTTGAAAAAATATTCAGAGTGAAAATACTCAACTTCATGCTCTGTTGTTTGACCTTGAGCATGTCCTCTAGTGACACCTAGGATGTGATCTCTAGGATGTCATTGACCCAACTGTATGTGTCACCAACGTTTCTGTCAGGTGAGCATTCTCTGCTTAACAGAGCGAGGGACCCGAGGCTCACAGGAGCACAGGGATAGGAGCAACTCAGTGTTGTGTGCGGTACTGAGGACGTAACCCAGATCTGTGGACTCCTGGGTCAGCCTAGAGCCCCTGGGCAGCTTCGTGGGTGCTACTCCTTTCCTTGATGCTGAGAGAATTGCAGGCAGAAGGACAACTTGAAAGAATTAGCAGCCTGTCCTGATGAGGGGGTTCTGTTGCACCCTCGTGGATAACTCGGCACCTCAATGAGTCTATCTTCTTGGCAGGTGGCACATTTGTTCTCCTCACCAACGAAATTCTGTCAGCCCAGGGTACACGTGACGGGGGAGTGAGAAGTTGAGTGATGTGTTGTTATTTTTGAGTTGAAAATGAGAGGCAGTGGGGGGAATGTCCACTAAGCTATTTCTGAAATGTTTGTCACTTACTGTCACTTTTGAGTACAGGGAAAGACATCCTCTTAAGACAATCAATATGAACTCTTTATTTCAGTGACTGAGCGATAAAGCTGTGGAAGCCCCAGTGATGAGATGTCACATCTCTAAACCCACAGAGGGACATCGACAGGACAGTGAATGGAGCAGGTGCCTTGGACCCTGCCTTGATGTTCTGGACCCTCTGCTTTTCTTGTATTAGTCAGGGTCCTCAGAGAAGCAGAGCCAGTGTGTGTGTGTCTACCTCTATCTCTGTCTCTAGGTCTATCTCTATCTCCATCTCGCCGTCTATCTAGATTGATTTTAAGGCATTGGCTCATGTGATCATGGGGACTGGCAAGTCCAAAATCTGCAGGACTGGAAATTCAGTAAAAGCTTATGTTGCAGTCTTGAGTTCGAAATCCATAGGGCAGGCCAGGCAGGATGGAAACTCAGGCAGGTTTCTATGTTGCCGTCTTGAAGAGAATTCTTTCTTCTTCATTAAATCTTACTCTTTGCTCTTAAGGCCTTCAACTGATTGGATGAGGCCCTCCATCTATTATGGAGGGTAATCTGCTTGACTCAGTCTGTTGAGTTAAAAGTTAATCTTCATTCAAAGTCTACTGATTTAAATGTTGATCACATAAAAAATACCTTCAGAGCAACATCTAGATGGCTGTTTGACCAACTGGGCACCATAGGCTAGCCCAGCTGACACATAAAATTAACCGTTACACTTTCCCTCTACCTCATTCTGACAATTGGGAAACTCTGCTCTTGCCTCAGATGAGAAGAGACCCAAAGAAGGGTGTGACTACCTATGTTCAGAGCAGAAATTCAGCAGGGGGTAGGAACAGGCCAGGCACTCAGGAGAGCAGGAGGTACACACCACACTGGTCATATTCACCTAATCCACTGCACCTGCCCTGGAGAGGGCTAGGGTGGGGCTTAGGCGGAGGCCAGCAAAGGCTGATGCAAGAGAGGAGAACTGGAAAAGCCCAGAGCTCCTTCCAGTGGGGGGAGGTCGCTGCCAGCTTCCCTCTCCCTGGCCAGAGAGGTTACTCACTCCATCTTGGGCCTGCGATGAGAATGCCAAACATGCGCTACCTGATAGAGGGTTTTCTATGAGACCACTGGAGGCAGCTTCAAAAGGATTCTAGGGATGGGCTGCCTGATAAGAGCCGAGAACATTCCACGTGGCATGAGAATTCTGCATGGTGTGAGGCTTTCTACCCAGTTCATTTCGCTGCCTCCATCCAGGGACCTTTTCTGGCAACGACAGTGGTTTCTCTGCAGCATCTTCCTGCCTGATTCCTTCCTTCCATCTCCGTGGGAAGACCTTCCTTCTCCTTTTCCTCTTTGCCCTTCTCCTCCTCAGTTACAAACTGCCTGTGACTTGCAGGCTCTCTCTGGGGTAAGGTCCGACGCAGCAAGGGTCCCTGTCGCTGTTGGCCTCCAAAAGGGCTACGCATACACTTTTTTATGTAGTAAACTCTTTTTTTTTTTTTATTTTATTTTATTTTTTTTAAGATTTTATTTTTTCCTTTTTGTCCCCAAAGCCCCCCGGTATATAGTTGTGTATTCTTCGTTGTGGGTTCTTCTAGTTGTGGCATGTGGGACGCTGCCTCAGCGTGGTCTGATGAGCAGTGCCATGTCCGCGCCCAGGATTCGAACTAACGAAACACTGGGCCGCCTGCAGCGCAGCGCGCGAACTTAACCACTCGGCCACGGGGCCAGCCCCAGTAAACTCTTTAGTTTAGAATAATTTGAGATTCACAGAAAAATTGTGAAGATAGCCCAGAGAGTTCCTGCATACCCCTCACCCAGGTCCCCTAATGTTAGCATCTTACATTGCAAGGAACATTTGTCACGGTTAAGAAACCACATGAGTACATTACTGTTAACTCAACCCCACACTTTATTTGGCTATTCTAGTTCTCGTTCTTCCATTCCAGGATCCAGTCCCGATGCCACTTGCATTACTGCTCCTCTCCTTTTCCAGAGGCTCTGTCTGGTGGCCACTTGCTCCTGCTCCCTGCTGCTTTCCCATTCTCCCCGCTCCCTCCCCAGTCTGCATGCCTCGGGTGAATGCTCATGGTGATGTCTGTTGATCTTTGTTCAGAGGCCTAACCGGAGCTTTCTTCCATCTTGCACACTGGGAGGAAGGAAGCCACCCTGGCCGCTTGGTAAATATTTTACAACATCTAATGGGATCAAGTTGTTTACTCTGCAGAAAATAGAAGGGCATTAGTTAAAGTAACAAGCTGGCTAGTTGCTGACACTTCAGGTTTAGCAGGAGGCCTGGGAGCTTGAATGATTTCCACTTAAGGAGTTTTAGTGCTGGCCTCCAGCGAGAATATCCCAGACGTGATTGGCTTCTGCTGCTTCCTGGGGTGGGGCCCTGGCCACCAGTGCCCTTAGGGCCCCCAGTTGGGAGCCAGGCTCCCTGCCACCTCACATTCCCTAGGACCTTGCTGGGCTCCTGCTCAGCTCTATCCCCTGAATGTCCCCTCACAAACCTCATTCCAAAATGGTTCTCCCCTTGGCCTCTTCCTCCTCAGTTTTACTCTCTGGCCTCTGCCCTTTGTGGGTGTCTATGCCGGGCTGTGGACCACATCCTGAGCCTGTCATGTCTGCGCCCTACTGGAACCCCAATGAGCTGTGCCCATCAACACAGCTTCTCGCCCGTAGAACCTGGTGTTCTTGTCTTGAGTGAGTAGCATGATGCTCAACGCATGGCCCAGGACAGTGAAACGAGAGAGCTCCTTGTGGCTAGAGAGTGGGGCTCCCACATCACTGCGGGTCGCAGGTATTTCCTGCTTCTTCTGTCCCACCTCTCAGTCCCACTTCTACTTTTCTATACTTTGCCCCCCCCGCAAGACTTTCATTTCACAGAAGAGTGAAATAAAAATGTTTATTATTTAAACCAAGGCATACAGAGGCTATAGTAAATTGTTTTGATGCCATTTACAAGCTGTGCGCTGTAGTAAAGTTTAATGTGAAGTCAGAAGGGAATCAGTGAAGGAGGTCTGAGCAGAATCTCGAATGAAGAGGAGCTGGGTTTTATAGACCCCGAGGTCTGCAGTTCTGTTTCCTCCCTGAACGCCAGTCTGAGCAGGGCACCCATCTGCTTTGGTCCTCCCTGCTTTGCCCTGCGGCTTCCTCTCTTTCCTCTCAGCCTGCGCACCTCCCCTGCCCCGCACCCCCTCACCCCTTCTCTGTCCCCACTCACCGCCCCCCATGCCTGCCACCACCGCCCCCGCCAGTTCTTGGATTCTGCATGACCCGAGGGCAGGGAAGTGAGCTGCCAGTGATGTTCAAAGGCTCCCAAGGCCCGTGCCGCGCTGGCCTGGCTGTCCCCTGGTCACCTGGGAGCCAAGCAGCAGAGCCAGCTCAGCCCTGACTTGGAGCATTCAGGAGCCTTTGGATTTTGGAGATTTCTAAGGAACCTTGGGTCTTCTTTCTTTGTAGCCTTGAGTGACAACCATTTCTACTTGGAGTGTTTAATAAGTGCGGGTTTGCATGTGATACCTGAAAATGAGCTGAAGACATAGACCCTAAGTGCCAAGGCAGATGACACCTAAGTGGACAGACAGACTCCTGGGGTAGAGCACATGAGGGCTGTCAAGAAAGCAAGCAAGTGGATGACTATGTTGCACCACAGAAAGCTAGTTGGACAAAATACCCTTTATGGGAGCTTGCAGGATTTGCAAGGATCACATTAGAGATTTCTAATGGCCTTCACTCCTCCGTTCTCATTCATGAGGCAAGGCTGGCCAGGTGGGGTGAGAGGAAGAGAGGGAAGGAAGGAAGGGGGGCCTATGGGCTGGAAGGAGCATTTGTCCAGTGACAGGGTCCTGGTGGGAATGAGCGGGTCAGGGGGAGGGCCCTGAATTCTGGCGAATGTTAGGGGGTCGAGTTCAGTCCTGATTGCAAGGGCCTGAGGGGCTTCTCTGGGGTCTTGGCAGAGAGCAGACCTGGCCCAAGATCGAGATCGATAGCAGCACATAGAGTGAAGGAGTCCATGCAGAGCTCTCGGTTCGTGGAGGGAGAGAGGATGAGAGCGCGCCTCGTGGTGGGCAGCTCAGCATGGGGAACAATGGCAGAACTCCCCAGAAGGGTGCAGGTGCTGGGAAGGCAGGCAGGCAGGAGCCAGGGTGGCTATCCCAGGAGCCAGTCCTCTCTGGCACTCTCTCTCCTTTATTTATGCTCCTGAGAATCTGGCCTTCATTGCTTTAGCTTCCAGAGGCTGGGGAGTAGTCGGTTTTGGAATTGGGTGGAGGCAAAGCAAGGTCCTCCCCAAGCCTTAGGCTTCTGGGCCAGGACTTGCAGTCCTGCTACCATTAGGGCTATCTGCTAACAAAGAAGCAGAGCCCTATCTTCCCTCTGCCTTTCTCCCTTATCATGGTCCTTGTTGGGGAGAAGTGGCTGCTTCCAGTCACATTTGGGCATTCCCTTGTCCCATAGCCAAAAGCCATAGAGCCAGATGGCCCCAAGCCTGTAGTTCCTAATAGAAAGCAAGAAAAACAGACCAATAAGGGTTTCCTGCCGTGTATCCTCCCACCTGGGTCAGGTAGCACATACACCCGGGAGTCCTTCTTGGGGGTGATGAGGTTATCCCAGACTCTGAGCGTGCCCTGCTGGGCCCAGTGCAGGTGGTTTCATGGCCCTTGTGTCTGCGCCATTTTTCCCATTGAGCTGGCAGCTGGCTCTAGGATGTTTAGAGGCATCTCGCACGCTTGGCAGCTTTGGATTAAAATGTCCTAAATCTACCTATTATGGACCCTGAGCTGGACTCCTAAGGGGCTGGTGCTTGGCTGTGAGCCAACACTCTCCAGTATACGTTGGATACCGGCACTGAAAACGAGCCCAGCAATGAAGGTGGGTGGGCATGCTTCAGTTCCCACAGCATGTCTCCGTCTGTATGTGTCCTCTTTCTGGTTGTGGCTGGTAACAAAACTCCATCACAACTTTGGCCCCTTAAGGCAGGAGGCTCATCTGCAGAGATGGTCCACGTGCAGATTCCAGGACATCTCGATGAGTTTATGATTCAGTATGTCTGGGTGAATGGCCCTGGAATCTGCATTTTGAAAAATCTCTCCCAGGTGATCCTGTCATGCAGCCAGATTTGGGACCCCTGGCTCGAGGCCACCTTCCTCTTCTAGAAAGGAACTTTCAAGGTCGCTAGCCCAGGTTTTTATGAATTTGGAGGTGGAAGGGAGACTGGAGAGCACCTTGGGCCTTCCTGCCCCTTGTTTGTAGATTTACAAAGGTGGAAACATTACCTGTGGTGCTCATCAGATCTCAGAGAAGAGTCCTTGGGAAGACCCAATTCCAAAGCTGTTAGAGGCCAGAGAGTGGCCACAAATGGGAACCTGGGCTACTGGGACACCCTGTCTTATAGTAAAGTGATCAGGTAAGGAGCAGCAGAAGGAGGGTAAGGGGCTCCTGCGGGGTCTGATTGGGGGCAGTGGAGCAGGGGGCTGCAAGCTCGGCCTCTTGGCTCCTCCCCTCAGCAGCCTGAAGCCCACAGCTCAGCCTCCTGCCCATCAGTCTCTTCTCTGTTTTCTCCTGGAGAAGTGCTCATTCCCTTGCTGATGGCTGGCACTGTGCACCCTGTGTTTTCAGGGTTCCACCGGGGAGGGTGATAGATGCTGTGAGATTTAGCCCCATAGAAGGAAGCAGAAGACCCGAATGGAATCTGTTTCCAGCCACACCCCTTCCTAGCATCTGAGCCCAAACGAGGGGCTCAACTTCCATGTGCCTTAGTTTCTTCATTTGCAAAAAGGGATTCTGATTTTGGTCTTGTCTCCCTTCCAGAAACATTTCAAAGACCAAGTGAGGTGAGAGATGGGAGAATATCTTGAAAATTCTAAAGCAAGGTCTGTGAACTTGAAATGCGTGACATAAATGAGTGAGCTGGACAGTGAAGAATGGTGGGAGCTGTGGAGAGCTGGAGAGCAAAATTAGATTCGATTAGAAAAAAATAGCTAGCCCAGGCTTCCCATAATGCATATCTAAGGGACAAATTTGGCTTGTGGGCCAACAGTTAACCCCTACTGTAAAGTGGTGTTCAGAAGCCAGGTAGCTATCATCAGTTTCCATACCACATTCACCAGCTGTGATATAGCAGCAGTCCAAATAATGCCCTGTAAAGTATTTTATGCCTGGGTGTATATATGTGTAGGGGCTCTAAGAGAATGGACTCCAGAGTCAGTCTGTTTAGATTCAAACCTGGTCTCTGCTGCTTGGGCACATTATTTCAACTTCCTCTACTCTCATTTTTTTTTAAATGCTTAAAATGTAGATAATAATAGCACCTACCTCACTGAAATCCTGTGAGGATTAAATAAAATGTTCCATGAAAAGCTTAGCCCAATGACTGCTCATAACTTCACTTGCTCAGTAAAAGTTTAACATGATTATTATCGGTGTGTTATTATTATTATTCTCTGGTTTGTTGCACAAAGGATTGGAGGGGCATATGCAGCAATAACAACATGATGATAATACAGAATAGAGATGGAGGTAAAGAAGGGTGGGAAGTGGAGAGCAGAAACAGATGACTGCAAGTCTCATGTGGTTTCTGTCGGAAAGTTTAATGTTTTACTCTGACTTTCCTGATAACCACAGGGAACAGGGAGGAATGGCCAGTTACAAGCTTCTTACCAAAATGGAGGAGAGATCATGGGAGTTCCTCCTGGATTCATGCTTGTATTTTGTGCAAGAAGTGGAAAAGAATTTCATCCTGGGTTAACGGGCAGTGAATGCACCTGATAACTCAGATGTGTGGACTTTAGAAACTAATGCTTCCTCATTGGCAAGTCTGAGCTCAGCGTGGCACTTTGGTTGTTGTTAAATCTCAGCCAGTCCTTGGATGCTGGGATGTAGAAATGGCCCCCTCATAGCTAGGGCTTCAAAATTCAAGTTTTAGGCCAGTTTTCTCATCTTCCTAAACACCCCAGATCATGGGTGCTTCTCAAATATTTCAGTGGTCCCGTAACACTCTCCCTGAGCAACCTGGTCATTCTTCTCTTCCCAATATGCAAATGACTCCTTACATCTGCCTCCCCACCCTCCATCTCGAAGTCCTTTCTGAAGGTTTTCTAGATAGTGAGTTCCTGTATTGGTTTGAATTTCCAGTACATTTGATGGATCTGATACACTTGGGATAGAGTATAGACAGTATGTAATTTCTAGAAGAATCCTTTCTGGTTTGTGCACTGTTAATATGCAGTATCGAAGTACAAGTTTCTAGAGTGCAGAGACCACACATCTGTTTATCATGCTCTGAATTACATCCTAGGCACAGGATACCTAATAAATCAATGTCCTGATGAAAATGGTGGTGTTGTCAGTAAATGATAATAATCTGGAATGCAAAAGAGGAAAACATTACTTGACTTGAATGTGAACCTTGGGTTTTTGGAAGAAAGCAAGCTCTATGCATTGTGTTTATTTTAAGAGGGCAGTGTGTTGAGTTTGCAAGCACAACACCGTTGCTAGATGAAATGGGCAGTGCGTTATTTTCCTGCCGAGTCCTTCCAAATATTTCTAGGAATTCTGATGTGTCAGGACGAAAGGGCTGACTTTTCACAACACTGTGTGGCTTTGAAAGGCTTACTAATGGGAACATGAAGAAACAATTACATGAAAAAATTGATCTTTGCATGATTAAATGGTCTTATAATAAGTTGCTAGTCCTTTGCTATGTTGTTAGAGAGGGCGGTACATGAGGTTGGCAGTCAGGAAACCTGACAGCATTCACAGAGGGTGGGTCCTTCTGGCGCTGCTTTCCAAGATGCAAGGCGGCACCCTGTCACCTAGCAGGCCCATGCCCTCCACTGATTCCATCACTGTTATGTCTCCTAGAGACATCTGATAGTGAATTGTATTATAGTGTTTGTTTACAGATTGCTCTCTATGAACTGTGGGAAGGGACCAGTGTGGTGTGTTATCTTATTAATTTTTATATGCACAGGACCTACCATGTAGTAGGTCCTTAATATGTATTTGTTGAATGAATTAAATAATTTTTGGAAGGCACTAAAAAAACCACCTGGCCCGTCCCTTTCTGGGAAGGTGGAGGATCCCAGAGAGCTTTAATGCCTTGTCCAGAGCCCCGCAAACCAGACTGTGGCCCCGCAGTGACTGGATCCTTCCCCTTCCGTCTCCAAGGGCAGCGTTTTTGGCAGAAGTTGTTGAGTTGTGGTTTTTCCCCTTGTTTGTTTACATCGTTTTTCTCTTCTTCACTCATTCATTCATTGACTCCTTCCTATGTTATTTATCGAATAGCTACAGTGGGCTAGGTACAAAAGAAAACATAAAGAATGCTAATGGAGCTTTTGTTTTAGCAGGGGAAGATAGCCAGTAAATAATAAGCATAATCAATAAGGAAAGTAGATCGTATGTCAGAAGGAAATAAGTGCTATGCAGCAAAGGGACAGGAGAGCAAGGAGAGGGACTAGGAATACTGCGGAGCGGCAGGCAGCAGGTGGCCGTGTCACAGGGGCGAGAGTGCGGAAGCAGGGTTTGAGTGCAGACGGGAAGGAGGTGGGGTTTTAGTTTTGCAGTTGTCTGGGGGAAGGGCTTTCCAGCAAAGCAAAGAACAACTGCAAAGGCTCCAGGTAGGCAGCTGCTTGGAGTGCTTGAAGGACAGCAAGGGGCTGGCATGGCCAGAGTGGAGTGGGCTGGCGTGAGGGGAGAGGGCAGAAGTAGGAGATGAGGTGGGACAGGTAAGAGAGTCATATCATGTGGGGCCTTGTAAACCAGGAGAAGGACCTTGGCTTAGATTCAGAAGGAAATGGAGAGCCATTGGAGGGTTTTGAGAAAAGGACCATTCGAGCTGTTGTGTTGGAAATAGACTTGAGGAAGACGAGGGCAGAAGCGGTGAGACCTATCAGGAGGTTATTGAAATAACCTAGGCCCAAGACGATGGCTTGGATGAAGCAGCAGTGGGGTTGGCGAGAAGAGGCAGATAACTGGGTATGTTTCAAAGGGAGAGCCACCAGGATTTCCTGATGGATTGGATACAGAGGGTAAGAAAGAGGAAGCGAGTGAGGGATACCCTAGAGTTTTCACCTCAACAGATGGATAGGTGGAGTTGCCATCTACAGAGATGAAGAAGGCCATGGGTGGAGCTGGAATCCCCACGTCCCAGCCAGCGCCACTGGACCCATCTCTGGGATGGAAGAGGAGTGGGGAGAACATGGGAGGCTAACCATCCCAGTGAAACTACAGTCCCACCCCCCTTTTTTTGAGGCCTCAATCTTTGTTCTTCACCAATTCAAATGCCACCCTTTCAGTATTCTCTTTAAAATTCATTGCCTCCTTCATGATGTCCACCTTGATTAATTTTATGTGGCTGAAGACTCCCAGTTCATTCCATATTCATACATAGATATGCTTTACTTAACACAACAGATGAGTTTTTGAAAAGAGAAGTGTAAGTCACCTTTCCAAAAAAATGTTAAAGCCTGTTTTATATTCACCAGGGGAGCTAACTATTTAAAGTACCCTATTATTAATGCTTTTTTAAGGTGAAGAATCCTTTTGTTAGATGACTATGGATCTCCATTAATTTACCAGTTTTGAAAGATCAGGTTATAAACGTATAAAACTGAGTGCACACTTATATAATGTCTCTGTAGTTGAGGTGCCTGCTAAGCATCTCATCAGAGGGCCCACACTGGGACCTCAGGCTCCATTCATTCTCACCTGAACTCGTCATTTTCCTCCTAAATCCTCCTCTTCCTGTACTCCCTGTTTCACCCAGGCCTGAGACCTCAGTCTTCCCTTCATATCTATCCTCATTCTCCCTCTCCCCCCAGCTCCTCACTTCACATCTGTGAACTCTCTTGCATCTCCCACATTCTTTCCATGACCCTCTGCCTCTCTTATAGTTCAAGTGCCCAAGGCATTTTAATGGACTTCTTAATCCTTCTCCCTGTAACACTTTATCCTTGTTCTCTAATGCAGCATCCCACATTCAGCTATTCAAGTAAACTGCCAAAAGCATCCTTCTTATCAGGACCCTTCTCTGCTCAAAGATCTGTAAACTCCACACCACCTTGCCTATATCTTACAATCTAAACACCTGAGCACGGTCTCCAAAACCCCGTCTGTGACTGACCTGCATGCACCTTTCAAGTCTTCTCACCACCACTTATCCATTCACCCTCATGCACCATGAGGCGTATCCGTGAGGAAGCATTTACTGCAACCCCGTGTCCCTGAGCGTGAGCAGGTGTGGGCTCACCCCGTCATCACCCCTGGCCTGCAGTGCCCCTCAGGATACCTTACTCTGCTAAAGTCCTTTCCGTTTTCAAAATCCATGCCAAACACCCCTTCCTCTTTGAAGACTTCTCTTTCTTCAGGCTGAAATGACCTCTCCTTCCATACCACGTTATGCAAATCCTTTTGACAGCATGTGTCCCTCTTCCAGAGTATTGTGATTCTGCCTCTCACATCTTCCTCCCAAGCTGTATGCTTCCTACCTGCTGGGTGCTGTCTTAATCCTTACCTTTCTCTTTTGTGCCTTATGTGTAGTGAGTGTGTAGTAAAAATATGCCACACGACTGTATGGCTGTCCTTTCTCATTAATGTTTATTGTTAGAATGTGCCGCCCACATTAAATTGTAAGTTTTATGAAGTCTGGCACTATCTTTGGCTTTTTTAACTCCATCCCTTACCATAAAGTCCCCACAGATGGTGTTTATTGTGCTAAGTGCCAAGTTCTCCATTAGCCCTTGTGTTTCAAGGTTGTACGACCCTAATGGTGGAAACACAGCAAATTGGGAATTCATCCTAGGCACTCTGGCCCCTGGTCTGTTTATTTACTCATTCATTTATTTATATCCCATGTAGTGAGTATGAATTTCAGGCAACAACAGTAGAGAGCAAGAAATGTCACATTTCTTTATTTTTCTAAATCAAATTTAATCAGAGCCAAGCTTCCACCTGCTGGGCTGGCAGGAAATTCAATCTGTCATTTGAGAGCCCCTCACCCCCCACCACTCCCTAAGGATTATACGAAAGCCTCAGGATTCTCATCAGTTCAGGAGAATTGGGGAAGGCTCCCTTTGTGGGCTGTCCGTGTTGGTCGCATCCTAGCCCATGTGAGCCGTTGGCCAGTGGCTCCTCTGCTTCTGTGTTAAGAGAGCTCGAGGGCCCAGGCTGGAAGCATCAGGTGTCCTCTGAGATCCCCCGATAGCTGCAGGGCACTGCAAGGAAGAGAGCCCCGATTTCTGCCGCTCATGGCACCTCCAGAAACCAAGCCCCATCTCAGCCTCAGGGGACATTCTCAGAACTTCCACTCACCCTTGAGTTGGTCTACTACCCCTTCAAGACTGGGTGAGACTGTCTTCTTGGCTCCCAGCAGCTTCTGTTTTTAGCCACACACATGATAACAACCTCTGAGATGAGGAGACACAAGATTCTCAGAGGAGAGAGGGAAAATACTTTTTTGTTTTTAGGTCTTTTTCAGTATTGCAAAAAAAAAAGAATATCTGAATGATTTTCCTGTCACATAACTTAATAAAGTGATTTATGCTCAGTACACATCATAAATTCACGAGAATATAAAAATAGAAATAAAGAATTTGGACCAGGGAAAATATAGATAGTCAAGACCAGGAAGGAAAGAACTCAATGTTTCAGTAACTATAATTGCTGTAGTTAAGCTTCACATTTAGCTCTAAGCTTCCTAGTAGCCAAAGTGAAAAGGGAGATGTGGTTTCAAAACTCTATTACCAGAAAGGGAGAAACCATCAGTTTCTCAAGAGAAGCAAAGCTTTTTCTATTACTTGGTTCTAAAATAAATTTCTCACGTGAAGCTTTATAACGGGGGTGACAAGCAAAGCCGTCTATAGTATTGCATGAAAGTGTCTGTTTCTTGTAATTTGTGCTTCTTGATAACTACTTGTGATTATGGATAAGCATGCCTGGAAGCCTCTACATAGGAGCATTGACCACAAATGTCAGTCTCTTCTTTTGCTATCTTTATCTCCTGTTCAGGCTCCTAAATATGGCCAGATCTTATTGATAGCACCACTGCATCATAGCCTAAGCAGAGCAAAGAGTGAAATAAACATCTACTAAAGATCATAAGTGACAGGAAAGTATGGCATCTGGACAAATAGGTTCTGTTCCTGATGTTTCCTTTGCCTGTTGATGGCCTTAGGCATTTCTTCCTTCTGCTGAAATCTCTTTGACTATAGGGGCTGAGACTCTGTATTCATCGTTGAATCACCAGTGCCAAGAATGGTGCCTGGCATTTAACAAGTGTTAAATAAATCATTTTTGAATTAATATGTTTGTTTTTTTCCTCTATTTTATATCTGTAACATGATCATGTACATTACCCTCCTGTGATTCAGGAATAATGTGGAGCTAAATGAGAAAAGAGTTCCTCCAAGGTGGACCTTTCTCCACCTCATACGTGACAGGACTAAGGAAATAGGCCTGAGGGTCCATCAGTGACTTAGGGGACATATGAGAATCAAAGGAAAGTGTGAGGCTATTGTTTCATTAAGTAGAGAATATCAATAAAAAGTTAGAAATTATATATATGTAAAATAACCAAATAGACATTCTGGAGTTGAAAAATGTAATAACTGAAATGAAAAATTCACTAGAGAAGCTCAAGAGCATATTTGGGTTGGCAGAAGAAAGAATCAGTGAACTTAAAAATAGGTCAATTGAGATTATCCAGTCTGAGGAACAGGATGAAAAGAGAATGAAGAAGAATGGACGGAACGTCAGAGACCTGTGAGACACCATAAAGCATACCAACATGTGCATAATAGGAATCCCAGAAGGCGAGAAGAAAAAGAAAGTGGCAGAAAGAATGTTTGAAGAAATAATGTCCAAAAACCTCCCAAATTTATGAAAAAATTAATCTACACGTCCAAGAAGCTCAATGAATTCCAAGTAGAATAAACTCGAAGAAATCCACACCCAGACACATTGTCATCAAACTGTCAGAAGTCAAAGACAGAGAATCTTGACAGCAGCAAGAGAGAAGAGACTTGTCACACACAAGGGATCCTCAATGAGATTAACAGCTAATTTCTCATCAGAAGGCTTGGAGGCCAGAAGTCAGTGGTATGAAATATTCAAAATGTTGAAAGAGAAAGATTGTCAACCTAGCATTTTATCTTCAGTAAAAGCCACCTTTCAAAAGTGAAGGAGAAATTGAGATATTCTCAGATAAACAAAAACTGAGAGAATTTGTTGTTAAAAGACTTGTCCTATAAGAAATACTAAAGAGAGTCTCTCAGGCTGAAATGAGAGAACAGTAGACAGAAACTCGAATCCACACAAAGAAATAAAGATCAGTAATAAAAGTTACTACAGTGTAAGAGTATTTTTATTTGTTACTCCTTTCTTTTCCTGTCTGATTTAAAAGACAACTATGCAAAGCAATAATTATAAAACTGTGTTGATAGGCTTATAATGCATAAAGATGTAATTTGTATGACAATAATAGTATAAAGTAGGAGGGAAGGAATGGAGCTATATTGGAGCAAAGTTTTTATATACTATTGAAAATAAGTTGGTATTTATCTGATTGTTATAAATTAAGATGTTAATTGTAATCTCCAGAGAACCCACTAAAACGCATACACACACACTCACATACACACAAAAGAAACAATAGGGAATAAAAATGGTACACTAGAAAACGTTTAACATAAAAGAAGGCAGTAACAGAGAAATAGAGGAACAAAGACATCAGACATATAGAAAACAAATAGCAAAATGACAGACATAAATCCTACCTTATCAGTAATTACATTGTATTTAAATAGACGAAACACTCCAATCAAAAGGCAGAGATCAGTAGGGGCCAGCCCCCTGGCCTAGTGGTTAAATTTGATGTGCTCTACTTTGGTGGCCTGAGTTCAGTTCCTGGGCACAGACCTATACCACTCATTGGTGGCCATGCTATGGTGGCAACCCACATAGAGAAAATAGAGGAAGATTGGCACAGGTGTTAGCTCAGGGCAAATCTTCCTCAGCAAAAAAAAAAAAAAAAAAAGAAAAAGGCAGAGATTGGTAAAATGCATTTAAAAGAAACATGATCCAACTATATGCTGTCTGTAAGAGACACATTTTAGATTCAAAGACACAAATAGGTTGGGAGTAAGTGGATTAGATTCAAAGACACAAATAGGTTGGAAGTAAATGAATGGTTAATACAACATGCAAACAATAACCAAAAGGAGCTATACTAATATCAGACAAGACAAAATTTTTATTGGAGACCAAAAACAACATTTTAAAATGATAAAAGTGTCAATTTATCAGAAAAACCTAACAAATATAAGCATGTAATCACCTAACAGCAGAGCACCAAAATTTGTGAAGCAGTAACAGAATTGAAGGAAAAAATAGACAATTCAACATTACTAGTTGCAGACTTCAATCCCCTACTTTCAATAATGGATAGAAAAACTCAGCAGGTGACCAACAAGGAAGTAGAATGCTTGAACACTATAAACCAACTATACTCAACAGACGTCTCTAGAACAATTCCCCAATAACAGCAGAACTCATGTTCTTCTCAAGTGCACACGGGACATTCTCCAAGGGAGACCATTTGTCAGGCCATAAAACAACCTCAATAAGTTTAAAAGGATTGAAATCATACAAAACAGTTTCACCAAACACAGTAGAGTGAAACTGGAAATCAATTACAGAAGGAAATTTGGGAAATCAACAAATATATGGAAATTAAACAACAGACTCCTAAATAACTAATGGATTAAAGAAGAAATCACAGGGAGACTAGAAAATATGTTGAGAAGCCTGAAAATGAAAACAGAACCTACCAAAACTTATGGGATGCTGCTAAATCATTGCTTAGAGGGAAATTTATGGTTGTACATGCCTGTAGATAAAAAGAAGAAAGATCTCAAATCAATAACCTAAATTTCCACGTTAAGAAATTAGAAAAAGCAGATCAAACAGAAGGAAGGAAATTAATAGAGATTAGAGCAGAAATAAATCAAATAGAGAAGAGAAAAACAATCAAAAGACTAGAAGAAGATCAAAAGTCAGTGGCTGGAATAGCCCCGAGGAGCTCAGGGGAACTTTCCAGGCAAAGCTGCCAAGGAGGAGGATGAGGAAGGTGGGGCCATGGTGTGAAGGGCCTGGGGCTGGATCAGCCCTGTTTTGAAGAACGGGCTGGGCGGAGTCCTTGAGACCTCTCCTAGAAGAGTAACAATGTGAAATAAATGCTCTAAAGGTTTATTTGGTGTCAGTGTTCAGTGCATTACAGCAGCTAAAGAATGTGTGAGGCCACTGCAATAATCCAGGCAACTCGGGACAAGAGGCTAGGGTAGAGTCGTGGCAGTGTAAGGGCCGGTTCAGTACAGAAGCAATCAGGAAGGGAAGAAGGCTTCACAGGGTTTGATGGCTCTTTGGATCTTTGATCTGAGAAGGAAGAAAGGAGAAAAACTGAGTTTTGTCTTGGTTCCATAATTTACTAGCTATTTGATCTTAAGCAGTTCTGAGCCCTCAGTTCCCTCATCTATGAAATGAGAAGAGCAATGCTTGCTGGTCTACATTTCAGGATTTCTTGGTATGATTTAAACGGGAAAATGGGTGTAAAACAGGTGTAAATCCACTTGTGAATGCTCTAGCTCTTGACAAGTACCAGGGTTCATTTGCTGTTTTCATGATGAGTTCCGTTTCTGATGTGCATTTTCAATCGTGAGAACATCCAAGTGGAAATGTTGAGTGGGCAGTTGGAAACGTGGGAGAGAATTCTGGAGAAATTAGTTTCAGAACTAACATTTGGGCATGCCCTGCCTATCTCAGGGAGAGGAGTGGAGAAAGGAGTGGAATGGGAAGTCGGGTGGACGAGGACTCAGCCAGTGAAGACGTGGAGATTGTTAAGGGGCCAAGGTAAGGTTGGTGGGAAGGAACCAGGAACTGGGAACTGTTGTAGCTCGCTGTTACCCTGAGATGTGAAAGAGAGAAGCAAGCGGGTCTGGGGATGAGGGAGTGTCTGTGAACCACACCCAGGAGTTTCCTTAGCAAACGAAGGAAGCAAAAGCAGCATCAGAAGGCAGCTGGAGAGTCTTGAGTAAGGGAAGGGAGGCAACAACATAGAGCGGTCATTTTAAATGATTGGCCTTGGAAGAGAGAATTGGGACAATTTCAGTCTTGTGTTGAGATTTCATGGTTCTTTATTTTGAAATAGAAACTGTTGTGGTTCTGCTGTTAGACATGTTAGAGTCATCAGGGAGACCACCAGGGAGGACAGGGACCCCATCTTGTCCCTGCCGCTGGTGCATTGGGTTTTGCAAGTAGGACCCATACACATGTGGTAGATAGGTGGGAACACCTGTCCATGGAAGCAGGAGGGAAATGCCCAGCAAGGCAGAGAGACGCCGGCGCCTCAAGAGCTCATCTACCTTTCAGTAACTCGGCCTGAGACAAGCAGCCACTGAGCCTACAGAGCTCATTTGGGAGACCTGAGTCTTTCACTGCCATCTGCTCTCTTACCCGCAGCACCAGCCAGATGATGCCCCGTCTGTTCCCCATCCAAGGATGTTTACTGATCACACTATGACGCCAAACTTGGGGTGCGATGTGACTCCAGGTCCCCCCCAGCTCAGGGCTGCTTTGGAGCTGATTGACCCAGGGGTCCCCGTAGGACGTGAGATGCAGCTTTTCCCAGCTCCTTCTCTTACAGAGCCCAGCTGTTTTTCCAGCACTGAGCAAAGTGCAGCCTGAGGCAGGGCTTCCTGGCTTCCGAGTGCAGGGCGCATCTTCTCTTCAGGGCAGATCTATGGGAGGTTAATCTGACCTTAATTGCTCAGCAGTGCTGCTGATCTGTGCTGAGGAGGGGCTTCCTGGGCTTGGAAAGAGAAAACTGAGGGATGGAGGTGGTGATGGGGGATGTTCTCAACAGCTACCTTGGCAGGAAGGTTGCAGAATCAAGTTGTGCGCTTGCTTGCACAGACCTCCAGGCTGCTCCAGTCATTTCACAGCCCCAGGATTCTTCTTAATATGCTTGACCTTGGAAGCTCCCGGAGAAGTAAAAGCAGCAAAAGCCAATGCCACCTACCTTGAACTGCCTGCTTCGTCTGTTTCTTGCAGCCTGGAAATGGAAATTGCCCTGCCTTTAGTTGCTGTTCAGGACATTCTGGAGCCACCCCCCACCCTCATGGCAGTTCTGGGATATTGGTGGCTGGAGGTATCGTGAGTGGATGAGTCCTCAGCCAGCCATAACCACCTGTTCCCTAGGACCACGGGCACAGAGGACTTTCTGAGAAAAATCACTCTTTCACAGGTTAGGGCTTTTGGCCTAAGCCCCTGATTGCTCACCCAGCTGGGGGAGCTGGCCTCATTACCACAGGCCTCAGGGACTCCTTTGTACCATGAGTCTGGCACCTGGGTATTTCTCCCAAAATCCCTCCATGGTTTCAGCATGGCCTTTCTGAACGACAAAGATGCCTCCATCCAAGTACAGATGAATGTGGCACCTACCAGGAGTTCCCAGAGGAGCAGGCAGAGGGAGCAGGGCACAGCTCAGCAATGCCAGAGACAGAGGCTCCAAACAGGAGAGGTAAGGGGGAGAGAACATGTTACCCCAGTATCGTGTGTCCAGCCGTGGCCTGCTCCTCTACCGGGTGTGTCCAGGAAGGGGAGCCTCTGCCTCTCCTTGCAAAATGGAAGTGTAGCCAAGATCCTGTGCCCAAAGCCACATTTCCTCATGGGATTCTAAGGGTGGCAGCTATTTTCAAGGCTTAGGCAGGGCATTTAAAGACTTCTTTTTTCTCCATACAATCTTGTCTGGAGGGATCCTAATGTGAATGGGTGCAAACAAGCTGTAACTGAGGACTCAGGACTCGGTTTCCTTAACTTGGTGAGTTGGGAGGGAGGAAGTGGTAAGTAAAGTAGGAGAAAGTGCAGGTGGCATTGGTAGATGAGAGGCTAATCAATAGTTTTCAGCGCAATACAAAGGTAGACTGGATCAAAAGTAAGATTTCAATCACTTTAGTGAGTCTAGATATGATTTCCTCATTACCACTTGTGATGTTAGCATGGCATCTAAGAGTAACTGTTGAAAATGATGGTCCAGTAATCCGAGAGTTAAAATGTGTCCAAGTGATGTGCTTTCTTTAATAAATGTTTCTAGTCACCCACTTGAGGTCATGTTAGGTAGGGAGCAAGGGGACGAGCTCCCCAAATCTGGAGTTGCTTGTACCCTAGGGTCACCTGATGGCACTCCTACAACCATCCAGACATTTCCCCCGTTAAGTGATCTCATGGTGTCAGGACAGGACTTGAGATGTCTGCAATTTTGAGAAAGGATTTGTAGTCACTTAAAGGTTATGACATTAAAATCTCTGAACACAGAGTGATCTCCATTACTGGAAACTTCATTCTCATACAAGAGTTGTACAATAGGAACTGGCTGGTTGGGGTTGGGGGGTGCACATGCTTTCTCGTGATGCTTGAATATTAGTGACTTTTTTGGCCTGAAAGTGGGAAAATCAAGATCTTTCAGCACCTAGTGAATCCAAAATACAGAAATAGGCATCTCAAGAAAAGAGTTGCTGATGGATCTGCACCTTAAACCCTATCTAAATCCAGGCTGTGATGGATATCGACTGTTGGTGCTCAGCACCATCTCTGTCCTTCTTGACTCTTCCTGCAAACTACATTTCTCAGACTCTGGTGATAAAGATTCCATCAACAAGAAGCATTTGCCTGAAATTTGCAGGATAGGAAAGAAGCAGAAGCCATTGCTGCTCCAACGGCTCAATGGGAAGGCTCATGGACCTCAGCAGATGGTAGACGTGAGGTTTTGCCAGCCCTTCTGGGTGTCCTCCCATGAATGGTGACAGAGGTGTCACCCACTCTGTGCTGTATGCAGCTGAGACCATTGGTGGCAGTCTCTTACAATTCCTGCGTTTTCTGATTTCCTAAACACTAGTACTGACTTCCGTAACTTTTACTCCCTCAGCCTTTTCAACAATTTTATAAGCTTCTCAGTGCCTCTATTAAATCCCTCTTCCTAAAAATACCTGGAGTGGTTTCTGATACAAACACTTTTTTTTTCTCTTCTTCTGTCCAACCGTGGTATCCAGCCCCAGATTTGTGTGATTCCTAGGAGGTGAGTGGACAGATGCTGCCACGTCACAGAACATTTCTTACTCTGGCCATTAGGAGTGGCAGCAGTCTCCAGAAATCTTATTGCCTTCATTCCCAGCATGTCAGTTAAGGACTGGATGCCCACTGCTTCCTCTTGCACTGTTCCGAAAACTAAAAATGGTCAGGTCATTCCATACATAACTGATTCCTGGCATAGTTCTTCAGTAATTAGGAACCTTGAAAACTTCATGGGAGGGTCTGATAGGGAATTTATTCATTCATTTAACTATAATTTTGTGAGTATTTACTACATGGTAAACACTTTTTCGGCTCTAGTGATATCAGAATGAAGTTAACACAGGGCCTGCTCTCCAGCTGCTTACTTTCTAGAAGACTCACATGTAATAGCCAAATAAGTATATATGATATGCTATCACAGAGATGATGTGCTGTGGCTGCACCGAGCAGAGAAGGCCTCTCTCCTCCTGGAAGGACAGTGGGAGGTATATTAGTTAGGATATGCGCTAAGCTGCTGTAGCAAAGATACCAAAAATTATAGGGGTTCAACCAAGGTAGAAGCTTCTTCTTTTCTCTCTAAACGGTCCAAAGGTGGTCCAGGATGGGTAGTGCCCTGCAACATGAGGTCATGTGAAGAGCCTGAGTCTGCCTCATTGCTCCTCTATGCCTTAGAACATTGCCCTTGTCCACATGGCTGAGACTGGCCACCAGCAGCAAATCCATGTCCCAGCCCAGGGTAAGGGGGAAGAAAAGAGTGAGGCATAGTCAATTTCCTTTTTAAAGGTTGTGACCTATTTGTTGTACACATGACTTCAACTCACCTTCCAGTCGTTATGAAGTTCCATCTGGCTGCAAGGCGGGCTGGGAAGTAAAGTCACTAGCTGGATGGTCATGCCCAGCGAAAACTCAGGGGTTCTGTTACCAGAAGGATGAAGTGGAGAAAGATTCAAGGAGACAATGATCAGTCTTTGCCCAGATGGCTTCACCAATAGGGGACATAAGCACCACTGCCGCCCCGTGTGAGACTGGCTCTGTACAGGGCCAGACAGTTGGGTGTTGGTGGTGAAGACAAGGCATTTGGACGTGATGATGGTGGAGGCAGTGGGGGTGATGGTGGTGGCAGAGGTGGTGCAGTGGCATCTGTGACAGTGAATGTGGAGGTGGAAGCGGCAGAGTGTGTGTGATAGGCAGGCTGGCTGTTCCTGACTTCCATTCTTTGTTTGGGTCACAGAGCTTCTCTAAGCCTTCATTTTACAAATGACAAAACAGATCCAGAGGGTTGAAGTGACTCCGTCAAGGTCACACTGTTAGCGAGTTGCTGAATAGAAAGTCAGATCCAAGCCTCTACTCTTCTCAGCCAATACTCTTCCCTCTACACACATAGAATTTTCTTGGATGGGGCATTTCGATAAATGGGAGCTCAGGGAGCACCCAGCAGAGCTGAGGGTAGTAAGAGCATTGTACTGCTAACAAATGCCCTCATTCCTAGCCCTCAGCCTTCATTCTGGAAAGCAGCACTTTTGTTTTTGTTTTTTTGGTTTTTTTTTAACATGCCCAATCCCTCAACTGTAAGCTCCGCTCAGCCGTTGCTACTTAGCATGTGAGCCGTCCTTCCGGTCTCCTCACCTTCCCTTCCCCGCTAGACATCGTGGCAATGAAATACCACCTTGGCTAAGTTGGAGAATTTGTCATTTTTACGTCTCCACATCCTAGTGTCTTCTGCTCCCAGTGAGAAATAAATCCCTGGGCTGATGGCTGGCCCTGGCCATTCATTAAGCAAATAAAGCCCCAGCGTGCGAGTTGGAGACTCGTAAATAATCCCTGGTGTTTTATCCCCGTTGCCTGCTGCCTCCCAAGCTTTGCATATTTATAATACAGGAGCAGTATTTCTGACACAGACTATTATGTTTGGGAGATGCTGGGGAGAAGGACAGACAGTGGAGGCTCTAACCTGGATGGAGATGGCCCGTTAACTGGGCCTGGCTGCGGGCAGTCACCCTGAATGTCGGCATCATCATCCAGCAGGGGTAAATTAGGGGCTCTGGCGTGTTCAGCCCAGAGGTGGCCCTGGATGGGCTGAGAGTTCGGATCTGGCTCCAAGGTGAGGTGAGGAGGAGGAGGAGGGAGACTGGGGGCTCGTGGCAGCTTCAGCCTGTGCTGTCCTGGGGGTATAGGACCATTATCTTAGAGAAGTGAGGTGCCTGTAGTAGGTGGAGCCCTTGGCAAGATACGTGCTGGCCAATAAAGGACATGGTAATAATTTGCCCCCGTCAGAGTGGCCAAGCGCTCTCATACTGTCTCCCTGGGCAACCTCGTGGGTGAGGGGTCAGACTTTGGCACTGAGGAGCACAAGGAAGATGAGAAAAAGTTCGTGCTGGTAACAACGAGAACGAGGAGAATTATTAATGAGAACATTAAACACTAAAGAAGGGGTTTGGGTTACAAGCATATTCATATGCATCATGCACCTCACTGCATATTCTCACAAGCAATGGGCTCAGCAAACCTCTTTAACCTGAGGAAGATGCCACTGCTGCAGCCTCCTGCCTCCAGCATGCATGCACTTGCGCACATACATACGCGCACACCATGGCCCGAATAGCATGTCATGTCCCCCAGGCAGCAATTGTTGCCTAAAGCCTTCCAGAGGCAAAAACTATTGTTTATGGAGGTGTACGGTTTATATGGGTACACGATGGTGGATTTGAATTTCATTTAGATTCCTATTAAGGGTGGGCACATGAAATTGTGGTGATAGAAGCACAGATAATGGGCAGCTAATACCATAACCAATCCAAAAAGGCATGCTGGGGACAGGCTACTATTAACCCCTGGTGTCCAGGTACCAGCTTTCTTCCTAGAGTTGCCAGCTTGGCTGATCTCATTCATGACGCCTTTAGTATGGTGTCTATGTGGACTGTGCTAGGACCCCCGAGGTGGAAGATTCCATCTCTTCCTGGGCCCTGTGACTTCTCAGAGTCAGAAAATTCTGAGAGCAGAGCCTGTCTTTAAGCCCCTGGGAGAGCACGTGCGTGTCCCAGTTCTTCACTGTGCCTGGACAGTGTCAGGTGGACCAGAGGTTTTTGGGGTTTTTAAAATTTTATTTTATCTTGTTTTGGTGAGGAAGATTGGCCCTGAGCTAGCATCTGTGCCAATCTTCCTCTACTTTGTATGCGATGCTGCCACAGCATGGCCCGATGAGCCGTATGCAGGTCTGCACCCAGGATCCAAACCTGTGAACCTTGGGTGTCTGAAGCAGAGCATGCGAACTTAACCACTATGCCACTGGCCAACCCCACTAGAGTATTTTTTAATATGGATTATGATGCATCAGTGAATTGTAATTTTTTAAAGGCATGGGACAGAATGAGAAAGCATTACAAACAGAAAGGGAGAGTTTCATTCATAAAATGTTAGTCTCTGTTGGGCTTGTAGGTGTATGTGCTGTGCAGGTGCACTGGTCACAGCGTGAAATGTATGTCTTACCTTGGGTTTCGCTCACAAAAGTGAGAAGCATGGGGAAGACTGGAGAGGACAGGGCTCTGGACCCGAAATTGAGGGTCCTGGGTTCAGTTCCCATCTGTGCCCTTAAGTCCTTGGACACATAGTCACACACGCTGACTCAAGCCAGACCCCTTTCTTTGTATATGAGCATGACGGAAATAACAAGCCATGATGGCATAGTCGAATGATAGAGCGGGAAAACACCTTAGAGATGAGCCAGGTCTGTGTGGAAACTCAAGACTAGAGATCGATAAAGGTAGTCACCTGGCACATTAGTGGCAGAGGCAAGACTAGAACCCATTGTGATTCTTGTGGCAGCCCCTCTTCTGATATGCAATAAGCACAGAGACCTCAGGAATCTCCTTAGAAGTAGACGTCTCCATGTAGTGGCAAGAATGACCTCATTCTAGGCCTCGTTCATCTCTGAGCCAGGGGAGAGTGGCCACTTAAACCATCACAGGCCACTCTCTGGCGTCTGTCTGGGGAGAGAAGACAAGATACTCTGCATCTAATTAAAAGCAACAGGAGAGTGTAAGGGAGACAGAAAGTAATTCTCCTTCTTGGAAGCCAGCCAGGGCATCCTCCTGCCGAGATTAAGAAGGATAATAACAACAGCCGTAATAGTAGAAGAAAAAAGCTTCTACAAGGCCTCAGGGACCTGGCAAAGTAATAAGAGGAAAGGGGGAATCAAGATGGATACTCTGACCTTTGCAAACCTCCTGCAGAAAAGCCAGTGGTCCGGCCCCTTACTGGAGAGAAATGTCTTCCGGAAAGCGCCCAACATTCCACCTGGGTCTACAGTCAACACTGTACGCTCAGCACACCTGAGGACAAGCTCACGGTGATGCTAATGCTATGTGTCAGCTGGGTGAGGCTATGGGGCCCAGTTATTTTGTCAGCACCAGTCTAGATGTTGCTGTGAAGGTATTTTAAACATGTGATCAACATTTAAATCAGTAGACTTTGCATAAAGATTAACATTTAAATCAGCAGACTCTGAGTCCAGCAGATTACCCTCCATAATGTGGATGGGCCTCATCCAATCAGTTGAAGGGTTTAAGAGCAAGGAATGAGGTTTCTAGAAGAAGGCATTCTTTTTAAGACTGCCTGAATTTCCAGCCTTCAGACTCAAGACTGTATCAACTATTGTTGGAGCCAATTCCTTAAAATTTTTCTCTCTCTCTCTTTCACTTGTTCTCTCTCCTCTTGTTTCTGTTTCTCTGGAGAACCCTGACTAATACACTCACTGTCTCACCTCCACTTCTCTCCTGTGGTACAGACCCCTTCAACCTTGTTCCCCCAGCTTAGAGCTCTCGGAACTGACCTCAACCCTGGTCTCTTCTTCCTCCCTCCACCCATGTCCAGTTGGCCAAGATGCCTGTGAGTGTTTTCTCACCACTCTAGTACTATGGTTCTCCACTCCCTGTCTCACATCCAGCCCTGTCTGGTCATTCTCTGGTTGGTCTCTTTCAGCCTCACACCTGCACGCTTGCTTCCTTTGCTCACTCACCTTCTCTGTTTCTCCATCATGGCTCCCTGTGTCTGTCTCCGCCTGTCTCTCTCTCTCCTTTTTATAGAATGTTAGTGATGGGTGCCTTGCAGATCATGGATCCAGCCCCCACTTGCTGGCAAGCAGAATGCAGTGAGAAGGAACGCAAGCTGTGGGGTCAGACCTCCTGCGTTGGGGTCTGGGATGTCAACTTCCTAACATTATCATAAACCTTTGTGCCTCAGTTTTCCCACCTCTGAAATAGGTATAATAGTAATACCTACATCTTAGAGTTATGAAAATGACTAAATGAAGTGACCCATGTAAAATATTTAACCCACTATAAATACTCAAATCAATGTTAGCTAGTTTCCTTATTATCATGGAATGAAAAAAAAAAGAAAAAAAAAAAAAAGCTTGGCCCAAATTGATGAAGTGACTAGCCTTCTGCACACAGAGTGTCCAGGTGAGAGCTGAGCCACATGACGGGTATTTTGGCTTCCAGTCTACGGCTTTTTCTACAGGTTCACCAGCCTGCCATCACTGTCGGGGAGATTGTCCTAGAAACTGCTGTGTGGGGTCATTCTCCTCAGAAGTTGTCAGTGCCTCCCCATTGTTTTTCCAAATAAAATCCATACTCTGGAGCCTGGCATTTAGTCAGCAAATATTTATTGAGTAGGACTATGTGTCAGGCTCTGGACTGGGGGTTAGAGATGCCCAGTGGAGTTCCTGCCTTCATGGGGCTTACATTCTAGTGAGAGGAGATAGAAAGAAAATAGATACATAATCTATATGGTGCTGATGAATGCTATGAGGAAAAATAGAACAGAATAAGTGGAAGTGCGGTTGAGCAAGTCCTCTGAAGAGGTGAGATGAGATCTGAGCAGGCAGGAGTGAGCCATGCAGATATCTGGAGGAAAGGCATTCCAGGTGGAAGGGAGAGCAAGTGCAAAGGCCCTGAAGTGGGTCCTTGGCAGGCATGGTGGAGGAATAGCCAAGATCCCAGTATGACTGGAATGTAGTGAGTGAGGAGAGAGCAGTAGAGATAAGAACACATGGGGTCTTTGGTCCATTGTAAGGACTTTGTTCCTGAGTGAGATGTGCGGCCAGGAGAAGGTTTTGGGCAGAAGTCCGCGATGATCTGACTTATGTGTTTAAAGGACCACTCTTGTTGATTGCTGTATGGAGAATAACCTCTAGGGAGAAAGGGAAGAAAGAAGGAGGCCAGTTAGAGTTCACATGAGAGATGACATTGGCTTCGGCTTAGGTGATAATGGTGGAGGCGCTGACAGGTCACTTGGGATGTATTTCAAGTTTGCCGCAGAAAGGATGTGGGGAGTGACACAGAGAGGAGTTGAAGGTAATGCTTACATTGAAGGCTGGAGAAATGGAAAGGATGGATTTGCCCCTTATGGAGACAGGGAAGGCTTAGAGGAGAAGGTTTAGAGGGCTAATCAAGACTTCAGTTGGGGACATATGTTCAGGATATATTTTGGACCTTAAAATGGAGACGCTGAGTAAGCAGTTGGATATGAAGAGGGAGAGAGGTTGAGGTAAAGGTATAAATTTAGGAGTCATCTCTGTGTTGAATTCCTTGGGACTAGATGAGATCATGCAGGGCATGTGTGTGGATACAGAAGAGAAGATGCCTGGGTGCAGAACCAGGAGCATGTCAGTGCTTAGAAGGGAGAAAGAGACTGAGAAGGGGTGGCCAGAGAGGTGAGAGGAAAACCAGAAGAGAGTGATGTCCCAGAGGCAAAGGAGGAAAGTGTCCCAGTGGGAAGGTTGAGCTACTGTGCAATGATGCTGCGGGATCAAGCATGAGAGAATTGAGAATTGTCAATTGGATTTAGCCGTGTGTAAGTCATGGATGACCTCCATAAGGCCATTCATAAATCATAGATGACCTCCATAAGGGCCATTCATTGATCATGGATGACCTTCTTAGGGGCCATTCATAAATTGTGGGTGACCCTCATAAGGACCATTCATAGATCATGGATAACCTCCATCAGGACCATTCATAGATCATAGATGACCTCCATAAACCCATTCATAGATCATGGATAGCCTCCATAAGGGCCATTCATAGATCGTGGATGACCTTCATAAAGACCATTCATAAATTATGGATGACCTCTATAGGGGCCATTTCATTGGAGACATAGGGGTAAAAACCTGATGGTGTGGGGCTCAAGGGGAGGAGACAGTGAAGACAGGATTCTTTTTCTATAAAGGAAAGCCAAGAACCTGGATGTTTGCTGGAGCGGGATCTGGGGTCAAGGGAGGGTTTTTTAAAGATGGGAAATATTTGTGTGCTGATGGAAATGATCCAGCAGAGAGAGGAGATGTGATGGTGCGAGACGGAGAGGGTAATTACAGGAAGGAATTCCTTAAAGAGGCAAGAGGGGATGAGATAGAAATAACACACTTGGTAGTTAAGGCCTTCCACATTCTACCTTATTAGAATTATTTTTCATCCACCAGAACCTTTACTCCAGGGAAAATTTAAATTTTTACCATTCCTTTAAATACGCCTTGGTTTTTTTTTTTACCCCCATGCGTGTGTTTGGCCAGATCCTTAGATATCTTAGAAAACTTTCTCCCATGTCTCAATCTGTTGGAATTTTGCCTGTTCTTCAACGCCTGTCTCAAATGTGCCCCCACATGTAGCATTCCCACAAGACCCCTCCTGGAAGTGGTCCCTCCTGACCGTCTCTGCCCTTTGCTTAGGCTCTCCAGAGCACTTCTTGTCAGTGCGGACTTCCTCTCGAAGCTGGTAGAGTGCACGCTGAGGGCCACAGCACAGCAGGGCCACCTGTGGTGGGGGAGTCAGAGCGGAATTCAGCTCCTGCGAACTGACCCAGAATTTTGGTATTAGAAAAGCTACAAAGAACCTCTGTCCATTTCAGTATACCTGAAAGTCTTGTGCTTTAATGTGGCATCTTGTTTTTATTTAGGATTATAATTTCCTCTGTGCTTAGGGATGCTAAAGGTCCTTACCTGGCCCTGCTTGCCCCCTCTTCCCACAGGAGCTGTAAGCACCTTGAGCAGGAATTGTTTCCCACTTGTCTTGGGGCCCCAGCAGCACCTCCTTAGTTCCTAACACACGTGCTAAGTGTGAAGACACTGTTTTGTAGAAGTGGTACATGCAATTGGAGGCCCCCTGTGGGATGATATTCTGACTTTGAGGAAGGTAGGATGTTGGTAAAAAGTGGCCTTATTCCAGCACTATAGGGCCAAGAACGGAGTCAAGATCCAGGGGAGGCTGACCCGAGGCCAGGTTTTATGATGGGGCCCAGCATCCCACCATCCCCTGCAGGTAATGTGGCCACATTTTGGGTATGGTTGTGTCCATATTAAAAAAAAAAAAGGCTTTGATTTGTCCGCTTATCAGTATTTCTCCTGAGAAAATCAAGTCGATGTTAACGAACAGCTCTCCCTTTTTCCTTTCCTCCCCTTTCTGATCCACGCTTCCCATCTATACACATATTTGCAAAACACACGCAGGATCTCCAAAAGTGTTCTAGCCCATGAAGAGTAGGATGCATAGATATATTTCAGAACCACAGAGGAAGAGAGAATCTCTCTTCTATCTAATTACTCTTTGATGCATCTGCCTTCGAGGCCTTCACTGTTCACACAGCTTATCTCATTTTTACTAATTATGACCACAGCTCTGTAAAGTAGATATTATATCGTCATTTTACAGATGAGAAAAACTATCTGTAGAGGGTTGAAGAAACCTACCCAAGGCACACAGCCAGCTCAGGACAGAGTACACGTTTAATCTCGTCTCCTGACTTCCAGCCTCCAGCTCCCATGCTCTTTCTGCTACCCCAGGGGTCGGCAAACATTTTCTCTAAAGGGCAAGATATTAAATATTTTAGGCTTTGTGGGCCACGTGGGCTCAGCTCTGCTGTTGTAATGAGAAGGCAGCCACAGGCAGTGTGTGAACCAGTGGGTGTAGCTGTGTTTCCATGAAACTTTATTAATCAGAGCAGGTGGCAGGCTGCATTTGGCCCACAGAGGTGAGAGAGAGGCCCCCAGACCTCCTCCAAAACCTCCTCTTCCCTTGGTGCCCTTTAGTGACCCCAGTTTCACATGGCCCTTGGAGTGTCACTTCCTCACCTGCAAACCGGCCCATCCATGCAGTGCCTGCTGGCTCTTCCAGCTCTTGTGTGCATCTCTCTTTGCTCTAGGATGGGTATTTAGGCTCCTGCCTTCCCTCCAGGCCCATTGGCAGGTGATTAAGAGCCCAGCTATACATTTCTGACAGCAGTGGCTGGCAGAGGGACCGCATGGCTGAGATAAGCCAGTGTGTGCTGGGGAAGGGGGCTGGCCACGTGGGACGTGGGTTTCATTCCTGGAGAGGAGTAATAAGCATGTAATTGGCTTTTCAGAAATGTGCAGGCTGCTGGAAAGCCGGTTTCTCCCCGCTGGCTCACCCAGAGCAGGAATGAGCTAGATGAATTCTGGATCAGCAGGTGGGGCTGCCTTGTCCCAAATGGTCCCTATAAGCTGTACGATGTTTGGGAGCCCAGAGGCAGATTAGGACAAGACAGAGGTAGGTTGTTCCCACCAGCAATACATTCCCCCCTACCTCCCGAGGGTGCAGGAGAAGTGGGTCTGGGAGGGCCATTCTTAGGCCCAGCATGACTTTTGAGGAGTAGAGAATTAACTAGCTTCCCCAGTGTGCCAGGTGCCTTGGGCCTGTAGATAAGACGATCCTTATGTGATCCCTGAGGCCACCTTGAACTCCAGGCACACTTGGGAACTGCCCACCCCTCTGCCTTGTGCTGCCCAGAGAGGGTGCTCTGACAGCCTCTGATGGGGGGAGGGCAGGGGCTGCTGATGGTCTCCTGCTTCTTTCTAAGCCTCTCTGTTTTGTGGGGTGTCATTGACCCACATGAAGGTGCTAAAAACTGTAGCCCGTGTTTTTGATGGAACATTTATAGACAAATCAGCTCTCACTTTAGGTTCACTTTAGGTTCAGTCCCTTTTTAATGAACGCAATTAAACTGTTCAGTTCTATAGATTGAATCTATTTTCATGTCCTGGATAATGACCCAACACTGCTTTGCTGTGTTATAGCAGCAAAGCACATCTGTCTAACATGTGTGTCCCCAAACCCCTGATCAATTAGCACTCAGCGATGCTGTTCACAGGGTAGACTGAGCGCCTGTCACCGCCCTCCCCCCCAGCACAATTCTATACTTAAATTCTGGCACCATACTAATCCCTTATATTTGTAGAGAGCTGTGAGGGTGTCCAGGCACTTTTACGTGCAGCCTTTTACTTAGTTCCCACAATGACCCTATGACGCAGGCAGCTCAGGTATCATGATTCCCATTTTACAGAGGGGCAAATGGAGGCTTCAAGCTTGGTCTTTTGGGGTCACGCAGAGATGGAACTAGACTCCAGTATTCTTTCCTCTCCTCCAAGCTGCCATTCTCAATAGGGTCAGGGCTCCAGGCCAGAGCTGGGGTGCTGGCCAACTGCTTACCCTGGCAAGGAACCCTGTCTCCCCTGGGCCTACAGTGCCATGACACTCATGACCTTCCATTGTGGCCTGCGGGCTCCTGATACAGGACTAGGTTGCGTGGCTGTGTAGTTTACCCCTGTGGCCCTCTGCCTAGCCCGGGCCCTGCAGGGCAAGACAGATTCCCAGTGAGTGGTCTTTAAATGAGTGAACGAGTGACTCTGGGCCCCTCCCAAATGACAGTGTGTTGGCAAGAGGCGTCAGACACTAGGCTCTGCAGTTCCAGAAGGAAGGGTGTTTTACAAATGAAAGTTAAAGCAAAACCCACTCAAAGTAAGCTCTGATGTCAAGAAATTCTCAAATCCCTCCCAGCACGTGGGGTGGTGACTTAGGACGCCTGCATTTAAGCCTGGCTGCCTTCTACCAGCATGTGGCCTTGGGGGCATAGCTAATCTTTCCTACCTCATGGCATTGTTCTGAGGGTTATGTGAGATGATGCCCAATAAAGCATTAAGCATACTACCTGCAGACACCTAACTCGCCCATCTCCAGCCCCTGTCATATTGTCATTTGTGAGGGGCCCATGGTCACTCGTTCACGCACTCATTTAATGACCCCTCACAGAGAATCTGTCTGCGCTGCAGGGTCTAGTGAGGTATAGGGGTGCACCACACAACCACAGAGATCGCAATGAAAGGCCATGAGGTCATGAGGGCTATGTGCTGAGTCAAACTGTGTGTTTTATTGTCATCATCCCTGGCATCATGCTCTCACATCCCAAAGAACCTGCACAAATCTCCTTACCACTCACTCTGTCCATCTGTCCCCAGGAGCCCTCACTGTTCCAGATGTCATTTACCTCAAATACCTTTAAAAATAGAAAAAAAAGCCCACCCCTCTACACGGTTTCACAAGAATGAACAATATGTGGCAAGTTATTCCTCCCAAGTCCCTGGAAGCTGCTGCTGCTCCCTGGTGCCTGAGCTGGGATGGCCCCTTTCCACCGGCACAGGTGGGTCTCTGCGGGCCTGGGGACCGTGGGCCCTGATGCACGAGCTGCCCACCTCACCCCCTTCCTCTTGCCCTCCGAGGCTTTCTTCCTTTCACATGTCTCCAGGCCCCTTTTCTTCTCAGGAAGATTGCGTCTCCTGGGACTGTGAAGCCGCTGGATTGTGGCCCTGACCTCAGTCAGGAAATGAGTGGAGTGCTGCCCCGAGGCCATGGGCCAGCGGGAGGGTAATTTTACCCTTGTCGCTGTAACTCCAGATGCCTTATTACTCACACAGCCGTCTCCCCCTTGTTTAACAACATATTAAACCATTAGTCTCCATGCCAGTGGGTTCAGTTAGTTCACGGTGGCAAAAGCTGATCATTAAATCGCCTTTTCCCTGCTTAATCTCTTTTAAATTGGTTGCCTTTTCATTTCATCAAGTGCCCTCTTTCTCAGCCCTTCCATTGCCGAGTGCAGCTGCGCTGGCAGAGTCCTAGGTGAGAGGGACTGGGCGTTCCGGGTCTTTCCTAGGTGGTCTCTATGGACGGCGAGACCCAGGATCCTCTCCCTGCAGAGTGGGCCCTCTGGGTGCTGTGAAAGTGTTATTCATTTTGCTCCCCTCTCACTCACCTCTGACTCGGTACCTGGGGCAGAAGATTCCAGTCTTTAAACCTTTTCCTCATCAGTCTGTCCAAGAACCTAGGTCCCCTAGAAATAAAAATAAAAATCTTGTGTTTCCTCAGGAAATTTAAATATTTATACAAATGGATACTGTGTGATGTATATTATTTACAGTAAATTCAGATGTCATTAAGGTCGTAATAGAGTTAGGAGAATTCACATTGCTAGGGTCTGTCAGAAATGCTTGCGATGGATGGAGGAAAGGAAGGTAGGAGGTGGATGCTGAGGGTGTGCTGTCACTCCTAGCAGGCCCTATGGGGCACAGGAGGAAAAGTTCTGGCTTGCAAGGTACCAGGGGTCAGGTCATCCCTGCTGAGGGCCATGGGGATAGAAGGAGATTAGAGTCTCTGGAACCTTTATGAAAATGAGACAGAATTGATATGTGACACAGAAATGACATTAACAGAATGACCGTGGGCCCGACAGACTGAGGTTCAAGTTGGAAGTCGGCCACAGCTAGCTCTGAGTCTTTGCTCATCCATGAAACCGTCATCCTGTTATTCACACTGCAGGGTTGCTAGGAGGAGTCAGTGAGTAGTGAGTAGAATGCCCCCAGCACAGAGCCTGGCACGTTGTAAGGATGACAGCTAACACCTGCTGAGAAATTGCTGCGTGCCAGGCACTATTCTAAACTTTACAGGTGTGACCTTGTGTCTTAGATCGCGATCCACAGAGTCAGAGCTCGTGAAAGTGATGTAACTGAGAGTACTCCCAGGAGAGGAGAGTGAGGGAAGCAGGGCAGGGCAGAGGAAGATGCCACGCAAGGCAGTGGTCTTGGAGACTAGCTTTGGCCTGGTCCCACGGGGAGCCCTGGAGCAAAGATTGCCACTGCCCAGGCTTGGGGCTGTAACCTCCCAGGATGCAGGTCCTACTCAGTGGAGGGCAGTTCTCTGCAGAAGAGGGCAGCTGTGAGAAGTTGGTAGCCCTCACTCTCAGGAGCTGGGGGAGAGTATACAGGTGCAGAGAAAGGGATCTGGGTGGGACCACAACAGCACCCACCATAGTTCACCACTCCATCCAGTACAGACCATGTTCCATTCCAGTACAGCTCTTGGATTCTGGTTGGTCACAGTTTTTTAGGGGAACTTGTATGGAGAGGGCGAGTAGAACAAACTAGAGCTCCTGCTGCTGTGGTGGTTCCAGGGCTGTACCTGATTCTCATTGTCTGCTTCTCCACCACCCACTCTAGATGCCTCTCTGCCTCCACTGCACCGAGGTCTGGTCTAGGTGGCTTGCCCAGGGGGGTGATCCAGACCTTCATCCTTGAGGCCCTGGTTACTATGCCCCTGTCAATCAGTGGTTGCAGTAGCTGCCTATTTACAGTTATGGCTGAGTCTGGGTGTGCCAAGAGATGCTCCAGGGCATCTCCTGAGTGCCAAGCATATTATTCCCCACCCCCATTATGCGGCAGCTCCACCTTCTCATCTCACCGCAGTTACCCTCCCTCTTGGCAAGAGGAACCGAACCTGAAGAGGTGGCAGCCATAGCTTTAAGTTTAGGAGAACTCTGTCCCCTTAGGTGGGACTGAGAGGTAGAAGTGTCCCCTCTGTGGGTCCCAGGGGCTCTAGACTCAAAAAGCCTCAATTGTGGAGAAAACCATAAATTCCCTAAGTGTGGGAGTGATGGATGGGAACCCAGCCCCTTGAATTCCACCTGTTGAATGTAAAGCACCACACGCTGGCCCTTGGTGTATGGCAGCTCCCTGAGGGATGGTGTCCTGTCCTCTCAGAGCATCATCTCTGTGCTGGTGCCTCAGCAACACTCTAGTAAGCTGGCAGCTTTAGGACGGCATGGTATGTTTTGGGACCAGTGGATCTGTAGTCTTGTACCCACTTCTTTACCCCCTGTGACATAAACTGAGCCCCTTGGTACAAGACAACGTTATAGGGAATCCCCTGCTGATAGGTCAGACTTTCTGGGAGCCCTCAAACAGTGGTACTAGCTGAGGCTCTACTGTCAAGAAATGCGAACACATACCTGGAATATGTGTTAATCTAGGAAGGATGAATCGCTGCTTTTGCCATTATGGAAGGATCCAGTGTAAGCCACTTGCACACAATGGCTGGTTGGTCTCCTCAGTGGGTGGTGCTGTACTGGGCTCAGCACTGGCCTCTGTTGTTGGGAAGTTGGACATGTGGCTGTCGCAGTGGCTGGGTCAGACTTGGTGAGAGGGAGCCCATGCTGCTATGCCCATGCATAGCCTCTATCTTTGCCTCCATGACTACTTCATCGATGAGCCAATTGTGAAAGCACTAGGGTGGCTGAGGACAGAGGCTGGCTGACTTCTGAGGAGCCATCCTGGCCACTGCCTGTTCTGCCATGGATGTTCTTTGGTGGGCATTAACTTGTTATACAGAGATCCTCACGTGTTGTGCCAGCTTCCATAAAGCCCTCACATGCTTCTAACCCAGACCTCCTTCTCTCCAGTCTTTTTATCTTGCTCCTTCCAGGCCCTTGAGCAACCAGCTCAGCCATTTACCACTGCTTGTTAGTCCATGTATATCCTTACCTTGGGCCACTTCTCTGTCCACACAAGGTGGATGACTAGGTGCACTGTCTGAAACTCTACCCTGGGAGGATTTTCCCTTATCACCATTCTACTCAGTCACATCTGAGTGTGGCTGTAGTGCAATAACAGTCCATTTGTGGTTTGCACAACTAACCTGTGAGCAAAGCTCAGACATTTTCCTACTCTGTCATAGGGAACCCAGAGCCCTTCCCGCTGAGGCCATAGTTGTGAGCTGAGTAAGAGATATTAGTGCAATAGCTGTAAGTGACGAGGAGGGGGGTGTCTGGGACACCTGTTTGTGCAGCTTTCTTGTGTTCTCTGGACATGCTCAAGCCTAATTCTGGATGTTCCAGTTCCACTTAATAATGGCTTGCTCCCAGGCCTACTCAAGCTTATGACTTGGTAGGTATGACGCTATCTAGTTTATTTTTAATAGTTCTAAGTACATCAGTGTTTAATATTCCACAGTTAGATTTTTTTCCATGTCCCTTTTTACTTGACATCCCAGGCCTAAGGGGTGTATGTTTTAAAGTTCTGTTTCTACCAGGACCCAGTAGCGTGTCCTGGTGTATAGTTCTCTGCCTCAAACAGCGTATGTAACCTTGCTACATACCCCTAGAGTTCTATGTTGCAGCTCCCCTATTGGGCCTTTCCAGAAGCTACAGTATGGCATTTTTCTCCACTGCAGACACCTCTAGTACTATGGGATCTGCCAAGTTGTGTGCCCTAAATGTCAGGGCTCCTTGTCCTGCAGCCTAGACTTACTGCAGATCCCTTTTCTGCTCTGGATCTCTTTTAAAAGTAGCAGCATTTGATGCTTCCTGAAATGGGTAGGAACAGTATTCCCAAGAATAGAACATGCTGATTCCAAAACCTAGGACGCCTACCAAGAGCTATGTGTCTTTTATAGTGGAGAAGGTGCAGGTGCAATAACATCTTTTACTTTGGAGGAGATGCCCCAACATTCCCCAGGTCACTGGGCCCCTAAAACTTCAGCCCAAGGTCAAGCCCTTGAATCATTGATCATTACAGGGCATATCTCCCACCTTTGGGAGCACGTGTATCTTACCAAGGTTTCCAAGATACTTGCCAATTCTACTCATCTCGCTTGGTTAACATGATGGCACCAATATAGTGGACTAGTTCAGTGTTCTGAGGTATGTCCAGATAGTCCAGGTTCTTTTAGATGATATTGTTAACAGAGAAGAGGAGAGTTAACACAGCCTTGGCACAAACTTGTGAATGTATATTGTTGTCCATCCCATGTGGAAGTGAACTTCTGATCCTCCTTGAGGGGTATTGAAAAAAAGGCATTCACCAGGTCAGTAGCTGCAGATCACTAATCCAAGGCTGTGTCAGTCTGCTCTAGCAAAGATACCACATCTGGCACAGCAGCTTCGATTGTGCCTACTACCTGCTTAGTTTTGTGGTAGCCCATTATCATCTGCCATACTCCGTCCAGTGTTGCATGGGCCAGAATGGTGATTTAAATGAGCTTATGATAGGCATCACTATCTTGGCATTTTTTAAAGTTTTATGGGTGGCACTAATTCCCCCGGGGAATGAGATTTCAGGGTCTTCCACTTGTCCTTACCTACCACAATAGCTCTTATACCACAGGTCAAAGAACCACTGTGGTACTTCTGCTAAGTATGTCCTTGCAGTTTCACATTCAAGAACTAGGGAAATGACCACCACGTGGGTCTGTGGGTCCAGTCAGCCCACTGTGAGACTAATCTGGGCCAGGACTCCATTTATTAGCTGACCCCTCTTTGCCTCTAATCCAGCAGGGGAACTGTGATGGCACGTTGAGTTTCAAGGTGTCAATAACAAATTAGACCCTGTAATCAATAGCCCTCAAAAGACCTGGCTATGGTTACCTTTTTGAAAAAGGACTGGCTTTTCTCTCCAGTGCCACTTAGCAGCAACTACCTAATTCCGTAGTTTATGTAGGTACTGTTTCCATCGAACTTCTCAAACACCAATGGCATTGCACAAGCCAGGGCCTGTCCTTTTGTCTGTATCTATCCAGTTCACCACAGGTGTGTTGAAAATAGCGCTGCCACAGCTTATTACACCAGCCACCAGTGTTGAGGTCCTTATGGCCATCTGGCCAGCAAGTCATCCACCTTCTTACAGTCTGATCTTGGAAGGAGAGTCTGAGATATGGATTCTTGAGAAAGTTGTTTACTTGGGGAGTGCTTCCGGAAGAAGGGGTGTGAGGGAAGCAGGATGGGGCAGGGCTTAAAAGCTAGCAAGGATGTAGTGTCAACTGGAGACTAGCTTTGGCCTGGTGCCACAGGGAGCCCTGGATTATGAATTGTTACAGAGTTGGTCCCACTTTGAGGCAAGAGGGCTGGCCTTTTGTGCCCGGTGTCAGTTGGTTATTGACCTTTGGTCACTCCCAGAAGGGGTCCTTACCAGGCTCCTACTCAATGGAGTGAATTATCTGGAGAAGGAGACAGCTTTGAGTTACTAGGTCATTAGCAGCCAAGGGGATAAATGCACTGAGCCTATGAAGAGGATCAAGGTGAGACACTAGCAGCATCCAATGCACCTTATAGCCTCTCTGTGGACCTGTTGTTCTGATCTCATTTTACCAATAAGGAAACTGAGGCACAAAGAGTTTAAGTAATTTTTCAAGGGTCACATAGCAAGTAAGTATCTGAGTTGGGCTTTGAACCCATGACATCTGACTTCAGGACCCGTGTGCATCATGGTTATGCTTCATTGAGGACAGTTAGTTTTAGGGAGCTCAGTAGTCTGTGGATTTGGAAAGATACATGTTTTGTTGTTTTTTTTTTTAAAAAAGAACTTTTTATTTTGAAATGATTTTAGATTTATAGAAAAGTTGCAAAGACAATACAGAGAATCCTCGTATACCCTTCACCCAGCTTTTCCTAATATTAACATTTTATATAACGATAGTATATTGATCAAAACCAGGAAATTAACACTGGTACAATACTATTTACTAAACTACGTTTTAAAACTTTGCCAGTTTTTCCACTAACATCCTTTGTCTCTCCTGGGATCCAATTCTGGATCCCACGTTGGCTTTAATTATTAGGTTTCCCTAGTCTCTTCCAATTTGTGACAGTTTCTCTGTCTTTCCTTGTCTTTAGTGACCTTGACACTTTGAAGTATACGAGTCAGTTATTTTGTAGAATGTCTCTCAGTTGGGTCTGTCTGATGTTTTCTCCAGATTAGAGTGAGGTTATGTGCTTTTGGCAAGAATGCTCCAGAAGTGATGTTGAGCCTTTTCTGTGTGTCATTTCTATGTGCAAGACACGTGATATCTATATGTCATTACTGTGGGTTAAACTTGATCACTTGGCTAAGGTGGTGCCTGCCAGGTTTCTCCATTGTAAAATTACCATTTCTCCCCTTTGTAGTTAATAAAAATCTTGGAGGGATATCCTTTGAGACTATGCAAATATCCTGTTTCTTCTCAAACTTTAGCCTACTGATTTTTGGGTAGATGGATGCAGTTTTTATGCCATTTTGTGGACCCTTTCTATAAGGCGGAGTTAACGTCTTTCTGCAGTCCTCTTGTCAGGAGTGGAATTTGGGGTGCTACACGCAGGTTGAGGGCAGCGCTCAGCTCTCACTGGCAGGGAGCCAGCAGGGCACTTGAAAATCATGGGTTCTGTCATAGGGTGCAGAGCTCTCTTCCTTGCCTGCTTCCTTTCCTCATCCCCTCACCTGCTAATTTACACTTCAATCTCATGTTCCCTTTGCCTTTCTCCCTCTTTCCTTTAGTTTGCTTGTTGAATTAATTGTGGCCACAACGACTTCATGTTAGGGATGCAGCCCGCTCAGAACTCTGTACTGCACACCTATGGTAGACCCAGAGGACTTCAGAGATCATGACTGCCACCCTCGTATCTCACAGATGAGGAAATAGATGCAGAGAGGTTAAGAGGAATAAGTGGATGCCAGTGCTGAGTCTGGACCTTGGCTTCCTGACCTATGTGTGAGGTGTTCCCTGTGATGCTGCATTCCTCACGGCTGGTCCTAGAGAGATCCCCTCCAGGCCATCAGGAGGAGGTGCCCGCTGGCAAGTAAGCCAGAGCCACACCACCTTGCACCCTGTGCTTCACAGGAGGTGAAATCTTGCTTCCCATTCAGTCTTCAACTTCCCTACCTCTGTCCTGAGGAAAGGGGGCTGTTCTCTGCCTGGTTGGAAACTGTGGGCCCATGTCTTTCTGCGGGGCAGGCTTCTCCCTCCTCTGATGTGGAGCACTGGGACAGGGACCTTTGCGAAGGCCCACAGTCTCCACTGGGAGCTGTCCAGACCCAGAGCAGTGGTTCCTCCTCTTGTCTTTTTTTTCTGGTGGGAAGAGTTGGAATGGTGACTTTCATTCTCATTTTCATCCTCATCTTTCGTCACCTTCACCTCTTAGTGAACAGTTATTATGTGCAAGTCACTGCTTTTTACCTATGATATGTTCATTTAATCTTTTTTTCTTCTTCTTCTCCCCAAAACCTCCCCAGTACATAGTTGTATATTCTGGTTGTAAGTGCCTCTGGTTGTCCTATGTGGGACGCCACCTCAGCATGGCCTGATGAGCACTGCCATGTCCAAGCCCAGGATTCGAACCAGCAAAATCCTGGGCCGCAGAAGCAGAGTGCGTGAACTTAACACTCGGCCACGGGGCCAGCCCCTCTTAATATTTACACCTTGTAAGATAGGCATGATTCTCTCCATTTTACAGGTTAGGGAACTGAGGCTTGAATAGGTTAAGTAGCTTACTCCAAATCACATAAGTAGTAAGTTTTATGACCATTCCCATAGCTGTTTAGTTTTAATTTCATAATTAAGTAAATTCAGTGCTCTACTGGGTCCTATACTCCATTCTGGGGCTTTTCATCCCGAACCATCTCTTCATTGGCTGGGTGTTGTTGTCTAGTAGATTCTTCAAAATGGGCTCAGAGGTGCTGTAAGCCCTGAGTTCTCTGATGGTGAGAATGTTGGTCTCCCGCCTTTCACACTTGAACAACACTCCAGCAGGTTAGGATGCTCTGGGTCATGCTTGGAGTTAGCCTCTGTGGGTATTTCCTCGTTGTCTTCTGACAATGAGGGTGGCCATGGGGAGGTTTGAAGTCAGCAAATGTTTTCCCTTTGGCAGGTGACTTGTTAGTTCTGCCTGGACGCTTGATGATTTCTGTCTCAATTTTCCAAGTTCAATACCTAAACTAGGAAATGTCTTCGTATCAATTGTTCTGTCAATTTTTCACGGAACATGGCAAGCTCTTGTGATGTGTAGATTTCATTCTTTATTCGTTTCAGGAGCTCTTTTTGAAAAGAAGATAAATACTTTTCTGTGTGTTCCACCTGTGTCTCTGCTTCAGGTTCACCAGTTTTTGGGTGCTGGGTCCCCTTTGTTGTTTCTCCATGTTTCTTCTCTCTCCTGATTGCTTTAGTAATGGAAGCCTTTCTCCTCTGCAGCCACAGTGACTCACCTAAGGGCCCACTGCCGGTGGGTGGCGGACCAGGACTGGAACCTTGGTTGGTGTCAATAATTAGATTTTCTGCTGTGTCTGCTCTGCTTCTTGGAATTTCTTCCTTTATTTACTGGTTCTGCAAAAGTGTTTTGTGGTTCTCAACTTTATGACTCTTCATTTCATTTCTTTGTTTTATCATCTAATCTTTTAGCTCTTGTTTTATTAAATTCATGTTCTTAAGTTGTTGTGTAATACAAAGCATGTTCCTTAGGTTAGGTTTTCTGTCAGACAGAGGTTTTTGTTTTATGTGTATGTGTGGTGCTATTTTTAAGTTTTTTCACACGGTGCTCTATTTCTTTGTCTTTGTTTTTTTTTTTTCCCTAGTGACATGTTTGCATTCATTGCCGTAAGGTTTGTATTCATCCTGCCTCACCTACCAACCCTGATTTAGGGCAAGTCAGTTCTTGACCCTTTCGCGGCATGTCTGAGCCTATTCATTTCCTCCACAAGGCAGAGTGTGAGTTCTGCGTTCCGTCTGCTTTTCTGCAGCCTGAGAGCCTCGGCCAGGGTGAGGGTGGAGAGGGAGAGCTGGCCTGAGGCTGTGGGCGGTCTTCATCAGGACACCCAGCCTCTGTACAGATTCGGGGATTCAGAGAGAAAACCCACGCTCCCACCTCTAAGGCATATGCAGTTTCAGGGAGGAAGGCCCAAAAGACAGGTAATTATAGTAAATGCCATGACCTAAGAGGAGGGGACACTTTTAGGTTGCAGGGACCAGATTTTCTCAACTTACTTCCAGCGCTGGTGGTGGCAGTTTAACGTAAGGATGCCAGTGTGTGGGGAGCGAGAGTAAGCCAGATGAGGCCGAAGTCCAGCGAAGGACTTCGAAGCCATGGTAAGGAACTTGGCCTTTATTCTGTCAATGGGATCCAACTGTATTTCAGAAAAGTCATTACAGCAGCAATGTGAAAAATAAATACAGCTCTAAAGACTTAAATCCCGAGAGCATGTCTGTTGGTCAGCTCTGTAAAGAGGCCAAGGAAATATCTTTTGTACTCAGAGCTGGGCACCAAGGAGTAGCAAGGTTCCTGAAATGGGCTGACACCCCCACCCTTCTTTATCCCTGCCCCATTTCAAACACCCTCAGCTTCTGGGAAGCAGCTTAAGAACACCCTGCTTTTCCTCCCAGTGCTCCCTCATGGACCTCTGGAGATGTTTTCTAGGGCTGCCTAGATGGCAGCCAGGTGGGGACTGCACGTCTGGATAATATATCTCAAGGCTGTTGTCTTTTTCCAGGACAGCACAGAACAGGGACCAATTACGGGATCCCTCTGCATAGCAGGCCTCATTACTGTGCTTACCATGGGATGGGCAGAGGCTGGCAGAGTTGGAGAACTGGCTATCAGCCCCCTAAAGGGCAGCTGGGAGGGTCAGAAGGAGGACATCATTGATTTCTTCCCTGCCAGGCAGGTCTGCCATTGTGAGCCCATCTTTTCAGGGAGGCACCCACTTCTCTTACAGCCATGTGCCTCCTGGGGTTCCATGGTGGCCCTAGGTCCTTGATACTGAAAGCAGAAATTTGGATCTGGGTCTACAAGAACATTTCTCTGGGGAGAAGGGCCATGGCTTCCATCACATCGCCTCAAAATGGTTAAGAATGCCTGCTCTATGTTACCCCTACATTTGGTAGGTGGGGAAACTAACCAGAGACCCAGCAAGCAGAAGTGATTTACCCCAGGATACAAGGTAGTGGCAGAGGCAGATGTAAAAGCCAGGTCTCCTGGCTCTATCCATGTCTCCTCGCTGCCTTACTGTTGAGATCACTTCCTGTCCTGTAGACATACACAATTGTCTTCACTTTACTAACAAATAAAGTTGTAGCTACAATTTATTGACTGCTCAATGCTTTACTTGTATTAGTCCGTTAGTTCATAAAGCAGTGTGATGACTTTACAGAATAGGCAGCTGTGGTGCTCTCAGTGAGAGGGAGAAGTTAATCACTTGCCCGAGGTCACAGAGAGAGGAACTGAAGGAGAGAGATGGCAAACTCAGCTCTTTTGGGCATCCACTCTGCCCCTGCCTCCCTCCAGTTTGGACTCCTGTTTCAGTCTGGTCCATCCCTACAGGCCCAGGCCAAGACGTGCCTCCTCCCTGCAGTGTTCTCTGATGGCCCAGTCCTTGCTGGTCTTCCCTTCTCTGGGTTGATGGGGCCATTACTGGTTCTTTGTAGGCTGATGGTTCTGGTTTGACTCCCAGGCCTGCTACTTCCTTGGGCTTATTTATTTCTCCTCCCCTAGCCTCTGCTTGTAAATGACATGGGGATAGTGACATCCAAATCCTGGGGCTTTTAAGAGGATTAAGTGAGATAATTAACATCAGTTGAGTCATTTATTCAACAGATATTTGAGAATCTACCATGTGCCAGGAACTGTTCCAGTGAGACCTGTGGTGAGTGAAACAGACATCGGTCCTGCTCTTGAGAAGGTTCTGGACTAGTCAGAGAGGCAGACATGAAGTATGTAATTTGATGAAGTTCTCTGGTATAGGCTGGGACTTCCAGTTTCTGTGAAGGAGATATACAAGGTTCTAGGAGAGTATAAGGAGGGACTTGAGGCAGCCTAGAGATTCATGAAAGGCCTCCTTAAAGATGTAACAGTTCGTGTGAGAGCTGAGGGCTGAGTAGTTAATCAGATGAAGAATATTCCAGGAAGACAGCACAACAGGCATGGAGGCCGGAGATGGTGAATTAGTTTGCTCAGGCTGCCATAATAAAGTACCACAGACTGGGTGGCTTAAACAGCAGGAATTTATTTTCTCGAAGTTATGGAGGCCTGAAGACCAAGATCAAAGGGTCGGCAGTGTTGGTTTCTCCTGAAGCCTCTTTCCTTGACTTGCGGATGGCTGCCTTGTCGCTATGTCCTCACATGGGCTATTCTCTGTGCAGGGGCATCCAAGGTGTCTCTACCTCTTTCTATAAGGACACCAGTCATATGGAATTAGGGTTCTACTCTGATGGCTTCATTTTTACTTAATCACCTCTTTAAAGTTCCTGTTTGCAAATACCATCACATGGATTAGAGCCCACACATATGACCTCATTTAACCATAGTTACTTCCTTAAAGGCCCTGTCTCCATATGTGGGGCATATTCGAAGGTACCGGAGACTTCAACAGATGAATCTTGGAGGCACACAATTCAGCTCATAACAGATGGGAAAGAGCTTATCTTGTTTTACAAGCTGAAGAGAGGCCAGTATGGCCAGAGCATAATGAACAAGGAGGGAGAGAGACTGGGATGAGGCTGGATAATTTGTAGGGCCACATGGAGCAGGGCCTGGAGGGCCATGGTGGAGATAGGACAGTATTCTGAGTGCAGTGGAGTCATGGGAGGGGTTTTGAGCTAGAACGGGAGCAGGTGTCATTTTTAAGGAGGTGACTCTGGAAAATGGATTATCGGGGCCAAGAGTAGAAGTATGGAGTTGGGGCCTATTGCTATTAGTTTTCCAGGAAGGAGTCAGTGGTGGTTGGGCATGGGTGTACAGATAGGGGAGGGTGGGTGGATGGAGGCAGACAAATTTTCGAGGTAGAATCAACAGGATGTGGTGATGGGTTAGATATGTGTGTCGGGATTCAAGTGAAGTGTCAAGGATGACTCTCACATTCCTGGTTGAGTGACTGCATGGATGGTGGTGCCATTTCCCCACATGTGAAGGACTGCTGGAGGCCCCAGTTGTGATGGGAAGATCAAGAGTTCCATTTGGAACCTACTTAGAGTGAGAGGCTTGTGAGACACCCAAGCAGGCCTGTCAAGTAGGCATTTGTTTAATATAGATGTGGAGCTCAGAGAAGAGATCTGGGCTGGAAAGACATATTGGGAATTATCCATCTTTAGAAGGTTTTGAAGACACAGGAATGGAAGAAGTCACCTGTAGTGAGCATGTAATGAGAAGAGAGGAGGGACCAGGATTAAATCCATGTGCAATGCCAACATTTAGAAGGCAGGGAGGAGGAGAAGCCAGCAAGGGAGATGGAGGAGAGGCCGAAGTTTGAGGGAAAGCCCAAAAGAGAGGGCTCCTGGAAGCCAAGAGATAGGGATTGATAGGTGCCCATCAATGTGGGATCCTTTTCCTTGCCACTCTCTCCTTCTTACTTAATTTGTTCTTTCATTTCTGAATATCCATTGACCTTTTCCCTCAGATTACAGTAAGAACTCAAGAAATAATGAATAAGTGAATGAATTCACACATGCATAAAGTGAATGAAGAAGTGAATGACAATGCTGTTATCGGTGGCCTCCAGGGTGAGGGGTAATTGCCCTCATCTCCCCTCCTGTTGCCTTGGGCATTGATTCTGTCCCAGGGCTAGGCTGGGTGCAAGTTTCCTGGAAACCCATGGTCCCTGTCTAGCGCCAGATCCTCTGGGGAGCCACTGCTCATGCTTGTCAGGCATTCTGGCCTGAGCAGGACTGAGACAGTCCCCTTGGCTGCTCATGCAGGGAGCTGCCTCCCTCAGCAGGTTGCCTGAGTCCCTGTTGCCTTTTCTCCCTGAGTGGTGTTGACTGTACTGTAATCACACAATTATGATGCCATTAAAATGTCGCATTTGGAGAAATCCAAATAAACAAAGCATTAACAACTTCTTGAAAATTGTAGTCTTTACCACTAATGACCTACTTTCTGTACACACTGCACCCTCCAGCCACCCCCAACTTGACTGCCTCTTTGCCCAGCCTTGCTTTCAGAGGCAGACCAGAAGGTACAGTCGTCTTGGCTGCCTGGAAAGCCTTAATGTTTACTGTGCTGGGAAAGGCTCTTTGCTGGGGCCAAAGATGGCCAGGCCTGTGGGAACCCGGCGCTGAGTCACTTAGTGAATGAGACAAGAGGATACCACCCCCAGGCAGAGGGTCCTGATGATGGGAGGGCCCTCGGAGAGAATCTGGTCCTTGGGAAACTGAAGAAAGAGGATGGTGTTGGAAAATCTGAGGGGCAGATTCATGCCGTTGGCTTTGACTCTGTCCTCTTGGAAAGAAGAGCTGGAACCTGAGACAAAGTGGTCACTCTCACAGCATAACACAGTGCAGGAGGGAAGTGCCCTGCCCAGGGGCTGGGGGCTGGAGAGCTTTGGATGCTGGCTGCTGCGAGTAGAGGGTGAAGGTAGGTGGGCGGAAACGCTCCGGGCAATTGGGCCTTTGATAGTTTGAACCTCATTTCCCAGAAGAGAGCTCTGGAAAAGTTCAGATACTGAATGTCCTTTATCACCAGAACCTAATTTTAATGCACTAAAGAAATGGATTACTTAAGGAATCTTGTAGTGACTGCTCTTAATGAAGTAAAACATAAACCAAAACAGCTCTAGAGAAGTGATTAATCTCTTCCCAAGGTATCTGAACTGCAAATCTGGATTCCCATATAGTCCTGGATGTGATTAAAGTCAGAGGACACCTAATTCTGAAGAAGCAAAGAGAAAGCCACAGTGCATTAAGAGAAGTTGAATTAGGGGCCGGCCCCGTAGCCTAGTGGTTAAGTTCATGCGCTCCACTTCTGCAGCCCAGGGTTTCACGAGTTCGGATCCTGGGTGCGGACATGACACCACTCATCAGGCCATGCTGAGGCAGCATCCCACATGCCGCAACTAGAAGGACCCGCAACTAAAAATATACAACTATGTACTGGGGGGCTTTGGGGATAAGAGGAAACAAAAAAAGAAAGAAGATTGGCAACAGATGTTTGCCCAGGTGCTACTCTTTAAAAAGAAAAAATTTGAATTAGAGTGTAGATGTTTTAAATATCACTCTGGCACTTCACATCCCTATCACAGTTCAGGATTAACCTGCCGAAGGGATCCTGCCACAGGTGCTGTAATGAATGGACGAGAATGGCTGGTGACTAGCATGTCATTTGGGGAGCAATTATCGGTGCTTCCTAAGGCGAGGGAAATGCCGCTGTGGGTTTATTTACATAAGCAAGTGCATTATAAATCCCTTGTTTATCATTCATGCAAGATGCCATAGAGGAGACTCCTGCTGTTTTGTAAAGATGGTCAGTATTTAGGACAGGCTCATAAGGATTTCTCCCACTTTTTCGGCTCACTGCCATTATCACTTGCCATGTCGCCTGCAGCACTAAATTTGCCCTTGGCTGAGTTGGGCATCCCACCCCCATCCAGATTCAGCTGGCGTGACATCTGAGTACTCTGGGTCTGCTTTTGACATAAAAGGAGCCCCTTTCATTAAAAGCCAGCCAGCAGTCCCCATGGAGTCCTGTGAGATAACATCGTTTCAAAGTCATTCCCTCCAACCCCACACCTACATATTCAGCAGCTGACCTAGTTTTGAGGGAGCTAGAGGGTATCTGGATGTCACCTTATTTACAGAGCGGATAGAAAATGCGCTAAGCTCCAGGCCGCGCTGCACGTGGTATCTGGGGAGATCTGGCCTGCACCTCCGAGGCGTAGAAGAGAAGGAACAAATTCTCTGCAGCCAAGAGCTGAGGCTTCTTGCTAATGTCTCCTTTGGGGAATGAATGACAGGGCCTAGGGACAGTTGACTCTGAAACTCTCTTTCTAGCCAGATTCCAGTTTAGCACCTTTTGGCATGTGGATTAGGGAGGATGTTTCCAGGATAACCTTGGCAGAAAGTGTACAGCTAAGCTTCTAGCTGGTGCCCCCTCCCACCTCCTTCCTTCCTCCTCTATAGGCAGGTGCAGGGTTTGGAAGCCTCGTTTCACCCATGACCCTCTGCCATTGCAGGTCCTGGTTAAGGACATGGTGGAGCCCCCCTACCTGGGTTTAATCCCAGCACGTCCACTTACTAGTTGAGTCCCTTCAGCTCCTCAAACCTTAGATCCCCTTCAGTAAACTAGGGTTCCTAACGGCACCTGCTTCAGGTTTGTTCTGAGTATTCAGTGAGTGACATTTTTAGGACACAGCCTGGCAGAGAGTAAACACTACAAAACTATTCGTTGTGGTTATTGTTCTGAGTGATGGTGCCCAGAGTGAGAAGTGATCACTTTTTCAAGTTGGCCCTTTTCCCTGGCTTCCCACAGCCGTCTCCATCTTGATTTCTCCAAGGCCATCTTTGCCTGCAAACCTTGCTAAACACATTCCTTGTGAGTGTCACTGTAGGACTGGCCGTTCCAGCCCTTGGAAGCCAGGTCTCAGGAGGTGTGGAGAAGACCCTCCAGGGCTGATGAGTCCTTGGAGGAGAGGGGCCAGAAGTTGAGCAGGGAGCCCTGACATCCAGACTCCTTGGCCTAATGGGATACTTGGGGTCTCAAGCAGGTTCAGGCTTCTGACCCCACCTCTGAGATCCCCAGGTCTCTTCCACAATCTCCCAGCACAGCTTCTGTGCTGGCCTCAGGCCCCCTCCCCACATGCATAAAAAGGGAGCTAGCACAGAGGCCACATAAAGCTCAATTTCTAGCCTTCTAAGCTGGTGATAACCTTACGTACTTTGCTTCTTAAAGTAGTTTTCTTGTCTTATCATTTGCATAGCACTGTGCTCAAACCCATGTTTGAGAAGGTGATTTTGAGTAGAAAAGGCCTGCTGAGTCCCAGGAACTATCAGTGTTGATAATAACCTATTGCTTTCACCGCAGCCAGACAGTAAGGGGATGCATCCAGTCGCCTGTGGATACTGTCAAAGACCCTGTTTCTGCCCCGGGGAAGGAAGAAGCTAAACATAAATTGGATGACTGTAAATTGCATTTTCTCTCCATTACCATTCAGTCCACAAAACAAATAATAGTGACCGCAGCAATGTTGACGATAATAATATGTTACATATGCATTATGTTTTGCCAAGCAATTTTTCATGTCTTATATCATTTCTGAGATCTAATTCTGTAAAAACGTGTGGGGTAAAGATTAGTGTTGCCCTTGGGAGGGAGGAAGAAACTGACCACAAGTAGTTGAAAGGACGTGCAGAGCAGAGCCAGGCTCGAGACCGGCTTTCCTGACTCAAGTTGTCTCACGGCATCGAGGGGACTGTGGAGAAGAATTACAGGATCATCCCTGCTGCTGTGTTTCCCCTTCTCTGCCCATCTCCACCTTCCTGCACACAAACACTCTTGCAGCTGGATTTCTTCTAGGTGAAATTGTGTGGAAATGTACCAAGGGCCTCTTGAAGGAGAAAAAAAGCCACAAAAGCCTGACACATAGTGTGAGCACCATTCCCTTTGTTTCCTTCTTCCTTCCTTTATCTTTCTTTACCCTTTTCCTTTTATTCCATTACTGTCCCAGGGACCACAATTTGGTGGCCTGCAGGCCACATTCAGCCCATGGGCATATTTTGTTTTACCCAAAGGGAGGTTTAAGCCATGTAACTACCAGGTATTGTGTGGTACCTACAAGATATTCACTCGTATTTCTGTTCTCACTGACCCTGAAGACATGTTCTTTTGTGACCCCCACGAGGTACCTTCATTCCCTAGGGGCTCTTGAAAATTGCCAGCCTCCATAGCTATTCCTGGAGGCTAAAGAGCTTTCTGATGATGACTTAAATGATTTCCTGGCCCTGTGCAGGCGAAGGAGGGGAGAGGAGTCTGACTTTTGGAGGGAGACCTCTTCAGTCACTGAGAAATCCAAATCTTGTTTTTAGTGGGGTTTTTTTTTCCCCCTTCTAGAAGTGGCTTCCAGTTGGGTGAGCCTCTGACCACGGAGGTCCCATCTCTATCCTGCTGGAGGCCACTCTGGCTACATTGTTGGGCCACCCCAGAGGAATTGGCCTCCCCTTCTCTCATGCCCTGCCCTGGGAGAGGCTGTAGCCTCACCTTTGCAGACCTGCCCTCAGTCTGACGAGGGGACACTGCACCCAAGACAGCTCAACTGTCCACACTGGAGACAATGCTTTTCAATGTCTAGCTCTGTCCAGCTAGAGGCCTGTCTTCCTGAGGCCACTTCTAGTTCTTTCTAAATCTCTCCTGGGTCTCTCCTGGGCACTGGGCATGCTTTCCTCCAGCATTGGGCTCCTGGTTAACAAATCCACCCTCCTGTTGCACCATCCAGTCCACGAAATCCTCTTTCTCCTGAGCCTTGTGTGGGTACCCGACTCCCTCCTTGCTTGAGATATTGCTCTCTGGGTTTCAGATTTGGAAAGGACAGAGGCTTCTCAGGTTCCAATTATCTGCTTACTGCTCCAGTCTTTGAACACAAAGAAGAGGATGCAGAAATAAATGGTGTGGGTGGGGCCAGCTTTCTCTCAGTCCTCATGCCCACCAGCAGTTGGGAGGTGTTCTTGTTCTTGCAAGCAGCAAGCAATTTGAGATGACTCTCTCCATAAAGCAGCTCTGGGTTTAGGCTTTGGTGGTGGAATTCATAGGACTTTGGATGGGAAGGGAGCAGACACATCAGCATTAGAGCTCACGCACCCTGGCACGTGCAGGGGAGCCAGGCCGCCTTCCCCAGTCACGCTGACTTCTATTTTCCTGGCACCTCCCTCTCATGCTAATTAGTGAGCAAATTAATCTCCATATAGGATCCAAATTATGTGAGTTTCTTTTTTTCTATTCCAGAAACAAAAGTTGGGCTTCTGTCCATTCTGTTAATCACATTATATTTCACAGTTGGAGCTTTCAGGCAATTATAATGATTATCAAAACTTCTTCCAGAAAGCTTGAAGCACCCCCCAAAGCTGTATTCGTGTGTGGTGTACAAGTGGGATATAGGTGGTGAATGTGTATGTTGAAGGAGAGGGCTAGGGGGTGGTAGCTCTTGTTGTCAAAGACTAAGTGGGACTGAAACCAGATGGAGAAAGGAGCCAGCAATAGAGAGGCATCTGGGCGTGAGGTCCAGGCTGTCAGACCCCCTAGCAGCTCAGAGAAGCCACAGTGAGCAGCTCCCAGAAGACCCATTTTCTAGGCACGTGGCTCTTGGGTGAGAAGGATAGTGGAGAAGAGAGACAGAAGGAGATACAATAGAAGAATAAACTTATCCCTGCTGAATTATGTGCTACCTCATTTGGTCTGAGAAATAACCCTTTCCCCCTCAATTATATGTGCATTCCATCTATCAGACTCTTCAAGGAGTGACTTTCATATAATTAATACTAACCATTAAACTACAACATTGAAGGAGCAATTGCCTAATTCTGAGGAAAATTTAAATTTATTACCAGCACCCGAGATAAAATGAATACTAAAAAGAAGGAGACAAAACCCTACGGAAGATAAATAGAAAGCCAAGTGGGATATTGACTTGATCCTTCTCCAGTGCAGAGCAATTTGGCTTCTAAAGTGAGTTAGATCATAATAAATTAAATTTAGATTTCTGCACATCAGTTAAATAACTCCCAAGACAGAATTCCAGTGAGAGGAAGAGGTGATAATACATGGTGGAGATATTAAAATGAAGATCTTATCTAATAATCCATAATTGATGTGCTGTCCCTAGATGAGGGGAGAGGATTTTCCAGCTCTTTCCTTTGTCATGAGCCCAGGTGAGCAAAGGGCTGGCTCGCCACTCCTGGATTTGAGGCTGTTCTGCATGCTGTGGGGAGTCTGTTCGACCAACCCTTCCTTTCCCAGCTGTTCACTCTGGGTAGGACTCACACAGCAGTATTAGTGTGATGAGGGATTAAGCTGTCCTCTTTACTCTCTTGACTTGCCCTTGGAAAAATAAAGTCACTCCCAAGCTAGGTGGACAGTAGGACATTACAGGAGTCAGCAGACCCTTCTGCATTCTTGTGATTGCCCAGCAGGGGGAAAATGGTGACCCTGTGGATGAGTGAAAGATCTCGGCGTGTGGAAGGAGCACAACTTTGAGGTCAAAAGTCCTGGGTTAGAGTCTCAGTAGCAAACTCACTATCTCTGTGGTCTTGAGCGAGCTCCTTTGCTTTCTTGAGCCTTAGTTTTCTCATCTGCGGAATGGGAACAATATAACTGGCCTGCCTCCTTCACAGGGGTAATACAAACGAGATATTCCAATGAAAATGCTTTGCAGATTACAAACATTTCTGATTGGCCTGTTTGGTATTGACTTGTAATCTTTATTATACTTTTTCGTTTCAGAAAGTTCTGGTTGGTTCTTTTTCAAAGAAATTTTGTTTCTTGCTAATTTTTTATTCCAGATTTTAACCATTTTATCTACAGTTATGCTTCATTTTGTATCTGTATTTCCTGTGTCTGAAGTCCTTGGAGGATCTAAATCTGTCTTTTATAGTTTCTACTGACTCTCACTTATAGTGAGTTATTTCCCTGTGTGTCTGGCCATTTTTTATTGTGATTTCATCTTTCGGCAAGCTCTGTGGGAACCCTAAGGGTCTAAATTGGAGATGCTGTCCTCCAGATAGGATTTACACTTGCTCCTGGTGCAAGCTAGGGATAACTGATCTGGAGCCATTTGGTTCTCCTTCTTGGCCTTAATTACAGGAGACTCAGGTTCATTTTCTCCACTTTTGGGGAGATATTTCTCGATGACCTTTACCCTCAGGGCAGCCTCACATTTGTCTTTGCTTACCATTCAGCTATCCCAGCTCTGGTTGTAGCACCCTGTATTTTTTCCTGGCCTTACCCCCTCCTCACATTGAAGATTTTCCTTCTAGAAAGCCCAGCAATTCTTGAAAAAACACATTTGTTGTTATCTATGCAGGATCTAGTTGTAGTTTAGCATGATGGACCCTATGAGTATCTGGTCTGCCATAGTGCTAGAAGCAGAAGCATCCAGTGGGTGGAAAGCTGGGGCCCTGGGTGTGGTGCTGGGAAGCAGGGGGTGTGGTCCTGGAAGCAGCCTGGATGCATGTAGATGAGAACTCCAGAGCCGCACAGCTGGCCTAGAAATTGGGTCTCTGGGGCTTTGAGACAGACACTTCCCAGCTGTGTGAACTTGGGCAAATCATTTAGCTTCCTGTGCCTCAGTTTCCCCTTTGGAAACTGGGGATACAATTTTCTATTTATCTTAGGTGTCTAAGGGCTAGAAATAATTTGAGGTCCCCTACTTCCCTCTGAGGTTCTGACAAGGGGAGTGTGGTGGTGAATTTTGTGTGCCCAGTAAATATCAGACATTATCACAGGCGCAGCATTCCCACCCAACATCTTCTGTCCAGGAAACCTGGATATAAAAGTTAGACTCTATCGTGAGTAATGTCTCCCTTCTCGTGCCACATGTTGGAAGAGTTTCCAGTGTTTCTTCCTAGATGAACTCCATCTGACTTCAGTTGGTCTTGTTCTACTTGACCCTTTAGTAGATGTTTGGCACTCCTCTGTCAATTCTCCTGAGTTGTAAATCTCATATGATGGTACGAGGGGCTAGAAGACGTGAGAGACACCATAGTTGCCACTAAATATCTGAAAAGTGTGAGAAAGATTAGATTTGTATCAGATAACCCTGGGGATAAAACCAGACCCCAAAGGGCGATATTACCAAGAGACAGATTCTGGTTCAATATTAGAAGGAGACTTCTAGAAGTCACAGTCCTTTGAAGCTTGGAGCCAGCTACTTGAGACTTCTGTGTCCCTGGCTGGATCCAGGAGCAATGTCCACTGGACATTATGCTGTTATTTCCACATAACATTATGAATGTTGTGCTGGAATTTCAAACATTGGATGGATAGATCTGTTATATCATCGTTAAACAATGTTATCTCATTTTTTTCAATTCTGACCTTCTCCCGTGTGTTTGCCGAGTGCATTCCCACCTTTCTACAGGAATCTGCCTGCAGAGTTCCACCTTCTCTTGCCCTGGCTGTCAGGAACAAGCCTGCTGCTGGGAAGAGAATGACTGCCAGAAGGGAGAATGAAGAGCAGTTGGGGTGACGGTGAAAGTGGGCACAGAAATCCTTTGAGGGAAGAAGATCCCTCAAAAAAGCAGAGAAAGAAGTTGACTGAGAACAATTAATGGGAAACACATAGTCTTTGAAGATGACCCAAGAAAATGGCACTGAGGCTGTGATAAGGTGTGGCACCTAATGGTTATAAGCATAGGAGCTAGAGCCAGGCTACCTGGATTCAAATCCTGGCTCTACCATGTACTACCTGTGTGACAATTAGCAAGTTACTCAATCTCTCTGTGCCTCGGTTTCCCCGGGTATAAAATGGGAATGGTAGGGCCAGCCCCAGTGCCTAGTGATTAAGTTCAGCATGCTCTGCTTCAGCGGCCCTGGTTTAGTTCCCAGGCACAGACCTACACCACTCATCAGCAGCCATGCTGTGGTGGTGACCCACTTACAAAATAGAGGAAGATTGGCAACAGATGTTAGCTCAGGGCGAATCTTCCTCAGGAAAAAAAAGAAAATGGGAATGGTAATATTGATGTCTTTATCGTGAGGATTAAATGTAAATATTTATGTTAGGTGCCCCCCAAGGTGTTAGCTGTTTTGTTATAGGGTAAGTCTGACAAGTTCTTTTAAGGATCAGGCGCAGTTCAGAGTAGGATAGAAGATTTATCAAGGAATAGAGATTTTCTTAAATCTGGTGAAAAGAAGAGAATTAGGACAATGAAAGAGATTTAGTAGTACCAAGCTGGGGAAAATAAGGGAGGAGGGAAAAAACATCAGTGGGAAATAGAGGCAGCTTCAAAACCTAACAGAAGGGGAAACTCCACCCATGATTCCTGAGCCAAATAACCAGCTTGAAACTGGAGTGAGAGAAAACAGGCCAGGAAAGGATGGAGGGAAGGGAATTCAAGATTTCTCATGGAAGCATGGTGGGAGGAAAGAAATTAAGCAAACTTAACAGATGTGCTTTTGAGCTTTCATCTTTGGTGCCAGATTATTTAAGCACTGGGCTGGGCCAGGAGTTTGGCTCATTTACTCAGATATTTTCTGTTTAAAAGATTGTCTTTGTTTTCTGTTTGTGGCATGGTACTTATTGTTTGAAACACACTCACTCTAGATTGAAGAAACTCTGGTCAGAAAGTGAGGTAGGGGCGAGGAAAGTTTGGAGAGGTGAAAGTGCATGTTCTGAATGAAGCGTTCCCGGATCTTCACATGAGCCAGGAAGCCAGGAATCCAAAGCCTGGGTCCAACATACAGTGCTCTGGACCCTTAGAGGCTGGACGTGGGGACTCGTGAGTGGAAGAGCTTGGAAGCCAACTCCAAATTAGTTCTGAATGCATCCGGCAGTCAGTGACCCTTCAGAAATCCTGGGAGGGACATAGCCACTCAATTCAGGGGCAAGCAGGGCAAGAGTGCCTGGCCCTTCCTGTGGGCATGTCCCTCACTCCTCTCCTCAGGGGGGTCTTTGCACACTCATCCTCAGCAGAGGAGACACCCCTTGTTTCTGTCCCGCGTAGGGCAGAGCAGACCATGGCGCTGGGAGGCTCTGAGAGGATCCCTTCGGTGATCCCATCTCTTACTAGCTGTCGCACATGGGCAAACCATCTAACCTAAGCCACGTCCTTCCCTGTACAAATGGGGTTGCGTGTGGATCCTACGACAATATGCGCAAGCTGCTTTGTGAAATAGAAATTGCTATTCACATGGTAGTGCTAGTATTTTAAACACAGCGTCATCATTATTTAATACATCCAGCTATGATAGAGAGGCAAGCTCCCGGTGCTGGGAGTTCATCCCCGTGGATCTCAGTGCACCAGAGTGTGAACCAGCTCTGTGCACATGACCATCTCAGGGAGCCATCCCCTCCAAGGATGCCCTCCGCTGACTGTTCACATGGTTTCTCTCGCCAACCTGGCTGCGGCTCTGGCTCTAGGCTTTCTGGAGTCCTGCATCCCACTGAGTTCTCATGCACCATCTCCAGGGAGGCAGATCCTGCCAGGGAGGCCAGGGATGCTTAACTACCCTTTAGGCTGGTGATTGCCAGGCCAAGCAGGTCACCCCACCTCATGCCCTCTTGGCCCTGTGCCCTGTCTGGTGTAACTAGAGAGTAGGGGCTTGGGATGAGGCCAAGGGATTGGTTACCTGCCCTCTCACCAGCCCCTGTGCCTCTCCACAGGTGACTGCCCCTCCACCTGCTTCTCTAGTGATGGCTGGACCCAGCAGGCCTCAGCTCAGGCTTCTCTTCCCAGGAGATTAGATTACTGAGGTCACATCTCAATTAGTCTCCTTGCGGCAGCTCTCTTCCCTCCACTCCCTCCTACACTTGTGGCCAGAGACATTTTCCCCATGACCTGCTTCGTACAGACTCAGCTGCATTCTGGAGTCCTCTTTCATTCATGCTCTCTTACAGTCCACACTCTGGCCTCCCCATCTGTGAGCTACCCATTTCCTGAACAGATTCTCCTCTTCCAGCCTTCCTACCTCTTATCTGGATTTTCAGGACACGCGTATTTCCCCTCCCAGTCTCCCCTTAAGCAAAGTAAAATCCCTGCTCATCCTTCAGCTCTAACTCATTTGACCCTTCTTCCAGGAAGCTGCTCCCATTTCCTTCACTCCTCTGTTAGAGGTGTTGTGAGTATCTTCACGTGTCTCTCTGCAACACGGCAGTCCCCTCAAGGGCAGGGACCTTCCGTCTCCACATCTCCCCTCTGTAGCACAGAGCACTGTAGGGCTCCCAACTTATTTAGAGAATTGCAATGAATTAAATTGGAAATGAGCCAGCAGGAGACGGCTCACGGCCCCATGACCCTTTCCTGGAGAATGGGATGTCAGGGTCACCCTGCCGTGATCTTCTAAGCACAGGTGACAGCTGTCAGGCTGTGATGTTGTACAGCACTGGCTGGGAGTTTCACACCCCCCCCCCCATATTCCCCCTGTGTAGCAGCAGTATCACAGGACATTAATAAAATCAATTATTGGATAAAAATCGCTGGTTTCCAAAGCTTCATTTTGTGCTATTAGCAGGAGAATGCTGTTTCAAAAGGAGATAAGAGAGAGAGAGAGAGAGAGAGAGAGAGATCAATTACCAGATAAGATCGAATGGTTCCTGAACAAATGTGCACACTGGCAAGCGGCCCCTTTTACCTTACCTTGCCTCTGTGGGCTGAGCACCCGCACTGCTGTCTGCAGGGCCTGCTCTGTGCCTTCCTGTGAGGTTCCCTAAGAGCAGAAGGGCATCCTGGTCAGTGATGGGATGGGTGGTAACCAGGCAGCTTTAGATACTTGCAAAGCGACTAGGGTCAGTAACACATGGATGAGCATGTCATCCTTGGTGACAATGCCAGCCCCAGGGCCCCAGCCCTCACATTCCAGGTCAGAGCCTGGTCAATAGGTTCTTCCCAGAGATGCAGTGTTCTTTTGGCTTTGATGAACCTAAAAGGTCTGAGCTTTCTTGGAGACAGACTGGCTCTCCCCTAGGATGACAGTGCTCGCATCCACTAGGCCATGGCCATGAACGGAAGCATCCGGCTTGCTGAGCCCCTGAAGTCCGCACCTCCTGCTGGCTGTGTGGAGAGTGTTGGCTGTGGAGCTGGTGTGGGTGGGCAGATGAGGCAGCCTGGGCTCTGGGCATCCCCTCCCTGTGTACATCCTTTCACCTTCTTTGCTGTGGGAATGCACTGGAGGGCCCCAGAGACTGAGCTCTGCTCTGGGTTCTGCCACTGTCCACCCGTGCAACCTCAGACAAGTCAGTAACCTTTCTGAAACCTTGTCTTCCCAACTCAGCACAGAGGGTTTAGGGAGGATGAATTGAGACCATGAATACAGAAACCACCTTGTATGCTCTAAAGTGCTGTCTCCACATGTGGTGAGGGTTATCACTTGCTCCCCCATTGATGCTTCTTAATAATTGCAGATTCCTTGGTTGGGGGAAGAAAGGAACACACTGGATGTCTGTCTAGTGGGTAGCACACCATTATAGATGGATCGCCCACTTCGTGATGCTGCCTTCCTATGGCAGAGGAAGGAATGACAGTCATTGTGTACCTACTATGCTACTGTGCTGGCACTTTTCCTCCGGCTGTTCTCAAATTACCCTGGAGAGGTGGCCTCTGGGTGGGGATGCTAGAATACAAGTCCTGGCCCTGCCACTTCCTAATTGTGGGATCTTGAGCAAGGTACTTAGACTAGTGAAACTGTTTCCTTGTCTGCATAATGGGAATGTGAGCAATATCCCTCTCATAGAACTACTGTAAGAGTGACACGAGGTCACGTGAGGAAAGGTCCCAGCACAGCACCTGGAATACAGTGAGCAGTAAAGTGGTGGCTGCCTTGATTGCCCTTGTTCTGTTTGTTTTTATTGTTGCCGATGGTTTTATTGACATCCTACCTCTGTGTCCATCTTTGAGCTAAACCATACCAGAATAAGGCTGGTCTCTGCGGTTACACCAACAGACAGAGGGGGCTAATGGAGGGCCAGGAGCCATTCTCACAGACTTCCTGTTTGTTCACACAGATTTCAGAGCCTGACTGGGATGACCAGTGGGACCAGTTTGATGAGCGGCGGTATCTGAATGCCAAAAAGTGGCGCGTTGGCGATGATCCCTATAAGCTGTATGCTTTCAACCAGCGGGAGAGCGAGCGGATCTCCAGCAATCGGGCTGTCCCTGATACTCGCCATTTAAGGTACTTTCTCCTTCTCCGTTACTCCTTTCCCCTCCCTGCTGTCATGACAGATCAACAGCAGGCTTGATGCATGCAGTGCCCAGTGCCAAGAACTGGGGCAGGTAAACCATTTGTTGCCAGTTGGATGCTAAAGGGTTTATGATGTGGTAATTTACCCTGTCTGTGCTGCATTTTGCTGTGAGCCATCCCAGAGCGCCCCCGTGGAGAGGGTGCGAGGCCTCCTTCACCTGCACCTTGCCCCGCTCACCCACTGGTCACCCTGGGTGACATCTGCCAAGGAATCATGGAGCACTAAAAACCCGACAGCCAGAGCCTGTTTGTCCCTGGCAGATTCCCATGGCCTGGCCTGGCTTTCAAACTGAAGGAGGGCAGGAGGGACAGACCCCTGGGAAGTCAGATTGGTAATCTCTTCTGTTACTGGGAGAGGTCCTTGATCTGACAGCCCAGGCATATTTTGCCACATGAGAAGAGAAGCCAGAGGGGCCTCTTCTCTTGCCATTGGGTCCGCTGTCAGCTTCACAGCAGCCCATTCTGTTGCGCCGCTGTTCTGCCACACAGCCTCTGTCCTGCCATCCCCTTGGTGAGGCCACACCTGCAGGTGGGTTGTAGAGACCAGGCCTGGCACAATGTAGAAAGCTTTGCTTCACAGCAAAAACAGTCTTTGTGAAGGCACTTTTTTAATTACAAATCCTTCCTAGAGTCATGCCAGCCCTTCACTTCCTGGTGAGGCCTGAGTAGTAAGCAGGTGAGCCTCAACCCCAGCTCCTCCCTCCTGGCCTGCTAGCCTCCAAGCTTGGAGGCCCAGGTGTGCCAAAGGCCCATGAGGATGCGTGCCTGTCTGCATCAGGAAGTGGTCTTTGCACCACACCGAAGTAGTGGGCTGGCTTGCTTGGGGCTTGAAGGCTGTAGGACTGGTGTTCACTTCTTAGCTTTCTATATTAGTTTCCATCCACGGGCACCAAATTGTGGATGTTGGGGAGCAGGGTAGTAAGAATTTTCATGACTCATGAGGCTGGTCAATCTGGTGTTGCTTAAGTTGGCAATATGTGAAGGCTGGTGGACTCAGTTTCCCCACCTAGGCTGTACAGCTCAGAAACCTTGGCTTATACAGCATGTGTCTCGTGAAGGGGCTGGAGTCCTGGTTTCCCTGTGGATAAAGCTAGGGCGATGAGCTAGATGATATCTGTGGCTTCTTCTAACTCTGACAGTCTGCAAACTTAACTGTCCCCTCAAGGTACCCACAGGACTCTTCCTTAGCAGCAGGGCCTGGAGGTCCCCTACACCCAGAGACCCAGGGGACAGCCTATACCTAGAACACTCCCTGCTGCTAGCCTGTAAGCTTTCTAAAGTCGGAGTCTTGCATTATTCCTATTAAAATTCTCCTGCACTTATCCTGGTCCTTGGCACCTGGTAGAACTTTATTTAGATGTTGGGTGATTTTATTTCCCTGAGCAGAGACTCCATATAGGAGAACAGGGAAGAGGGAGGAGGCAGAGGCTCAGAAGCCCCACTGGGTCTCGGGCAGGTGGTCCCTCCCTTGTCCTGAGTCTAGTTACTGAGGTCGTCCAGAGGGACAGAGGACATCTCCTGGCCAGGAAAGGAGCTGGTGCATCTGGGTAAGAGCTCTCAGAGAGACGCCTCTGAATGCTCCCGCCTGCAGAAGGGAGGCCTTGGGGAATTCACTGAGCAGGCAGGGATACCCTGAGCAGCACTAATTGTGTGCATCCTATTCTATGATCTGAGAGGCAGAAATGAAAGAGGTTTACAAGGGCCTATATATACGATGGTCGCGGATAAAGAACTGAGCCTGTCCCCAAGGATCCAAGTTCACCAGGTCCAGTTCCAGGCTCTGCACCTAGCCCAGTGTGTTCCATCTGTTAAGTAAGTGTGATCTGCTGGGATTGCAGCAAGCAGGGAAGAGAGGATTTAGACAGAATCCAGACACCCTTTGGGAAGAAAAAAAGGAAAAGTGTGTCAGCCATATGTCTGCCTCAGGGCCTCAACCTTGCCCTGTGGGAGCTAGGATTGTGTTACTCAGAGAATTTCAGGTTTATGGATCCTAATCTGAATGAACAGGAAGGGGAAAGGACAGGGGATTGAGACTGAGGGCAAGCACATGAGACCAGGTAGCCATGGCAGGGGGATTAAGCACCTACTATGTGCAAGGCCCCAGGCCAGCAGTGAGAAGCCACCAATCGAATCAACCATCTCCAGGCTGAGTTTGGTACTGGGCTGACCCTGTGACCATATAGCCCTTGTAGTAATGAGAGTTCCAGAGACCGCCAGCAAGGCCCAGTATTCTTCTCTCAAACAGTCCCCTACAGGATCTCCTACTTCCAGCCCTCGCCTCCCAGGGAATCTCTGTTCATGAAGTTGAAGTCACCAACTAAGTCCCTTAATCCTCTGATTCCAGCCTCCCGGCTATATCCTAACATCATCCTGATGCAACGCCTGGGGCTTGCCTGCCTGGCTGACAGAGCCCTGGGACCCATTCTTGGGCCCTGCCTGCCCAGCGCCGAACAGCTGGGCTGCTGGTGACCTACATGCTGTAGACCACGGAATCTCCACAAGAACTGGCATTTTGGCCTGGATAATTCTTGGTGGTAGGGCTGTCCTGTGCACTGTAGGATGTTTAGCAGCCTCTCTGGCCTCTACCCACTAGATGCCAGTAGCCCCCTCCACGTTGTAACTAAAAAGTGTCTCCAGACTTTGCCAAATGTCCCCTGCGGGACAAAATTGTGATGAGAACCCTGCTGTAAAGCAAGCCCCCTGTTACCCAGGTTCTCAAGGGTGAAACATAAACATGCGTTCCCACTCCTAGCGACAGGACAAGGCCAAGTCTTCCTGTAAGGGGGAATCAAGCAGAAGTCAGTGCAGCCCAGGGGTTAAGGGTATAGCCTCTGGGACCGGATCACCCGCCTCCAGTCCTGGCTATGCTGCTCACTAGCTGAGCGAAGTCACCATTTCCTGGATTCTCTGAACTGTAGTCTCCTCTTCTGAAAAATCAGGATACAAATAACAATAATGATACCTACCTAATGCAGCCTTTGTGAGGATCAAATAAAATATATGTAAAGTACTTCCCTACGCCATAGTAAATTGTCCAAAAATGTCCATTGTTATTATTACAGGGTAATAATATGGCCAGGCTGACACTGCAGAGCCTGGAATAGAAGGGGAGGACTCTCCTGAGAAAACTAAAGACGCTCAAACAAAAGATGCAGCTGAACACCAGTATGAGGAAGGGGCATTAGGAAGATGACTAAGTTGTCAGGAGTAGTGCTGGGGCAGGCAGGAACAGTGGTGGGTTTCAAGGTTAAGATCGATGCTAGAAAAGTGAGCATGGTAGATTCCAACCCCTATGGACGTGGAGTGTGTTGCATGAGGATGAGCCTCAGCAGTTCTCAGTCCAGCCATCCCGGAAGAATCACTTGGGGAGCTTTTTAAAAATGTTGATAACCAGACTCTGACCAGCTGAAGTATCTCTTTTCTGAGCTCCCCAGTTGATTCTAACAAGCAGCCAGGATTAAGAACTGCTGCTCTAGGTAAGTGTTTTTCAAACTTAAATAGGCAATCAAATCATCTGAGGATCTGGTTAACCTCTGATTCAGCCTGAGATTCTGATTTCTAACAAGCTACCAAGTGAGGCTGATACTGCCCAGCCAGGGATCCCTCTTTGAACAGCAAGTGCTTGGAACAACGGTTCTCAAAGTGTGGTTCCCCAAACCTCAGACCAGCAGCACCATCCTCACTTGGGAACTTGTTTGAAATGCAGATTCTGAAGCTTCAACCCCGAACTACTGAATCAGGGACACTGGGGGTGGGAGCCAGCGGTCTGTGTCTTGACAAGCACTATAGGTGATTCTGATGCCCACTCAAGTTTGAAAACCACAGGGCATCAGCATGCACTTGCAGCTTGCTTTTGTGGACTAGATGAAGCCCACAGTGGGGTGGCCCAGCAGAAGGCCTCAGGGCTTGAGTAGAAAGTAGAGGCCCTGGAATAAGGCCAGCTTCCTGCCTACATGCTGCACGCTCTCCCTCTGTTCAGGTGACAGGACTTCTGTCTCAGGCCCTGTGGAGACTTTTGGCTTCTCTGGCTCATCCCTGCCCCTCCCTCTTCTCCCAGTTCCTTCAACCACAGGATCTATATGCTGCCATCCTGCTGGCAGTCGGAATCACTTTAACCAAGAATCTCCTACTGCAGGACCACTCCTTTACCGGTGGCCACGCCCCATGCTGAACTCCTGGTTCCCTTGTGGGACCCGACCCCACTGATGCAGGCTTCATCGCCTGGTCCACCTTTATGTTCCCCTGATGCCTTGTAGCTAAGGTTCAGCTAGTTATGGCACCACTTGACCTCTAGGGGGAGCAGTCTTTGATGGCGTCTACTACAGTGCCTGGTGTGTGGTAGGAATTCAGTAAACGTTGTTGAACAAATGAAAGAAAATGTAAGACTGGAAAGACAGTTGACTACTCTCTTCCATCTGCCTTATGTGCAAAGAGGAAAAGAGGAGCTGGAAGAAGCCCCCTTTTCGTTATATTTCCATCCTCAGGGGCTTCAGATGAGGGGTCAGGAGAACATCCTCAGTTAAAGGAAAAAGGCGTTTTCCCTTAAAGAGTTCTCATTACTGAAAAGAGAAGAGACAGCATGTGGGAGGGGTCTGCGCTTATTAAATTTGCTTCCAATTTTCTCACCACCGTAATTGGATTCTGATTTATAGGAGGCGTTTGGACAGTGCCTGAGACAGAGAACTATTAGCCAAGCATTAGAGCAAGCGCTGCCGAGAGGGCGGGCATGGGTGAATGGCTTAGGAATCCAGACGTGCCGCAGGCGGGTGAGGAGGGAGACAGGAGGAGGCCTGTGGAAGTGTTCACCCAGCAGGCCGATAGAAATGCCAAATGCGCTGGCAGTGTGGAACCCCTGAGAAGCAAGTCATAGTGTGGTGTCACATGATAGAAGAAAACCCAGAGAGGACGGGGGCTTAATTTCCCTGTTTGGAACAGCATAGAGTCACCGTTTTTCTTTTGGTCCTTTGCCCGATGGAGCTGACGGTGTTTTGAGAGACAGCCGGGTTTACTTGGAGTGTGGGATAAGTGCGAAAGGAGTAAGAGAAAATAAGGCTGAGCCCGGCTTTGAACTCCGCTTTCCCAGGCTTATGGGGTCCATGGCAGTGAGTGATGCCCACAGCCAGGATGGTTTGCAAGGAGAGTGTCTACAGTTTCAAATGGATCCCCTGCTCATTCACCTTTAGGGGCTGACAACCTTCCCGTGCCCACCCCGCCCCTTCCATAACGTTTGACATTTTCACAATCTTGAGAGTGAAACCTGCTGCCATTTACACGTCTTTGCTGCAGCTCAGTCTCCTCATTCCTGGTTCAGACCCTGTGAGAGGAATGGGGACGAGGTAACCAACAATGGCCTTCTGCACGTCCCTGCTCCTCTCTCGGTTTTGTTTTCTCCTCTGTAGTTAGGCTAGATAACCTTGAAGCCTTATCACTCCGTGACTCGCCACTCAATTGTAGAGCAGTTCATTTTTCCGCGGTTGGTCTTCTCACTCCAGATATATACACAGGTATACACTCCACTCTCCACCCAGCCTCAGTGTGGACAGAACATTGCCCTTGCATCGGGGCATCCTAGTCCCAAATTTTCCCCCTAAGGCCCACAGTTCTGTGGACACCCATGAAAGCCTTAATTTCCAGGGCGCTGCCTAGGTCCCGTGGGGTCATAAGGATGAATAAGACGTGGCACCTGTCTCAGGGGGTGGGGGTTGTGTGCCATCAATAACTATTTCATTGTAAGGAAGAGACAGCGTCTAGCTGGAATGAGTCTGAGATTTCCCAGGGGAGTTCTGCTGATTATAAAGCATTGACTAGTCTAACAAATAGTCCTCATTTTCCAGTTGTCCCACCCCCACCGCTGTCACCACACGCCGATGACAACAGCTGGATTTGCCATCATCCAAGTAGCACATAAAACGTCTGGCAGACAAGAAGCCATTAAATGGAGGCACACCCCTCAAGAAGAGGGGAATACTTTGATAAAGCAAATGTATATTTCACTGGTGTGTTGCCTAGCAATACTTACTATGGGGTTGCTTTGACTGCAGGGGAGCAGGTGGCAGGGTGGACTGTGGCCGTGAGCTGTGGGCTGGAAGGAGTGAGAGCTGGGAAGCCTCATTAGGTCACCTCCTCCTGAGCCAGCTGGGTTCGATTGTTCCCCTCGGCATATTCTCCCGGCCTTTGTCCAGTGCGGTGCTAAATGGTTCAAACAGTGGGATGCCCATCGCTTGCCTGGAGGGAAAATTCCACACTTCGATACATCTCACCAGGAAGACATTTTTCCTTTGCTCCTTTTCATCCTGGGAAATGAAGGGGCAGTGGCCCAGTCTTGGATCGCATTTTTCCCTCCTTGTATTTACTCGGTTGGAATGGCTGCCAAACATCATCATCATTTCTCCCCTTGTACTCGTCACTTAGCAGTAATAGGATAAAAATCTTTACGGCTGGAACAGCTAAGCATAAAAAATGTTCATATTCCCTCAGAGTCAAGGCTATTCCACTAGCTCAGCACAGAGTTGGTGATTCCACATCAAGGCAGAGGGGAGGGGAGGGGAAACCCATCACAGACACTTAGCTTTTGCAAACAAGCTCTCCCCATCTGCTTTGGTCTGGTCCCTCCTGTGCACCATTTTTCAATACAGGAGTTTGTGAGCCTGTTGACAGTGGCTCTGAGCACACTTCACTCCAGAGCATCTCAGAATTCAGGGAGCTTTGAAGGGAACAGCAGGAGGACTTTCCAAACATCCCGGAAGTAGCTCTGTGGGAGAACTATGTCTGCTACCCTGGCAGCTGTTTGAGTCCCTGCTACAGGGCCTCAGAATGGGTTCTCCCCAGGGTGAGATGGGAAGAAAGACCATAGAGGATGGCCAGGATTCCTTCCTCTCCTGGTCCCCTGATCCCTTGCATGCTGCCCTTCCCACCACAGAAATAACATATTTCAATTAGCTAATGGAGTCAATAGTTTCTTCTGGTGTTCTGTCACTGAAGTCAAATTCTAAGGGGCAGGTAACCCAGGAAGAACCTTGTGTGGCTGTGAAAGGTACTAAATGGTCTTATTCTGAGAGAAGATTTCCCTTCTTCCTCTCTGAGTTTACCTCTTTTTATTTTTTGTCTTTTATTTTTTGGTGAGGAAGATTGGCCCTGAGCTAACATCTGTGCCAATCTGCCTCTATTTTTGTATGTGGGACGCCATCACAGCATGGCTGATGAGTGGCGTGTAGGTCCGCACCCAGGATCCAAACCTGTGAACCCTGGGCCACTGAAGCTCAGCACATGAACTTAATCACTGCGCCACCAGGCTGGGCCCCTGAATTTGCCTCTTTTATTATGCTTTGCCTGAGGAATGAGGTGATGGAGAGAGATGTGGAAAGAGATAGAGAAGTGTGTTCAGTGCCCAGGATGGGAAACTGATTTGGAATTAAATATTTGCCATGAAAAATTCATCCTGCAAAGTGTTGAGTGCAAGACAATTAGAAAGGAAAATTTCAGTAAACGAGCCATCCAAAAGCTTGCTCTCATGGAACTTAGATGCCCCAAGTGAGCAAACCCCCAGCTGGGTGACTGGGAACTGCCTTAGTGCCCTCCACAGGCCACCAGTGCCTTCTCATCTGTGGATCACTCCCCATGGGAAGAACGATCCCTTAAGCTCGCTTTGAAAATAAGCCCTGGCCCATGCACTCAGGGCCAGTAACACCAAGGGGAAGGTGGTATCATTTCTCTCTCCTCTAAATTAACTTTAAAAAAAAATTGTTTTGGGGTGTGCACCTTTAAGAAGGCAGAAGGCTGAGGAGGAGCCCTGGGTTTGCACTCTGCATTCCCAGGTATTCTCTTCAGTGCTATGGGGAGCGCTGGGACGGCTGGAGCTCTAGGAGGAGGAGAAGGCCCCCCTGAGTTTGACTGCAGTCCTTGCCTATTGCATGGGCTGTATGGAATCCTTTGAGTTCTGTGGCTTTTGAAATATCCCTGCAAGACCAAAATATGCCCCCAAACCAGAATCTCTCTTCATCTTTTCCTAAATAAACTTTGTATCAAAGTATCACATACATGCAGAAACGTTCACACTTCAGACATGTGCTGCTTGAAGAAATTTCCAAAGAGGACATGCCCTTCTTCTGCATCCAGGACTGTGATCAAAGACGAGACCCTCAGTTTGCCAACAGCCACCCTGGTGCCCCCACCCCCCCTCCCCACCATGAGGAACACTGTCTGAACTTCAAATGCCGCAGACTAGCATTGCTTGTTTTTGAACTTCACAAAAATGGAATTACACAGTATGTCTTCTGATGTGTCTGGCTTCCCTCAAAGTTATGTGCATGAGGTACAGCCACATTTTGCAAGACACAGTTCATGCAATCTCATTGCTGCATAGTATTCCCTTGTATGAATATATTACAATTTGTATATCTATTCTACTATTCATGCTCACTTGGGGTTTTTCCAGTATGGGATTCTTATAGACAGAACTCCTATGATTAATCTGGTATTTCTCTTTTGGTGAACTCGCATGTGTTTCTGTAGGGTGTATCCCTGGAAGCTTTTGTTGATACTGTCAAACATCTAAGGAAGTGGTTTGTGAAAATTAATAAAAGAAACCTTAGCTAAATTGGAGTTGGGAAGGCCTGTAGGGGCAGCTCTCATGCACTATCATACGTCATCAGTTACACTAAACAGAAAGAGATGGTTGCTGGCATCTTGGACGGGAAGTAACACTACTACTGAAGGAAGATTTCTCTCCCCACCTGGCAACAGCCCAGCCAATGGGAAACACCGCAGCTCAGCCAATGAGAAGCTGTTGCTGCCGTGAACTGTTACTAACCCCCAATGGATTTCCCCTGTTCCCCCCTTTTCTCTATAAAAGCAGCTCCCCTTCTTTGTTTGCTGGATTTGCCTATGGTTTACCATAGCACGCACATCCCAAATTACAGGGATTTTTTGGCTATTCCCAAATAAACTCATTTTGAGATAAAATAACAGGCAAATTTGCTTTTTAAATTGACAGGATATACCAGTTTTCACCCCCACAAGCAGTGTATCAGAGTTCTAGTTGCTCCATATCTTTGTTACCATCACATGCTGTTGTCTGCCTTTTTCACTCTAGCGTTTCTGGAAGCTGAGTCCTGCTATTTATTCTATTTATTGTGCTTTAAATTTGCCTTTTCCCACTGATCTGTGGAATGGAGCATCTTTTCTTATGTTTGTTGGCCACCTGATCAAACGTTTTGTCTCTTCTCTATTCATCTTTCTGTGCCCTTTACCCCAGAACCAAACATGAAACCTGGTTCTTAGTCCTTCCTCAATTACCTGCTCCCCTTCTGATTACTTTTTGGCATTTTGTCCCATATCTCAAGGTAGCATGTTAAAATCCGGGGAAAACAACTGGACTGAGTGTGAGAAAACCTGGGTCCTTTATAAGATACCCCCTGGCCCTTCAGCTGTTTGGGTGTCCATTTTCCCGCGTGTAAGAAGTGAGAAGTAGCTCAGAGATGGTTGTTAAGGTCACTTTCAGCTCTGTGTGCTGGTTGAAAATACTTCTGCCGGTAAGAAGGTGTGGGAACTGACTAGGAACTGAATCAGATTGGAGGCTATTTCCAGATGCATGACTCCCTGCGGCTCAGCTGCATCTCCCCTCCCCCTCAGACCCAGATTAATCTTTCCCCTCACACTCTTCCCTTCCTCCCAGGACTCCAGGGCCTGCAGAACCATTAGTGCTGTCCCTTTGTGCGCTGCCTTGTCCATCTCCCTGCACTGGCCTCCCCCACCCCCTCATGCCATCTACTCAGTGTAGGTTGCCAGACCTCCTCCCAGCTTGAGATCCAAATGTCAGCTGGTTTGACACCGTCTTTGCACTTCTCTGAAGGCCCCAGGATCTATTAAACACAACAACAGCAGAGCTGTTTGCTCCTGGAGTTGGCACATCACGTGGATGGCAGCTTGACTCCAAAGTGGTGACCTGCTCACATTTTTCAGTCTAGAATAAGGGGTTGGAACCCAGAGCACTGTGTTGGGTTACCATTTCCCCCAGTGCTTTACAGAGCCATTGGCGTGGTGTGCTGTAGTGCACGTGCCTCTAATGCCAGAGAGAAACGGGGCGAGCAGAACAGGCTTAAGGAACCCCAAGGAGGCTCGGGCTCCGGAAGCAGTTCCTAAATAAATGGATGAAGCTTGCAGGAAGTCCTGAGAATAAGAATAATCACACCTCATATTTATATGAGACTTTACAAAGTGCTCTCACATCCCTTTCGCACGACATCCTCAGTGGCCCTTTGGGTGAAGGGGTCATTGTCATTTCACAGGGGAGGAAACTGAGGCCCAGGCAAGGTAACGGGTTGACTAAGTGGCAGGGCTAGGTCTCCTAGCCCTCCTCAGGGAATTATTTAAACTCCCAGAGCCTTAGTTTCCTCATCTGTAAAATGGGGATAATAATGGTACGCAGCGTTGCTGTGAGGGTGAGCAAATCTGTCATCCATGTCAAATGCTGAGTGCAGTCTTTAACTAGTCAGCACTCGTGACTGTTAGCTGTGGTGATGAGCAGTCAAACCGGCGTTAGTGTCAGGACCAGCATTAGTGCGCAGGCCCTGTGATATTTCCACTGCTCCACAGTTGTGAGTAAAAGCAGGTCGGAGAGGCAGGGCAGAGAGCGGGACAGCTCCAAAGGAGGAGAAAGGGGTGACGTGAATGAGTTTGGACAGTCCTGGCTCAGCGCCCTGCCCCCCACCTCTGAGTTGGGGTACGCTCCAAAAGCAAGGTGGCACGGGGGTGGAGGGGGCGCGGGCAGGGAAGTTCTGCAGAGAGCTTCCTGCCTCAGCCTTGGCTCGCGGCGCCCGATGCTTAACTCGCCTGAATGTCAAACTTACTTTAAAAACTGGAACGCAAAATAAGCAATGAGGCAATTTCCATGCCACGTCTGGTGAAATTTGTACTTTTAAAATACTGAGGATAGAAGCCAAGGCCGGCAGAGGGAGTGATTTAAGGGCCGGGGGCCAGAAAGTACAAAATGTGTTTGATAAGAGATGAAAAGAGCAGAGAGGAGATGACAGCTGTGGGTGGGAGAAGCTGTGGAAAGGAAGCCGCCCGTGCCGGCCGCGGTGACAGACAGTAGGATGGAGCGATGCGAGCAACCGGGCCCGAGGGAGGCTAGAAAACGAACTGAAGAATGTGTGATGTGACAGAAGAAGGGCTCTGCTGGGGACCTGGGGTCACATAGCCAGCGGGGTTCCCTCTGGGTTAGCAAGGGTCATGATCAGCAAGTGCTCCTCATGGTTATCCTTGGTGTCCCTGATGCAACGAGAGGAGCCCCTTATATGTGACTGAACCTTATCGTGTCTGGACTACTCTCATGTCTGCCCTCCCCTGACCCTCATGATGACCCCGAAGCTAGCCAGAGCGGGCGCCATTACATCCATTCTCTTGCTTCCCTGCTTCACTGTGTCTCTCCTCCTTGATGCATCATATGGACACATCATTTAGTCCTTACCCCAAGCCTCACTGAGCCTGCCTGAACCACCTCTCAAGACAGCAAACACTCACTTTGCTCCCACCTGTTCAGTCTTGGGGCAGGCCCCACTGTTTACCCTTTGACCCAAGACCAAATCCTTGGAGTTCTCCTCCTCTCCTACTCTCATTTTGTTGAATCTGCCTCCTACAGAGCCCTTGATCCCTGACTTTGCTGCCATGCTCAGCTGCTGTGCCCTCTTACCTGGGCGACTTCAGTACCCCCAGCTGCCCTGCCCTCCTACTTGGCTCTGGCCCCACACCAGTCCATCCTCCACATCTCCTCCCAGAGAGCTTTCCAAATGCAGAGACATTGCTCCTCATCTACCCCTTCAGTGCCACCAGCTCACTCCTGCCCTGAAGGCATGTCCAACCCAGCCAGGCCCGGGGCTTGCAGCTGCCTGACTGCACATGCAATGAGGGTTCACGCTTCCTCATCTTTGTTGCTCTCTCTGCTCAGGATGCTCTTTCATCTTTCAGGAATCCAGGTTGGAGGGGGTGGTCACCTCTCCAGGAAGACATCTTGTGTTTGACATCTTACACATCTCAGGCTAAGTTCTGCAACTGCTCTTCATTCCCATGCTTACCTGTGAGCCGCACCCATTACCCTGAGTTGCAAGCATCAGTTTGCCTTCTGTCTCCCCTCAGAGACCTTGAGCAATTTGGGGCGGGTGCGCTGACTGATCTTTGTATCTCCCTCCAGAGCCTAGCACAATATCGGGCACTCAGGCTCTTCATCAGCGTCAGTGGAAGGAACAGAGACTCGAAAGAGCACCTCACTGGATTCATTCTCAAACTGTCTGCTGAAAACATCAGGGTTTGGGAGTGCAGGAGTGGGAATGAATCCTCAGAACACAGGGAGAAAATCAAATCATGGAAAATTTAAAACCACCTTCACTCAACAAAGAATTCTCCGTGTTCGCACATAAATCCAGGACCATAATCAGCCAACGTTTATTGATCGAACTATTCCCCTGACATGTGGTAGGCACCTTATATATGTTTCCTCAGTTAAGCCTCACAACAACCTTGCTATGATCCTGGTTTTCAAGATGAGGAAATTGACTCCAGTCGGTTGAGTAACTTGCCCAAAGGAACATAAAGTAGAAAAGTGGCCCCTGCCCACAGAGAAGATGGGGCCATGCAGCCATGCATAAAGGGGAGTAACAGCAGGGAGCCCTTGAGAAGTGCAACGGAGGAAGCTGACGGGGGCTTGAATATTGCACAACAGTTACAATTTAGGCAGCCCTAGCAAAGAAGATGGCAGAGTGAGGGAGGTGTCTGGAGGTTGTGGTGCAGGGCACAGCTGAGGGAGGTGAGTGGACTGGGTTAGCCAGACCAGAGGCCCAGGCAAGGGAGCTGTGGGGCAGGGCTGGAGGGTTAACATGATGAGAGAGGCCCTGGGATGCAGTCAAGGTTTAGCTGTAGGTAACTACTGAAGGTAGGGAGAGTTATATGTGTGAAGTAGTGTGTTAGGAAGATTAAGTGGAAGGGGAACGATGAGATGGAGCCGGGGTCTGCAGGCGAGAACCATCAGGAGGCCATTGCAAGGGTGTGGGCCAGGCTTGGGCAGATGGGAGCAAGAAGAGAAAGAGGGATGGAGGCAGAATTTGGTGCAGGACTGACTCAGGGATGGATTGACTGGCTAGGAGGGTGCAGGAAGGGGTGGGAAGCCTTTGCTTTTTACCTCCCCATCTCAGACCATCCAGAGGGGCACGTCATTGTGAGTCCCCTGCGAAGAAGAGATGTTGGACACTTGGCCCTCAACCAGACCATTCCTGACCTCAGTGTGCTGAGTCTGGCTACATCCCTGGAGTCTCTAGGCTACAGGTCTTATCTCAGCTGCTTCAACTTAAGGAACTTTTCCCCTTTTAAGTAAAAGGAGGGAATGTCTCTTCTCTGACCCTTCAGCTGGAAACTGAGAAATATCAGGAAATAGCTCAGGGAATATCAAGAGGAGACATCATTCCTTAGCAGGTGAGGGACAGCCCAGACTTATGATTTTCCATCTTTCTAGAACTTTCCAGCATGCAGCCTTCAAGACCAAAGGTAGAGAAAAAGGCCAATATGAAATCAAGGTTTGAGAGCCCGTGAATCGGATGACCATCAAAGGGCATTTTGTGGAGCATGTGAGAGCACAGAGTTGGAAGCCAGACCTTCCGGTTTTACATCGAGGCTCTCCTGCTTACTGACCATGACCTCACAGTCTCCTCCACAACGAGAGAGGAAGAATCACCCGCCTCCAAGAATTATTGTGCAGATTTAAAGCTCTGGGAAGAATACCTGAGACATAGTGAGGGTTCAGTAAATGTTATCTATTGTTACTATTGTGTAACGTGATTCAAGCAGAGCTAAAATAAGACTTGAAGGGGCCTTAGTCCCAGACAGTGAGGAATCTTTTTCAGGAAACATTTCAAAAATAAGCCTTGGCCCACCTCCACACTTCCTGGTCCCAGCTACACTCTGCCATTTGCCTTTTGAGAACACTCCCCCCTGTTCACGCGTACCCACACACTCACACGTGCACACACGTACACATGCACGCACACAGCTGCCATCTGGGTGGTGCTTGGTACCAACTAGCACAGATCCTGGCAGCGTCCCAAGAGAAGTCTCTTTGCAGCCTCCGGAGAGCTGCTGATCTTCCTGGAGAGAAGGCACTGCCACCTCCCCATGGTTGCCACCAAACCTCAGCATCCCACTCACTCCAAAGGGACTGGTCAGTGTGAAAATGAGACCACCAAAATTAGTGGTCTGGAAAAGCAAAGGGGCCCTGGTGCTGAGTGGAGCAATGGTCATTTCTAGGGAGTCTAAATGCAGCCAGAGGGGTCTGCATTCTCCAGGTCAGGAGAGCCCAGGTTGCACGAGACAGCACAGGCAGCAGAAGGGCAGGAGGAGCTCTGGGACCAGAGACTGGAAAAACCAACCGACTCCTTAGTATCAGCAGCACCAAGAACAGAGTTGGGGCTTCTGGTTCCAGAGCCAAGAGTGGACACATCCTGTCCTTTGTGTTTAGTGTCCATGCTGCCAGCAGAGGGTGGTCAGACACAGGCTCCTCCTCCTTTAGGGGAACAAACCCTTGAACTGTAGTCTCTGATGTCAGTTAGTGAACTTGTGCAGATGTGATCCATGGAGTTGGGGGAGAGGGGAGACCATGAAGGAGATTTTCTTAAAGCTAAATTTTACAATTTAAAGGGCTTTTAATTATTCTGAGATTGGGGCCTTTTCTGGTATTTAAACACCCTTTTATGAAAAAAAAAATGATGCTAGATGATGGGATTTTTTAAATATATTCTTTCCTGCAAAATAAAATGTTGCAAACCTAATAATAGTCTCTATAATTTATGTTGTTTTATTTTACTCATACAAAAGAATCCAACGTCTAGAAACCATTGTCTGACACTAATGTTGAAATTTTAAATTAGATTATATACAAGCTACAGCTCAGTGATGACCTAGGACATCGGTGTCCAACAGAAATAGATGTGAGCCACAGATGTAATTTAAAATTTTCTAACAGTCACATTTTAAAAAGTAAAAGAAACAACTGGAATTAATTTTAATAATATATTTTATTTAACCCAATATAGCCAAATATTATCATCTTGACACATAAGCAATGTAAAAAACATTACTGAGAAATGTTTCAATCTTTCCCATATGGAGCCTTTGAAATCTTGTGTATTTCACACTTGGCAGCATATCTCCATTCTGACTAGAATTTCAAATGCTTAATAGCCACAAGTGTCTAGTGGCTACCATATTGGACAGTGCAGAGCTAGGAGAAGAGAGTTTCTGAGCTGTAGTCTGGCAATCCTATCAGGTAAGATCCAGTCTTTGGCCTCTCACTCGAGGAAGCATTGTTCATCATCCATGGGACTTTGGTAAACAAAAGGAACATCCCGGCCTTTAAACACAGCTGAGTACTTCCCGTGCAACAGAGAATCTGTTCCCTGTGAGAGCTCTCCACAGGCACCAGATGACTGTCCCAGGTGTCTCCCAGGACAGCGTTAACCCTAGGCTCCCAGTTCTCGCCACCGTGGCTTCATACTCCAACTTCAGTTTTGGTGACTTGTTTGGTCTCTCTTCTCTGCATGACTGACTTGACACCTCACTCAGCTTACAGGGCTGCAGCTCTCTTGAACTGGTGTCACTCATAACTTGGCAAGGGATATTTTCCCCTCTGGCTTTGCCCCCGTGGAAGCCTCACCTGCGTCCTCCCCCACTCATCCATCCTCTCATTCTTCAGACCTTTATTATGTATCTACTGTGTTTAGCCACGATGCTAGTACTGAGGTTTCAGCTACAAATAAGTCCTTGCCTTCATTGTAGCTAACAGTCGATAGAGGAGACGGAAAAGTAAGTTCACAATGCTTGGTAGTAAATTACATTGATGGGGTGCATGTGGCGTCTTAGGGGAGCACTTTGGAAAAGCCTTGGGAGATCAAGAAATGCTTCCTAGGGGAAGTAACTTCCAAACCAAGGTTAAAAAAGGAAAAATTAGCCAAGCTTTAGAAGAGAGGAGTGTGCATTTCAGACATATGGGAGAGAGGCAGTGGGAGGGCCAGAGGGAGAAAGACAGGTCAGGCAGAACATGGCTGGAACTTGGAGGATGTGCATGGAGAGGAGTCAGAAGTGGTGCCGGGTCAGTAAGGATGGTAAACTGTGATTAGGAGTTTCAACTTTATTTTGTGAGCAATTGGACAGTGTTGAAACGTGTTAAAGACTTGCGGTTTGGAAAGATCATTCTAGCTGCAATGTGCAGAATAGATTGGAAGGGGATAAAGCCAGCTAGGAACTTGCTGCAGTAATCCAAGGAAGAGATGATGGGAATGTAGAGAAGCAGCCAGGTGGAGAGATAAGTAGGAAGGATTGACAGGACTAGGTTTGAATAGATTGGGTATGGGGAAGGGAGAGGTAGGATTCGAGAATATCTTTGTGTTTGGGCACACGGTAGATGGTGAGCTGGGGAACAGGGAAGGGTCAGCAGGCTTGGCCAGGGTGCTGGAGGCAGAGGGCAGGTGAAGAGACCAGCTGATGGGGGCATCCAAGGGAAGATGCTCATCAGGATTAGGGTTATGGTGGCAGTCATTAGCAAAGAGATGGAAAATGGAAACAAGTTAGATAATCCAAAGAGAAGGAAGATTGACAAGAGGATGGCTTAGGAGAGAATTTGGGGAGGAATACCAGAATTTCAGATGGGAGAAAGAAAAGGAAAACCAAGAGGAAACAGCCTAAGAAGTGGAGAGCCATGCTAGGGTGATTTCACCAAAGCCAAGGGCAAAGACCAAACGTTTAATAAAATGTGTCACCCTCAATGTCAAGTGCCACAGAAATGACAAGTAAGATAAAGACTGAAAAATTTCCATTGCAGTTAGCAACATAGAGAATTAATAGGGACCTTGGTGGGAGTATTTTGAGGGGAGGAGGAGGTAAATTGTCACTTAATTACAGAAGTGGCCAGTAAGCCCATGTGGACTGGGGCCTGGGGCCCCTCTGTACCATCTGACAGGAGGCCCCCAAGCCTGAGTGCCTTAAGGAAACAGCAAGTTCAATAGCCAAGAACTAGGAGATCTTAGCTTGACCACTAACTAGCAGAGTGAACTTGGCAGGTCAATTCGCAGTTCTGGGCCTCAATTTCCTCTTCTTTAAAAAAAAAGGAGGGAGCTGGAACCAATGTTTTTTAAACCCGTGTCCCACAGAATTCTTTTTGGTAGGATGTGAAATGGTAGGCTTAATTCAATATATATCCAGTAAATGTTTGAGTTTTCATTATATGCAAGGGATTGTGTGCTAGAAAAAAAGAAAGACTGCAAGGGTGGGGATGGGGCAGCTTTGGAGATCAAAGCTTGGTAAACAGTAGGCCAGCAGAGGCCTCAGAACTTTTAACATGTTCCTGTGCATTGGTGGGGCACCACAAAGGGGATCTAGTATTTTTCCAGTATTTCTCATTTGCCAAACTTATTTGACTCTTGTACACTTCGTTCACAGAGACTTCTTTATTCATAGACTTCTCCTGGAGCTACTGTCCACCAGCTCACAGTGCAGGGACTGCCTAACCAGATGATCTCTATGGTCCCTTCAGTCCAATGCTGCAACAACCCAGGGGTTTGTAGGGAGCCAAAAAAAGAAAGGCCTTCCCACTTCTGTGAGCTACAAAAGAAAGCAGAAGCAGAGACTGAGCCTTTGTGGGACTCCAGACAACAAGGTCCCTTATGTCATAGTGTCCTCCTTCCCCAGTTAGCTTCCCAGTTTGTCAGGAAAGACCCCATGGGGCATTCTTATATTGCAGAGTGACTTCTGGAATCACCACTCTGATCTACAGCCTGCAATTAATCCAACAGTGGAAGTGCCCTGGAATTGCCAAGGTGTAGGTTTTCTGAGCAGTCTGATGCTGCTGGAAGTAGGTGGCTAAGAAATCCAGAGGGTCCTCCAAGGAGCAAGAGTGAAGCACAGACCCTGAGCTTGTCTGACAGGTAGATTCAACCAAGAGTATGATGGTGGTTGGTACAAGGGAATGTGTTTGTTGGCCTAAATGGGCACACCCTGAGACCAAGTCCTGTGCCAAATGGCCTTGTGTTCATGCAACGGAGGAATATCTGTGATACTGTCTAGGTCACCCTTTTTTTTTTTTTTTTTTTTTAAAGATTTTATTTTTTCCTTTTTCTCCCCAAAGCTCCCCGGTACATAGTTGTGTATTCTTCGTTGTGGGTTCCTCTAGTTGTGGCATGTGGGACGCTGCCTCAGCGTGGTCTGACGAGCAGTGCCATGTCCGCGCCCAGGATTCGAACCGACGAAACACTGGGCCGCCTGCAGCGGAGCGCGCGAACTTAACCACTCGGCCACGGGGCCAGCCCCTAGGTCACCCTTTCTTAACTGAACTTCTGAAAGTGAATTAAGCCTTAAAGCCCCACAACATCCATTGTTTGAAATGAATTAACTTTTCTTCTCTGCATGTGGAAGGGTACTAGTTATGTACCATCCATTGGAGAAGTGAGAAGAGAGTCACTCAAATAAGTTTCAAAGTGTTGTGATTCATATTAAAAACCCCTAAGGGAGCTGACTCTATAAAGAGTGGAACAACCCCCAAAGGTACTGCTGAAGAGCTTCCCTCTGTATGTAGGGGCTACAAGGCATCCCATGCCCGGCATCATCTTGTGGAACAGAGGCCACCAGAGCATGAATGAGGGTCTTATGGGGGCTCTGGGAGCACCATGTGGGGAGAACCACAATGCAAGTGCAGAGCTCTTCCACCAAGTACCCAAGAGAATTTTCCTTGGACTCCAGGGGAGTGAGAAACCCTGGTAGACTTGGGTTTTTTTTCGGTAGCCAAGGATGCCTGTATTCATTGTCTATTACAGCATAACAAATTGCCACGAAATTTAGTGTTTTAAAATAATGATAATGTTTCTCATCTCCCAGTCAGGAATTCAGGCATGGCCTGGGTGGGTCCTTTGCTTCAGGGTCTCTCACAGGCAGCAATCAGGGTGTCAGCTGGGGCTGCAGGCATCTCAGGGCATGACTATGGGAGGACCCTCTTCCGAGCTCCCTCACGTGGCTGTTGGCAGTTCCTCATGGACTGTTGACTGGTGGCCACGCTCAGTTCCTTGCCACGTGGGGCTCCCCAACATGGCAGCTTGCTTCACCAAACCGTGAGAGCCAAAAAGATGGAAGTCACAGTATTTGTAACCTAATCACAGAAGTGACATCCCATCACTTTAGCTGTATTCTGTTCCTTAGAAGCAAATCACCAGGTTCAGCCCACACTCAAGGGTAGGTGATTACACAAGAAGGTGAGGCTTGGGGGCCATCAATTGCCCACCACAGTGCCCAACCTAGTTTCTAAGCAGTTCGCTTCACTGCCCTGGCCCACTTATCCCTTCCCAGTATGCCACCCAGTACACATGAACTTAATAACACGTTCAGCAATTCAAAACGTGGCAGTGTAATGGAATCGCAGTTCTCACTATTATTTTAAGTGTCTTTTATGTGATGCAGGATTTCTGTAGTACTCAGAATGGCTGTTGAGAACAGTATATGTTTATGTCAATGAGCAAATTAATCTGCATGTGAAATTGACATGAAATAAAAATTTCATGCCTTATAGTGTATCAGTGTTGCCCATGAAATGAGATTAAAAGGAATTTCTGATTTTACAGTTGTCATACTTTTTAGACTGCTTGTGTTTTTCTCTTCTAAACCGTTGAGTTTGAACCTAAAGGCCAGTCCTAGACTTGGCATTTCACAGTTTTCAGTCATCTTCCTTTTCCTCAGAGCTGAGAGCAGGCTTCCTTACATAGAACTGAGCTGGGAATGTATTAGGTAATCTCAGCTCTGAAAACAAAATCTTTGATTCTAAAAGCTGACAGCAAGTTCACTGTCCCTGTCCTGGGGGAACTGACATTCTGGAAAGGTCACTGGGCCAAGAGCTTTTCCCCTTTCATCCTTTTCTTCCTCACACACGTGAGTTTTTGAGCAGGTGTTGGTGGCTGGGGAAACGAGGGGAGGAGACGGTGGTCTCCACAAGTTTTCTTCTGGGCTGAAGCGGATGACACAGTGAGAGAGATGGGAGTGGGGAAGGGACAATGTGCCCCACACACCTGCACCCGGGAATCCACAGAGTGTCACTCCTGTGGGGACAGACAGTATTCTCCCAGGAAACTGGGCCCACCCCCACTTTATGTCTTATTTCTGTTTCCCGCGGCCTTTGTGTCTATAGAGTTCAGGCACATGGAACACACAGAGAAGGTAACCCATTCATTCTCTCTGCTTGGGTCTGCCCTCTGCCATGTGCACTGGCGCTGCAGGATTCAAAGGTCGAACTGAAGCTCTCTGTTTAGGAATAGATGTTCATTAACCACCCCTCTGGGGCCTTGTTGAAATGACACCCTCACTGCCCCTTTCCTGCTCCATCTGGGCTGTAATGGGAGCACCTGTTAGGATGTCCCTATGGCACTTCTGCCAGAAGTTTCCCCATCTTCCTGTCACTACCCAGAAGCAGCAGGCAGCCTGTCCCTCCCTTCTGGGCGGGTCACTGTAACTACTGGATTCTAGAGCCCAGTAGAAACTGCTTCTTGGGGTGGTGGTTTGAGTGTAGACACACGGGTCCACATGCTGCTGCCAGTTTAATGAGCTTGTGCAGTAGAATAAAAGGCCTGTGCACAGAAGTACATTTCTGTGATAACTGACAGCGATCCTCGATTAGTGTGTTTCTGACACGCCCGAATTGGCACATGTTCAGGTGCGGGGGAGGGGGGCGGGGGCGGAGTGGGGTGGGCAGGAGAGCAGTGTTTGGCTGCTGGAGGATGGAAAGAGACCGAAGAGGGAGAAGCTCCCACCTGGTGCCCTGGGGTTAGCATCTCAGAACACCTCTGGAAGCATCCTAGGCTGGTAAATGGCACTGAACATTCAAGAAGTTGATGGTTCAGGAAGCGCTTTGAGACCCACCTGAACTTGGAGAACTCAAGAGTCTTAGTTGAATCCTCCTTTAAGAAAAGAAAAACTACACATGGAAAATCAGCTCAGAGGAGCGTGAGTTATTCATGAGCCACTGTGGCAATCAGGACAGCAGCCCCGGGCTGGCGGGCTTGGATCTGTCTGTCCACAGGGCAGCGGTTCCGCCCCTCCTCCTGGTTCCACCCCCACACCCATCTTTCCTGCTCAGTAGCTCTTCTCTCCAGTAAAACCCCTGAATCTTCAATAAATTATAAACATGCTTTCTCGTCCGTCTGCCGGCGCCAGATCTCAGTGCTGGCAGCCTTTTTCATTCCCCTTGTGTCCCTAATAGATCTTGCTGTTTGATTAATCTTTTAGATCCCTCTCACAGAAAGCCCACTGTCAGCTGACTCTCCCCACGGTGTCCAGTTTTAAGGATTTTTCTCAGCCCCTTGGCCTTGTTGCTGGCAGCGCCCAGTGGTCATTCCTAAGTGGGGCTGTGGCCCCCCTGGACTTTGGAGGGCAGGTGGCCCTATCCAGCAGCAGCCCCACAGGCTCCTGTGCCTTAACCAGGGTGAGTTCACAGCGAGACCCTAGGGACAAATAACAGCAAGAAGTCCCAGGACCCGGGTTCAGCTTGTCTGAATCACTCATCAGGTTGAGCGAGGCTGAGCCTCGGTTATTCTCATCTGTGGAGTGGAGGTTCTCAGAGGCTGTTGTGAGAGTCAGATGAGACAAAGGATGAGTTCGGGCACTGTGAGCTATGAGCAGGGGCAGAAGGAAGAGACCAAAAAGTCCCATGAGCAGGGCCGCCTGTGCCATTGAGGTGTGAGGCACCGCCCTGCTGCCTGCCCTCCCTGAGCCTCTGCATGTGGGAGGTACTGGGATTCCTGATCAGCCTCCAGAAAGAGCCCCCTGTCCTTTATCCTTTAGGCATAGGAGCCTGGAGAGCTGAGGCCCAGGAGCACAACCGCCCAGGCTCCACCCAATGCCCCTTATACCGCCCAGTTCTGCCCAGTTTAGGAAGTCAGACTGGATCATCTCCAAGACTTCTCCTTCTCTGAACTATGAGTTTGTGGGTCTAGGCCATGACCACTGACCATTGCATGGAGGCTGGTGCAGCCACTGTACGGCTGTAATTAGAGTAATTTTAGCTACCATTTACTCAGCACCTATTAAACACCCGGTCCTTTGTCTGCAGTATCTGCAGTCTTCACAACAAACTTGGAAGGAAGGCATTTGTCTGCATTTTAAGGTGACAACACTGAGGCTCAGGGAAGGTAAATGACGTGCCCACAGGCACACAGCCAGTTTTCAGCAGATCCAGTATTGAAATCAACATTGCAACCCAAGTTCCTTTTTCTAACATCAGTGCTTATGCTCTTTGCGCTCTTCTCCTCCTCTTGCCTCTCAATGCCCCTCACCCACTGTTGTTCAGGGCAGAACCACTCACCAAAGATGCCTTTCCAGCCCATGCAAGATCTGGCTCCACCCAATGGGAGGAGGAGTCTGAAGATTTGAACTTGATGATAAAAATAATGATAGTTACTATTTGTCAATCTGTTATTATCTAACACAGTAATATCTAGGGGGAAAATCTACAAGTTAAAAGTTATTGTCTTCACTGAAGCTTAGAAAAGTAAATTCAGATGTCCAGCCACACAGTTGAGCCTCAGAGGCTGAATGGTCTTTGCAACATTCCATTCAAATCAACCATGCTTACTGAGTGTCAGCTCCAATCAAAGCTTCTGATTACTGATGCTGTGAGAACCTTTAGCGGGAGAGCCTTGGGCCCAACCCTTGTCCTACAGATGAGCAGACACAGCCTAGAGAAGCAGGGGGTTTGCCCACAGTCCCACAGCTGGTCAGTGGTGTCCAGATCCCTTGGCGAGTACTCTATGAACTGTATCACTTGGCTTTCAGCTGGCAGGTCCAGACCGTGCCATGACTGGAACACTGTACCCCATTTCTGTCCATCTGTCCCTACCTCACTCTGTGAGATCCAGCACCTCCTCTTCAGTGAAGGCTTCTTCACTACCCCGGGTGGAGTTACGCCTGCCTTTCCGCTCTCCCTGCACGTGTGTGCACGCCCACCGCTGTGTCATTGCGTGTTGATACACCTGCCTCCCCAGCTGGATGCCTCCAAGGCAGGAAAAGTGGCCTCTGTCTCCAAAAGCTCTCGAAGCAGATAACTCCCAGTACCAACCTCCCACACCAACTTACCCCTGAATAATTTACATCACAAAACCTGGGATTTGAGGTCCCATTGCCTCCCAGGATGTGGAAGGGCAGGCTATCTCCAGGGTGGTGCCCAGAGCCTGGCCCTTGGCAGAGCACTGGCAGCGGGGGCTTCTGAGTTGCTCTGCTCAGGCTGTCTTTTCTCCCCGTCTCTGATGGAGACAGGGAGGATCTGCTCAGCTCTCTGCTGTGTTACCTTCCTGTGAAGAGACAAAGGATTATCCTCCCGCTCCCTGACTCCCACCTCATTCCTTTTGGTGCTGACCTTGCTCACTGCTGCCTCCTCCTCTGCCTGGGTTTCTCCAAGCCCCACCATGTCCTCACGGACCCTGCAGCACACGAACTGAGGTCCCCCCAAATCCACCTCAACCAGTCACCTGCCTGCCTCCCTCCCCACTGCTCCCAACTTAGACTCAGGTCTGTGTCCACAGACAGGCAAATCCAGGGCTTTTTCAAGGCATTTTCCTTCCCTTTTAATAATGGTTATCTAAGGGTCAAGAAATCCCCCCCAGAACTCAGTGGCTTAAAACAACAGGAATCATTGATTGCCTTTGTAGTCTTTGGGGGTCAGGAACTCAGAGCATCTAGGCCAGGTGGTTCTGGCTTGGAGCCGCTGGAGCTGCTGTCATCTGAAGGCTTGACTGGAGCTGGCAGACTTACTACCAGGGTGGCTCATTCATACAGTGGGCAAGGTGGTGCTGGCTGTGGGCAGGAAGGCTCAGTTCCTCTGCACTTGGGCATCTCTCCGCAGGGCTGCTTGTGTCCTCACGGCGTGGCAGTTAGCTTCCCTCCAAGTGGCCAAGGCACAGCCTGTAGTGCTTTTATGGTTTAGCCTTGGAAGTCACACACTGTCGCTTCCATCATATTCAGTTGGTCATATGAGCTGGCCCTGATTCAGTGGGACAGAGAACTGCACAAAGCATGAGGACCAGTAGGTGAGAATCACTAGAAGCCGTCTGCAAAGCTGGCTGCCGCACCTTCTGAAACCTTAAAAGGCTGAGTCTTCAGCTGACCTAGGAATGCCTTTCCTGACTTTTGTTCTCCCTTTCTCCATGAATGGGCATCTAATCTACTTAACTCCTGTGCCAGGAATATGGAAATAGACAAGTCCTTCCCTAGACAAACTCATAGTCAAGTGGGGGAGACAGTCCTACCTCGAGAGGCACTAGAAGAGAGATATGTACAGAATTATGGGAACCCAAAGGAGAGGTCATTACCTATCTGGAGGATTATGGAATGCCTTCACAACAGAGGGGACGTTCACTCTGGTTCTTGAAGGATGAGTAGGAGCGCAGGTCGGGAAAGGAGGAAGGACGTTGCTCCGTGCAGAAGTAATAGTGTGAACAGTGGCAGAGAGTTATGGCAACACATGAGGCTACAGTTTGTGAAAGGTCTTAAAGGCTGTAATAGGAAGTTTGGACTTTCTACATCAGGAGCCACTGTGGGCTTCAAGCCAGAGGAAGACCTGGGCAGAGCTGTGTGGTAGACAGGACATGGCTGGCAGGGGCAGAGGGTGGAGGCAGGAAGACTGGTCAGGAGGCTGCCACAGGGATCCCCAAGAGGAGTAAAGACTCTCTGAGCCGGGCCCATGGGGATGACGGAGGAGGGGTGGATCCAGAAGGGTTTTATTAGGAGGTGGAGCTGACACCATGTGATGAGAAGCTGTCTCCATGAGGGGAGCACAGGAAGGCCTGAAGGTCATGACTTACCTTTCCCCATCTCTCCCCCCAGGACCTTCCTTTCCTAATTCCTGGCTCCTTGTGGGTGACCCAAGCCCAGTCTGTGCTCAGGTTCTGAGCACAGTAGCCCAGCTTCCTCTGCATAAGCTCTCTCTTCTTCAGTGTTTGCTCTTGTAGGAAAGAGTATCAGAATTATCAGGGAGGCCAGAGAGACATCAGGCCCATTGGCCTAGGATTGAGGTTCTGAAGTGTTCTAGCCCACAGACTTCTTTGAGAATCTAGTGAAAACTATGGAAAAAAAAAAATGCACATTTGCATACACAACTTTGCAAGCAAATTCAGAGGGCTCACAGTCCCCTTGAAGTCCATCCTTGAGTCTCTGGACCCCGAATTAAAACCCTCAGGCCTAGGAAGAAATCGGAAAATGAAGAGAGGGAATATTGGACTCACCAAACGTCAGTTATTTACTTCCTCGTTTAATACCCCACCCCATAATTGGACAACCCCTGAAAGAGCGAGAAACAGGGGGAAGCATTTACCCAGAGATAGCCCCTGGTGGCTCTAGCCTCACTTGGCGGGTTTATTTTCATTATTATAGTAATTTTCGGGCTGAAGGCTACAATTTTCACTTGCAGTGAGGTATTAAATTGAAATTACCCCAGATGTAATTGTCATACGAAATGATCCTGGACACGTGGAAATGAATGCTTTTTCAAGATGGGGTTTAGTGCTCATGCCGGGGTTTGAGGCTCTGTCTCTTTAAACAGGCCAGATTTCAGTGTGTGTGGCAGAAGGTCTGGGTCAGCATGGTGTGGTGGGCTGGAGGTGCTGGCCCAAAACATGGTGAGACCTCTGCCGGCTGGGCTGGACACAGACTGGGGAGCAGAACCCGTCTTGGGGTGGGTTTGCACGGCTGCTAGGAACCGCTGTGCACGAACTCAGCCAAGCAAGAAATCCACGTTTGTGTTCTGTATAGCAACTTAATTTGGCTCCAAGCCCAAGTTTCCCCAAGGTGGTGGGAAATTCAGCTTTAGTCATTCTCGGAGCTTCCCTGCCTCCCTTAGGGCTGGGTGAGGCCCTGGGGTCTTACCCAGTGCTGTGCAGCTGGGGCGGCCCCCACCAGACGCCAGGCATCCGTCTGTACTGGTGACACCACGATGCCCTGGGTTCCAGCCCTTTAGATCTGCTTTGCCCCCAAAGGTCTTACTTGTCATCCTGTGCTTCCTTCCCCAGATGCACCACACTGGTGTACTGCACAGACCTCCCTCCCACCAGCATCATCATCACCTTCCACAACGAGGCCCGCTCCACCCTGCTCAGAACCATCCGCAGGTAAGACAGCCTTCCCATCTGTCAGCCCTACCGGGCCCAGCACTTGGTAAGCGGTATCTGCTCCCTGGGGGACCACCCCTTTAATAAGAATATCAGGTATTCTAACTGCCTGCCAGGTGCTGTTCAACACACCGCACTCAGTCACTCCTCACACTCCTACGAGGGCAGCTATTATCTCGTTTCCTTGGGGGAAAGACAGAGGCCCAAGGTGTTAGGTAACTTACGGAAGGTCACTGAGGTTCATAGAGGACCTGGTCCCAGAGCCCTTGCCCTTAACCGCTGTGCTAGACTGCCTCCAGAACAGGAGTTCTAATTTTCACAGCTGCCGAGGGCCCTGAGGCCCTGAGAGGCTAAGTAGATACCCTGCCCCAGCATCAGGCTGGGATTAGAACTCAGGTCTGCTGAGTGCTGCCTATCCCAGCACCTCCCTCGCCGCAGCTCCCACACACCTGCTATGGTCTATGGTACAAATCAGAGCAGCCCAAGTGGCTCGCATTTGCTTTCTCAACCATCACCTTGTGTTCCAGCCCCGTTCCCCCTCAGGCCTCTCCATCCACCTTCAGCTCCTAGTCAGGGCCATGCTCTTGGTGTAACCCGTACGTCCTTGCTACCTATGGCCTGTGGCCTGCGTGGATTTTTGATATGCGAAAGTCCCAGCGAAGCCCTCAGCAGAACTCCCTTCAGAGCACAGACGCGGCCCGGAGACTTGGCCAGGAATTCCTCACCCCAGTTCTCGGAAGACCCTGGGTGTTTTGGCTTCCTTCCCCATGGGAGCTCCTTCCTCTCCTCTGGAGCCCCTCTCCCTGTGCCCACTTCACCCCAACACCATCTGGCCTGCCCTTCCTCACTCAGGTCTCCGGCAGCATTGGCATCTTGGATGGTGGTAACGGCAGCCACCAGTCACTAAGTCCCCATGTGCTCTCAGCTGAGAGGCCACCGCTGTGCCCACTTTACAACTGAGAAAACTTACTCAGAGATACTAAATTAAGGCCTATTGTTGCTGAGCTAACAATGGTGAGCAAGGTTCCACCCCTCGCACTCTGACCTCAGAGTTTTTCTCAGCAACCTGAATAAGGTAAAGCCAGTCACAGTGGTGGCATTCAGAATCCCTGGAGGAGGGGTTGGACCAAGGATGCGCCCAACCATGCCTCCACCAGAGCAAGGGTCTAGCCCTGGAGTAAAGTGGCCGAGGCACCTCCATGGCCCTGGGACACATGGCCCATTACAGCTTGTCCCCTATCTGCTAGCCCATCCCAATCAGATGGTTGCCTGATCCCACAGAGATGGAGGTAAGATTAAATGTGGGCCAAAGAGAGTACAACTAACCACACAAGATCTCTTGTCACTTCCATCAACAAGCCACACCTTCCCTCTCTCCTTCCCACACCCACATGGCTGTGGACAAGTGGGGAAGTTCCAGGTGACAGGAGGGAGTCAGTGATGGGCTCACTCTAACGGTGGGCACCAAGTCTTCGGCGCCACCTGTCACTCATGATGAATGTCCACTGTGCAAGGTCAGCTCATCTTTTAGAAACAAAAGGGAGGGCCTGCCCAAACACGCAGTCTTCAGCCTGGCATTTCCCCCTGTCCATGGGGCAGCTCTGTCTGCACCCAGATGTCCTTGGCGACAGGCTGGCTGGTTTCTTCTGCCAGCTGCTTGCCCTGTCTGCCCTGGTTTCTTCATTCACCCCACAAGCTGCCTGATTCAAACTTGATTTCCCAAAAAGCCTTCAGCTCTTGCAAGAAAATGTCCCAAGTCACTGTCAGGTGTCACTGTGAGTCTCACGGTAGACTGATAAAGTGCCTTCTGATTTGTAAACCTGTGTGGGTATGTGTGGGAGAACAGGGATGGGGGGTGGTCCCATTTACCTGGGTCTCTTCTGGTGAAGGGAGAATGGAGTTTTAGGACCTTGAAGGCAGAGCAGGCACATGGTGGAGCAGAGGTGGCTGATTCCAAGTTGCCAGACAACAGCCCCAGTGCACAAGGTCATGGCTGGGCGTGTCTGCCACATGTTTCCATGAGGACATGATAGCCTCCCAGACAGGCTCCTTGGCTTCCCGGCTGGCTTCTTCTCCTCCTTCAAGGAGTCTTCTGATGCCATGTACCTCCATCCCCCTTAACCACCCTCACACCCCATTAGGGCTCCTCTGGGCTCCTCCTCTGTACATCTATACTCCAGCACTTAATGCATTTTTCCCGGATGCAATCCTCAGTGAACTCCTTTAGGGCAAGGACCCCATCTTACTCATCTCTTACCTAACCTCCCTATGGCTCAGTTTCCCCATCAGGGAAATAGGAATAATAATCGTGCTGACTCCACAGACTTGCTTTGGTTAATTCAGGTAGAGGACTGAGAACCATGCTGGCACAAAGTGCTGGATCAATGTTAGCCATCCCTACATCTGCACAGCTAGTGAGCTCTCAAAGGAACAGAGGCTATGGGCTCCTTAAAAGGGCACTGCACCTGGGGTCGAAAGACCCAGGTTCAAGTCCCTACCTTGCCACTTCTGAGCTTTGTGACCTTGGGTTGGTCATTAACCACATCTATAAAGACAGTGATAAAAATATCTTTCATGTTTCAAGTTCTAACACATTTCCCAAAGTAAGACATTACACTGAGACATTTGGGGGGCATTGTAATATAATAAGGAGACCCCAGACCCCTTGTGCTTCCCTATCACTGTGTTTATGTTCTCAGGGGCACTTCAGCTGCTGCCCTCAGACTCATCCCTTTCAGCTCTAAGACGTATTTCTCCTTCTCTTCCTGCTGCTCCTCCATCTCTTTATGATAGTAATAATGATGCTTTATAATAATAATGTTAATATGTTAAATGTATGCTGAGCTTTATGGTCTACAGAACACATTCCATCTCTCCCTTCAGTTGGAGCCCCATCCAGGGCCTGTGAGGCCGGGTGCACGTGGTGAATGGAGGCCCAGAGCCACAGGGCTAGGAAGCACAAGGGCCAGGACTCGGGTTTCTGCCTTCCTGGGTAGAAGTGGGGGGCAGCTAGGGGTGCAGCCCCAGGGTGCAGCCTCTGTCCACTGGCCTGATGGAGGGCTGCCCCTGAGGCCCCGGCGCCCTGCATGCTGGGAGGGGGCTTGGGGCCCATCAACACCATAATTTTTAGAAGGCATCCATGACGTGCCAGACTATACACCAAACTCTTCTGGGTGCTTTGCCAAGAAAGCCCGTGGAGCTGTTTCCTGCCTCTCAGGAGCTTCCCGTGTAAGCCAGGCTGCGGGCTCAGACCCAAGTATGATGCACAAAAACAGCAGACAGGGGGCCTGAGAGCCATGTGTGAACAGACGGGCATTTACATCAACAGCAGGCTAGGTAGAAGTGAACTTTAAGGGTGGAGGCAAGGAAGATTACCTCCAGAAACTTCCATTGCCAAGTATCATATTTGCCTTGGGATTCCGTACCTTCCTTCCACTCCCTACACTGTGGCACAAATAAATCACCAGCCACGGAGAGGGCTCTCTCTCTTTTGTCACCAATGAAAGGATCTTCTCTAAGATATCTTTCATCTTTAACGTTCTAGAATTCTGATGCCTTTGCCGCCAGGCTCTTTGAACTGGGGCGGACTGCTCCTCTCCGCCCTGCCACCCAGCGCTTGGCCAGGCCTTCACCCCTCTGGCCAGCTCTGCCCCTGAGCTCCCAGGTTAGCTGGGGGCTGGGGGTGGAACACACGCGGGGGGCACTCAGAGCTGGGCAGAGGCATGATGGGAGTGTGATGGGGGAGGGAGAGTGAATCACAACCCTGATGAGTTAGGGACTTTTCTCATCTAAGGCGAGAGAAAACAAGCCCTGAAGAGTCGTTTACCTTGACTGGTGTTGCAGCAGGTCCCCGTGTATATGTGAGACCCAGGGTTGTCCCTGTCCTCTTGGGGCATCCTGTGGCCCTATGGGGCCTCTGGTGCATGCACGATTGCTCACTTTATACCCTGAGTCTCCTTGCTGTCACTTTTTTTGTAAAACCCTATGTTTAGAGGAGCAATGTCTCAGGTTAAGGGGGTTAAGAAATTACACTCTGGGGCCAGATTTGCCGGCTCTGCCCTTATCAGCTGTGTGTCCCTGGGAAAGCTCCTCCACTTCTCTGCCTCAGTTTTCCTTTCTGCAAAACAAGGACTGTTGGTAATAATTACCTCGCATGATTATGGAGAAGAGTAAATGAGTTCAGGTAGATAAAGGCCTTGAAACAGTGCCTGGCACAGACTGAGCCTGTACAGGTGACAACAGGTGTCATGATGCTCCTCCAGCCAGATAGGCAGCAGTGTTCTAATGTAGTCTGAAAGTTGACCAGGCATCAGGATTTCCTGGAGGGCTTCTTAAAACACAGTTTCTTGGGTCCCATCCCCGGATATTCTAACTGAGTAAGTCTGGGGCCCAAGAATTGGCACTTCTAACAAGTCCCCAGGTGACCTTGAGGCTGCTGGCTCTGGGATCACACTGTGAGAACCAATATCATTATTATCAACACCCAGATTCAGAGAGCAGCCACTGAGCCAGACATGGTGCTAAGCTCCTTTCATGCAGCTCAGGAAGTTGTGGTGCTGAAGGTTCAGTACTTAACAGAAGCTCCCCAGCTAGTTAATGAGGATATACAGATAGATCCGGTACTTGAACCCAAGTCAGTCTGACTCCAGAACGTGTCAACTCATCAACCGGCCTCAGGTCTTCATTCAACTGGTATTTATGGAGCGTTTGATAAATGCTGTCTGCGCATAGCACTGCGGAGTTCACAAAGCAATTTCAAATACATTTCCTCATTTCATACGCACAAAAGCCCGTGAAGTAGGTCAAGTATTAATATCGCCTGCCTTTACAAGGAAAATGTAATTACAGATGGAAACGAAGGCTGGGAGCGGCCCCGGCGCCTGGTTCAGGATTGCACAGCTAGTGGATGGTGAGACCACCTGGCCTCCCAGACTGCCATAACCTACCGCCTCTCGGGGTGCTCCACGTGGGCCCCCCAGTTAGGGTGCAGCAGGTGGAAAGCTGGAGATGTAGGCACTGCCTGCGCAGCCACCCTCTGGCAGAGAGGTGAGCTGTGTATAGGAGACTTGGTTCTGGAATAATTCCCGGGCAAGGTTGACCTGGATATGCCAGTGAGGTGGGCCAAGGTGGTGTAAGGAACAGGCAGGGGACAGCCGCAGTTGGGGTGAAGCAAAGAACAAGGATGTGCTAAGCTGGGCCCTGGGGGAAAGGGAGGGTTGGCTTTGCTATGGAGTGGCTGGTGAGGTGTCCTGGCAGAAAAGCTGGTGAGGGCAAAGGAGGGAGGCCTGGGCAACCAGGCTCTGGGTGGTGGAAATGAGGTTTGGGGCAGCAGGGAAGGCCTGGGCGACCATCTGGGCCAGGCCAGGCCCCCTGAACTGGACTTGACCTTGCCCTTTTTCCTTCCACCCCTGGACCCCAGTGCGCCTGCCCACCTCAGGCCCCCCCAGCCCCTAGCCACTTTTGAGGAGCCCCCCGCCATCACTCCAATTGCTCTGATTAGAGGAGCAAAAACAAGCCAGGTGTTACCAGGAAATGGTCTAATTAGCACTTACTGCTGACGATTTCTTTTTTTTCTTTTTTAAACCCTGGACATTTTTTATTCGCTAATCATCTCTCAGTTCAACCAGCACAGAGCTGCACGCGATTTACCTTTTGATGTTCACAGAAGAGAACTCTTGAATTTCAAAGAGCCGGCAGAGATTTGGGGGACTGGCAAGCAGAAGCTGCAGCCCTCATCAAACCTCATTAGAGGGTATTCTTCCAGCGGCTTTTCCCTCTCCTCCTGCCTCCCTCTTCCCCTCCCTCTCTGATTAGAGGGCTGCTTGGTGGGTTTGCCTGTGTTTTCTTTGGGACTTCATGGTGAGGATCCCCTCCCACCACCTCCTGCCCCTCCCTGTCCCCACCTCCCAATGGAGGCTCAGGGCTCCGGGTGGAGGTCCCTCCCTCCACCTTACACTAGTTGCCATGGTGAGAATTAAGGCTTCATAAATAAAGGTAGCTCTAGGCAGAGTTCTCCTGGAGAGTCTCTGCATCCTGCTGGGGAAGGCGGCTCACCAGAAACAGGGCTCAGAGTGGTCCTCCTGAGAGGGGGACGCACACAGCACCTCAGCCAGCACCCAACTGAAGCCCCTCGCCCACTCCCATGGCTGTGGCTGTCCTACAGGGGGCATTGTGGCCCAGGAATGTTTCTGAGGAACCATGTAGTTTGGGGCCTTCAGGAGAAGCAGAATTGAGCCATCCCAGTCAGGCCTGAGGGCCAGCGTGAACACGCAAACCCCGCCTTGTCCCATGGGAACAGATCCACAGCACAGGAGGGTAATGAAGTCGATTCAAAAATCATTACTGACACACAAAGTAGTAATAATTATTACTTCGTTGCAGACATTGTGCTAAATGCTTTGGATACATTTTCTCCCTTAATTCTCCCAACAGCCCTGTGAAATGGGTACTACTATTATTATCCCCATTTTACAGATGAGAATACTTTACTGCAGAGAGCAGTAAAGTAACTTGCCCAAGATTGCACAGCTTGTAGTAAGTAGTTCCTAAACCATAAGCTTCTGGAGGGCAGACCTCACGTCTCCTTTGTTCCTCATCACATACCCAGTGCTAGCACATAGTAGGTGTACGCTAAATATCCCTGGAGGAAATGGCTATGGGTCAAGGTGCTGTTCTTGGACTCTGGCAACACAGAGAGTAACTTAACAAGGCCCCTGCCCCGGGGATATAACCATCTAAGGGCCAGCAAAACCCACTCAGAGTCAGACAACAATGAAAGCCACGCGAAGCTTCTGATACAAACTGCTGCGGGTCCCAGAGAAGGAAGGGATTACTTCTCACTAAGTAGGCTGGAAGGCTGTTAGAGAGGAAGTGACCTTTGAACTGGCCCTTGTGGCCGAGGAGGGCATTTCAAGCTTCGTCGGCAATAGAACAGACTCTTCCTTGTGAATGAGCAGGACTTCTCCAGGTAACGCGCTGGGCATGAGGAGTTCGGAAAAGGGAGCTGGCTCCCGATGGTGAAGGCCTGGAGGAGCAGGCTCAGGGTTTGGGGTGTAGATGGGGAGACCCATGGTAGGGGTTTGGTCAATGCATTTATTTGCATTAACAAGGAAAGTCACACAATCAGAGATCAGATCTGTGCTTTAGAAAGCTCACTCTGGAGGCCACAGCGGGCTGGTGCAGGTCCAGGCTCCTGCAAGAAAATGGGCCAAAGAGGTTGAACCAGGATGGAGGTGTAAGAGGTGAAAAAGACTGGCGTGACATTTTCAAGCAGAAGCAGCAAGTCTTGGTCCCTGATTTGCTGTGGAGCTGCAGAGAGGGGAGGGTCGTTGAGGAGGACCCCTGGGTTTCTGTCCAGGTGCTAGGTGGGTGGTGGAGGCCTTCACCAAGAGGAGGCAGAGTTGTATCCCAGTGGCTCACGGGTGAGCAACGTGACTTTGGTTGCTCTGAGTTTTCACTCCTCAAAGGCAGTGGCGTCTATTTAAAACTCAGGTTAGTACATGTATTTTGCCACTAGAAGCGTAACGATCTTTCCTCTTTTCATCTCACAGTGTATTAAACCGCACCCCTATGAATCTGATCAAGGAAATCATATTAGTGGATGACTTCAGCAATGACCGTAAGTAGCATCGCTCCCTCTCTCTGTCTGTTCCCAGCCCCTGCGTAACAAGGAGAGGCGAGCCCCCTGGTTCTCAGGGGAGGGACGAAAGCCTGGGTTTGTACTAGGTATGGAAGACTTTGAGTGTCCATGTGGGGCTCAAGAAGGAGATAAACCTTACATTTAAAAAATAATTTCTTGGGTTCTCTGCTGTGAGGACCTAAGCAGGTAAATTTAGCAGATTCTTGATTGGGTTGGTGTGTGTATGCATGTGTGCATGCATGCGTGTGCACGTGCTTGTGTGTCACTGCCCCCTAACCTGCATTCCTGGAAATGGGAAAGGATCTGAGCCTTCAAAGGATCAACACTGGGACCTAGAGCCCAGAAGCAGTGCCCATCACTAGAGATTCGTGACTCGTGTGCTGTAGTGATGTGCCAGCCTGAGCTGAGCCTAACATACCCTCTCCCTTTCATCCCCACGGCACGACTGGGTGAGCTCTGTGTTTGGGACCCCCTGCAGGATATCCCATCACCTGGCCATGACACAGTGAGCAGCTGCCTTCCAACCCACTGGTCATCACCATTTCCTAGTTGTTCTATCAAAGAACCTGGGTCCCACACAAATTCACCCTCCAAATCCACATTCCCCAGGAAAAGAATGCAGGTGTTTTCCAACATCTGTGTGTTCAGTTTGACAGGCATGATAATTGTAAAAGCATCGTTAGACTTCAAGTAATTGGGATTCTGACATCTCCTCTGAGAGCCATCATGCCAGCAGCCTGGGTCCGGTCCCAGGCAGTCACCCACATCCAGGGAAAACTGCTTCTTCCTGGTGATAAGCCAGGGGGGGAAGCAGGCAGTGGCCACTGGGGACAGCTCCGAGTTGCAAGAGAGTAGAGTTTGTCTCCGCCAGTGCTGATGCTGGAAGCTGGGCATAGAGGCCACTACCATGCTTGGGTCTGCTGTAGGAAGGCTACAAATCTACACCTATGACATAGCCTCAGAACCTTGGAAGTAATGCCTAAGTGGACCAGGTCAAGAGTGATAGGATCAGACTCTGAATTCTGAGACTCCATGATCTGATCGCCCCTCCCTGGTGAGGAAGGGCTTGGAGGTGGGGAGACACTCATCCTGCTGGGAGGTAGCCTGGTGCTGAGGCTGGAGGAGGGAGTGCTGTGAGATTCACTTGGAACCAGAACAGCCCAGTGGTTATTCCCAGAATGGACTCTGGAGCCAGACTGCCTGGCTTCAAATCCTAGACCTGTCACTTACTTACTTACTTACTAGCTCTGTGCCTTGAGCAAATTATTAACCTGGATGTGCCTCAGTTTCCTTGATTATAAATTGGTGATAATAATTATTTTATATATAGTTTAGATAAGGATTTAAATGTGTTAACACAAAGTGCTTAGAATAGTACCTGGGCCCCAAGGAAGCCTCTATGAGTCTGTGTAGTCACTCTGTAGAGTCCAGAGAAGCAGAGAGGCTAAGGTTGGTAAACCAATGGGCCAAAACCAAAATGGCGGGGTCACGATATGGAGTTCAGAGCCAAGAACTGGTGAGCCAAAGAAGTGATGAGGCAGGCGGGCAAGCTGGAGGACAACGCAGGGCGAATGCCCAAGATGGGGTCTCTTGTCTAGCCTGGCATATTTCCCTGCCTGGTGGAGAGTTGAAGCAGCTCTTGTGATGGAAAACACACTGGACAGATCCCTTAACAAATAAGGTCTCCTGTATTATGGGTCCATGATCTGAAAGGAAACTCCAAAATTCATGTCATCCATTCTCTGGCCTCCTGGAAGCTTTTTACCAGACCCCACTAAAGTGAATAGGACTCTTACCTCAGACTTTGAAAGACCTGTAGAAAGGAGAAATGTCCCCAGTGTCCATGCCAAGATTTCCCATCCAGAAGTGTTCCATCAAGTATGCAGGTGCCATTGTGTGATTGACCTGCTCCAAAGAGGCCCCTCACTTTGCACAGACTGGGCCACATTGTGTACTGATAGCAGTGTTCATTCAGCCCCTTCCAAAGCCCATAAACACCCTGGAGTCTAGACAGGGCTCCGCAGTTGGGGGTGGAGACAGGAGGCGAGGCTGCCTACTCTTACCTACCTACTACCTACTACTTCAGGTTCACCTCCATCCCCTGGCACTCACTCCAGGTGATCTTTTGTCTTTGCAGCTGATGACTGCAATCAGCTCATCAAGTTACCCAAGGTGAAATGCTTACGCAATGAAAACCGACAAGGTAGGTCTGTGTGGCTGGGTGGGACCTGGGGATGTCGATGTGGCAGACTGGTGGGGTGTATGTGCATTTGGGTGTGTGTTCGGTGCGTGGAGGGAATGCTGAGTGGCTCCTCCATGGGCTTGCTGGATGATGGAGTGACAGGGGCACCCACTGGGCCATTTATCCCTACTGCAGGTCTGGTCCGGTCCCGGATTCGGGGTGCTGATTTTGCCGAGGGTGCCATTCTGACTTTCATGGACAGCCACTGTGAGGTGAACAGGGACTGGCTCCAGCCCCTGCTGCACAGAGTCAAAGAGGTGAGTGAGGCCAACTGAGGAGCAGGGCTGGCTTCCTTGCCCCCCAATTTCTCTAGGATTCCTAAGCTCATTACCTCACCTGTGCCCCCAAGTGCCTCTGGGAGGTGGGCAGGACAGACTGCTGTCCCCATTTTATAGATGAAGAGACTGAGGTAGACAGCAGGCAGTGGTGGAGCAAGGCCCAGACCCGTTGTCTGTACCATACCGTCACCCACAGCAGGCCTGCAGGGGGTGCTGCAGGCACCTGATACATGACACACGCAGCTTCCTGGCAGGAGAACTGCCCAGACCAATTTCTCCCAGACTTTAGAAGGTTCCAGAAAGGGATCCCTGATGAGTGTCGTTGTGAAAAGGCAGTGGAATTAGCCAGGCCTCATCACCTAATTCCTGACACCTCTGTCTTACCTCTACCCACATGTCACCCTCACCCAAAGGCTAAGGCAGGTGGGCTGGATCCTAAGAGACCTGAATTCCTTGCCTCTGTCTGCCTTTAAGTTACTCTGGAAGTCTGTCTGCTTCTTCTCTCCATGTCTCAGTTACTCCTCTTGAAAGTGAAAAAAAAATTTAAATTTTTCCCATCTTGATTTTGTACTCCCAGAAGTCCATCCACCCCGTCCTGATCTACAGGAGGCACTGCATGTTGTAGACACAGGGTCGGTGATGAGCATCCGTGCAGTTCACCTTCTCCCTGAGTTACTGACTCCTGCAGCTGCTCTGTGAAGTACAAGGCCGGGTATTTTTCACATACCCATTTCGCAGATGAGGATACCATCTGGAAGGGATTATGTAACTTGGGCTGATATTCCCTAGCTGGTACCATCAGCACTGGAACCTCAATGTTTCCTCAACAGCATCTTCCCTGTGCTGTGGTTATTTCCTTCTCACTCTTCGAGGTAGCTACTCCCCTCCTACCTGCAAAATGATGGTGTTAAAAGGATGAAAGACTTGAGGTGTGTGAAGAGCTCAGAGGACTAGGAAATCCTTACCAACTTTGTTCATTCCAATGAGGGAACCTCGGTGGATTGACAGCATTCTTACACGTGGGCCTCGATGTTGAACCCATCTCATGACCACTTTCCCTGAGATGGGGAGGGCTCCTACATTTAGTGCTGTTTAGGAAAATCCCGTCTGCCTGCTTTTTGACATAATCCCAGCGAAGAGGTCTGGATTGAGAAATAGTAGGTTATGAACAGACTATTCAGTTGAGGGGCTTTGCCTGGCCCTGGGGCCCTTCCAAATCCTCCCCTCCCTAGGTGCTCCCCAGCCGCAGAGAGAGGGGAGGGCCTGTGGCCACAGCACACCGCCTCCCCAGTCTAACGCTCTGACGAAGCTGGGCTGCTCCTTCTTCCTGAACGTGCCAACACTCCCACTGCTCCACCTCTGACTAAGCTTTTCTTGTCCCCGATGCCTTTCCCCTCCTCTGCACAACCCTGTTCTCTTCAGGGCCTCGTCCACATCTCCCCTAGTCCAGGAAGCTTTTCTGGACTGCATGGCCAGCTAGGATCATTCCTGGCAAGAATTGTCCCTTTGGCCCCGCAGTTTCCTTTTCTAGGTATAGTTAAAACCCAGTGGGGACACCAGTCACCTCCTTGTGGTCATAGAGTATGGTGCTCAGTGTTCGGAAATGATAATAATAAGAAACGAGATGCAGTGCTTGCGGAGGCGATAAGGTTGGAATAGGAGGAAGGCAGGCTCACTTCCTGCCCCTAAAGTAACTGACATTTATTGAGCACCTGTTTTGGGCAGTTTCGAGGGAGAGTTGGAATGGGCCGTAAGCCAAATCCACACCCCACTTAGTTCGCCAACCTGGAAGCTCCCCAAACCCCATGGTGTAGGGTTTTTATGGAGCCTTCATCACTTGGAGTAGGCATGATTGATTAAATCATTGGCCATTGGTGACTGAACTCAATCTCCCGTCCCTCTCCTCTCTCTGGGAGTGGGGGGAGAATGGGGAGGGGGAGGGGAGGGGGTAAGCATTGGAGCTGACAGTTCCAAACCTCCAATCACAGGGTTGGTTCCTCCAGTACCAGCCCCATCCCCCAAGAGCCGCCTCATTAGCATAAACTCAGGTATAGTGAAAGAGGCTTATTATGAATAACAAAAGACACTCTTCTCACCCCAATCATTCAGGAAATTACAAGCGTTTTAGAAGCTCTGTGCCATGAACCAGGAACAAAAGCCAAATACATATTTCTTCTTATATCACAACATCAACATCACAGTCTATACCACGTTTTGTTATCCATTCATCTGCTGGTGGACAGTTGGATTGTTTCCACTCTTTTACTCTTAGGAATAACGTGCTGCCGCTCACATTGGTGTACAGGTTTTCATTTGAGTGCCTGCTTTCAGTTCTTTGGGGTATAGACCAAAGAGTGGAATTGCTGGGTCCTGTGGTAATTCAGTGTTTGACCTATCGGCTCGCCCAGGCTGGTGTGTCCCTGCAGGATGTGTTAGGGGGGCTTTGCTTTCCTTGGGCAGCCTTAAGGAACCTGCCAGGCCCTTTCCATCCCCGAAGCCATCTCTGAAAAATGCTGTTTCCACCTCTCTGGCCAGCCTCAGGCCAGGTCCAGGGAGCCGCCTTCTCCTCCTCCCTGCATGTGAGTGCTGCCTGCGGTCCAGCACTCCTCCTAGGGGAGTCATTGGGCCCCAAGATAGAGCTCAACCTCCCAGGCTGAGCTCCAGGGCCCCACCGCAGTCTGACTTAAAGCTTTTATATCAGAAGATGAGTCAGACAGACCCCCAACTGTGGTCGCACTCTGCATCTCAGGGGGCTGCAGCAGCTTCCGTGGGCTACAGAGGTTTTCACCAGACCCTGACCCTTGATAAAGGTTGGTTACGCTGAGACATAGACATCCCCTTCGGGACAGGGAGTGTGGGCACGTGTCAGCCTGTGTTACCTCGTGTCGTTATGTGTGTCTTCTCTCACAGTAAAATGTGATTTAATCGTAAGTGGAAGTGGAAATCTTAAGCTGTAATTGGAGTTTGGGATTTTCAAAAATAGAAAGAGATAAGAAAGAGGCTGGGCTTGAGCCGGCAGAAACTGTTCTCAGCTGGTGTTTTCCACATGGAAAATCTCCTCCATTTCCCTTCCCTTCAATTACATGATGATACTTGAAACAAGCCCCAAGTTGGTTTTTATTCTTTTAGCAGAGGCTTCTTTTTTCCTCCTCTTTATCTACATATTTCTTTAGTAGGGAAAAAGATTTTAAGAAATTGGAATTGCTGTAGCATTTGGTAAATTGATACAAACCATGGCTAACATATGCTTCAAAGCCCTCTCACATGCTTTGTTTCTTCCAAAAGGCCTGTTAGAAAGGCAGGACAGTTTCGCAAATCATAATTTGTCTTCACTTTACAGATGAAGAAACAGAATTCCTCAGTGTGTGTTGATTTACTTAAGGTCACGTGCACTGGATGGTAGACCCAGAACTAGAACCAGGTCTCCTGTCATAGCATCTCCTCCCCGAGGACCCCCTCCTGCTCCCCCACCCCTCCCTCTAACCTTGCTTAGGGAGCCTAGTGTCATCCTCTACTGCCTGTCCACCTCCCTCCTTAGACTGTGAGGTCTTATTCATCTTGGTACCACCACAATTCCTAACCCAGAGTAGGTGCTCAGGAATGCTGGTTGAGGAAATAAGTGAATGATCCTCTCTAGGAACTTTTTGATTGCCCATTCACATGTGGTTTTAATTATTTGAATGGGTAGAGAAAGGAGAGGTGTGAATGCAGAGGTGATTGACAGCCGTTGGCTCTCAGTGGAGGGGCGGGGCTCGGACCTGGATTTGTGTAGGGGAGGGGAGAAGAGGTATAGTCCTGGATCTGCCAGGGATTCCACTAGCTGCCTCCTGGAGCCTACCTGTGGACCTAGCCTGAAAGATACAGCCTCCTGGGGCACACAGGTGAGGACCTGTGATGGGTCTGGGTGTCTTTATGGCTGGCAAGTCCTTCTATCCTCAAGCCTATAGGAGGAGAGGCCATCTTTCTCAGCTGTAGTTGACCCACTTGCTTTGCTGCCAGCTATTGACACAGTGTCCTCAGAGGAAGTTAATAGACGCCCTCTCTTAGCCAACGCCCATTGAACACCTGCTGCCCCCCAGGCTCTGGACTGGGACTGAGGGATACAGAAGTGGAGCAAATACTGACCCCCAGGGTCACTCAGAGAGGTTTGTGTCCTGGCTTTAATGAGCCATTTATAAAGTCTCCTGCAGCCCCTTTTCAAGGTCATGGGTCCATCCAGCACTTAGCCCCAAACACCCCTCACTACCTGTCTGGTCTCCATGACTTCAAGCAGATACCACAACTGAGTTGTGACAGGAAACCCTCAGAACTTATAGGGAGGGTACACCAAAGCCTGTTGCAACCCTGGAGACAGAGCCCATGGTGGCTTCTGAGGAAGCCTGTGGCTGAGGTAGGCAACCAGCAATTTATCTTGCATTTTGGTTTTCATATTAAGGAAAGTTTTTTAAAACCTAGGATTGCAGTTTTGGGGGGTCCCAAAGGCCACCCTCAGGTTCAATAATTCACTTGAAGGACTCGGAATTTAGCAAAGCTGTCACACACATAGTTACTGTTTATTACAGCAAAAGGACACAAATCAAAACCAGCAATGGGAAAAGGTAAATAGAGAGAGTTCCAGGCACGAGTGTCCAGTTGTCTTCTCCCCGTGGTGTACAGACAGCACTTACTTCTCCCAGAAAGGATGTATAGCAACACATGTAGAGTATCACAACACAGGGAAGCCTCCCAAGCTTTGGTGTCCAGAGTTTTTGTGGGGGGTCAGTCATATAGACATGGCTGATCACCCCCATGGTCTCCACGCCCTTCCAGAGGTCAAGTTGAGTTGGAACCACATGGCCCAGGGCCCTCGCTGTAAATCACATTGTTAGCATAGACTCTCTGGTATAGCCCAAGGCTCCCAGGTAAACAGAGACACTCCTATAGGCAGGACATTCTGAGGGCTTAGAAGTTACCTCCCAGAAGCTGGGCAAGGGCCAAACATATCTTTGGGCAAGGTTAATCCTTTACTGCACAAGGGTCTGCATAAGGACTTAGTGAAGCTACAGAGGCCCCGAAACTCAGCAAGCAAAGGCAAAATGAGGACTTTATCAGAAGGTCCATCTCTGGACTTCTGAGAACATTTCAGAAGTCAAGTCACAAGAATGTCTTTGGGATGTGTCCATGGGTAAGTATTGACGTAGAGGACTGTATATATGTGCGCAGTGTGTAGACACACAGAGACACACGATGACAATGGCGAAGAGGAGCCCCAGCGAACTGTGACAGCTGGGCAAGTGCTGTGTTGACTGTGAAGGAAACATCTGTGCACATCCCAGAGGTAGAAGCAATGCATTGAAAATGAGCATTTCTTTCCACGTGGTCCAGTTGGCTTCCAAGGCACCTTGTCACTGTCAGGATGAGTCACACGTGGAGGCTGAGGGCCAAATTAAGTCTGTGAACATAAAAGCAGGCACTCTGTGAATCTGAGCTTAAAATAAGAAGACAGCCTCATTTGGGAGAGAAATTGAACCAGGAAATTAAATGGCTGTAAGGAGAGGTGGGGGTTCCTGCCTGTGCTGTCCAGGAGTAGTAGGTGCAGAGGATTGGAAAAGTGGTCCTGCCTGGTTTGCCCAGACCTGTTGGCTCTCCCAGCCTGCTTGATTCCCATTTGGCTATCCAGTCTCCATGTTCACAGCTTGTTTATACTGCCCACCAGGGCATGCCAGGTACAGGGGTGTTCACTCAGAATTAGGGAACATTTTTAAAATATATGCAATGCCTTGATGGGCCCCAAGAACTGGTGAATTTGTCTTGCAGATTTTGAAAATGTTCCCTGGACTTTGATGCCTGTAGACAGGGTGGCCTGGGGGAAGTCGCAAGCAATGAGGCTAGAAAGTGGATGCAGACCTATTTTTTATGGTCTTGGATGGCAGGCTAAGGAGTTTGAACCTTATCTTCCAGGCAATTCAAGTTTTTAGCTGTTGAGCTGCAGAGTGAGATTTGTGTCTCAGAAAGACAACTTTGTCAGCTGCCTGTAGGATGAAAGGGAAAAGGTGAGGTGGGGTGGGAAAGACTAGGGGTCCATTGCAGTACTCCAGGTGTGAGGGGGAAAGGAGGGCAGGATTCATTCAGAAGAGTGGTTTCAGAGTTAGAATCGGCAGCATTGATCCGGGTGATGGACAGAGGTGAAGCTTCTTAATTTAGGGCTTGGGAGGAAGGGGGAAATGCAATGGTTCTGTTCACAGAAATAGGGGACCGAGGGGAAGGAGCGTGTTTGGGAAGACGCTGATGAAGCCGCCACCAAAAGGCTGGGTGAAATCCACATGGAGGTGGCCAATCGCATCCTGGATCCAAGTCTGGCAGGGAGGAAGGAGGGCAGGGCTGGAGGCCCTGATTTGTGTGTACACAGGTGGCAACTGAAGTGAGGAATCTCTGGAGATGCTATTAATCAACTTGCCTATGAACCACAAGCACAGAATGAAAGTATTTGGAAATTCCAAGAGGTCCCCTCTGTGGGTGTGTGGCTTTGCTTCTTGGGTGGACAGGCTTGAGGTCACCTTCCGGCTGACTGTATCCTGAGAGCCCACTGATGGTGAAGGACGTCTAGAGCCCCTTTCTTCTTAATTTCACCTTTTGGGGTGCAGTGCTCTCCAGCCAGCCTCCACTTTGTCTCCACGATGCTTAGATGGCCACTGAGGCTGAGAAGGCCCCCAGGGGTCAGAGAAAGGCTCTTAGTATTTTAGGCATCAGAACTAGAGAGGTCACAGCATCCAGTGCCCTCAGTTTATAGATGAGAAATTTGAGATCCAGAGATGAACGTGCTTGGCCAAGGCCACAAAACCAGTCTCTGGCACTAGAAGGGCGAGACTCTGCCAAGCCCCCTGATTCCCGGCCTGGCTCCTCGACTCTGAACACTGAGCACAGGGTCTGTTGTTTTACAGGATTACACGCGCGTGGTGTGCCCTGTGATTGATATCATCAACCTGGACAACTTCAACTACATCGAGTCGGCCACAGAGCTCAGAGGGGGTGAGTGGGGCTAACGCCTTCTCCCCAGTAAGGAATTTCTTTTTCTCCTTGTCATTGCTTTCAAGGCGGAAAGTGAGGAAAAGTCTCTTGGTGGTTTGTCTGGAACGTCCAGTCCTGCATCCTGCAGTGTCAGTGGCTCCAGAGTGACCCTTATCACTTAGACTGTGAATGGAAGGGCCCAGGGAGTGGGCAGGACCTTCCCAGCCCCCACAGCTCTGGCTCAACACAGAACTCACTCCAGGACCTGAGAATGTGAGGAAAGCAGGGACGCCTGGCTCTGTGGGGCCTGGATTGTTCTGGTACCTCAGCAGTAGGCACCACACTCTCCTCAAGGCCCACCACAGCTCTCTGCCCAGGGCTGGTGCTGTCCGCACCCCAAGACTGATTAGAGGTGATTCAGCCCCTCACAAACCTCCTGCTTACACCTTCCCGAGGCTCCTGGCCAAGGTACACATCCCATAACTGTCTATCTTTTCCTCCTTGGGCCCTCCTCTTGGGGTCTGTCTGATCTCACGGTTTATCCTCTGCCCTTTATTCTCTAACTCACCTGGGAGAGAAGGCCCAGAGAGGCAGTAGGAGGTAGAGAAAGAGAAGGAAAGGTAAAGTCTGCAGCCCTGTTGCTGATCAACCTAGTGAGACCCATTATCCCTGGGACCAGCTTCCCTGGGAAACTAGGCACATTCTTGAACTTCTAGCAAAGGGACAGAATGAGCAAGCTCTGCAGATAGATCTGAGAGACTAAATCAACCGAGTGGGTGCTGTGTTCCAGGGTTTGACTGGAGCCTCCACTTTCAATGGGAGCAGCTCTCCCCAGAGCAGAAGGCTCAGCGCCTGGACCCTGCTGAACCCATCAGGTAAGTCAGGGCAGGGGTGGCATGGACAGACTCCGTTTGATCCTTCCTACTGTCACATGGTATAAGGAGTCATCCCACATTAGATGCTCAAAAGATTGGGGAGAGACCAAGAGAATGCTTTGCCAGGCCAGCTCTATTTTTGCCCTTATTTTAGGAGGTTTCTGTCTGCATGGAGACTTCTGCTAAGGGGATGGGGGCCTGGTAGAGGCCAGTGCTGAGGATTTTGCCCAGTGTATTCCACCCACACGGATGCCGTGATGTACTTATGCTTCCTGCTAAACATTGGAGGGTCCCACATGGTCCATTTTGAGCCTCTGACAAGGGAAAGATGGTCCCTTAGGGGCAGGAGCAGAGCCCCTGGCTCTTGGATGTCAGGATTGAGCCCAGGAAAGTTGAGTCAGCCATTGCTGTAAGGGGAGGCTGCTATCAAGGCATGGCCACTGCTACTTGTTAACAAACAACTCTGTTCTATTCTGTGCAAGAACATGATGGTGGCATCAACTCTGCGTTGCTTTCGCAGTTCTGTAGATGGCTTTGTCCCGATCTGCATTCTCTCTTCCACTCCGCATTGTGACTCACAGCACATGGTAGAAAGATGGCTGCCTGGGGTTTGGGGCCTATCTGAGGGCTCAGCATAGAATAGAGCATAGGGGTCCACCTAGTGGGGGAGCCTCTTGTCTCAGCATCAAGAGTGTGTGGCCTCGATGTTCCTGCCTAAGATTGGATGGTAAGCACGTCCCAGATTTGTTGGGAATCTCCAAGCTAAATCATATCTGCCTCAGGTCGGGTGTCAGGAGGATAGGAAGTGCTTGAAGAGGTACAGAGGTCACTGAACTGGGATTTCTCCAGCCAGTACCTTAGGGATTCCCTGAACTCTTCAAGGGCATCTCTGCATCACTGGGGCCTGCCACATATAAATGTTTGAAATCACTTACCTCAAATTGAGAACCGAAGGGCTATGATGAGCTGAATGGTGATGCTCCAGAAAGAGGTGTAGGGATTGAGAAATCTCTACCGTGGGACCTCTGTTTCATCTACCTGCTAGCCCCTCCGCCTTCCTCTAGCCTTCGTGATCTAGAGTGATGCCAAGAGGGAGACTGGAGCCAGATGGCACTCTCGATAATTCCCTTTATTTCTAAAGGGAGAGTAAAACCTTCTTACCATACCTAGCACCATGCAGCTCCTCGGTCACTCACCAATGGCAGCACCTGATGTGAGTATGGTATGGGAAGAGCATCTGCCTGCCTAGACACCTCAAAGCAGTGGGCCAAGTTGACGATAAAGGTAGTGGTGGTGCAGCTGCCTCTGGGTTTTTCCCTTCTCTGTCCCAGGGGTGGGGTTCTCAGGGCAGGTTCTCTTCTCTGCTCATCAGAGAACAAGAGTTTCCCAAGATTAGGCTAGTTCTTGGGGAACAGCAGGGTGTCATGGCAGCAGGAGACCAAGGCTTCTGACCTGCTCCCCGTCAACTAACTGTTTGACATAGGAGAAAACTCCGTTCACCCTCTGGGCCCACTGAATGAGGGGCCAGGGCCCTTAGGGCTTGCCCACCTACCCCAGCCATTGGTTCTTACAGACTCACATCCCTATACTTACCGTGTTATTTGGTTGCACTCTGCTACCCTTGCCTGCCTTCCTCTGTAACCCCTTTTCTTTCCAAGCGGCTTCTCTCAGCAGTTGAAGGTGGGGGAGGTTGGATGGGACCCCAAGAAAAGAAAATGAAGATGAGGGTATATTGGTTTGCTAGGGCTGCTGTAACAAAGTACCACAGACTGAGTGGCTTAAACAACAGAGACATATTGTCTCACAGCTCTGGAGGCTGGAAGTCCAAATCAAGGTGTTGGCAGGATTGGTTCCTTCTGAGGGCTATGCCAGACCTCTCCTCTTGGCTTGCAGATGGCTCTTCTCTCTATGCATGTCTACCTCTGTGGCTAAATGTCCCCTTTTTATATGAAGATTAGTCATATTGGATTGGGGTCCACCCTAATGACCTCATTTTAACTTGATTACCTCTTGATTACCTCTCTCCAAATAAGGTCACATTCTGAGGTACTGGGGTTAGGACCCCAATACATTTTTTAGGGGGACAAAACTAAATCCATTACAGAGGGGAAAAGAGCGAGAGAGAGCCCAGCTTCAAGAAATGGATGTACTGTTAACACGTGCTTGTCAGCCCTTCTCTGCCTACTCAGTGCCCACCATCCCCACTCCCAAGAGTGGAGCTCCCAAGGGAGCTACACTGAGCAGGGCCTGTGGGAGAGGCCAGTGGAGGCTCCCCAGGCTCTCAGGACAGCTGGGGTTCTGAGAGAGTCCCAGCCCCCACAGGAGATGTGCTGATGAGTGACTTAGCTTCTCTGCAAGATAAATGGAAAGTAGAAAATGTATTGGCCCTTCTGAAGAGGAGCAGAAATGGGAAGAAAATGGCCTTGAGTTCTGAATTTCCAGGGAAAAAGAATGTGACAGTGGTCTTCCTGCCCTAACTGATCCTCTTTTCCTTCCAAATGCACAGGACTCCAGTCATAGCTGGAGGGCTCTTCGTGATGAACAAATCCTGGTTCGATTACCTGGGGAAATATGACATGGACATGGACATCTGGGGTGGGGAGAACTTTGGTGAGTTACTGTCTCTGCGTCCTGGGGCTGAGGGGGGGATCTCTGGGTCCTTGGACTGCATGCGCCTGGGATGAGGCCTGGGGAGATGAGGAGTAAGTCACTCCTCTGAGGGAAGGCTGGGTGGGGCACCAGAGGAGTGGTTGCTGAGAGAGCAGAGGTAACAAGGGATTTCTCCATGGACCACATGGATGCTGAGGACAAATGAAGCATGCCCAGGCAGACTGTTAGGGGACAGTTGAGACGCAGAAGCCAGGAAGACTAAGGAGGAACCCCAAGTGTGAGGGCCAGAAGAGACTTGAGCTAGGAGCACTGAACTTGGAAATTTGGAGGTAGAAAGAGAATGAGGATAAGGAGAATGAGGAGCAGGATTGACAGCAACGCCGTGGACATCTGGAGAACATCTGTTGACTGCTCTATGCCTATAGCGCTCAGCACTAGGTGAATGGGGAAGATCTGGGGCGACTGCTACAGAAACCCTGGGGGTGTCTTGCCCTGTCTCTTAGTGCAGAGAAAGGCTTGGGGATGAAGAGGCTGGGTTACAGGTTCCAAAACTGTGGAAACAGATGGCTAGGTCTGGCCACAGTGGTGCAGGGCTGTGGTTTGCGGCTGTGGGAGAAAGAGCAGTCAGAAACCCATTCCATTGAGCTGATGATGCTGAGTGACCCTCCAGCTTCCTTGGGTATTAAAAGTTTGAGGCAGGGGTGCCTCTTGGTGTTGTTGTGAAAACTCAGTGAGGCAAGTCTGTAAAAATCCTGGCAGCATATGGGCACAATAATGTTAGTTTCCGTTCCTTCCTTTAGCAGGTGAGACCTAAGGGATGACTAGAAGTTAAGCTGCACAAGACAGGGATTTGGGTCCATTTTGTTCACAGCTGTCCCTCTGGTGCTTAGTATAGTGCCTGCCATGAAGGAGGCTTCAGTAACTCTTTGTTAAATAAACCGCAGGAAAAGAAGAATCCCAGAGAGTTGGGGCCCCTTGGCTCTCTGGGCACTGGGGAGCGTGTTTGGCACAGGCTTCTGGAGCAGTGGCGCAAGCCAGGAGAATGATCCATGGGGCTCGTCCTGGCACTTAGCAGTAATCCTGTGCATTGTCCTCTGCCATTGTTTTCTCCTGTCCCTCCCTCCGGAGTATTTTATGGCTTTCTTCCTCAGTCACTAAGAGTTATTTCCTGGAAATTTATGGCTGCTGGCCTGACCCATAGCATCTGTTCTCCCAAACTGGGCAGCATGGAGGAATCCATCAGAAAAGTCTGTCTCCTGCCATTTGGGGGCTGGATCAGACACAGCAGAAAAGCCCAACAACCATAAACCAAACCAAGTGCCCTTCTCGGAACCCAATCCTGGAACGCGATGGGGTTATTTGGGGTGGGTTTGATGTTGGATCTGCCTGCATCAGCCTGAGAGAACCTGGAGCCAGGTAGACCCTTGGCCTTCTCAATGGGGATGAGATTTCTCTCTTTCTGGGCAGCCAGCAGATGTCCTGATGAGCACAGTACTTCTCAGGATCCTTAGTGATGTGCTCTAGCCTTTCCTCCCAGCCCCCAAATGAATCCTTTCTGCAGCATATTTGATAGACAGCAGCCATCCAATTGCTGCTCAAATGCTTCTTATGATGATGCATTTGCTGCTTACAGTTCAGCACATTCTGTCATTGAGAATTTTTGTGTTGAATAGTTAGAAAATTCTTCTAAATTGAAGCCCATCTCCCTCCAGCTTCTGTCTGTCAGGACGTGTTCTGTCCTCTTGAACCTCACAGAGTAGATGTGGTCCTTCCTCCATGTGGCAGTGACATTTGGATTGAGGCAGCAAATTATTTTTAATGATAGCACATTTTGGTCCAACCTACCAGAACCTTCTCTTTATTGCAATGTTGACATACATCCACTCAAATCAAGTGGCCGTCTCATCTACTTGGCTTAGGGAAGTAGGCAGGGGCTTCTGGGGAGGTGTGGGAGAGACATTTTACAATCCATCACAAAATTTTAAACCAACAAAATGCTGCAGACAGCTATCACAGGGAACACTTTGTTTTCACCCGTCCCAACATTCCATCGTGTTATGGCCAGCTCCCAGCACTTTGAAAGCCATTTCTGATTTTTTTTTCTTGGCATTTCATATGCCAGAAAATTCAGTGCTTTTTCAATGGTGGCTATATCACGTGGACAGCTTCAATTCTGCAAGTGAGGATAGCGAGGCACCTGAGAACGTGAAGGTGGGAATTTGGAAGAGTCAGTGCTGGATGGGCTGGTGATCAGGGGGTTGATAGGGCTGGAGAGGGATGCTTCAGCTGTGGAGGAGCGGTGGTGCTGAGGGGTGAAGGCAGCTGCATGTCAGAGTGAAGGAATTCCTTCTCCAGGGGTAGCAGGAGGGGCCCCCCCCCGCCGCCCCAACACCCCAACTCACCAAGTCCTGGAGAGCCACTCCCTCAGCATGGTTCCCATCCATCTGCCTCTTTCCACCCAGGACTCTCCTGAAAGGTCCTCCACCTCTATTCTGCTCCTGTCAAAGCCCTCATCCCCCACTCCTGCCACAGCACCCTCTCTGAAATGCAGATCTCTCCCACTCTCCTACCAGTGGCTGCTTCTTGTCCTAAGGACGAGGCCCACGCTCCTCAGCTGGGTCGCTCCTTGGCCTTGTCCGCCTCTCCAGCCTTCAGTGCAGAGGCAGTGACAGAACCTCCTGCACTGCCCGGACTTGCGGACCCTCCACAATGACCTGGCCTCCATTCTCCACCAAGCACTGATTCCACCACAGCTCTGGGGCCACCTCTACGGGGCCTGGGACACCTTCCCTGACTGTCTTCTGCCCACCCACCCCCTTGCTCTGTGCCCCTCAGCACCTGGCTCTCCTCTCCACCTTGACACAGAGCCCTCTTATGTATTTGTGTTTATTCTTCCACGCCTGCTGCCCTCCACCTACTAAACCTGGAGCAGGGCAAGAACCTTCATCCGACTTCTTGACCTCAAGGCCTGGAACAGTGGAAACTGCTCCTAACTGTGTGTTCAAAAGCCAGAAACTGCCTGGGAAGGGGAGTCAGGGTGGGAAGGGCAATATATCTCCAATCTATGAGGCTCCCCTTAAATTAGATCTTATTGCGTTAAACGGAGAAAAGGGACAATGGCAGGTAGAGGTACCTTTCCTTTCCATGAAATGGGATCTCTGTGTGTTCTAGACGTGTTTGCCTGTGTTGCACTGGCTTTATTTCACAGCACAAAAATCTGTGAGATGTTGGAAAAGGCTCTGGCCAGGGCCACCATGACCATGACCATCCTCAGTGGCCCGCTGGCCCTGCCCATCCCGCTTTCCTGCCTTGGCAGCAGCTTCAGCGGCAGCCTGAAAGCCCGCCCCACGCACAGGCACTCACCCAGCCTGACCCTGGGGCCATCGTTCCAGCAAAGTGTTTCTGAGATGAGCTGAATAGTTTTGATAATTACATCTGCAGTACAGCATAGGAACAGGCTTTAGGGAAATGTGGCTTTTAGCCTTTTTTTTTCAGAAGTTGTTTTGCATTAAAATTGGATGCTTAAACTCCAATTTGCATAACACAGGATACGTGTAATATATCTAACACATCTACTCACTTGAAGTGCATCTCACTTTTAGCTTTTGGTCGTTAGAGATAGAAGGAAGCTGTTGCCCCTGTAAGCAGTGTGTATGTGTGTGTGTGTGTGTGTGTGTGTGTGGTGGTGGGATGGGGACTGCACATTTCCAAAAAGGAGGCTTTGGCACATATATGAAGAGTGAGTATGGGATTCCTGGATTTATAACAGGGGATTTCCAAAGCAGAGCAGATACAAAAGCTAGTGCTGAGAAGAGAGATGAAGTGGGGCCCAGAGAGGAGCCACTGTCCCCCAACCCCAGAATGTGGTCAGGGACATCAGGCTGTGTCAGGCTTGGTGTGCGCGTGTGTGTGAACATGGGCTGGGGAATCAGGCCTAAATTTGAATCCTGTAGTCGTCACTAGCTGTGTGTCCTTGGGAAAATTACTTCACCTCACTGAGCCTGTTTCTAAGTCTTTAAAGTAGAGACAATGATCCCTGTGGTAGGGAGAATCCTTCCCCCGCCAAAGATATCCACCCCCTAATCCGGGTGTTAAAGAAAAAATTATTCTGACACTTGGTAAAATGGTAAGGAAGACTTTTCAGGACTATCATAAGTGTGAGGACTCACAATAGTGGAGGCAGATGGGGCTCAACTCTGAATACAAGAGCAAGTGGGGATTTTCAGCCAAGGAGCAGGGTTGGGGGCTGGTGGATGGAAGATCACTGAGAGGGAACATCAAGGGTGGAGGAATCTTGCTAAACTGACCTAAGGATTCTTGCCAGCGTCATCAGATATCAAGGATGAGGGACTCTCTCCAAACTGGCTTAACAAGATTCTTGCTAAAACTGGGCAATGCAGGCCTCACAAGGACAGGGGCCAAGGTAGAGGCCTGGTTGAGAAGAGGGCTTCCAGGAGCCTGACTACAGTTGGGTCAAGGAGAGCAGCTTGTTACCGAGAACCTGTCAGGATGTTACCTTATGTGGCAAGAGGTACTTTGCAGATGGGACTAAGGCTACTAAATCAGTGACCTGAAGGTGGGAGAGTATCCAGGCAGGCCCAGTATAATTACATGAGCCCTTAAAAGCAGAGAACTCTCTCCAGCCAGAGGCAGAAGAGATGGAGCAGAAGTGGGAGAGATTCACAGCAGGAGAGGAACTGGACTGGCCGCTGCTGGTTTGAAGATGGAGTGGGCAGCATGCAAGTAGCTGAGAGAGGCTCTTGGCCTACAGCCAGTGAGGAAAGGGACCCTCAGGCCCACAACCGTGAGGAACTGAGTTCTGCAAACAACCTGAATGAGCTCGGAAGTGGATTCTTCTTCAGAGCCCCCAAAAGGAACATGATGCTGCTGACACCTTGATTTTGGCCTCGTGAGACCCTTAGCAGGGGGCCCAACAACCCCCACACTCGGTCAGTGTGGTAATTTGTAATGGCAGCAATAGCAATGGTTACACTCCCGACATCACGGGGCTGCTGTGAAGATTGATTAGACCACGTGCAGAGCCTCTGCTTCCCCTCAGGCTGCATACGAGCCATGTCAGAATAGGACTACATCCAACATGCTGGAATAGTTGATCCCTCCAAGTTTCTCTTTCGGCCTCACCCTTTCTATGCTCCTTGGCTCAAGATGAGGGCAATGGCCTCATCTGAGAAGAGCATCCAAGTCTGATGAAAAGTCATCTTTTCTCCCAGATGGAGAGCAAAGCGAAGCAGGCCACTGCTCTGTCCCTTGTCTGGGCTACTTTGCTTAATCTCCATGCCCAGGTGAGGTCCCTCGAGGCCCTCCCTTCCTGCTGCTCCCGAACATCCCCAGGTCTCATCGAGTCCCAGCAGAGAGGACACTGGTTGTTCCTTTTCCATGGGGATGATGGAAGGATAAAGGGTGACACCTTGGCATCTGCAGTTGTGTGTCCCTTGGTGACCACGGTGGGCCTGTGGTGACTACTCGGTCAGAAGTTGGGGGCCTGGATGCAGCCTGATTGTCCTAGATGTGTGTGAAACACAGTTCTGCTTACAGACTCAAGGCTGTCTTGTGGGCCAATAAGATTATCTCTACTCAAGTTCATGCATTCATTAAAAAATAATAATAGAGCTTTCTGGCCCAGGAGGCACTAAGAACTTAAACATTATTGAAAAGAAAGCTTCCTGTCGCCACATTTATGTGTAGACTTACAAATAACAACAGCCAGGTGAATGTCTCTGCCCACCACTGTCCACTCTACTCCCTTTGTCCTCAGTAGGTTTCAGCTTGCCCAAAGGTGGAATGGATAATGCTGCTATGTGTGCAATATATGTCTATACAATATATGAGGCTTCATTTAAAACAGGGCTCATTGCATTTAGTGGAGCCCGTGGAGCCCATTTTACTGCTCCCTTTGCCTTTGTTTAGAAACCAGCCTATAAACTGAAATTAGAATCTTGACCAGTCTGGCCAAGCAGTGGCATATGAATTGCTGTGATTTGGTTCCTGGGGAGAAAGCTCTCTCATTTTCCCTGAATTCCTGTCCACCAGTCATGGGTTTTGCAGGTAGACATTGGTTCTGATGAAGGGTGGTGGCCTATGAGGAGACAGAAGAGGTGAGAATGGAGGGTGGAGAGGGCAATTTGCTCTCAAATGTGAATCTGAAGTTTAAAGAAAATAAGATAACAGTGCCCCCAATGAGGGTGGAATAATTACACATCTCCCTGCCTAGAATTCAAAATGGATTTGAGTCTGCATGACATTCATAGCAGGGAGATTATGAGGGCGCTGAGTCAGCAAGAACCACCCCTACGAACTCCCTACATCATCTTTTTGCTCCATCCTCCTTCACTTAAGAAAGTGATGACTTTGCAGGAGCTGCGGACCTGGAGAGCGGAGGGTCTGGGCTGTACCTGGAAGCTCGCTGCCTCACACCTCAGTCTACAGCAATTCTGCTGTACGAGCCCCCGCTGCCTCAGGCCTCAGGATTACAAAACTTTCCAAAGGCTTCAGCAGGTATCTGCCAGTCACTGGGCCAGGCTTATAGTCCTGGACACATAGTTCTGCTGAAGTCAGTGGTGTAGATGAGGGAAGGGCAACTCTGTGTCTTGTCTGTCTGTTTTAAATAGTCCACACTATAGTACCTGTAAATCGTTACACTGATCTACAGACTTCCCAGGTTGCCTCGACTCTGGCAGCAGCACAGCAATGTATGTCAGCCCGCGTGTCTCTGAACATCTCAGTTACGACAGTCTGAACTCTAGAGGAGAGAAACTCCTGCCACATCTCAGAAGGCAGGCTGCTGTGAGCCTCAGCTGGCCTGAAGGAGAACTAAGATGGACCTGTGTCAGGTTTGGATGAATGAGTGGATGAGGAAGAAACGTGACAGCTGGCGATAGATTTGTCTCTTGTTGGTCTGAGTGCCCTGAAGTCAGTATCTCTGTATCCACAGCTGTCCTGGCTGATGGTGAGTGTTCACTCCTGAGGGAGGGTGGAATCAGGGCAAGAGCATGAGTTTAGGAGTTGGGGAGAGGTGCTTCGATGGCAAGCTACCCGCCGGCAGTTGTCCTATCAAAACCGCTTCTGCATCGTGTAGTAAGAACATCCACAACCACAAGCAGGTTGTTGGCACAACTCAGCTCTCACCTGAAAGAGGACCGAACAAAGCCTTGCCCAGGAGTTAATGAAGAGGTCATTTTTGTCCCATGGCTCATGTTTGCAGAACTGAGATACTCTGAAGTTTTAGGCTAAAGCACCAGGCACAGGAAAATGAGGAGGAGGAAGGGTGGTTTTCGAGGTGGAGGGAGGAGGCAGGCTGCTGCCGGCTGTGGGAGGTGCTGACAGGCGGGCAGGATGCACTGATGCCTCTGATGGTGCCCAGCGCTCCTCGACTGAGTATGAAGAAGCCATTGGAAGTTGGTGCTGGAGCCTGGAGCAGAGCTGGGGCTGGCGGCATGGAGGTGAGTCCTCGGCATCAAGTGAACGTTGGGGTCAGATGAAGAAGCAGTGTCAGGAAGACACTCAGAGACAGAGCCTTGGGGTGAAGAATGCCAGGAGACTGGAAGGAAGGTGGAGAAGGAGCAGGCTCAGGTGACTACTTTCCAAGTTGGGGGGTCTGTGCATGACTGGGCAGAGGGGAGGGGGGTCAGTAGATTCAGAGAGAAGCAAAATGCTGGGCAAAGGGAGCACAGGAAAGAAGCAGTTTGCAGGAGTGTAGGGGGATGAGATTGAGGCCTAGGTTGGAGGGATTCGCTTTGCAAATAAAGAGAGACATATGTCTCATTTGAATACATGAAAGGAAGAGACCATAGCTGAAACGTATGCATATTTTTGGAAGAAAGCTGGCACAAAATTTGTAGGTTATATCAGTAAGCAAGGCCTCCGTCTCTGGTTTTGAGACATGAGAGGTTTTTCCTTTTTGGGAACTAGAGCAGACTGTGTTTTGAGATCCCAGAGAGGAGTTGATTGAGGCACAGTAGACCTTAGACCTGTTAAGGAAGACATCCTGAGCCTAAATGCGCAAAAGTACTACATAACTCCATGGACCACCTCTTCAGCCCCTTGGTGCACTCACTGCAAGCTGGAGAGGTGGGTGCTGGCAGTTGGCTAAGCTCACTCCTACAGACACCAGGCTGGCACACACGATTTCATCAGTGCCCCAGTCACACGCCAGATTGCCAGGTATCATGAACCTTTACAGAGAATCAAAATCTGGAGCGTTGAATCCACGAATTTCAAGTGCCTCCTGTAGCCAAAGAAGGCTGTAAATCGTCTGGGAAGTTGGAAGTGGGCGATGCCATTGGTGTTCGTGTCTTAGTGACTGGCTTCAGAGGAATGTCCTAACTGCTGCAGATCTTTTAACTGCACTTGGAGTTTGCACAGTTATTCTCAGAATTCTATGTCATTTGATGCCGACAGTAATCCTGTGGAGTGCTTTTATGATCTTCGTTTGACGTCTGGGGAAACCCACCCTCAGGGAGTTCCAGCAGGTTTCCTCAGGGACACAGCTAGTAGATTACTGCAGGCTCGGGGCTGCTGACCCCAAAGCCAAGTTCTTCCCGTTCCTCCCCCATCCCTTGTTCTTGTCATCATTCAGTAGCAATCTTGAGAAGAACTTTCTTCATCCTAGAGCACACATTGTCCCCACTCAGGGAAATCTGAGTTTCCTGGGAATGAGCAGTGGCCCATTCGTGACAGCACCTGGGCAGGCAGAGGGGAGATGTGGAGAAGGTGGCAACAGTGGAGTTGGTGTCAAGGAAGCCTTTCCTGCAACTCACTGGCCTTTCCAAGGACACATGGCAGGAGGCAGGAAGATACAGGTAAAGGGTGGATAAGGACAGGTGAGTGAGAAAGCAGGTGAGGATCAGGATGAAGAATTTGTGGTCCAAGCACCTTCTTTGAGAGTTGGGATGAAGGGAGATGCAGAGCAGGAAGTGGGAGGGGCAGTGGATGAGAGAGAGGACCGGTGGTGAAGAAACCTAGCGAGATGGGGCCCAAGGTGATGGAGGGTGCAGGGCACATATGTGGTGGGAAGGTACTGGAATATAGCCTCATTCCCTGCTCATGTGTGGACACCCGGTCTACTTCCACGTGGTCCCTCCCAGGGGCAGTTACCCACGGACATGGATTTTTCCTGACCCAGCCTGTCTTCCTCATACTTGAGTTTGACTACAGAAGCATGGGCCGGGCAGAATTTGGGCACGAATTCCCAGATAGGAAGCTGGCTTTTCCCACCAGCGGCAGACCCAGTGGGGTGCAGGAGGGCAGCCTGCCCTGGGTGCAGTAAGGGGGTACACTGTCTAGAGAGGTTAAAAGCAATAATAAAACTACCTACGGTCATTCTGCTTTTTGTTATCACTCTGTGCTGGCAATTCTACACAGTGGCCATGATAAGCTATGCCCCCCAACCTGTTGGTATTCCACTGCTTCCTCTGGGCCAGCACCACTGCCTCAAGCCTGCCAGTAAGCAGCCCCAGGGGCCTCTGCTTGCTGCACCCCACCCACTTCTCTGAGGTCCCTGCAGCAGCAGCCAACCAGGAAGAAATGGGTATGTGTGCAAAATCCCCGCCCAGGGGAGCACCCCCAGCAACATCTTTGAGGCTTCTAGCATTGTCTGTGGCTGCTCTCAGCTCTTGGTTAATGCTCCAACTTCCTCCTGGGCTACGATTCAGGCGCCCTTTGGTAGAATTGCAGTCTGGGTTTTGGTAGGCGCTCTCCTGGACTTCTTGTCTAAGTATCTCCTGGGAGCTTGATCCTCCTCGTTGCATCCTGGCCATGTCCTTTGCTAGCATGTCAGAGTGCGAAACTCACTACCTCCATTTCAGCCACTTCTATCTCGCTCTTGACTGTCTGAAAATTCTCCCATGTTCTCGAATAGAAATTCTCTCTCCTCAGTCCTGGTTCTAACCCACTGGGGTCATACCAGCGAGTCTAATCCATCTTCCACGTGTCCAAAAGCAGCTCTCTCATTGTCCCAAGGTTCCTTTTTCCAGGTTAAAGCATCGCAGCAGAGCCCCCCACCATGTTGGCCCCTGAATATGTCCCTCCATGAGGGGATGGAACAGGGGCTGATTTAGATAGGTGCTCCTCCATGCCAGCCACTGTTTCCATATTAACTCATTACCACATTCCCAAGTGTGAGTTATTATCATCCCCATTGGCAGATGGGGAAACTGAGGTTGCCCAGCCAGCAGAGCACACGCTGTGACTGGAGCACCCTAGGCTGGGTGTAGCACGCCCTTGCCACTTCCTCGGGCCTAGTGCCTTGAAGCTGCTGTCGTGTGTCCCCTCCCTTCCAGGGGTGCAAAGTGATGAAGGGAGCCTTGCTGTCTTGCAGAAATCTCCTTCAGAGTGTGGATGTGTGGGGGCAGCCTCGAGATTGTCCCCTGCAGCCGAGTGGGCCATGTCTTCCGGAAGAAGCACCCATATGTCTTCCCAGATGGAAACGCCAACACATATATAAAGTAAGTGCACGTTCCAGGGGCTCCGTGGGGGCAGCAGAAAACTGAGGGCCTTCCTGGTGATGGGTTGTGGCTGTCCTAGGTTCTCCGGTAGGTTGCCTGAGCCTTCTGAATGGACAGGACATGCACATCGTGCTCCCTGGGGCTCTGCCTAATGCCAATCTGGCATTAGGCAGGCGGCTCCCAGGCTGATCTCCCCCACTGACTCCCCTGGGGCCCCACATGTGGCCTCCGGGGCTTCAAATCACTGGGCAGCACCATCCTCCAGGGCTCAGGGCTCGGGGTGTTTTGGGTTGTTTGGGGTTAAGGAGAGGAGGCTGTTTTTGCCTCTGAGTTGTAGAAGATCTGTTGCTCCTGCCTTCAGGCTGAGTCACCAGCGGAAAGGTCCTTGGAAGATCTGGGAATGGGGAGGTACAGGTGGATACAACTCACATGCCTGCCACAGGGCCTCACTGGTACATAGACAGGGCCCAGGCTGGGCAGGCCCTGCAACATCTCATCTCCTGCCTGGGGAACAGGATGAAGGTGCCAGGGACTCAGCGACCCAGCAGTGCCCACTTGCTTCCTCCTGCCTGCTTCCTTCGTACACCCTCTCGTTTGCTTGATTTCTTCTCTTTCAACCTGTCTCCTCTCCTTGAAAAATAATTCATGTGTATCCCTTTTTCTCTCTTTCATCTTTTCCTCTGGCTTCTTCTCTCCTTTTTGCTAATCCTCTTGTCCTCTGACAGCTTCACTCACCCATTTATTCCCCTTTTGCCTGTTTTTCTATCATTAGGTCTATTTTGGGGAGGGAGGAGCTATGCACCTCTTTTGGTGTTTTCCTTCGTTTGAGGTGTCGCTTTCCTCTTCTGAGTTCTTTGGTCCTCGGTTTTCACACGTATGAGCAGGTGTGGGTCGTGTCCTGACACGGCGGTCTGGGAGGAGGTGTGGGACTGAGCAGGAGAGTTAACAACACCTGTCACAGCACAGTGGTGGCAAGGGTCGGGCACGAAGAAGCCCAGCAGGCGGGAGCAGTGGGAACGAAGGTCAGGCTGCTTTGCTCTTGGGGAAAGGTGAGCTGGGGGCATCTGGGGTAGGGCAGCCGTGGGGCTGTGATGTGCAGTGGAGCCAGGCTGGGATGAGAGGGCAGAGCCTTGGGATCCAGAACATTCATTGTCTTTGAGACTGGGCCCTGGCCAGTGGGTTCCCTGCATGCCACCAGTGGGTCATTCAGTGGTTAGAGAAAGGTGGCACAGCCATCTACTAGGCAGCTTCCAGTTTGCTGATGGTCAGGCCAGTGGAAGGAGCCAGCAGGATGCTGTTAACTGCCTTCAGTGCACCAAGAACTAGGCTGTGTGCATGACTGTCATTTCATGTCACCAGCTTGGAAGGGCTCACCATGCTCCTCTATCAATTCTCTCTGCTCCAAACAGAACCAGAAGTGTGGAGGAACACGTCCTTTTCAGTGAGAGCCCAAGTTCGCTCACGTGCGCCTCGGCAGGTGCTGCTCCCGCACTGCTCCCGCCATCTGACTGTTTTCCCACGTCGTCTGTCTCTGCTCTGGGCTCTTCCTGATATCCCTGCCTCCCTGACTGCTGAATAATGACATCCTCCATGTCTGTCTCTCTCTTTCTGTGACCTTTGGGGTCAGACTCAAATACCTGATACTTAAATACCTGATTTAAAAAACTTAAGAGAGCTGGCAAAATGTTGGACAAATGGCTTGATTCCTTAATTCTTTACACCTGCACCAAGCTGCTCGCACAGCTGCCGGGAAGACCCGGTGATTGGTTTTCCCCTTGGAGAGCTGGCACCCTAACACTTCCCTTGTGTAAGGGGGAGCACCTGGGGGACCAGCCTGGGTGGTCAGAGGCGAGATGGCCAACACAGGTCCCGCTCTTTCGTCTTGGTCTCTAGCACCACGTGGATGTGCCAGGTTCTCCTGGCTCTTTTCTCACTGAGAATTTTTTAAAAAGAGCTACAGAAGTTGTTAGTTTCTAGAGTAAGTTTTCTGGTCTGTACCTTTTGGGGAAGAGTTTGTCATAACTATTAAAATCCTGTATCTTGGGGTAAAGTTCCCTTTGGAGAGGGCGTAGGGCTTGTCTGGGCTCAGCACCCTGGGAAGAATAGTGTTACTGGATCCTGGTTGCCCCACCCCGTAGTGCTGCCAACTGGCTCACGTGTGTGTTTTTTAACTGGATGCATCATGGGTCCTCTCAGAGAGCCCCTCCGTGACACCCCCTCTCCCCACAGGAACACCAAGCGGACAGTTGAAGTGTGGATGGATGAATACAAGCAGTACTATTATGCTGCCCGGCCGTTCGCCCTGGAGAGGCCGTTTGGAAAGTAAGTGTCCCTTCTGGTTGATTTGTGCAGAGTTGAGAAGAGCTGCAGCTCATAGGCCCAAGGCGAGCGTGTCCTGACAGGCCTGTCAGCCAGTCCCCCCAGCCTCTCAGCCCCTCCGGGGCCCAGACTAGGGCTGTTCTCCTTTCCCACCCTTTCTTCCTCCGGCCCAGTTCTGGTGGTGCAGAGCTTTAGGCAGCTCTGGTAGAATGACTCTGGCAATCTGGACCACCAACTCACTAGGTGGGGCTGTGCCTTGTTCAATGGACCAATATTTCTAGCTTTTTACAGGAAGGTAGGATGTGGGACTAAACAGCCCTAGTCCCTCCGGGTCTGAGTTCCCTCCTGCTAGTTCTCAGTCCGCCAAGCCTGAATTCTCCTCCTTCCTGTGGAGAGCAGCATCACACAGTGTCCCCTACAGCAGCGCTCCCGCCTCACGGGGGTGGAAGAGGACAGGGGAAGGGGTGTTTATGAAGTGCTAGATGCCATTACAGAAGATATCTCATTAGTCCTCCCCAAACTCTGAGAAATGGGTATAATTACCCCTGTTCTACAGATGAGACCACTGAGGCCTCTAGAAGTTAAGCTACTTGCCCTAGATCACGTCACTGTAAGAGGGAGATGAGGCTTGAACCACACCTGTCTGATTCCAAAACTAAATGATGCTGCATTCCCCAGCCCAGGGCTGATTTGAAGAGAGAAAGATGGCAACTTCATTTATGTTATCATTCATCTTTTTGGAGGTGAACCGATGGTTCTTTGTCATACTAATGTCATTCATTGGTCAGGCTGTTGAGCAGATGTGTTTTTTACAGCCAGCACTTCACAGGTCGAGCCCATCACTGCTGGGAGGATTAAATCAGACCCTGACAAAGTGATTTGTCCCCCCAGTTCTTTCACCCAGAGCCTCGTAAGGCATTTGTTCTGAGTCCTCATCACCTCCCAGTCCACTGGCCATGTCCATCCACCCCTCTATTCCGTACTTTCCTCTCCAGCTTGGATTCCACTCTTATGCTTGAAGAGAGTGCTTAAAAGTTGTTGTCCTCAGATCTTTTGCCCTGTTGTGCATCCATCAACATCCCCAAGCAAAGTTCCCTCTACCCTGGATGACCCCAACTTTGTCCTTTGTCCTCCCCTGTGCACAGCTGCTGAGCTGTTCTGGGAAACATCAGCAGGTGCTGCTAACCCTGCATGGCCATCAGTCCCAGGAGGCCCTCAGTGTGCCTACTGGTCCTGCCAATTTTCCTGGCCAGTGCTCCCCCTCATTTGCCATTTAAACCTTCTCAACTCTCCCCAGCCTCTGAGGCCACTCCCCTCCTTTCACTCACAGCAGATGACACCTTCTGTTTTATGGATGAAATAGATGGCCTCAACTTCCCAAGACAGACCCACCTATAAACTTCACTATACAATATCTGCACCATCCTCCTCTGTCTCTTTCATCTCCAAGAACAAGGTGTGCTTCCTGCTGTGTCAGGCCAGCCCTCCACCTGTACTCTGGATGCACCTTTCATTCCTGCATTCATTCATAAATCAACATTTATCGAGTTCCCACTGTCTGGCTTCATCTCCCCCTTCCTCCAGGCTCAGGGCTTCTCAAACTTTAATGTGAACACAGATCCCCTAGGGAGCTTGTTAAGCTATGGATGCTGGCTGAGTAAGGCTGCATTTCTAATGAGCTCCCAGGTGATGCTGTGCCGCTGCTCTGTGGACCTGAATTCAAGGAGCAAGGTTCTAGGGTGATGGTTCCCAGACTAGCCTGCGTATTGCAGTCACCCGGGGAGCTTCACAAACTACCGATGCCCCTACTTCACCCCTAGAGAGTTGATTTAGTCTGGGGTGAGGCCTGGGAAGTAGAATTTTTCAGACATCCCCCACCCCTGGGTGATTCTGAGGTGCAGACATTGTGGGAACCAGTGTTCTCCGGGACTTTGCCCTCCACATGTCTCCACACTCCCTCCTGATCCCTAATCTCTCTACTGCATGGTTCCCATCTGCCTTTAAACGGATTCAGTGTCTTACATCTTAAAAATAAAAAAAGGAAGAGGAGGAAAGAAAACAAACTACAAAAACTCTCCTTCGGTCCAACGTTGCTCATCACCCACACCGCTGTCTTCTCCATCAGAGCCAAGCTTCATGAAACAGCTGTCCGCATCCGCTGTCTCCGGCTCCACCTCCCCATCCCTCCTCCCCTGACTGTGATGTGATGTGTGTGCGGCCTTTCCCCCAGTCTCCTGCAATCGCTCCCACCTGGCTCACGCGTGACTCCCTTGGCCCCTTTACGTCATCCGTTACTTCATTGGGATGTCTTCTCCCTCCTTGTCCCTCTTCCAGGGCATCTCTGATATCTATGTTTCCACAACTACGGTCTTGGCTTTTGCCCTGCTGCTCAAGCTCCACCTTCTCGGTCCTGTTTGCAGCCTCAGTGTCCTCTTCCCACCTTTTATGTTGGGCTTCCCCAAGAGTCTGTCATAATCCCTCTTCTTACTACCCATTCACCCTGGCGTCAACCACCACTTCTACACTGCTGTTACCTGCATCTCTATCTCTAACCTGGACCTCTTCTCTGAGCTCCAGGCCCTTATATACAAGTATCAACGGGACCTCTCTGCCTGGATATCTCCCTGGCGCCTCTCACTCAACAAGTCCTAACTAAGCTCATCCACTTTGCTCCTCATCCCATATTCCCCATCTCAGTGGACGCTCTTCCTTGCATCCTATTACCAAGTCAGAAATCTGGGTGTCAACGTTGACTCCTCCTTCCTCCTCTCCTTGCACATCCAAACGCTCACCAAGTCCCAGTGGTACTGCCTCATTCATGCGCTGAGCACCCAGGTCCTTGCTAAATACTGAACATTCAGTATTGTTTAAAAACAGTGACATCATTGCTGTCCCCATGGAACTTAGAGTCTGGGGAGGAAATGTGGGTGGTGCTGTATAAGAAATCCCAGTGCCATGAGAGCACTTGGACTAGGCAAGGGTGGAAGGAGGTGAGGCTGGACAGAGCGGGGCCAGTTCTGTATGGTTGCCAAGGAAGGACAAAGTGTAAATAGCACTCAGGCAGGAGCTGGTGGTACAGATGGAGAGAAGAAGAGGGACTCAAACCTGTGATTTCTCTCTGTTTGCACACTCATTTCCCTACCTGAAAGCATGATGAGCACCTGGGTTTCCACCACTGCCTCCTAACTACACACACACACACACATACACACATACACACACACACATATACGTACATGCATACATTCTAACCTCCTGCAGCACTGCCTCTGCCAACAGGACTCATCTCACTTTTCCACATGCACTAATCTCTCTTCACTATTCCCCTGTCTTTCCCAGGGGCCCTACCTCACCCATTTTCTGGTGTGTCTGGATAACATCTACTTTTCCTTCCAGATACCAGCACCGACATCACTACCTTGACCACCACAAACCCAACAAGCAAGGGTGCACCTCTGAGGTTCTCCCACAGCCCCCACATGTCCATCTCATGTCTATGTAGGCTTGGAGTCTCTTGTTTCATTACCTTTCTCTACTGCTCAAAAGCTCACGATCATATCCCACATTGGGCACAATGCCTGGCACATATTAGGTACTCAATAAACATCTGATGAACAGATACCTGCCCAGGCGGCAGGACCAGCCAAAGGAGAGGATTCTTTGAGGCTTGGGCAGTCAGGGGTGGTATTTCAATTGCAAAATCCAAGGAGAGATTTGTGAGTAAGTAGGCAAAGCCCCAACAGTGAATTATTAACACACTTTATGTTCTTGTAGCTTGGTTTTTAATGGAAAGTAAAAACACACCCAAATTCCATTTCCAAGTAAAAGCCGAAGTCCTTGGTGTCATTATGGCACTGTTGTGAGATATTGCTAAGTGTTTCCATAGCTCTGTCTGAAGCCCTAGAAATCTCTCTTGGTTAATGTCTCCAGCACTCTCCAGAGAGACATGGGAGCAGGTTGTGCTCTTTGGTTCCCAGCCTGGTACTTGTCTCTGACACAGCTGTGTTTTATCTTCGTTTTTTTTAATCTTTATCTGTGTTTTATCTTTTATCTCCCCCCATCGCCGTCATCCCTAGCATTGACAGCAGAGTGGACCTAAGGAGCACTCTGCTGTGCCAGAGCTTCAAGTGGTACCTGGAGAATGTCTACCCAGAACTCAGGTATCTACTCTACCATTCAAGCTTTTGCTGGCTGCAAGGAGGGGCCCTCGGCTGACTTGGTCTGGAGAGGAGACAGCCTGTAGCAAACTAGATGAGAGTTATTAAGGATATGCAGGTCTGAGAAGAACAGTTGGTTCCCCTTATCCCTGAAACCAGAGAGGAATTATATTAATCAGTAGCATCAGAGATGAATGGTTAGCTAGTAGCAGTATTTCTCATCCTCTGGGGTTTGAGCCCTGGGGTGACCTGAGAGCTCTGTTCCAGGCTCCATCTACCCTTGCGGCTCCTGTGTCTTTCCTGGTGGCCTTGTTCCTAGTGGCACCCCACCCCCAGCAGCACAAATTCTTATAACACAGCCCAGGGTGAAACACCCCTGCCATTCTCAAAACACTGCCCCAACCCCTCCAGCTGCTAGTATTACTAGTCCAAAGACCAGCAGATTCTCATCTCTCCTGTGGCTTTCCTCTAGAATCCCCAAGGATTCGTCCATCCAGAAGGGCAATATCCGACAGAGGCAGAAGTGCCTAGAGTCTCAAAAGCAGGATAACCAAAAGATCTCCAATGTCAAGTTAAGCCCCTGTGTCAAGAGCAAAGGCGAGGATACAATGTCCCAGGTAAGTAATTGGCTGGGGATATATGAACGTGTGCGTAGACTCAGCCCCCATCACCTGCTTCTACATGACATTAGGTGTCCAGTTATAGCCAGAGCTCAGCTGCAGAGCTGGAGAAGTTTGATGCACCCTCAGTCTGGACTGGGTTCACTCTGCTGGGTTGCCAGATGCATGGAAGTTCTCTGAAAGACACCTTCGCAGGCAACATCATGCCTATAGGAAATTGCCATTAAATTAGCAGTTGAATGAAGGGCGTCATTGGTATCCAACCTGCTGGCAGTAAATGTGGGCTGGGTCAGGCAGGGTGGGGGAACAGCTTCCTAGCAAATATGAAATGCAAATGGAGAAAAGCAGGATGAAATGCCTGCTCTGTGAGCCTCCTGCTGGTTTCAATGACTGCCAGGTAGTCACGTCAGATTTGGTAAAACCATCACCGTCGTCCGCAGCCCTGCTCTGGACGGTGCCCTCATTTGTCCCAGTCCTGCCCTCAGCAGGCCTGTGGCTCCACCTCTGCTCTCTCCTGCCTTCCCCAGGTCTGGAGGAACTGTGTCGCCCTTTCTCAGAAAGGTTTCCTTGTGCCTTACTTGATTCATCAGCATAACACCGCTGTGTTCTGCAGGTCAGCGTTCTCCCCTCTAAGGATGCAGCTGCTCTTGTAAAGGTCACTGACACATTCACAGCCTGTCTCAATCTCTGTAACCCTTGGCCTGCTGGATGCATTACAGCACATCCATCTCGTACCTTTCTTCCTGGCTCTGATGATGCTGCTTGATCCTGATTCTCCTGCACTCCTGCTCTTTCCATCTCTGTTTTCTTGCTGGCTCTTCTCCTCCACTCTCATACCCTTATGATGAGTATTCACCAAGGTTCTCAGGTCGCTGTTCTTTTCTCCAAAATTGGTTTCTTGGAGATTTTATCCATGCGTCCAGCTTTAGCAACCTCCTCTGTTTCGGTGAGCCGCAAATTCTATATCTTCATCCATCCATGAATTCATTCATTAATTCACTCAACAAACATCTACATTTTCTCCAATGGTGAAAGTGCAGAGATGAACAGCTAGGCTGCAGGCCTCCATGGCCCCTTGAGGGATCAAACACAGAAATAAGCAAGTAAGCAGCCATTCTGATAGAATCTCAGTCCTGGATAGAGTTTTGTCCAGGGCACTATAGAAGCACCAAGAGAGTCATCCAACATATGCATGAGAATCAGGGAAGCCTTCCAGAGGACTTGAAAATGAGCTGCGTCCTGAGAGATGAGGGAAATAGGCCAAATCAAGGAGGGGAGGGAGGGCGGCCCAGGAAATAGCATTCACAGGTGTTGGGCTGAGGCTGGGTGATGGAGCAAGTCCACAGCCACAACAAACTCATCTGTAATTCAAGCCAACGGTTAGCTACCAGCACATGGCAGACACCCCGGCCCTCTCCCCACCCCACTATTTCTCTCCACGTGGCCACTTTCTCCCAGACTCCATGGTTCCAATCTTGTCATCTGCTGTGGCTCCTCTTTCTCCTGTGTCCCCCGCTTCTGCAAGTCCCATCACTTCTTCCCTCGGAATAGCTGTTCTTGGGACCCTGCATTCACTTCTTCATGCCTGATCAGCATTCCTCAGCCTCAGCACCCCTGACTTTTTGGGCTGGATAATTCTTTGTGGTGGGGGCTGTCCTCGCTTCATAGGCTGTCTAGCAGCATCCCTGGCCTCTGCTCACCAGATGCCAGTAGCACCCCCATACACACCACTCAGGACAATCAAACTGTTTCCAGGCTTTGCCAAATGCCCCTAGGGCACAAAACCTCTCTGTGGGGAACCATTGTGTTAGAATCTGGCCACAACTTCCAGTCCCTGCACCTCATCCCCCATTTGACCTGCAATCATCAAAACATTGTTCCTCATCTCAATATAGCCTTCAATGGCTCCCCATTGTCTACCACAAAAATCCACACTGTTGGCCCAGCGTTTGAGGCTTCTCACCACCTGCCTGCCCTTGCTGTGACATTTTCAAGAGCCGACTCTCTGCTCCAGCAGGACACGGGAGGGGGCTGCCTGAGTCAGACAAGAAAAGGCAGAGGAAGCAGAGGTGTCCATTTTGCTGTAGGTGTGGCAGCCTGGCTGGAAGTGACACAATTTGCTCAAATGGCATTTTGTAAGATGTGAGTAGGTGACGCACATCCCTCTCTTCTGACTCTGTGTATGGGTGCTATTCATGGGGGTCCCAAGAGCCAGAATGTTGTCGCCTCCCTTTTCCCTGGGACAGGAGCTCGCTTGGTCTGTCTCCACAAAGCGGGGGCTTTTCTGGTCCCCCAATAGCCTGGCCCTAGGGAGAGGTTGCCAGGCATTTATTTGACCAGAGGGTAATAGTGCCTATCCCAGGTGACCTTCCAGGAGTGTGAGAGAGAGGAGGAAAAAGCCATTATCTGTGGGAAACTAAAGGTTATCATAGTAACAGTCTTGAAGTGAGCAGAGTTTCTTCTAGATGGTAGTGCCAGCTGTGGCTCCTCTCTGCTTTGGAGAGAACAATTGGGTTTGTGTAGCAGCAGTGTGAATTCAGGCTAATGGAAGAACACTTGGAGATAGAAAGATTATCGTTCCGCCTGAGCAGAAAATACCGAGTGCCCACGGTGCCCCGGGCCGCAGGCTGCAGGCTGGGGTGCAAGGTGGGGTTAGGCTGGGTTAGACACAACCCCCTTCTAGAGGGGGCGCAGCCAACAGCGGGACTGGGATGCATGTCCAAGTGTTTTGAAGGTGGTAAACCCACCCTAGACTGATAGAAATCCACATAACTCGCTCAGCTTGAATAATCCCCGTGTGTGTGTGCACACATCTGTGTGTGGAGTATACACACATGTAGCACTGACTGGTGTTACCTTTCTCATCCTTCTGGCATGAGCCCGCAGTCCTGCCTTCCTGCCTCCTGACCGCTCTGCTAATGCGTCCCAGGGTTGGAGGGCTCGCTCCTCTTAACCCTGCTTTGCCTCTTCTCCCCACTTCTCCCCTCCCATGTCTCTCTCCTCGTCCTGCCTCTTGGTCTGTGCAAAGAGAGTCGCATCTGCCCCTCACACCCTTTCCCATGACTCATTCAGCCTCTCTCCTGCTCCACCTCCTCTGTCTCTGAGAGGCCACATCAAGGAAATGACACAAGCCCCCTGGTAAGGAGGTATTACTGTTCTCCTCCTTTCACAGATGACACCAGTGCCTAGAGAGATTATCCGAGCTCATATACTAGTGAGTGATGGAGGCAGGATTTGGACAATCTAGCCACCACACAATAGTCTGCTATTGCTGCTACTGCCAGTCATGGCTGGCGCTGGCGCCCTTCTATTCAAGTTTAATCACAGGGACTGTCTGTCCCTGAGGCCCCTCTTCCAGGTCATCAATACTAAAACTATAGATCAGCTGCACCTAGACAGCAGAGAGCTGGCAAGAGGTTCTTCTTCTTGGCCAGTTCCCAAAGACAACCCCTAGGAGGGGAGAAGCAGAGTCACCCCCCATGGTGGGGACTGGGGACAGGGCAGACCAGAGAGTAGGCCCCTTCCCTAACATGGGTGGGAACTGGGGCAAAAGAATAAATGGAGACCTATACTCTGCAGACACTACTCCAGACCAGGGGACACACGCAGCACTGGCTTCCAGCCTGGGCCTGCCCCTCCTTCCTTCCCACTCCTCACTCCCCCACCCTGAACTCCCAGCCTGCATATCCACACATGGTCACTCCCTCTAAACAATCCCCCTTGGGCCTAGATGTGTGCTAGGGACACAGTCTACACTCAGGAGGATGGACCCAGGGTGAGATCCATGCAGGTCCTGAAATCAGGCTCCATCCACTTGGGTGGGGAGCTCCAGAGTCCTAGATGTCTGGGGTGAAAGAGCACCAGAGGATGGGGGTCAGGAGCCCTGAGATCTGCTTCCACTTGGCTTTGTCCTCTCCAGTTGGTGTGTCCCCAGGTACATGGGTGTCCTCATTGTTGAAAGGAGACTATCAGACTATAGCTGTCCCCTGGCTCTGATGCTGGCTCATGTCCCTCTCCACTCCCTGTCCCATCTATCCTTCATCCTTCTGCCTAACATCCCTTTCTTGGCTGGCTTGTCAACCTTGGGAGCAAAATGTTTAATCTGACTATATATTGAAGATGTCGGCAAACTGATGCCTTGGGTGGAATGTGAGAGAAATACATCATCAGTTTGTAAATGTGTGAAGCCCAAGCAGCCTCCAGGTTAACAAATTCCCTCTTAACTTTGTTGGATTCCCTAGAAAAATATCTGTGAAAGAAAGAAGGAAGACAGATGCAGCAATCTAGTTGCTATCCCAATTTAAAGAAAGGGAAAAAACGTAAATTAAAACCTTTTTAGTGTGTCCTTCTACCTATGTCCCTAGCAATTTAGGCCACTGGCTTGTGAAGTATGCGTGCAGGCAGCTGATACCCTGGGTGGGTGAGATGAAGATAAAAGCTCTTCCCCCAAACCTGGACTCACATTGGCACCCCTAAGTGGGTCCACCAGTGGGACAGGGTGCCAGCACAGCGCCTCCCATGCCTGATACCACCCCTCCTTCCCAAGCTTTCTCAACACACCCTTGGGAATGGCCCATCACAACTGCCTCTCCAGCGTCTCTCCTGGGAGGCAAAGCAAAGGCAGTTTTCCAAAGGAAGAGCTCTAGGCCCATCTGTCTTCCTATTGGCTTCCTCCATCATCATAGTCAACATGCAGTCAGTAACTGAGCACTCGCTCTGTGGCCAGCACCGTTTTGGGCACACATATGTATTAACCCATTTGTTCCTTACCATTATCCTCCTAGGGACTGATATTATCTTCATTTCACATATGAGGGAACTGAGGAACAGAATTAAGTAAGTCACCCAAGTTCACAGGGTTAATGAGCAGGTGAGCCAGGATTACAGCCCCGGCAGTCACTCCGGAGTCCGTCAACAGGACTCTACAAAAAATGTGCTGGGTGTGGGTATTTAATCTCATGTGTAAGTATATTCCTACAACTTTGAAGGAAAGGACAGGATGGACTGGAAAGAAAGAAAAGTCTCAAAAAGTGAGTCTAGTGAAGGCCCCAGTTGAAGGAGGGGAGTGTGTCTCAGAGCCTGCCAGGTCACCCTGCCGCCTTTGGTCAGAGGCCCTCCACCAGGATGTGGCTGAGGTCTGTGTCTGCGCAGCTGATGGAGGCGACCCTGGCATGGCCAGTCAGTGCATCTGAGTGATCCTTCAGGGATCCAGCTGCATCAAGAGATCAGCTAACTAAGGTTTCACTTGCAGCCACTCGTTCATTCCAGACACCTTGTCTGAAGAGGGCTTCAAGGGCGTGTTCAATGGATGAGTGCATTGCCCAGTGTGGTCTAAGAGGTTCGGGGCCTGCCAGTGGCCCTGAATGCTCTCGGCTCAGATCCCATCCCACCAAGGAGGTCCCACATTCACAGTCAACTCGGGTCAGCTCCTGGCATTGCTCAGAGTACCACTGACCTCAGTGACCCCCTCCTCACCCCCATTTCACAGACAGAGTAAGTGAGGCTTAGAGAAGCTGACCAGTGCTACCGAGATCGTACACGAGTAATGCCACAGCAGGGTTCAGACACAGGCCTGCTGCCTCCTGGAGACCAAGTCCTTAAGACTAGGTGAGGGTTTCTCAACCTCAGCACTATTGGCTTTAATACCAGGTAATCCCTTGCTGTGGCGACTGTCCTGTGCATTGAAGGATTTTAGCAGAAACCCTGGCCCCACCTACCTAGTCATAATAATAAAAACATGTCTCCAGACACTGCCAAATGTCCCCTGGGTAGGTGCAGGGGGACAAAATCACCCCAACTGAGAACCACTGCCCTGGGCTGATTGCTTCTTGCCTGCTAGAGGTGGCTCTGGACCATTCTAAGTGAACCCCTGTGCCGGGGCCCCCACTTCGTCTCCTGCCTGCCTCTTTCAGAACTTCGCTCCTTCACTTATCTCCATTTAAGAAGATCTTTCCTCTCTGCTTCTCCATCCAGTGCCAGACAATAAGCCCCAGGCTGCGTGCCGTGGCCCCTATTCATCCAGGCTTTCACAGCTGCAGCCAGATGGGCATTGACTAGAGAGAAGTCTCCTGCCCCTGAAGCCAGGCCACTCCCTTCTCCCACCCACAGTGCTTACCTCCAGTGACTTCCTCTAAGCACAAAATGCCTTAAGCCTGTCCAGCCTGAACCATCCCCTCCCCATCATCAGCTCACCTCTTCCAGGGCAGGAACAAAGGGGCTGGAGGTCCAGGAGTGGACCCCCTCCTCCTCAGCCCCCTCCTAGCCTGTCCCAGAGGGGCGAGGCCACCCACACCACCTCCAGAATGGCCTCTGGGTTACCTTTCATGGGTATAGCTGTGTGTGTGTACACTGGGAGTAGGAGCTATGACTTTGCCAGTGTCCCAGATGGAGTCTCAGCAGGTGGCCCAGTGCTCAGCGATGGAGGCCAGGTCACCCTAACCAACCACTGCTGCCTTCCTGAATCCATTTCTGACTCCAGGATACATTTAATAAACCCATTCATCACTGGTCGTTCTGGGAAGTCTGACAGGCCGCAGAATGGGAATCGGAAAACCTCTCCTTGCTTCCTGCCCAACTCACTCCTGTGTTCTGCTTCCCTCCTCCCCTCTCTTGCAGATGTGGCCAGAGAGCTGTGTTCCTCTGGGAAATTGTGAGGCTGAATTCTTTTGATGCCAGTAAAGCACCAGCTAACGGAAAGCCCGCTTAGCGTAAGGGCTTCGATTCCCGTCTGCGTGTGCACATCCTCCCCTGGGTGTCTTGCGGTGGTTTCCTCAGCCCCAGCCTCAGCCTGGGGTGTACCACATGCATTCCTTCCCGAAAGGCCCTTGTGGAGGGGGTGTCTCAGATGTCAAAAGAACTACCTCTCCCCTCCCACCCCCAGCACTTCCAGTCTTTGAAGCCCGTAGAATATTAAAAAAAAGAAGAAAAGCCAAAATGGGCTTTCGGAAATGGTGGTATATTTTAAGTTTTTATATTTAATCAGTTAATGCTTTTAACATAAAAAATACAAAGCCAGTGTATTATGGTGATCATAGGATAATTACAGGGTTTATTTTTAACATGCTAATTCATGGTTCACTGCGAGCTGTGTGGTCGGATAATGAGACAGAGGGATGAACTTTGTCTTCTTTCCACATCAGTGACTACATGTTCAGCCTCATTTCCAGATGATGCAGATGTCTAAAGTTGAGGCCAGTTGTACGATGGGCCTGGACAAATAGCTCCCTGGCAGCCTTGCTCTTGAACCTGGGCCCTTCTCTCCCCACCGCCAGAGGGCAGGGAATCCTCGGGGCCCACACCCAGGATCCGCTCCCACCTTCTACTCCAGATGTCTAGGACCCAAGAGCCCCCACCCGAATGGGTGGAGCCTGATTTCAGGACCTGCATGGATCTCACCCCTGGGTCCATCCTCCTGAGGGGGGACTGTGTCCCTAGCACATACCTAGGCCCAAGGGGGACCGTGAGGGGAATGACCACATGTGGATATGCAGGCTGGGAGTTCACAGTCAGGGAGAGAGAGGAGTGGGAAGGAAGGAGGGGCAGGCCCAGGCTGGAAGCCAGTGCTGCGTTTGTCCCCTGGTCTGGAGTGGAGTCCACAGAGTGTGGGCCTCCATTCATTCTCTTGCCCCAGTTCCCACCCATGTTAGGGAAGGGGCCTACTCTCTGGTCTGCCTTGTCCCCAGTCCCCACCATGGGGGGTGACTCTGCTTCTCTCCTCCTAGGGGTTGTCCTTGGGAACTGGCCAAGAAGAAGAACCTCTTGCCAGTTCTCTGCTGTCCAGATGGAGCTGATCTATAGTTTTAGTATTGACGACCTGGAAGAGGCGTCTCAGGGACAGACAGCCCCTGTGATTAAACTTGAATAGAAGGGCGCCAGCGCCAGCCATGACTGGCGGCAGCAGCAGCACTAGCAGAGCTATTGAAGAGAGTGGGCCACTTACGTGACTTTGGATAACCTCTTTGAGCCTTACTTTCATCATCTGTAAAATGGGGATAATAATAATACCTACCTATTAGGAGTCTTTTGAAGATTAAATTACTCTGTATAAAGCTCCCAGAACAGTGCCTGGCACGTAATAATCCTCCATAAACGTTAACCATTATGTAGCAGGGCCATCACGGTATTGCATCGCCTCTGTGCACACAAAGGTCTCTCCCCTTCCAGCTTCTCCTGGAGGAAGGCAGATCCATGTGGAGAATGCTCACATGCACAAGGCCAGAGAACCCCTTGATAGGTCCCAAGGAGTACGTTTCATAACTTTTTATTAGAAAAATTTTAAAATAGGGATAGAAATAGATGGAAGAGTATAAAGAACCCCCATGTACCCATCCCTAGGCTTCAAGAATTCTCATCTCACAGCCAGTCTTTTTTCGTCTCTATTTTTCTCTCCACTCCCCAGGGAGGACTTTCTGGTCTAGGTCTTCCCCTAACATCAGCAATTTGAAAAGGGACAAAAGAATCCACAGGCACGACACAACCCTAGGGGACAGTGGCTCCCACTAGGTGGTGGCCCCATCCAGGTGTGAGGGACAGGGTAAGGTCCCAGATCAGGAGAAGCAGTTGTCAGCATCTAGGTGGTCTGGTGGGGAGAGCAGAAGGGCCCAAGCCTGTGGGAGAGGAGGAGGAACAAGCCAGGTCACAGAAAGACATTGGAGATGTCAGGGGACAGTCGAAGTCAAGTGAGGACCTGGGGCCAAGAGGTGGCTGCCATGAGCTAGGGAAGGAGCAAAATGAGGAGCAGATGGACCCTGTTGACTTACGGAACACATGGTCCTAGAGCAGGGGCTGACCAGCTAAGGCACCCTTTTTCCTTCTTGAGCTAAGGAGAAGTAGCCAAGGAGTGGCCTGGTCCAGAGGCCGAGGGTCAACTGGTCAGCAAGGGTATAGTAGGGGAGGAGAGATACGGCCCTCAACAGGGTCCTCTCTGCAGCTTTGCTCGGGGCATCCAATTCACGAATCATCTGCTTTGCCGCATGATGAAGGCAAAGGGCAGGGGTTATCCCCATTTCCCAAGGTGGGAGAAACCTCTTGGAGGTTCACATTTGACAACTGTTAGGCCAGCACCTTCGCCCCCCTGATTTATGAACTGCGAAGTAGTTTGGGCTTCTTCAGGAGCAGTTGGTTGCTCTGATCTCTGGCACCTTTGAGGAAATGTGTGAGGAACCTTTCCCATAATGAACCTCTCAGGATGCCCCTTTTCTTTCACCGTCAGGACTCTGCTTGTCCATCTGACTTCTGCTCTCTCCGCAGGAGCTCAGAGGCCAGATGACCTGTTACACCCAAGCGCTGGAGTGCACACACCCACTGGGAATAACTTATTTCTCATGACTTTCTTCTTCCCTCTCCGCTCTTCTTCCTCTCCCTCCCTCAGAACACCTCCTCGTTCCCTTTGTCCCTCTGTCTGCCTCCTGCCGTTAATTCTCGTGTTCTCAGGATGCTGAATTGGGCTCCTTTTCAAAGAAGAGGGGGCATTCTAGAGACTGCTGGGGGTGACCTACCAAGTAGCTGCTTAAAATATCAGGTGTGGGGTACAGACACCAATCCAATCCAAACAGAGATTGGACACCACGCTGCGTGGCTGTTGTGTTGTTTAGGCTCCTGCCCAAAGCCCCGAATTGTTCAGTGCCTCGCAGAGGCGGCCTGAACTCCCCAGGCCAGTCCCCTTCACAGGGTGTGGGGACAGAGGTTTCAGTGGGGGTGTGATCTCTGAGTCTCTGGCTCTTGAGCAGCATTCTCTAGGGCGACCTTGTTGATGTCAGTTCCTGCTAGGAGCCCCGGTGCTTTGTACCGGCTGTCCTCATTATCCCACGCAGGCACAGTAGTGTCCCACCAGTGGGGGCTTCCAAGGATCCCGATGTGACCCTTCCTGGCCTCTTTCCCTCCAGATATGGGCCTTCACATACACCCAGCAGATCATACAGGAGGAGCTGTGCCTGTCGGTCATCACCGTTTTCCCTGGCGCCCCGGTGGTTCTTGTCCTTTGCAAGAATGAAGATGACAAACAGGTAAGTGCTCACTGGGTCTGCCCTGGGGCATGGCCACCTTCAAGAACATGACTGCCTGTGTAGGTCTAAGTCTCATGTGCAGGGAGAGAGAGAAACTAGAGAAGAGGAAGGGTCAATTCGGAAGAGGTCCTTGTGGTCGGGAGAGGGAAGGAAGTGCTGCCCACATGGCGCAGCAGCAGTGGTCAGCTTGCCCCCTAAAAGCCTAGTGACCTCGTTGGACCTCAGTGTGCATGTGCATCTTGTACTGTCCTGTCTTGCGTCAATGCCCACCTGGGATCCCAGAACAAGAGAGAACTGGGACAGAGCCTGCAGGGCCACAAGGATGAGCAAGACTCAGACCTTTGCCTTCAGGGGCCTTGGGCTCTAGCAGGATGGCCACCAAAGTTCATAGCACTCGGGATGCACCAGGTGCCCAGTTCCTCCAGCAGCAAGGTGTTGGCGCACTCAGTTACCTGTCAACTGAGTAGTGGCATTAGACTAAGATTCAAATGCCCATTCTATGATCCACTAACTGTGTGACCCCTCCCAGGTTACTGGACCTCTCTGAGCTTCATTTTCCTTCCTCCCTAAAATGGGGTTGATGATGCCCGCCACACAGGTAGCTCTTTAGAGCAATTAACTGAGATGGTCCATGGTACGTTGTCAATGGTGGTTCCCCAATACGTGTCCATCCCCTTCCTCCTTGTCATGTGAGGTGAAGTCTGGGAAGCAGCAGCGTGAGACCCACCTCTCTGCTGGGGCCCCTCATGTGCTGAAGGAGCAGAGGTTCACGGCATCGGGTGCTGCCCAGGAGCCCCTCTGCCCCTGCCTCATGGCCCTCCTTGCTCCCGCCATCCCCCAGCTCTCTCCCACTTCTTTGTGACAGTGCAAATACCAAGTGCAGATCATTTCTGTGGTTGCTCCTGTGACTCGCTTACTTCACGTTTTCTGGCCTATTGCTTGGAAAGTTATTGCCTTCTAATGAGTTTTCATAGCAAACATATTGATTTTTGCTTTTACTTTTTTTTATCCTATTTAAAAAAACAACAATAATATCTAGCAAAGCAATTAGTTGCAGTTCTATTCCTCCATGAGACCATGAAGTCAAGTCCCTGGGTGACCCTAGACATACGATATAAACATTTCTGATTACACCGCAACTCCTGATATTATTGATAGGACCCGGGGTCTTAGCCAGAGAATCCTGGTTCATCCCCTCTCCTCTCCATCTTCTCAGCAATGGACCATGGCTGGCTCCCGCATCGAGCACGTGGCGTCCCACCTCTGCCTAGACACGGACATGTTTGGTGATGGCACTGAGAATGGCAGGGAAGTCGTTGTCAACCCATGTGAGAACTCACTTATGAGCCAGCACTGGGACATGGTGAGCTCTTGAGGATCCACGCCAGAACCAGCGGGGGCCAGGGGGTGGCGCTTCTCCTGTTGAAGCAGACTGGAAATCAGGCTGCGAGCAGCCCGCAACTACTGCAGACGCCCTGGACTGGGAGGTGGAGGCAGAGCCCCCCAGCACAGGAGCGGCTGTCTCAGGGAGGATGGAGGAAAAGATGGCAAACCAAGTGGGGCTCAGAGACAGAGCCCACGTGTTCTCAATGCTATTAAGTTCCAGCCCTGCTTGGTATGTAGAGACACAGTTCTAATGGGAAGTGTTTATGTTGTTCTTTTTCTTACCAAAGCGGCCAGAGAGAAAAGCCTTCCTTCTCTCTAGGCCAGGACTAGATGGAGGGGTGAAGAATGGAGGTTGTTTTCAAAACCAATAAAGGAACCTTAGAAGTTTCCTCTGTGTCTCTCTTACTTTATTTCTATTTTCGTTAGCTCAGGGCTAGGCTGGTTCTCCATTGAGTGGGGATGTGGGGTGGTGGGGTCTTGTGGCAGAGTGGACAAAGCAGAGGACAAGGAGATGGCAGCCCTGTGCTCTTCTCCTGAGCTGCCACCAACAGGCTGTGTGACCTGAAAAAGGCACATAACTTCTCTGCCCCTTCGCTTCCTGTTATATCAAGTGTGGGAGCAGGAGCACATCAGTGGCCTGACCCCGGGACGCACAGTCTATCTCATCGGGGCAAATGGTATCTATTCAGGGCTCTAGGTTCCACCTGTGGAGACCCTGCTTCAGTAGGTCCAGGGTTGGGTCCAGGCTCCTCAGCTGATTCTGACGCCCCTTGCTGCTTAGAATCACTGCCCTTGATGTCCCTGGGAGCCCTTATAGTCTGTGGCTGTCAGCGCAGGATTTTCTCTAATAAATTCCCACTGTGCTCTGAGTATTGTGTTTGTCCTTTCTTATCAGCTAGGGTTTAAGAGAAGAATCAGTCCATATTGTTTAAATTCCCAAAACATGCCAGTCTATTCTCTGCCAAGGTTAGTTCACCATCTGCTGTTTAGTAACAATCTTAGTTATCTATTACTGAGTAAGAAACTACTCCCAAACTTAGCAGCTTAAAGCAACACACATTTGTGATCTATGGGTCAAGAATCCAGGCACAGCTTCACTGGGTCCCCTGCTTCAGGGTAGCTTAAAAGGCGACAGTCAAGGTGTTGGCACGGGCTGCAGTCATCTCACGGTTCAACCCGGGAGGAATGGTTCCAAGCTCACTCAGTGGTTGTTGGCAGGATTTGGTTCCTCACAGGCTGTTGATCAGAAGTCACCCTCAGACCCTTGCCACATAGGCCTCTCCAGCGTAGCAGACTGCTTCCCCAAAGCAAGCAAGCTGGGAAGGCACAAGTGCCAGCAAGGTGGAGGTCACAGTCTTGTATAACCTAATCTCACCAGTTATCCCCATCACTTTGACCATATTCTATTTGATAGAAGCAGGTCCCTGGCTCCGTCCATGCTCAAGGGGAGAGGATTACACAAGAGAGCTGATGCCAGAAGGTGGGGATCATTGGGAGCCATTTTAGAATCCGTCCACCACAGTAGCTCTTGTACCCTAAACAGGTGTCCAGCTCCCCTTCATCCAGAGAGCCTTCAGTGATGGGCCGTTGTTCAAGCTCATCATTATAAAATGCATTACCGTGGCTGACTGCAGATGTGGAAAGTAAGGGCTGAATGCGTACAGGCCCAGAATCTCCTCGGGTGGTTGTGTTTGTTTATGCAATCCTTTTGCCTTCTTTACTTATGATTTGGCTCTTTTGTGGGGCTGTTTCACTCCCCACTCCGAAAAGGAGAAGCGGCCAAGCAATAGATAAAAAACATCGATAGAAGAAGATGTTCTGATGGCTCCTCAAGCTCTGTGTCCACAGAGTTTAAACCGCCCTTGCAGAGAAGAAACAACAGATGGATTCACCAGTGCCCTTTCCCCTGAGTAGAGGAAGCAGGCACGACACTAAAATAACTGAAAGCAGGGCTGGTACTGTCCTCATCTCTTGTCTCCCTCTGTGTCCCTGAGTTCCTGGCAGCAGGAAAGCTGTCTCTTGCCTTGCTTTATCCCCAGCACTGGGCCAGGTACATCAATGAATGTTTTCCTAAATGGATGATTGGAAAAGCTATTCCTTGTCCAAGATAAAGTGACTTGACTTACATTTTGCTATCTCTATAAAGTCACAGAGTGTAGACGGCCATATGTCTCTCTTGAACACTCGAGGAAAGGGGGACACAGGAGTGGAGGCCTATGCCCTGGGGGGAAAGCATTTTCTATCTCAGCTGCGTTGGATGTGGGAGAAGAGACAACGCTCAGCAATCCCACTGACATCCCTCTTACCAGGGAAAGGCCTTGGGGGGATAATGAAGACTCTCTGTGAAGGATGTGGAGGGCAGTCTACTAGTGGAGATACGGACAGTTCAGACGTGAGCTGCAGGGCATGTGTCTTAAGTCCTCCTTAGTGGAAAATAGAAGCTAAAAACTCTGATGCTGCAAATAGGAATCCCTACAACTGTGTAGTTATCCAAACACCCTCTATCCACTAAGCTGATGGTGAGGAAGCCAAAGCAAGAGTAATTTGTGATTTAAAAGCAAGAATAGTAGCAGCTGCAAACCTCCACCAATTCGAGACAAAGCTGATGGTACCCTGATAGGACAGTGACCTGCTCCAGTCTAGGACGCCTGCGGCCTGCCTTTGCGCAGCAGAGTGAGTGTGGCCAAGCTTCACCTGGCAGTCATGTCTTTTGGTAGATGCTGAATTAGAGTGCTCAGTCGACTCTGATCACTGAGTTTGAATGCCAGATTTCAGGAACCTGGGAGAATTCACTTGGTAGGTCAGTAAGTTGGAGGTGAAAGTGAACGGTTGTCAAATGATGTCAGCCTATGAAAGCAAAAAGGACCAGCACTCTTCATATTTTAAGGGCTCACAAGGTTGAGACCCCCAAATGAACTTGGAGAGTCACCATCCTGGAGCAGTCTCACCACACTGCCAGGTGAGGAAGTGGCTGAGTGTGGCAGAAACCCCCTCACCCGGGATGACACTTGGCTAGTGTGAGCAGATGTGAACAGTATGAGCTCCTAAGTATCTTAATGGTATGGTATGCAAATTAAATGAAAAGGAATTTATACATCCATCATATCTATATTTATGAACTGGAAAGAAGAGAGGCAGGGGCTTCAGGCACTCTCTAGTGTTTGGGTTAGAGTTGAAGGAATGATGGTATTAAGTGGATGGGCAGAAATGGGAGTTTTTAGGTAATTCTGGGGTCAGCATAGGTGCCAAGCCGGTTGCCATGTTGAATCTGAGACTTGCTCTCTTGTCAGTTTCTTTCCTTATGTGCTGTGTAATTTTTCTGTGTGAGCTCATCTTCAGTGGGGGTTTCCTCTGGGCACCCAGGGTGTGCTGGTTGTGGAGGCATGCCTCGGGGAAGGTTCAGTTTGCCTCTGTTGGGTTCCATTGATTTCAAACCAGCTTGTCCACTGATTTCTCCAATTGTGGTTTCCATACTGTGAAAGTCACGTGAATTTGGACCCCACATCTATGCTTGGCACAAGCTTGGATTTTGATCGTTCACAGATTATCTTTTCTCTACCCAAATTGTTGTCCTGCTCCCATGCCATCACCGCTCACCCAGCTGGTGGGTGGGGCTTGTCTAGCCCTTCTAAGCACCCAGCTATATGTCGGGTCTCATTTCTGGCCCCAGCCACCTGTGAGGCTGTGGTCTTCATCTCTGCCTCTGCTTGGGGATTAAAACCCCAGCCCTGATTCCACATCTCTGACCTCAATTCCCTTTCAGCTCTCACTCACCACTCTGGCTTTGAATTCCCACTTGTTTTTGGAGTCTGGAATTTCCCACTTTCTTCCTTTCAAATGCAGCTGTGATTTCAAATTGTCTTATAGCATCTTATCCAATACTTATACGTGTGTCGGGGAGGGGGCTTCCATGTCAGGTCAGACCCAAATTCCTTAGTGCTGTAATTGGCTGTCACCAATGTCTTTCCCACTAGCTGTATCTTAGTTTAGACATTCAATAAATTTCTGTGAATGAGTGAGAGAATAAGCCTGTGATTCTTTAGTACCACTTCCTAATTACCTCCTGGCTACAGTGATCAGACATTAGACTCTTAAAAAGACAGCAAAGGCAGAAATGAAGGACCCAGAAGACAAATTTATAACAATGAAATCTCATTATAATACACACAGATTTAGGGATCGTGCATATTTTACTTCATAATGACGGAGTTTAATACTGCAAGTGCTAACTGGAAAGAACTATCAGTAATGGAGATCATTAATACTGCAGTAGAGCCCGGCACCAGAGAATCTGTTCTCATAAACTCTGGGGGATGGTGATGGGAGGGTAGACGGGAGCACTTGCATTTCATCTGCAAGAATCTCAGGCATATTCACTGGCATCTGGCACTCTGAGTTGTGGCTGGCCTTCAAGGACAGGCTCGCCTTTTACCTGTGGTCCATAGTTTACCTGCACCCCTCCCTTCCCCGACTCCACATGCTGTCCACTGTGCCCCTAGAGAGACAGTGCCCTGACCTATCCGTTCCTTTGGTGCGTGACAACACCTGGGGCAGCATCTGGCACACAGAGGAGACGGTGAAGGTTTGAGGGTTGCATGAGCCGTCTAGCAGCTGTGCACACATGGCACCTCTGGGATGTTGCACGAGGTCGATGCCAATGCCTCTTCTCCCCAGCACGCAGAGCCAACCTCCCGAGCTCCCTGGTGGTCTAAGGTCTCAGGCAGCCCAACTCAGATTAGCAAAATCCGAAGCTCCGAGCGCTTTTCCATTTGCCATGGAGCCGACTAATTTAATGAAGCCGTCACAGTGCAAACCTCGGGGCTTATTGGAAAAGGACTCGAGCACGACATTATTTCACAGCAGTCGATTGCATCATTTTCATTTCACAGCTTTCCAATGGGAAATAATAAAACAAAATTACAAACATAATGAAGAAAGAAAGGAGGGGAAAAAAAAAAACCTTGGGTGAGAGACGCATCTTCTGTGATGTGACAAGGCCGGATACCTCGTTCATTTCAGCCAGTCAATATGACCTGGCTTCGCTCTGCAGGGAGGAGCAGCCCAGGATCCCTGCACCTGCTGCTAAGGCTAACAGGCTGCAGTAGCTCACTGTCCAGCACAGCCAGGAGTGGCAAGCCCCCTGTGGAAGGCGCACCGGATGGCCTTCTGAGAAATCCAGCCTCCGAGAGCACAGCCCTCTCTGGGCCGGCCACATGCTGGGGTAAATGACAGCCATTGGTGACGGCAGGACAAGTGGATGGGGTGTGGGTGTGCACTGCGCCTCCCTCCCTCCTCTGCCCTCCTCCCGCTGCGGTGTGACAAGGTGAGCTGACAGCCAGAGGCTAAATAGGAGCCAGCAGAGAGACAAAGCTCTTTTCCAAAGCTGTTCTCCGTCACAGCACTGAGGTGTGAGATCAAGGGAGGCAGCCAGTTCGGCTGGGCCTTTTATTCTATTCCACAGGCCTATCCAGTTCGAGGAGGTGCCTTGGGCCTGTGCCCACAGCGAGGAGATGGAACTCCATTCCACCCAAGCCCAGATTCCTCCAGCTTCCTCCCCTGCCTTTCACTGAAAATAACTTTCTCCTCCGCTGGTGGAGGAGTTTGAGGCTTGTGGAATGAGCGCCGTCCTCCACCCCTAGCAGCCTCCTCCAAGGCCAACCCCTCACCTGTGCCTTGATTCTCGGCCTCCCTTCTCACCCCTGCGATCATGCCTCCCCTCTGCCAACCCCTCCCCGCTAACTGAATAGGATCCCAATTTCTCCTGCCCTGATGTAAGGAAAGGAGCCCTCCCCTGAGCCTGGTCTCCCCATTTTCTTTGACCAGCACGCTCCTCTAAAGCACAGTAGTTAGTCCCATGGGTTTAGGTTCAGATCCTGGCTTCTCCAGTTCCTAGTTGTGTGACTAGGGCAAATTACTTAACTTCTCTGAACTCAGTTTCCTTCTCTCTAATTAAGGCTAATAGTCTACCTATCTCGTAATTTTATTGCAAGATTAAATGAAATGTTTCATGTGACGCTCTCAGCACAGAGCCAGGCACATATTATGTCTAAAACTGTTTGTCCTCGTTGTGATTTTATTGTGAGAATTAAACATCAGTTTCCAGAGGAGAGGGCAGGCCTGGGAGTGTTAATGGCTGAGCTTCAATCCTCAGAGGTCACTCGGCGGTCAGGCTGGGGCCTGAGACTCCCCCGTGGGGTTGCCAGGGTGGTAGAGGACCCAAAGCCCCGCAGCACTGATTTTTGGTTCCAGATGGGCGATGAGTCCAGGAGAGGAAGCAAGCAGCAAAGAGCAGTGAGGAACGGGGGGAGAATGGCGGGCCCTCGCTGCTCTTGGCGCTTCGCCGCCTGCAGCTCTCTGCCACTTGCCCCACCTGGTGCTCCCTCAGCCTTCGTGTTCACTCCCCACCTGTACACGCTGATGGGGTCTGTCAGCTGTGTGCTAGCCACCAGGTGTGCATGGTCTGTGCAGAGCCAAGTGGGGAAGCCATGCCATGCACAGCGTCTTGCACAGCATCTGTGGTGTTATAGACAAGAACAGGGGACAAGCATGCGAGTAACAGAGGCCTGGCAGAGGAAGTCCAGCCTGGCCCGCACCCCCAGAAGCTCCTTCCCCCCTTATGGGGGCAATCATGTCACACCCCAACACCCAGGAAACGTCTCCGGCTCTGCTTCCTACCCTCTGTTTGAATCTCCTGTCTAACCCATGAGTCGACCTCTCATGGCTGAGTTCTGCCCCCTCTTCACTCGTCAGCCTGGCACCTGCCTGAATTTTGGTTTTGGAGGTTTCCCTAGCCCCTGTCAGAACACGGTATCCGGCTTGGTGCCCGCACCCAGTTCCCTAGGCTTCCAGCTGCCTTCTGGTGGGGTCCTCTGCTCAGGAGGTAGGGTCTGATCTATCTCACCAAACCAGGGCAGGAGTTCCAGATCCGCTGATGGTTCTCTAGGAAGCTTGGGCCTGAGCAAGAGGATGTTAAGGCCTCAGAGCAGTTCAGACAGAACATTGTGAAAGAAAAGAGGTTCAAGAAAGAACTCTGAGGTTCAAAGGAAGGAAAGACCCCACGTGGGATGAACTTGAAGGGGGAAGTGGGATTTCAAGAAGATGGAGATGGGGACACATCCTAGGTGATAAGAACAGCCTGAGCAAAGGCACAGAAGCTGGAAAGGATGGGCCTTTTTGAGGACTGTGGAGCATGTCAACCACCCTGAGGTGTAGAACACATACAAGAGAGTGGGCTTCAGGTAAGGCCGGATAGGGGGCCTTGAATGCCAGGAAGAAGATTCTGAACTTAATTGGTTAAGTATATGTGAGCCACTGAAGGTGTTGGAGCAAGGGAGTAATATTGATCAGACTGTAAAAGGAGGAAGATGGATCGAGTAGAAGGGAGTAAGGTGGTTTGGAGGTGAGATTCTGTGAAGAGGGATCTGTTAGAGACTCCAGAAATAGTCCAAGGAAGATTATGAGGCCTGAACTATATCACCATCAGTCAGAGTGGAAAGGAGACAATGGTTGTGGGAGATGGTGGTGGTGGATGTGGGAGGAGAGGAGAAATGGGGGGAGGAGATGGAACAAGGTGGAGAACAAGGCCTTAATGCTGGATGGCTCCTGCTCTGCCTGCTGAGCAAGTGCCTTCATCTTCCCACATTTAACTGTTCCATTTGAGTATCTGATAACCAGACTTGAGTACTTAATTATAAAACATTTTAGACACACAAAAGAAGAGCAAGCACATAGCAACCACTTATATTTACTCTGTGCTCAGCATTGTTCTAAGAGCTTTAAAGAATTTAACTTAGTCAATCCTCATGAAAATAGTAGCTATATCATAACAGCGACTACTGGTATCTCCACCTTACAAGTGAGTGACTTGATGGCTGGGAAGGTTAAGTCACTTGCCCAAAGTCGTACCACTGGTAGTAGAAGCAAGATTCAAGTCCAAGAAGTCCACTCCAGAGTTCTGGGTTCATAACCTCTAGTCGGTGCTACTTCTCACATGGAGGACAAAACAACAAATACTGTGTTCTCACCGGAAATAAAATGCTACAAATACAGTGAAGTCCTTTGTGCAAAACTCTCTAAGGGGCTGACTTTTAAAATTAAGTAGTTCTACATCCTTAACACCTGGTTAGCCACGCTGACCCTCAGAGTCATTCACCCACCAGCCATTTGTGAGGTCCGGAAGGGAGAAAGAATCAGCATCTAGTGAGCTATTGTTGTGTGCCTACTCCATGCCCACGGGCTTTACATTGACTACTTTATTGAATGCCAACCACCTTCCTAAGAGAAAGGTGTTCCTCACAGTTTTACAGATGAGGAACTTGAGTCTCAGAGAAGTTAAATAACTGGTCGAGGTTGCCCGACTGGTAAGTGACAGGGCCGTCTGCCTCTTCTCAGTGACCATGCTGCCTCACAAAGTACACGGCAATTCAGCCCCCCAAATGTATATGCAAATCACTAAGCAATAAATATTTACTAGGCATCTGTTCTGTGACAGCACTGTGCCAGGAGCTGGCCACCTGGTCCTTGCCTTCAAGGACAGCAAGCAGAGGGGAGAAGCAGGTATTATTTTAGAGAGAGAGTTGAGCGAGAAGAGGAGGACAGAGCAGAGTGGGAGGGCGGATGTGATCGGTGTGGTCATGGCTCTCATAAAGGTCACTTGAGTACAAGGGGCCAGAGGAGGGAATGGGGGAGCTTCACAGAGAATGGGATGGCTGAGCCATGAGGCTGACAGGACAAGAGGAAGAGAGGGCAGAATTCCAGACCAAGAAACCCACATCGGCTTCTCTACGCTGTTTATGAGTACCTGGCTCAACCCTGGCTAGAATATAATGGAGGCATTGTCTTTATGAACTTCCCACGATTTGTTTTGAGGCTGGAGAAGAACATGGGACTAAAGGAAGGCTGAGCCATCCCCCGGGAAACTAGTTCTATATCCCCTATAGGAGGGGAGCAGAGAGGCTAGGTGTCCCCTCTGTGTCCCCGTGGTATCCTCACAATGTGCTCATGGACCACTTTGTGTCTCCATGTCCTTCTGCGGGAACAGCACCCTCCACATAGCTACCCTAGCAATTACTTCGTGACATGTGCTTCCTCTGTTTACGTGTCTGTCCTCCGGGCCCCATTTCTTTGTAAGCTCCTCAAAGGATGGGACCCACGCTGCATCTAGCAGGGTCTGGCCTTCAAAGAGTGCTTGAGAACTGAACCACCCTGAGTGGACCGAACCAGATTTTCCACACTAAGGTGCTCCTCCATTTGCTCTCATTTCTAATCAGCCCGGCCACCATCATACACATTTTTCTGTCCAGAACAGGCCTTTGCAACTCGGGCAGCACAAACGAGCCATAGTTCATTCTAACTGCCAAGAATTCTTTCTGGTGGATCATGAAGCAAGTGAAAAACTCTCAAACCCAGTGTCTGGTGATGGAGAATTGGGTGCTTCTGCCCTGGGACCCTGGGGTATTGACAATATATAGAAGAGGAACTTCAGAGCATTCAGAACTGTCTGAAGGGAGCTCCCCGCTGTCCTCAGGTTACCCAGCCACCCTGAGCAGGACTGGCCCATCTGAGAATGGCAGGGCAGTCGGCCAAGAGTCCAGAGGGATGACCACTGACTGCCCTCTGCTGCCGCAATTGGCTTTGGGACATCCAGACTGAGTCAGCTTTAGGGTAACAGCCGACCAAGGAAGGGGCACCTGGGAAGGGGAACCCATAGGAAGGCAAGATGGGCAGATGTGTTCCAACCACAGGACACGGTTCAGATCCAGAACCAGAAGCTCCAGTGTCTTGAAGATTAAATCCTCGCATCTACTGGGAATCCAGGGTGGCCCAAGTGGGAATTCTCCATTTTAAAACAAAGTCATTCCTGGGAAAACAGGTTTGACTACCTCAGCCTCTTCTCTATCTATTCTTTCTAATTGCAACAGCCCAAGCGCGTTGCCTTGAATTCTGTATTCCTGTGGTAGAATGAAAGAAAAGCCTAGACTACGGAGCACGAACAGAACTTTGAAAGAGCACTTCTAGTCCAATTCCAGCTTCTTGGCAGGCCTGTACCCAAATCACAGCAGCCACTTGCTTCTATTTTAAAATGTCTTTAGAAATCACTCTGGGTTTGCCGAAATCAAGCCAATACTTAGTGGATGGCTTCTCCATGCAAGTGGCCAGGGTCTACTGAGACTGCAGGAAAATAAAATGCCCATGACCTGCCTGGAACTGCCCTGTGAGGAAGGGGTGGCTTTCCTCCTCTACAGAGCAGGAAACTGTGTTTCAGAGCAGCACGGTAACTTGTCCAAGGACACACAGTAAGGAACGGGGGGCAGGCAGGGCTGGAACCCCTTCTTTCAGCTCCTGATCCCAGGTCTCTGTTTTCTTTCCTTTTTTCAAGAAAGCTTAACTTTTAAAAAATCTAATCAAGAAAAACATGAGACTGATGTTATATATAGTGTTACCAAGAAATTGAAAATGTAACACATTTTAAAAATTCTGTCTTCTCTTCATGATGAGAAAAGCTGAGGTGTTGAGATGATAATGACTAGGCCAGTTTGATTGAAAAAAGGGAGATTCAGCCCACTAAAAGCCTGTGCCAGCTATATTTGTCTTTAAAAAGCTCAAATTTATATTTGTTAATTGTTTTTATCAAAGTAATACTTGTTTGAAGTAATGTTTACAGAAACCCCCTATTCCATACGCACTCCCTCGTCCCAGAGATAACCATCCTTCACCCTTCTAGGGCTTTCCCCGGCATTTACCTCTATAATTTAAAATTATACTGCTGTTTCTTGAAATATCAGTTTTAGACATTATCTATTGACTTCGTGCCATGGTAGATAAGGACTTAGTTTTTCCACACCACTTCCCACATTTCTCTCCTTTATCTCTGTGACATATTTCTAAAATAATTTTTGGCAAAATCAATAATCAGCACTTACACACTGAGCCGAATGGTGAGTTACAACCAACCTCCTTTCTTGTACAATCTTTTGTGTTTCCTAGAATTAATAATTGCTTCATTTTTTTTCATTTCCCTGGTTTTCTGTGAATCTCTCACACTTCTCTCCAAATTTTCCAACATGTCATAATAATACTTTTCATAAGCTCAAACAAATCGTCATTTTCTTTCCTTTTTTTTCCTTTCCTTAGTGTCCTCACTCAAGAGGCTCTCTGTTAAAATGTCCCAATGTTATCAGTTGCATAGAAGCACGTTACATAGCAGATATCCTGGGAATTTTCTTCTCCAATCTCTAGTTTTACGTCTCCTCTTTCCTGGATCATATATCTTCTTATTTTTTTATTTCCTTTTTTTTGTTTTTGCTAGACAACATCCTAGAGTACATTCCTAAGAATAGGTACACAGTGGAGGTCAATTTTTTTAATTTGAATTTGTAAAGGTAAAATTTTTTGAATTGTAAAAAATATCTACTTCATAGTTGTTTTCTACTTTGGTTGTATGTGAAATTCTAAGGTGAAAATCATTTTCCTTCAAAATTCTGAATGCATTAATGTGAAGAACTGTGAAGAGTCTGAGGTGTGTCCTACTTGCAAGCTGGCAAGCTGGCCTGCCCCAGTTTCATGGAGGCTGGTAGAAGACACGAACTCCTGGGTCAGAGATAAAGGACAGTTCATTACTCACGGCAATGAGAGAAGCCATAATATCAGCATTTTTTGCACCAGTTCCCCAACCCCAATTCTCCTAGGGGACATAAAGGGGGCCAAATGGCACTTGAAGAAACAATTGGTTGTGTTACAGGAGAGGAGCCCCAAGCTTAGAGAACCCAAATCTTTTATAATGGACATACCTCTTGCTCTGGAGAGAAACACTATCTCCATCTTCCAAAGCTGTTCACTATGCAAACATACTTGAAAAGATAGTCCAAGACAAAAGGCAGTTGGTGCCTCTCTTACAAGGCATTCAGAGATGCAAGGGACACACGGTAAATTGTCTGCCAAAAATTGTTTCCTTGCCTTCTAGCTTCCACTGCTGCTCCTGAGCTTCCACTGATGTCAGTGCAGTCATTTTCTTTAGTTTGTTACTTCTTTTTTTTCTCCCTGGAAGCCCTTGGACCATCTCTTTGTACTTGGTCTTCTGATATTTCCAAATATCTATTTAGAAACTTTTGTATCCTGCACATCTGGAGATTTTTCTTATACTATTTCTTTAATCATTAGATGTTTTCTTTCCCCCTTGCACTCCCTTATGAAATTCTCTAGTTTTCTTTAGATTTGTTGGCTTGCTTTGTTCTCTGTCTTTTAGGTTGGAGGATTTCCTCAAATTTCCAATTAGCTATGGATATAAGGGTATATTTAAGAATGAAACACTAAAACGTCTGGAAATTCTGTTTGTGTGGGCAGGGCATGCCACCTGGTGAGCCGAACCGGAGAGTAATCAAAGGTGATCTGGCCATTTCATCGGGATGATCCCAATTGTCAATATTGGTCAGTGTTTGCTCTTGGTTCCTCTAGTTTCTCTAGAGAACAATCCAACAGTTTCCTACCTGGGAGATTTATGCCAGGCTTGGCTTTCTGGATAGAAGGCAGAAGAAGAGAGCCAAGGCTACCACATTTCGGTAAGCACATTTCTATGAAGGAGAAGAAATAAATACATTTGATAAACCAAGGCCTCTTGACCCTAATGTCCTCACAGTGGTCCCACACTCAGCCCCAGCCTCTCAGGGGGTGGGCCTGAGCTTAGAGCCTGAGACTCATCTTATAATGTAGAGGAAATTACCTAGAAATTGGTTCAATCAATAGGATGTATGATCCAAATACTGCCTGATTCGCACCAACGGTGCTCTCTCACGCAGCCGTTGCCACTCGTCGTGGGTCTGTTTGAGAGGGAGTATGCGATGCAGGGCGCCCTGAGGAGACAACCTGGGGTCCTGGTGATGATGTTTCTGCATGGAGCTTTCTTCAGAAAATGATTTCTTTCTTTTTCTTTTTACGTAACTTGACCTTGGTTTTTTGATCTTCAAGGTGGTATTTGCCCTTCTTTATAAAATTTTTCTTCACAAAGTGTTTGTAAGCTCATCACTCTCACTTTTTAAGCTTCTGGTTCATGTGCCTTGAGGACCTTCTGCTTCTTAGTAACCTTCATTAAGTCTGTAATTAAGTTTCAAGGTCACTGCTATTAGGCGGTCTTCCTCAGTCATCACCTGGTAAGCACGTGCACTCGCAGAACAGGAAAGCCTGTATCTCTTCCGAGAGTGCCTCCGATTACTCTTTCAGACTTTCAGCAGCTGAAGCCTGGGAATCTGTATTTTGAGAAAATCCCTTAAGTTATTCTGGTGACCTACTAGTTCACAGGGGTCTGCACACCCTTGTCTCTCATGATTAATGCCTAAATTTGGAGCTCTGATGTCCCAGGCCACCTGTCCCTGGTGCAAACTACCTGCCCACTTGAACTTCTGCCAGTGCACTGCCCTGGCTGGACAGGGCCTCAACCCCAGACCTTAAGCTTTGCACCACTACTCAGCTGTAGTCCTCCCACCCTGACTCTTCTCTGTCCTCACACTGGCCTCCTGGTCTCAGGCTGGCCTTATGGATTTACATGCCCCTGCCAAGACTTATGTCCTGATCCCTTACCACATATCACTACTCACAAACCCAAGTCCTGATGTCTTGCCCTACTCTGCCTGGACCATCCGGATCTGCCTGTGCCCCAGGTCCTGTAAATAGATAGGAGGCTATTGGGTGTTACAATGTTTGGTCTAATGAGAGATGCAGACAGAGCGTGGAGGAGGAAGTGATGACTTCAGGCTGGCGTTGCAGGAGGTGTCATACTGAAATAGGACTTCAGCATGACTTTTATTGGAAGAATATTTTTGTATATTCATAGAGGAGAGAGAAGTCAAATCTAGGAAATACTTAGCAAATGCCTCCTGCTATTGCAATACAGGTACAACTACTATTTCTCTCCCTTCTAATAATCATATATGTCATCATCGAATGCCTACTCTAGGATGAGCACTGCATATGTAAGTATTTGTGTGTGTGTACATATATATATATATGTGTGTGTGTGTGTGTGTGTGTGTATAATTTACATTATTATTTGAGACTTTCAACAACCCTACAAGGGAGGTATGATTATCCTCATTTTCGAGATGTTGAAAATGAGGCACTACTAAGTGCTAGAAGGAAGACCAGTGGCCCAGCTCCTGACTGGCTTCTTTTCTCCTCTCAGCCAGCTCCCACTGCTGCTTCCTGTAATTGAAGAACGCAGCTCTTCCCTCTGGGAGCAGCAGCCTCCTCTCTGTCTCCCCAGGGAGACGCCTGCCATTAAAACTCAAATCCAATCCCACAGTGTCTCCCCCTCCGCATGTGGACCTGCAGGCTCCTCCCTCGCGGGAGTCTATTATTCTGGTAGGTGAAGTGTGGCTAATTGTGATATTGGTAATTCGGTGGCCACAAGAGCTGCCTGGAAGGCAAGGTGGTGTGGCCAGCCTGAAGGCCCATTTCATTCTACACCTTCTTTTTGAGTCCCTATAGCTTTCTGAGACATTCACTTAGAGACTGAAAACATTCACGGTTCGATGCAGCCCCAGATCTAAATGACTTTGTAAAACTTTCTAAGTGCTTTTAGAGTTAGGCAAGCAAGAAAATATTTGACTTTTATTCTAATGAAAGCTATTTTTAACATTTAAAATATAGAAAACAACCCTGTTTTTACACTGCAGGCTCCAATATTTGACAGCTTGCTACAGTATGTGGCCCTTTAAATACACAATATGTGAAAAATCTAAGTTAACAGAAAAGTTAAACTAGAGTTTATCTATTTGTTTACAAGGATGTCATTGTACAGGAATTTCCAAAAATTCAAAAACATGAATCGTAGGTCAAGCCCTACCTCTGACTGGCATAACCTCTCTGCACCTCAGTGTTCATCTCTGTAAAAGGGAGGGAGGTAGGATTAAGCTGTTTCAACTGTTACATGAGGCTGTCATGAGCATCTAATGAGATAAAGATGGTAAGCTGAGAGGTGCTATGGGAAGGTAGAGCACCTTTGATGAGAGACACAGAGGGCTGGGGGGAGGGGAGGAGTCCCTGTCGGGAGTGGTCCCCAGGTTGTTGGGGGACCAGCCCCCTACCTAGATAAGCTTGTGAACAGTCTACCCTTAATTGCCACAGCAGAATATGAGCTATAAAAAGTTCCATTCTCCTGCACAGTATCACCCACAGCGTTGCTATTCAGTTAAACACCTCAGCTCCTGAGTACATTTTAATTTCTGATCATTAGTTACAAGATTTTCTTGTTAATTCTGATTCAGCAGATTTTGCTGAGACAGCTCTGTTTTTTCCCTTTTATTTGGTCTCACTGCACAGAGCCTGTTCAGACAGACAATAAATCCAGGTGGCTAACCTCCCTCCAGGGATGAATCATCTGCAGCTCTGAAAAGAACACAGCCGCAGCCGTGGGGGTGGTGGCACGGAGGGGTCCTCCTCCCAGGTTTCTTTACAGGTAACTCTGGGGGACCTTCATGATTCTGGCACCAGGACACAAACCTACCAATGGTGATGACATCAGGGATAACAAGACTCCCCCAGAGCTCAATCGCAGGCAAATCAGGGGGAAAAAATAGAATAACCCTGGACAACTCAGCAAAATCACTTCCTGCTTTCTGTAGCTTTTATTAGATCACAGATATCATGCGACTGAATTTGCTGTAGATTTATCTAACTTGGAGGCACTAACAGAATTTTGCAACCAGCAAGATTGGGTTTGAGCCCTGTACCTCCTCCTTCTTTCCTTCCTTTCTTGTGTCTAGTTGTTGGCCATGGCCATTGGCATGAGGAAGTTTATTGTTCTCCTTGGTCTGGTAGGTAACCCCCTCCTATCCCTGGACCTAGGAAAACAATGAGCTCATCCATGCTAAAATGTTGTTCTGGTTGGTTGTAATACCCTTCCCAGGGACCAGTGGTATTTTTAGACATTTTTAAGAAGACCTAACACTCACGGAGGATTTACCATGTGCTGGGCACTCTTCTTAACACTTTTTATGTATTAACCCTATTAACTGCCACATCAACCCTGTGAGGTAAGTGTAATAATTATCCCCATTTTAACAGATGAGGAAACTGAGGCACAAAAAGGTTAAACAGCTCTCTGTAGTCACCCATGTTATAAGTGGAAGAGCTGGGATTTGGTCCCCAGTTCCAGAGTCCATGCCCTTAGCAATGGCACTATATTGATGAAACTTGATTTTGTCACAGGATACTGCTGGAATGGCCTGATGCAACAGAAGGATAGCTCAGTTTCAGGGGAGAGAGATGGCTTGGGTTAGACCCATGACAGAGTTCGGGCTGGAGCTGGGGGAACAGATCTAGCTGGTTGGCTGACAGGAAGTCCTGTCTAGTGGAGTCCAGTGCAGGGCAAGAAATAGCAGTCTGGACAAGCAACCCACATCATGGAGGCCGACACAGGATGGAGGGGTTTCCTAGACCAACAGATAATCCAGGGCAAGGAACACTTATCAATGTAGGCATCAGGGACAACTGCCAGCAGGCTACTGGGCCCCAGGTGGATCCCAAGCTGAGGTGTGCTTGGAAGCAGGAGTTAAGAGTAAGTTAGGAATCCCTGCCTCACACCATATACAAAAATTAACTCAAAATGAATCAATAACCTAAATATAAGGGCTAAAACCATAAAACTCTTAGAAGAAAAGGATAAATTTTTATGATCTCAGATTTGTCAGTGATTTCTTGGATATGACACCAAAAGCTCAGGAAACATCAGAATTAAAAACTTTTGTTCATCAAAGGACATTATCAAGAAAATGAAAAGAAATAGAGTAGAAGAAAATATTTGTAAATCATATATCTTATAAGAGTCTGGTATCCAGAATATATGAAGAACTCTTTTCAACTCAACAATAAATGGACAAACAACCCAACTAAAAAATGGACAAAAGAATTAAATAGATATTTCTCCAAAGAAGACATACAAATGGCCAATAAGGACAAGAAAAGATGCTCAACATCATTACAAAAAACATCACTAGAAAAATGCAAATCAAAACCACAATGAGGTAACACTTAACACCCACTAGGATGGCTATAATAAAAAAAATAAAAATAAAAAAACAGAAAACAGGTATGGACAAGAACGCGGAGAAATTGGAACCCTCATACATTGCTGGTGGGAAGGTAAATGGTTCAGTCACTGCGGAAAACAGTTTGGTGGTTCCTCAAAGCTAAGCATGGAGTTATCATATGACCTAGCCTTGCCACTCCCAGATATATACCCAAAAGAAATGAAGACAGCTATTCAAACAAATATACGCACATGCATATTCTTAGCAGCACTATTCACAATAGGCCAAAGTGGAAACAATCCTATTGTTCACCAACAGATGAACGGATAAACGAAATGTGGTATGTACATACAATGGGATAGTATTCTGATATAAAAAGGAATGAAGTACTGATACATGCTACAATGTGGATGAACCATAAAAATATTATGCTAAGTGAAAGAAGCCATATACAAAGGTCCCATCATGTGTTATTCTGTTTATATGAAACAGTCAAAGTAGGCAAATCCGTAGAGACAGAAACAGACTCATGGTTGCCAAGGACTGGGAGGAGCAAAAGATGAAAAGTAATTGCTTAATGGGTATGGAGTTTCCTTTTGGAGTGATGAAAATGTTTTGGAACAAGATAGAAGTAGTGGTTTTACAACATTATGAATGTAATAATTGCCACTGAATCGCTCACTTTAAAATGGTGAATTTTATGTTATATGAATTTCATCTCAATTTAAAATAAAAAGAAGAAGTTAGGACCTTAAAACAACCATGGCACCAAGCAGGGACCAAGACAGGTTCTAAGGTCATGAACGGAGGTATAAATAACACTAGGACCAGGGCTTCGGCACAAGGCAGAAGTCCAGGTATTAGCCAGGGCACCTGATGCTAAGGCTCAGCACAAAGGGCCAGGTCTCCCCGAGCTACAGCCCTGGAAGAGGGTCAGAGGCAGAGCCAGCAGGGGAGATGGACTGTGTCCAGCTAGGCAGAGAGGGACCTAGGATCCCTTTCTAGGTGGGAAGTTACCAGCAGCAAAGAGAGGCAAACGCGAGTGACCATAGGACACAGGGCAGCTTCCTGTGATTCGGGCATTTCTGGCCTCTCTCCCTCAAGCTGTATAAGCCTAGAGGTTTAGACAAATGCATTTGACTGATAATGGATCTCAAACACGAAGGAACAAGCAGGAGGGGTGGAAAAAGAGGGAATGTTCTGTTGTTGTTTAGAAAATGAACAAAACAGCTGGAGGTAAAGCTTTTGTTACAGGCTGCCATCTCTGATTCATGCATCTTTAGAATCCTGACTGCGGTTTGAGGGAGCCAGGAAGAGCGATTATTACCTCTGGTGCTGCACCCACCAGCATGGGGTTTATTAGAAGCGGTTAGCAGTGTCAGGAGCCTACTCTTCATGAGGCAGAACAGGCCATTGCCTGAACGGAGAGCCACTGCTCCTCCTCAGATGCCCAAGGCCCAGTTGAGGAACTCGGGGGTTCTGAGGGGAACCCCAGCCGCTGGCAGGAAACATGTATAGAGGCCTCAGCCCACACCAAGCCGAGCCAAGCTTTGGGGCCAGTGAGTCCAGGTCATCCATCCTCTTTCTTCATCATCAGCTGGAAGCAGCAGGAAAGGAGGGGAATTTATGAAAAGGAGCAGAGGCCTTTTCCTCCACCCTCATGTTCCCACCCTCCCCTACTTCCTTCCTATGCTATTCCTTCTTCCATTTCCCCTTAGGTTGCCTTTTGCCCACAATCCTTTCAAACTTGTCAACTTCTTCCCTACCCAAGATCTACATTCTGGGCGTGAGACTCCTGCCACCTCATCCTGTGACTGCTTCTGGCCCCTCCATAGTGGGCCCTTCTCTCCATCCCCGCCTGTTGCCATCTTACCCTGCCTGAAAGGCCAGTTTGCATGGTCTCCATTCTGAAGTCTTTCTTGATTGCCCACCCAGATATGCTTTCCCTACCTCTGAACAACCTAGGACCTGTTTGTGCCTCTCTTGAAGGCTTATCCTATTCTGTCTCGTGTTATTTCTGGTCTTGTCTTAACGCCCGTCACTGGGCTGTATGGGTCTACCTCTGAATCATCTCACACCAGCACAGGGCCTAGTACCGGAGGTGATATGTGAATGGCGAATGAATGAATCCTTCCAACCTGAGTCAGGCGGAAGAGTCTCCGGGACACAGCTGACCCATCCAGGAATTCCTGTGCCACCAGCTGTGACTCATCGTGCAGAAAGCCCATCTATAGCATCTTGTTGAGAAACTGTGTGGGAAGGAAGTAGGGTAGAGGCTCCCAGATCAGACCCTTTACCTCTTTAGGGAGTGCCCTGGCCTTCTGCCACCTCATCAAAGGGGCCAGCCTGGAAAGCAAAAATCAAGGAAGTGGATAAGTCCTTTTTCATCGAAACTGAGAACAACTCAGTCCTAGGCATGCTGAGACTTCAGGGACGTAAGCCTTTGGGAAAGGGAGAGAGCAAGGGCCGGGGGGGAAGAGGCCAGGCATAGCAGTGTCACAGTTCCTGTCATCAGCCGGGTTGGCAGGAGAATGCCAGGCAGGACTGGCAGTCCAGGGATCAGGGCAAGAGCTTACAGGGTGTCGGGGCCCCAGCCAGGGGAGCTGGGCCTCTTCATGGGGGTCCTCTCTGCACAGGACTTAAGGCAACCGCTCATCCTCCTCAAACTGAGCAGCCCTTGCAGGCCAGGGAGGGACAGGCCCCAACAGATGAGTCCCAGGCACAGGATCTTCCCTGAGCCCAGACAGACCCCTGATAAGAGTGGGCCAGGTGAGTCCTGACCCTGGGAGAACCAGAGGCTGCCGATGTGTGCCCAGCCAGGAGTCAGCACTGGCTCAGCAGGGACCAGGCCTGTGCTCACAGGGCCTGCAGACTTGCAGGGCTGGTAAAGGCAGGGGCTGCCCTAGCACCTACCCGCCAAGCCCTTTCTTCCCTGGAGCCCTTTCCTCCCACCCTGAATTCCAAGAAACAAGGCAGGAAAGGACAGAAGCAAACCAGCAAAGGAGGGAGAAGGGGAATGACGGGAAAGTAGCAGGAGCAGACGTAGGTTGTCAGGGACCTAAAACTTATACAATCTGGGGGGCTCTCTTAAAAACTTACAAATGTAACACTGGGTATTGAGCCTTGGAATCCATCATGCCAGAGAGTGACCCTAAACCTAAGCTTTATCTTCCAGGGAAGTCAGCCTCTGCCCAATCTGGAACAATTGTATGCATGAGGTGGGGTGGGGTGGGGGACTCAAAGGTCCCAGAGAAGTACAGGCGCCCTCCTCCCACCCTGGCTATTCTCTCCCTCACTCTTCTCTAGCAAACCTGGCTGGGCTGCCCAAGCTGCCTCCCTCCCATCCTCCCCCTTCTCCCAATTAAAAAATCTATTCTGTATTTGCTGCGTGCAGCACCCTTAATATTAGGTCTGAAAACAATTTGCAATCAGTTGCACTAATTAATCTAATTGAATTTAATTTCCCTTTCTTGGTGTTAGGGGTGAGTGAACTCCATATGCTGACTTATGTAAAGCAATATGCAAATTTGTATCTTGAGCCCAGAGCCCTGCAAATGTTTTTGATTACAAAAGAGGCATTGCTAAAGCCCTGGAGAAGCGAACCACTGCAATTTCTGGCCTGAGACCCCTCTCCTCCAGCTGCCTGGACACAATATCCCTATGCTGTGCCACCTGTGGCTTCGTCACCCTTGTTCCTGCCCCAAACTCCACTGGAACCTGGATACCACATTTTCTACTTTAGCTCCCCAGAATCTGGGTTCTTTCCCATTTTTGTGTGGCTGCTCCTTCTCCCTTGGTCCTCCATCAAGCTCAAGAATGGATTCTAACTTTGCTGGAAGTCTGGTGAGCATCCTGAGGGTGGGACAGTCACTTGGGGAGGTAGTGAGTAGTTTGGCTGGCTGCCTCAGATCCCTCCAGCAGAGGGCCATGTAGAGCTGGGTGAGGAACCTGCCGCAGAGCAGGGCTGCCAGGAGTGTAGCCCCAACTACTCCCCTCAGCTCCTAAGGACAGGGGGCGGTGTCACCCATGGATGACAGTGGAGCAGAGGGTCACGAGCCATGATTAGGCAGAGCTGAGTCCCAGAGCCCCTCGTAGAGTCCTGTCCCCAAGAGCTGCCACCTGGAGAGGTGCTGAGACGAGAGGAACGTGGGCACCAAAGCTATCACTCACCAAAGGGCTAGTGTCCTGGTGCTTCCGCTGTGTTGAAAAACAGCGTCTGAGTCTTGGATTTGCTTCAGAATAACCCGGGGAGGGGAGAGGTGGATTGCATGGAGTAAAGAAGAATCGAGATGGGCCATGAGTTAAAAACTGTTGAAGCTGGGTGGGTGATGGTTCATTGGGGTTTATGACACTTTTTTCTCTCTATTTCCATATATGTTTGAAATTTTCACTCCTAGTTCTGAAGCTGGATCTAAGAGCTGGCTTTTTGCTTGCAATCAAGTGGGAGCTTACAGAGGGAATGAGAAAAACCAAAGGAGGCTTTATTGTCAGCCCCTGCCACACCTGGACCAGAGAGGGTGAGGGCCACACTCTCATCCCACCTCCCCAGGCAGGGTAAAGGAGTGAATCCGCAGTACACAGGGGTCTAGGGGGGAGCATTGTTCCAGCCACCTGACGGTCCTGTGGCCCCCAGAGTCCACTCATTTGGCCAGGAATAGGACAAAGATCATAGCAGCAGGTTCCAGACAGTAAGACAGCAAGGAAATGGATCAGGATGTTGAGGAGAGATTGAAAAAGAAGGAGGATGAGAGGAGGAAGACTCATTTGGGGATTTTGCAATGTTTTTGCAAGAGAAAAAAAATGTGAGGGTCTGAAGAGAGCAGAGCTAATAGATATGAAGAGGAAGACAGATTAGAAACATTCCCAAGGGCAACCCATAGCATTTTCTTTTATCTGTATGTGAGAGATGAGGGGGCAAGAAGCTTCAAAGCTTGCTCCAGCATGCCCAAATTGGTGGTGACATCATTAATTGAGACAAGGAATCCAGGTCAGGGATGAGGTAAACGGGGAGTTGAGAGAAAAAGTAAATGTTTTTTTCTCAGACCTATTTAATTTCAGGCACAATAAGAATCCAAGAGGAGTTATCTAAGGAGGATGGGAATTTGAACCAGGAGCCCCAGGATGAGGGGAGAGCTCGAGAACAGATGTAGAAGTCATTGGCATATAAGTGACAGACCAGTGCCTGAGGACAGTGAGATCATCCTGTGAGACAATCCCAAGGAGTTCCAATGTTGGGGCAGGAGGAGGGAGTGGAGCTGGCAAAGACTGAGAGAGAAAATAAAAAGAGAATCAGAGGCATAATCCTGGAAACCAGGAGGAGAGAGTGCCAGGAAGAGCATTTAATGATTCTGCACACTCCAGAGAAGACTCATAACATGAGGAGTGCAAAAGATTTCACACAAAATCTCATTCTCTGGATTTCCCACAAAGAGGTGCCATTGACCATGGCAAAAGTTTGAGGAATTTGCGTGAATGCATATCCCTTGCACTCAAAAATTACATACTACCCAAGAAAACTTTTTTTTTCAATAAAAGCAATTTCCAAGCATAGGTCTGCCATGCTTGAAATCCATATTCTTTCCTAGATCCAACCTTCCCTCCAGTATGTTAAATGTACTTGAGACATTATTTAAAAGCCTTCAAGAACAATGAAGAATTTTCCATTTTAGCCTCTGGAGGGAGGAAGAGATTATTAGTCAGAATTAATTCAGTTCAGAGTAGAAGATAAGGATTGATGAGTCAAGGACAATTTAAAGGGGCCCCAGGGTGCATCCAGCCCCTCCCTCCTGGGCATAGAACTTGACTGACATCACCATCGCCAATCTTTTCTTTATCTTACACATCATTCAACATTTCATTCAACCAAAATTTATTAACGGTGTACTACGTGGGTACGTTTTTATTACTGCATTCCAGCCAGCTGTGCACAGGGCCAGCTCCTCCAGTAAACACTCATCTCCTAGAGGTCAGGCACTGAGTCTTCACCTCGATAACCCTGAGCCTAGTGCAATGCCCAGCACAGGGCCGGAAAAGAAAAGCTCAAAGAAATGTGAGGACATGAAACCTGCGTCAAACCAGGGTAGCTAGGTTCGCAGTAAATGTATTCTGGAAAAGTTAGGACTAATTAGCATTTTGCAACTCAAGTAATATTTTAATGGCAGTAGGGAGCTCTTGCTGAAAGGAGCCCTATGGAGAATCTGACCGTAGAGAGCATCACGCCCTTACTTTTCCTTTCGTTTTTAATTTTGGATTTTCAGAAGCTGGATCAGGTTCGCCCTAAGCCTGTGCACATTCTTCAGAGTTTTCAGATGTTATGTGTCCTCAGCCCTGCACAGGTTATTGTTGGAACCTGAGGAACTTGGTTATCACCTCCTTTGGATATTTTTGGGGATCCTTAAGATGATCTCCAGCTCCCTCTATTTTTTTCTTTGCCTGAGAAAGCACAGGCTCACAGGCCCGCTCTGGTCCACAGAGAGCTCTGCTTTGATCTCCACTCAGCAGGAATAGCTGGTGTCTTGGAACAAACCAAATCCCTATGGTGTCTGAACTGACTGGCCCCATGCCCGAAGAACTGTGTACGCACTGGGCGGCCGTGTTCATCAGGGCCCGTGGTTTGCTGTGCTCTTTCTCAAGGAAGCTGTCTGTTGTTTTTTGGCCCTCTCTGACCCTCTCCTCCTCATTTCATGGCTCTGACTTTCCTATCTGTTGTGGACTGAATTGTGCCCCCCCCCCCCAAAATTTATATGTTAAAGACCTAATCCCCAATGTGACTGTATTTGGAGATAGGGCCTGTAAGGAGGTCACTAAGGTTAAACGAGGTCATAAAGGTGGGGCTTTAATCTGATGGGCCTGTGGCCTTATAAGAAGAGGAAGGGATACCAGAGCTCGCTCTTTCTGCACACACACACAAAGAAGAAACGCCGTGTGAGGACACAGTGACAAAGTGGTCCTCTCCAAGCCAGGAGGAGTGGCTTCTGCAGAAAGCAACCCTGACGGCACCTTGATCTTGGACTTCCAGCCTCTAGAACGCTGAGAAAATAAGATCCTGTTGTTTAAGCCGCGAATCTATGGTATTCTGTTATGGCAGTGCAAGCAAACTAATAGCCCATCCCACACAGGCCTCTCAGAGCCTTACAGGTCAGACAGCTGCGGAAGGTAGAGAGGAGAGCTGGTGCTCTAGGCTTCCAGTCTCAGTGGATTTCTCACCCAGCACCCCAGGTAGCAGCCTCACCCAGGGCAGCTCAGCTAGATGCAGAGAAATATGATGGCCTTGTGGCTGAGATTGCCTTCCAGAGTCCCCAGTCTCGCCTGTGTGTGGCTCCCTGGAAGATGTTTGCAAAGTAAGTAAGATTCAGATTCAGATATCAGGATTCATGGTGCTCCTCTTATAAACCAGGTACACAGTTAATTACATTCAAGTCTGTGAAAATGCTTGGCATCATGGGTAAGATAGGCTGGAAATTGAATCCAATTTCACATTACTAGCTGCATTATATTAATCAAGTCACCTGCGTTTGTTTTCTACAATAATTCTGCATGACAGACCATCTGAAATTCAGTGGGTTAACACAGTATCTATTTATTATTGCTCCAGAGAGCAAATCTAAACTCTAGTGGTTAGAAGAATTCAGTCCCAACTTCCCCCCTCCCTCTTCTCTCTCGTCTATCTGTGCAGGACTGCTACCTCCACCCGCATTCACATCTCTCCCCATGGTATCATCTGCAGCACCCACAGCCAAGAAGCCTTCACCTCTGTTCTTCATTTGTGGACAGGTCAAGAAAGAATTCAGATTCGACATTTTTAAGCTCTTCCTGTGTGTCACACATCGTGCTCAGCATTTTCACCTCCTTCATTCTATCCACAGCACAATACCCTTTTATTATGCCTATTTTAAAGGTGGAGAAACTGATTCTTATAAATTGACTATAATATGGAAGAGCCTGGATTATAGCGCAGGTCTCCTGACTCCATATTCAGTGATCTTTGTTCTATATACACCATGGTAGGTAAAGTCTCCTTGGGTTCAAACAGTGAGTAGAACATTACAGAAGGAAAAGTAGCCTAAGCAAATTGGTCTGAGGACAGGAATAGTGTGTCATGCATAGCCTGCAGTGAGGACACTACAAGTTCTAAATGCAGAGGATTATATAATAGTGTGTAGGTAGATACCACCTTGGAGTGATTTTTAATTCCATATTTATGTTTGTCCTTCATCCATTTGTAAATGTTCTCTTAGGCCATTGTTTATATTCTGTTTCAAGAGTGTGAAACAGAAGCTCTTTTGCCAGCCAGTTGAAATAGATTATGAACAGAACAGATGCAGAAATGAGCTCATAAGGAACAGTTTATAATTTAATAAGAAAAAATGAATATGTCAATAGCAAAATGTGGAAGATAGAAAACAGGCAATTCACACACACAAATACCAGTGGTGTTTGCTTTTGGTAATGGTAAGGTAGCTTGTTTTAGACTCATCATTCTGCAGGTAGAATTATAAACTCTAGGTAAACAAACAAAAAGCCACTTGAAGGTACTGGAAAATTATTAAAGGCAGGCAGAAACTGGACAATTAACCCTTGAAAGAAGGGAACTGTGCTAATGAGATTCACATTAATACAGCTTTTCACCTGATAGCTTCTCCCCTTGGCCTCCAATCTAGGATATACAACACGTGGAATATAACTCAACCAGGAAGCCATAGTCTTACAAGCTTAAGGAGTCTAAGGACAGATTTCAGGACTGCCAGAACAGATGGAAAATGAGGAGGGAAATCTTGGAGAGGAGGGAGCCACAAAGAGGGGAAACGCAAAATATTCTTATAAATTCTGCCCAAATTCTTAATTGACCCTTGAATTATACATGTGTTGGGGAGACTCCAAGAAACCCAGCTGGAAAGTTAAAAGAACTGATACCCAATTCAGGAAAACAGAGTTTAGAATTTGAGTTTAGCCAGGTTAAGTGCCTGCTACATCAAAATTCAGTATGCTAGAGAGTAAGATAATAAGTCAGAGTTTCTACAGCATGTCATCCGCAATATCTGGTATATGATTAAAGGTTATTAGACATGAAGAAATGGGAACTGTGACCTATATTCAATAGAAAAATCAGGCAATAGAAACTTATTCAAGTTGTCCGAATAGCAAAAAAGAACTTTAAAATAGTTGTTGTAAGTATGTACAAGATGTTAAAAGAAAATATACAGATAATGAATGAACAGATATGGAACTTCAGCAGAGAAAAAAAGACCATAAAAAAGGAATATCCAGAATGAAAGAATATGATAATTGAAATGAAAAACTCACTGGTTCGGCTGAATACTAGGTTGAAGATGACACAAGAAAGGGTCAGTGAACTTGAAGTTTAGATTAATTAGATGAATTAATAGAAATTGTCTATATTAAAGAATAGAGAGAAAAATATTGAAAAATATGAAGAGAGCTTCAGAAATCTATAGCACAACATCAAGCAGTAAATCAAAAACATAACATAACTTGATGTGTGTAAATGGGATACAATAAAGGAGAAAAACAATGAGGCAGAAAAAATATTTGAAGAAATAATGGCTGAATATGTCCCAAATTTGATAAAAACACAAACTTACAGATCCACGAAGCTCAGTGAATCTTAAGCTGAATAAATACAAAGAAGAAAAAGAAACCACACAAGTCACAGCGTGGTAAAACTGCTGAAAATCAGAGATAGAAAGAAAAGTTTGAAAGCAGCCAGAGGAAAATGAAACATTACATATAGGGGAGCAATGTTGTGATTGATGTCTGCCTTCTAAAGCCAGATGGTTTCACTGCTGAATTTTATCAAAATTAAGGAACACCTAATGCTGATCTTGTACAAAAGCTTTCAGAAAATAGAGGAGAGAACATGTCCTATACATTTTGTGAGGTCACTGTAAACCTGATACAAAAATCTGACAAAGCCTCTACAGAAAAGAAAATTACATGCGAATATCCCTCATGAATGTAGACACAAAAATCACAAACAAAATACATTCATACGCCACACAATGACATTTCAGTCAATAATGGACCATATACACAACGGTGGTCCCATAAGATTAGTACTGTATAGCCTAGGTGTGTAGTAGGCTATACCATCTAGGTTTGTGTAAGTATACTCTGTGATGTTCACACAATGACAAAATTGCTTAACGACACATTTCTCAGAACATATCCCTGTCGGTAGCGACACATGACTGTATAGCAAATCAAATTCACCAAAAAAGATAATTTACCTTGACTAAGTGCAGTTTGTCCCAGGAATGCAAAGTTGTTTCAACATTTGAAAATCAATGTATTTCACCACATTAACAAAATAAAGGAGAAAAATAATATTATCATTTCAAGAGATACAGAAAAAGAATTTGACAATATTCAACACCCATTCATGATTAAAATACCCAGCAAATTAGGGAAAGGAACTTCTTCAATTGGATAAAAGTCATGAAGGAAATTTATGGCTTACATTGCATTTAATGCTAAACATTGGATGCTTGTTAAGCAAAAGAGTATACCACTTACACGGGGAGCTTTCCTAGTCAAACCCTAGTGGCCCATGGGGCATTATTGGTTAATTATTTAAGAAAATGGGGAAAATGTTCTCAGGCTAAAGTGTTTGCCTTCTCTTCAAATTGACAAGAGAGAGATGGTATGGAAAAACGCCACATAAATGATGAGTTTGGACAGAAATATGGTTTATTGGCTCCGGTAATTTCTGGGAACCACTGTGGACAATGAAATTCCATAACCAAAATTTAAAATGTGCATGTCATTCAATCCAGAACATCCACCTCTAGGTTTCGACCCCACAGAAATAGTAATAAGTACAAGGATGCTCATTGAAGCATTATCTGTAATGGGGGAAAAACTGGAAAAAAACTAAATTCTATTAATAGAAGGTTCGTTAAATAGATTATGGTCCATCATATTATAGAACACTACGCAGCCATTAAAAAGAATAAAGTTGATCTAAATGAAGTGACATAAAAAAAATCCATAATGTAGGTTTTTTTTAACAAAAAGCAAGTTGATTTATAATATTTATAGTATAAATCCACTTTTATTAAATAAACCTATTCATTTATAATTTATATATAGCATAAAAGCTTGAAAGGAAATAGAATAAAATTCTGATCATACCTAGCTCTGGATGGTGGTATTATGGGTGATTTTTATTTTCTTTATACTCTTATTTTTGAACTTTTCTACAAGAAGCATTTTTTAAAAAGTGAGCCACTGATTGTGAAAAATGAGTGCAATTATTCCCCTTACTGGGGGTGGGGGACTGGGGTGTGAGGAATGGCTCCATTAGAAGCTGTATGACTTTGAGCAAAATATTCTATTTTGATGAGACTTTTACTTCATCTCCAATGAGAATTATGATAATAATACATTCCACAAAGAGTAATTTTGAGCATTTATAAGTCCCTCTGTGCTAACGTATGTAGTCCCAGATGGGTCCCAGAAAGTCTTGCTTGTCGATCGGTGACGTAGGCAGAGCTTGAGGCATCGCACACACACCCCACTGCACTACTCCACATTACACACACCCCACCCCTTGCATGCATGCCCAGACTAAAGATGTTTGAACACCTCCCAAAGACCAAGTCCTGTGCTGGAGGCTTTATATTTATTATTTCTGGTATTTATTATTTCTAATCCTCCAGAAAGCCCTGAAAAATAGGCATAATTCAACACGCATTTCATTTGATACATATTTATTGATCATCTACTATGTGCCAAGCACTTTTTTGGGTGCTGGGGACACAGCATCGAATACAAATGGCAAAAATCCCTGCCCTTCTGTAGTCAAACATTCTTGTGAGGAGAGACAGGCAATAAACCCAATGAATATGTATAGTGTAAGCAGTTAACAGTACGTATCCAGTATGGCTGAAGGTGGTATCTGCTAAAGAAAAACAGAGGGAGATAAGACAAATTGGGAAGGTCAGAGGGGAGTGAGCTTAAACTTTTTAAATGATGGTGAGGGTAGGTTTCCTTAAGACGGAAATTTCTGTGCAAACACTTGAGGGAGTCGGGGGAGGGAGGGAGTCATGCAAATATCTGGGCAAAGAGTGTTCCAGGTAGAGGGAACAGCCAGCGCAAAGGCACCAAGCTGCAGGGAGGGGCCAGGGAGGCTGAGTGGAATAAGCAGAGTAGAAGGAGATGAGGTCAGAGAGGGGACAGGGACCCTGGTCCTGAGAGGCCTTGTAAGCCATTGTGAAGCCTTTGCCTTTCACTCTCCATTGGGGAAGTGAAGTACAGGATGTCATGATGTGACCTGTGTTTGACAAGGCTCACTCCGGTGCAGACTGAGGAGAGCTAACGGGGAAGAAGGGGAAAGCTGGGGGGACAGGGCACTAATTCAGGCTTGGAGAGAGTCGTGCTCCCATTTTAACAGCAGGAAATTGAAACTCAACAGGACTGTCTGGCTCACAATCACGCAGCTAACGGGTGGCTGAGCTGGGATTTGAATCCAGAACCACCTGACTCCAAATTCAGCATTTTTTTCTCCAGAAAGGAGCACTGGGCTGTGTTATAGTGAGAGTTACTTTATTACCAATCTCCTCACACTTGAGGGAGCTCTCACCTCCCAGCTCCCCTTCAGCCCCTCTCCGACCCCATAGTCTCTGCTTCCAACTCTCCTGCCCCTGCTGCCGGCCTTGCTGTGAAAATGGAGCTGCTGTAGGCACTTCACCGGGGCTGGAAATGCCTTTTGACGTCCTAATGTTGGTTTCAAGTGTTTCCCAGATACTTAAAACAGCCTCGTGTGGCACGTGGCAGCCATTACAGTGGAGGTTGGAGAAGCTGAGGCACTGTCAAATCAAGACAGCACCCCAAAGTCACATGGCAGGTTGGAGGGGGAGCTTCGTCCTTCCCTCCCTGTTGCCCGTTCAGCCTCCCCTGCCTCCTGGTCTCATCACCGGGTGTTAGACTGACGCAATTCTTGGTCTCCAGTGGCTCAGTTCCCAAAAGGGTGCCTGTGCCCCTTAGCAAGGGTGAGCACCACAGCAATCCAACAGAGCTACGCTGAGGAATTGTTATTTTCTTACACAACATCCATCAGGAGACAGGCCCTGGCATTTATCTAGCAGCAAGTGATCATTATCTGGTGGCAATGTTCTTCCCACTGACAGTATCTTCTAAATAAGGGTCAGCCATCCAGCGGTCTGTCTGCCACTGATTTCTTCCTGTGGGATAAACCACATTCAAACCAAGGCAGCGGGGCACTGGGGTGGTGGACAGGAGAGAGAAGGTGGTTATGGAAGGTGGTTGTTCCACAGTCAAGCTAGAGAAACTGGCCTGAGCTTAAGTTCTCACAAATGTTTGTTGAACGAATGTTTGGGAGAAGATGAAAGGTGGTACCAGGGAGACTCCTCAGTTCCATTTCAGCAAACCATCATACATAAATGTAACAGACCATCCAGTAAATTACCTGGATGGTGAAGTTCTGGGTGTGAGAAAGATGAAACAAAAGGCTCTTGTAGCTCTTGATCTCTGTTACTTGTCTTCCTACCATCGGATCAGAATCTAGAATGCGTGTGAGTCAAGAATCTTAGAAGGAACGGTCATCAGACTAGCCCCGGACCTGGCATCAGAAGACCTAGGTTCAAGTCCAGACACCACAAATTCCTGGATTCTGGACCTTAGGTAAGTTCCTAAACTTCCCTGAGCCTTGATTTGCTCATCTGCCTAATGAGAATGGGAATGACCCCTTTTTCATGGGGCTGTTGTGAGAATTAGAGGAGATGATCATATATAGGAAATGCTGTCTTGACCATGGAGTTCTCTCCATGTGTAAGCTACTGTTGTTTTGGTTGAGGTCTAGGGTCTTTTGTTGATGTTGCTGAGGTTGTTTGCCCTGTACTGCCCCTCCCAGTCTTGCTGACTTAGAAGCTGGCATTCGTTCTCTTTTGGTTTTAGGTTGAAAGCTACAGTCCAAATAATGAGTCAGTCAACTAATAGAGAGTCCTATATGGCTGAGGCTGTACTAGGCTATGGGGATTCAAGAGGAATATCTGAACTAGTCTGTGTGCCCTCATGGGATTTATAAGGTTCATATTGGGACAAATTGAGCCCAATAGAAGCCAAGGTACAATCATGAATAACTCTTTAGTTGGATCATATTTATTGACAGGCTGACATGTGCTAAACTGTGCCAGGTACTTGTGCATCATTATATTATTTAACACTCCATAACTATTCTGAGCAGAGGATGTGCTCACTTTACAAATGAAAAAAACCTGCAATTTGGAGAGGTCGAATGACTCACCCAAGATCAACCCATGGACAAGATAGTGATGAAGGCCATCTCTGTTTATTCCCAGGTCCAAGGCCCTCTGCCCCATCCCAACTAGAATAAAATCTGGTGCTTTAACCTGTCTCTTCCAGAGGAGTGAAAATCCCTGGCTCACATCCCAGGCAGCTGAGGCTCTGGGAGGCTCCTGGGCATAGATTCTGCTCTGCCCCTGGAGGCTTGCTACCACCGGGTACCAGGACAGGTAAACTCCTCTTGAGGGATTTGGATATTTAAAACCCCAGGGGGAAATGCAAATCAAAAACACAATGAGATACCACTTCACACCCATTAGGATGGTTATTGTCAAACAAAAAATGGAAAATAACAAGTGTAGGTGAAAATGTGGACAAATTAGAACTCTTACGCATTGCTGGTGGGAATATAAAATGATGTAGCTGCTGTAGAAAATAGTATCACAGTTTCTCAAAAAGTTAAACATAGAATTACAGTATGATTCAGCAATTCCACTTCTGGGTATATAACCAAAAGAATTAAAAGCAGGGACTGAAACAGACATTCGTATACTCATGTTCATAGTAGCATTATTCACAATATCCCAAAGGTGGAAGCAACTCAAGAGTCCATTGATGGAGGAACTGATAAACAAAATGTGGTATATTCCTACAATGGAGTATTATTCAGCCTTGAAAAGGAAGGAAATTTGGATACATGCTACAACATGGATGAACTTTGAGGACATTATGCTAAGTGAGAAAAGCCAGACATCAAAGGACAAATACTGTGTGACTCCACTTGTATAAAGTACCTAGAGTAGTCAAATTCACAGAGACAGAAAGGAGCATGGAGGTTACCAGGGACTGAGGGGAGGGGGAAATGGGGTGACTGTCTTGTGGGTACAGAGCTTGTGTTTGGGATGATGAAAAGTTCTGGAAATAGATAGTGGTGATGGTCTTGCAACATTATGAATATACTTAATGCCATTAAATTGTACACTTAAAATGTAAATTTTATGTTATGTGTATTTCACTGCAATAAAAAAACCCTCAGGGAGAAATTCTTCACTTGAAGAAGAGGAATGTTATGCTACCAGAGTTCCTTCCACTAGCAAGTCCAGGATGATTATAATGTTTGTTTAGAAATCATTAACTGCTCGTCAAATAAGGGGCAGCCGAAGACACTCAGGAGATGACAAGAGAAGAGAAACAGCTCTGCAATGTTAATGTACGTCAATAGGAAATGAGGATTTGATTTACAAAAACTGCAGCTTTCTTCAGAGCCACCTCTTGCCCGATGCAAACAAGCCTGCATCAGTATTCAAAGGAGCTAAGAGAAAACACAGTAGAATTTGACCATGGGTCCCTTTAAGTCATTCAGGGATGAACATTTATGCCGCATGTTTCTTGGGCTTTTAAAAGGCAATGTTCTGTGCTGATGGTCCCCCCGGCTGTATAGATAATTGTAAAACAAACTCCATATTCCACTGACACCCTTTCTAATTACATCTCACCTTCATTAGGCTATTAAAGTGATAGATGGTAGCAATTACATTGAACCCCACTGAAAACTCTCTATCTGTGACGCGCAGTGACGAGAACATGAGTTATTTACCCAGAAGCCAGGAAGAACGTGGTTGCCTCGGCCAAGCTGAGGAAAGAGAAATTCCGTATGACCACTAGCAGCATACGGATTCCTGGAGCTGTGTCAGGAGGAAGGGGGCAGAGTACACAGTTGGTGCTCACTTTTCTACTGGCCTCGCCAGATGCCTAGATGTGGAAAACAGAAACTGTTCTCAGCTGTTATAGAGTTACTTGAAACAATTTGAATGTTCTTAGAAGAAAGCCTCCAAAATACTGAATTACTTCTAGCCCTCCTATATGAGGACATTGAAGGAACCAAAGAAGTTGAACCTGGAGAAGAGAAGACACGGGAGCATCTCTAGACATTCCAAGATGAATTAGACTTGTTACATCTACAAGGCTCAAGGAGGATGAATTAATTAGGGCAGACAACAGAACACCCTAGTCCAACAGGTTTAAATAACTAGAGCGTTTACTAGTTTGCATAACTAGAGGTCCAGAGGTAGATGGACCTCAGGGCTGGTTGATTCAGGGGCTCAATGATATAATCAAGGTCTCAGGTTCTTCCCATTCCTCCACTCCGCTACCCACAGTGTCAGCCTTATCCTAAATTGGTTACTCTAGAGTGCTCATGATGGCCACCAGTAGCAACAAGGGCTACACGCTCTCTTGTTCATGTCTAATAGGAAAGCAAGAACTGATTTCCCATAACTCTCAGAAAAATGAAGAAAGCTCTTAGAAGCCCTCAGCAAACATCTTCAATCACATCTCGCTGGCTGGAATTGGATCACGTGTTCATTTCTAAATTAATTATTGTGGTACAGAAGATGAGATTACTCTGGTTCTTTAAGACTAGTCATGATCAAAGTTGGAGCTGCTACAGGTCAGCTCCTCTTGAGATTTCATGAGGGAAGAGTGGCAACCTGAGAAATATTGGCCTCTGTTGGGAAGGAAGAAAGATGGGTTGATATTTGTCAAGGCCGCCAACCATGTCCACTATAAGGAAAAACAAGAACCATTAGGTAGAAGCAGAGTTGACTCACAGAAAGAAGTGCTTCTAGCACTGGGGGGCAGATATGCTGCATCTGTTCCACAGCTTCTCCTTTTGATACCAATGGCAGACCAACTGATCAATCATTCTACCACTGAGCCTGGACAGCATCAGCATCCTCCTTAACTTGGTCATCCAGGAAGTCATTAACAGTAAATTATACAACTCTCAAAAGAACCTTTCATCCTTCTGTTCTATCAGCTAGGACTGCCCAAAGGTGAAATGTGCAGGCTTAGGAAGTAGTGAGCTCTCAGTTACTGGTGGTGTCCAAATACAGGCTACATGACCCATGTACAAAGATGCTGTTTAGAGAATTTGATCACAGGTAAAAGTTGGGACCCGATTGTCCCTGAGATTCTGTGGCTATAGATGGCCAGAGAAGGAAGCTGGGGTGTTAGAGCAGGCTTCAGACTAGCAATAGAGGAAGGCTTTGAGAGCTTCATCCTAGCTCTTTGCTTTTTCTCCATGTTCCTGAAGCCTCAATTCTTTACATGGGATGTTGCACTGGGCATCAGCAGATCTCCAAAGTACCCAGCCTAGTCAAAAAATATGAATACCCTTGCGTGGGCTTTAATTTGTGCATACTCTTTCCTTTTAGCTTTCAAGTTTTAGTTCTTATTAGAACCCACACACAAGACACAGCCATCATGGTCATTTATTGATGCACGAGCTTGAGAGGTTGGTCGCCTTGCCTAACAACACACAGCCAAGTTGATGGTAGGGCTGAGACACAACCTCCAGTCACCTTTCCTCTAGCCCAGAACACTCTCTGGAAGCACTGAGCTGCAGGGCTGAGGTGTCCTCACCTACACATACACATGATGGAGACACAGACAGCTCTGATGGGGGCAGGGAGGGACAGACAGTAATTAGCAGCTGAAACATGGTCCTCAGGGCCCATACTGGTACTACCTGAGTACCAGTAACTGTGAGTGTGAGTGAGTCTTCTATCCTGTCTAGGCTTCAGTTCCTCCATCTATCTCCTTGCCTATGTCCTATAAATAGGCAATGCTAGTAAGGCTAAGACGCGATAGAGTGAAGATGAACATTGGAGGCAGTTCCTGCAGCTTCTCCCTCCAGAGCAGGTACTCCAGGTTCATCTGAGCAGAATGGGAGCCCCTCTGACTGCTTCTTTCCATTGGTTCCTAGAGCTTGTGACCTCCCTGGGCAGGAGCAGGAGGGTGAGGAGGTGGCCTGGAATTAAGGCCACGCCTTGCCCAAACACACAGCTTCTGTATCCCTGCTCTATCTCTTCTCTCAGCCATTTTCAGCTTGCAAGAATGTGTAAAAGACCAACAAAATGTGAAGGGAGAACCTGAAAACAGTTCTATGAAAAGCCCTCTTTATCTCCTGTGGCTTCTGACAGCACAGCTAGCACAATGAGCCCCTTCTGTGTGCCAGGCCCAATGGAGGCCTCAGTGTACATTATCTCGATGGTTCTCCCTGCTGTGATACATTGTTGTGTTTCAATCAGCTCTGAGGGATGCTGCTAGAAATCCAACAGAACCTGTCTTCATGTGCATCATCTGTGGCAAAATGCCTAATCTTAGTAGATATTCAAAAAATAATTAGTGGACAGACTGAAGAATGATTAAATCCATTTTATAGATGAGAAAACCAAGGCATGTGATCCTTAGTTGATAGACCAAGACAATGTATAAGTTATGGCAGAGATAGGACTGGAACTTGGTCTTCTGCCTCCTAGTGTGGTTTGGGGAAAGACTAGACAATCTCTAATATTCCTCTGTGCTCTCTAATGTTTGGAGACTCAGATTCTGGATCAGCAAATTAGTCTCTAGACCAGTGCTGTCCAATAGAACTTTCTATAAGAATGGAAATACTTTACCTGCACTGTCTAATACAGTAGCCACTAGTCACAGGTGGCTATTGAGCACTTGGAATGTGGCTAGTATGACTGAAGAGCTGAGTTTTTAATTCTCGTGACTAATGGCTACCATGTTGAACAGCACAGTTCTAGCATTTTATCTTCCCCAAGATCCAGCACTACGACCTCTGCCAAACATTGATGGAGTGGAAGTTTGCAGTTGGCGATGGCACTTGGAGAAACTTTCCTATATCCCTTGATAAAACACACCAAAAATACACCAGTCATTCTTCAATAGCAGGGCTTCTTTCTACAGAAGGGAGATGAAAACAAAATTGAAAGAGTTGAAGCAGAAAAGCTATTGATTTTTAATCCTTTTTTATCATCCAAGAATTTCAAGGTATATTCCTCATGTCGTTCCATTCCTCTCCTGGGAACTGGGAGAAACTGACCTGTAAGGCCCAGACAGCATCAAGTGATGTAAATTAAACACACTTTAAAGAAAACCTCTCTAGTCAATATCATTTTTTCTCAGCTAAATGTTTGGATCTTTACTATTATTTTCCTTTGCATCCTTGCCAGGAGAGGACTCTTTTTTTCTTTTTTTAGATTAAACCATGAATCCATTAGCAAGTGATTTAATTTCTAGGCCTTCATTCTTCTAAATTGTTTTTTCATCACGTAGTAGAACCACAGCACATCTGAGCTGGAAGACAGCTTAAGCAACCTCCAGTCCATAAAATTGATGAGAACGAAATAGTTACTGCTTATCCAAGCTTGGGCAACCACTGGACCATGTTCTCTACAGCATAATTGTAGTCAACACCATAGGATTACTATGGGGCATGTAAAATTCTCTCCATTTTACAGAGGGGTAAGTAGCTGAGCTAGAATTTACATCAAGGTCTATCTGGCTCCAAGGCTGGAACTCTTCCTCTGTACTCTAAGCTTTCTGGTCATTTCATGGACAAGGAAACAGGGACCCAGATAGCCATAACGACCATAGCTCTGAGGGCCTGACTTCTGTCCCTGCCTCATGTCTTTTTGCTCCATTCAACTCTATCCTTTGACCTCAGATTTACAGTCCCACACTTGGCTTGTACATATCACCCTCCCTTCCTCTTTAGCAAAACCCCTTTCCTAGAAAAAAAGTGAAAATACCTTCATTTGCCATTCAAACCCCTCCACAATTTAGTACCAAGCTTCCCAGTACCAACCCCCTTCCCCACTCAGTCAAAGGAGGTGGCTGAGCAAGCCCAGCCCAGTTTGTGCTCCTTCTTCACTTTCAGAATTGAGCTTTTCTTCATGCCATTATAAAAAATACGTATAAAAACAAGCTACATACCTGTATACCAACAAAGATGTTTCAGCATTAAGCGCAAAGATGTTTATTACAGCAATATATATTACAGTGAAAAGTATAAACAACATACATGGTCAACCATAACAAATGTTAAGAATAAAGTGTTTCTATTCTGTAGATTAGTATAAAGTCACTAAAATGGCAGTAGGAGCCCTTGACATGGGAGCATTTGGCTCCTCACACTGGAAATAGCTAAAAGAGAATAGATTCTATCTCTCTGAGGCTTCCTGGGCATATAGAGCATTGAGCAAAACTGGAGATGGCTGAATAAGGTCCTGTAACAATAACAACAAAAAGAGTGATAATGTGAGTTAATCAAGCTTTGCATTAATTTATAAGTTAAAGTTTCCAGTATTTGCCAGCTCATCCTTGAAGTAGACCCCAAGGGTAGCTGGGAGAGTAAAAACCACAATGGACTTGGAGTCAGAAACCATTAGTTCAGGGCCCTCCTGGGTCACTGAGACTTCAGTATGCCCATCTGTAAAGTGGGGAGGATTCTAGCCTCTGTAGGGAGCTGTGTTGAGCATGACTGGTAGCTGGTAGCACTCCCACTAGAGTATCTCTCCTTGCTGCTCACTTGATGAAGAAGCAACGTCATTCAGGGCTTTCTCCAAGCACAGGGAGAGTGAGGGCAGCACGTAGCATTCTGGCACAGGAGGGGGCCGACCACTGCTGTTTGGACTTGCTGGTCCACCAGGCTCTTCCTCAACTTGAATCAAACTGATCTGCACCGATGTGTCCACACGGTGACAGAAGTGGAGAGGCAGGGACCTGCCATGGCTCCCCTTGGAGTCCTGCGTATTTGTGGATTCTGCTGAACCAGAATATTAGAACCAGGCCTAACGGCAATGATGGTAATAACCACACATACCTTAGCGGCCTCTCATGCGTTAGCAACCATTCAGAGGACTGTTTCCAGACCCTGGTCTGCACACAAGGCAATTACTTTTTCCATAGAAGATTATTGTCACCAAATGCTCTTACAAATTGTTTGGTTCAACTGGATATGCTAGTGGGAACCATTGCGGAATGATTTCAGCTCCACAGTACTAGGCTCAAACACCCAACCTGGAATCTGTCCTTCAGAGCCATATATGTTGGAAGCTGGATCTTTATCTGATTTGCTTTTTAAGCCCCTGAATAATTCTGAATTACAGAATCATGTAGGATGGCTGAAAACAGTGGCTTTCAAAATTTTTAAGCAGCAGAATCTATTTTCCCATAAATGAAATCTCATCTGGAACTTATGTCTTTACTTTATAATTTCTAATTAATAATATTTACTTTTTAGAAAGTCAACCACGGACAATAACGACAATAATTAAAAACGTTTTTTGCTTCTCCAAAAGATTTTTAAAGAAATGGATTTTGAGGGAAAAAAACATGGGGCAGAGAGGTATGGAATAGAAAATAAATACAAATGTAAGCTTTTTTGCTAATTGTTTTATAACCACAACAAACTGGTACAGGGAATGCCCTCTGCACAAAACAATACAATAAAGGGTCAGAGATCGAGGGGTGCTCTTAGGTAACACTATAGATTTTGGGTTCTTGTATTTAACATTTAGGCTGCAGTCCTTAGTTTTGGATGGACCACTGGGTGTGTGTCAGAGTCCATTCTTTTAACCAGATTTGAACACTTGGCCCAGGTGGAAGTAGATGGAGGGTTTGGTTCCATGTGTCACGTTAACTACTGAAGTTCCTCCCTACAAAGCAGTGCCAGGTGGAGCTGCACTTCTTGTCAAACTCCTTCATAATATGGGTCGCCATGTCCTTCTCTATGTTGTATTTCTCCAATGTTGTTTTGATAAACAAGATTAAACCAGGAACCATTGGTGACAGTTGCATTTTTTATATCAAGCTTGAGCGTCTGATTTATATCTGTATTTTATTTTGGTTGCATTGTATTAATAACGCATAATAACTAATACTTCAGCACCACTCTGAGTGCTTCAAACATTTTAACTCATTTAAGCCTCAGAACTCTAACAGATAATATTATCATTCCCACATGAGGAATTGGAGGCCCAGAGACCTGGATAAGTGGCCCAACATGACACAGCTAGGGAGTGGCCAGAGCTGGGGTTCAAACCTAGACAGTCTAGCCCCACAGTCCATGATTGGAATAACTATTTCTTTTTGCTGCTTCCAATGAAAAGGTTAACATATATAAATGCGTAATTGTAAATCATAACTTTTTAATTGCCTGCACTGCAAACTTCAGGCTATTCTTTAATTAAACTGAGAGGGCAGAAGAAGTTTTATTCCATGTTCTAACAAAAAATAAATAACCTAACCCCTGACACACCCCCATTAGAATTCAGGGAACAGTTTGAAAATTCCTGACCTAAAGCACCAGGGACATTTTGAAGGGACAATGAGTCTGTCAAAACACGTGTGCGGAGGACCCTTAGGGTATATAGTAGAGACAAAAGACATTGGCTGGCATTTCACCAAATGGAAATCTCTAGTCCCTGGCACTACCAATATTCCCTATTACAAATCTTCCAGCTGGTAAACAGAATGATGCCACTGACATTTAATTGAAATGTCAGCACATTTAGAAAAAGCCCTGATGAAACTGCCAAGTTAAAGTTATCGCTGATAACTCAAGCTAAATGGAAACAGAAAATCACCGCTAACATCCACCTCTGCCTCCACACACACATACACACATGCTATAATATCAGGTGGAGAGAAGCAGAGAACTTCAGCTGTCCAAGAAAAATTTACAGATAGTTTGTAAATGGAGTTTTATTCTAGCTGTGAAAAACTGTGGGGCAATTGGAAGAACTTGTGAAAATAATCAGGTCTGAAACAGGCCAATGCTCATGTAAATCAATTCAACAAGCATGCACTGATCAAATTGCCTTTGGATAGTGATATTACCTTACAGTTTTTTGCATAGCTTGCACTTTATGGAGGCTGTGGTAGATGACAAAAATGGCCCCAATTCTTCACCATTCCCTGCATCCTCGCCTTGTGCCATTGTAACTTTGCAATGCCCTCCCACTCTGATGCTGGGCTTAACCGTGTGATTTGTTTTGGTTAACGTGATACTAGAAGATGTGACATAAGCAGAGGTTGAAAAGCACTTGTGTGTTTCCACGCATCCTTGCTCTCTGCCATCTCCACTAGAAGAACATCCCTGTGGAACAGAGACCAGGCATCGCAGTTGCCCCAATGCCATACTAATCAGCAATAGCTAGCCAATCGCAGGCATATGAAGGAGCCCAGCTCATATCAGCAGAGCCATTCAGGTGACCTCGGCTGAGCACAGTCACCTGGACAAGCACAGTCAGGCGCAGCCAAGCCTAGATCCGCTGGACCCCAGACTCATGAGCTAATCCAGTGTTTACTGTGGTATGCTGTTGTGGTTTTCAGGGATTTGTTAAGCGTCACTAATGTGTCAACAGATATCTGCTGAAGAAACTTGCCTTACATGACCTCCTGTGTCCCCTCCTTGGGAGGAATGTGAGACAAGGGTTACATCCCCTGTTTTACAGAGGAGAACACTGTGATTCATGCAAGTTAAGTGGATTGCCTTTATTTCCACAGCTGCTTCTTCCAATGCCTGGTTCTCTGCTCATGCTTAAGTCATGCAGCCTCTCTGAAATACTTAGCCAACAGCATTAAGCTAAAGGCTGAATTCGTTCTTTTTCTTTTAGATCAAAGAGGCAGTTTTTATAGGTTGAAAGCACAGAGGAAAGGCAGATGTTTCAGAAGTTCTTGGGCCTGAAAGGCAGAAGCAGCACAAGCGTTTGCCTTTGCAGTCCCCCTTCCACTCTCTCACCCTGGGGTACCTCCCTCCCTCTCGGGGTTCCACTCTGCTTTGAAGAGATAGGCAATTCAGTGCGTGTCAGATGTGTGTTTCTCTGCCATTGCTCTGTAGCTGATTCCGTTCACAGGCATTCTTCAAATGCTTTACGGAAATCCCTGCCAGGTAGGAAAACCACCGGGGAGACATGAAGAAATGATCAAAAATAATTTTTTTGACCTTGTAACATTCACCTTAAAAATCTGCTCTAGGGGCTGGCCCCGTGGCCGAGTGGTTAAGTCCGTGCGCTCTGCTGCAGGCGGCCCAGTGTTTCGTTGGTTCGAATCCTGGGCGCGGACATGGCACTGCTCGTCAAACCACGCTGAGGCAGCATCCCACATGCTACAACTAGAAGGACCCACAACGAAGAGTGTACAACTATGTACTGGGGGGCTTTGGGGAGAAAAAGGAAAAAATTAAAAAAAAAATCTTTAATAAAAAAAAAAATCTGCTCTAGCTCCCAATTCCCCCCTACTAAAGCCCAAACTCAGGTAAGATCACTTACATTCTGGACCAACCTACAATTTCAGCACCTCCCGACATTTCTCTCTGTTTCAGAACCAGAAATGTCCTGCCCTTCTGGATAAGTGGCCCAAGACCACACAGCTAGGGAGTGGCAGAGCTGGCAGAGCCGGGGTTCAGACCCAGGGGGTCTAGCGCCATAGTCCATGATCTATGACACAAAAAGTATTTTGAGCTTTTGTTTCTGCTCATACTCCTCCGTCTGTTCAGAACTCTCTTCTCTTCCTTTTTCTTCACCTCTATTCTTTCCTATAAGATCACACTCACTTCTTAAAAAACACTGTAAAGGCTCACCCGCTGCAGGTGTTTGTTCGTGCATTTGTTTTGTCTTCCTGAGGCTGGGAAGTGTTCGAAGACCTTGTTAGCAAAAGCTCATGGCAGCCTGGTTCATGCAGAGCCCTCAGAAATCTTGGGGAAATAGGAGACTGTTCTACTTTAGGTCGCTCCCAAGCTAGGGGTGAAACATAATGGGCTTAAAGGAGGTAGGCTTTACAAGTTCAGACAGAGGGACAGTATTACTCTCTTTTAGAGACAGGTAAGTCTAAACAGACCCATTTACTTTAAGAGGATCTTAAACACCTTCTCACTGGGAGCCTTCACAGGTAGGCTAAATCCCAAATTCCTCTAGCCTGTAAAGGTAACGATCACATTGATTCTAAGCGCCTCTTTTTACTGATCTACTCTCCCACTTGCTGTGAGCTCATCAAAGGCAGATGCTCTCTTTTGTTCATCTTTATATTTCCATATCTCTCCTCCACCTTCCTTACTCCAAGCTCCAAGCACCTACCCTAATGCCTGGCACATATCAGAAGTTCAACTGTTTGCAGAAAAGTGAAAACAAAAAAACAAGCTATTGGGCATTAGACTCCCAAGGGTTCCTCTGAGAAGAAAAAGTCACCTCCTCAGAGCCCTTGGCGAATTCTCCTACAAAGCTGGGACTGCAATAAAAATAGTATGTGCTCTAGAGTCAGAAGAGCCTAGGGATATCACTTAATCTCACTGGTCCTTAGTTTTCTAATCTGCAAAATGGAGACAGTGAATACCATCTTAATATTACCATGAAAAAAAAAGCTCATGGGGCCAGCCCAGTGGCATAGTGAAGTCTGCAGGCTCCACTTTCACAACCCAGTGTTCACAGGTTCAGATCCCAGCCATGAACCTAGTACCACTGGTCAAGCCACACTGTGGTGGCATCCCACATAAAATAGAGGAAGCTTGGCAAGAGATGTTAGCTCAAGGCCAATCTTCCTCACAAAAAAAAGGAGCTCATTTTTCCAGAACCTATGGCACATAGGGGAGGGGAGCAGGCTAGAGAGTGGCAGACATGTGTATTTTGAAAAGCTTTCCCCTCAGGATTCTGATATACTAACCTACCCCCAACACGAGAATCTCTAGTAGAGGTCTGAAGAAAAGGGAGTTGGGATAGAAGGGAGGAGGGAGAACTCAGAAGCTGTAGGCAGTGAAAAAAGGAGTGGAATTGGCTCCTAGAAGGATGAATACAGAAAACATTCAGCGGGCAGACAGAGGTAAAGGAAAGTGACAGCTGGATGTCTTGATTATGCATATAGACCAAGGATAAATAACGGGAAAAGGCCGTTAAGATATCATTTTTGGATGTCTTATTGACCCTGTCTGGTTTTTGTTTGGATTCCATGGTCCAAATTTATGGAGATTATCAGAAGGATGTGAAGGCCTGTTCAGACAATAACTGGGGCAAGAGTAGGGGTTGGGAGAAGCTGTGAAGATGCTTTCATTCAGCACTGGCCTCGTGGAAAGAACAGAACCCAAGATGGAGGAATGGATGTTGGTAGTGGAGCAAGAAACCAGCAGGCCCGTCACTAGTCTGCAGGAGAAAAGGCAAGCAGGGACTCCAAAAGAAAGCCCCAGAGAGGATGTTCCAGCAGAACTTTTGAGAGATCCTCAATCCCCTGGGCTCTGACATTATTCTAGTCAAGGTCTTCATCTTGTCTTTCCTGGACTATCCCAGGAGCCTCCCAACTGGTCTCTGTACCATTCATTTTTGCTTCCTTTCAAGTATCTTCCCCACCACTACCCCACCACTACCACCAAAGTGATCTTTTACCCCTTTGTTTTCATAGGCATATTAAAAGTATAATCATATATAGATTTATGTATTCAATATATGCATATATACATATGTTGTTCTTTGTAATTATTTTTATTAGAAAGGGATTGATTATATTATACATACTTTTCTTTATTTTTCTTTTCTCATCCAATAAAACCCATAGAATTCCTGTAAGTCTTCTAGCAGTTGTCCAATTTGTGTTTTTTTGTGGTTACACAGTATTCCACAGTATAGGTGTAACAGTCTACTCAGTTTATATTTATTTATAAACATCAATAACCAATTCAGCAAAAAAACACATATGTATGGTTTTACCTGTGTCCATGTCCTTAGAAACGATTCTTTTTATTTATATAGGCTACGTTCATAGAAGTGGGGTTGCTAGGTCAAAGGATATATGTACTTGAATATTAATAATTGTTGCTTGCTAGCTTCCAAAAGAGCTATAACTATATCACTATCCTAACCAGCAATGTATGAGATCACCCTTTATTCCTTCCCCACATCCCTGCCAGCAATAGATATGATAGCCTTTTTAAATTTTTGCCAGTCTGATGGGTGCAAAAAGATATCACATTGTTATTTTAATTTAGACTTCTGTGACTATCCATGAATTGAGGGTATTTTGTGTCATTTGCATATGCCCTTCTCTGAATTGTATTTTGATATAATTTGTTCTATTTATTGTGATTAAGTCTTTTTGTCAATTTGTAATTCCTCTCTCCACAGTAGAGAAATTAGCCCTTCATCTACCATCTGAATTACAAACATTTTAATGGATCTATTGTTTGTCTATTATCTTTGTTATATCTTTTTTGCCAAAATGCATAAACTAAATTATTTGTTGAGATATAATTTGCATACTATATACCTTTTTAAGTGTACAATTCATTGGTTTTTAGTATATTCACAAGGTTGTTCAACTATCACCACTATCTAATTCCAGAACATATTCATCACCCTGAAGAAACACCGTACCCACCACCAGTCACTCCTCATTGTCCTCTTCCCCTAGTCCCTGACAACCACAAATCTGCTTTCTGTCCCTATGGATTTTCCCATTCTTGACTTTTTATATAAGTGAAATCATACAATATGTGGCCTTTTGTCTGCTTCGTTCACTTCACATGTTTTCGAGGTCCATCCATGTTGTAGCATGTATCAAAACTTCACTTCTTTTTATGGCTCCATAGTCCATTGTATGGGTATGGATATGGATATGCCATTGTATGGATATTCTAAAGTATGGATATGAATATTCCATTATGTTTATTCATTCATCAGGAGATGGACATTTGGGTTGCTTCCACCTGTGGGCTATTGTGAACAGTGCTGCTACGAACGTTCATATACAAGTTTATGTGCAAACATGTTTTCATTCCTCTTGGGTCTATACTTAGGAGCGTAACTGCTGGATCATATGGTAACTCTGTTTAACTTTTGAGAAATTGCCAAACTAGTTCTTTTCCAAAGAAACCACATCATTTTACATTCCCACCAATAATTTATGAGGATTCCAATTTCCCTCTATTTTTTGGAAGAGCTTGTGAAAGGATTAGTGCAAATTCTTCTTTAAAACTTTGGTAGATTTCACCAGTGAAGCCGCTTGGTCCTGGGCTTTCCTTTATGGGCAGTTTTTTGATTACTAATTCACTGTTTACTTGTTATAGGTCTATTAAGATTTGCTATTTCTTCTTGAGTCAGTGTGTATCTTTCTAGATACATGTGCATTTTATCTACGTCATTTAGTTTGTTGGCCTACAGTTGTTCATAGTAGTCTCCTACAATACTGTTTATTATAAGGTCAATAGTAGTGTCCCCATTTTTCCCTAATTTTAGTAATTTGAGTCTTTTTCAAAATCAATCTGGTTAAAGATTAATCAATTTTGTTGATTTTTTTAGAGAACAAACTTTTGATTTTATTTTCTATATTGTTATTCTATTCTATATTTCATTTATTTCCATTCTAATCATTATTATTTCCATCTTTCTGCTTGCTTTGGATTTAGTTTACTCTTATTTTTAAGAGTAATTAAGGTAGAAGTTTAGGGTTTTGTTTTGAAATCTGTCTTCTTTTTTTAACATAGTGCTTTACAGTTACAAATTTTCCTCTTAAGACTGCTTTTGCTGTATGCCATAAGTTTTAGAAAATTATGTCTTCATTTTAATTGTTCTCAAACTATTTTCTAATTTTCCTCGTGATTTCTTCTTTGACTCAGTTATTTTGGATTGTGTTCTTTAATTTCCACATATTTGTGAATTTCTCAAATTTCCTTCTGCTATTAAATTCTAATTTTATCCCATTGTGGATGGATAATATACTTTGCATGATTTCAAACCTTTTAAATTTATTGAGCCTGGTCTTATGACCTAACATATGGTCTATCCTGGAGAATATCCCAGGTGCACTTGAGAATATCTATTCTGCTCTTGAAGGTGGGAATTATATCTTACTGGTCTCTTACAATAACTCCCAGCTCAGTACCTGGAATGTGTCAGGAGCTTGAAAAATATTTATTGAATGAAAGAATGAATGTCATGACTGTAAGATCCAATTATTCCAAGTCTTTCTTTGCTGGAACACTCTTTCAGAGTGTTTTCTATGCTTCATTTCTCTACTTTCTGGGATTTTGTTTCCTGATAATCTTGTACAAAATACATTCTGCTCCCATCACATCAATAAAATGGCTTAACTCAAAGTCTCCAACAGCCTTCTCATTGCTCAACTATTAAACAGCCTCCTTTTTTCCTGCTTTTGGTTGGCCTTCAGGCAGCATTTGCCCTATAAACCCCTTCATGTTTTCACTTCTTTCCTTGATTCTAGGACATCATTCTCCCTGAGAGTTTATCCTAAATTTCTTCACTTATCCCCTTCTGCATGAGTTTCATCAGGGTGGCTTAATGTTCTTCAGTCTCTTTCTAAGTGGCCTCATGCATTCTCGTGGCTTCAATTTATACATCTAGACTGAAGATTCCCCAATCACTAGCTCCAGCCTGGACTTATCTGATGAGATCCTAGCTGACATTTCTAGTTATCAGCTTACTAGCTGTCCCATAGGCTTCTCAAATTCAACTGCATGGGTTCCTTTAACCTCCTATTTCTCCTGTATTCCTTATCTTCAAGAATGGTGTAAATATTTTCCAGGTCACTCAGTCTGTCAACGTATCATCTTTGCCTCTTTCTCGTTCATTGCTCATGTCACCAGATCTTGTTTGTACCTCTGAAATGCCTTTCAAATCTCTCTCTGTCTTCATTCCCACAGATACGGACCTACATCCGTTCTTATCATCTTTTTCTTAGATTATAGTAATAACATTCTAATTACTTTCTCAGCATCCAGTTTCTTTCCCACTAATATATTCTTTACTTGGTTTTAGTTCTAAAACATAAGCCTAGTAATGTTGCTCCACTAAAAATCTGTGTTAGTTACCCACTCCCTAAAGGACAAAATGCAAACCCCTAAGCGCTGCACTAAAGACCCTCCACAATCTTTTAAGTTTGAATCTTTTCAAGCTTATGCCCAGTTTTTCCTCATCATGCACCCCACACTTCAGGCACACAGGATTGTCCATTTCCTAAGACCAACTTATTCATTTCTATGTTTGACTATTTAAAACTTGTCCCTACCTGCTTGTGTGTAAGCTCCACGAAATCAGAGACTTGATCCTATTTATTACTGTATCTCCAGTGCCTCCAACAATTCCTGGCATTATGCAGGTGAATGAATGCCATTCTAGGCTCCTTCACCTTCTCTGTTCCCTTAACCTGGGGTTCCTTTCCTCCACTTTCTCACTGGTCAATGTCTATTCATCTATATATATATACATATATATATTTTTCTCTTTTTTTGGCTGGGAAAGTTTTGCCCTGAGCTAACATCTGTTGCCAATATTCCTCTCTCTCTTTTTTTTTCTCCCCAAAAGCCCCAGTACATAGTTGTGTATTCTGATTTTAGGTCCTTCTTGTTGTTCTATGTGAGCCATCACCACAGCATGGCTACTGACAGATCCATTCTTTTTTAGGCCAGTATCTTTCCCATTTGAGTCTCTCTTTCTCTGCTCTCTCTTTGTATCACCTTCAACCAGTTGCTTCCCTAATGGGAGACAATGGCAGACAAAGTGTCAGGGAGTAAGAGGAAATCCATGGGCCAATGGATAAGTAATACCATGAAGTGTGTGTGTGTGTGTGTGTGTCTCCTTTCTATTCTACCTACAGCCCTCTGTGTGGCTGCATTGGGCTCCTGGAAGTGAGCTGGGAAGTCCCTGATCTTGACAGGAGCTATGAATAAAGAAACCATCACTCCTTCCCAAATCAGTCACCTTCTAGAAGATGCCCAAAGCCCACCCAACATGGGCCATGGCATACTCTACCACACCAGGGTCAGAGGTGAGCCTTGAACAGGGAACGAAACAGCCCTGAAATGTCACCATCACCAGGAACCTAGATCCCTAAAAATCATGGAAAATGTGAAGCCTGTGTCCCATCTCACTCCATTGCCTTGGCAGACAGCAACCCAGAGATAGCTTCTGACCTCAGTCCTGTCCTGGCCTCCTGTGGCTCAGACAAAAATAGCTCAAAGGGATGTCAAGTTCCAGCATCCTCCAATATCAAATTTAAAAAGAAAACTGCATTACCCTTAATAGACATGGTTTTATTGTAATTCCTTGGAATTTGAATAGCATGCCATAACCATCCCCATAAATTGGATTTCTTTAGATTTATTAAGCTGTTTATTGAATGGTGGGTAATAAACATTCAGGATTAACAACTCTGCAACTGCTCTGAGCCAGTTACATATAGAGTTGCTAAACTCCCATAAAATAATTATGAATCAGTTACCATGCTGACAGACCGTAATTGTCAAAAGTTCATTGCAGACTCAGGGCCTTATTTAAAAGTTTATTCTTCTTTGCAGTTTTGAATCTCATCTTCTCCTGGCATTCCTTTTCTTTCTTTTTCTACTTTCTTCCCAGTCCTTCTGTCTTCTTCTCTCCTCCAACCATTCTTCCTCCTTTCTTTCACCTATAATAAATGGAGGTAGAATGGCACGAAGAAAAGAGCAGAGATGTGCAGTTAGACATCTGAGCTCAAGACAGGGATCTGCCACCTACTAGCTCTGGGACCCTGGGCAAGTCACTTCTCCTAGCCTTTATCTCCACCAATATGGAGGCAGACATAGAGCATCCAGGGTGTAAGAGGCTTCTGATAACTTTTGGCTTCCTTCCCCTCTCCTGCTACCCCTGTTCGGTTCATCCCCAGCGTGGCTGCCACACTAGTTCTCCTGTAGTGCTGCTCTCTCCACCTCTCTTGCCCATGGCTCCTCTTACTTAACAGCTCAGCTGGGCTGTCCAGGTCCTCCACAATTAGGCCCACTGCCTTCCAACTTTATCACTGTATCTGTGACCCTAGCATTATCTGGATTTTTTTTTTTTGGAGGAATATTAGCCCTGAGCTAACATCCGTGCCCATCTTCCTCTACTTTACATGTGGGATGCCTGCCACAGCATGGCTTGATAAGCAGAGTGTAGCACTGTGCCCAGTATCTGAACCGGCAAACCCAGAGCCATGGAAGCAGAGTGCGTGAACTTAACTGCTATGCCACCTGGCCAGCTCCTGGATTTTAATTCAAATAACATGAAAATATTGTTTTTAATTGTGGTAAAATCTACATAACATAAAATTTACCATTTTAACCATTTTTAAGTGTACAGTTCTGTCATGTTAAGTACATTCATATGGCAATGCAACCATCGCTACCATCCATCTCCAGAACTCTTTTCATCTTATAAAACTGAAACTCTGTCCCCATTAAAGATTGACTCCCCATTGCCCTCTCCCTCAGTTCCTGGTAACCACCATTTTACTTTCTGTCTCTGTGAGTTTAGCTATTCGAGGTACCTCTTATAAGTGGAATCATATAGTATTTGTCCTTTTGTGACTGGCTTATTTCACTTTGCATAATGTCCTCAAGGTTCATTCATGTTGTAACATTTGTCAGAACTTCCTTCCTTTTAAAGGCTGAATAATATCCTATTGTAGGTATGTATTACATTTTGTTTATCCATTCATACATCGATAGACACTTGGGTTGCTTCCACTTTTTGACTATGGTGAATAATGTTGCTATGCACATGGTGTACTAACATCTGAGGCCCTGCTTTCAATTCTTTTGGGCATATACCTAGAATGGAATTACTGGATTATATGGTAAGTTTATACAGTCATAATGACATTTTGGTCAACGATGGACCACGTGTACAATGGTGGTCCTGTAAGATTAGTGCCATGTAGCCTAGGTGTGTAGTAGGCTATACCATCTCGGTTTGTGTAAGTACATTCTCTATTGTTTGCACAATGACAAAGTCACCTAACAATACATTTCTCAGAATACGTCCCTGTCGTTAAACTATAGAAAAAATATATATAATATGTAAAATGACTATATTTGATTTTTATTGTGTGATAACATTGGTTTATAACATTATATAAATTTTGGGTGTATATCATTATATTTCAGTTCCTAGGTAGATTACATCATGTTCACCACTCAAAGACTAATTACAATCCATCACCACACGTGTGCCACACAACCTTTCGCCCTCCTCCCTCCCCACTTCCCCTCTGATAAACACCAATCCAATCTCTGTTTCTATGTGTTTGTGTGTCATTGTCATCATCTTCTACTTATGAGTGAGATCATACAGTATTTGACTTTCTCCCTCTGACTTACTTCGCTTAGCATAATACCCTCAAGGTCCATCCATGTTGTCACAAATGGCCGGATTTCATTGTTTCTTGTGGCTGAGTAGTATTCTATTGTGTGTGTGTGTGTATATATATACCACATCTTCTTTATCCATTCATCCCTTGAATCTTGGCTATTGTGAATAATGCTGTGACGAACGTAGGGGTGCACGTATCTTTGTGCATTTGTGTTTTCATGTTCTTTGGATAAATATTCAGCAGTGGAATAGCTGGATGGTATGATAGTTCTATTCTTAAGGTGTTTAGGAATCCCCATACTGTTTTCCATAGTGGCTGCACCAGTTTGCAGTCCTACCAGCAGTATGTGAGAGTTTCCTTCTCTCCATATTCTTTCCAACACTTGTTGTTTTCTGTCTTGTTATTATAGCCATTCTGACGGGAGTAAGGTGATATCACTTGTAGTTTTGATTTGCATTTTTCTGATAATTAATGATATTGAACACCTTTTCATGTGCCTATTGGCCATCTGTATATCTTCTTTGGAGAAATGTCCGTTCAAATCTTTTGCCTATTTTTCAGTTGGGTTGTTAGGTTTTTTTTTAATTGAGATGTATGGGTTCTTTGTATATTTTAGATATTAATCCCTTATTAGATATATGGTTTGCAAATAGCTTCTCCCAATTTTTAGGTTATCTTTTCGTCTTGATGGTTTCATTTTCAGTTTGATGTAGTTCCGTTTGCTCATTTATTCTACTGTTTCCCTTGTCCAGTCAGACATGGTACTTGATCAAAGTTCCAACAATATTTTCACAGAAATAGAACAAAGAATCCCAAAATTTATACGGAACAATGAAAGAACCCGAATAGCCAAAGGAATCTTGAGAAAAAAAGAACAAAGCTAGAGGCATCACAATCCCTGATTTCAAAATATACTACAAAGCTCTTGCAACCAAAAAAGCATGGTACTAGCAAAAAAACAGATACACAGATCAATGGAACGGAATCAAGAGTACAGAAATAAACTCATACATCTACGAACAACTAATTTTCAACAAAGGAGCCAAGAACATACAGTGGAAAAAGGAAAGTCTCTTCAATAAATGGTGTTGGGAAAACTGGACAGCCACATGTGAAGAATGAAATTATCTTACACCACACACAAAAATTACCTCAAAATGAATTAAAGTCTTGAAAGCAAGACCTAAAACCATGAAACTTCAAGATGAAAACATAGGCAGTCTGCTCTTTGACATCAGTCTTAGCAGCATATATTCAATTTTTTGAGTAACCACCATACTGTTTTCTATAGAGGCAAAATATTTTTTTAAATATCTTTTCATTAATTTTAAGGATAATGTACATGCTTTATGAACAATTTGGAAAATACAGAAGGACTGTAGAAGAAAATAAAAGTTACTCATAACACCACCATTTAGAGATAACCAGAGTTTATATTTTTAAATATTTCTGTCCAATCTTTGTTCTATACAACTTTACCCTTATGAGCTTGGCCTGATTTTATTTGTGCTTTTCAAACAGAATTATTTAGATAGTACTCTCTATACAATTATGATTTTTTTCTTTTACTCCACATTATATCATGAGCATTTCCCAGTGTTGTTAAATGTTGTACATGTGTCTGTATATGTGAATGGCTATACAATATTCCATTGTATAAATGTACCATTATTTATAGAATATAGTTAAATTAAATCAATAAAAGTATCAATTAAATTTTTTCTTGTATAAAATTATTTTTTCCGGTTTTATTGAGATATAATTGACGTATAAGATTGTCTAAGTGTAAGATGTACAACGTGTTTATATGATACACTTATATATTGTGAAAAGATTACCACCATAGTGTTAGCTAACACTTCCATCAACTCACATAATTACTTTTTTCTTTTTTGTGGTGAGAATATATAAGATCTACTCTCCTACCAACTTTCAAGTATACAATACAGTATTGTTAACTATAATTACCATGCTGTACGTTAGATCTCCAAAACTTATTCAGTTTATAACTGAAAGTTTGTACCCTTTGACTAATATGTCCCCATTTCCTCTAGCCCCCAGCCCCTCACTCTTAAATATTTTGGAAGAATTAGAAAAGGATTGACAGTAGTTCCTTTTTAAATGTTTGGTAGAAATCACCAGTGAATTAACCAGGTCCTGGGCTTTTCCTATTTGGGAGATTTTTGACTACTGATTCAACCTCCTTAATCATTATTGATCTGTTTAGATTTTCTATCTCTTCATGATTCAGTCTTGATAGGTTGCATGTTTCTAAGAATTTATCCATTTCCTCTAGGTTATCCAATTTGTTGGTGTGTAATTGTTCGTAGTTATCTCTTATGGTCCTTTATATTTCTGTGGCATCAGTTGTAATGTCTCCTCTTTCAGTTTTGATTATATCTAAGTCTCCTCTCTTTTTTTCTTAGTCTAGCTAAACTTTCGTCAATTTTGTTTATCTTTTCTAAACACCAGCTCATAATTTTGTTGATCCTTTCTATTATATTTCTGGTCTTTAATTCACTATTTCTGCTCTGCTCTTTGCTATTTCCATCCTCCTGCTAACTTTGGGCTTAGTTTGGTCTTTTTCCAGTTTCTTGAGATGTAAAGTTACATTGTTTATTTGAGATCTTTTTTCTTAATGTAGGCGTTTATTGCTATAAACTTCCTCTCAGAACTGTTTTTGCTGCCTCCTATAGGTTTTAGTATGTTGCGTTTCCATTTTCATTTGTTTCATAATATTTTTTTACTTCCCTTTTGATATCTCCTTTGACTCATTGGTTGTTCAGGAACGTATTCTTTAATTTCCACATATTTGTGAATTTCCCAGGTTTCCTTTTGTTAGAATTTGTAGTTTCATACCATTGTTGCCAGAAAAGAAACTTGGTATGATTTCAGTCTCCGTAAATTTGCTAAGAATTCTTTTGTAACCTATCATGATCTATTCTGGAGAATGTTCCATTTGTGCTTGAGGAGAATGTGTATTCTGCTGCTGTTGGATGGAGTGTTCTATGTATGTTTGTTTGATACACTTGTTCTAAAGTATTGTACAACTCCAATGTTTCCTCGTTAATTTCCTGTCTGAATGATCCGTCCATTGTTGAAAGTGGGGTAGTGAATTTCTCTATTGTTATTGTACCATTGTTTATTTCTCCCTTAGAATCTGTTAGTATTTACTTTATATATTTAGGTGTTCCTATGTTAGGTGCATAAATATTTTCTAATGTTATATCTTCTTGATGAATTGACCCCTTTTCCTTTATATAATGACTTTCTTTGTCTCTTCTTATCATTTTTGGCTTATGTCTATTTTGTCTGATAAGAGTATAGTTACTTCCAGTGTCTTTTGGATGGAATATATTTTTTCCGTCTTTTCACTTTGAGCCTATGTGTGTCTTCAAAGCTGAAGTGATTCTCTTGGAGGCAGCATATAATTGAGTCTTTTTAAAATTCCATCCTGCCACACTATGCCTTTTGGTTGGAGAATCTAATCCCTTTACATTTAGAGTAATTATTGATTGGTAAGGACTTGTTAATGCCATCTTATTAATTGTTTTCTAGCTGTTTTGTAGTTCCCTTCTTTCTTTCTTCCTCTCTTGCTGCCTTCCTTTGTGAATTGATGACTTTCTGTATGTTTTGAATTCCTTTCTCTTTGCCTTTTGTGAATATTTCAGGTTTTTGCTTTGTAGTTACTATGAGGCTTATATAAAACATCTTATAGATATAGCAGTCTGTTTTATGCTGATAACAACTTTGACAAAAACTCTACACTTTTACTGCCCCCTTTTATGTTTTTAATGTCACAACTTACCTATTGTTATATTATGTGTTCATTAACAAATTATTATAGCTGTAATTATTTTTAATACCCTTGTCCTTAAACCTTTATACTTGAGTTAAGTGGTTAACATGCCACTATATTACAGTATTAGAGTATTCTGAATTTGACTATATACTCACCTTTACCAACATGTTGTATATTTTCATATGTGTTCAAGTTTTAATTGTCCTTTTATTTCAGCTTGAAGAACTCCTTTCCATGTTTCTTGTAAGGCAGGTCTAGTGGTGATGAATTCCCCCAGCTTTGGTTTTTCTTGGAAAGTCTTTATCTCTCCTTCATTTCTGGAGGATAACTTTGCTGGATAGTGTATTCTTGGTTGGCAGTTTTTCTCTTTTAGTACTTTGAATATATTACCCCAATCTCTCCTGGCACGTCAGATTTCTACTGAGGAATCCACTGATAAACGTATGAGATTTCCCTTGTAAATTAGAAACATTTTTCTTCTCTTGCAGCTTTTAAGATTCTCTCTCTGACTTTGGCTTTTCACAGTTTTAGTATAACGTGTCTTGGAGAAGATCTCTTTAAGTTGATTTTGTTTGGTGACCTATGAGCTTCAGGAGCTTGGATGTCCAAATCTCTCTCCAGATTTGAGAAGTTTTCAGTATTATTTCTTTAAATAGGCTTTCTACCCCCTTCTCCCTCTCTTCTCCTTCTGGAACTCCAATAATTCACAAATAGATTCACTCAGTGGTCCCACAGATCACATACACTTACTTCATTCTTTTTCATTCTTTTTCTTTTGTTCTCCTCTGACTGGATAATTTCTAAGTTCCTGTCTTCTATCCCACAGATTCTTTTTTCTGCTTGATTCATTCTGCTGTTAATGCTCTCTATTGCATTTTTCTCCCCATTTCATTCTTCACTCCAGAATTTCTGTTTTGTCCTTTTTATGATTTCCATCTCTTTGTTAAACTTCTCATTTTTTTCATTTCTTGTTTTCCTGATATCATTGAATTATCTTTCTGTGTTTTCTTGTATGTCACTGGGTTTTCTCTTTCCAAAGTTTCCTCTTTCAAATTCAAAACCACTCTTTTAAATTATTCATTGGGTAAATTGCAGATATCCATGTCTTCAGGGTAGGTTATTATAAGATTATTGTGATCATTTGGTAATGTCATGTTGACTTGATTTTTCATGTTCCTTGAAATTTTGCATTGCTGTCTTCACATTTGAAGTAGCATTCACCTCCTGGAGTCTTTACTGACTGCACTCTCCAATATGTCCAAACTCATATTTTTTTTTTGCTCCAACAGGTGTGCTAGAGCTTCTCCTCTGGAAACCTGGACTTCCACAAAGGCTCTCTTATCAAAGGATGATTGTCTAAGACAGTGTTTCCCAGGGGCTCTTTGACTGCAGCCAAGAGGGGCAGGGACTGGTTCATGGGTCACTGAAGGTTCCACAGGTGGGATTGAGGTCTATATGTGTATTACCCAATGCAGAGGTGGACAAGACTCCTCCTGGTTCCCTTAGTGTATGCTACTAGATCCCACCACTCCCAAAAAGGGACTTTTGTCCATGAATGGATCCTGAATTATTTTTGTTTGGAGGGGGTACAAAAAACAAGGGACATCTTATTACACCATGATGCTGACATTGCTCAAATTATTTTTTATTTATAGAAAATTTGAATGACAATTGTAAGTATATAAAATTCATCAAATATCTAAATATTTAAAAAATTTTGGCCTTTTCTAAAACTCAAAGCTTCTGCCCAGCACCTATATCCCCTATCTCTTGGATATGAAAAACAAATAAAATAGTTATTTTCATTTTGAAGAAATATGTAATGAAAATTTAAAAACAAATAGGAGGGAAAGTAACCAAACATCCTTATGCCTAGGGAAGAAATTATATGTATTGTTTTGCAAGTCCTAGGTTTTTGTTTTCTTTTTTGTATAGCTGTTACCAAACTGTATGTGCATTTACCATACTGAAGTCTTAATAAAATTAATTGTAATGACTGAACACTATTACTCAGAGGGCATGTATCATAATTCACCTGCCAATCTTCTATGGCTGAACATTTTTACTTTTCCTAATTTGTCACATTAAAACACTGTAGTTGGAACATATCAAAGTTGGATATGAACTATGTACACATTATTTTTCAATTGCTTGGATTATTTTCTCAGCATAGCATGCCAGAAGTTAATATATTGGCTAACTGATATGAGCATTTTTTCCAGCTTTATTGAGAAATAACTGATAAATAAAATTGTATCTATTTAAAGTGCACAATGTAATGATTTGATACTCAGATACATTGTGAAATGATTACCATGATCACATTAATTAACACACCCATCACCTCACATAGTTAACTTTTTTGTGTTTGTGGTGAGAACACTTAAGATCAACTTTCAGCAAATTTCAAGTATACAATTACAATACCATGTTATTAACTAGAGTCACCATGCTATACATTAGCTCCCCAGAACTTATTCATCTTATAACTTTGATGTAAATATAGATCTCTCAATTTTCCTGAGTCCCAGTCTCTAGCAACCACCATGATACTCTACTTGTCCACAACATTATCATTGTTTTTTTAGGTTCCACATGTAAGTAATACTGTACGCCATGCACAGCATTTGTCTTTCTCTTTATGGCTTAATGCCTACTTAGCATTATGCCCTCCAGGTTCATTCATATTGTTGCAAATGGCAGGATTTCCTTTTTATGGATGAATAATATTCCATTGCATGTATATATACCATATTTTCTTGATCCACTCACCCATTGACAGACACTTATTCTATATATTGGTTATTGTGAATAATGCTGAAATGAACACTATCTATTAAAGATGATGGTTCATTTCCTTTAGATATATAGCCAGAGGTGGGTTTACTGTATCATATAGTACCTCTATTTTTAATTTTTTTTATGAAGATTGGCCCTGAGCTAACATCCATGCCCATTTTCCTCTATTTTATATGTGAGATGTCTGCCACAATGAGGCTTGATGAGCAGTATGTAGGTTTGCACCCAGGATCCAAACCAGCAAAGCCCAGGCCACCAAAGCAGAGCATGAGAACTTACCCTCTATGCCACCAGGCCGGCCCCTCTATTTTTAATCTTTTGAGGAACCTCCATACTGTTTTCCATAGTGGCTGTACCAGTTTACATTCCCGCCAACAGTGCACAAGGGTTCCCTTTTCTCCAATCCTCACCAGCATTTGTTTTTGCTTGTATTTTTGAAAACAGCCTTCCTAACAAGTGTGAGGTGATAGCTCACTGTAGTTTTGGTTTGCATTTCCCTGATGATTAGTTATGCTGAGCACACTATCATGTACTTGCTTGCCATTTGTATGTCTTCTTTGGACAAATGTCTACTCAGGTCTTTTTTTTTTCTTTTTGAGGAAGATTGACCCTGAGCTAACATCTGTTGCCAATCTTCCTCTTTTTTTCTCTCCCCAAAACCCCAGTACATTGTTGTACAACCTAGTTGTAGGTCATTCTAGTTCGTCTACATGGGATGCCGCCACAACATGGCCTGATGAGCAGTGTGTAGGTCTGCACCCAGGATCTGAACCAGTGAACCCTGGGCCACCAAAGTGGAGCACGTGAACTTAACCACTTGGCCATGGGGCCAGCCCCTACTCAGGTCTTTTGACCATTTTTTAATTAGGTATTTGGGTTTTGCTATTCAAGTGTATGAATTCCTGGTGTATTTTGGATATTAATTCCTTAGATATGTGGTTTGAAAATATTTTCTCCCATTCCATAGGCTGCCTTTTCATATTGTTGATGGTTTCCTTACTGAGAAGAACTTTTAGTTGGATGTGTTCCACTTGTTCGTTTTTACTTTTGTTATCTTTGCTTTTGGTGTCAAATCCAAAAATGTAATTGCCAAGACCAGTGTCAAGAAGCTTACCTTCTATATTTTCTTCTAGGACTTTTATGATTTCAAGTCTTACATTCAAGTCTTTAATCTATTGTGAGTTGATTTTTGTGAGTGGTACAAGACAGGGGTCCAGTTTGATTTTTTGGTATGTTGCAATCCATTATTCTCAGCATCCTATGTTGAAGAGACTATCATTTCTCCCTTGTATATTCTTGGCTCCTTTGTCAAAAATTAATTGACCATATATGCGTGGGTTTATTTCTGGTCTCTATATTATGTTCCATTGACCTGTGTGTCTGTATTTATGCCAATATCATACTGCTTTGATTACTATAGTTTCATAATATAATTTGAAATCAGGACATATGATGACTGCAGCTTTGTTCTTCTTTCTCAAAATTGCTTTGGCTATTTGGTGTCTTTTGTCGTTTCATACAAATTTTTGGACTTTTTTTCTGTGCCTATGAAATTCCAAATATCATTGGAATTTTGATAAGGATTGCATTGAATCTGCAGATGGATTTGGGTAGTAGGAACATTTTAACAATATTAATTCTTCCAATCCACTAGCATAGAATATCTTTTCATTTACTTCTGTCTTCCTCAATTTCTTTCATCAATTTCTTATAGTTTTCAGGGTATAGATCTTTTACTGCCTTTGTTAAATTTATTCCTATGTATTTTATTCTTTTCAATGCTATTATAAATGGGATTATTTTCTTATTTTCTTTTTATAATAGTTTCTAATAGTGTATAGAAACAAAACTGATTTTTGTACATTGATTTTGTATCCTGCAGCTTTACTGAAATTGTTTATTATTTCTAATGGTTTTTGGTGGATTCTTTAAGATTTTTTATATATAATATCATGCCATATGTGAATAGAGACAGTTTTGCTTCTTCCTTTCCAATTTGAGTGAATTCTATTTCGTTTTCTTACATAATTGATCTGGCTAGAAATTCCAGTGCTACCTTGATTGAAAATGGCAAAAGTTGGCATCCTTGGTTTGTTCTTGATCATAGAGGAAAAGCTTTCAGCTTTTTACCATTGAGTATGATGTAAGCTGTGGACTTGTCATACATGATCACTATAATGTTGAGGTATATTATTCTATTCCCAGTTTGTTAAGAGTATTTATCATGAAAACATGTTGAATTTTGTTGAATGCTTTTTCTGCATCTATTGAGATGACCGTATGATTTTTGTCCTTCATTTTGTCAATGTGGTGTATTACACTGATTGATTTGTGGGTGTTAAACCATCCTTGTATCCCTGGAATAAATAGCACTTGATCATGGTGTATGATCCTTTTGATGTACTGTTGAATTCAGTTTGCTAATATTTTCTTGGGGATTTTTGCATCTATGTTCATCAGGGATATTGGCCTGTACTTTTATTTTCTTGTAGTGTCCTCTTCTGGCTTTGGTAGCCGCTAATCCTGGCCTCAAAAAATGGCTTTGGAAGTGTTCCTTCCTATTCTATTTTTTTGGAAGTGTGAGAATAATTGGTGCTAGTTTTTCTTTAAATGTTTGGTAGAATTCACTAATGAAGCCATCTGGTTTTGGGCTGTTGTTTTTTGGGTCTAGTAATTGTTCTGTTCAGATTTTCTATTTCTTCATGATTAGTCTTTGTAAGTTGTATGTTTTTAGGAATTTATCCATTCTAGGTTTTCCATCTTGTTAGCATATAATTGTTCATAGTAGTCTCTTACAATATTTTGTATTTGTATGGTATCAATTGTAATGTCCCTTGATTTAAAACTTTATTTATTTGAGATCTTTCTATTTTTTTTCTCAGTAAGCCTACCTAAAGATTTTTCTATTTTGTTTATTTTTTTTTAAAAAAAAGAGCTTAGTTTTGCTGTTCTTTTCTAGTGTCTTTTTACTCTCTATTTTGTTTATTTCCATTCTGATCTTTGTTATTTCCTTCCTTCTCCTAACTTTGGGCTTAGTTTGTTCTTCTAGTATCTAGTTCCCTGAGGTGCAAAGTTGGGTTATTTATTTCAGTTTTTTCTTAATGTAGGCCTTTGTTGCTATAAACTTCCCTCTTAGAATTGCTCTTGCTGCCTCCATTGCAGGACATTTGGTCCTGCCCAAAATATTCATAAGACATTTGCTCCATAAGAATTTGATATATAAGACATTTGGTCCATAACACATTTGGCCCATGCCAAAAGGTCGTTGACATTTGGTCCTGTCTAAAATGTCCATGATCATATTTGGTCCATGCCAAATGGTTTTGGACAGGACCAAATATCAAGGACCTTTTGACATGGCCCAAATGTATCCATGGATGTTTTGGACAAGATCAAACATGACCAAACATCAAGGATGTTTTCATGTGGACCAAATGTCTTACAAACATTTTTGGCAAGACCAAATGGCCTTGCAAGTATCAAGAATCTTTGTGGCATAGACCAAATGTCTTATGGAACGAATGTCTTATGGACATTTTGGATAGGAATAAATGTCTGCTAATCACTGCATCTCATAACTTTCAGTATGTTGTGTTCCATTTTTATTTGTCTCAAGATATTTTTTGATGTCTCTTTTGATGTCATCTTTGGCCCACATGTTGTTTAGGAGGATGTTGTTTAATCACATATTTGTGAATTTTATATTTTTCTTCTTATAATTAATGTTTAGCTTCATACCAATGTCATTGGAAATGATGCTTGATATATTTTCAGTCTTCTTAAATTTACTCACTTGTTTTGTGGCTTAACATATGATCAGTCCTGGAGAATGTTCCATGTGCACTTAAGAATAATGTGTATTCTGGTGTTGTTGGATGGAAGGTTCTGTATATGTTTGTTAGGGTGTTTCAGTTCATGTGTAGTTTAAGTCCAATGTTTCTTTATTGATTTTCTGTTTGCATGATCTATCCATTGTTAAAAGTGGGATATTGGAATCCTCTACTATTATTCTATTGCTGTCTATTTCTCCTTTTGGATTTATTAATATTTGCTTTATATATTTAGGTGCTCCTATGTTGGGTGCACAAATATTTATAATTGTTACACCCTCTTCATAAAGTGATTTTTTAAATCATTATATAATGACCTTCTTTGTCTCTTTCTTGTTACAGTTTTTGGCTTAAAGTCTATTTTGTCTGATGTAAGTATAGCTACCCCAGCTCTCTTTTGTTTCCATTTGTAAGAACCATCTTTTTCCATACCTTCATTTTCAGTCTGTGTGTGTCTTTAAGCTAAAATGAGTCTCTTATAGGCAGCATATAGTTGGATCTTGCTCTGTGTGTGTGTTTTTTTATCCATTCAGCCACTTGATGTCTTTTGATTGGAAAATTTAATCCATTTACATTTAAAGTAGTTATTGATTAGAATGGACTTACTATTTCCATATGTTAATTGCTTTCTGGATCTTTTGTAGCTCTTTTCTCCCTCTCTTGCTCAGTTTCTTTGTGATTTGATGATTTTTCTGTAGTGGTATGCTTTGATTCCTTTATTTTTATGTATCTGCCATAGGTTTTTGCTTTGTGGCTACCATAAGGCTTATATAAAAAAATCTTATAATTATTTGTCTATTTTAGGCTGATAACTTAATTTTGAATGTATATAAAAGCTCTACAGGGGCTGGCTCTGTGGCCGAGTGGTTACGTTCGCGCGCTCCGCTGCGGCGGCCCAGGGTTCGGATCCTGGGTGTGGACATGGCACCCCTTGACAGGCCAAGTTGAGGTGGCATCCCACATCCCACAACAAGGAGGACCTGCAACTAAGATACACAACTATGTATTGGGGGGTTTGGGGAGATAAGGCAGAAAAAAAAAAAAGATTGGCAACTGTTGTTAGCCCAGGTGCCAATCTTAAAAAAGAAAAAAAACCCTACATTTTTACACTCTCCATCACATTTTATGTTTTTGATGTCATAATTTACATCTTTTTATATTGCTTGACCATTTAAAAATTATTGTAGTAGTAGTTATTTTTAATACTTTTTTCTTTTAATCTTCATACTAGACTTGTAAGTGACTTACCTGCCATCATTACAACTTAGAGTATTCTGAATTTAACTGTTTACTTACTTTGACCAGTGTTTTATACTTTCATGTGTTTCCATGTTACTAATTAGTGTTCTGTCATTTCAGCTTGATGAATTCCCTTGAACATTTCTTATAAGGCTGAGCTAGTGGTGATCAACTGTTTCAACTTTTGTTTGCCTGGATAACTCTTTATTTTGTCTTTAATTCTCAAGAACAACTGTGCCAGGTATTCTTGGTTAGCAGCTTTTTTCTATCAGCACTTTGACTATATCATTCCACTCCCTTCTGTCCTGAAAAGTTTGTGCTGAAAAATCTGCTGATAGTTTTACAGGAGTTCCCTTGTACATAACAAGTTGTTTTTCTCTTGCTGCTTTTTAGAGTCTCTCCTTGTCTTTCACTTTTGACAATTTAATTATAATACAACTTGGTGTGGGTCTATTTGGCTTTATCTTAATTAGTACTTTCTGGGATTCCTGGATCTGGATATCTGTTTCTTTTCCCAGGTTAGGGAAGTTTTCAGCCATTATTTCTTTGAATAAGCTTCCTTCCTCTGTTTCTCTTCTCCTTCTGGGATACCAATAATGTGTTTATTGGTCCATCTGATGGTGTCCAATAAGTTCCTTAAGCTATCATTACTCTTTTGCATTCTTTTTACATTTTGTTACTCTGACTTGATGAATTCCACTGCCCTGTCATTGTGTTCCCTGATCCTTTCTTCCACTTGATCTAATCTGCTGTTGAACCCCTCTATTGAATTTTTCAGTTGAGTTATTGTTTTGTTCAGCTCTATGATTTCTTATACTTTTTTTTTGTATTTTCTATGTCTTTGTTGAAATTCCCACTTTGTTCATGCATTGCTCTTCTAATCACAATTAGCATTTTTATGAGCAATATTTTGATGGTCTATCAAGTAAATCACTTATCTCCATTTCATTAAGATCTGTTTCTGGAGATTTATCTTATCCCTTTGTTTGGAACAGATTGCTGTGTTCTTCATTTCCCTTGACTCTCTGTATTGGTTCCTGTGTGTTAGATAAAACAGCCACCTCTCCCAGTCTTGACACAGTGGTCTCATGTAGGTTATGAACCTCATCAATCAGCCCACCCTGAGCTCTTGGTAGTCTCTCAAACCTTTGTGATTGTCCAGGTCACTGTTTTTGCTCTTAGCAGCTCCTAGTTTTTGAGGTTGTGCCAAGACCCATCAGTGTCTCAAAGTAGAGGGTCACCTTTAGTGCCTAGAAGCAGGCTGATTGGAAGCCAGACCCTCAGGCAGCAGCTGGGAAAGTATGTAGTTAAGCCTCTTCCAGAGAGAAACTGGGAGATGGCAGTTTTGCCCTGTCCTTCAGTACTGAGACTAGGTGTGTAGCTGTGGGACAGGTGCTCTTGCACCCATTAAGAACTGCTTCTTTGATTTCTGCTGATTTATGGGACTCATGAATGGAAGTCCTGTTGGCTAGCATAACCAGGTGATCCAAGAACCCATCTCTTGGGTGGCAGCTGAAAAAACTGGAGTGCAGACACATGTATAAGCTCCTTTCAGGGAGAAACTGACAACTTGAAGCAGGCTACAGGGAGATGGTGGTGGAGGTGTCCACTGGCATCCCCAGTCCCTGACGAAGATCAAAGCCAGCGTCTAGATGTGTGATAAATTAGAAGTCTGATGCTCAGGCCGCAGCTGTTAAAGTATGCAGATGAAGTCTTTTTAGGGGAATACTGGGAGATGGGCACTTTTGTCTGTTCTCTCTGTGCTCAGCCCTGGGGGATAGCTGATTAAGCTCCTTCTTGATTGGTGCAGTCCTGTGGGACTCCTGGATGGAAGCCACGTTGGCTAACAGAGTCAGGCACCAGGGACCCGCTTCTTAGGCAGCAGCTGCAAAAGCTTGGGTGCAGGCACGTGTACAAGCGTTTTTCAGGGAGAAACTGGAGACTTGGAGCAAGCTACAGGGAGACAGCAGGGGAGGTGTCTGTCAGCTACCCAGTCTGTGGGGAAGATCAAAGCCAACCCCTAGATGCGTTCTAAATTAGAAACCTGACCCTCAGGCGGCAGCTTTTAAAGTTACAGATAGACCACTTTCAGGGAAAGACTGGGATATGGGCGATTTTTCCTGCTCCCTCTGCAGTGACCCTCCGGGAAGACCATGATGACTGCTTGTGCTATTAACAACTCTTCCTTTGTTTGCTATAGTCTTATGGGTCTCTTGGACACAAGCCTCCTTGACTTTCAGAGATAAATGTTTTGGGGAACCTGTCCCTCAGGTGGGAGTCTTAAAGTTTGAGCACTAAATGTGAGGTTCAAACTCTTCGCTCCTCAGGGAGCAGCTGGGAGTTGGGAGTTCCCTCCCAATTATATGGTGCTGTGCCAGGGATGGGGTTTATAGTGAGAGTGTAGCTCAGCCTTTCCTACCCATTTCAGGGAGAGTATTTCCCATTTGCCCAATGTGTAGGAGTCTCTCAGCTAGTTTCTGAATTTCTTTTGAGATAATTGCTCTGTGTTTAGCTGTACCACTGGTGTGTCTGTGGGAGGAGAGGAGTCCAGGTCTTCCCTCTATTCTGGAAAGTCTTCCCCTTTTCTTCCCTGCTAAACCATCTGTCTCTTCTCCTGAAATCACTGCCCACATGTTTTGCCTTATTCTGGAAGCTTTTCCTGAGTGCTCCCATTTGACTTGACTCATCTACACACTTTCTAATTCAGTTAGCATTTAAATATACATAAAAACAGAGACAATGGTAAACAGAGAAAAACAATTTCAGGATTCATTTATAAATAATGCTGAGTCTACATTCCTGCTGTACAAATGCCCTTCAGTTAGTGTTCTCCAAAACAAAGTTCTCTTTGATAGACTCTCCATTAAAGGGATTATACATGTGAATGACCCCAAACACCTGGAATCATCACAAAAGTAGATAATCTAACATTTAGAAGAGGATCGCCTGCATATTAACCAGCTCTCTCTCCTACTATCTGCTTCTTTGTCTCCTGAGGACCCAACTAAAAGTTGAATATGAACTATGTCCACAAATGTTTTTCCATTTTGGGAATTATTTTCTCAGCATAGAGTGCTAGAAGTTAAAATATTGACCAATTCATATATAGAGTATTTGTAAGACTTTAATGTGTTTTTCAAATTACTTTTTAAAATTCAGCTTATACATACACTATTTGGGATCAGTGTCTGATATGGATTCTGTATGCTTATGTTTTTCATAGCCTGGAACCATAAGCCAGGAGGGACCTCTGGAAATTGCTGAAATTAAGTAATTCACAGATTTTTAGTCAGAAGACCTGAGCTCAAGCCTTAGCTACACATTTTAGTAGGTTTATACATGTCCCTGGGCCAGTGGTGTGGTGGTAAACTGGCTTTCTGAGAAGGGAAGAAGGAACTCTGATTGTGCTTGTTGCAAGTTTGCATGATGTAAGTATTCCCATCATGGATGATTTCAAGCTACTCGTGTGATGTCACTGAATTGGACTTGGGGAGAGATGTACATCGTTGGTTGCCAGGAGCTGTAGAACCAGACCCTGGCAAACCACTGCCCTGGGCTGATACATAACCCTTCATTTAAAATGAAGGTAAGAATGTCTAGGCAAAAAGAAAGAATAAACATGTGGCTGGCCCAGTGGCATATGGTTAAATTCATGCACTCTGCTTTGGCAGCCAGGGATTCACCAGTTTGGATCCTGGGCATGGACCTATACACAGCTCATCAAGCCATGCTGTGACTGCATCCCACATAGAAGAACTAGAATGATCTACAACTAGGATATACAACTATGTACTGGGGCTTTAGGGAGAATTTTAAAAAAGAGGAAAATTGGCAACAGATGTTAACTCAGGGCCAATCTTCCTCACCAAAACGCATTAAAAAAAGAATAAACATGATAAACAAACATTTTCATGTTCATGATAAACCAGAACATTTCTGAAAAAAGCTTAATAAGGGAAGACTTATTCTCCTAGGCGTTAAAATATTAAATAAAGTTTAATCATCATCATAATAAAATATCAATAATATGCAATATTCAAAATAAAATATCATAAAACAATATTGATGACATCCAGCCCTTTGTGACAACATGGATGGACCTTGAAGGTATTACGCTAAGTGAAATAAGTCAGAGGGAGAAAGTCAAATACCATATGATCTGACTCATAAGTAGAAGATAAAAACAACAACAAACAAACACATAGTAATGGAGATTGGATTGGTGGTTACCAAAGGGGCGGGGGGGAGAGGGCAAAAGGGGTGATTAGGCTCACATGAGAGGTGATGGACTATAATTAGTTTTTGAGTGGTGAACATGATGTAATCTACACAGAATTTGAAATATATTATGATGTACATCTGAAAGCTATTTAATGTTATAATCCAATGTTACTGCAATAAAATAAAAAAAGAAGTTAAAAAAAAGAAAATATCATGTTCGTATTACTAAGAAAACTAATTCTCCTAGTGCCCTATACTTACTTCTTAGTACTGATGATTTTGTATTTAAGTAATTGTTTGCATAATTATATCTTAAACAACCATATGAACATACAACGGAATTCCATGAGATGAGAGATGGCTGTCTGTTTCACTGAAGTAGCCCCACGCCTGCCATACAGTGGTCACTCAATATAAATTGGAAGTAAATGAATGAGAGCCTAATTAATGGAGCAGAATTTGTATCCAAAGAAGGAATGGAATTTAATGTCCAGAGAAAGATACAAGCAAATATAAGAATTTGTTAGTGCCATTCAGTTGATTCCAACTCCTAGTGACCCTGTGTACAGCACAGCAGAACTCTGCCTTGTCTTTCTGCACATCCTCTCACCTCTGGCCCTACATCAGACAACGCTCTGCTGCTATTCATAGAGTTTTCCTGGCCAATTTTTTCAGAAGTGGGTGGCCAGGTCCTTCCTCCCAGTCTGTCAATCTGGAAGCTCTGCTGAAGCCTGTCCACCACGGGTGACTCTGCTGCTATTTGAAATACCAGTGGCACAGCTTCCAGCATCACAGCAACATGCAGCCACCACAGTATGATAACTGACAGACAGACAGGTGGTGTGGTTCCCTCACCAAGAAATGAATCCGCATGGCAGCGGTGGTGAGAGCGCTGAATCTTAACCACTAGACTACGTATGAGAATTTAAAATATGATGCAAATGGGCATTTCTGATCCACGGGTAGGAGATGGGTTAGTATTATACCCCACAGAGTGTTTTGGGGGGAGGCTAAGCTTCCTAATTTAAAATATATAACAAAATAAATTCCGGATGGCTTAAAGATTTAAATATAAAACGTGAAGAATGTCATGAAAGAATACTAAATTGACAATGGTAGTTACTTCCAGGAAAGAAACTGGGAGTGGAGGGGTGTCAATGAAGGTTTTAATTTTATATTTTGCATTTGAAATTTTACAGAGGAAATAAGTAAATATTTTCCTAATCTTGTGCTAAATCTGACACATGAAGTAAAAATTTGATTTAACTTCATAACAATTAAAAATATCTGTATGTTAAGAAATTTCCTTAAATAACATTAAAAGACTTTTTATGCCTCTCATATTTATAAAGGGATTAAAGAGAATTACTCTTTAGTATGTGTTGGGCAGACTTTGGGATTAGGGACATCTCATAAAATATTGACGGAAATATAAATTTATTTTAAAAAGTTACAAACTTCCTAAGATAAATAAGTACTAGAGATGTGATATACAACACAATGACTATAGCCAGCACTGTTGTATGGCATTTTTGAAAGTTGCTGGACGCATTATGTTCCCTGATTTCAAACTATATTACAAAGCTATAGTAATCAAATTCATATGATACTGGCACAAAAAAAGATACATAGATCAATGGAAAAGAACAGAGAGCCTAGAAATAAGCAAGGCATATATGGCCAATTAACTTACAACAAATAATGGGGAGAGGACAATCTCTTCAATAAATGGTGTTGGGAAAACTGGACAGCCACAAGCAAAAGAATGAAACTGGACCACTATCTTATACCATACACAAAAATTAACTCAAAATTGATTAAAGACTTTAATGTAAGACCCGAAACTATAAAACTTCTTGAAGAAAACATAGGCAGTATGCTTCCTGACATAAGTCTTGGCTATGATTTTTTGAATCTGACACCAAAAGCAAAAGTAACAAAAGAAAAACTAAATAAGTGGGACTACGTCTTACTAAAAATCTTCTGCACAGCAAAGGAAATCATCAACAAAATGAAAAGGCAATCTGCTGAATGGGAGAAAATATTAACAAATCATACATCTGATAGTGGTTAGTATTCAAAAGACATAAAGAATTCATACAACTCAACAGCAAAAAACCTCCACACAATCCAATTAAAAAATGGGCAGAAGATCTAAGTTGACGTCTTCCAAAGAAGCCATACAGATGGCTAACAGGTACATGAAAAGATGCTCAACATCACTAACCATCAGGGAAATGCAAATCAAAACCACAATGAGATATCCCCTCATACCTGTTAGAATGGGTATCATCAAAAAGACAAGTAATTTAAGTGTTGGCGAGGATGTGGAGAAAACAGAATACTTATGCACTGTTGATGGGAATGTAAATTGGTGCAGCCACCATGGAAAACAATATAAAGTTTCCTTAAAACACTAAAAATATGACTACTATATGATCCAGCATTTCCACTTCTGGGTATTTATCTAAAGAAAACAAAAACACTAACTCGAAAAGATAAATGCACCCCCATGTTCATTGCAGCACTGTTTACAATAGCCAAGATGTGGAAATAACCTAAGTATCCATCGGTGGATCAATGAATAAAGAATGTGTGGTACATATGTATACAATGGAATGTTATTCAACCATAAAAAAGAACGAAATCTTGACAGTTGCAATAACATGGATGGAACATGAGGGAATTATGCTAAGTGAACTAAGTCAGACAGAGAATGACAAATACTGTATGATCTCACTTACATGTGAAATCTAAAAAGCAAAACAAACACACATTGACAAAAAATGAATTCATAGATACAGAGAACAGATTCGTGGTTGCCAGAGGCAGTGGGTGGCAGGTGGGCGAAATGGGTTAAGGGGATCAAAAGGTACGAACTTCCAGTTAAAAGAAAAATAATTCCTAGTGATGTAATGTACAGGATGGTGACTACAGTTAATAACACTGTATTGCATATTTGAAAGTTGCTAAGACAGTAGATCTTAAAAGTTTTCATGACAAGAAAAAAAATTCGTAACTATGTATGGTGACAAATGTTAACTAGACTTATTGTGGCGATCATTTCACAATGCATACAAATATCAAATCATTATGTTGTACACCTGAAACTATATAATGCTATATGACAATTATACCTCAATTTAAAAAAAAAGTTGTTAAGTGAGTAGATCCTAAAAGTTCTCATCACAAGGAAAATAACCTTTTCTTTCTTTTTTGCATTTAGATAAGATGATGGATATTAACTAAACTTATTGTGGTAATCATTTCACAACATGTATAAGTCAAGTCATTACGCTGTACACCTTAAACATATACTGTGCTGTTTGTCAATTACATCTCAATAAAATGAAAAAAAATTTTTTTCTGAAGGACCGTGTGCAAACTATGTCAAAAGTTTAAAATCTGCATAACATTTGACTCAGCAATTCCACAGCTAGGAATCTATCTTAGAAAATGATCAGTCAAGTGAACAAATAGTTTTGCATAAAGATCTTCGTAACAGTTTTCTTAAAAATACTGGAAAACTAGAAACATCTCTTGGGAAATGTCTATTCAAGACTTTTGCCCAATTTTTAAACAGAACAATTCATTTCTTAAGTTATTTTTATTTATTTAGGCTTCCAATTAAAATTCGAAGAAACAGTTCCATTGATTTTTTTAAAAAAAAGAAAATATATATCTACAAATGACTAATCTATTCCATTTCCCATTTTACAGGTCAGGGCTCTTCAAGTGAGTTCCAATGTCAACTTCAGAGTTTTACGTTGCCTTACACACAGATGCCCCCTTGTGGAGGTATACCCTGAAGTTCCAAGTTTCTTTTTAATCATTAGAGTTCATTCTTTTCCCATAGTGATTGTACGGTATTTTGCCAGCTAGATCAGTATACTTGAAAAGGTGTCAATGGATTAGAATCTCAGACCACATTCCTGGAACAAGGGTATCTGGGAAAAAGTCAATTTCTAATCCAGGGCCCCTTGCTGCTTTGTGAGCTCTAAGGCAATGTAATGTGCAAGGTAAAGAAAGAAAGGAGAGAAAGCAAAATTGGCTTGAATTCCTTGTCTCCAAGATTGGTCCTGGCCAGACAGCATCTCTGACAGCTGGGTGTCCCTACACTTCCTTTCTTACTAATAAAAAGAACTCCAGTGCTGAGCTGGCTGGATTTGAGAAAAACTCTGATTTAAAAAGGGAAAGAAACTGTATTTCTTGCATTTTATCCATCACCTGCCTTTCTTAAGCTCCTCTCCTCTCTCTCGTGCCAACACACCAGGTCATTGGGTCAAGTCAGTTCAGCTTGATTCCTTAGTTAATGGCATTTGAGAGCTTATTGGATCTCTGAATGACACTGTCTTTGAAATTCAAGAAGGAGCAAAAGCAAGTCCATCCTGCTTTTATTTCATGACCTGGGCCTGGGCTTGTCTCTCCTGATCCAGATTCAGCCTCTTTCTGTGGATCCTGGGGGTATCTTGACGTACATGCTCTTCCATGGCTGTACCAATCCACAGACAATATTTGGTTTCTCAGGTCCTTAAGTATCATCTGAGTTTCCAAATTTGCAGCAAATAATGTAGTTTGTCTATGAGTTTTCCAATCTCAGTGCTAATGGTCATGAGGTATGGGGTTGGCATGGATGATTGGAATTCACAGATTTTCCTCCATCCAATAGGGCCAATGTTGTAAACCATCCCTCTGACAAATCTTCTGTATTAATTTGCTAGGATTGCTGTAATAAAAGTACCACAAACCGAGTGGCTTAAATAGAAATTTATTTCGTCGCAGTTCTAGAGGCTAGAAGTCTAAGATCACGGTGTCAGCAGGGCCCTGCTCCCTCGCAAGGAGGAAGATCTTTCACAGCTTCCGGTAGCTCCTTGGCGTGGGCAGCAGCAACTCCAGTCTTCACATGGCGTTCTCCCCGTGTGTGCGTGTCTGCCTCTGTGTTCAAATTTTCCCCTTTAATAAGGACACCAGTCATGCTGGATTAGGGCCCACTCCAATAACCTCAGTTTAACTTGATTACCTCCGTAAACAGCATCTTTCCAAATAAGATCACATTCTGAGGTTCCGGGAGTTAGAATTCCAATATATCTTATTTGGGGGCAGATGGTTCAGCCCATGACATATCCCGACAGCCTATTGTTGCAGAATTCAGACTGGATTCAGATGGGGGTCAAATCCAGGCTTATTACTAACCTCTCTGGGGCTCAACTTCTTTCCTATAAAGCAAAGAGATCAGGCAAGGTAATCTTGTCATCCAGCTCTAAAATCTCCTCAGCTTAAAACCTCTCTCCACCTTCATCGAAACCCATCCATTTGATATTCATTCTCCGTGCACCTGGCTCTCCACCTTAATTCTCTCAATAATGGGTTACATTTGAAAAACACTTGATAATGAAATGACATTGTCCTCAAAGGTCCCAAGAAAAGTCTCACAGGAACTGCAGGGGCAGTGGACCATCAGAGGGGGTGCATATTTTGAATACAGATGGGACTTACCAGGACACATCAAAGCCCACTCCCCACTACGTGGGCCCCCACATGCCCCTCAGTGCTACTTATAGCTCCCGACCCCCTCAGACATCTGGTATACCAGCCTTTTCACACTTCCACCTCAGCCCTGACACCTGAGCCACAGTCTCCCACTCTGTCTCACCAGGACAGCTGCTTATGCAGAGCTACGACTGTTGTCCTTAGTGATAAAATTACCCTGTGAGGGCTGGGAAACCCACCCCACGCAACAGGCAGCCTGCAGCTGACAATGAGGTTCCCCGAAAACACTCAGCAGCCAAACTCCAAACGCTTGTTAGCACAAGTGTCTGCTCTGCTTACATCTCCTCACACAGAAGTTTTGAGCCCACGGAAGTGAGACAGACATACAGTTTTGTATTCCCTCTGCAGGCCCATGGTCATCCATGGGAGAAGCCAGTGGGCAACATTGGCATGTGCATTCGCTCTGGTGGGAGCACATTTTCTGTTTTCTTTTCCTACCCCCTGCTCATTGTGGAAAAAATGAAAACTATAGAAAAACATGCAAAGAAAGCATGAAAATAATCAGCCACAATCTTACCATACAGAGGCAGTTATTGTGACATCTTGGCGTTTTTGCTTCCAGAATTTTCCTGAGCCATTGTATGACATAGTGGAAATCATATTGAATACATTATTTTGAGTCCCACTTATTTTTTGCATGTGACATTCTCACAGCATTTTGCTAAGCCTGGTTGTTAATCAACTTCATAATGAATACTATTTGGGAACCTGGCAACTCCGTTGATGAAGCAAAAATCCAGTCTGAGTCAATTCTTTGGACTCACTGGTAGTTGTCCTTCACATTGACTTTAGGATTTCTTCAGGCCCCAGGAAGGTTGAGGGGTCTTGTTTACTATTACAAAACTCCCCTTAAATCGCAAGCCTTCCGGCCAGGCCACCAATTAAAGGAAAAGTGGTCAAGGCATTCCTTGGTACTCCAGTGAGGCAAATGGAAATCTAAGAATCGAGGAAGTCCAGGACCAAATGGGGGCAACAGTCCCTTGAGTGTTCTCTCAGCATCTCAGCTACCAGGACCAGCAGCATGAGTTGGAGAGAAGTGGCTCAGTCTCACCCTAAGTGTCCTGTAGGGTCAGAGATGGGAAGAGAAAGCCCAGGTGGACGAAACCCAACTCACGCATGCTCCATTGCCTCAGATACCGCCCACCCAGTGCATTTAACCCTCAGCGGCTCTGCAAGGCACCCAATCATCAGCCCCACTTTAAAGACGAATTAACGGAGGCTTAGGGATTATAGTTGACTTGCCTAAAATAAGTAAGGGGCTGAGCTGGGATTCCAATCCAAATCCAAAGTTTTTATACCACATGCAAGATGCCTCTCAAGGGCACAGAGAAGCCTCTCTTCCTGGAGGAAACTAAATAGATATTCATTTGCATCGGCAAGCTTCTCTCAAAAAATAAAGACCCTGGGTATGTTTGGTGTAGTGGATGATGCGGAATGACAGGTAGATCCTGGTTCAGGACTGAGATAGTCAGTCCCAGATGTCATTCCCCGAACATGCTGGGCATGTTGACAACTGATGGCTCTCAGGCAAGTTCCTCTCCAGGCATTGCCTTGAACAGCCCCTGACTGAAGAGAACCACCTCATCCTAGGTCACACCCCCTTCCCAAAGGCAAACTGCATGCAGTTACTGGTCCATGTAGGGGATATGAAAGACTTGCCCCCGTGCCCCAAAGTGCGACAGTTCTGAAGGGCCATCAGAGTCTACACCTGATGTGCACACATGGGCCCATGACCCCATGGGGTCAGCTGAGACTTTTGTTGCCACGGCCTCTATCCAGTTACTTCTATCCAGTACCTCCCTCTATCCAGTACTACTTCCTTCATTGTCTCACAGACACTGATCCCCACAAAAGTCCCCAATAAACCTTCCGCACATAAATCTCCTTCTCAGAAACTGTTTCTTAGATGACTTGCCCGAGACCACAAGACCATTAGTCATTTATACACTGTGAATGAAGGGGATAGAAAAACGCACATCTTCCCTCTAAGACTCCTGAAAACTGGTGTACTCCCCTTGTACCACACTGAGGGAAGAGGGTTTTACCTGGAAGAGAGGTGTGTTGGGGGGGGGCACAGAGTGCTCTAAGAAAGAGCAGGCCTGGATGGGGTGGCAGAACTGGGGCCTTGAGGCAGCCAGAGGGTGGTGTTCAAGTACTGAGCTCCTGGAAGTGCCAGGAGAGAAGGGACCTAGGAGGTAAGAGAGTGAACCATGGTTCTCAACACTGGCTGCACATGTGAAGCACCTCAGGATCTTTTTAAATATATTATCGCCAAGAGCAGCCGCACTCAACCCTGAGATTCTGACTTGACTGATCTGGGGTGGGGCTCGGGCATAAGCATTTTTTTAATCTTCCCAAGCGATTCTAATGCACAGCCAAGATTAAGAATCATTTGGCTAACAGAGGTGGGCAGGCAGAGAAAGCTTCCTCTAAAACCTACTCTACGAGTTTACTCTGCCCCTGGTGGACAGGCCCTGACTTATCACTAAAGATCACTTCCTGTGCCCCAGGGCATTGCTCACAGAGGGCATAGCCTCACCTCCTGACCATGGGAAGGCCCGAGGACCCTCTGGCAGCAGCAATGTCCCGGCAGGGCTCATGCGTGCACGTGATGAGGGGGCTGCCTTTCTAAGTAGTGGACCAGCTGCAAACCAGGGTGGTAAACAGGAATTCATTCTCAAAGCACTATCTCCTGGGATGCTTGCTAACCTGTGGATTCTCGAGCCCCACCCCAAACCTAGTACATCCGAATCTCTGGGATGAAGCCCGGGAATCCACAATTTTTACAACCCCTCACCCCCACTCAATTAATCTGCTGCACCTAAGTTTGAGAACTGCTACTGAGAGCTCATTTCCAGGGAGCTTTCTCTTATGCACAGTTCGCTGAATGAAAGCTTTGCTCCCTGTGCATCAAAGGAGCCCTCGCCTGCTCCTAGTTTTCTGATGCACACTAGAGTAGGAGTCTCTTCAAGTTTCTAGATGACCGGATCAGCTTGCCAGTGAGGAGCTGAGCAGAGCATGAGAATCCTCTCCAGCAAATTCTTTCTAGTTCATTTTTCCTTTTAGCAGCAATGGTAAATACTGCTTGTGAATTGTCCCAAATATTATTTTTTGCAGTGTGCAACTGAATTGATAGTTTTACATAATAAAAGGTTAACGTGATGAGCAAACAGGAAATGAATAAAGCTTGATTGTTCAGACACAGAATTTGCAACTGAGAACACTGTACTTATCTTCACGCTCAGTCCATTGTCTAATGATTGTTCTCTCAAGATGAAAGTATGCTTATAAAATGGATAAAAATAGATATTAATAGACTTGCATGCACCTCCCCAGTAGAATCTTCTTATCCAAGGAAGCACACCATTTCTTTGACCACCCATCTTGGTTTTTGTAATCATAACTGGCATCTCTGAGCTTGACTGAAGTCTGGTCTTTATGAGGCATCTTGGTGTATTCCTCATACACAGCAGTACTTGGCGGTTTTAACTTCCTCAGTAACTTTGTAATGGTGCCAGCATCCATATTAATGAAATTATTTTGATTATTCTTTGTAGATAGTGTGTCAGTGGCAGTTAGCAACCCGGTAAAGAGCCCCACACGGATCCTCTGCTAGTCCAGGCCCCAAGGCTTCCCCTTTCTTCCTTCTCTAAGGCCACCACCTACTCTTTTCTTTTCTTCTGGGGAATCATTTATCTGCTCTGTTGTAGTTACTTTTGTCACCCCAAAGACTGGCTTAGATGGAGACAGTCTTTTCAGGACATTCCTTTCTTTCTGTCCCCTCAAATAAACAAAGGCATCCTTTTTAATTAGTTTTCTTTTTTATTACATTGGGGGACAGATGGAGAAGCCCAGAAATCCACAGGGAGAAGCAGCACTGGCTTAACCAGGCTCTCCAAGATCATTTTCTTAGGGGGTCCCTGGAGGTCTCTCCCATTGGGACTGAGAGCCTCTTTTCAGGTGTCTGATTCACAACTAAACCATCTCACCAGAGCCCCGTGTGAACTTGGGTTGGTGCTGCCACCAGGTCCAGAGGATTCCCAGTCCCTGCAAGAACCTGCGTGCCAAGCCTTTGTCCTGGGCACACTGCCTTTTCCTCCCTGAGGTCTGCTCACCCCCAAGGTTGGTCACTGAGTTTTCTGAGCAAGTGAAACATTTCCCCACCCGTTTACCAAACACCCTTGCTCTGTCTTCAAGCCATTCTGCACCAACTTTGAGCATTTCTTATCTGTACTTCTCCCTACCCCACCCTATTTGTCACCTTTCAGGAAGAAGGAAGAGTTTCCCACAAGAACTGCGGGTCAGCTGAAGAATGAAAGCAGAGAGTACGGCTTACACCAACCCTCCCCAACCCACACACTTGCATTGGCTGACCTAAGTTTTCTTGCCTCAAATTCCTAAGAACTTGTTTATCGGAGATACACCAAAGAAGGAAATAGCAATGCAGTCCCATATCCTGTTTTGTCATCCATTAGTAGTCCCAGGATAAACTATGGTCCTAGTCCATGGGTCTAGGCTGCAATGACAGTGATCACCCTTGACTGTGCTTTCATGGACCTGGGTGTCCACCAAAGAAGCTTACCCTGAGGGATGCTGGAACATGGAATGGGGCAGAGCAAGTACCTGGTAACCTTGCCCTGACACAGACACATCTCTTGGAGGGTTGCCTTCCTGCTCCCTTGGCGCATGCCAGACTTGAGTTTCTCTAGTCCCCTCCCACCACAGCCACCACGTCAGAAGGCAGGGAAGGGGTTCATTTCCTTCCACCCACCCATTACTAAGTTTTCCGCATTAGTAGCAGAGCTCATTTCTCCTTGGCCAAATGCTTCTGTCTTTCTCAGTTCAGCACATGTGGCAACACCAGCAACAAATATATCAAGCCAGTCTCTGGTGGTTTCTTCAGGCAATTTTTACAGTATGTAAACTTACTTATTGAAACAGAACTTTAAGAAACAAATGAAAATGAGTTCCTTTTCCTCCTCCAGGCTTTCTCTTGGTCAGTGTCAGGCTCTACTTCCCTCCCCTGGGTTATCACCTTTATCCTTCCCATAAGAGTCCACAGCTTCCACCTTAGAAGTCCCAGCCTCTCTCCTGACCTGGTTCTCCTAAACTTCCACTGGCCAGGCACTATGTCTGGTTGTACTAAATAATAGCCACCATTTATTAAATAGTTACTATCTACCAGACTTAGTATCAAGAAACTAACCTGCCTTTGCTTTTTTCATTCTCTTGACACCTGATGAGTCAGATTCTATTATTATCACCATTTTGAAGTTGAGGAAACAGGCTTAGAGTTAAGTAGCTGGTCCAAAATTCCACAATAAGGAAGTGGTAGGGCCAGGACACTTTGATTTGGAAACTTGAGTGTTTACGTGGCTTCTCTTGAAGGTAGTGTTGATTCGTCACCTCTTGCTGTAAGTCTAAGGACATGACTCAGGTGGTTCATAATCCATCCAGAACACAATCCACATCACAGAAAACTCAAGCTGGGCAAGCTTCCAGTCTCTTCTTACTTTTTGGCAGTCATGAAAATCACAGAACTTTGTTGACTTTGCTTTTCTACCCACTGGAGAATGTAAAAATACATAAAATCTGTTAGATGATCCATTTATTACATGGCAAACACTCTGAATACTGGTTTGCCCCACCACAATAGTCCCCTTTGTCATATTTTGCAGGGACATTTGGTTTAATCCCCTAAATCAACACTGGATTTGCTTTCTTATAAAGGAAGAAGAAGATGGAGCTTATCAAAATGAACAGGATGGGGGATAGTTTGCCTTGGGGGGCACCTTGAGGGGAAGGGGTTGAAAGGGAGCTTTGGGGTACCTATAATGTTCTGTGTCTTACTTGGGGTGCTGGGAACTTGGGTTTCACTTGTTGAAAATTCGTCAAGCCGTCCACTTGGGATTTGTGCTTTCTCAGCACTCTCACCTCTGCCTGGCCCACCTCCACTACCCTCTTCTCTTTCTGGGCTCCCCCTATCTGTCACTCCTCATTGGTGCCTCCCATGACTCCTCAGTCCAGCTGAAGTTTCCCTGTTTTAGGCTCTCATAGACCTGTAAATCACCTCCCCAGCACTGACTACAAGTGAAATGATCCAGCTGTTTTTTTGGTCGTTGGCTTCGTGTGTGTCTTTCTCACAAACCTCTAAGCAACCAGGGCTTGCTGTGTCTACTGGGTCTGTGGCTGAGTCTCCCAGGCCCAGCACAGTGCCTGGAATAGGTGGCCACCGTGAAACAATTTGTAAAGGAATGATGGAAGGGAGAGAGAGGGAAGCAGGCAGAGAGAAAGGATAGAGGAGTAGAAGGAAGAAAGTGAGAAAAAGAAGGGAGGGAGGGAGCGAGGAAGAGTTGTGTCTCCAGGATCTGGTGTTTTGAGGCATTGCTAGAGGTTGGCACGGGAGGAGCACTCAGGAATATATTAAGTGAGTGAGTAGAGTCTCCTGAGAAAGAAATCATCCCAAGGGAAGCTAGACTCACTGTGGCCAAGACTGGTTCAAGGACTGTAGCCTAGGTTCATAAGGGAGGGCGGGGACCCTGAGCCCAGTCTGTCTCCGATTTTCTTCTGGTTCAGAGGAGGTTGCAAAAGAGTGATTTCTCTGTCGTTTCTGTAGGACCCTGAGAGAATGAAGTGTCAACCTCTGGGTGCAGGTGGCAGCCTCAGGGGATGGCCATGACACTGGCACAAGAAGGGCGGGGTGACGCAGCACTGTGGTGATGACTGCATTTTCTACATCCAGTGGGCACTTGAGGCACAGCCCTGGTGGCCCAGGCTTGAGTGACCACAGCAGGGTCTATGCACGTGACAGTGATAGTGGAGGCCTTGGTGGCCTTGTGACAGAGTGGCTATTGTAGGCATGAAGGCAATCAAGCCTCAGTGAAACAGAGACTGGATCCCATGTGGGGACCAACAGGCTGCATTTCAGAGCAGATGCGAACTGCCCAGCGTGGGAAGGATTTGAGGGGCACACCTCACTCCCTTCAGACCTGGAGGAAGTCCAGCCAGAAAATTATGGCTAGAGGTTACTCAGTTTATAGTCTCAGGCTAGAATTCTCTGGAAAACACAAAGCAGCAAGAGTTGGCATCTAAAGAGCACATATGAATGAGGAGGGAGAACATCAAAGAGCCAATGAAGCCCAGAAAGAAAATAGCCCGTTGGGTTTGTGAACAGCTCTTCGTCCCAGGGTCCCTCACGTAAGCCGATCTTACGGCACAACTGTCACCCAAAGCCTCTTGTCTCTTGGCACTAGGAACACATTCCGGGGAGCAACTTCCCTTCTTAACTCAACACTCCCCAAATCTGCTCTGGGGCAACACTCCTGCTCTGAGGGAAAAAAGTATTTTATGAAATGGGAGGAGTCAAAATCAGCATCAGTAAATAGGAAAACTCCCAATTATTTTTCTTTAGGCACTATCTCAAGATAGACTTACGTGGGTAGGGCTTTCTAAAGTATTTTCACACCATTATTTTCTGAAACTATGGCTTTCAAACATTTTTGATTGTGTATCCTATCAGTAAAATCATTTTGGGCACACACCACAAATATACGTATATTTTTAATAAATTACATTTATACAATAGTATGCTTATTGTTTACTGTATTTATTCTCTCAGATCATGTTCCTTAGGGTTCAGGCATTCCAGTAAATACATATGAGGGAGATGAAGCAAGCGTCACAATCCTTACTTTACAGATTAGTCATTTAAGACCCAGAAGGGAAGAGATTTGTCCAAGTCAGAGAGCCAAAAACTGTACGGCTGGGATTAAAACCCACTTCCAGTCACTGAGCGATCCATCCTCACCACCATCCTACCTCCCAGGAGTGTGGTCTGAGCCACACTTAGCAAGGGCTCTTATTTCTTCCTTCCATGTTCCAAACCCCATCTTTTGCCAACCATTACAATTTGGGGATGGATCCAGTCACACGACTTCCTTGTGATTTCCACATTTTTTCTTGCTTTACCTACTTTATCATTCTCTCATAACATAGGGTGAGCCACACCATCAGGGTTCTGGAGTCAGGAAGCATCTGCTTTACAGGCCTCATCTCTTTCTCCCCGATCCATTAAGCAAGGATGATGCGGAGACTCTCCCCAGGTCTCATCATGCCCAGGGATTAATATGTTCTGCAATATATTTGTGGAAAGAAGATGCTCTCTCCAGCAGAAAGACCATGTGATGTGATTTACTTTGAGTGGCCGCTCTTGGTGTGCAACACATGGCAATTGCACTGCCCGGCTTGAGAACGAGGTTGGAGGAAGGTTGCTTTTCTCAGCACTTCCTCTGCGCTCTGAGAGGGGTTTTGTAGAAACACCAATTCCCCGAAGTAGACTAAAGAAACTGAAGTACCTGGAAACAATGAAAAAAAGCCACAACCCAGGCAGCCAAGAAATAGGCAACTCGGACTCCAGGAAGTGAAGTGGGATCAGGTGGAGATAGGCTTGGGGGGCGGGGGGTAATGGGAAGATCTTGCAGTTAAATCCAGTATTCTCTCTCCAGGAGGCACCAAGGCACATGCTGGAGTTATTGTTTAACTAAGGCGGGGCAATACCTGGGGTGCCCGTATAAGGAAGAGCCTAAGGAGAGAAAGCAAGCAGATGCCAGCGCTGCCAGCACGCCAGCCTGCCGCTTCTCCAAAGAGACTGCCACCCTCCTCCACCAGGCTCCATCCCACGAAGCTGCTGCTGCCGAGCCTGTGGGACCTGCCCAGTCCTAACTCGGGGAACGCGCCATTCCATGTACCTGACTAGGAAACAGGTAGGGTGTGAGTGGTGACCTCCCAGGACTTGGGGCCAAGATAGTGCCCCAAACTTTAGCCAGCATAGGAATTTCCCCAGAGTGTCATCATTGTGTAGATTCTGAGTCTCCACTCCCAGAGATATGTATTCAGTAGCTCTGAAAACTGGGTATTTCTGATATGAGTTGTCTGAGGGTAGACTTTAAGAAAGGCGAGGGTAAAGTTTGTTCCATGGGAGGTTAACTCTCCAGAACCGTCTGGCCCCTTTGGCAGCACTGGGAAATCCAGTTCCTATTCCTTGAGGCTAGGCACCTCATCTGAGTCCAGAAGTAGTCAAAAAAGCTACTTCTTTGTCTGTGGCCACAAAGGGCTAAGAGTTACAGAGACAGGCAACACCAAGAGAACCTGAGACAGTACATAAGATTTGTCTGATACAAATCAAATTATCGTTATTAATATTTGCTGGACACTATGCAAGGCACTAATGTTCCCTGATCTTAAGGAGTCACCTCTTTCTCCCAAAAGACAACCATGATGAGGTCCTCAGGGAGACGGCTCCAGCCCCTCTCTCCTCAATGTTTATAAAAGGTCAGACTGAGTGCATCCTTCCTCTCTCAAACCTTTTACGGCAGAGTATGCCATTGACAGATGGTAAGAAAGCCCGAAGCCATGCAAAAGACTAGAGCAGAATCGAGAGAAGAAGGCTGATTTTCTACCACCCTTGGGACTCTGTCTCTTGAACAAGTGTTTCCTAAAGCACGGTGCATAGAACACTAGTGCTGGGAGGGGTGGGAGCTCCTTGATGTAAAATGTCTATGATCAAACACTTGGGTAAATGTTTCCTCCTCCCTACCCTCCTTAGAGAGTCATGATTCAGATTTGCATATAAAGGGTCCGAGAAGGCCAAGACAAAGAAACTAATGCAACTAACTGTGCCAGCACTTCTCATACTGAATACTCGTTGGGGCCAGTGCTCTGGACTCTGGCGAGCCTGGGTTCCATCTCTCTTTCTGTCTTGGTCCCTGAATTCTCAGGGGACTCTTTTCTACCATGCACTACTTTTTGCTTTGTATAACCTTTTTAAATAAAAAATTCTGCAATATAGGGTGCCGGCCTGGTGGTGCAGCAGTTAAGTGTGCATGTTCCGCTTCTTGGCGGCCCGGGGTACCCCAGTCCGGATCCCAGGCGCAGACGTGGCACCGCTTACCAAAAGCCATGCTGTGGTAGGTGTCCCACGTATAAAGTAGAGGTAGATGGGCATGCATGTTAGCTCAGGGCCAGTCTTCCTCAGCAAAAAGAGGAGGATTAGCAGTAGTTAGCTCAGGGCTAATCTTCCTCCAAAAAAAAAAAGAAGGACATAAGCAGAAAAACTGATGAAATTTCAATAAAGTTTACAGTTTAAGTTAATAGTATTAAAAAAAAAATTCTATAATATAATGTGAAGCCAGGCGTGCTTCCCCATCTGCAAAGCCGGTTCTTTCAATAGACAACCAGGAAAGCTCAGCCAAATGTTTCCTCATCTTAATAATTAAGATATTTGAACAAGGTGATCCCTAAGAGGTCTTCCAGCCCTTTGTAATCTATGATGCTCATGTTGAAAGTCAGCTGACGGTCTTCTCTTCCAGCTCCTGCATAACCTCAGAGATGATCTGGTTAGCTAATAAACACATATAAATTTTTAAGAGATGGCATAGGGTTGTGGAAGTGAAGGCTTGCCCCATGGCCGCTGCCTCTGGTAGAATTGTACGAAAGTTGAGACATATCGTGTCCTAATGTAAAGCCCCAGCAATGGGCTACCTCTGAGTCCCTGGTCTGGAAGACAGCCAGGGCTCCCGGGTTAACACTCTTATTCTGCCAAATCAGCCACAAGGGACCTTTAAAACTGAGAGTGGCCAGAACCTCTGATTTCTCTCTGAAAGGATGGTCCCTCAGGCAGTACTCTGCCTCTGATCACCTGCAGGGTCAGCCCAGCCAGGCCCATCTCTCAGGCCTGTGGATCAGGCATGACCAGGACCTCCCATGCAGCTCAGAGACCTGAGCCAGACCCCACCGCAGCCTGTGCACCAGAGACCCTGAGGTGCTTGTGTCCATCAGAACTGACCACACTCCTTCCTTCAGGAGATGCAGCCAGTGACCACCATCTGGATCCAACTGGTTTTCAAGCAGCTGAGGTAGGAGAGGTCCTTTCCCTGGTTCTCTTAGCCCAACATTCTGTCCTCTCCCCAGTCTAATCCTTAACCAGAAGTGGCTGCCAACCAGCTGAGCGACAGCATTTAGCTCCCTCTCCAAAATCTCCAGCTTCCTTTCAGGAACTAAAGAAACTGTCAGATGACGTTGCCTGGGGGAGAAGTTCAGGGCAGAGGCATTCAAGATGGGCTGGTGCCTACTTCTCTGGCCTGCGGGCCACCTCAGGCACATTCCATCAACTCAGAGGCTGTCCTGATCCAGCGCCCGTGTCTTCCTCTGACACTGTTCGCGAACCCTGTCTTCTCCCTTCAACCGGGTCACTGTCTCAAGAGAGGCACAGGACTCCCCCATGGCCCCTGCCGGCCTCACCTGTCCTGGCATGTGGCCCAGGCAGCAGGTGGGAGCTAGAGGTCTCCACCACATCTCAGGCTAAGGCTCTGCAGGCACGGTCGTTCTCCCCACTGGCCTGTCCCTCCCACCGCTTGCCTCATGCCCCCTCACAAGCAGGTTCTAGGCCATTTCTGTTCCTCTCTCGACTGTCTCTCCTTCTTACCCCAGCCTCCACCTTCAAATGCTCTGGTCTTCTTGGATTTTTTAGAAGTGGGGATGGGAAACAATGAAGGAAGGATAGCGGGAGCCCTCAGAGACTTAAAGCCCCCCTCGGCTGCTTTTCTCTGCATCACCCACCCACTCAAACACACATTTACACACACACACACACACACACACACACACTTGTGTTCTAAGTTCGTTCTCTTTCATGATGCTTTTTGACATTTAATATAGAAAGCTCTTGTTTTCAAAAGACTTTTCCCCTCTGCTGGCCCACCCTACAAGCGGGACCCCATCCCCCTGGATTAAGATTACTTTCAGAAAAGTCTCAGAGCGAGTAGCTTGGCCTGGGCTTTCTGTACCACTGTCATGGGGACCCGAGCTAGTGGGAGAAGGAGTCTTCTTGAGCCAGAGTGCTTGGCTGGTGGTGCTACTGGACCTCTCTCCCCACCCCTGTCACCTCCACACCAGGGTGGGGAGGTTCCAAGTCCAGGGCTCTGCCCACTCACCTCTGTGGCTGCCACAGGCCTGAGATGCCTGGAAATAGCTGTGCGCAGACTGGGACACCCAAGGTAACAGGGCTAGAGGTCCAAATGCTGCCTTCCCTCTCCTTTTCTCTCCACTGTGTGTGGCCAGAGGCAGAGCCCTGGATCTCACCATATGATCTGGCTTAGAAGGAGGGACCTCATCAGGGAGTGGCAGCCACTGCACGTCTGTGTTCCAGGTGGACCGTGAGTGCTCACATCTGAGGGAGAGGAAAGCACGGTGACATTTGGACACTAGTTCTGCATTGTGGGATGCTGGAACGGTGTGAGGATGCTTTCTTTAGTGGATTTTTCCCTCCCCTCCATCTTGGGCCTCTCATTCCTCCCACTGACTTCCTCCAGATCTCCATCTCCACTAACCAGCTGTCTCTGTCTCTCTGCTTCACTCTGTCTGAGTCTCTCTGTCACTCTGTCATTGTCTCATTCACTTTCTCTTTGTCTCACTTCATTGAAAGCCTAAGATAGGCCAAGTGGAAATCCTTTAACAATGAATCAATTATCTAAATGTGGTATCCACTTCCAAAGAACACAAGGCTCTAAACCCAATACAAAATACGCTCAGGGTTTGGCTGAGCCCCTCTGGTTCAGGCCTCTGGGCAGTGAGCAGTCTGGAGCCTGGGCCTGCTGAGGAGCGTGGGTCTGAAATGGGAGCTCTTAGACCCAGATTGTAATTTGGCACTTGACAGCCCAACTTCCTAAATCCTCCTAATTTGCCTAAGAGGGGCCTTGAGCTAGCTAAGTAGGAAGTACATTCTCTCTTCAAGGATGAAAAAAGAAATCCATGCCCAGAAATCCGAGATCATATCAAATATTACACAGCATTTCCGGGACATGTACAGTTACAGAATCCAGAAAGAATGTCCCACCTTGTCCTCAGAATACACTGACAGTCGACTCAGGAACTTTCTAGCCCTCTTTCATAATTGAATGATATATATCAAAGAATTTTTGGAATGGGAAGGAGGATCCTTTCATGCAAAGACATGTTTCTTTTTTCTGTTTGCATATGACAAACCTAAACTTAACTGAAACGAATGATATATTCGGTGGGTCCCTGTTTCATTGTCTGCCCAACAGTGTCATTTAGGGTACCTAAGAACCTGCATTCTCAGTTCCAGAAACACAGAATGGTACAGTTGGAAATCACTTGAAAGAGTAAGTCCAACCTTCTTGGGGTTCCAAATGGGGAAACTGAGGCAAGAGGAGTGGACCGGCTTGCCCACAGCTCACAGTCTTAGTGGAGCTGCACAGACTCCTGTCCATCGGGCACTTGTTCTGTCTGTTACCCTGCAGGGCCTCCTGAGAAGGACTGACCCATCAGCTGAGGCCTCTGAGCTCCCTTAGGCTGTGAGTTCCCGAAAAGGCTGGGTCCACATGGCAAGGTGACTGGGGAGAGAGGAGGATGGGGTTGTCCTGTCTATGGGCCACGGAAAGTAGCTTCTGCCTCCTGCCTCTCTCCTGCCAGGCTGTTCATCTCCTTGGCAGTCAGCCTCGATCCTGAACCCAGAGTCACTGGCAGGCAACAGATAGTTCTATTCTCAGCACTTCCCTCTCTGGCACCTGTTCCAGATCTGGGGAGCTTTGTAGCTTTCTAAATCTGAAGCCATGGCGAGAGGCTTCTTTCGTTTCTCCCTCTCCCATGGTCCTTGATGGATATGAGATTTTCTCCGACCCCTCTCAGCCCTAATTAAACAAACAGTAAGGTGCCCCCTTCCAGGGGCAGTGAGATGCTTTCCTTGCAGGTCGGATCTTCAGCCTTGAAGCTGGGCACTGGAGAGGAGTCTACTCCAAGCACTGTCCAATTTCTCCTATTTGATCTTAAGCCTCAGTTTCCCCTTCTGCAAAGTAAGCCCTGCATAGGCTTCCTCCAAGGCCTGCCTTTCTAGGGATCCCAAACCCCACTCATGGTTTTCAGGCCACAAAGACATGGAAACACGCTGGAATGACCCTGAAGTGGGGGAGTAGCTCAGGGAAAGCACTGGCCCAGGGGTTAAGTTTCATTTAAAAATCCAAAATTTGGGGCCCAGCCTGGTGGCGTTGTGGTTAAGTTCACGTACTCCACTTTGGTGGCCCAGGGTTCACCAGTTTGTATCCAGCATATGGACATATGTACTGCTTGTCAAGCCATGCTGTGGTAGGCATCCCACATATAAAGTAGAGAAAGATGGGCATGGATGTTAGCTCAGGGCCAGTCTTCCTCAGCAAAAAGAGGAAGATTGGTGGTGGGTGTTAGCTCAGGGCTAATCTTCCTGGAAAAAAAAAATCTAAAATTTGGGGTTGGCCCCATGGTATAGTGGTTAAGTTCCCTGCACTCTGCTTTGGTGACCTAGATTCACAGGTTCAGATCCCAGGCTCACACCTACTCCACTCATCAGCCATGCTGTGGTGGCAACCCACATACAAAATACAGGAAGATTGGCACAGATGTTAGCTCAGTGATAATCTTCCTCAGCAAAAAAAATAAAAATAGAAATCCAAAATTTATCTTCATTCTCACCCTTCCACCACCTCATACAAGCCCTCCTTGAGAAATAGTCACTGACTGTTTCTATGAGTCAGGGGAGACAGTTCTCCTGACTCACAGTAGATTTGTATGTGCACAAAATACCGTTTTTCTTTCTTTCTCCCTCCCTCCCTATCCCTTCTCTCTTTTTTTCTCTCTCCCTCCTTTCTCCTCTCTGTGCTTGCCTGCATCTCTCCCTCGCTCTCCTTCCCTCTCTCTCTCTCTCCTTCCCCTGCTCTTGCTCTGTCTCTCTCTCCTTCCTCCCCCCTCTCTCTCTATTCTCTCATTCTCTGTCTCCATCCCACCCTGTCTCTCCCTTGCGCTGTCTCTCCTTTCTCTCTCCCCACCCTTCTCCTTCTCTTTTCCCTCCTCTCTTCAAAGCCCTGAGGTGTGCTGATGTGGCATATAGCTGAAAGCAGGTTTGCATGGGGCTTTTTTCCACCCGAGAGCAGTTAAGTGCCTTATTTTCTCCACTTGGGTGGCTAAATTATTCTTGATGTGTTAAACAGTGTAATTAAACACATACACATGCGAGTGCGAGGGCCCCTTCCCCCACCTTTCCCTGCTCCTTGTCAGCAGAGAGTGCCTCAGCCCCAGCCTTCAAGCTCTGTTAGTTTTAATTTGAGTTGTGGAATTAGTAATGGGTTTTGCTGGAACACTGTTGTGGGAAATGGATCGCTCCTCGTACAGGGTTTGGGCACCATTTCAAATGAGTATTTGTTAAAGGGAAAACCGTCCCTTGTCGTGTTCTGCTACATTACATCAGATTTATTTCCATTGTTCTGAAAAACACCAGCCAGGAGAGAGCTGTGCGCATCATTCCTGGGCAGGGAACAATTGAATGGTGCTTCCTGTTTCTTAGCTGATTGAAAACAAATGCAAACAGAATCATCCTCTGTTGCTAAGCTCATCTTGGAGGCCTGGACACCAGGGCAAGCCCTGCACCCGTCGCTGTGAGGCCCAAGGGGAGAAGCCATCCCTGGTTGGGTTGTATGATATCACCGGCAGAAAGGGATTGGGTGGTTTAGTGAAGAAAAAATACAATGTAGAAGAAAAGCAATCGAGTGGTGAGAACCCCAGCAGGTCAAAGTTGAAAGGATCTGCCCAATTCAAGAATTCTTCTGCATCCCCCTTTTATAATCATCCAACCTCAGCTTGACTATCTCCGTTGAAGAGAACGCCTGCCCTCCTGGGTTTGGTCGTCCATGCCATCAGCGGCTCTTTTCTTTGGTGCTGTCCAAGAAGGCAGCCATTGGATATTTGTGGTAGTCATGTAGATATTTAAATTTAAATGTAAATTAATTAAAATTAAATAAAATTTAAAATTCACTTCCTTAGTCACACTTGGCACATTTCAAGTGCTCAATAGCCACATGTGGCTAGTGGCTACGATATTGGACACAGCTCTGGGGTCTAGAGAGACCTGCTCTTGGAAGTCTGGGAGGTGACTGGCCAATGCCTAGGGTGCCCACCACCTGTTACAGGGCCCTGGCCCCTGGGCTCAAGTTCAGGGCCAGGGCAGTGGCACCTGGGGAGATCCTGACAGGGTGATGTTCACAAGACCTACCACATGATTTTTACTATGCCCTATGCCAAGCCATTCACAAGAATCTTCTCATTTAATACCCACCTAGTGCTATGAGGCTGGTTTTATTATCATCGCCTCCAACCCATTTTATGTGTAAGGAAGGAGGCTCCGAGATATTAAGGGCCTTACTCAAGGCCGTTCAGTCACCAAGCAACGTCTGGATTCACACCAAGCAACCAACTTCCACATGTTCTTGACCACCATTCCATGACGTTTTTTTTATTTTTAAGGGACAAGGCCAAGCCCAGTTTTCCAAATGAGAGCATAACCTTGGGGATCAGAGAGTAGCAAGGGGGAGCCCAGTTGTGGGACCAGTGGTGGTTACATCTCTGCTCTCACGGACAGGGTTTTTCTGGAGGGCTGGGGACCAGGACTGCAGGGCTGGGTCTGACGGTCGCTGTAAGTTCTTCAGTCTTTCTCCCAGTAAGCATTTCTAGATCTCCAGCTTCCCAGGAAGTGATTCTAGGTTCCTGTGTGTTTAGCTGATGGGATGTTTGTGGCAATGTCACCACCTTTTCCAGGTGGGTGTAACTCCATGCCAGGAAACCCTGCTTGCAAGCAGACAGCTTCCTCCCTGGCCAGGTTCTCTACGTTACTCTCACACCTTCCTTTGGATACCACTGAGAGTGTTGATGTTCCTCCTGAAATGCAGCCCCCAGAACTGAACATAGCGGACTACATGTCCATGTGGGGTCAAGAGCAGCTTTACAGGGGCCTAGAGCTGTCCCTTCGGGAGCAATGCCTTACTTCTGTCACAGCAGTTCAGATTGCGTCAAATCTTTTACCGCATTGCCTCATTTAAAACAGGAATTCGAGTAAGCCATACAAAATATTTTCGAACTGAAATTGAGCCAAGGCAGGTCCCACTCACTATTTACTTGCACAGTTAACTTTTAAATGTGAAGACATATTTGCAGTTTCCTTCGTTAAATTCCATCATCTTGGTTTTGAGGTCTCTTAGAATTTCGATTCTGCCATCTGCTTGGTTGGTTGTTCTTTCTTTCTTTCCATCATTAAAAAGGATGAAAGAGTTGAAAAGTGTCTTCATTTTCATTTCAACATCTTCATCCAGGACCAAGATAAACACGCTAAACGGGACACGACGAGGAACAGAGTTCTGTGACTGTTACAGTGCAATGATTCCAAGATTATACAGAATCATTCATCCACAATCTCTGGTTCAAAGGGAATTCTATTTACAATCCTCCACTGTGTGATGCTGCACTATTCCTCTGTGCTGTGCATACTGTAGGATACAACTTACCTCGTCTAGCAGCCTGGTCTGGTTTCACCATCTTGTAGAAGGCGACTAAAGGGAGATTTTACCAAATACTTTTAAAAATCAAGATAGCGTGTATATTTATATATATATATAGTGCAACACATATGACCATATATATATATATATATATATATATATATATGTATATATATATATACATGGCAGTCTCCTGTTCCTTCAACGTAGGAACTCTATTTTTGGAAAACAAAAAAAAAAAGAGAGAGAGAAAAAGTTAGGTAATTCGTTTTGGTAAGGCTCTATTTGCTTCCAGAAACACGAGCATTATTTCCTAAGTACTCAAAGTGTTTCTTTGCAAGTTTATTTCTGAATTTTGCTATGAATATCATGCATCTTAAAAATATTATTGTGAAGCTATAAAAAATTTTAAAAATCAGTGCTTTGGGGAAATGAATGTGTTAATTGCAAATAAAGTTCCAGTTTTAAAAAGAGAATCTCTCACAAAGTTTCTTACATTAAGTTCCCATAAGAATTAATAACATTTGGCTCAATTTATAAAAAATAAACTTGTAAGCAAATATTCATAACACATTTGTATTTGTATAAAGTAAAGAATATCTGTGTTCTTCAAAAGACACTGTAAAGGAAGAAAAAGATAAGCCACCAACTGGGAGAAGATGTTTGCAACAACAGATTTGACCAACAAAAGATGAATATCCAGCGTAAGTAAAGAATTCCTACAAATCAATAAGACAAAGACGACGCAATAGACAAATGGACATATGAATATTCATTTCACACCAGAGGGAATATAAATGAAGACTAAACATGCTGAAAGATGCTCAGTCTTACCAGTCAGTGATCAGGGCAACATAAATTAAGACTTCAAAGTGTTACCATCTTACTCCCACCAGATGGGCACAAATAAGAAGCCTGCAAATATGAAGCATTAGTGAGGAGATAGAGCAATGGGAGCTCTTTCACATTGCTGATGGGATTACAAATTGGTACACCCTAGGAAAATAATTTGGCATATTTAATGAAGCTGAATATATTCATATTCTAAACCCAGAAATTCCACTAAGTAGTCATACCATTTCACATGTTCGTCAATAGTCTATGAAAGTTCCAGGTCTTCCATCTCCTCACCAGCACTTAGTTTGCTCAGTTTTTTTTTTAATTTTAGCCTTTTTAATGGGTGTGTGGTGGTATCTCATTGTGGTATTAATTTGCATTTCACTGACAACAAGATGGGGAAAATTTTTTCATGTTGGTTATTGCCTTTTGTTTTTTTTTGGTAAAGTAGCCATTCAAATCTTTTGACCATTTTTTAATGCGTTATCTTTCTCTTATTGATTTATAAGAGTTCTTTATATACTTTGGATACAAGTCTTTTGCCTGATATGTATGTTACTAATATTTTCTCCCGGTCTGTGGTTTGCATTTTTGTTTTCTTAATGATGTCGTTCAAGCTTTTAATGTTTAATTTATCCTTTTGTTTTTTCTTGTAAGGCTCCTATTTTTTGTGTTCTATCAAAGACACATTTACTTACCCCAAGTTTACAAATATTTCCTCCAATGTTTTCTTCTGTAAGTGTTATAATTTTAAGTTTTACCTTTAGGTTTGTGATCTTTTTAACTTGATTTTTAAGTATGGTATGAAGTAAGGTTCATGTTTGTTTGTTTGTTTCCATATGGATATCCTGTTGATCCAGCATCATTTTTTGAAAGACGCTTCTATCCCCATTGAATTGCCTTGGAACCTTTGTCAAAAATTGACCATATATGTTTTGATCTATTTCTGGGTTCTCTACTCTTCTCCATTGATCTATTTGTCTATCTTTTTTGCTAATACTATAACTTTACAAGAAGTATTGAAGTCAGGTTAAGTCATCCAACTTTATCTTTTTAAAAAAATTCTTTGGTTATTCTAGATCCTTTGCATTTAGATGTAAATTTTAGAATCAGCTTATCAATTTCTAAAAAAAAAAAAGCATGCTAGAATTTTGGTTGGGATTGTATTGACTCTATATATAAATTTGGGGAGAATTGCCATCTTGGCAATACTGAACTTTCTAATCAATGAACCTGATATATCTGTCTATTTATTTGGGTCTTCTTTAATTTCTTTCATCAGTGTTTTCTAGTTTTTGATGTAGAGATCTTGGATGTCTTTAACAAGATTTTTTTCCCAAGTATTCTTTTTTTTTTTTGGTGCTATAATTTTCCTATTTTTTTTGCTGCTAATATATAATAATACAATTTATTATTTATACTAATCTTGTGATCTTGCTAAACTCAATTATTAGTTCTAGGAGTTCTTTTGTAGATTTCCTAGCATTTTCTATAATTAAAATATCAGATAAGGACCATTTTTCTTATTCTTTATGATCTTTTGGTCTTTTATTTTCTTACTGAACTGGCTAAGACCTCCAGTACAATGTTAAATAAAAGTATTGACAGTGGGCATCCTTGCTTTAATTTTGATCATAAAGGGAAAAAATACACTCTTCCATTGTTAAGTACAATGTTAGCTGTAGATTTTTCATAGATACCTTTCATCAGTTTGGGGAGATTACCTACTTTTTCTGGTTCCCTGAGAATTTTTATCATAAATATATGTTGAATTTTATCAAATAATTTTAACTCAATTATTGGTTTCCTTTTTTTGTTTGTTTTTGATGAAGATTAGCCCTGAGCTAACATCCATTGCCAATCCTCCTCTTTTTGCTGAGGAAGATCAGCCCTGAGCTAACATCTGTGCCCATCTTCCTCTACTTTATATGTGGGACGCCTGTCACAGTATTGCTTGATAAGTCGTGCATAGGTCCATGCCCGGGATCCGAATTGGTAAACCCAAAGCAGCTGAAGTGGAGCACATGAACTGGCCCCTATTGGTTTTATTTTTAGCCTTTTAATATGGTTAACTACACTATTTGATTTTTCAGTTTTAAACCAACCCTACATTCCTGAAATAAACCCAACTTGATCTTGATGTGTTATCCTTTTTCTTTTCTTTTTTATGTTGTTGGAGTTGATTTGTAAAATTTTGTTAAGGATCTCTGCTCATGAGGGATACTGATCTGAAGTTTTATTTTCCAGGGGACGGATTTCTTTATGAGGCTTTGTTGTTAGTGTTATGCTGACCTGATAAAATAAGTTCAGCAGTGTTTCCCTTTTCCTCTATTTTCTAAAGAAGTTTGTGTAAGATTAGAATTAGTTTGTCCTTGAAGGTATAGTAGAATTCACCAGTGAAACTATCTGGGTCTGTGGGTTTCTTTCTGGGAAAGGTTTTTACAGTAAATTCAATTTATTTATTAGATATAGGGTTACTCCGATTTTCTGTTTCTTCTTGTGTCAACTTTGGTAAGGTGTATTTTTCAATAAATTTATCCATTTCATATAACATCGAAGTTTTGGGTCTTGGTTTGCTCGTAGTAGTCTCTTATTAGCCCTCTAATGTCTATAGGATGTGTGATGATGATTCCTTTATCGATGATGGTATTGGTGATTTGCGTTCTCACTCTTTTGTCCTTGACTAGACTCCAAGGTTGTCAATTTTGTTGATCCTTTGAAAGAAGCAGTTTTTGCTTTGTTAATTTCCTTTACTGTTTTCTTCTTTATTAATTTCTGCTCTTGTCTAGATTATTTACTTCCTTCTACATATTTTGGGTTTTCTTATTTCCCTTATGATGTCATCTTTGACTCATGAATTATCTATAAGTTTTAAATTCCAGATATTTGGGGTTTTCCTAAACATCTTATTGTTATTGATTCTAAATATAATTCTGTTGTTGTTAGAGAATACTGTGTGTGATTCAATCCATGGAAATATATTGTTTTATGACTCAGCATTTATCTATTTTGGTGAATGTATCTCATACACTTGAAAAGAATGTACATTCTGCAGTTAGATGGAATGCAGTATATTTGTCAATTATATCAAGGTGATAGTGTTATTCAGATCTATGTTTTCACTGATTTTTTTTTTTTGTCTGGTTGGTCTATAATTACTGAAATACGGGTGCTAAAACCTCCTACTATGATTGTGGAATTGTTTCTTTCTCCGTTTAATTCTGTTAAGTTTTGCTTCGTGCATTTTTAGATTCTGTTATTAGGTGCCTATGCATTTATGATTTTTATTTCTTCCTAATGAATTTTTACCAATCTTAAATACCCCACTTTATCCCTGGTAATACTCTTTATTATGAAGTCTATTTGATCAATCTATTAATATTCATCCCAGCTTTCTTATGTTCATATGCTATATCTCTTTTCATCCATTTATTTTCAGCTTTTTTATACCTTTGTGTTTAAAGAGTGTTTCTTATAGGCAGTATATAGTTGAGTCTTGCTTTTTTATCTACTTTCTCAGTTGCTACCTTCTAACTGGAGTTAAATTAACATTTAATTATTGATATAGCTGAATTTAGGTCTATTTCTTTGTTTGTTTATCCACTATTTCCCCTTTATTGACTTCTTTTGATTATTAATATGTCTTAGTATTCCATTTTGACTTAGCTATTGACTTTTTGGCTATATCTCTTTTTATTATTTTGTTAGTGGTTGTCTAGGGATTATAATACACTTATCTAACATTTCACATTCTATTGCACCACTTCATGTATGATACAGAAAACTTGCTGCCATGTAGCTCCCTTTAACTCCCTACAGTTATCATATGAATACATGTTCATATGTTACAGTTGTCATATGAATTATTCTGTACACATTGAAGCCTCTCCAGACAATGTTATAATTTTTGCTTTAAACACATATATGTATTTTTAAAAATTTAAGAGGAAAAAATAGTCTTATGTATTTTCTCAGATATTTACTATATACCATTCCTGAAAATTCAATTTTGTGTGTCATGATTGCCCTGCAAATTGAAGAACTTCCTTTATCATTTCTTCTGAAGCACGTCTTTGGACGATGAATCCTATTAGTTTCCCTTTATATGAAATGTCTTTATTTCACTTTTATTCCTGAAATATATTTTCACTGGATATGGAATATCTGATAATTTCTACATCTAGGTCATTGCCAAGTTGGCACCTGTTGATTGTTTTCTCTTGAGAATGGGTCACATTCTCCTAGTTCTTTTTATTTTGAGTAGTTTGGGATTATATCCTGGACAAAGCGAATGTTATGTTGTATAGACTTTGTGTTCTGTGAGAATCCTCTGGAAATTTTTTTTTTTTTTAAGCAGGCAATCAACCCGATTAAGTCCAGTCTATGCGTTCTGGCTCACCTCCTCTGGGAAGTGATTCAAGTCTCAGCTCATTTCTTTAAGCCTTTGCTCTGCTGGTTTAGAACTGTCCCCCACATCCAGAGTACAGATGGTGTAGGCTAAGACTTGTGCAAGTTTATGCACAGAATTAGAGGATCCCATTCTCGGGCTCCTCCCCCTAGAACCTCCCCACAAGTCTGTAGGAACTCCTTTGTGGGAAGATGGGAGAGTTTCCATCAGAGCTTCAGTCATCTGCACCAGGCCACTTCACGACTGGGGCCCAACCTCATGGCAGAGATGGGAGACAGAAAAAACAAAAATCTGGAAATTCACCCTCATGCTTGATCTTCTCAAGTTTTGACTCCCCATGCAATTTTCCTGCTTTTGTTTTTATTTCAGGGACCTCAAGGAATTGTTTTATTTTTTTCCCCCAGAGGTTATAGTTATAGTCAGCAGGAGAGACGCCTATATAGGGGGCTCCTTACATTGCCATAAAGGAACTAGAACTCCTACATAATTTTTAAAACCTGTAAAGCGGGCAAGATTAAAACAATGCAATGTGGAGATACATAAATATGTGATAAAGCTACTTTTCAGTAAAAGCAAGAGAATGATAAGCATGACATTCAGGTGGTGGCCTCCTCTGGCGGGGGGCAGGTGAGGGAGTGGCAGAGAGGAGGGCACAGGTAGCTTCAGCAGTGTTGGTAAATTCATAAGCTGGGGGGTGGGTTCGTGGGAGTTCGTGTGATTATGATGCTTCATAACCTAAATAGTTTACATATTCTCTTCTATGTATCAAAGTGAACTAATTTAAAAATAAAGAATTTTAATAGTTTGTATAGTTTAAAGTCTTTGGCTACCTATTGTTCAACCGTCCTCGGGAAGGTTTCTACCAACTGTGAGGCTCATTGGGGAAAAAAATCTTTCTTTCTTAAATATGTTTAAAGCTCACTTATCTCGAAAGAATAATAACAACTCTTCAACAACAACAACAAAAAGACAAGAAAATTTCTTAGTATATATTAAAGTTATTCCTAAGAGCATCTGTACACACACCTACACATATTGATTTTCTCCATTTCCAAAGATAATCCAGACAGGGAATTTCCATGTGGAAGACCAACACATGTGGGTGGTCTTATCTGTGGGATGAATGCCCTTACCCTGTGTCCAGGCAGAAGGAGGTTAGGTAATCCACCCATGTATTCTTATAACTATCCTTTTCTGAGTGGGAGAAATGCAAGAAACATTAGGACAAGATTTTTAGAGTCAGAGAAATAAACAATTCAGATCTTTCTATAAGGTTTTATGATGTAAATCTCTTCCCACATATTTTCTCATTTTATTTTTCAACAAAGTATCATTGTGCCCATTTCACAGAAGAGAAAGCTGAGATGCCGAGTGCTTAGAAAACTTCCTCGGGATCGTATAGCTAATGAAGGCCTGAATGACGACTTGACTCAGGATATTCTGAAGTCATTTAACTTTTATGCATCTTTTCCATATAGTAATAAGAGTTTTCCAATAAAAAGACTTGCTGGTTATATATGTGTAAACTTAAATAACTTTCCTTATTGAAGGACTTCTTGGAGTCTTTTGCGAATCTCCATAAGGACCGTTGATATGAAATATTTCCAAAAAAATTTGACCTCATAATCTGTTATTTATGGAGCATTTCATGAGGCTTCTGTTCCACAGAAATACTTGAGAAGAGCTGATATGTGACGTTCATTCCACCAACACTCACAAGAATTCTATGGAATACCTACTGTCTGCCAGGTCTGGTATGAGGTGCTGGCAGACCAAAGATGCTACTGTCTAAGTATCTCAGATCTTTCAGCCATGAAGGGGCCCTCCTCGTCTTTCGATTCATTTGAATAATGTTTACATGCTTGGGACCGTTAGGTGCTGCCTGTCATTTTCCCTCTTGTTCACTAAAATGCTCCACCATTCTCTGAGGTCCTTGTTGATATGCCCCCAATTCCGCTTTGATCTGTGCTCCTTAAACTCATTTATAGAAACCCTAGCCCGCGATGTGACTGTGTCTGGAAAAAGGGCCTTTAAAGAAGTAATTAAGGTTAAATGAGGTCATAAGGGTGGGACTCTAATCCAATAGGACTGTGGCCTTCTAAGAAAGAGATCTCTATCTTTCTTTCTCTCTCTGCCATGTGAGGACACAGTGAGAAGATGGCCATCTGTAAGCCAGGAAAAGAGTCCTCACCAGAACCCGACCATGCTGGCCTCCAACTTACTCCACAGTCCTTTACACAGATCTGATCACGACCCACCTTTTCAATGGCCCTGCAGGGCTTGCAAGGTGTAAAACACTTCACAGTCTAGCTTTCCAGCCGAACTTCCTGGCCATTTCTGCAATACTCCCTGTGCCCAGCCCCCACCAGTTCTCCACCTGGCAAATTCTTCTTCCTTCAAGGCCCAGTTCAAATGTCACCTCCTGTAGGAGAATCATCCCAGACTCTCCTCAGCAGTTCTCATAGCTCCTCTTCTTTATATCCAATGGACTTTGTACGTACACGTTTTTAATTAGATAGTTTCTGTTGAATGATAGCTGGTCGTTAGAATAGCTAATCTATCTTTCACACTTGATAACGAGCTCCTAGGGGGTAAAGATCATGTCGTACTTGTCTTTGGATTGCCGGCATTCAGAAAAGTGCCTGGCACAAGGTCAGTCCTCAATAAATGTTCATTAATGTACAAATACCCCCACGGCCTCTCGTGCACATAAGAGCATACTAAGGAGCTGTTCAGTGCAAGGATGGAAAACTGAGCTGGGAGGAGGGATGCTTGAATTCTAGTCTGGCTTGCCCACCCATTGGCTGTGTCACCAGGGGTGGCACTGATCTGCATCTCAATCCCCTCATTTGCAAAGGGGGGACATCTAAACGCCCTTCCAGGGCTCACATCCAATGATGCAAAGGACTTGATAGCTTGTCTCTAAAAATCTCTATTTTTCTTCCCAGAAAGAAAAGACCTTAGACGTTTTCCAGGGAGAGTCATGGCACACAGCCAGGAGCCTCTAGCCAGGACCCCCGTTGTCAAGTTCAAGGGCCAGGACTTTAACTCCTTGCGGGATCATTGCCTCAGCAGAGGCCTGCTGTTTGAGGATGAGACCTTCCCTGCCAAGACTTCTTCCATAGGTCTGCAGCTGCTCCAGGGACGAAACCTCTTCAGCCTGAAGTGGAAGCGGCCAAAGGTGAGTGAGCCCCCTAGGAGCACACCCCGCTCCTGGGCCCTCTGAGCTGCCTGCCGTGGTGCCTCCCACTGAAAGAAGGATGGGCCTGAGACCTGGTTTTCAGAGATAGCCCAAACCAAACTGGAAGGAGAATGAAATTCATCTGGTCCCTCACAGCTACCATCTTGTATCCTCAATGGGATTGAAAGACCCTGTACCAGGAAACAGGACCCCTGGGTTCTAACCCAGTTCTAACAGTACATCACTAGATTACATGACTCAGTATTCTCATCTGAAAAACGGGAAACCTTGGGCATGAAGATTGTAGCAGATGGTCTCTAGGGTCTCCTCCATCTCCATAATTGAACCCTTCTATCAGTCTTTGTCACTCTTTATTCTCCTCAGGTATCAGTCTTTATCTTCTTTTCTCTTTCCCTGTTAGAATTTACTCAAACAGAAGATATCATTTCAGTCACTTATACAATAGGATGAATTTAAATAATTGCTTCATTTCTCTCATGTTTGGATTTTCAATCTTGTAAAGGCTTGATTCCTAGAGAAGAATTTCAGACATCAGCTGTAAAATTAAGGCAATATCACAGGGCAACATTCACACCCCCCTGACACCCCCACCCCAGGAGATCGCCACTCACTCCACCTGCAGCAAGGTGAGCCCTGTTGGTTTCTCCAGAACTACCTCAGTGTCAGAACATGAAGCTCCAAGGGAGATTTCTCAGCACACTCAGCATCCTATAATCTCGTCAGGGCTTCTGTTGACGCAAAGGACCCCGATAAGCACCGCTTTGAGGGCCCTGATGCCCAAATCTCCTGTTCCTGCTTCCAAAAGCAGCCAGCAGAACCCAGAACAGGAAAAAATTATATAATGTCTAGTAAGTTCATGATGACAGTATTGTCAAGTGTCGCTGAGCACAGACTAAATGCCAAGCATCTACTGAGCACTTTCAATAAAGCCAGGTCAGGTTACGCAGAAAAGGTATTTTCTGATGACATAGGACAATACATAGAACTCTGGAGGGGCCAACTCTTGCCCTGGCTTGTGACAGATTTGTAGCCTTGGGGAAAGGGAGGGTTATTGGAGATCAGATGGGGCTTGGGGTGCTATTTGAAGAAAGATGAGCATGCCTCAGCCTTCTAGGGTCCATCTCACCAGCCAGAGACAAGTCCCCAACGATGACCCTCTTCTTCTGGCCTCCACCTCCTAAGGGCGGCTGAACAAGAGAACTCTATTTAAAGTTTGGAAAAGAGTTATATTTTTTTTGCCTTTGTTATTTTGAGAAGCTGAGATCCTTTTAGAAAGTGTTTTTTTTTCTCCCCACAAGGTGGTAAGCAATAGATGTGAGACCGTATTTATAGTGTTGAAGAATTTATAACATTTCTACTTAGAAAGAGTTGAGAGTTTCTTATCTTAATTCCAGCAACATCTCAACTTGTGATGTCTTTTGGGGTCAAGGAGAAACTAAGGCAAACAGAAGTGAACTGACTTACATAGAATCATGCCAGGAACCTGAAGTGGAAACAGCCAGAGGCCAAATAAGTTTTACTCTCATTCCTCTTCTCATCCAGAAGCTTCTCATCCCACACTCTACCAGGGGTCACTTTTCATTCCAGCACTTCTTTTAAAATGAATATGTAGATATGTCATGTTTCTTTGTGTCCCTTATCACTATTGGTAGCACTTACATTTGCTTCTCTCTCTTCTCTCTCTCTCTCTCCCTCTCCCCCACCCCTTCTTTTCCCTACCCCATTCTTCTTCTCCTCCTTTCTTCTAACAGTTCACCTAGTCCATTTGCTGCTGAAACTTTGTTTTCAGTAGAAGCTCCTTCTACTATTTCATTCAGCTTTTCTTGGTTTAAAGAATTTCCACCCGACCCCACACACCCCAGACTCCGCCCATCAGCAGGCAATCAGGCTCTGCAACAGCCTGTGACTGTGCAGTGGAGCAAATGGCCCTAATGCGACCCAACTCCTCATCAGCCTCAATGCTTCCTACACCCCCAGTCTCAGCAAGAGGCAAGGCTGAGAATTACACTGATACATGGAGTATCTATGTGACATTTCCCTGAACTAAATTTGGTACTTAGAGTGACTTTCCTTTAGAATTTTTATTTCATGGTTAATAATAATAAATTGTATCTATCAAGTGTATACACGTGCTAGGTATTAATCTAAGCACTTTACATGCAGCATTTCATTTACTTACCATAACGCTCCTGTGAGGTAGATAATAGGATTATCCTCATTCAATAGATCAGCACTGTCCAATAGAACTTTCTGTGATGATGGAAAGGTTCTTCCTGCACTGTTCAGTACAGCAGCCACTAGTCACATGTGGCTACTGAGCACTTGGAATGTGGCAAGTGTGACTGAGGGATTGAAATTTTAATTTTATTTAACTTAAATTTAAGTAGCCAGCATGGCTTGTGGCTACCATATTGGAGAGCACAGAATTGTAGATGTATGTCTTCATAGCACAGTCACCAATGTGTCACATTGAAGGACTGAAATTTCATCTTTGTCCCCATTCTTTAGTGAGAAACATTTCACTGCTCAACTGAAGAATGGCCTGTGGGCCTAAAATATGTTGTCTGATGGGTGTTTAATGCTCGGCCCCCAGCCCCACTGTGGATTCTGGCCTGTGGCCATCCCAGAATGAAGCATTGCCTATTCAGACAACAACTTTATCTTCCAAGTAGCCAGAACAGAGTTTCTGGAAGGATGATTCACTAGACATGATTTGCCTTGGGACCAAAAGGAGTTCTTCAGAAAAGGGAAGGCTTAACTAAGTGGAGATATGAGTGTAGGTGGTGAAGGCAAGAGATGAGAAGATAACAGAGAGTAAACATGCCACAACCAATTGCCATTGAGCTAAAGAACTTTGATGCCAATAAAGCAAACTTCTCTAGCAAAAATAGAAAAAGGAAGTGACACTGCCTCCTCGCCCAGCCTGAACTCTGGCCACCCTCTGAAAGCGCCTGTGTCTGAATACTAAGATGCTAAAGCTGGTGCTCCTCATCCAAGAACAGCACGCCATCTGGGGAAGTGCATGAGCAGCCTTTGAAAAGAATGCAGGAATCGCTGCTGAAAATATACAAAGTGATGTCACATTGGAAGAGACACCTCCAGATACAATTACAAGAGAGTCCCGGGTTTGCTACCACTTCAGAAAGAGTAGTTTCTAAGATTCCAGGAGCTTTTGCATTACATGAGCTTCTGGCATACCTAATATGACAGAGATTGCTCCAAACTCCATTGAGGAAGGGCTCCACAATCCCAAACTAATTTACTAAGATTACTTAGTTTGACTATGGCTGATGGCTTCTGTGTTAGTCAGGGTTCTCTAGAGAAACAGAGCCAGTAGGATATATATCTATATCCTAAGGATATGTTTATGATAAGGAATTGGCTCACATGATTATGGAGGCTGAGAAGTCCTCAGTCTCAGGTGTGCAAGCTGGAGACCCAGGAAAGCTAGTGGTTTAGTTCAGTCAAAGTGGGAAGGCCTGAGAACCACGCGTGGAGTGCTGGTGGTATAATTCCCAGTGCAAAGGCAGGAGACTGATGTCCCAGCTCAGCAGTCAGGCAGAGAAGGGGGAATTCTCCCTTTCTCTATTATTTTTTCTATCTGGGCCCTCAATGGATTGATAATGCTGATCCACATTGGGGAGGGCACTCCACTTTACTGAGCCTACCAATTCAAATGCTGATCTCATCTGGAGACACTCTTACGAACACACCTAGAAAGAATGTTCAGCCAAATACCTGGACTCCCCATGATCTGGTCAAGTTGACACATAAAATTAACCATCACAACGTCCTTCTGTACAAATGGATGATTCAGAGCCCTCCAAGGGCCAGTCCGTCTCACAGAATCAGAAAACATTGAGGTCGAGAAGACCCTGCCTGCTGGTATGGTCCATGGAGAAGAGCTAAGCACCACGGAGCCTGACTGTCTGATTCATAGTCTGCTTCCTGTGGGACCTGGAACAAATCACTCAACTGCTCTGAACCTGTACCCCTGCCCTTGCTGGGCCTCAGCATCATCTGAGGAGCTCTGAAAATCCTGAGCTCTATGCCTGGCTGACATACTAAAACCAAGTTGTGGGAGGTAGGACCCAGCAGTCTCCATGTCTGGGGAGCTCCCGGGTGGTTCTGAGTCACACTCAGGGCGGTGACTGCTCGCTGCCAGTCTTATCACACTTACTTCATTGCTCCTGGTGTGCCTGGCCCACCTGGTGTCAGGACCTGCCCAGATCTAGAGTGTTTCCATCTTCCCAGCCATCTTTACCTATTTCTTCTCTGTGCCTTGTCTCAGGAAGTCAGCCTAGCCGACTAAAATGCTTCTGGCTATAATCTCTGTCTCTTCCTACCTTTGCTTTTTTTAGATCATCCAACACCCCTCTAAAGCCCAGGGTGGGGAGATAACAGGCAGCGTAGAGAACAGAGACATAGATGCTGGTTTTGTGCCCAATTTTGAAGCAAACAATAGCAGTGTTTGCCCACAAAATTATTGTTATTGATTTTTTATTTGAAATGATTGCCATTTAATTTGCGTAACAATCAAATATCTTTTTGTTCCTGAATTAGCTAAAATTTTTGTTTTTTAATTTTATTTTAGTAAACCAGAGAAAGTTGTATATTTGTCAAATGCTTTCATAGCATTTATTGGAAGGATATAAATTGTTTCTCCTTTAGAACATGTAAATGTTATTTTATGTTATTAAACGTCCTGACGTGAAACCGTTCTGGCATCCTGCTTGTTGATGGCAAACCTTACTTGATAGCGGGTTAGTCTAATAATTTATTATTGATTCATTTGCTGAGTGGATATAAAAATATTTAGGTGTATTTCCATAAGTGAAATCAGTGTGTAGTGTGTGTAAGTGTATTTGTGTGTTTTTTCTCTCAGGTTGGGCATCCACGCTATGCTAGGTTCTCAAAATAAATGGTAGCAGGATTCTTCTTTTTTTTTTTTCTTTTTTTTAAACTCCAAAACTGTAAGTTACACCAGAATTGTCTATGCCCTGAAAGTTTGAGGAAACACAGGGGGAAAATCATGTGTACTTAGAAGCCTTTACAGAAATATTAGAGAGATATTCTTTGATCACTTTAAAATAGTGTTCCAAGGTTATTGATCTTTTGGGGTTATTTACTAATTTGAATCATTTTGGGCCATGTTAATTTTTATCAGAAAATCATCAGTGTTTTTTTAAGTGATTAGTATGGAATTTTACATCATGTTTTTATATTGCTAAAACCTCATTTCTATTTCTAATTTTATTTGGGTTTCTCTACCGTACTTGCCAAAGCTTGGGTCTATCTATAACTTCTCCCCTAAATAGAATTTTATTGATTTTGCTGTTTTTTCTATTTTATGATTCACTAATTGTTCTCTCTATTGCTTCCTTCCACGTATGTTTGCAAGGCTCTTTTTGTCTTTTTCTTTCTAACGTCTGTGAGTTGATTGCCCAATTCATGTTTTTATTCTATCTTGTTTAAATAATGAATGCATTGAGGCTCTGGGTTTGTCTATGATATGGCCTTTTTAATTTTGCAATTACTATAGAAGAAAGGAATCAATATTTATTGAACATGTACCCTGCCCAATGCTGCACTAAGTATTTCATATCCTTCCTCATTTGTAAAATGGAGAGACTCCTGCTTTGCGAGGCTGTTGGGAGACGCCCGTGGAGAAGGCGCCTGGCCCTCAGCGAGGGCTTGGTAAGGGCAGCCAGCGCTTCCAAGGCTTTTACATCTGATTCTCCCAACTGCCCTCCAATTTGTATTAATGCTCCCATTTTACACAGGAGGAAACCGAGGCTCAGCAAAGGACAGGAAGTTGCTCCAGGTCACCCAGGGGGAAATGTGGGGCAGGACTCCACAGCATGTCTGTCTGAACCACCCTGGAGCACACCCACCCCTCCTCTGTGGATCACTGGAGCGAAGCCAGGAGAAAACAGCAAGGAAGAGCTGAGGCTGTGGGCAGGTCAGAAAGCTGAGCGCAGTCGTCTTCCTTCCAGTCCAAAGGCCAGGCAGACTCCAGCCTCTTTAATTCCTGCTAGAGGAGGATGGTAGGCATCCGTCCACTGACAGTAGGCCTCCTTTGAGACGTTTACTTCCTTTTGCCATTGGAAGGAAAGGGACAGTTAGAGCCATTGAAATGCCCCACGTTGTTTTGAAATGGAGAGAGTTGCTCCCTCCAGGGCCCTGCTCTCCACAGCGTGCCCCTCAGAGGGTGCTGCCCTGCTTGCTTGTGTCGAGAGACCTCCAAGTTCTGCCCAGCCATGGGTATGGCAGAGAGTCAGGTTGGGGCCGCCCCAGGGTCCCCCTCACCCCGGGAGGACCTGGGCCTGAGGGCACTTCTCCTGGCCATCTGAGAGGGCCAACTGTTTGCAGAGCAGGCGGTAGGAGGAGGCTCAGGGGGTGAGGAATATAGCACACATGCAAGCTGGGCCCTCAGTGTGATGGGGACCCTCACATGAATGCACGTGAGCTGGGCCCACACCTTTGTTTGCTTCTTAGTGGCTCCATCAGGAAACTGGCTGTCTACGAAGGGCCGGCAGGTCGCACAAGGCACAGGGCTCTGTATATTCACGGCTGCTGAGCAAATGAATGCATTCTCACTTTGCAGCCCTGCTCTCTGGGAACTTAATTATCAATGTGAAAAGAAACAAAATAGGAACAATGACCAAATTATGCAAACACATACAACGGAAAGCCAGGAAGAGCTGCACAGAGAGGATGCTGGGGATAATCCTGTGGGCTCTGAGGAGGGGGCAAACCTAGAGGACTGGTGCGGCTGGGGCAGGAGCCAGGCCCTTGGCCCAATGTTCCCCTAAAGAGCCTGGGGAGCCCCCCCAGGAACTCTCACAATCCCCAGGTCTGCTGAGAGTTTCCACCATTCTCCCCAGACATTGCCGCCCTGCCGTATCCTCTAGCGAGCCCCTCTCTGTGGCTAGCAGGCATTACGCGTTTTAGAGGCTGGGGAAGGACTAGGTACAGAGTTACAGCATCTGAGACAAGGGGCCTGGGGTCTTCCAGAGTCAGTGTGTAAGTTAGCCAGGGTGTGGGCAAAGATCTGAGTCATACTCATCCTGTATCGTGTACAGCATGTGGCTGGACTTGAACCCAGAGCCCGGAATGTCTACGCTGACTTCTGAGAGATGACAATTCACAGAGAAAGCTCTATTATGTTTATAAAAGCTTCCTCCTAATAAATCTATCCTATTCATTTTTTTTTTTTTTTGGTTGTTCATAACCTCTTGAAACACTGCTCATTGGGACCAGGAGGGCTGACTCTGTGATGTAAGGATCCTGAGCCTTTATTTATATTCTCTCTGCATGCAGTTTGCTTATGCCTTTATTGCCTCTCTTGTCAGTTACATATACACCCAAGTGACATCTGCCTTCCTGATAGCAATAAAACCTGAGGAATGAGGAGAACTTTCCTAACTCAGATTTTAAGCACCTGTTTAAGAATTAACCTTTACCCCTCAAAGATAAAGTTAGTGATGTCTTGGGTACCACAGTGGGACATAGAGGAATGAAAGATGCTCATAGCTTTTCTCCATCTTTCTTAAGGATTTATCAAAGGGGATATCAGAGCCTCACTTCATCCTGGAAGGTGCAAGCAGATTTGACATCCAACAAGGACAGGCAGGTAAGAATTCACCCCTCCTGGCCCTGGATCAGGGCAGCCTCCAAGCAGGGAATGTGGAAGGTGGTGTCCACCCAGACCCACAGAGTTCTGTCCCAGCTGAGGAGGCAAGGCCAGCACCCTCAGTGCTGCTGTGGACGGACTGCCCACGCCCTGTCCCACAGCCTGCAAGTCGGCTCAGAAATGGATGTGCAGAGCCATTTGGCATAAGGAATTATTGAAGAAAGGGAGAAAATGGACACAGGGTTTAGTCTGAGCTCTGAGCAGAGAGACGCATCAGCTGCTGGAAGATGGGAAGGAAAGAGAGACCGAGAAAAGGGAAGCAAACATTTATTGAGCTTCTGCAATGGCTGTGCCAGATACTTTGCGTGTGCTGTTATTTCACGTATGTCTTGAAACATCCCCATTCTGTGAAAATGAAGGGAAATGAAGGGTCCAAGAGATGAAATAATTTCCTTAACTTCACATAAGCAGTAAGTGACAGAGTTGGGTTTGAATCCAGGGCTGTTAGACTCCTTCCCACCTGCCAGCCAGCCACGGGACAGAGTTGTTGCTAAGAGCTGAGCAGTGTGGGCAGGGAAGTGGACACCTGCCTTGAAGGAGGCCCCTGGGCAGTATCAGGTATGGCCAAGTGAAACCCCTGAACAAGAGATGGGTGGGACTGGCTGGGAGGGGAAAGTGGACAGGCAGTTGAGAGACACAGCCAAGTAAGACAGCAACTCTTCTGAGAACAGAAAAGCCCCCACCAGCCAATAATCCTCCTATTAGGGTTCCAGCTAACTGGAGGAAGAAACTCTCTGTGAGTGTCTTTGTGGCTTCTGCACCCAGCACAGCGTCTGACACGAGGTGGCATTCAAATAATTGATAGTGTTGAAGGTGAAGCAGGGAAGACTCAAGAGAAGGGGGTGAGAATGCTCAAAAGGGCTCACAACGATGTCCAAGGAGAAACCTAAGGCCACATGTCCCTCAAAGGGGAAGAGGAGAGAACCCCTGTGTGGGCTGGAGAGGCCCTGACTTGGGTAGGGGCTGAGCAAATATTAGCAAAGAGAAACATAGTCAGTTTTCCCCAGTTGTAGAGAGTGCCAGTGCCCCTGATGCTGGCAGCAAAATTCACTGTAACTTTAGCTCTGGGACCCCCCCCCCCCCCCCCCCGGCAAAATGAGAATCAGAAGGCAAGTTGGCTCACCAGCTCTGCCCAGGCCCAGCTGGGGCTCTCTGACCTCCCTCACCACCATCACCTCTCTCGTTACCACCCTCATCACCCCATCTTCACCACCAGCCCCACCCTCACCCCTATCGTCACCACTACCCCTCATCAACCCCCCACTTTCATCACCACCCCCACCATCCACACCACCCCCGTCACTATCACCCTCACCATGACCACCAGCTCCTTCTCTGTCTTGCCTGGAACTGATCTCAGTGAATCCTGTGCCCAAACAGAAAAATAAGGTGTTATTCAGAAGAAGGTGTGCAGACTTTGGTGAGAAAGACCTGTGAAAAGCATGGAATGGGGCTTCCAAGTGTGTCCAATAGACCTCTCATGGCTTATGTCCTCTCACAGGAGATTGCTGGTTCCTGGCAGCACTGGGCTCCTTGACACAGAACCCACAGCATCTACAGAGGATCCTGATGGACCAAAGCTTTTCACACCCGTATGCAGGAATTTTCCGTTTTCGGGTACGTGTACCACTAGGCCGCTCCTTACCTGGGGTTCTCTGTGAGCACAGGGACGCAAGTGTCTTGAATATTCTTGTGCCCTGGCAGCCTGAGATGGAAGAGTCAGTTATCTGCTAGTTACTCTGCATACCTCCAAAAACGGATTTGAGCTCACGATCCGACAACGTATAGGAAAGATGAGAGTTAAAATGTTTTTGTGTAAATAAAAAGAAGTGGCAGAAACAATTGGCAAAAAAAAAGTCATTGATCAAGAACCCTACACATCACTGAGCTTTTGTCGATGTCTGTTGCTGTGCCATATCTTGCTATTTTGATTACAGTAACTTTAGAGTAAGTTGCAACAGCTGGTAGGATAAGTTCTCCTTCATTATTCATTATTCTTTCCTCAAAAATATCTCGGTAATTCTCGCACATTTATTCTTCAATGAGAATTTTAAAATCATTGTGTCAATTAAAAAGAAAAGCCACTGTGATGAGGAGCGGAGCAGCATTAAATTTATGTATTAATTTGGAAAAAATACATTTTTATTATTTAAATTATTGCTTTTCAGAAACAGTATATCTTTCCACTTATTCAGAACTAATTTTATTCAGAACAATAAAATGCTGCAGTTATGCTTTCAGATTGGTGTTATGCCCTCAAATATTTTACAGTTTTGTAGCTGGTGTGAGTGAGATTTTTCCCTCATTTCTAAGTAGGTGTGGTTAACCTGCCTCCTTAGCACAGTAGGTCGAAAGTCAGTCTCCAAATCTCAGTAGATGTTGCTGAAAAGAGGAAAACTACTCCTTACTATATATTAAATTGTATCTAGCCACCTGACCAAATTCCTTTACTAGTTCTAATTTTTTTCATTAGGAGAGTTTGGATTTTTTTTAGTTATCTAATATTATCTACAAATAAAGATAGTTTTATCTCTTCTTTGTTTTCTGGTGAGCAAGATTGGCCCTGAGCTAACATCTGTTGTCAGTCTTCCTCTTTTCACTTGAAGAAGATTTGCCTTGAGCTAACAACTGCGCGAATCTTCCTCTGTTTTTTGTATATGGGATGCTGCCACAGCATGGCTTGATCAGTGGTGTGTAGGTCTGTGCCCAGGATCCAAACCCACAAACCCTGGTCCACCAAAGCGGGCTGCAGAGCCGTCGCCTATGGATTTTTTAACTGGGTTGTTAGTTTCTTTGTTGTTGAGACATATGTGTTCTTTGTATATTTTGGATATTAACCCCTTATCTGATACATGGTTTGCAAATATCTTCTCCCACTTGTTAGGTTGTCTTTTCGTTTTGTTGATGGTTTCCTTTGTTGTTCAGGAGCTTTTTAGTTTGAATGTAGTCCCATTTGTTTATTTTTTCTATTGGTTCCCTTGCCTGGTCAGACATAGTACTTGAAAATACGCTGCTAAGACCAATGTCAAAGAGCAGACTGCCTGTTTTCTTCTAGAGGTTTCATGGTTTCAGGTCTTATGCTCAAGTCTTTAACCCATTTTGAGTTAATTTTTGTGTATGGTGTCAGATAATGGTCTACTTTCATTCTTGTGCAGGTGGCTGTCTAGTTTTCCCAGCACCATTTATTGAAGAGACTCTCCTTTCTCCATTGTATGGTCTTGGCATGAAAATTAGCTGTCCATGAATGTGTGGGTTTACTTCTGAGCTCTTGATTCTGTTCCATTGATCTGTGTGTCTGTTTTTGTGCCAGTACCATGCTGTTTGGTTACTATAGCTTTGTAGTATATTTTGAAATCAGAGGTGTGATACCTCCAGCTTTGTTCTTTTTTCTCAGAATTCCTTTGGCTATTCGGAGTCTTTAGTTATTCCACTTAAATTTTAGGGTTCTTTGTTCTATTTCTGTGAAAAATGTTGTTGGAATGTTCTAAAGGATTGCACTGAATCTGGAGGTTGCTTTAGGAAGTATGGACATTTTGACTATGTTAATTCTTCCAATCCAAGAGCAGAGTATCTTTCCATTGCTTTGTGTCTTCAATTTCTTTCAACAATGTTTTATAGTTTTCAGTGTACAGATCTTTCACCACTTTGGTTAAGTTTATTCCTAGATATTTTATTCTTTTTTGTTGCAATTGTAAATGGGATTGTATTCTCAGTTTCTCTTTCTGCTGCTTGGTTCTTAGTGTACAGAAACACAAATGACTTGTGTATGTTGATTTTGTATCCTGCAACTTGACCATATTCATTTATTATTTCTAAAAGTTTTTTATTTTTTTATTATTTTTTATTGTTTATTACTTCTAAAAGTTTTTTGGTGGATTCTTTAGGGTTTTCTATCTATGAAATCATGTCATCTGCAAATAGTGACAGTTTCACTTCTTCCTTTCCAAATTGGATCCCTTTTATTTCTTTTCCTTGCCTGATTGCTCTGGCTAGGACTTCCAATACTATGTTAAATGAGTGGTGACAGTGGGTATCCTTGTCTGGTTCTTGTTCTTAGAGGGATAGCTTTCAGTTTTTCTCCACTGAGAATGATATTAGCTGTGGGTTTGCCATATATGGCCTTTGTTATGTTGAGGTACTTTCCTTATATACCCATTTTATTCAGAGTTTTTATATTAAATGGATGCTGTATCTTGTCAAATGCTTTCTCTGCATCTATTGAGATGATCATGTGATTTTTATTCTTCATTTTGTTAATGTGTTGTATCATGTTGATTGATTTGTGGATGTTAAACCATTCCTACATCCCTGGAATAAATCCTGCTTCATCATGTTGTATGATCTTTTTAATATATTGCTGTATTCAATTTGCTGGTATTTTGTTGAGGATTTTTGGATCCACGTTCATCAGTGATATGGGCCTTCAATTTTCTTTTTTTGTGTTGTCTTTGTCTGGTTTTCATATCAGGGTAATGTTGGCTTCATAGAATGAGTTCAGAAGCTTCTCCTCCTCTTCAATTTTTTGTAATAGTTTGAGGAGGATAGGTATTAAATCTTCTTTGAATGTTTGGTAGAATTCACCAAGGAAACAGTCTGGTCCTGGACTTTTATTTTTGGGGAGGTCTTTGATTACTGTTTCAATCTCCTTACTGGTGATTGATCTATTCAAATTCTTTATTTTTTCTTGATTCAGTTTTAGAAGGTTGTATGATTCTAAGTATTTATTCATTTCCTCTAGATTATCCAATATGTTGGCATATAGCTTTTTGTAGTATTCTCTTATAATCTTTTGTATTTCTGAGGTGTCCATTGTAATTTGTCCTCTTTCACTTCTGGTTTTATTTATTTGACCCTCTCTCTTTTTTTCATGGTCAGTCCAGCTAAGGGTTTGCCAATTTTGTTTATCTTTTCAAAGAACTAGCTCTTGGTTTCATTGATTTTTTTTCTATTGTTCTTTTAGTTTCTATTTCATTTATTTCTGCTCTGATTTTTATTATTTCCTTCCTTCTACTAATTTTGGGCTTTTTTTGTTCTTCTTTTTCCATTTCCTTTAGGTGCACTGTTAGATTTTTTATTTGAGATTTTTCTTGCTTGTCAAGGTAGGCCTGTATTGCTATAAACTTCCCTCTTAGAACCACTTTTGCTGTATCCCATAAATTTCAGCATGTTGTATTTTCATTTTCATTTGTCTCCAGGTATATTTTTATTTCTCCTTTCATTTCTTTATTGCCCCAATCGTTGTTCAGTAGCATTTTGTTTAATCTACAAGTATTTGTGGCTTTTCTGATTTTCTTCTATAGTTGATTTCTAGTTTGATACCATTGTGGTCAGAAAAGATGCTTGGTATTATTTCAGTCTTATTAAATTTATTGAGACTTGTTTTGTGCCCTAATATGTGTCAATCCTGGAGAATGTTCCATGTGAATTTGAAAAAAATGTATATTCTGCAGTTTTTGGATGGAATGTTCTGTGTATTTCTACTAAGTCCATCTGGTCTATTGCATCATTTAAGGCCAATGTTTCCTTATTGATCTTCTGTTTGGATGAGCTATCCATATGTGTAAGTGGAGTGTTAAAGTCCCCTACTATTATTGTGTTACTGTCTATTTCTCCTTTTATGTCTGTTAATAATGCTTTCTTTATTTAGGTGCTCCTATGTGGGGTGCATAGATATTTACAAGTGTTATATCATCTTGTCAAATTGTTCCCTTTATCATTATGTGAGCTTGTCTTTGTCTCTTGTTACAAACTTTGTTTTAAAGTCTATTTTGTCTGAGATAAGTATTGCTACCCCAGCTTTCTTTTCTTTGCCATTTGCATGGAGTATCTTTTTCCATCCCTTCACTTTCAGTTTGTGAGTGTCTTTAGGTCTGAAGTGTCTCTTCTATGCAGCGTATATATGGGTCTTGTTTTTTTAATCCAATCAGCTGCCCTATGCCTTTTGATTGGAGCATTTAGTCCATTGACATTTAAAGTAGCTATTGATAAGTATGTACTTATTGCCATTTTGTTATTTTTTTCTGGGTGTTTTAGTAGTTCTTCTCTGTTCCTTTCTTCTTCTCTTGCTCCCTGCCCTTGTGGTTTAATGGCTTTCTTTAGTATTATGTGTAAGTTCCTTTCTCTTAATTTTTTCTGTATTATTATAGGTTTCTGGTTTGTGAGTACCATGAGGTTCATATATAATAAGCTACATATATAGCAATCTATATTAAGTTGATGGTCTCTTTAGTTTGACCTCTCTCTAAAAGCTCTACTGCTTTGCTCCCTTCCTCCCATATTTTATATTTTTGATATCATATCTAAACTCTTTGTGTGTGTGTGTGTGTGTGTGTATCCATTACCCTCTTATCACAGAAATAAGTAATTTTTAGTACTTTTGTCTTTGACCTTCATATTATCTTCAGAGGTGGTTGATCTGCTACCTTTACTGTATTTTTGCCTTACCAGTGATTTTTATTACATTTTTTGGTAGTTTTCTTATTACTATTTGTGGTCTTCTCTTTCCAACTTAAATAAATCCCTTTAGCATTTCTTGTAAGACTGGTTCTTGTTAATAAACTCCTTTAATTTTTGCTTGTTTGGGAAACTCTGTATCTCTCCTTCCATTCTGAAGGATAACCTAGCTGGGTAGAGTATTCTTGGCTATAGACTTTTTCTTTTCAGCACTTTAAATATATCATGCCACTCCCTTCTAGCCTTAAGGTTTCTACTGAGAAGTCAGCTGATAGCCTTATGGAATTTCCTTTGTATGTAACTTGTTCCCTTTCTCTTGCAGCTTTTAATATTCTCTCTTTATCTTTAATTCTTGACATTTTAATTATAACGTGTCTTGGTGTGGGTCTCTTTGGGTTTATCTTGTTTGGTGCTCTCTGTGCTTCCCGTACATAGATGTCTCTTTCTTTTCTTAGGTTAGGGAAGTTTTCAGCTATTATTTCTTCAAATAGGATTCTCTGCCCCTTTGTCTCTCTTTTCTCCTTCTGGAACAGCTATAAAACAAATGTTAGTGTGCTTGAGGTTGTCCCAGAGGTCCCTTAGACTGTCCTCATTCTTTCTAATTCTTTTTTCTTTTATCTGTTCAGCTTGGGTGATTTCCTCTAGTCTTTCGTCCAGCTCAGTGATCCATTCTTCTATATCATCTACTCTGCTATTGAGTCCCTCTAGTGAATCTTTCATTTCCAGTATGAATTCTTCATTTCTGATTGGTTCTTTTTTTATATTTTCCAGTTCTTTGTTGATGTTCTCACTGAGTTCATCCATTCTTCTCCCAAAATCAGTGAGGATCTATATGGCTTTTTGTTTGAACTCTTTGTCAGGTAGATTATTTCTGTTTCATGTAGTTCGTTTTCTGGGGTTTTGTCCTGTTCCCTTCTTGGAATGTATTCCTTTGTCTCCTCATTTTGCCTTTTTCTCTGTGCTCATGTCTGTGTATTAGGTGGGTATCTATGTCTCCTGATCTTGGAGAGGTGGCCTTATTTACGTGATGCCTTATGAGGCCCAGCAGTGTATTTCCCTCTTGTCACCAGTTCCAAACACTCCACAAGTGTTGCCTGTGTGGGCTACATGTGTCCTACTGTTGTGGCAGGGTTTCTCTTACTGCAGTGGCACATGAAGACTAGACTGTCTCCCTGGCTGGCTGGTTGTAATGTTCAGCTGTGTGTGGTTGCTATGGGCCTTTCAGTCACTTTATCAGGTATGGAGAGCCCCAGAACAGTTGGCTAGAGGGTCTAATATCACATTCCTATTGCAGTTTTTCTGTTAAGTGAGTAGGCCCCCAGCATGGCTGGTTGTTAGGTTCACAGGCTTATAATTGCTGTAGGCCTCTGGCCTGCAAGGGTCTTGTCCGCTCTCTCAGGATTGCAGCTGAGTGGGACTGGCCCCAGGCACAGGAGCACCCAATTGTTTCAGGCTTTGGAAAGTGAGGCCAATCCCCTATGTGGCTGTTTGAGAAGCACAAATCTTCTGAAGCTGACAAGCCCCACTGCCCACAGGGCCACACACACTGTCAACACAGTCCTGCAACATGCATGCACTCCAACCCCTTGAGAGGACCCAGTCACCCCTCTGGAGAGGCCCCACACACTCCACCAACTCCTCATGCATGCCCTGCCCCTCAGAGGCAGACCCACAAGGCCAAATGCAGAGGCTACAGGCACCCAGCCTATACATGCCCACAAGTTGCCCAAGGGCTTGCTGTTGGGTGGAGCCAGTCCCTAGGGCAGACTGCCTGCCCTAGCTGAGCTGGATTAAATTGGTGCTATAATGGGTGGGACAGACTCTGGGCTAACAGGCCAGGAGAAGAACTCCAACAGTGTTCACCAGTGTCTGTGTCAGCCTGTACTAGGCCACAATAATGGCTGCCACCAATGTCTCAGTACCCACAGAGGTCTTACCTCTCACTGAGATGCTCCCAGAGCCTATCAGGTGAGTCTCTTTTCACCAAAGGATGGTGCACCTTTTTTTCTGATGATTTTAGGTTGTTTTCTGACACAGATGAATTTGTGCTTGGGCCCTTTAAGAGCTGGGTTTTTCCCCTTATGTCCAATAGCTTTTCTGGAGGTATTCCCCATTGTAGTTAGTAGCCAGCAAAGCCAGATATTATGACACTCATCTCAGTTGTGCTGAGTCCAAAAGATGTTTATAGCACTAATGCTCCTCTGCTTAGATCCTCTTCTCCTCCAGGGAATGCTGTGTGCCTTAGGATCACTCCCAGCCAGCCACAAAGCACCGTGGCTTGCAAAGGTAGCTTTTTTTCTCTCCAGAAAGGGCATTCTGCCACTTCCACCTCAGTCAGGTCTGTCCTTTGTTGCAGAGGTTCTTTTTATCCAGTTTTCAGTTCTCTCTCAGTGGTAATTGCTCCAAGAGTAGTTGTGAATTTGTTGTGTCCATGGGAGGAAGTGAGTTCAGAGTCCACCTGTGCCACCATCTTGACCTCAAGTCTGGAATTAATTCTTGAAATTCATATTTTTTCTAGGAAAACCAATTGTTTCTTCTATAGTTCCAAATTTATTGCCCAAAAGTTGCTTATATGGTTTTCTGAAAATTCATTTAATTTCTTCTAATCTGTGGTTAAATCTCCTTTATCAATTCCTGTGCCACGTATTCATTTTTCCTTTTTTTCCCCTTATTCCAGCCAATATGTTGTATTGGTTGTTGAACAAATAAACTTTTAATTTTCATTGTTCTTTCTCTTCTTATTCTTTTGGGGCTTTGTTTTCTGCATAATCTATTTCAGTTTATTTTTATTAATTTCCATTTACTTTCTCTTGGTTAATTTGTTTTGTTTTCTGAACATGTACATTTAATATTCTTAGTCTTTTTTTAATGATTAAAGCTTTTTAAGACTAAATTTTCCTCTGAGATCTTATCTGTATCTATAGATTTTGATATAAAATGTCTTACTTTTATTAATTTTACAATAATATTCTTTTAGTTTTGATTAAGTTTTATATGGGGTAATCTTTTGTTTGTAGAGGTTTAGATTTATTAAATTAGGGTCAGAGACTATAATTCATAAAATCTCTACATTTGGGGAAATTATTAAAGTTTTACTTATGGCCAACACAATAGTTTTTGTAGATGCTTCATGGACATATGAGAAAAATATATATTATCCAATGGTCATGAGTTTTATATATGGAATCATGCATCTGATTTATAGATTGTATTATCTGCCGTTATCTCTTTCATCTTGGCTTATTTTTTGTCTGCTTGATTTGTCAAATTCTAAAAAAGATAAATTGAAGTTCTTCCCCAAAGTTATAGTCTAGAGGTTCCTCTTATGTTTTCAGATGTTCTCACTTTACATTTTTCCTGCTATAGTCTTTGGTGCCCAAATTTTTATGTTCTTGCTGTCTGATTGTTGGAATAAAGCTTGTATAACAGCTCTCTTTGTTATATTTAACACTTTGGCCTTAACTTCCTCTTTATCTGATATTTCTATTGCCACTCCAGCCTCCTATGATTTATGTTTCCCTGTTACATCTTTGCTCATCCCTTCATTATCAATTTCTTTTTCACTATGTTATAAGTATGTTTCTTGTACAAAGCATATTTAAAACTCATTTCTTACCATTGTTTCTCTCACCCATCATTTCCACTTAAGATTTTTGTTCTAATTTCATCCTCATTAGGTAAGAGTAGTTCCTTAAATAATTTTCTCAGATTACATGAGTGTTTTTCATTTGCTCTTATTTAAGAACAGTATTTTGGTTGGATTTAGGACTCTTGGATCACATTCTCTTTCCTCAAGAACCTGTAAACATTACCCCATTGTCTTAAAGTTTCTGATGTTGCAGAAGAAAAACCCAATACTAATTTGTGCTCTTGACTTTGTATGCAACATATTCTTTCAAACTGCAAGTTTATAAAGAGCTCACTCTCTCCTCAGTGTTCAGGAATTTCTCTGGAATATGTTTCGAAGTGTGCCTTTTAAAAATTAATCTTGCCTGGAATTCAGGGAGCAGTTTCAGTCTGAAGACCTGCCTCCTCTTTCTGCTCAGCTAACTGTCCCTCCATTGTTTCTGAATGTTCTCCTTTATCCTGTTCTCTCTTCCTGAAGTCCAATTATTTGCATATGAGGTCTTCTAACAAGCACTCAGGTGATGCTGACGTTGCTGGCCCAAGGATCACACTGAGGAGTAAGCTAGAGGGTGCAGGGTTCAGCTGTATCTGGGCTCGTGTCAGGGCTGCAAGTGTTTTTAGAGTGACAGAATGTTAGAACAACCCAAGGCTGAGGCAGGACATGCTCTGCCCTTCTGGGTGGTAAAGGAAGTCCCATAGTTCCCCCAGAAACAGCTGCACTGCTGACCTCTGTACATCTCTTCTCATCACTCTGAGCTTCGTCCCTGCTCTCTGGAAGGGGCCCAGTACCAGGGCAACTCGGATGCTTTGCCCAAAACGCTTCTTGTTTCCCTCATACTCATGGGTGTTGGCAAAATGGCACCAGCATGCTTCTTGGAGGGTGCAGATATTATCCAGATGCCAGACCTCCTCACCCTGTTACATCTTTGCTCCTGGGGAGAACCAGGAAATGCAGGTTAGTGGCCTCATTCTTGACCACCAGTCAGGCCATTTGTATCCTCTCTGGGAACGATGATGTTATCTAATGTTCCCTTTGCATAGGGAGAGCAAGTTTGATCAGCATTACTGGTGTAGAAAGATGGGAGTGAGGGTGACTTCTAAGGGGAAACCAACCAGAGGAGCTCATTCAAGCCAGGACTCATTCATGATGGCTGCTGTGCGCCAGGCACTATCCTAGGTGCTGAACAAAAAGTCTACTGAAAAACAGTTTCTCCTTACCAAACTATGATCTCACGTTCACAATCTCATCTGATCCCTATCGTAGCCCCATGAGGCAGTTCTTACTCTTACCACCACTTGACAGATGAGGAAACTGAGTCACAGAGAATTAAGCGTCTTACCCAGTGTCTGTTGCTCAGGTAACTAAAGGCAAAACCAGGAATCAAGCACAGTTCCACTGACTGGACACTGTCTACTACACTTTGCTATCCAATTAAACCCAAAATCCAGAGAGAGCTGTCCCGCCAGTACCCCTCTTCTGGGAGCTGGGATTAGCTTTCCTTGGTGCTTCAGACACATTTCATTATCTCTCTCTAATAACATCCCTGTTAGCTCTCGACTTAACCACCTATACATCTTACTGCAATAGGAACACACATCCACATCTCTTCTCATCACTCTGAGCTTGGTCCCTGCTCTCTGGAAGGGGCCCAGTATAGGGGAAACTTGGATGCTTTGCCCAAAACACTTCTGTGACTAACCAGCTGCAGTGCACTGGTTTGTTAATGACCATGGAAACATCTTCTTTGCTTTGTCTCCACTGACATCTCTGTCTTAGTCTCCATCCCAGCTTTGAAAGTGCCTCCTCAGCTGAATGCAACAGCCCAACATCTGGAATATCCAGCTGTGGAAAAGGCTATGTGGATAGCTTCCTGTCACTGCTGAGAAGATGATAGATCGCATCCACTCAGCTTTACTCTGAGCCCACCTGTCAGAGACTTGCCTTCATCAAGGCTCAGGCCTGAAGCCTGAAGCCCTGCTGCTTATCCATCACAGGGGAGACCAGGGAAGAAACTCCAAAAGCCTGGCTTTGTTATGAATTTTCCTCATTTGGCGATGTCCCTGGGTGAACCATTAAGAGTTGAATGTGGAAGATTAAAGCAGTCTGTTTTAGAGAGGAACATCTGGTTCATTTGTGCTCTTAGCAGTAGCAGCGCCAGCCAGTTTCACTTCTGCTGCTTGGATGGCAGGGCCAGCTTGATGTGAGGAGAGGAGGGCCAGAGGGAGGCCATAACTGCTCAGCCCTCCTGAGCAATCCTTATCATTTGGCCTCCAGGCCTTTGCCCAGGCTGTCCCTGCCATCTGGGATGCCTTCCCCCATCTCTTCTCCACCTGCTTAAACCCTGCCTCCTCCCTCATGCCTTCGGCTCCCAGTAGGCTCTCCTTCCCCAATTGGTAGATACAACACTCTGTATCTACCATTCTCCTTAGTTTTTCAGCATCTACTACCCCTACTGCCATTTTGTGCACAAGATGTACCTTGAGAGTCTCATATTTGGAGCTCACAAAGGACTTACCAAAGTGAGGACAGAGTTGGGAGCAAAGCTGAACTAAAATCCAAGTCTCCTTCCTCTCTGCTTTTATTTTCCTTGTCTAACAAAGTCTGTGACTCATTTTCTCCATCTCAGTGGAGATGACATGCTCGTCCCCTGTTCATCAACATGGGCTGAGATTTTGGTCTGGATAGAGTTCATTTTTGCACTGTGGAGGTCATATGGTGATGGCGGCTGGTTTTTGGTATCAGTCGGGGTTCCAAGAGCTCCTTCCTGCCTCAACTCTGCTAAGGCGTATATTTACCTCTCTTCCAGTTCTGGCAATGTGGCCAATGGGTGGAAGTAGTGATTGATGATCGCCTGCCAGTCCTGAATAAGGATTACCTCTTTGTGCATCCTCGCAAAAACCAAGAGTTTTGGCCCTGCCTGCTGGAGAAAGCCTACGCCAAGTAAGGATGGGCCCACCACTCAGCCCAGGGCTTCAGTGCTGGCCCTGCCCACCTGGCTACTTGCCCTGACAGATGCTCCCCACCAGCCAACCCTGGGACTTTCAGAAGCTCTGCTGAACACAAGCAATGCCTCTGGGAGCATCAGAGCCTTTGCCACCCAGCTGGGCATCCTCCCTAAACAATCACTGTTTTCAAGGCTGTGTTGGGGCCATGGGGAGAGCCCCAGAGGCACATAGTGAGGGGTGGGCAGGACAGAGCTGGACAGAGATATACACTGACAAGGATATTATTGCAAGGGCTGATATAAGGGCCCAAATGAGATATGATATCATGGTCAAAATCTGATGAGAAGGCAGAGAATAGAGGAAACAATCTCGACTTTCTGACTCACAGAGAGTCAGGCTGAGGCTGTCCAGGGGAGTTGGCACTGAGCAAGGCCTTGAAGGATGGGTAGAATTTCAACAATGTGAATGATTCAAGCAAAGACGTAGGGATGGGATGATGCAAAGTGAGGTAGGAGCAGTTGGGGACCTGGTGTGGCTGCTGTGAGATTGCACTAATGTGTAGGGGCAGGGCAGGAGTTACTTGATATTATGTGGTCCAAATGCCATGATTCAGGGCCTACCTTCTGGTGTTGACAAGCTCAAGGACTTATAAACACCCCAACTCATATGTGTTGCTTAGATTCTTGAGTTGCTTTCATTCAACAGATGTTTATTGAGCATTTAACCAGAGGCCAGGCACTATGCTTGGCACTGGGATAGAGACTCTCAGACTGGCTCAGGTGGGTGTGTACAAGAGGATGTGTGTGTGAGAGAGGTCACTGTCATAAAGAGCCACATAGGCGGGGGGATGCATCAGAGCCAAAAGTCAATTCTAGGTGATAAAAGGATGGAGGACCACATTTTCAGGAGAAAACGTGTAGCAGAGAGTATCACCAAATCAGATTCTTCAAAGATCGTCCTAACCAACCATCATTTTATAAATAGGGAAGCCAAGGCCCCAAATAGTGATGTGGCAGGTGGAAGCAGGCAGCGTGAATCTGCTAAAGTCTTCAGTCATTTGACCAGGGGACATCTTTAGCAAGGCTGAAGACTGTGCCCAGTCCAGTCCCAGGCTGTTAGGAGCGGTAACAACCCTCAATCTACCCCTGTCCCTGTCCTTCTTGAGGTCACAATCTGAACAGTGAGACATTTCAAGACCTCTTTTTTGCATTCTATCTTTTGAGCCAACTTGTGAAAAACTAAAGCTATTGCTCATTTCCAGTGTCAGGAAGAACTGCTCATTAGCATTTGAGAATGAAGCTCAGATAACAGCCAAGGTTGTTGAGCCAATCCATATGTTTGGGGAGGTTAATTCACTTCTAAGCTACTTACACAAACACTGTCATTATCTTTCCAGTATGGATTCTGCCCTCAACACTTCAGGGCGTCGTTTTTTTCCTTACGAAAAGGGAGTAAAGGGGGGAACATGGCAGTTCACTTGGAGAATTAGAAAGCTTGTGGGCTGAAATGATGACTTTGACCCCATTTTGTTAACAACTGACCTAAGGCAATCATTCAGCTTGAAAAGAAATAGGAAAGTGGACCCGGAATCCACATTCCACCGCCTAAAGAAATCTAGCAGAGGATAAAATGTTTCAAACTATTAAGCTATTTAAAAGCTTTTGCCGCCATCCAAAGAAGGAAGTTAGAGAATGCAGGAAGGAATCAAATAGAATTATAGCATATCAGAGCTGGAAGGGACCTCTGTCAGCATCAAACTCTACCTTCTTCTTTGAAAAATAAGGAAACTTAGGCTCAGAGAGGTGAAATGACGTGCCCAGGGTCACACAATGTTTGGGGCCAAGGTGGGATGAGAACTAGTCTCCCTAGTCGTGTGTATTTCCATCATTCTTGAAACTGTCAGCCCTACACAGAAGGATTTGTCTTTTTACTTCTTTGGAACTCAGTGTCAGGTACACAGGGACCACAGCAGAAACATGGAGAACCCATCCGTCCAGGTGGAGATGGCTCTCTTTCCCTCCAAAAGTGTAGGCAATACCGAGTGAGCATGTGGACTCCAAACTTTCAACTCTCCTTGTGGCTGGAGAGTCTGGAAATGAATTGGTCAAGGCAGTCAGAAGTGGGGAGAAATCTCTGTCTGCAGATGTTTTCCCCCAGAGGTCATATGACAGAGAGGAGACTGGGGGACAAGTTCTGGTAGGCTGCATATCACCCTCTATAGAATCTCTACAGTTAGAAATCGCAGCATTTCAGCATTCTTTCTGGCTCTCATTTAGACATCTGAATTATCCCTTCTTTCATATCATTGCCAGGAGATAGACATTTCCCCAAAATAAGGCTGAAGCAGAGAGACGCAAACAAGGCTCTCTCAGAATTCCTGGGTTCAGGTGACAAGGCGTAGTGACAGGTGTGGGGAACAGTTCTCTCTATCTTTCCTTCCCTTTCTATCTCCTGTCAGCAAAGGGGGCTAAGAATAGTTGCCATGTTCCTGAAGCATCAGTGGGATTCATGAGCTCATGTTTGTAAAGCAGAGAGATAGCTCTTGTCAAAACACCCAGCTGCTGCTGGGACGAGCTTTGTGGGCATTGTGGAGAGACAGTGAGAGAAGATGCAGAGAGAGAGGGCTGCTGGCCGCCAGTCCTTTCCCTTCTATTGGGTGTATCTGTGGTGACTGCAGATGGTGTGGGTGTAAGACATCAGACAAGGCCCATAGATCCTGAGGCTGTGGGCCTGAAGTGATGGGACAGGGCCCCATGGCTGCTTTTTCGCGGTGGCTCTGGCGCAGCCCTATTGAAGCCAGGGAGGGCCCCTGAGTGAATCACCTGGAAGGGGCTGACACAGTGCAGATGTGGGCTCTGGAAAGGGTTCTAGGACCCCAGTCTTTGTGAACTTCCCGTACTCTTAGCAAAGCTCTCTTAATTTAGGACTAGGAGCCAGAATAATACACGTGGGTAATCAAGAGAGTCAGGCACTCGACCCAAGCAGGCATAATCCTGATAAAAGGCAGCCTTTGCAGTTGACTAAGCAAACACGCCAGAGATAAGAGTCTAGTACCAGGCCTCACCCTGGGTCAGAGAGAGGCAGAGATAGATAAGATTCAGAACCAGTTTTAGATCCAGTTGAGATCAATCTGTCATGTGATAGTTTCTGCAGAATTTCCCTTTTGTCTGTGTATCCTTAGCTTCCTTCAATAAAAGACTTTCTACGCCATTCAAGGCATTCATACCTGGGACAGTGTCCTGCTTAGAGTGGCTGCTCGATATGTATTTGCTAAAGTGAATTTACATGAATTCTGGGTGATCCCTAGAAGGAGAGAATGACAGGGGTGGGAATATGGTGAGAAAGGAGAGTCTGAGGGGGCCCAGAGCTGACCCAGTCAGCCTCACTGTTTCCAGGTCTCAGGCTGAGGACCAGAAGGAGAAGGGTTTTGTCCAAGGTCTCAGGTCCCATTAGAGGCAGCAGTACAGACGCAGTCAGGCCCCTGACCCTTGCATGGTTTTGCATTACCAGAAAGAAAGCCATGGAGGAGCTTCCCCGATGCCACCAGCCTCTGAAGGGCTTGGCCTCCACTTGCCCATCAGGGACAGGGGTGCTCAAGTCCCTGGTGAGAAACCTGAAGGACAGGCGTAGTCCCATGGGCAACTTTGACCCAGGAAGCAGCCCCAGGGTCTCCTGCCTGGCCTGGCCTCAGCTCCATAGCCTTTGCCCTGCCTGTATTTTGGGATTCCACGGGAACCTTTCCAGCTCACCCCACTGACTGGAACTTGAGTTCTCAAAACAGATCTGACCTCCCCTGGTCCCTGCTTCAGTGGTTCTCCTTGTGACTGATCAATCCACCCACTCTCCCAGGAGCACCAGTCAGCCCACGATGGGCACCCCTCCACCATGCTCTTCCAGCTCCAGAAGCCTCCCCGATTTGATTCTTTCTCCCTAGAATGCTCGTCCCACTTGTCCTGACCTGGGTAAAACTGAACTCAGAGGTGTACCCCTCCCAGAAGCCTTCTCTAGACCCCCAGGCTGGGCTCAGGCACTTCTTCTCTGTTCCGAGGTGACCCATTTGCTCTCAGAGCAAATAGACACACAAGGAAGGCAAAGAAACTTGACGTGTCATTCTAAGGAGAGAGTGTCCTGGTGGCCAAGGGGGACCAGGACACTTGGTGTGGCAGAGGGGGAGACAAGTTTGAAGGTGGAAGCAGGAGAGCTCAGATTTGCTGTGCCTGATGATGATGGCAGCAAGCACACCCTCTGTGAGCCAGACACTTTTCCATGTGCTCTACACGCATTAACTGGCAGAACCCTCACCACACCCACTGAGGCAGGTACTGTCACATGCCCATCCCCCAGACGAACAAAAGGAGCCTTAGAAAAGCTCAGCCTCCTGCTGAGAGCTCATGAGACGGGGAGCCAGGAGTTGGACCTGGGAGGGAGGGCAGAGGCGCTCTGAAGAACAGCTGGGAGAGTTTCAAGTGGTTTGCTTTGGAATGTTAGGTAAGACTTGTCCTCCTCTACATTACCTTCAGTAAAGTCAACTTATCGCCCTCATGATTCTGGGGCGAGTGGGTTAGTGCTGAGAATAGGAATGGGAATTCTGGACCAAGGATTGCACGGAGAGAGAACAGAGGCTGCTTGTGGCCACAGTGGGTGTCAGGGTCGTTGACTGTGAACTCTCTGAGGGCAGGAATGGGGTCTCACCCATCTTTAAACATTCAGTGCCCTGAATGGTACCCCAAACACAGTAAATACTTAACACTATTGTTAAACTGAACGGGAAACAGTGGATTCTCATCATAAGAATATCCAGTATTCATTAAGGGCTTGCCGTATGCCAGGCACTATGTAAGCCTAGCCCCATGAGGTTTAAGTAACTTGTCCAAGGCCAAACAGCTAAATATGTAGTGAGCTTGGGATTCAACCCCTGGCATGTGGCTCCAGCACCTGCACTCCAGACCTCTACACAATACTGCTGCTCGTGGGGCTGCCCAGGCCCCAGAGACCAGGGGAAGGAAGGTGGTGAGGGTGGCACATCTCTAGAATCTCCATCCAGGCGAATACAGGTGGGTGGCCATGGTCTAGGGGTGGATCAGGCAGTCCTTCACCTGGGAAATATGCAGGGGTCAGGTGTGCAAACTCCATCCCCAGAGTTCTCACCCCAGGCATTGAGCTGACTGTCTCCCTCCCAGGTTTCGAGGGTCCTATCTCCACCTGCACTATGGCCACCTCCCTGATGCCATGGTGGACCTCACAGGAGGGGTGATCACCACTGTCAACCTGCACTCCTCCCCTTCCGACCTGGTGATGATGGTAAAGATGGCAGCCAAGGCGGGCTCCCTGATGACCTGCGCCACCCCAGCAGGAGTGAGTAGACCAGGAATCCCTTTGCACTGGTGCCAGCCTTTCCTCCCCCGGGAGTGTTCATCCACTGGCCCATTCAGCTGGTGAGAGGAATGGCCAAGCAGCCGTCACAGAGCACTGACGCTGTGCTTTACCAGGGTCGCCTCATTTAATCCTCACAGCAGCCCTCCTCCGAGATATGGATTGCAGAGTTAAATGATCTCAGAGAAGCTAAGTAAAATGCTCATCACCACACAGCCAGTAAGTGGCTGAGCAGGGGTTCAAATGTTGCTGTCTAACTTCAAAGCCTTTACCTAGTGCTTGCCGGTGACCAGGAGCAATGGGTCCAGAGTGACCAGGGAGCCCTCTGATTCTCACTGAATCTAGAGGCAGCACCCCAAGGGCAGTGTGTCCCATTTTAAAAAGCTTGGATAACTCTCCAAATGTATTTGAGTCTGTTCTGAGACAGCTAGTGCCCCATCCACGAGGACGCTTCCTTCACTCTTAAAACATGTGGACTTTGAGTTACACATCCCTAATCTGAAATGCCACCCAAAAACTAAGATGCACTTTGAACTCCAATTACTCCCAGCACAGGGGTGGTGGGTATTCCCAACTCCTACAAAATGCTCAGCAGACACGTTTTGTGCTGTGTCTCACTGGTGATGAGTGATTGGAGGAGCAAGCAGCCCATGTCCTCAGGACTCTGTGGGGTCCTATCAGTATGGGGTGTTCTCCCGATGTCTCGAATACCTGGACCCTCAACCATCCAGCAGCCTTTAGACCCTGCCTCTCTAGAAAAGAGTTCCAGGAACATATGCCATTCCAACGTGAGTCAGTAGGACGCTTTCATCAAGCCACATCTCAGCTGCTGATTGAATTGTGCTTTTCTACTTTGAAGAGGCTGTGAATGTTTAATGCTTCTGCTTTTCTCCTTTAAGCCAACAGGTGAGGCCACGAGAATGCCAAATGGCCTGGTGAGTCAGCATGCCTATACAGTGACAAGCGCTGAGCGGGTAAGTCACCCATGGGCCATGCCCCAGTGTTCTGGTTCCTGGGAAGAGGACTCAGAATCACATGCCTTCAGCAAGCCCAGCAATGCCGAAATGAGTATCTATCATTCTCACCCCCATGGTGGCGCCCATCATGGACAGCCTCAGTTTCTTCTATTCATACAGAAATTTTGGTGTCCCATGTCCTCATCCCCCAGGGACCCACCAGAGATCTTGCTATCCTTGAACTTATCTCAGATAGGCTGAGTGTCTAGACTAGGGGATTTGCCCAAAAAGAAAGCAGAATGAACTACACAATTGACTCTGGGGGAAGTTTTGCCCTGAAATGGTTTTATTTGTTAGGTACCAACTAAACTGCTATGACAAAGACACTCCAAAATACAGGGGTCCAACAAGATAAAATTCCTTTCTCCCCCAAGTGAGCAGGTGATCCCAGAGCTGGTAGGTGGCTCTGCCGTCCACAGCATGGGGCTTCTACCTGGGAGCCCAGGGCAGCTGCTCCAGCTCTCCTCATCTCCCAGCCAAAGGAAGAGCAAGAGGCCAGGGGACTCTTTGGTACATCCAGACAGAAGGCGTACATCGGAAAAAACACACAGCATTTTCCTTCAGATCCCATTAGTCTGAAGCTAATCAAGTGCCATACTGAGGCCCAAGGGAGTCTGGGAATCATACCACCTACCTGGGCTGCCATATGCCCAGCTAAAATGTTATTCCCATGGGAGAGGGGAGGATGGCTATTGGAAGGCAGTCTTTCCCCTTGATGTAAGAACTGACTTTGTGTGGACAAAAATGTATGTAATTACTGTGTGCAGTACCATTTGGTCTGGAAAACACTGCCAAAGTCCAGCCTCCAGCATTCATAAATGAGGAAGCTGAGACCTCAGAGGCAAAGGTCTTTCACAAGGTCACACAGCTACTTGAAATGGCTGGGCTTAGATACCACGCCACCTCGGTTCCTATCTAGCATATGCCTAGCACTTCCTGGCCTTGTGATGACTTAATACAAATGTTCCCCCATGTCTGTATTTCTTATAACTCTTGAGGTGTAATAATGTCTTTCTAGGCCCTAAGAGACAGTGTTCCAAACTCCAAGATACATTTTTCACTGGTATTTATGGGCCAAGGAATGCAGAATGTCAGGTTCTATTTCTGGCATGCTTTCTCATATTTGCCTTCCCTCTCTCTGTATCAACATCTCTCCTGTCCATTGACCTAAGGCCACCTGCTCCATTGTTTCGTGTGTTGGTGGACGTTCCAATCCACAAAACAGGGGCAATATCTTCTGTCTCCCTCAGGAAATCAGTAACAAATGCTTCCGCTGCACAGTGTCTGGGAGACAGCGGGCACCTAATAAATGCTTCTTGGATCAATGGATGAGTGTGTTTGCATCACTGAATGAATACATTTGTTCTTGGCCTATGAAGCTGGCATCACTGACCCTCCATCATAGAACATACATGAAGAGCTCAAAAGACATTTGCCACAAGCAGGGAAGAGGTCGTCCTGATAGACCCAGGCCAGAAGAGATCCCAGTCGCAGCGGCTCCAGACTCCCTTCTTCTGGATTCTCCCACGCCCTTCTCTGAGTTCTCAATGGGAACAGCCAGTGCCATCATCACACCTGGCCACATGCGGACACTCTGCTCCCCGCAGCTCCCCTGTCCCAGATGTGGACAAGTCCAGGCTAGGGATAACAAATCAGTTTTCTTGTGTGTCAACATTGATCAGTTAGCAAAGCTACCTGGATTACTATGTTGACGAGACTCTGGCACCGCTTCCAGATTTGAGGAAAGAGAGCTGTGATCAATTAATGACATCTGTGCCGGGCATGGAATGAAGAAGCAGTGGTACTTGCGTGATGTACCTGCCATTCCTGGACAAGGCCCTTTTTATGCATTGAGATAGCCTTTGTATCTCCTCAGGTCACAGGGAGGAGGGGCTTGTGTATCCACAGGTCCAGATGGCCATGGAATATGAGTCTCCACAAAGACATGGCCAGGGGATGGCAGTGACTGCCATGTTATCAAGCAGTCATGTCAACATCTAGGGTCGAGGTGATAGAGATGAACTTGGGAGTTGGGCTGTGGGCTCAGCTTGGGTTTGGGTTCCTCATGATTCTGCTCACAGCCTGAATGTCTGCTCCCCCAGAGCACACTTTCAATTGTTCTTATAATACACTGAGCAGTCTGAACAAAGGACACCTCCCCTGTAACAGTAGGTGATCAAGACTACGTGTCCTCTATGGTCAATTCCTGCCATTCTGTGGCTGCTGACACTTTCCAGCATATGCCCTAAGAAGCACCAGCCTGGAGAGATCGTCTGTGAAAGCAGTTTTCCAAATGTTTGGAAAATGTTGCTTGCCATGTCCTCTGCTTGGAAATTCACAGTGGACATTAGCATTTTAAAGGCTCTGAGAAGGCCTGTGTTAATGCTACAAGTATAGCTTGGTTTTAATTTAAGAAACCATTTTTTCTAGGAATAGTTATCAACAGCCTGTGGAACTAGCTAGAATTCAAGAGAATACATTTGAGGAAATACTATCCTAAGATAGATAACCTGGATTATCTCTTGCTCAGTGGCACCTTTTCTGAGAGAGTTGACCAGGGTCAGGGGTACAGTCAGTAGCCAGGAGAATGAGGCAAGGAAGCCAGCCCATTCTCAGATGTAGCTGTGACCTTGGCCTTGAATGGACTCAAGCCACCTGGCCAAGGCCCATGTGATCACCACTAGGGTACTGTCAAAAAGGAGTGACATCATTGGACAAGGGCCCAAGAACTGGACTTGGTTAAATGTTCCTCCTCCAGAAAGAGGAGGTTATAACTCTAACCATGAGTGCTAAGATTAAACAAGCCCATAAGTGCAGTGTGCTCTTTAATCTGCTCATCCTCCCTCTGGGCGGGACACAGACAGGAAGATAAATGAAATTGGCATTTTTTATTATGTACCTAGCGCAGTCGGTGACTCCCCTGGGCAAGGGGGTAGTGTTTATCTGCATGCCTCATTTAGCCCTCTTTCAGCCCCTTCCCGTCACCGGCCACTCTTCTCCCCCCTGCCTAGCTGAGCCCCGGACTGTCTGTTAGGCACTGAGTGTGGATCATTAAGCTCTTTGGGCCACCAGGCAACCATTTTTCATGTCCCTACTCCACGGGCTCCATCAGGGGCTGGTGGTTAATAATACACCGTGTGCAAGGCGGGGAGTGCCTGGAGGTGGGGCAAGGAGGGTCAGGATGCTGGGTTTATGCCAAGAGCCCCCCATCTCAGGTAGGATTAAAAGCCAGAGCACCTTTCATGGCAGTGCAGTGATAGAAGCAGATGGAGAGGAGCCTTACCCAAGCCGAACTCCTGGGCCCTTGACTGACGGCACTGCTCCTTCATGGCAATCACCTACTTGTGATCACATGGACCTTGGCCAGGTGGCTCAGGGGTCATACTGAGGCCAAGGTCACGGCCACATCCAAGAATGGCCTGGGCCCCAGAGCAGCTATATCTTTTATCTACTCCCAATTCCAAGACTAGGAGCCTGGGCTTTGGACACTGACAGTGGCTGGGATCAGAACTCTGCCTCTGCCACTTACTCTGAGGCCTTAGGAAAGTTGCTTAACATCTCCGATGCTCGGTTTCCTCCTCTGCAAGAACAGGATTTTGTGAACATCTACGTCAGAGGACTGAAGGATGTAACACACAGCAAGCACCAGCCAGCCCCGGCTCCGAGCCCTGCCTCCACACGCGAGTTTCTCTTCCATCTGGGGATATTCCACTCAGGGCTTTCTCAGCCTCCTCTGACCTGGAATCGCTGAACCAGTTCGCCCCTTCCCTCACCCCTCCAGGCCTCTGTCTCCTCAGACAACATCAGCACAGATCAGTATCACAGCTACAACTCAGTCATCCTTTAATTCCTCTCACAGGCTGAGGGCTACTGGATCCGGGAATGTAAGTTCCAAGGACTATGGTTGTTTTGCTGTAACTTTTCTGGCTACAGTGGTCTGAAGGAGCAAGTGTGCCAACCTCCGTATCTGGGAATGAGTGAGGATGGGGTCCCAGAGGAAGGAAAGTTCAGGCCATCAAGGTGCCCTGCTCACCAACAGAAGCAGGATGATGGGGACCTGGTGCAGGGCCAGGACTGCAGGCTAAGGAGGGCTAGCCTTGGATATCTCCACTCCCAGGCCATCCTGGTCTTGCTCAAATCAGCCTTCTCTACTGTCCTTGCTCAGGACAGCACTGTGTAGCCCTTGGTACAACTCCCAATGGGCCACTGGCATGGAAGCAGCTTTGTCCATGGAATAGAGACACCAGCTCTATTGGAGGATGCCAGAGACCCATAAAAATCTCTCCTCTGCAGCCCGTGGCAACATCTCATGCTATTTATCTGCTATTAAATCTCAGCTCGCCCAAGTTCTAGGATGCAGTCATATGGAATGATGAAGTTGCACCTGCCCTGCAAGATGCTGAGCAGGAAGCGGGGCTGTTTTCTCCTCTATCTCATTCCAACTCCACGCAGGCAGCAGAGAGACATTGATTTTTTTTCCTTGCAATTTTTTTTTTTTTCCTGGCTGCAGCCAAATGAGGTCAGAAGTTAAATTAGTCCTTGGAGGTGAAAAACAGCTGCATTCATATCCCTTCTCTCTGCTGACTTTTGCTGGATTTTTGCTGGACTTTTGCTGGACTTTTGCTGGACTTTTTCTGTTCTTCTTTACAGATTTGGTACAGGAATGGCTGGGAAGATCTTATCCACCTGTGGAACCCCTGGGGCAACACCGAATGGAGAGGGCGCTGGAGCGATGGGTATGGCATCTGAAAACCTCTCTCTGTCCTTCAGGAGACCCAGCTTTCAGAAAGTATCTTGCCCCCCAAGGGCGGCATCTATCTGTCCTGCTGTGGATCTCACTGCAGGCCTGTCCAGTTCACCCCTGTGTGTGGCTGTCAGTCCATCTCACACTCCCATGATGCCATTTGCCAAGCATCTATGAGACACCTACTGCATACTGTCTATACTAAGTACATTGTGTTAGGTGGGTACTGGAATATATACAGATGACAAGACCCAGTGTCTGATCTCCAGAAGGTTACAGTCCAGAGCCGTGAACCCACATACCCAGAATTAGTTTTTAAAGGGACTGGGGGAGGCAGGGCAGAGCCAAGTTGGCAGAGAAAGATGGAGAGAAGGAGCTTTAGCCCATGGATTCTAATCCTGATGATGCTATGTCATCAAGATGGACAAGGCTTCATTTTGGGTGATTGGGGGAGCTGAGGCAAAGATCTAGATGATCTTTTTATTGAATCCACCTGGGTCGCCCATCCTGCCCTGCGGATCTGGACTTTCGCATGTAACCCACGCCTTGCTCACAACAGGAGTGAATGGAGCTCTGTGGGTCTCAGAGGCCCCTGTTAGCCATGTCCCAGCAGCTGCTCTCTGACCTGTGGGACCCAGCTGTGTGGTCAGTGGTTCCCAGGGAGCTGGGCTGGCATTTCCCAGCTTCCAGGAGGACTGACCCCTGGTCCCTTTCCGTTTGCTGACTGAGAATGAGAGCAGTCCTGAGAAGGATCGAGGGCCAGCCACGGGTTACTTGCTCCTCTGGGCAGCCTCCGAGGGCCTGTGCGTGCCCATGAAAAGCGTGAGGCAGCGGCAGCCACAGCACATCGCTGGGGTTGAGGGGGAGGAGGGGGAGGAGGTAAGGAGAACATGACCTGAAAGGAAATGCGAAGCCTTCAGACAAACAGAACAGGACCCAACAAGCAGTGAAAATCAATACAGTGAGAGGTGAGCTCTGGAAGGCAAATGCAGAGCTGGCCAGCGTCCCAGCCCCAGATCTGGGCCACCAGAGCCCCGCCCGCCACCTAGGCTAGGCCATGGTGGGGATGGCTCTGATGCTCCGTGAGCGCCCACCGCTGATGTGCGCCTGCGCAAGCCGGTGCTGGGCAAATGTGAGCAAACGTCCTTGCGCTGGGGCGGAGGGTAGGGAAGCGAGGGAGTGAGGGAGGAAACAAGCCACATGTATTCATAGAATAAACCTGGATGTGCCTCAGATGTCCCCTGGAGAACAGGGCAGCCGATCCCTTCCGCAGAAGGGGAGTGACCGTGTGAAACCATGAACTGCTGGGCGGTGTTCGTATTTGCTGTCGCCCTTCTTCCCTTATCTCACCTCTAGTCTCCCTTCCCTCCCAAGATTATCTCTTGCCCTTTCCAATGTAAATCTTAATAACCTCTGGCCTTTTCCAGATCTTCCCAGTCATTACCCCGAGCTACCAGATATGGCCCAGGGAATGATACAATCGGCCAGGATCCCGGATCTGGGGTTGGCTGTTGGGGTGGGACTGGAGGAAGTGCCATGTCAGTGACACCTTCCCCTTGGGTAGGAGAACAGCCAATCAATTCACATGCGTTGATAGTTTGCCCATGTCTCCCAAATATCAAATGACCGGTGACCACAACCGAGGACATCAGAGATCAGGGAAAAGAAACTTCCCTCCAGCTGCTGTGTTCAGGGAAAGCTTCATGGATGGGACTGAACTTGAGTTCAACCTCAAAAAAAAAAGGTCTGACTCACTTCAAAAGAAATCGCTGGGTAGGCGGGGATGGGTAGGTCACTGTGCTGAGCCCAGAACATTTGTAGTGTGTTCAGGGCCAACAAGCTGGCCTGAGGCAGGGGAACCTGAGACAGAAGTGTTGGGAACTGGGCTGGAGCCCAAATGCCAGCTTAGAAGTTTGGGTTTACACCCTCCAGGCCTGGGATTCATGAAGGCCCTTGACCAGGAAGAGAGGTGTGCAGAGCAGGAATTAGCGGAGGGACCGTGCACGCTCTCCATGGGGTCATGTACTTCCAGCGCTAAGGTTCACCGTTTCCCACCAGAAACCAGGCTGGAAGGAAGCGGCAGGGGCTGCATAATCACTGTCTCCACACAGGTGGTCGATCTCCTCCCTGCTTTTTAAGGAGTGGAGATGGATGGAGAGAGCCACATGGTCTAATCTCAGCCGTAATTGAAATTTCAGTCGCACACACTTAAAGGCAAACTTGCATGAATCGATAGTGTATTGATTTACACTACATTTATTTTCCCTTACACACTGCAGAAAATGTAATTATTGCTTAATTATAAAATTGCCATTTTACAATAACACATCTGACTGGCTCAGCCTGCAGCCAGAAGCCTGGGTGGTGGTCCCTGCCTCACTCTCCCAGCACAGAGGTGACCCAGGCCCTCCATGCAAGCCACTTCCAGAGAAAGATCTCATGACACTTCTGTGCCCTTGGGGCCTGTTGCCCATGAGCCTGCTTCCACTTTGAGGAGTGGACTGAATAAGGGACAACAGCTCCCTTCTGCCTGTAAGGGTGTCGTCCTTCACCACAGACCCTAGGACTAGCTTCTGGAACACGTTATCTCAATGAAGTGGACAGCTTTAATTATTAATTAAGCAAGCAAAAGATTATTGCATGCCTACTATGTGCCAAGCATTGTGTTAAACCCCTGTGACGATATAATGGTGAGCAAGCCTCACAATATCATGGTGCCTGGAGTGTAGTGAGGGATAGCAAGAAATCAGTGAGCACTAGTGACACAGGGAACTAAGTGCTGAGACAGGAGTGGTACAGGGTGCCATGGGGCCTCAAAGATGGGGTACCAATCCCAGAGGTGGGGCAGGGGCACCATAGGGAGACATGCAAGGTTTCTCAGCAGAAGTGCCTTTTAGGAGGAGAGAAGAGTACAAGTTCTTGGTTACAGGACTGAAAGCAGGAGGGGGGTTCCAGGAGAGGGAACAGCATGGTGAAGGCCAAGAGGTTGTTGGGGGTGGGGTGGCATGGACAGATGGACACGGGACAACACAGGTATTTCTAAGGAAATGAAGACAGTCATTGCTTCTGGAGCATAGAATTCAAGCAAGGGCAGAGAGAGAGCTGCTCAGGTAAAGCTGGAGAGGGAGGCAGAAGCCAAGGTTCTGTTTCAGGAGTGTGAACTTCATCCTGAGAGTAAAAGGGAACTACCGATATGTCTTCAACAGGGAGAGGCCATAATCAGACTCTGCTTTAGAAAGATTTGATGTCCGAGTGGAGAGCGGATAGGAAAGCAAGCAGGACTGAGTTGGGGAACTCTGAGATGGAGATGGTTCCTAAAGCAGGGAAGCAGCAGTAGGGATGGCAATCAGTGGATGGCTTTGAGAGGGGTTAGGAGATAGAATCAATAAATCATTAATTTTTGGTGATTGTTTGGATGTGGGAGTGCGAGAGGGAATGACTCCTTATGTTTTCATTCAGGCAACAGGAGGAGGCAGAGGATAAAGTATCGTGTGGGACGCGTTGATTCCAAGGTCACTGTGGGGCTCAGGTGGAGACGTGGGATGGACCATAGCCTGTATCCATATAGAGCTCAGGAAAGAGGCTCAGGCTGTTACAGTTTGGAAGCCCTCAGCATACAGAGAATGCTGAGTCTGTCACTAGGTAGAATGCCAGTCTCCACGTGCACCCCAGGAACTAATGGAGGCCTGTGCAAGGGGCCTCTGTTGGGCCATGTGTGGTTGAGATGAAACGCTCTGGGAGATCTCACCCTATGGTCTGTCTGTCGATCCTCAGGTCTCTGGAGTGGCAGGAAATCCATAACCAACAGAAAAGCCAGCTGTTTGAGGAGGATAAAAACGATGGCGAGTTTTGGTATTTACTCTTCTTTTAAAATTATATTTTAAATCTTTAACTATTGCTCAAACCCTCCATCCCTACCCCTTTCCCTAAACTTTTGAAGAATAGAGATGAGCTTTGCAGAGACCTATGTAGAAAGAGCCTGTTTTTTCCACCAAGACAGAAAAGCTTTGGATGGGAAATTATTTGGGTGCTCCCTCTGTGTGAAAGGCATTTCAGCTCTGAAATATTGGAACTTCCATGAAATTTTCATGGTGAAAGGAAATATTGACACCAAAGCTTTGAAATCAACAGTTTCCTGGAAACTTGGAAACACTGTTATTATGCCTGTATCTTCTCTGCCATCTTTTGGGGTCCCTGGAGCTCCACAGTCTCCTCTGGCATGAACTGTGACCTCCCAGGCCTGAAGCTAGGGTTCTGAGTGAGACATCAGTGTCATCACCCTGCAGCTACTTAGGACTAGATGTTTTAAAAAAACATTCTCAGCCATATGCTCGCATCTTAAAGGATAAGATGGACATTTCTCTGAGAGGTTATCTGGTTTGCTTAGTGACATCTTTAAATGAAATCTAGCATGTGTGAAAAGGAGCCTGGGTCTAAGTAATTAAGAATCAGAGGGACAAATGTAAATTAGAAGGAAAACTATTTGTAGTATCTCTACTTTAATCAAAGTACCAGGTGGGATTTTAGGTGTTGAATCCATTGTATTCTGATCCAGTCCTCAACAATAAATTTGGCAAAGTGTCCCAGCAGAAGGTGATTTTCCTAGCAGTGTGTAGGACCCATGGCAGAGAGAGACTGGCAGTCATCCTGCTGGCCATGAGAGGGACATGCAGAACCAGAATTTGACTCTGTCCTTGCCCTCCCAACTACTGGTGGGAGTAAAAGTGTCCTTGACAGTGGATGGGCCAGAATGAGGCTCTGATCTTTGGCTAGGACAGTGGTAAGTCAATGGGTACTTTAGCTGACAGGCAAAGGTAGAGCAAAGTAATAGGAACCCCCATCCTAAGGACAAAACTAGTGGTCATTGAGTGATGTGTATCTATTTTTAACAGGATGTCATGTCGAGATTTCCAAGAGAACTTCTCCTGCTTGTTTATATGTAACCAATTTCCAATCCTCCTGGACCATGGAAACATGCCCCATGAAAGATGGTCCCAAAACACGTTTAACGACCGTGCAATTCCAGGCAACACTACAGGTAGTTATGACATTGGTAATTATTCTGCCAGACGGGAAGCTGCCAGCCCTAACCCTGTCCTGGCTTCAGGTCTCAATGGCCCTTGATTCTGGACCATCAGCCTGAAGTTGAAAGGAGAGGAACTTGTCAGCGTAAAGGGATAGCCATATTTTCCCAAGGGAAATGACTGCTTGTGGGGGTGGGCAGGAGAATCTCAAATGTGCCTCCCCTGCACTTTCGTGTTCTCCCACTGTCCTTCTACTAACCTCCACCCACCTACCAGAGTAGGACAGGCTCACTGCTCTTCGGTAATTGTCCAGGACAGTGCAAGGGGCTTTGGAAAAAACACACTAGACAGAAGTCAGGGCCTGAGTTAAACCATTGCCTTGCCATATACTGGCTTTGTGACCCTGAGAATATAGCTGGTCTCTCTGTCCTCAGCTTCCCCAACTGTAAGCAGTGGAATTAGTAACCCATGTTTGCCCCTTGAAACCAGAGTACCATCCAGACACAAGGGAGAATGTTCCTGCCTGTTTGGGTTGATGTATCCTGCAGCAGGATGCTGAGATCCCAGAGGTAGGCACCTCAGAACCTGCCTTTGGGCTCCCCTGGGATAAATCTTGTTGATTGTGACCTTGGGAGAGTCATATATTCTCACTGCACTTCCTGCTCCCCATTTGTGACACCAATGCATAAAATAGCTCCCTGCGAAGACGAACTTGAGTATGCTTACACATCCTTGATTGAAGAGGCTGTACAAACAACATATTTGTATGTGTGTGTGCCTCTAGACATGTGCGTTCCCTTTCCAATGCCTGTGGAGAATCTTTTTCTTGAATGACCCGCTACCCCAGGGTTTCCCTCTTTTCAACCTCCAGCTCTTCACTCTGCTGGTCAGAGAACCTAGTCACCTGAAGGCCATGGTCACTCTAAGGAACTGCTGAGTCACTCTTGGGCAGAAAATTTACTGATTCATCTTCCTGACCTGCACCTGTCTGACTGTGGGGTCAAAGTCCTCTTCCCTGGTTACAGTGCATATTAATGAACTAATCAATATTATACATTGAGGCCATTTTAAGCAATTCCTTACAAGGGAGAGAGGGAAGGGAGCCAGCCAGCACCTGCTATGTGCTGCTAAGTGCACTGTAATGTATCATCTTGTTCAGCTCTCACAAAAAGCCTATGACTGTGATGGCCCTCGATGTCTCCCCATTCCTGTTTCAGAGCTTCCCAGTTGTGACCCAAACCTTCTGATGTGTATTAATTCATCTCCATCTTGACTTGTCTTCATTCTTTCATGCGTTTGAACCATGGTTTTCACATTAGTTCTCTCCCTTGCTCTGGCTTTGAAGAGCACGCTCGGGTAGTAGAGTACTATAAATTGCCATCTCTCTGCCTATTTTCCTCTGTCTCCGTTGGTGCTTGGGAGATTGACATCATTTCAAGGCCCTGATGGGTATCACCAATGCATAAGTTCATGCATACCTGAGGACTCTGGAATTCCACTTATTATTACCAAAAGAGCCCTCAACTTTGCAGTTTAAGAAACATTCTCACCAAGTGGGGAATATTCTTCCCCTCCTTGTTTTTGAGAGGAGAAGACTGAGGCTCAAAAAATAAAGGTTGTGCCACAATAGTAACTGTCGGGGCTGAGACCCAGGCCTTGGGTCTCCAAACCCAGAGTTTCTTGTCCAACCCGCAATGGCTGTCTAAATGGACATGGCCCCACCTGGGAGTACCAGGAGCCGAGTTAAGCTCCTATAACAGCTCTTTCTGCTGCAGAAGGACTTCAGAGGGAGACACAATCCATCTTCTCTGTGCTCGAGAGCATGGAAGGATACAATGTCGTCATGTCCTTCAACGTCAAGCCACAAAATTTAAAGGCAGAAGACGAGAAATTTCCACTCAGCTTCCATGTGTTCAAGGTAAGGCAGCCAACTTCAGGGCTTCCCCTTTCAGGACATTTGAGAGAGCAGCTGGCCAGGCTGGGAGAGTTCACTGAACCACAGCCTTGGAGATAAAACCCAAAGGGCTATGGAGTTCATCTGGTCCAACTCTAAATTTGCAGGAAAACCTGAGACAGAGAGGAAATTAGACTTGATGAAGTTTTCGGTGAGACACATCTCTTGCCCATGTCACTTGTCAGCATTTCCTGGCATGCTGCAGGCTCTAATGCTTGTTTCTCAAAGAGTAGTCTGACCCAAGATCAATTGTTATAATAAGGCAGATTCCTGGGACCATCCCAAACCTTCTGAATCCGAATCACCACGGACAGAACCTGAAAATCTGCATTGTCACGAGCTCCCCAGATGCTGTTTATGCACATGAAAGTTGGAGAATCATTGGTTAAACTTTGGAGGAGTTTAAGGAAAAACACAATCCTGGTATAAAGCCAGGAGGTATGTTTTTCTCTTATATTTAGACCAAAGTCCAGTCAGCTCGGCGGTTGGTTTGCAAGCATCTGCTTGGCCACTAATCCAGCACCAGGTTTCCCTCTCCACCCAGCCTCCCCTCTCCTCTCATGGCACTCTCAACCAGCTTTTCAGCTCCTGAGGGGCCATCCCCTACCACCACACCTGTACCTACCCCAATTGAGAGTAGGTAATCCGGGGATTCATTTTTTTTTTAAACTACCACTTAAAAGAGTTATGAAAGAAAATCTGATACCTCTGCTCCTTCCTCCTCCCAAATAATTTGACACATCCCAAAGATAAAGCGAATGGTTCTCAAATCATATACCCCACAGCCTCTCTGCACCGATGTGGTGAACTAAGATCATGCAACCATCACATGCTGGGGTCCCCTCTCCTCATGTTAGAGTTGAGGAAACTGAGGCCCAGCAAGGTGAAGTGACACGGTTAGAGTTAATGGCAGAGCTGGGGACTGGGCACCAGGTGTCCCCTAAGCCTTCAGTTAAATATACCCTCTCTGGTGGAGCTCTGATCATAGCATCTCCAGGAATGATCTCAGTTTCTGTTCACTGAGACTAAGGCAACATTCGCAACCATGATTCTTAGCCCATATGGACAGGTGGGGCTCCTAGGTACACCAGTCGTGGCAGGGCAGTCCTGGACGCTGGCTGTGGTTCACTCTAATAAGAAGGCCTCACTGATATAGTCTTTCAGAGTTCCAAGCACCTTCACATTCATTGTCTCAAAAACCCTAGTATCCCCATTTTTATAGATGTGGAAGCCAAAGCTCAGAGATCAAGAATGGCCTGTCCAAGTTGCAGCTAGGAGGTGACAGGGCATTGCTTGATACCAGAACTCATGGCCCCAGGTCCAGGGCTTTCAGCTGGGCTCACACACTTGCGTTTCTGGTGATGCTCACAGCTCAAGGAAAAACAGTGACTATGGCTCTAGAAGGAGAAGAATCTTCTGGGTTCTGCTCTCTGAGCACATTTCCACTTCCTAGTTACATGAACTCAATGGAAGAGAAATTTTTGGGATTTAGCACAATACTTTTGAGGTACCTCGAACCTGCTTAGATTATCAAAGAACATCTAAGGATGCAGTAGTGGACAATCGTCATTTTTATCACCACCAGGCACCTGAACACTCTTCCACTTGGTGGAAGGCAGGGCCTAGTCTCCCACTGCAGCAGCCAAAGAGGCCAAATATTCCCTCTCCCCAGCCCTTGGAGGCAAAGGGGTAGATTGGTGTCCCAGTCTTGTCCAATTAGATGCTCCCCTCAGCCCACCCCACCACACACAGTCTCGGTCACTCTGGGCTTTGACTCTTGAGGAAGTAACTATAAGGTAGGACCAGCCAAGGGATTATTTGCAGCAAATCTTTGGGCCCAGCAGCAGTAATACAGGCAGAGCCCGTGGTGGTGTCCAGCTGTGTTGCCACATCTTCTGGTTCCTACACATTTTCCAAGCTGCATTCTCTAGACTTCTCATTGACCCTGTAAGCTATCCTTCCCATAAATTATGTTCTGCTCACCCCACCCTTGGTTGGTTTCCATTGCTCTCAGCCAAGAATCCCAACTGATTCAAGTGCCTTCTAAGAAGCCCCTCATCCTCAGAGTCCCCCAACTCTCACCTCTGAAAAGAATTGGAGGAAAGGAGTTAGGAAGGGCTGGAAAAGAATTGAGGCATCTGGTCTACCGAGCCAGATTTACACAGTTCAGGGCACCAGAGAGGACAAGACCAGACAATGTCTCAGCCAACTCTTCCCTTTCCTAATGAGAGACAGAAGCACAGAGAAGGTATGAGGGCTGCTCCAGTACGCAACTCCTGGGGGTGCTGTTCACATTGTCATCTATGAGCCTGGTGCCCCAGAGCTGGGCAACGAAGCAGCTTTGTGTTAAATAATTTGCCCAAAGTCTTTATAGTTCAGAAGCCCTGGAAAGATTGTAATCACATGTTTTTTAAGTGCTGCAAGGCCCATTTCTCTACTTTTCAGTCAAAGATGCATTATTTCTCAGCTGCCCACTTTTCTTAGGGGCACTCAGATCCGAGATCTCCTCAGGGTCCTTGGAGATCCCACTGGGTCTTGCAGGATCCTGATCAAGTAAAATGCCAAAGAAGAGTGCAGATCTTGAAAACTGAAGAGATGCTTCCGTTCATTTCACAGTTCAGCTGAGAAACAGGCTATGGTGTGAGGCCAGCCCGCAGACTCTCGGAAGTCTCCAGGGCTCTGGTGGTGTTAGTGGGTGCAGTGCTGTCCAGATGACAGCTGCGTTTAGTGCTCTGGGCCTCTGTGGGCCTGTGACTCCCCAACTGCTATGGGAACACTGCTTTGCCTTGCAACAAACCAAACATAGGTGGTGTACAAATAGGCAGGGAGAAGACAGGACAGAGAAAAAGGGCAAGGGTGGACGAGCCATTTCATCCTCACCCCAAAGCTCCTCCCCAAGGCTGGGACTTTCCACCTCCCTCCTAGTTCACCCCTGGTCTGCAGAGAAGTCTACCTAGGCAAATCGAGTGGTCCTGGTGGGGACCAGGATCAGCAATGAAAAGAACTAAAAGCCACCCCAATGGTGGAAGACAGTGCCTGTAATTACAAAGGAAGCAACACAGCTTGCTGTGTTCTCACCTCTGCTGCTTGGACTGCTGAGCCTCAGTTTCCACATCCATAAAATATAGAGCCTAGCGTCTGCTTGCAGGATTACCGTGACAATCCAACGCATTTCACAGAAGCACTTTGCAAACTGTGGAATGGCTTAAAAATGGGACTGCATCCTCGGTGCTTCCTTCTGCCACGCGGAAAGACTGGGACATAGGTATTTCCCCATTCAGACACGCACATACAGTCCTTTCAAACCCTGGGGGGCCTAGAACAAATTCCTATCGTATTTTGCAGTGGTCTAATGGACTAAGGAAGTTTTCTTCTTATCAGAGCTCCTGATATTGGGGAATTTCCATTGGTCCAGGTTTTGCTTTACATCCAGGCCCCATCAGTATCTGACTTCTCCCAATTTTATCATCATTGCTGTAAAGAGTACCCACAGCTGGCTGAGCTGATGAAGGGACAGTCTCCTTCTCCCAGACACCCTCTTCCCCTCCCTGATTTCCTTCCCCTCCGTGCTCCCTACCATGGGTTAGGTTTCCTTTTTCAGAGCTCCACACAGGGAATGAGTAACCATCCCCGTTCACCCCAGGGGGTGCAAGGGAACAGGCTGAATGTTCAAGAAGAAGGAAGGCAGGGCCCTGAGCCAGGCTGCCCGGATCCGCTCACTTTCGTGTTTTGGTTTGGGTTCCTGAACGTGTTTTTTTTCTTCTTCTCCACAGATTGACCCTCAGGTATGGCTCACGGCAGCCCTCACTGGGCTTCTCACACCTCTCTTGTCATCCGTCCTCTTCCAGCACCCGTGGCCTTGATGCATCTCTCGCTGTTTGGTGGCTGCAAATTCGGTCTGCTATGTGCTGTAACAGATACCAGCTTAGACTATCCAAATAGGTCAATGGTGCGGGACACATTTTAGCCGTCCTGGTCTAAAGACTGACCCCCAAGGGCTGCTCCCTAGTTTGACATTCCAAGAGGGGCTGCAGCCGTGAAACCATCTTCAAGCATTTGGCCTCTAATAGATAACACTATGCAGCCAGTTCCTTTTTTAAAAAAGTTATGTTATTGAAGTCATATTGGTTATGACATTGTGTAAATTTCAGGTGTACATTATTTTATATCAGTTTCTGTTTAGACTGCATCATGCTCACCACCAATAATCTAGTTTTTATCTGTCACCTCATGTGCCTCTTTAGCTCTTTTGCCCTTCCCCACCCCCTTCCCATCTGACAACCATTAACCTGTTCTCCTTATCCATGTGTTTGTTTATCTTCCACATATGAGTGAAATCATACATGATTCTTATTTCTCTTAACATAATACCCTCAAGGTCCATCCATGTTGTTGCAAATGGCATAATTTTGTCTTTTTATTGCTAAGTAGTATTCCAGTGTGCCTGTGTGTGTGTATGTGTGTATATGTATACCACATCTTCTTTATCCATTCATCTGTCGATGGACCCTTGGGTTACTTCTACATCTTGGTTGTTGTAAATGATGCTGCCATAAACATAGGGATACATAAATCTTTTTGAATTATCGATTTCATGTTCTTTAGATAAATACCCAGTAGTGAAATAGCTGGATCTTATGGTATTTCTATTTTTAATTTTTTGAGGAATTTCTATACTGTTTTCCATAGTGGTTGAAAGAGATTCAGGGCTAATCAAGGTCCCTTGGTAGGATCTTTAACCTCTCATATTCTTTGTCAGCTCCCAAATACCCCACAGCCTGGATGCACACTGTGCAAATGCAATTTCAAGGCACATCCTTTAGCTTCTTTTACAACCAAACTGCCACCCATCATAAGTAGATATTCTGGCTTGGCACTGGTGATATGTGAGTAAGGATGGAGAAGGACAGGTAGAGTTTGAGAAGCTTGACCTCACAGGCACTCAGACTCCTTTAGTGGAGGTGGGCTCTGTTGGGCTGTCGTTGCCAAGTGGAGGCATGTGTGTGGGGACCAAGGATGGAACAGAGGGAGCGGGATGTAGCCACAGCCAACAGGTGGTGACTGTAGCATGCTAGTGGGTCCGGGGAAGCTCCTCCAGGCCTTCCAGGGTGCCCTAGCAGGTAGACAGAGGCCAGACGGGTATCTCTGAGCAGGAGATACTCAGAAGCCTGGGCAAGAAGCAGACAGCAAGGAGGCCTCTCTGTCACAGCAGAGGCCCAACCACAGAGCTGGGTTTATGATCTGACTCTTGTGCCTGGCACCCCAGTCATGGAAGTGGAACTTCCAGAAGGGTTTCAAGGGAAGCACTCAGGTGCAAGGAACAAGTTGGTGTTGTAGTTCCCAGAGCTGGAGAATGAGGTAGAGACTTGATCCAGAAGAGGCACAAGCCCCATCCCTAGACCTACAGGGTCGGGTCTGTGGACGACTAGCTTTATGTCAGTTTGTCACTGGGTCTTCTGAGCCCTGAACCAAGAAGCTCTTGTCATGCCCCTATACTCACACTTCTTGATGCCAGTGAGTAAGTCTGTTCTGAAGGATCAGGAGCGTGGACAGGGCCACGAGGGTCCAATGGAGGGCAGGAGAGCAGGGAAATCCTTATCTTCTAGATTGTAGGAGGCACGATGCCCACACACCTTGTCACACGCACTGTCTACCCATGTGCAGGTGTGCATGCACACACACATGCACCCAGAGCCACGGGACAGTGCTGACTCTCTGGAGAAGGACCAATCTCATCATTGCTTTTGCCAGAAGTGCCCAAGCAAGCCAGGCTCCAGACAGACCAGTGCTGCAGAATCACCTCAAAGGTTGCCCATGGCCCCCTGCTACATATCTGGGACAGTGGCCTCTCTCCTGTCTCCCCTTGTACCCAGCCCTGTCCCCAACCCCTGAAAAGAAACTCTTCCCTTCTCCCTATTTTTCCCCAAGGCAGAGCTCACAAAGAATCATTTCACACTGCGTAATCATTCTAAATGGAACCACCATCTCGATGATATTGGGGAAAATTTATTTAGTAAGGGGGTTTTATTATGTAATATATATGTGACATTCGGTAATAGGAACTGCATTATATTTATTGTTTTATCTCTAAGAAAATATTGAAATAAAAGGAAAGTGATCAGGGCCTATTATTCTCCGATGAGAAGGAATTTCAGGGCTCTGCTGGAAAGATGGAATGGAGGAAGTGGAGAGTGCAACTCCGCAGCGCTGCAGCATCCAGAGAGTGCTTTTGCAAAAGGGTCAGGAGAGAAGGGGCTTTAGAGGCTCCCAAAGTAATTCCGTGTTGCAACAATCTCACTAGTTTTCATGGAAGTCTTCTTTATATACAAGCGGAGAGATAAACCCAAAAACCCAGGATGCTGTTAGATTTAATGAGGTAAAACCGTGTCATATTTCTTTGCATTCATTGTAGTGTTAGCATCTAGAGTAAATAACAGTCTAAACTCTGTTGCATCTTGAGAGTTCAGGTAAGCACTGTCTCCCTTTCTAGGGCCTGTAATGCTGTTTTGGTGAACGGGGAGGGGTCTGGAAGGTGGTGGGTGGCTGGGGCACATGCACACCGGGGCTTTCTCACCATCCTCTGTTTCTTTTAGTTCCAGCACTTCAAGAAGTTGCCGCCCACATTTTTTTCCCGGTTCAGAAATGCTGACATTTCTGTCAAAGTTTCTGAAACTATGTGCAACCTCACGAAGTGCTTCAGTCTGAACCCTGGGACCTATGTAGTGGCTGCCACTGCACACACAGAAGCAGTTGATTTCCTGCTCCGAATCTTCCTGAAAATGCCAGATAGTGACAGGTATAGAACCTCTGGGATTGTAAATGTTTTTACTGAATTTTATAAAAGCACATTGCATCATTCTGGGCAGCACATACTGTCTGAGGGGTATGCAGCACCGGCCCCTCTTTCGGGAAGCTCACCACAAAGGGAGGTGAGAAAGTTCGTGCGCCAGTAACTAGACCACAAACAGGATGCAGCCATTGCTATATGGAAATGCAGAGTCGCATGGGAGGACAGAGTAGAGGGACACACCTATGGCAAGAGGGACCGAGGGAGGCTTCTTGGAGGAAAAGACCTTTGAGCTAATCCTTGATGGAAAACATAATTTATCATCTCAAAGAGGAAGGCAATGCAGCTGGAAGAAAAAAGCTTGAACAGAAGCAGGGAAGTGGGTGAGCACAGGGCTTGTTGAAGAATAAGTGATATCGGCTATATGCACAGGAAGGTGGTACACGCCATGCACAGCAACTGTCTGAAATGTGGCCAGAACTTAGAGTGCATCAGGGAGACAGTGAAAGATGGGCCTGAGTGATACAGTCTGATCATGGAGGGTCTTTGGTGCCAAGACAATGGTCAAGACTGAGATCAGCAAGTATATACCCTGCTGGGTACTTCATCCCCTTTTGGAATTGAGGCAGACATCACCATAATCATGGCAGTCTTTACAGTTGAGCATGGATGAGAGCTTATTAGTCCAGCATGCCAGACAGCCACTGTGCCACCAATCAGAGTTGGAACATAGGACAGAGCTTATCTGCCATCCTGGCAATGGGAGTCACTGGTTGTGAAAGGAACAATTTACTAAATGGTTTGAAGACTAGATGATGTCTACCCAAAAAGACTGGACTTGTGGTCGTGATGCTTGTATGCTGACTACTGTGGCTGCCCACTTCACATCCTGCTGTGCTGAGGGCTCTCTGCTCAGGTCCTTGGCATAAATGTCCAATGCCACCTAGGTTGCCTTCCATATGTAAGCCTCCTTTGAATAGTAAGCTGGTCATCTTTGTCACACTGTCTTCCTGATTTTCTAGGCACTTGGGCAGCAATTTCCATCTCAGACCATTGAAGGTAGGTGTTTGGCAAGGTTTGGTTGGCACGCTTCATTGGCCACATCCCATCCCTAAGAGCTTCTGTCCTTCCCTCTTGCCTCCCCACTGACCAATGAAAGCAGAGACACAACCAGTCGATGATGGCTCAAAGATACAGGGTGGAGGGGAGACCAGGCCTCCAAGACCAGGCTGGATCCAACCATCTTCCTTCCACGAACTTCCATTTTCCCATTCCCCTAAAAGTTTTATCTGATTACTGGATGAACCTTTTGTCTCAGATCCAGGTGGGGGGTTCTTGTGCCCTCATTATACCTTACAGGTGGCCTCCTTCCCCAGAAATTTGATGTTGGCTATTTTCTCTTTGATCCAGCCAAGTCTTCCAGAAAATGGCTTCCAACAAAGAATTTTCTACAAATATGCTCATCAGGTACAGTACTTAGCAGGGGACAGGTGAGGAGGGACCAGAGGGAAGGAAACCTCTCCCAAGCCCTTATCAGGATACAGAGAGGAAAGGTGACTTGATGGGTCATTTTATCAGCCTCTCTCCCTGGATGTCTCCAGAACTGATCTGGCTACAAAACTCTGGAGAGAAGTGGTGCCCCACTTGGGTGACATCTGGGATGGAATGTAGAGCTTGGAAAGGGAGGAGCTAATTATGGGGTGTGAGAGAGAGACAGACAGACAGAGAGCTTTTTAAATCTTTAAACAGGCAATTGGCAATACCCCTTGAAATTTTTCCTTCTCCCACTCTGCTGCCTTGCACCAACCTTGGCATCATCCCTCCCGGGAGCTGGCCAGCTTCAGAAAGCACCAACAGTCTTCTTCCTGCCAAGCCACCTATGTGCACAGGGGATTTTCTTAATGGTTTAATAAACCATTATAAAGAAATCCTTGACTTGTCAGTATAAAAACAGCTGCCAAGGGCTCTGCACAATGGACCTTTTACCATTGATACAGACAGTTGTGTGTACCATGCCAGCCTTGGGCCAGCAGAGGCCAAGGACAGGAAGGACACCAGGGCTTCAGAGGACTAATGGGGCAGTCATAACCAGGAGGCAGCCCAAAGGGAAATTATTCAGGCAGCCTTGGCCCAGAGGACAAAATAGAGAAAAATGAAGAATGTGGCTGGCATGAGGGGTACATATTGCGAGGAGCAGCTCAGTATGGACCTCCTTGAAATCATTATTGGCCCAAGATTCAGGTCCACATCTGGGCTGATACAGAAGGCCCTTTACTTGATGCAGGACAAGGTCTGCCAAGATGATTGTCCCCAAGATGATGTTGTATGCATCCCTTGTCCCCAGTACCTATCACTACCCTTGGCACAGAAAAGGTACTCAATCAATTTGCATTGAATTAAGACAGGTTAGCTTCCCCGGAGCAAATGCCCAAGCTAAGGTTACTGAGCTGAGGTGATCAGCAGGACCTGATTAGGATACCTGAGACCCAGCTTCCTTCAGGGGCAGGTAGTAAAGTGCTCAACAAGGTCCATGCCCCTGCACATCTGAAATAAAAAATATAATTTTTATATCCTCCTAGACGGCAACTGTAAGCCCATATGGGGCTTTTGTAGGAATTAGGATGAGACACAGATGCAGCTTTGTGCCAGGGTGCATGGCTGGGAAGTGGAACATGGACTGAACTCAACACCCTTTTTAGCCCTCGGCCAGGAACCCTTGAGCAGGGCCAACCTAGCATCATTTTGCACAACCTGAAAACTGTTGTCAGAGGTTGTGTCCTTGAAGGAAATGTGAAAGCAGAATATTCGTGCATGCGCTCCCTGTGTCCCCTCTCCTCATCTCTTGTGCCATTTAACTAGCCTTAAGTGAACACAAAGACTGCTTCCCGCTGCTACCAGGATCATGAGCTACCTTCATGTTTGTAGTGGTGGTGATGGTTCCATAACCCAGGGTCTGCCTGTGGGGAAGGAAGGACTCATTCAACCTCCAGGACAGGCCAAGTCTATCCTGCATCATTTCTTCAATTGGCAAACACGTACCAGATACCTAGGTCATTGCAAGTACCATGCTGAGCTTTGGGAATGCAAACATCAATCCTTGGGGATCTTACATTGAGCTGGTAGAGGCAAACGTGAAATTCTTTGGGAATTTGTTTATCTTCATTCCTATCCTCTTCTCCTCAAATATTTTCTTGGTTACCAGGTTCAGGGTCCAGGTCAGGGGCTGTCCTAGGGTGGGGGACGCGCAGAAGGAAGGAGACATGGTCCATGCCCAAAGATGCGTATATTCTAGTTGCTGACTCCATGTAAGTTAGTTCCTCACCAACATGTCAACTGCTCTTCAAATTGAGGTGCTGTGATTCTTTCAAGAAAAAAAATCAGTGAGGTGGGCACACAGCACCAACTTCCCTGACATAACCAACCAGTGAGACCTGAGGGCCAGTTTTAGACACTGGCGGGATGTGGTTCTCAAAGGGCATCCTGAGGGGTCGTCCTAGTTGAAGGACTCATCTAAAGACAGGCCGTAAGGCCACTTTTGCTTTCAGTTCTATGTGGGGAGGCCAACCCTGTGGACAGAGTGGCTGCTGGGAGACCTCACGCCAGCTCCTTCCACCATATAAAAGCTTTCCCAGGGTGATGATGTCGCGTCATCCCCTCAGCTTTTACCAGGCTCGATGTAAGAACAAGCAGCATATAGAAACAGCTCTCTTCTCTGTCAAGTTGTCATAGAAGATGCTGTCCATGAAGCTGCTCAGTGTCCCCAGGAGAAAATTGGATGCAGTTAACACCTCCAGAAGCTCAGACTAGCAAGAGTTTTTCTCCTCTCAACTTCAATTGCTTCTTTTTTGTAATCCCAGGAAGACCATGATGTCTCCCTTTTTGTTTCAGTGGCTGAGAAGACTAATGCTAAGTATGTGCTCAATTAGAGCAGCTTCTCTTAGCCTAGGTTCCTGGCATTTTTATCACCTGTCACCACACACACACACACACACACACACACACACACACATACACATACATATACACACACATTCTCAGTAGGCATATTTTCTCTTAGTCTCTTTCTGGAAGCAGATGGGGAAACATACCTTCAGGGCTGAATTGATTCATTCAACAATATTTCTCTGAAGTGCCAGGTACGAGGCCAGTGAGGGGGAACAAACGCTACTTTCAGTCCAATAACAAATGAAGAGATAATGCCACGTGGCCACACAGGATCTCCAGTGTCAGGAGTGATCAGCACTACAGACGTCCAGGGGAGGGAGTTGTCACCCTGGCCTGGAGCAATCAGGAAGGGCTTCTTGGCAGTGGTGAGGGGCCACAGTGGGCACAAGTGCTCTTACAAAGGCAGGCAGGTGCGCCCCTCAGCTCCTGGGGGCTGATGCGATCCCTGCATTCCTCCTTCGTTTGGATCAGGGACTGGACATTGATGCCACCCAGCTTCAGGGCCTTCTCAACCAGGAATTCCTGAAAGGTAAGGACCTGCTGGCCCCAGCCTCATCTTCACTGCCAAGCCAGTCCAATGTCGCCCTCCTGACATTTCTGTCCTTCCTATTCTCCCCCCTCAGGACCTCCAGGGGACACTTTCTCCTTGGATGAGTGCCGGAGCATCGTAGCCCTGATGGATGTATCCTTTGCCATCATCCCCCCTGCCCCTTCCCCAGCCCTGAGGGCCCATCTGCTCAGTGGGCTTCCCCAGGGGTCTAATTAGGACGTTAGAGAATCCTGTTCTCACTCTCAAGGTTTCTCTTTTGCCTTGGTTCCAAGGCCTCACCATAGAGCCTGGGTTTCTGTGGGTTCTATACTGACTCACTAACTCTCCAGGACAACCACAGCAAAAACGACAGTAGTGACCATCTATCAAGCGTCTACTGTGTGCCAAGAACTGTACTGGTATATATATTTTTTTTCTTTGTAATTTTCACAACAACCCCTGTGATAAGTATTATCCAATCATACAATTAAACAATCAGGGTTCAAAGAGGTTAGGTAATTTGCCCAGATCATGCAGCTAGTCAGAATTTGCTCCTGGATTTGAAGTTGGAATTTTCAGCCTTCAAAGTCTATGTTCAACATTATCCTACACTGCCTCCTAGTAGCACCACTGGGAATTATTCTCCTTCCACCCGTCCCCTTGCCCCTGGTGGAGTCTTCGCTATTTAAATTCCTTGTTCAACAAGCCCCCAATTCAATAAAGACAACAACCACCGAAACTTGTAGAAAACTCCTCGGTCTACACAGTAGTTGCACCTCATTATTACTAGTTTGCTGCATTTGCAGGTGAGCAGACTGGGGTTGGAACAGTCCAGTGACTTGTCCAAGTTCCATGGCCACAAGTGGCAGGGCTCCTAACTGCCATCCTGACTTCCTCTCTCCCATGAGCCACTTCTTCCCCCACCTGCCACGTCTCCTGATGGGCAGGCAGGAGAGACTAGCCCCATGTGTGCATAACCCCAGCTGCCACCTTCTAGCTCTTCACTCGGGTGTGTGCTGTCTCCTGGGAGCAAGACAGATCCCCCGGCTCTTCACACTTAACAAGACTCCATTGGAAATGTGAAGCCAGCCATTGTAGAACAAGAGGGCTTCTTGAGGAAATCATGAATCAGGTGCTGTCTCTGCTGGCAGTGGTTTGGGATCACTCAGAGACACTGCCCTTCCTTGCCAGATGAAACAAAATAGCCTGTGGCAGGTGACCCTCGGGGAGGTCAGGCCTGCCAGACCCCTGCAGAGCGGACAGGCCTTTTCTACCTCTAGTTCCTTAGAGACTGATTCTTTTCCTTTCATTAGTTCTCATTAAACCCATGACACAGAGTGACCAAGGCTGGCTTCATACACAGAACACATTCCATCCACTCGCCTGCATTCACTTCTCGTGCTGCCTCCAGAGGTGCAATGACCCCCTCAAGCTTCTCCCCACTCTCCCTGCCAGCAGCCCCACTCCAACTGGTGAAGGCTGAGTTTTGGTCTCTCTCTCTTCCTCTGGATGCAAGTGATGTTGGCCCTCCTTTCTCAGGGCTTCTGTCTCCTTCCAATTGTTCATTTTTCCTTGTAAAATAAATCTAAGGCAGGTCCTTTCAGACACAGTGGGAGCCAGCTGGCTTGGGGCCACATCCAGGTGACGTTGGACCAACTGTTACTAGTTGATGGATGGAGCTGCTCCTGCTTGCTGGGCTGGCAGGACCTGCAGCCCCTCTACTCACTGCACACTGGACTGGTTAACTCTTAACTCCCCAGCAGCTGAAAGTGAATGGGAGGCTTGACCAAGATGAGTTTTCAAGGCTGTGGAGGCGTCTTGTCCACTACCAGGTACTGGCATGTTCTCTTTTGACTAGCACCCTCATCTGTCCAATTTAGCAAATAGTCACTGGGTGCGCAACACTGCACTAGGGTTGAGGGGTAGGAAAGAAGAGAAAACTCACCCCTACCCTCAAGGAGAGCTCCCATTTTGTTTGCGGAAACGTATATGCCCAACTAGGAGCACCAGGCAATGCCCGATCAAGTGGCGGGATGAGGAGCACTCCAGGAGGCTGAAGCAGAGAGGGGTCACCGTGACCTATAGCTAAAACTGCCAGCAAGCACTGCCCTTCTCCTTCCTACCCCTCTCCTTCCTCGCCCCACCACCGCAACATCCCCCTAACCACTGGTTCATCTCATTCCCTTCCCATCCATCTGCCAGAACATGCTGCAAAACCACAGATGTGGTCTGTGGCCTCCCCGTTGTTCTCAGGACAAAGTCCAAACTCACCAGAGCTGTGCACAAGATCCTCTGAGCTGGGACCCTACTGTGGGGTCCAGGAGAAACCCCTTCACTCATCCCACTCATTCCTTCAGACCCCAACTATGAGACTCCTCACTGTCCCCTCCCTGTACTCCGAGCCTGGCCAGGGCCCACCCACCCTGAGAGTCTGGCCTCAGATGCACCTTCCCTGTGGGGCCTCCCTTCAGCCCTTGCCTACCCCCAAGGCCCAGTTAGTTCGTCCTTCAGCTCCTAACAACAACCCACAATAAAAAAATAAAGTGTTCCTGTGTGGCTCTACCAGCGTGTGTCACCTAATCCCTGACTTGGGATCATTTGGCTTCTGACACGGTACTGCAATGGCTGACATGTCCCCCCCCCATTAGATTGCAGGGTCCTCCAGGACATCCTCTTCAAGGTGGGCACTGGGACTCACATGGGCTTCTTGCTTCTTTTCCTATTTCAGAGTGTTTTCCAGAACACCCAGGAGAACTCTGGAGTTTTCCTGAGCCAGGATTTGTGGAAGACCATAAAAGCTACAGGTAAAGCAGGGGACCTTTTGAGCCATGCTGATTGGAGGCTGCGGGTTGTGTGTGTATGTGATGCCCACTCCCCTGGCATGCTGTAGGCAAGGCTGGTGCAGTGATGCTGGGCAGTCTGGAGAAAGCAGAGCTGCAGCTTCTGCATCCTCTGGTTACAGGGGCCTTTGCGGGCCTCCAGGCTCCGGACTCAGACTCCATCCTCCTCCGCCTGAGTTCTCATGTGTCAGTCAATTTTCCCAATTTCCTTTTCTCCCCAGCACAGCTCTAATTGTGAGAAAATAACCCTGCCTGATTGATAGCCTAACAGAAATCGCACTTGCCTTCGAGACACTTCCATCTCAGCATCTGGGCCATCAGGGTTAAATACCCTTGGGCGGGCTGATGTGCTCTCTTCACAGAGGGTTTTGGGCTAAATGAAATCAAATGGCATCTGTCGGCTTCGAGTAGGCAAAAGCTTTCAGTCCTGGAATAATGATCATAATACCATAGGGTGCAAAAGTGCTTCCTAGTTGAGCAAGAACTTGTTCCCACATCATCTCACTTGAATGTCTCGGCTCCTCTGCAAACCTGGAAGGGCAGGAATCATTATCTCACTGTACCATGGGGAGAAATGGATTACAAAAAGTTAAGTGAGGAAATTGCCACCTTCCTTAATAAAATCTAAAATCAGGGGCCAGCCTGGTGGCATAGTGGTTAGGTGTGCACGCTCTGCTTTGGCCTCCGCAGGTTCGCAGGTTCACAGGTTCCGATCCTGGGCATGGACTTAGTGCTGCTCATCAAGCCACACTGTGGCAGCATTCCCCATAAAATAGAGGAAGATTGTCACAGATGTTAGCTCAGCAACAATCTTCCTCAAGCAAAAAGAAGAAGATTGGCAACAGCTGTTAGCTCGGGGCCAATCTTCCTCACACACACAAAAAAAATCTAAAATCAGATTCCCCCAGGTTACCACAAGAATAATTCTCCCTCTTGTGGCTCCAGCGGGTGGAAACATGGCCTGCTGCTCCCCACTTTAGCATATTTCCTGCCCTTAATTCTTCATAGCAGAGGGCTGGGGTTCTCAAACTCGAGCGTGCATCAGAACTCCCTGGAGGCTTGTTAAAGCACAGACTGATGAGCCTCACCATCCACCCAAAGTCTCCGATCCAGGAGGGTTGGGGGAGGGCTGGGGTGGGGTTCAAGAATTTGCATTTCTAAGTTCCCATGCTCCTGGTCTGAGGACCACACTGAGAACCACTGAATAGCCAGTGAATGATGAAATCTTTAAAGGAGATCTCACTAATGACTCCAGCATAATGAAAGGCAGAAAGATAGAGAATAGTTGGAGTTCAACTCAAAAGCCTTCAGGCACCAGGCAGGTAACCGAAAGGGGTAATGGAGCTAACCCAAGAAAAGAGGGTTATTTGGGAATGTGGCAAGCTGGGGAGTCGTGCCCTGTCGAAAGGCATTCAATTCACATGTTATTAACTCTGCTGGAGAAACCAAGCATTCCCCTGGCTGCATCCCCTGGATGGGTGGTTTGACCTGGAAGGTTCCGCTGGCCTCCCAGAGCTTACAGGCCCGACTGTGCCAGCCTGCTGTTGTCTACTAGGTGGTGGATGCCTCCCTAAAGCTTATGACTAGACGTGCAAGACGACAGGGTCCAAAGAGGGAAAGCCACCTCTGGCCTGCCCCCTGGAGGCCATCTGCTGAGTTGTGGTCTCCCCTCGGAGGACTGACCTCTTCACTGGATGACTGACTTAGGACTGAATCCCCCTTTTCCAGGAACCACACTTGCCCACACAGGCAGCATCCACACCTAAGACCCACAGACAGTCATGGGGTTGGGGAAGAAGGTTGTTTTACAAGGTCACCAGTAGAGGGAGGCCTGAGAGAAGCGGGGCTGGGACAAGCCCCAGGTGTCCTGGCAGCTCCCACCCACAGGGAAATTATCAGATGATGATGAAGGCTGATGTGTCCCCAGAACAGTGTTGTTGGGGCCCAGCAGCCAACAAGAAAGAGGCAGCTGGAGAATCAACATCACTGCAGAGGAGCGGATTGGCCCCCGCACCAGGCTGAGGAGGAAATGGTGGTGGGAGGCCCCTAGGCCCTCTGAACCGGTTTCTCAGACCTTGGAAGGCAGAGGCGCACACCACCCCGGCCTCCTCCCTGCTCACTGGCTCACTCTGTGGTCCAGACTTTCTTGCAGAGGTCTCCATCAGCGATGAGCTGCTGGACCTCATGGCTCTCCGGTACAGTGACGGTGCTGGCAGGATCAGCTTCCCCAGCCTGGTCTGCTTCCTGATGCGGCTTGAAGTCATGGCAAGTAAGTGTCACCTGCAAGACATCCTGAGACCTTCACAGTCACCAAAGAAAGCTCCAGGAAAGGACCAGGAATGCACTCCTGCCCCAGGCCTGGGCAAGGGTAGTAGGCTGGACTGGAGTCCTGTGCGAGGAGCCCCTGCCCCAAGAGACAGGGCCAACGTGAGCCCACGTAATGGTGTAGTTGACGTGTGTCCCCGGCATCCCTTATGCACCCTTCTCTCCCCAGGACGTTCCCCTGTCCAGCCTCCCATCTGCTCCTCCATCTTCAATGCCTCTTTCAGGAACAGGGTTAAATCACTGTGTCCCCTGTCCAGATGGTGTTCAGGGTTTACACCTGCTCTTCAGTCACAGTGAATGGTTTGGGTCTCTGCTGAAGGGATTGCATGCCAGAGCGAAGAGGTGGGGGCTGGAGGTCTTTCCCAAGGCTTCAGAAATCCAACTCTGTAGGCCAGAAGTTTTGACATGTTTTAGCATCATACTCCTTTGTTTTAAATGAAAGTTTATGTAATGGAGCTGCTGTGGTTGAGGTAGAAGTGGGATCTGGCCTCCACTCTAATCCTCGCCCCGTCCCTGGCATGAGGCACCTCTGTAAACCCGGCAGCTCTGGGCTGGCAATCAACAAAGATTGAAAGAACGGAGCCCTAGGAAGGTAAAAGAGGAGCCTGAGGCATCAACCTTGTTCCAGAGAGTTCTCAGCTGGACAAAGGACGTTCCTCAAACTGTTCCCCTGAGATACTTCCTAAGACAAGCCCACACATCCCCACATCAAGTGTAGAGGGATGCACAGTGCAAGGAAAGGGAAGAGAGAGAGGGATGTGAGGGCCAGAGCCGTCAACAGGAGCTCTTTGGAAGAGGCGAGCCCTGAGATGTCCCTGTAGGGTTTGGCTGCAAGGAGACAAGGAGGGGAGGCAGGTACGCTCTGTGGAGAGTGAGAAAGTGGTTTACACAACATCCCCACCTTTGCTTGGATCTTCACATCGGCCCAGGCCTGCCTCCCATGGCTTGGCCTGATTCTTTTCTTCCTCTCTACCCTAGAGGCTTTCCAGAAGCTATCCACAGATGGAGAAGGACTCTACCTGACAAAAAGGGAGGTGAGCTACCTTCCCTTCCTAGAGATAGGGCACAGCCCCAGGCTACCTCTCCTCATCTGATTCCAGGGGGCATTTTTCTCCCTGAGGATATTGAACAGGCTGTCAAAGGCCAGCCAAGCTGCTGGCCCCCCTGCCTCCAATTATTGCCTTTATATATTGCTCTCTGCCAAGGCTGCTTTAGGATCTTGGCAGACAGATTTTATTTTTTTCCAATAGCTTAATAAAGCAGAGGATTATGTGGGAGTAATAAATCCAAGCGGGAACTGAAGAACACCCGCTTAGCTCGCTGTACGTTAAACTTACTCCTATTGAGTTTTAGAAAGAGCTTCCTGGCCCAGCCAGCTGGTCGACCTCAGCTACCCCTCTCACTGCCTGGCTATTCAGGGGGTAGCAGAAGATAGGCTGTGACGGCGGCTGAGACCTTTTGCTTGTGTTGGAATTATCTGGAAAGGGTTGATGAGAATAGAGTGAGATCTTTCAAGGGAGGAAGGTACCATTTGCCCTGCTGTGTATTAAGCTAACAAATTTAAAAATGGGTTGTAATGACGATGCTTATTTCTCAGTGGATGAACCTGGTCATGTACAACTGAGCAAGGGGAAGAGCAGACTCCAGAGTCCAGGTAAGATATGGCGGCTTTAGAATCATTTTCTTATGGGGGTAAAATTTCCTTTCTCCTCCAGGAACTGCCCATAAGACTGTCTCTGGGAACAGCCTCCCCAGAGATTACAGAGCCCCTATCTGTGTGAGCCAAGGTTCAGCTGCTCTGGGCCCCTGAGTTTCAAGGCCAATGCTGCAGATTTCAGCCAGACCATGCAGACCAGCGGGCATTCATAAGAGTGTGGCCTGAAAGTCATGAGTGAGGGATTTAGAATTCATTTTTTTAATTAATTAATTTTTAATTGAGATATAATTGACATTTAAGATTGTGTTAGTTTTAGCTATACAATATAATGATTTAATATATGCATATATTGTGAAATAATTACCACAATAAGTTTAGTTAACATTCATCACCATACAGAAATTTTTTTCTTGTGATGAGAACTTTTACGATTTACCATCTTAACAACTTTCAAATATACCATATAATATTACTGATTCCAGTCACCATGCTGTACATTACATCTGAGGGACTTATTTATCTTATAACTAGAAGTTTGTACCTTTTGACCACCTTCACCCCCAGCCTCTGGCAACCACAATGTATTCTCTGTATTTATGAGTTCAGTTTTGTTTTGTTTTTTAGATTGCACATATAAGTGAGAGCATACAGTATTTATCTCTCTGACTTATTTCACTTAGCATAGTGCCCTCAAAGTCCATCCACATTGTCATAAATAGCATGATTTCCTTCTTTTTTATGGATGAATAATATTCCATTGCATTATGTATACCACATCTTCTTTATCCATTCATCCACTGATGGACACTTGGGTTGTTTCCATGTCGTGGCTATTCTCAATAATGCTGCAGTGAACCTGGAGGTGCATATATATTTTCAAGTTAGTGGGTTTTTTCCTTTGGATAAATACCCAGAAGTAGAATTGCTGGATCATATGGTAGTTCTATTTTTAGTTTTTTAAGGAACTTCCATGCTGTTTTCCATAGTGGCTGCACCAACTTACATTCCCACCAACAATGCACAAGGGTTCCCTTTTCTACATCCTCACCAACCCTTGTTATTATTTGTCTTTTTTTGATGATGGCCATCCTAAAAGATATGAGATGATATCTCATTGTGTTTTTAATTTGCATTTCCCTGGTGTTTAGTGATATTGAGCTCCTTTTCATGTACCCATTGGCCATCTGATATCTTCTTTGGAAAAATGTCTGTTTGGATCCTCTGCCCATTTTTAATAGGATTGTTTTTTTTTTTCATTGAGTTGTATGAGTTTTTTATGTATTTTGGATGTTAACCCCTCATCAGATATATGATTTGCAAATATTTTCTCCCATTTGCTAGATTACCTTTTCATTTTATTAATGATTTTTTTTGCCTGTGCAGAAGCTTTTTAGTTTGATGTAGTCCCACTTGTTTATTTTTGTTTTTGTTTTGGATGTCTTTGCTTTTGATGTCAAATCCAAAAAATCATTGCTAACACCAGTGTCAAGGAGATTACCCCCCTATGTTTTTTTCTAGGAGTTTTGTGGTTTCAGGTATTACATTCCATTCTTTAATACATTTTGAGTTGAATTTTTGTGTATGGTGGTCCGGTTTCATTCTAGAATTCTTAATCAAAGTTCCAAAGAGGAAAGCCAGTCACTCATCACAGGAAAGGCTAATGAGCAGAGCAATAGAAATGAGCAGACCTTGGGGAGAGGAGAGTTGGGTCCAGCCCCAGATCTACCATTGCCTCATTATGCAGCTGTGGACAGATCACAGTCGTCTGTAGGCACCAACGTCTATACCTCCATCATGAATGTGCTGAAGAATTAATGCCCATGTCACTTGTCTTCTACATGTTTGTTTTCAGGGAACAGACCCTAGAGTTACATAGTCCATACTCCATGCTACTGTAGCAGAAGCCCTGACAGAGTCAGCTATAATCTTCCAGGCCTGGGGAGCTCAATATTTTGTACTCCCCATTGTTGGAAATCTCCAGGTGTTAGGTATTCTTTATCTAGAGACAACAATCTACTTCCCTGGAACTTTCTACCCATGCTTCTAGCTCTATTCTCTGGACCACTGTAGAAACAAGTCTGGACATGCCAGAGCTTCCAGTACTTGAGGATAGCTTTGCTGCCTAGCCCAAAGCCTCTCTTCTTTAGTCATCCCTTTGGTTCTCATCCAGGACCTATTGGTGACCATTCTCTATATGCCAGTGTCCCTTTGAGATATCCGGTTCCCCTATGCAGCGGTCCCAGGATCAACACATTCTGGAACCCTATTATTTTTGTAAACAGCATTTATTTAATCTGCCAATCATGTACCTTGAGCCAAGAGACAGACACTCTCTCCATAAAGAAATAATATTGTAGCATAAATATTTCCTGATAAACACTTGGTGCTTCTTAATGGATACAAGTTAACAAATGTTCCAGAGATCAAACTTAATTAGATTCAACTATATTTTCTTGAATTCCCCTTTCACTCCTTTTTAAAAATAGAACAGTTGATCATTTGCAATTTCCAATCTGGCTGATTCCTATTCCAATCTTCATGATTTCTAATATCAGGAATGGTTTTTCAATTGTATCTTGAAGCTAATTCAGTACACAGGACCTAAAGCTTGAACTTTTGAAATAACTGGATTCTCTCTCATTATCCTTTCTCCTATATAGGGTCCCAATTCCCTCTTAACTAATTTTTCCACACTTCCTTTTCTGAAGACTATGTAAGAAGGAAGTAAAATATAAAATGAGTGGTTATGTGTGGTTTAGTCTCTTTCATTAATGCCTATCATCATCCCTAAGAATGCTCCCTTGCCTTCCTCATCAACCAGCGCCCTCTGACATCACATTATTAAAGCATATCCACTCATTCTTGGCTTGTGGGTTGCTTTGCAAAATTGGAGGCAGGAGGTTGAAGAACTTCGGCCTTCAAATCTACAAACCCACTTTCCTTTGTAATCATCTCCCACCTTCATCTTGTTATGCTAGAGATCGGATTCATATCCCTCTGAGGATGTCCTGGATCTCGTTACCTTCCATCTTTGCAAGGGCCTGATTGAATGAATTCTCGCCTCCATCTTCTGAATGCTAAACTTCTCTCCATCTCTCTTCTGGAGTCTTCCAATTCCCACTGAAACATGCTTAACTTTTAAATTTCTTCCATCTCATATTCTCTTCTAGCTACAACTCCCTCTTTCCCTTTACAGCCAAACTGATACAAGAGCTAATTGTGTCCATGTTTTCACCTCCCACTTTCCCCTCAGACTACTTCAGTTCAGATTTCTCAGGTGTCATCTCTCTCCCAGACTTTTGCATTGGCTACCTGTCTGATTTTACTGTATCTACCCCTAGCCCTCAAATCAATTTCCTGCAGTCTAAGTACACTTTCAAAAACTCAAATCCAGTCATTGCACTCCCGAGGGGAAAACTTTTCAGTGTGTTCCTACTGATATTCAGGAAAAGTCTAGTCATGAACATGGCCTGCATCATCTGGCCCCCCATCCCCACCTAGCTGACCATACTTTCCTGCACCCTACTCCCACCACACCAGCGTTACCTTTATTTCCTTCAACAGTCCATGCTTCTCCTGACCTCTGGTCCTTTGCCCTCACTGTCTGCTCAGCTCTGGGGTTAGTTACCTAACTCCTGATCCTTCACGTCTTAGCCCCATTGGATTCCCATATTATTTACTCACATATCACTCTTCCCCGACCACAACATTCAAAATGCTTTTTTATTGTTTTTGCTCACTCCTTCCTTATTTTTTTAGAGCCTCATCAAAATTTAATTCATCACCATACAGTTTACCCATTTAAGATATGGGGTTCAATGGTTTTCAGCATAGTCACAGAGCTGTGCAACCATCACCACAATATAATTTTAGCACATTTTTCATCAACACAGAAAGAAACCCCATGCCCATTATCAGTCACTCCCCATGTGTGCCCCACCCCTCTAGTCCTAGGCAACCACTAACCTACTTTCTGAATCCATAGAGTTGCCTATTCTGGACATTTTACATATTTGGAATCATGTAATATGTGGCCTTTTGTGACTGACTTTTTTCACTTAGCATCATATTTTCAAGGTTAATCCATCTGGTAGCATGTATCAAGACTTTATGCTTTCTTAGCCACAAATATTATTTCATTTTGTAGATATACCATGTTTTATTGATCCATTCATCAGTTGATGGGCCATTTAGGTTGTTTCTACTTTTTGGCTATTGTGGATAATCCTGCCATGAATGTTTGTCTACAGATTTTTGCATGGATGTATGTTTTCATTTTCCTTGGGTGCGTACCTAAGAGTGAAGTTGCTGGGTCAGATGATAACTCTGTGTAACATTTTGAGGAACTGCCAAACTGTTTTCCAAAGCAGCTCTACCATTTTACATTTCCACTAGGAGTGAATGAGAGTTCCAGTTTCTCCACATCCTCGTCAACTTTTGCTATTTTCTGTCTTTTTTAGTTAGCCATCCTAGAGGGTGTGAAGTGATATCTCATTGTGGTGTTGATTTGCATTTTCCTGATGGCTTGTGATGTTGAGTAACTTTTCAGTATATAATTGACCATTTGTATATCGTCTTTGGAGAAATGTCTGTTCAAACCATTTGTCCATTTTTAAATTGGGTTATTTGTCTTTTTGTTACTGAGTTGTGAGGGTTCCATATATATATTCTATATATATATGTATGTATTCTAGTTACATGCCCTTTATCATACATGTGATTTGCAAAAATTTTCTCCCATTCTGCAGGCTGTCTTTTAAGTTTCCTGTTGCTATCATTTACAGAACATGAGTTTCTAATTTTAATGAAGTCTAACTTACCTATTGTTTCTCTTGTCACTTATACTTTTGGTGTTGTATCTAAGAAATCAGTGTCTAATCCAAGATTATGAATATTTACTCTTATATTTTTCTCCTAAAAGTTTTATAGTTTATATCTTACATTTAGGTCTTTGATCCATTTTGGGGTAGGTTTTGTATAGGATGTGATGTAGGGGTCCATCTTCATTCTTTTGCATGTGTATATCCCGTTGTCCCAGCACCACTTGTCGAAGAGACTCTTCTTTGCTCCATTTTATTGTCTTGGCACTCTTTCCAAAAATCAATTTCTCATAAAGTAAAGATTTATTTCTGAACTTTCAATTCTATTCCATTGATCTATATATCTATCCTTATGCCAGAACCACACCGTGCTGATTACTATAGTTTTATAGTAAGTTTTGAAATCAGGACGTGTGAGTTCTCCAACTTGATTTTTTTTTTCAAGATTGTTTTGGTGATCCTGGGTTCCTTACATTTACACATGAGTTTTAGCATCAGCTTGGCAGATTCTGTAGAAGAAAAAAAAAAGGCAGCTGGATTTGGATAGCAATCACATAAATCTGTAAGTCAATTTGGGGAATATTGCCATCTTCACAATAGAAAATTTTCTGATCTGTGAACATGAGATGTCTCTCCATTCTTTTAGGTCTTTAATTTCTTTCGACATTGTGTTGTTGTTTTCAATGTAGAAGTCCTATACTTCCTTTGTTAAATTTATTCCTAAGTATTGTATTCTTTTTGATGCTTTTATAAATAATTTCATTTTCAGATTGTTCATTGCTAATGTATAGAAATAAAATTGATTTTTGTATATTGATCTTATACTCTGCCACCTTGTTGAACTCATTTCTTAGTTCTAATAGATTTTTAGAGGATTCCTTACAATTTTATATATATATAATCATGTCATCTGCAAGTGGAAGTTGTTTTATTTCTTCTGTTCTAATCTGGATGCCTTCTATTTATTTTTCTTGTCTAATTGCCCTGGCTAGAACTTCTAGTACAATGCTGACTAGAGGTGGAGAAAGGAGATATCCTTATATTCTTGATCTTGGGAGAAAACACCCAGTCTTTCACCAATAAGTAGGATATTAGCCGTGGGGTTTTGTAGATACCATTTGCCAGCTTGAGGAAGTTCCCCTCTGTTTGTAGTTTAATGAGTCAACAGACTTTTAATTACTTGCTTGATGTCTGTATTCTCTGCTACACTGTAGCTGAGGTGTCTCTTGTTTATTGCTATCTCCTTAGCATGTAGCACAGTGCCTGGCATAGAGAAACCACTCAGTAATGATTTCCCAAATGGCTAAAATAAATTATCCTTTCAAGTTCGTGTCTTCCTTCATTTTGTTCTCATCCCAACCTCTGTAAATTTTGTCTTAAACCCAAGTCTTCCTGCTATTTCCGCCATTTCTCTATTTTCTTTCCCATTGGGATTACTAGGGAGCTGATAGTTAACAATATCTTGTCATAATCTCCAATACATCATGATGTATAGTCTTTTATAAAGGCTGTTGTCTGACCTATTGATCCTCTCACCCTTTTGAAATCTGCTTTCCTGTGTCCAGGGCACATTTCAAGTCTGCCCAACTTTCCCTTACTTTGCCACTCCAAGGTCAAAGTTACTTTCTTCCAGGATTTCCATAACTTACAGGTTCAATCCAGAGGAGAATTCCCTCTCCTCATCCATTTAGTCCTCTGTGCAGTGAAGCAGTCACTGGAACAAGTGAAACCTTGTCACATGAGCTAACCCCAGAGATTGTGGTTGCTGAAACCCCTTACCAGTCTAATTTCCTTCCAGAACACTCCCTACCAACTGTGTACAAGAAGTGTCAACCTTCCCTTGGCAGGCTGGGCTGTACTCCCATTGTGAGCCCGCTCTGTTCCTCTCTCTCTCATTTTCAACCCAACTGCTCTCCTCTGACTTCATACATTAGAAAATAGAAATGTGCAACCCGACAACAACTCTTCCTCCCCTCCATCATATCTGTTGTTTTTTTTTTTTTTTTTTTTGAACAAAACATATTCCTCCATTGCCTCATCACAGGGAATGTTTATGTTCAAATTGTTAAAAGATAGTAAGTTCATACTTTAAAAAAATGCTAATACTCAGTGCATTGGTATATGGTCCTTGGACATTTAAGGCTATGTTAATTGATTTTGGAGTGTAGAGGAATAATACACTGCAAGTGACACCCTGCTGAGAGTTTGTCCAGCTAATGTCATCTACATTCATGTTGGTCTACTGTCAATATGGCTGTAAAGTGCCTTATTCTAACAAAGTTAGTCTTTATAACAATTTCCCACTACACAAGAAGACAGTGTCTTGAGGAATGGGTCACCTTCTCCTGGTCTGCATGAAGGTGAAATATGGGCAGCAGTGGCCCTGATCCTGCTGATTTACCTACAACAGTTTTCACCAGAGTGGGTCTGCTTCTAGTCTAATGAATCCAGCTCTCCATCATTCAGACCAAAGCAGTTCTTTCTGCAAGTTGGGAGTCTGGATTTGCCTGGGGGTGTGCAAACTCTCCACCTGCTTCGACAAACAGACACCTGGTGATTACCAGGCACCCTTTGAACCTGGGTGCCCAGCCTTCCAGAGCCAGCTTTTAAAGAGGAATGCATCCAACTGGGAAAATGACAGACACCCTGATGGCATAAACCAAGATGGAGAAAGAGTTGGGACCCAGGACACAGGAGATCCAGCCTAGATCCTTCACTGGCTAGGGAAGCCCAGGGACCAGAGCTGTGCAGCTGAATGAGGAGGGGAACAGGAGGAACGACCTTTGGGGAAAAAAGTAGCCAGTAGTTTTATCTGATCGCTTAACCATGGGGAAAATAGTGTTAAGAAAGATTTTGAGATTCTGCTGGAGAGTTTTGGAAGAATTATTGGATAATGACATATAGACTAAGCAGATTTTTTAAATGAGGTAATTATTAACTCCTGGAAGAAAAAAGAATTATAGAAGAAAGGAAATGTGATCCTAGAGTATTTCTTCACTCAGCAGTGAACAGTACGTACATAATTGTAATAAAATAAAAATTGAATATTGATTTAACGAAAAATGTGACATAACTATAGTAGAGAATGGAGGGAGAGAAGATGCACGTATGAAAGTAGGTTAGGAGTGCCCAGCCCCATCATCCATCATGAGAAGTCAATAGGCATTTAAAATTGATGAGTCAAGGGGTAACCATGTATGCGTGTTATTTAGAAATATGGAGGTAAGCATCAGAAGAAAGAGTTTAGAGAGAGAAATTCGAGATAGGAATGGAACAGGGACTGCTGTTTTTCCTTCATGCCTTATAATACTTTTTGAGTTTTTAAATTATGTATATCGGGATGGATTTTTATCAAAAACAAGCGAACTAGCAAATAGTCTAAGAAACAAGAGTTTAAGATTCAAGGAAGGGCAGGGAGACAGAGAAGAAGAGTGAAGGCTTCTTCCATACCACATGGGCAGGAAAGTTGGTTGATTATAGTTGGAGAAAAAATGTCTGTGCAAGAATGTTACTTTAAGCCAAGAGACGTACACTAGAAAAGCCATTCTTCATCAGGAGTCCACAGCCCAGCTGGAACAGAGGAAAGAGCTGTTGTTATTGTAGCTGCCCCTGGTCTCAGCCCTTCCAACCTGCCCAGGGGGTTGGAGAGACATCTGCTCCCCAACTTTCCCTCCCGGCTGCTGCAGGCACTCAGGAGCTAAATGCACTGCAATTTGAACTCAGACAGGGCAGAGCGAGTGGGTAGGGTGCCTCTGAGGAATTTTGAAGAGTGAATTGGGCACCTTCCCATCCACTGGGGAGCCATGGGAGTGATGGAGCTGGTCCAGCCGTGCCAGCAGGTGGTACATGTGCTCCCTCTGCTGTCTGGCAGTCCCAAACAGCATCCGTAGGAATGGGGCCAGGACTCTGTGGTCGGTCCCTCAAAGGAAGGAAAGGTCTCTTTACCCTTCCTGAGCCTTCTGTGTTTGAACGTCTTTGTCTTTCTCTAGGACAAGCTCCCAGGGATTACTCAAGAATCCAGCTCTCATTCCAGGAGGCTGTGCTGCCCCTGTGGTTGTGATACACTGAATCCTGCCTCATCTGAAATGTAGTCAAAGCCGCCTTTGAGGAGCCTCAGCCAGGTCCTCAGATGGTCAGGATCTGGTAAGCCTGAGGTTACAGAGCAGGTCATCTGAGCCCTTTGGGACACCAGCCCGGAATCCCCTGGAAAATGAAACAAGAGATGTTCCACTGTGGGAAAAAAAGGGGAGAAGCTATATCTTGCTTCACTGCCACCAGTCCAATCCATTTCTTGGAAGAGAAATGACCACAGGGTGCTGTGTGTCACACAGGAGTGGTCTACTGGGCATTTGCGGAATAATCTTACTCTCCAGTGTCTGAATTCTGAGTGTTTCACAGCCAAAGGGCAAAATAAAATATGGTTCCCATAAAGGTCTTGGACTCCATGACAAGTAGGATCTTAATTCTGGTTGAAAACTAAATTTGGGGAAGGGAAATTCCAGCCAGCAAGGCAGGCACCTCCCTCCCTCCTTCTCCATAAAGTGGTCATCAGGTGTCTCAAAAAGATCATGATCCACTAGAGCATAGAATGCATTCCAGAGGATGACCAGGTCAGACCCCACTCAGGAGAACTTGCAGTTTGAGAACTCATTCCTGGAAGCATATTCCCAGTGGCAGAATCTTGGCAAACGTGTATGTCCAGAGGACAGGTGGGTGGGGACCTTCCTAATTATGACCTTTCCGAGCAGACACCAACAGAAGTGGATGGTGTGGGCAGGAGTGCGCCATCACACAAACACACACTCTCAGGAACAAGGTCAGTGTTTGGAAGTGGACACATCCTAGTACAAGGAACAAACACACAGCCAACTAATCTGCATCCCACAGGGACTGTTACAAAGCATTCATGATTATTTCAGTGACATAGCAGGGTCAGTCGCACAGCACAGCTTGGGCCAGGTCGTTTTTGCCTCCTGGCCCTGTGCTTAGTTAACCAGGATGGATGGCCATGCTTATCAGCATGGACTCTGGAGGCAGACAGAGCTAATGCCTGAAGACCCTGAGTCCTGGGCTGTCACACTGCCTCATTACATAAGGTTTTCTGCACACAAAACACTGGTACCAACAGGTCAACGTAGACTCTACTGAAAAAGGGAAAGTCCAAAATCATAAATGAGCCATTTCCTGCAGGACTCAGAGATGATCTTCACCTTAACGTCCAGGTAGAAAGTCCAACACACCTGCCCACTTTGCTGCCCCAATGACATGTCACCCCAGACTCCTGCTGGGCCTGCTTGGGCCCTGCAAGACAAGAGGGATGGAATTTTACAGGCTTAGGGTCAGTGGTGAGCAGCCTGGGCTGGCCGTGCCCCCTCTAGGTCAGCTGGATTGGTTCTCAGGATGCAGAGTGGTTTCCTCCCTCACGAGGCATTGCTCAAGAACCAGTCTTTAAGAGAGAGTGCATCAGACAGCATCAGGCAGGAAAACAGGAACTACTCAAGGTATTTCGAGAAGGAGGGATTTAACACAGGGAATGAGGTGCTTACAAAGCTGTTGGATTGGCTGGAGGAGCAAAGACCAGAGGAGGTCACCACTAACTCCCAGGTTCACCACCAGCTTTCAGAGAACCAAGAAGCTGCCGCTACCACCCAACCAGACACTACGGGGAACTGCCAGAAATGATCACTGCTGCCTGCAGCCCTAAGGCAGGTGGTTTGCAGGACAAAACCTCACATCTGCTGAAGCCTCTATGTCTGCCCACCCTGCTGGAGGCAGAATAATAAGGCTGCTGCCTCTCTTCTGCCTTCCAAATGACACATAAATACATCTCACTAGTGGGACTTACAATGTATCTGGAACTCTCCTGGCAAGGTGGTTCTCAGGCTTCCAGGCCCTGCCAGACAGGAGAGAATACAGATGGGGGTGGAAAGGGTGTCAAGTGCCAACAGACAATAGTCAGCACAGGGAAAAGAGAAAAATGGGGGTAGAGAAGGAAAGACAAAGCAGATGGAGATGGAGAGCTGGAGGGAGAAGGAAATTCAGACCGAGGGGCAGACAGAGGAGGCCTTGCAGGGAGCAATATGGACGAAATAAGATGGGAGATACAGAGGACAGGAGAGAGATCAGGACATCAAAACGGAAGCAAGAAGGCTGGGGTCTACGGATGTCAATGGGAGTGTTGGCAATCGAGCCCAATCATCTGAAATCCATCCCAGTGGAAATGTTGACAACAGTGATCAGGGTTGTGGCTATGATTCTCAAGCTTTATTGTACATAAAAACCACCTGGAACAATAACTTTTTAAAAAAAAGCTTCTGAAATTCTGATCCAGAAAGTCCAGGGCTAGTCCTAGGAATCTGGATTTTTTTTTTAAAGCTCCCCAGTGATGCCTGTGGTCCTTGGGTCACATTCCAAAATCCCTGCTTTTGCAACTCCACTGAACAGTGGAAATGCTCTGAGCTACAGCAAGCAGGGTAGCTACCACAAGCCTACTGAGTTCAAGCGCAAAGTCTGCTCCATCAGAGACTCCCCCAGCCCCACCCCCAGCGACACTCTGCTACCTGGGCCGTCTCTAAGACCTCTTCCCACCACCTCCTCACTCATGCTCACATCTTCCCTTCCTTCCAGCTCCCAGAGAACTGATGTCCTAGTTGATTTTTACCTCTAAAAAAGCTAATTAAGCAATAATCCTAGAAGAATCCATCACTGTGACAAGGCTGTTGATTAACCATCCCCCCAGCCAAGCCAAAAGTGCTTAATATCCCAGCAGAATGGTCCATACTGAGAGCAGCAGCAGCACTGGGCAGCAGCGAAGCACGCGATGGCTGTGTCTGAGAAGACACAAGCAGAATGGGTAATTGGGCCCAACTCTGCAGCCAAGTGGAGGACGGTGGAGAGGAAGGTGGACTCGCCTGAGGCTGCACAGGCTGGGGCATCAGTAACCAGACTCTAGACCATTCTTTCTGAGACCACCAAACGTCCCCAGAGAGTTTCTAAGGTTACAAACCACTCTCTGGACCATGGGAGACGTGTGAAAGGGAGCCAGACGTGGAGGCATTTTTAATTCTCCAACTTTACAGCTGTGTCCACTATAGAGCTGCTGGAGTAAAAGCAGAAACAGGCAAAACGATAAAATGGCTGCCTTTAGAGATCAATTTCAAGTATAGACTGAAATATAACTTTCTCTTTTCCACATTTAGAGTCTTAATCTAAACACCCCCCTGTTCCCTTAAAAGATTTGCTTTCTTCAGTGCTAGTAAAATAGTCTCTTTGACCGAGCAGGATTTGATAAAATACTGTCTCCTGATGGTCACAATGTCGCAGCTTTGAAGCATCCACCTCCAAAGGCTCCTTAGCCCTCAAGGAGCCAGGGGGGCCTCAGCGTGAAACCTCCAGCCAGCCCGGCCGAGCGTGCACCATCTGAGCTGCCATATCTGTGAAATTGTCCCATCGTCTGTCTGACTCCATCTTTGTTTGAATTCTGGTCTCATTTCTGCCACTTTTTGCATAGAGAGTGGATGAGGTTGGCAAAACCTCTGGACCTTGGGGAAGGAAACTGACCCCCAGCTGTGCCACTCAGATTTGGTCACTGACGTGCCATGTCATCTTAAGTCTTTGAGTTTCCAATTCTGTTCAGCCACAAAGAAAAGAAAATAGCATATAGTAAGCAATGAAAGTTAAGAGAATGAGTGACTGGACATCCGTAGGGGAGCATGGTGGAGGGGGCAGAACATGGGCGTGGCCTCTGCGGACCACGGTGTAAGCCCCGGCTCAGCCTCCGTATAGCTGTGGGTGCTTTGGAGAACGGACTTCTCTTTCTGGGCTTCCTTCTGCTCTAAATGAAGGGGCTGAACTTGAAGATCTCTAAGGTCCCTTCCATGTCACAAACTTGGAGAGCCAGGTCGTAAGTTCTAAACCTCAATCATCAAGGGGAAGCAATTAGCCAGCAAAAACGAGCTCCTAGCAACGCAGCAGCGACAGCTCTTACTGGGACCCACTGTCTAGGGAAATAAATCGAACAGGGCTCTTCTCCCTCAGCCTGGGAGCTGCTGCTCCTTTCAGGACATTTGTGACAATGGACATTCAAAGGCCCCTGCACTCACAGGGGGTTGGCTATTAGCATTGATGTGGCCCTGGGAAGGCAAAATCAGGATGATGGTGGTGAGACAGTGACACCTAGTGGCCATCTCCACTAATCACAGCCCAGCCCTGCTTCTCAACTCTTGCCAAACCCATCCTCCGCATGGTTACATGGCATCAGGAACCCACAGTGCAAGGCATGCAGGGCCCTGGCTTGTAATCTCAGTCTTGCAAATGCCTGTCTGTCTGGCCTTAGTCAGTTTCTTCAATAGAAGTTTGGCTTTTAAGTCCTTCCCTTCCAGCTGCCTTGTTCTCTGAGACTCTGCCATGGCTTAATGATGTATAGTTAAGGACCCTGGGCCCATGTGGTGGGCAGGATATCCCTACTGGGAAGGTGCAGCCCAGAGTTCACCGCTGGGACCTGGTGCTCCATCCACATGATCAAGCACAGTCCCGCCACTCCACACAGCCACGAGCCAGGCCACATGGCCAGGCCACCGACAGCAGACATTCCATGCCAAGGCCTGCCTCCATCCCAGCCACCAGCTGCTCAGGTGGGGGACGGTAACAGAACCAGCCAGAAGGAAGCCTTGTTGAGCTAGCTTTCCAGCGGGGGAGGGCAGTTCGTCTGGTGTGGCCCACTTTGGGGACCACAATCTTACCCTACTGGTAGGGTCCGTGGGGTTCGTGTATCCCTAAAGAACAATGCAGATTGGTTCTTTTTAACCACTGTACCCCTATGCTGATGCCCCACAAACCGAAGGACTGGAAAGGGGGTTCAGAACCTCCCCCCAGGGCCCAGGGACTTACCCTATCTCTTGGCACAGCTGAGGACACACAGGCTGAGCTTGTTGGGTCTTTCCTGAGACCCATTTTATTCTCATCCTGGAAAAACTGGGCTCCTGCCTCTTGAACTATGTTCCTATCGCTAATTTTTGGTCTGTGTTTATTAGTCTTTCTCAGGGTAGAATCTTTGAGTGCTTGCATGACTTCCGCAGAAGGCCTCGGTGCTTCCCAATACACAAACTGCAAAAACGCTGGATGAGGCTGTCTTTATGTCACCTTTACTCCTCATGGCCTCCCGTAGACCATTGCCAAGAAGTATACAGGGGTAACGCTTCCTTGAAGAAGGAAGCCATTCATTCAGGTTGGGGATGCAAATTCTAGAGCTGCCACAGCTTCTGGTGGTATGTGGTAACTTTCCCTTGTCATTAAATGGCGTGTGTAAAAATGCTTTCTTGGAGATGGAGAGCAGCTGAACTATCCTTCAAAACACCTATCCTATGTTAGTCAGGTTCCACTTTGGAGTCAAAAATACACCAGCTGTTTGAGTAGGGAAAATTTAATATGAAGAATTATTAACTACTGAAAGGGGCAATAGAGCACTCGACGGAATACAGGGCTAGGAAGTGCAGGAAGCGGCTGCTGCCTCTAGGGCTGAGGGGGTTACCCAAAGAAGGAGTAAAGAACTTGCATGAGATTCAGACCACACTGGAGAGAGTGTGGCTGCAGCCCCTCGAAGGGTAGAGAAGTTAACCGGGGCAGCAGCAGACTGGAGCTGCAGCACAGGAGGTGCTGGGTGCCAGAAAAACTCACTGGAGAGAGCACCCTTGAGCAGGAGAGCCCAGAGGCTGCCGCCTGTGGGAAGAGGAAAGGCCCATTGGAGCAGAAGAGGTGCTGGTCCTCTGTATGCCTTGCAGTGTCCCTCTAGCACCCTCTACTGACAAAGCCTAACATTACACCTGCTGGCAAAGGAGAAATGTTTACAGGGTCCAGCTCCGGTAGTATCAAGCAGGGCAAAGAAGGATGGGTCTAGAGTTGCGAGGCAACAAATTGATACCATGCACACCTACTCTGTGCCAGGCCCTGTGTTATGAATTTCCCTCATGACTCATAACCTCAAGCATAATTCCTTGAAGGAGATATTATCATTCCCATTTTAATGTTGAAAGTCACCAAAAGCTGGAAGTCACCTAAGAAGGATGCGCAGCTAATACGTGCCTGACCTGGGGTTTAAGCTGGTGTGTGTGTGACTCTAGAGGCTGTGTTTCCACACCAAGCTAACGGTGCCTCTCTCCATAAAGGACAAAGGACGGTAAGATCCTGTTCGCTCTGCCCGCCCTCCTCTGTGAGCTCATGTAAACCTTCCCAGCATTGCTTCCTGGGCTCTCGCCCTCGGAGAGACTGACAGTGAGGCAGATGCCCTGGTGCTCTGAGGCAGCAATTCCCAAACCAGACTCCCTGGGAGGGCTTGGTGAAAATGGAGGCTCCTGGGCCGACCTCTGCAGATTCCAATTTAGCAGATGGGGTAGGAACATGGAATCTGCATTTAACAAGCTCCCTGGAAGTCTCGATGTGCTCCAAGAGAGAGGCACCAACCTCCACTGGGCTGGAAGTGGAAAGTGAGGAGCTGCCTGGCCGTTGACAGGGGGAGAGGAGCTAACAAGCTCCCCTCAGCCCCAACACCCTGCAGAAAGGTCAATATTGATATTTGGTTTCTGAAATGAAAATTCAATCGGGCACATGGATCTGCGTTATGGGTGATGAAGTTGTAATGACTGTAACAGAGGCAGAATTGATTCCTACTTGTCATCCTGGGAAATTTGAGGATGGGCTCCGGGACCCCCATGGACAGGAGGTATTACAGAGCTAGAGCAGGCCAGAGGTAATCCCATCTGGCTCAGGAATAAGAGCCACTAGCTTATGAGTGCCTACCATGTGCCAGGAATCATGCTCCATTATCTCCAATCCTTAAACCCTCTTGCAAGGATTAACGCCACAACTACCAGATGAGGAAACTGAGGGTCTTGTCCAAGGCCACACGGAGTTGAAATTCAGGCACAGGTGGCTCTTGTTCCAAAGCCATGCTCTTTCCATGGACCCACATGGTCTGGGAGAGGAGCCAGCTCCTGACTCGGGGCCCTGCCGGGGGAGAGCCAGGCTGGTCCTTAGTGGGCTGAGGGTTTGCTGCCCTGGGAGGGCTGATCCAGCACAGCCTGCAGGAGGGCCAGAACGCAGGCCAGGAGGCCTGGAAGTGCCCCAGAGGGGAGAAGGGGATGCTGAGCCCATACTTTGGGCCCACCCAGACAGCCAGATACGAGGTGAGAGAGGCTGAGGGGAAGCCACGGATGGGGCCTTTTTAAGGAACAGGGATCCAGTTCACCACTAACTGGGGCCCCATTGATGTTACAATATCTGATCAACCCCCTGAGTCACTGTGGAAAAGGCCCCCAGTAAAATCACATGCAGGAAGGGGGAAAATTCAGAAATGTCTCGAGCGCCAGCCTGTTTAGTCCTAAAAAGGGTGAGAAGAGCTGAAACTCTTCCCTGTCACACAGCCCAACCAACGCAAGAGAGAGAAAACTCAGCGTGGGCTCACTTACACCTTGTGAAGACAAAGCAAAAACCAGCTGGGATGCGTCTGCAGCCGCCCAGCTCTGCCTGCTCCGGTTTATCTCCAGTGGCCAGCTCATATCTGTCATGAGGTGGGCCCTCCGGAACCGTGTGGACCAGTACAGAGTCGGACAGATCCAGGCTCAGATCCCTGACGCCTCTCAGTTGTGTGGCCTTGACCCTAACCCCTCTGGGCCTAGCTGCCCTCCTCTGTAAACAGCCATTTGGAAATACCACCTCCACCTCTTGCCCAGCCCATTGAATGTACAGCAGCAAGAGTGAACCCTACTGTAAACCATGGACTTTGGTGATCGTGATGGGTCAATGTAGGTTCAACGATTGTAACAATGGACCACTGATGGCGGTGTTGATGGTGGCAGGGGGATATGCTTGTGCGGGGGCAGCAGGTATTGGGAAACTCTCTAGGCTCTTTTCTGTGAACCTAAAACTACTCTAAAAACTAAAGTCTATCTAGAAGAGGGAAAAAATTACTGCATCCCAAGGTTGTCATGAGAATTAAATAAGGTAATGTTGTGTAAGGGCCCAGCCCAGTCTCTGGCACTAAGTGGGCTCCATGGTAGCAGAATGAGGGGGATATCACCCTCGTTAGCATGATGCAGACCCCGGAGAACCCTGACAGTGGGAGAAGCTCAGCTCTATCACAGCCTCATCTCCCTCGGAGCCCTCTAGGGTGTAGGGCATATGTAAGACCAGACTGACCAAGTGACCTTGTTAACAATCAGGAGACAGGACGGCAAGTATGGCCCAGGGCTGGATATAATAACAGACCCAGGGCTAGGATTGGTAAGATCCAGTCCTCCCTGCCTCCCTCTCTCCAGAGAAACCTTCTCATTGCCAAATGAAGGGAAGGGAAAGGGCTTGGCAAAAGCTCAAATCTGGCTGGCCACTCCCTTGCTCAAAAGTCCTCGCTTGCTGCCCAGTGCCTCTACCTGGCACAGAAGGCCTTCCCTCCAGCTACTCAACCCCACAGCCACGCTGGCAGCCATTCAATGGAGTAGAAAGAGAACAGGTGGGTGTCTGTAGACCCAAGTTTTAGACCCAATGCTGTAGTGGCTGTGTGACCTTGGGAACATCTCTCCCCCACTCTGTGCCTCAGTTTCCCCAGACGGGATTCCTTCCTTCCTTCTTTCACTGAATGTGTCACTGAGTGTCGACTATGAGCCAGACAATCTCTCAGGTCCTTCCTATTGCAATATTATCTTTTATTCAACATAGTTCAAATGTACTGGCAGAAATATAAAACCACACACACAAAGCATGAAGATGAAACTTTGAAAGGTTTCCTTAATCATGGTTCCCAGAGATGGTGCATTTCCTCCCAGACTCCACCTCTTGAACCCACATTTCTGTGCCCACCTTTGTGGGAATGGGGTGCTTGCTTGAAACGTGCTCGGATAACTTTGAAGATGGCAGGGCTGTGACCTTGTCCTCAGTATCTGTCCAGGGCTGATCCGGGACGAAAGTGGATGCTTCTTGATTCCCCTTCAGCCTCCCTCCACAGCCACCTCTCTCCTCCCTGCCAGACCCGCTCCCCGGCTCAGAGCCTTTTGAGAGGGTTCCGGAGTTTCTTTGGAAGAAGCATATGATGCCCAAACAGGCATGAGCTTGGCCCTAAACATATATGGTTCTAATCCTAGCCCTGCCTTTTCCTTGCTGTGTGACTTTGGGAAGTTACTTAAAAACATCTCTGAACCTTGCTGTCCTCTATCTATTTGGTGGAAAGAATAAATCTCTACCCGACAGTGTTGTTGTAAGGATTAAGTAAAATGACACATGTAATGTTTCTGACCACATAAATGGCAGTATCACTTTATTTAATATGAGATGTTAAGTATCTTGTCCTCAAATAAGATAATCCATGTAAAGCGTGAGGATGGGGCCTCGGTAAGAACTCGGCATCTAATAGCTATCACCATCATCCTTATTTTCATCACCCGCTTCAGTCATTTCATTTCCTTCTCTGTGACCGCCAGGTGGCAGCATGGGGCTGTGGAACCAGAACCCTCTTTCTTAGGCTGTCACCTCACAGATGTGAGTGATTCAGGGACCCCTGGGTGACAATAACCACATGGCTGTTTATTGAGCTCCCGCCACGCTGGGTGCATGGGAGCACTTAGCAGACGCCTTCTTTCCCTCCTCCTCAGGACTAAACGAGGGAGGTACGGCTGTGTGCCTTGTCCTGGGGAGGACAGGTGGGCTCAGAGGGGAGGGTCCTCTGTGTGGGCAGAGCTGGGAATCACACCCCCTCTCCCCCGCCAGCAGCTGGGGCACTTGCCCATTGTGCTAGGCTGCCTCCTGGTGGGTTCCAGGAGCCCCATTGCAGATGAGGACAGTGAGGCCCAAGGAAGGAAGGCACTAGTAGCCAGGGCCCCGACCCCAGGAATGTGCCCTTTCCCATAGAGCCAGGTCTCCAGGGCGTGTCCCATCGGTCAAGACCCCCACTGCCCTGAGGCTCAGCCTAGGCTCTCTGGGGGGCAGGGACGCCAGGACAGCAAGCACCCCTGTCTCCTTCTGCCTCATCCAACAGGACCTCTTCTGATTCCCAAGGAGTCTTCGCAGCCGGGAGCCCCAGTGATTCGTGGAAAATGTCATCCAAATCCGCCTTTGATTGAACCCCTCTAGCGATCACCTTTGCTGCTCTCTGGCCTCTAATCCTCTCACTCCCAAATGCTCCTGGGGGGCACCCATGCAGACATGTATCCTGCTGGGGCCCGTCAGCCAGCAGGTCTGGGCCAGAGCAGACCTGGGACCACCAGCTTGTCCCACTCAGCATCTCCCTTCTTTTCTCCCTCCTCCAAGTCTCACCTGACAGCCACCAAGACGCCCAGGCTCCTCGGACGCTGAGTGACTCTCAGAGGAGGCTCTTGTTTGAAATTAAGGCCTCAGTTTCCTCCTCTCTTAAATGGAGATAAAAATAGTCCTGCCTTGTAGGGGTGCTTATGAGGATTTACTAAGGTAATATATTCAATGAGCTCAAAGCAGAGTTTGGAGCCTGACAAGCAACCAGAGCAGTTAGCTACGGTTAACCACAGTGTCTACCTGCCACCTCCCCACTCAGGGACGGCCAGAGCCCTCCTCTCTCTCCTGCCTGTGGAAGTGTGGACCCCAAGGGACAGCAGTTCCTCACAGAGGCTGAGAGGTGAGATGGTAGGAGGGCCCACTGAGGGCTGTGCAGGGTCTGGGGGCTCCCAGCACATCAGCAGTTCTGGCTGGAGAGAGAGCAAGGACCTGCAGCCCAGAGAAGATGCACCGAGTGGAGGGGCGATGCACAAGGCAGCCATGATCAGGTGTGGGGCTCAAGCTCTTCAGAGATATGGGAGTACAGGGCCGAGGAGGCAGGAGGGCTGGGGAGGGGCAGCCGCTGCATCCTAGGCAGGAACGGGCCGGCCCCTGCTGGACAGAGAGTGTGGTCCCAGGCGGAGCCCAGGCAGGGGGCCGCTGAAGCAGCTCCATGAACCTGGGTAAATGATTTCATCTTTGAGGCACAGTTACAGGTGTTTTTTGGTAACCCACAAGTCAGCAGGTCACCCTGCCTGTAAGAAGGAGGCCAGATGGGCTCACACTCCCTGAGCGAGTTCAGCTGCCCCGTGGAGGTTTACACTCGCGCCCAGACCTCCCACCTCTGAGCTCCAGCTCTGCTCTGGGCTCGCCGCCGTTCCCTCCTCCCCTCCCAGGTGTTGGCCTCCTCTCCTCACGGAAGCCTGTGTCCTTTCCCCATGTCCACGCCACACTGAAAATCAAAACTCTTTCCTACTCTTCAGGATAGAGTGTTCCAGGCCTTTCCTGGGCATCCTGCCCTGCTTAGCCCAAAGCTCAGGAGCACACCCTTGGCCAGCAAGGAACCACCTCCTCTTTGGGAGACTCCTTCACTCCCTGGTCCGGCTACACTTGGAAGTTGGCTTCTGCCATGGCCCGGAGGCTAGAACCTGAACTGGCCTGTCCTGGCAGCTTGTGTGTCAGATACAGAAGGCCATGGCTTCACGTTCCTCGGAAGTGTGTTTTACCAACAGCTACAGAAGTTTGACTCCTCTCTCAGCCTGGGAGTCCTCATCACTCTATCGGCTGGGTTTCCTCCCCGGACTCTGGCATACAAGGAGGCAAGGAACGAAACAGGAGCTCTTGATGCCTGTTTCAAAACTACATGGCAGTCAATCAATAATTTGCTACCTTTGTTAATGTGACAGAAACACTTTGCTCACAAGAAAACTTCATGCAGGAGCCCCAATCCATATAAAATAGTAAAAACAGAACTGCTTGCCTGGGTCTGGAGGAGGCAGAGGGAATAGAGCTCCTAATCCTGGTCTCAGATCCCCGCCCCCCCCCCCCCCCCCCGCCCCCCCGACCTCACAGGGACCTACCGCCCCCTGGGCCCTGGAGAACAGAAGGGGAAATAAAGATGTCTCCTTAACCAACATAAGGACATTAGGTTTAACTCTTAGGAAGATGAATGCAAATTAAAACTGCCCTGGGAGTCTATCTTGGCTCTATCAGATTGGCAAAGATCCAAAAGGTTGGGAACACTCTATTTTTGGCAAAGGTGTAGGAAACAGACACTCATGCATTGTAGGCAAGAATCTAAACTGATGCAACACCCTTGGAGGGCAATTTGGAGACATCTATAAGACAAATACACACAGACTTAGACCAGAAACTCCACGAGCAGGAACTTATGCTACAGCTGACCTCTCTCTGCACATAGGAAAATGATCTTACGACAGTGTTTGTAAACAATGTAAAAGGCAGTAAACAAACTAAGTGTCCGTCAACGGGGAGAGGTTAAATAAACAGTAAGCACACGCAATGGGTTACTCCATAGCCACTAAAATGAGAAGATGCTTTATGTCAGTCAAGAAAGATATCCAAAACACATATTGCTAGGTGAAAAAATGAGGCAATAGAACAGTGGGCAATGGATGCTACCATTTGTGTAAAAGTAATTGGGGAAAGAATAGAGAGTTTTTTTGCAATTGCATAAAATGTTTCTGAAAGGATAACAAGAAACTTGTAACTGGCTTCCTGGAGAAAGAACTGGGTGGTGGGGAAAAGGAATGGGAGGGAGACTTCTTACTGTAAATCCTTTTGAATAGTGGCCCATGTCACAGAGTATCCTCTTCAAAACTTAAATTAACAAAGAGAAAGCAGTTGCATGAGACAAAAGCAAAGATTTGCATTGGTCTCTTGCTTTAGCTGTGTCCAGAGTGATTTGTACTCTCAAAGAATCCAAAAAGTCAGGACCCAAATTCCATTTTGAAAGATTTCCTAACGTTGCTCAATAAAGTAAGCTTCTAGACTTTTAAACTCAAAAGGCTAGAGGATTTCTGGCTCCTGCTTGGGGTGTAGAATTCTGCAATGGGCACAGTTCTCACCTTTACCAAAAATAATGCCACATTACCTACAAATGATGCCTTTCCTTGAGCTCACCAGAGAACTGAGATGAAAAGCAACAAATTGAGCTGAAATCGAAGGAAAAACGGGTACCTCCAAGGAGAGATGGGCCACAGTCCTTGCTTACGTGTTACAGATGTTGGACACCATACAAGCTGGAAAGAAGAATCCAACCAAACTTTTAAATGAATTGCTAAAGGCCAGGTGCAGGGACCGCATGAACGTATAGACCCCTTGGGAGCTGCAGACATCAGGGAAGCCCCCATCCATGCAGAGTTTCCATGGACCACTCTGATGCTCTCAGAAGAGACTGCGGGGAGGCAGAGAGACTGAGGAAACCTCTCTGTTGGGTCAGGTCTTGGGAAGGGGAATGGTGCTTCAGGGAAAGCACAAAGTTCCACACAGATCCTTCTCCCTGTGTCCCTTATGGCAAAAAATATAAACCTTTGGAAAATGGCAGCGAACGCTATTGACTGTTGGGCAGAGGAGAAGACCCATTGTTGCTGGGAAAAGGGACGAGTAAACGGTCTACCCTGGGTGAGGGGCAGGGTCACTGAAGTATCCCCCCTCAAGACACAGGGACACAGCACCCACCCAAGGCTGAGGCTGAAGCAGAACAGCAGAGAACGCCCCCAACCCCGACCCCAATCCCCAACCCCAGGCTAACAAGCATTCAAGGGCACAAAGAGAAGTGTTCTCTGAGAAATGGGGGCGAAGGGAAACCCTGAAGGGAGGACTTGTTAAGATGTCAGGTCACCCCAAATGGATCTTTACAGTCAGTGCAATTCCAAGGAAACTCCTGCAACACTTTTAATAGAAAATGTCAAGCTAAGACTAAAATGTATATGGAAAGGCAAAGGAACTTGAAAAGCCAAACCAATTTTGAAAAAGAAGAACAAAGGTGGAGGAACTGAATTATCTGACTGCAAAACTTACTAGCCTTACTATAAAGCTACAATGATGAGGTCGGTGCAGTTTCGGAAAAAAAAAAAAAAATATATATATATATATATATATATATATATAAAATATAATATATATCTCTCTCGAAGGTACAGAATAAAGATCCCAGAAGTGGATCCACACATATATATCAACACATTTTTCACAAAAGTACAAAGGCAATTCAATGGAGAAAAGATGTGCTTTTTTAATAAATGATGCTGAAACAATTGAATAATCATATGCCAAAAAAAAAAGAAAGAGAGAGCAAAGCTGAAGCCAGACCTCCCACCCTATACAAAAATTACCTCAAAATGGATCAGAGACCTAAATGTAAAACCTGATATTATAAAACTCCCAGAAGAAACGTAGAACATCTTTGTGACCTCGCTGTCTGGAGATGACACCCCGAATCTGTCCGCAGTGGCTGCAGAGGCCCGGAGTCAGGTTGCCCAATCCCCTACCTCCTTGATTGACTTCCTGGAGACATTTGCAGGCTGTGGTTATTTTAGTTTAAATGCAGAACTGAAACTGTTCATCCTTGCAGCACTTGCTCTTATTGGTTTCTCATGCTTGCTCTGCCCCCCTGAATCTTGCTTCGGATTTCTCTCCCCATAGCACTCAGGTTGGGGTCAGCTGCAAGCTCGGTGTGTCTGCTCAGCAACTTCATCGAAGCCAGAAAGCAAACTGCTCCTTCTGTCCTGAAGTCCTCAGCCCCAAGCCCCTGACAGGTGCTTCTCGGGTCTTCTCTCCTGCCCTCATCCGATTTCCCTCATACAAAGCGAGTGTTCAGTGAAGTTAGAAGGAAAAAGCAAATGACCAAACCCACAATCTCCTCAATGTTTCTCTCTCTATTCCCTCTGTCTAGCCACCTTTCTGTCTGTCTATCCATCATGCTACATAGGCCTGAGTCAACCCCAGAGAGTCTTGGAATAGTAGTTGCTGAACCACGTGTCTGCCTTTGTGCATGTGTGTATGTGTGTGTTTGTGTGTCTGCATCTGTGTGTATGCGTATGTGTATGTGTTTATACAGAAGAAGTGTGTGAGAGGCAGAAGCAGAGACAGAAAGAAATGAATAGGAATGAGAATTTTTTTTTCTTGGAGAGAAAGAGCCAGAAATTACATCCGTTCAAAAATATCCTGCCTCTCCCACAGATAAATATAGCGACGTGAGTAGATGTGTCACCGAACGAACATTTCAAAACAAGTCGGGGAAGAGGCTGCCGCGGCTGGCCCTCTCCCCGTGCTGTTCTGTCCCTGTGCCCCCAGGTTCCCAGAGCTCCCAGACAGCGGCCGGGAGGAAGAGCGAGGAGGGAGACCAGTGCCCGACCTCCCCCAGTTCAGGCAAAGGGAAACAGTCACAGGAGCAATGGTTCTTCTTAGAGGGCTGAGAGGGTCCAGGCCGCAGATGTCCCCCCACAGAGAAGAGCTCCAGAGGCCACTTCCCTCTGTTATGAGAGAATGAAAGCTCAGAACTGGAGGGAAGCCCCACAGAGGCATATTTACCAGGTGTGGTGGCTGGAGCACATAACTGGAGCTAAGAACACGTGACTTGGACCCAAGGGTGGCTTTAAAGTCATTTGGCCACCAGTACAGGAGAGGCACCTCCCGGCCAGGATGGGCTCCAGCCCTGACGAAGGGGAGGTCTGGTGGGCACGGCACTGCGTACCAGCTGAGACAGCTCCCCTCAGACCCACATGCTTTCGATCCTTCCAAGCAGCCCAGTGAGGGAGGTATTGTCATCCTATCCTTCAGATGGGGAAAGTGAGGACAGGAATGATCAGTGACTTATCCGGGGTCCCATGGGTGGTCATGGCAGAGCTGAGCTTTGTCTATTCTGACAGTGTCACTCTGCCTCACGGCTACACCACTTGAAGGAGGGGAGAAGCTCTGCTGGCACCCCGGTCCAGCCCGCTTGTCAGCAAAAGCCTTGGCCAGCTGTGCTCTCTGAAGGGGCAGCGCCTAGGTCCTAGTTCCTGCGGGAGCAGAGAGTTGTCAGATCATCGCAGGTCCTCTGTGGGGAGGCAGTTGGGGCTGTTCTGCAATTGTGAGCTTCTCTGTGTCTCTCGCCTCCCTCGCCTCCGACTCAGCCTGGAGCCGCCCTCCAGCGCCTCCAGCATCTGTCCCTCGAAACTGCTGCAGGCCTGGGACACCCCTGTTACCTGACCGAGCAATAGCACCTTTGGCTTCTGGGCTCTGAGCTCTGATGAATGTACCGTATATACAATAGCCTTGTATATTAGTTTCTCACTGCTGCTGAAGCCAGTTACCACAAACTTAGTGCCTTAAACAACATCAATTTATCGTCTCACAGTTTTGTAGGAAAGGCACCAAAATCAGTTTCGCTAGACTGAAATCAAGGTGTCTGCAGGGCTGCGCTCCTTCTGGCTCTGGGGGAGAATCCATTTCCTTGCATTTTCCAGCTTCTAGAGGTGCCCGCGTTCCTTGGCTGGTGGCGCCACGTCTCTTGGACCTCTGCTTCTGTCATTGCCTCTCTTTCTCTGACTGTGGTTCTTCTGCTTCGCTCTTATAAAGATCCTAATGATGATCTTGGGTCCATCTGGATAATCCAGGATAATCTCCCCATCCCAAAATCCTTGAGCACACAGGCAAAGCCCCTTTTGTGATGTACAGGAATCCATTCAGGGGCTCTGTGGGTTAGCACGTGGACATCTTTGAGTGGGCAGCATTATTCAGCTTACCACACCTCAATGTCCTCACTTGGAAGATGGGGGTGATTATCTGTACGTGTGCTGGGAGGACGAATTATGTTACGAAGTGCTCAACCCCGTACCAGGCACAAAGTTGAAAGTGAGTCTGAGAAGTGGCCTCTGCCCTCCTCCCCTTCCACGTCAGCTTTCTCTGGAACCGATGGCGCCTGTCCCCAGGCCTGGCTCTCAGTGGAGACTGAAAGAATCCCTGTTGAAATAAAAGGCCTGGTGGTGATGGATGGCTCTGACCTCCCAAATGCCGAGGCAGGGCTGTTTGTAAAGTTAAAGGCTTTTAGGCAGCAGGGGGAGGAATCTGAGCAGAAACGTGGAACGGTATGTTCAGGGACATAAATTCCAAGTGGTTATTGTTGGGAAAGCTGAACGGAGACATATTCCATCCGCATTCCCCACGTCAGAACTGCTCCCCCAGGTTGGCTCGGATGAGGCCCGTTCCAGCAACCGAGCACCTCTCTTTGGAGGCAGAGGTGAGGCCCTTTGTGAGGGAGCAGGGCAGCCTGATTGCTATTTCCCCAGAGAGACTGTCCCCGCTCGCTGCCCAGGCCTGGGAGGGTGACGGCTCTGGGTGGCAGGCTGGAGCAGCAGGTGGCTAGTTGAGGAGTGCAGACTGGAAGACCTCGTCTTCTGAGGAGGAAGTCAGAGCACTGAGGGGGCTGTGTGCTTCACTGGGGGAGCATGGGTCAGGGAGGGGGCTGGACCCCCAGGAAGACCTCCTTCGACCAGAGCTCTCACTCAGTGCAGTTTAAACCAGTTTTAATCCAATACTCCTCTTAGTAAAACCTCTTTCAGCATGCTCCAATAAATGCATATTTATTTCTAACTTATATGGCATAAATTACTGTACAAATATATTATGTACCTTAAAACTTTCAAAAATATAAACATAGTAAAGTAAAAGGCTATGAATTAACATAAACAGATGATCAACATTTTGGTCCTGCGGTGGAGGAAACCCATCAGTGGGCATGCCCCACTAGGGAGGCCACCGGTCATGTCAACCACACTTGCATTAACTGCACTCTTGTTGTCTGAATCTTGACTATTCATGTGTTCAATTCAGTGAGCACCTCTCCTGCCAGGCAGGGTTGATATCTTGTGTCTTCACCTGGCTTATAAAGTTGCCTAAGACTAAGAGCATTATGCTTTCGACAGTGCAAAGTGCATGGTACACAGCTGGTGCCTAATAAAGTCATTCAGTAAATAGTTTCTGAACATATGCTTTGAGCCCAGCTTTGTGGCAGGCACTGGGAGTTCAAAGAGCAAAGCACTGTCTTGCCCTCATGGAAGGAGCTCTGCAGAGCAGTTCTCTGCAGAGAACTGGGTGTGGGAACAGTTAGGCCAATTGAGGCAGAGGAGCAAAGGACAGGCATCAAACAGAGGAGGAGCATGTGGAAAGATCCAAAGGCCTGCGGGAGCCTGATGCATTTGGGGTGTGATCACTGGGTGCTTACAGCTGGAACTCATGAGGGAATGGAAGGGAATAGTGAGAGAGAAGGCAGGAGGTGGGCCACAAACTTTCTAGGCAGGCTGAGCTGGTCACGTCTGCTTTAGGCAAAGGAGCTTTAAATGCTTTCATGGGAGCTATCTCACAGGCCAGGGGAGGAGATGTGTGAAGACACTGGCCCCTGAAGTTAGGGGTGGGAGCTGCCTAAAGGGAAAAGATCCTTAAAGAGAGAGAGAAGGGACCCAAAACAATCTTTCCTGGTGCACCACGTGGCCTTGAGCCTGGAGAACTTGAGTGCCTGACCATCTGCCTTGGGCCCCAGGCCTCAGTGGCTTTAGGCCTCGCTGGGGAGGGCGTGGGCGGGAGCTGGACCTGGGACATCAGATTTAGCCTCACCCCAGAGGCTGAGAGGAGTTAAGAGAAAAGTCTCACATCATTTACTCCCAGATCAGTGAGAACGTGCACAGTCTGAGGAGCTTGGAGAGGGCAGGAGAGAACCCCCTCCAGGAGGGACCTGCTCTAAGGTACCTGGAGGCCAGAATGAGCAGTTCCCTCTGTGTCTTCAAGGAGTGGCAGAGAGCAGACTTCCAGACATTTGCATGTGGCCCACAGCTGAGGGTTGAAGGGAGAGCATCTTGTGTAAGAGAAATTTGGAGCAAGGGTCAGTGTGATGAGTGCAAGCTTGAAAAACATGGGAAGGAGAAACCCATGCTGGTTCGCTTCAGGATGCCCCAAGCCCATAAAGCCCCAGGGCAAAGTCACCCTTGGGAGTGACCCATTTTGGTGCACCAGCTCTGAGTGCTGCTGGGACAGGGATGGGAAGCACCTCCAGCACCTTTGTAGGAAGATCCATCACTCCAACATGGGCAGGGGTGGGTGAAGCGGGGAGAGCCTGAAGATGGGAGATCCGTGGTCCCCGGGTTTAGAGACACAGTGGCAGGAGATGCTACACAGCTCAGAGGGTTCACTCAGCCCTCAGGGGTGGGATACGCCCTAGGATCAGACTGGGTCAGGCCAGCAGAGAGGGGATAAAGGCTGCCAGCGTTGGCTCTGCCCTGACCCACTGGGACCCGGCTTTGGGACGCTTATGTGGACAATGAGAAGGGTGGGCTGCATGCCCTGTGGGGTTCCTTCTAGCTCTGACATTCTTGGCTCTGTCTGGATTCACACACGCCCTGTCCTGTTTTCCATTTTCCAGCCTGAGCCAAGAGCCCACCAAATGGCAGGCCGCCTGAGAGGGGATTGGGCAGCCCTGTGGGTTTCTGAGGAATTGCAAACAACTGGCAGTTTCCTTCCTGAGAAGTAGGGGAGATATGCAGAGCCCTCTTCCCCGACTCCCACCCCTCTGTAAGCTCAGGGAGAAAGCGCCACCCTCCCCTGGGCTCTCGTGGCCTCCGTGGCATTCTGTGAATGAGTCTGAAAACAAACTGTTGGGGGGAAGGAAAATAAACCACTGGTCCCAAAATAGCTCCCTGAAGCTCTGCTGGCAGCCTAATCCCATGCTTTGATACAGAGACATTCTGTTATTTTCACAGAGCAGAGCAGGCCACCTGATGGATCCTTCTGGATCTCTCTGGGGTAGGGGCAGGGGGAGTGAGCTTGCAGCATGCGCATGAGGACAGACTGGGTCAGGAGTGAGCGTTCTGGCCTTGGGGCGATGGATAAAGTTCCACAGACCCAGGAGGGAGCACTGCAGACTTCCTTTTGCAGCTGTCCCTGGTGAGGGATGGAGTAAGGGACAGCCTCCGGGCCAGAGGCACTTAGGTCATGATCCAGTGAGAAAAGATGTGGAACAACGTTTCCCCTCTCTGGTCACCAGGACTTAGAGCAGAGAATGAGCATGAAGGAGCTCGGCCCAGCCATGCCGTTGTGCCAGCTGCCTCAGAAGAAAATGCCACCAAGAACCATAATTAGGGATGAGGAGTCAAACAGCTAACGCATACAGCACAGATGGATTTACAGTAGGGCCCGCGGGGCCCATGGACAGAGTTCAAGGGGTCTGTGAACTTGGATGGGAAAACATTTTACATCTTTATTTTCACTAACCTTCAGGCGAAATTTAGCATTTCCTGCTATTATGAACGGGGGCACAGAGCTCGGAGGTTTTGGCAGCGTCTGTGATTTGTCACCAGTGGAAATCGCAGATACTTCATATCACAGCGCTCTTGTAGCAGATATCTTAAATTACTGCGTAGACTCATCGCAGCTACGGGATGATGGCGGTGGTTAGACCTGTCACCAGATCTTGCTCAGTGTGTTATCGAAGAAGCACGTACAATATGCTATCACAAATTTGAGAGTTTAAAAATATTTTGATAACCATATTCCCATGTAATTGGTTTCCTTTGTATTCTGATATATTCTGTTTCATGCATTGAATAATTCTGCTCTGAGGAGGGGTCATGAACTTCATCAGATTGCCTTGACAAAGAGGTCCAGGACCCGTTTTCCCTGCAGACCCTGGAGTCGTCCTCCCACCCAAACAGCCAGTGTGGCGGGTGCAGGGCTGAGAGGACCCATGTGGTCCTGCAAACATTTTGTGGGTACAGATCCCTTTGTTTAAGCAAAATGTTTCAGGAAGCCCAGCCCATCATATGAAGGTGGAGGTGCTCTGATTGAATTTGGGAGTGGGGGGTTCTTGGGGCTGCCTTACCCCTCCAGCCACCTCTCCCAATCACATGCCCTCCCCCTCCTCCCCGCTTCCCAGAAAGCTCCACGGACGTCTTAGGTTTCCACAGAGCACATCTCAGATCATCAACCCAGGACAGCCCCTCTCTGGGGACCAGAGGAGCAGTACTAAGGTCTCACCTTGTTGGTGGCCTACCTTCCAGACTACCCTGCCTGTGGGAAGTCCTGCCTGTAGGCTTGTCTGGGGCTGGGTCTGGGGAAGTCAGTTATAAACCCAAGGTGAGGCCACCCATGTGTGTGTGGAAAAAAACAGGAAAGGGGTGAGAGTGTGGATCCCAGGACACTCTTCACAGTGAGCTCTGGGCTCAAGTAATGGTTCCACCACTTACTAATTATGTGGCCTTAGGTTTCATATGTTAATTAGTAATAATAACAGCCTTCACTTTGTTTATTTTTTTATTCGGCTTTGTGAGGAAGATTGTTGCTGAGCTAACATCTGTGCCAATCTTCCTCCATTTTGTATGTGGGACACCACCACAGCATGGCTTGAAGAGTGATGTGTGTGTCTGCACCCGGGGTCTGAACCTGTGAACCCTGGGCTGCCAAAGCAGAAAAGGCGAAAGTAACCACTATGCCACCAGGCAGGCCCCTAGCCCCGACTTTAAAAGGTTGTTTGGGGGATTACAGGAAATAGCACATGTGAAGAGCTTGGCTGTCTCAGTAAATTCCTTCTGCAACCTGATCCCTTTCTCTGGGGAAGAGGTTTGTACTTGCCATGGCCTCCTCCTGCCACACACTCCCTCCCTGTCCTTGGCCTCTGAGGTGACCTGACAGAGATGACCTGGGAGCTTGTTGTCACGCTCAGTCCTTCCCATCTTTCCAAACCTGTCACTTGGCTTTCCTGAGGTGTTTTGGTAGCAGCCGCAGCAGCTCACCCAGATGGCACACACTGCAGCTATTATCTAATCATCTAATAATTAGCTTGACATTTAGAAAGGGCCTCGAAGGCCTTGGGATGACAGTGCTGTTTTCAAATGCAAGGATACTGTAGTTTTGCACCTGTGCCAGACAAGATGCGAGCAGAAGGGAAAAGTGACGGAGGTTCTGCATGGCTTGGCAGTCCTTGGCATGTTTAAGCGCGGGCAGATCATCGGGGAGCTAAGGAAGCATAAACCCAGGGCCCCCCAGTTGCGCAGTCCCATGTTTTCTGTGAAACTTGCAAAAGTAGTATATGTTTGCATTTTTTTCCTAAAGACACTCTCCAAAATTGTTTAAACTTCAGGCTCCAGAAAACCTAATCCACACCTGGATTTAAACCAAAGTTTTCTCTTGTGTCTGGAAGCTGGCCTAGCCTATTGTCGCTGTTAAGGACTGGCAAATGGATTTGGGGGTGCAGCCGAAGAGGGGGTTAAAGAATCTGGTGATTTGTAGGAGCAGAAGATTCTGGCACTTGCGGTTCTCAGGGAGTCAGAGTTTCCTGCTCTGCCACCTGCTGGCCGGCAGACTTGGGTGCAGCCACATACTCTCTGAGCCTGAGTCCTCCTCCATCAAAAGCAGTGAGAAGGCTGATCTGCCCACAGCATGAGGTTGACACGAGGAGAAAGTGGATTATCTGTCAATGCACTGAGATGGAGGTGTCCGGGGTGACTGCAAACACACACAAAACATTGATTTCGGGATTAAAAGACCAGAGATAAACTCCCTACCTCAACCCCTGGCAAGTCATAGAACAAGGTGCATAGCCTGTGTCTGCCTTACTCGACTAAGAAGTAAAATGTGGGACACAAAAGTCTCCCCTCACCATCATCAGCAGGAGCACAGAGGCTGGAGAGGGCGGAGAGCCATCTGCGCTGATACCTGGAGCATCACAGTCCTCCGGCTTCTGCAGCCTCAGACCTTTTGGAGTAGGCCCTGGAACAGACGACCAGGGAAAAGCATGTGGTTTCAGCCAGGACATGGAGGAGAGAGGTGGGGAGTAAATGAACAGCTCCTGAAGCAACAAGGCCGGGCTCTGTCGTCGTTTCTCTTTGTGGCCCCACCTCCCAGCTGGGATCAGACCCCACACCCCTCTGAGGGCTTCTCTTCTATTTTCCCGATGTCTAATCAGTTGTTGTCTAAAATTCCCACCCTCCACATCTGCTGCTTCATTCCCTCCTCTCTCCTCCTGCAGGCCATCACCCATTTCTTATCTGGCTGAGAGCAACAGACATCTAATGCAGGACTTCCAAACCCATGGGCTACAGGTGTGCTCAGAGTTCCACCCCCCCACCCCCCCCACCCTGCCCGCCCCTAGCCCTCAGTGCGGCCAGACCAGGCTTGGGGAGGCTGGAGCCTCTAGACCAGAATTTTCCAGCCTCGGGAAGCCTCCTTTGTTAACCTCAGTGTGTAATTCGAATGTCATCATTTTTTCTGTTGCTTTTACGTGGGAAATTGGGGGAAGCACCGGTCTCCCCAGTGCTCCTTCTGCCCACACAGACCCATCCGAGGCACTGTGTCCAGAGTCATCTCTGTGGGGTCCAATGATGACAGTGCAGCTTGCCTTCAGAATGGCCATCAAGCTTCTGCACCGTATGAAATTTCCTGAAAGCTACAAGTGCTGGCAAGCGGACCCAAGCCAGGCTCCTTGTCACAACGTGGGCTGAGGAGACATGCAGGGGAGGCAGCCTTAGGAGACATCTGGGAAGGTCGCTCTTCCTGCTCCTTCAGCCGGGATGCTGGTCCTCAAACTCTACAGGGCATAAGTGTCACCTGCTGCACTTGTAAAAAATGCAGATTGCAGGGCCTCCCTCTGTGACACCAAAATTTTCAATCAGAGTGTTTGCAATGAGGCCCAGCAGCCTGCATTTTTGGGAGGCATGCTGATGGCGGACACAGGTGTTACACAGACCTTACTTTGAGAAACTGCCTTGATGACATCAGCTAACTGGCAGATTTCACCCAGTCGGTTCAAAAGATGAAACAATGGCGCATGGGCAGGAATTTGTAGTAAAAAGCTGTGCATCAGCCTAAAACCTCAAATCAAACATATCACTTTGAAAAAATACATAGAATAAAGGATCATTAAAATATGGAAAATGGCTGAAAGGAAGACCATCTGAGCAAACCAAAGTTACTCATCCGTAAGAACATTCTCCCAGAAGGGCAAACTGCATGGAAAACATAAAATGTAATCCTAAGGCAAGAAGAAAGTCTTGAAATTCTGGAAAGAAATTATCTGTAATCTATAACCTGGGCAGACAAATCCAGCAAAGTGCTCTCTAAAATGTGCCAAGATGGAAATTAGACTGAAGACATGGATACGCGTGTGGCCAATGCCAGATAGCCAGGGGGTAAATGGTCGAGCTCCTTTAGGAGGTTCCCAGAGTGGAGACAGCATCATCAATGGCGTTGTTACCTGCAGTGTGAGCCTCAGCAACAACTCCAGCCAGTGCAGGGACCTGTCCCCCGACTCTGCTGGATGCCTCTACGGGCTGTCACAACATTTTCTGCTTCCCAGATGGATGCGTGGTCTGGCTCACAAGAGCGCCATGAACTCTACAGACAAGTGGCACCGAACGTTTGACATCCAGACTAACTTGGAAATGCAGCTTGCCCGTTCACCATGATTTTGGGGGGATGTTGGGATCTTCCAGTTTCAGATGTTGCCATCCCTGCAGGTTGTTGCGGCTGCTTGCTCATCTGCCTCCTTTTGCAACCACATGAACCATTTCATCACAGTGTAAAACTCCACCTCCCCCTTCACGCCGGAACATGGAGTGGAGCGGAGGGCTCAGGATCTGTTCAGGGCGTTAAAGGGCTGTGGCTAAATAGAGACCCAGGAGCGACTGCAGGCTTCCTTCAATTAGGACAAAAGCTGTGGTCCTTCTTCTTTGCTGGAGGAAGACCAGGAGGTGGGTCTGGAAGGGGCCACTCCATCTGGCTTAACAGCACCTGATCTGGGCTAGTTCAACACCAATGGGACGAGCGCCTGCTGACACTGTTTCTCCAGAGGAAAGGTGGGATTGCTTGGCTTGTGTTGCTGTGGGATCTCAGTGAACTGGCTCAGCGATGATGACTCAGGAGGAGGCTGAGAACCAGCATGAGGAAATGTAGAGAAGAATCCTATTTTCAGCTTTTGTGTGACGCACTATTTTTAACTGTGATAAAATATCTGTCAAGAAAAGGAAAATAAAAGGCTCAATGGGATCCTTTCTGAGATGCACTGGAAACTCATCTCGGCCAAATGTAGAAGAGCCAAGTGGTAAATATTGAGCTGAAGCCAAATATTGCCATTATAGATACCCTTGGGGATACAGTAATAAATATAAAATTTTATTTTAAGTATGTAATTAGTGCTACACTTTATTATTAAAATGTTTAACGTTCCGATTTCTAGTTCGAACTTACAGGGTAGGAACAGCAATGTCTTAGCACCGTCTGCTGTGAGATGGCTCCAACTGTCACGCTGGGATACACACTTACAATACTCCCTAGACCCTCACCCTTCTGAGGTCGCTCTGCCGATGTTGGCTGCTCATGATGGTGATGTGGTCCACGTTCCCAACTTTCCTTTTTCTTGAACTATAACCGACTAAAGACAATTCCTATTCAAGTCCTTGATGTAAAGAAGTCTTAACCAGGGCTTCTTGAAAGACTCATGGCACATATTAAATTAAATAACTAAAAATGAAATGTAGCTCTCATGGGTTAATTTGTTTATTATTTCAGGAGCTTATTATACCAAAGGATTCTATCAAGATTAGAAATGTAATATAATCTAAGCTCTATTATTCTGCTTTGTGTTAGTAATTTAATTGTTATAACCAGCACTGCAGGTGGCCACCATCAAACCCTACTTCAAGGTCGTTCCACCATGTGGAGCCTCAGGGACCAGAGTCCAGTGTGTGCTTGGAGCACAGAACCCAACCTCCAGCAGGCTGCCTGGCACTGAGTCGGCCGTCAGCACGTATTGCTGAATGAATGAGTGGCTAAGTAGATGAATAAACGAATGAATGAATAAAGATGTAAGGCACAGCCCAGCTCCAAGGAGTCTGCACCTGAAGGCTGCACATACACTAGGCAAGGTGAGGTTAGAGGGGACAGACCCAGAGCAGCAGGAGGATAAAGTCAACCCTCTGGGGACGTCACAGTATATACAGAGAGGACAGCACAGGCAAGAGGTTGTGACAGGGCTGCCGGCCAGAGGTGGGGAGTGGGTGTCCTGGCAGGAAGGTCAATGGGTGTCCTGAGAGCAGGAGACATGTGAAGGTCACACAAGGGACACAGGGCTTCAGGAGCAAGACTCAGACCCCAGGCAGGGTGAGTCGTAGAGGACCAGATGTCAAGGCCCAGAGGACCCAGATGGCAACTGGAACAGGAGCTGGAGGCGGGGCTTGGGCACTGGAATACAGCCTGTTAGTAGACCTGAGATCAAGGCCAGGAAAGGACCCCAGCCATGAGCATGGGCCGCAGAGGTCAGGGAGGGCTTCTTGGAGGTGGTGGGGTGTGCCCTGGACCTGCAGGACATAGGACGATGGAACAGAAAGAGAAGAATGTTTACCACCGAATCCTTTGCAATTCCCCACAGCTCAGAACACACCCCTCAGAGTTAGGCGAGACAATTTACTAAACTGCAAGAAAGATTAGGGAAGGAAAAGAGAGTTCACCCTTGCCTAATGTGCTTCCTGAATCTCACAGGTGCAATGCGTGAGGCACAACAAGGTTGGGGCCAGTAGTGGTCGAGTCAGAGACAAAAGGACACTCCAGCACAGTGGGACCTAGGACCCCACCATCTTCTCTAGCACAAAAGATGCCCTGCATCTTCCAGCTAATTGGAGAGCTGATCATGGCTTTATGGTGAAGGTTTGGGCTTGTTTGGTATCTTTGGGTTTTTTCTTTGTTTTGCTTTGTTTTGAAAGGGCTACAAACGAGGGAGACAAGAGGAAATGACTCTTTTTTTCTCCAGTGGTAGGACAAGTTCTGCCCTCAGACACAGGAAAGACGACCCCTCTCTGGGCCACGCCAGTCGGCGGGACCTGCTGTGGCCCTCCCCACAGGCCATCACGGCATGATCATTGTTTTAGTTTCCTATTGCTGTTGTAGCAAGTTACCACGACCTCAGTGGCTTCAGTCGACACAAATGTATTATCTTAAAGCGAGTGGGTCAGAAGTCTCACCGAGTATCAACAGGGCTGCGTTCCTGTCTGAAGCCTCCTGGGGAGAATCCATTTTCTTGCCTTTTCCAGTTTCTAGAGGCCGCCAGCATTCCTTGGTGTGTGGCCTCTTCCATCTTCAGAGCCAATAATGGCCAGTCAACTATGTCTCACCTTGCGTCACTCTGACCTTCTCTTCTGCCTCCCTCTTCCACTTTTAAGGGCCCTGGTGATTACATTGGGCCCACACAGATAATCTATGTTATAATCTCCCTATCATAAAGTCAGTTGATTAGCAATCTTAATTCTGTCTGCAACCTTAAGGTAAGGTAACATATTTGCAGGTTTTGGGGACTAGGACGTGGACACCTTTGAGGGGCCATTAGTCTGCCTATCACAATTGCCAAAGTCAGAGGCTAGAATAAGTTTTATCTAACACTCTCTTAACTTGGTTTATAATGTTAAGTATTTTGTGAGATGGTGTGTGCTCTTGCCCTGGGCCCTGCAAATGTGAGGGCTGCTCTGTTGGGAGCCGGGGCTGTCCGAGCTGACAGGAGCTGCAGCAGCTCTTAGTGGGGTGAGGAAGCACCGAGGACTCCCAATCTTTGGCCAGCAGCTTTCCCTTCTGGACACAGGTTCCAAGGCTCCTGCAGCCTGAGGGCCTCCAGAGGAACATGTCACCTTCATCGTCTTATCTCTGACTCCCAACACTTTGCTCTCTTTACAATAGCATTCCTCCCAAAGAAGGGAAATTTCTAGTTCTTTTTGCTTTTTACTTTTACATAAAAAGGGTAGAAGCAAGGGAAGAAACCTCCTACTCATCCAGCCCCAGTGGTACAGACACATCAAAGGACGCCAAGCCCCTCAGGCAACCAGAGCACAGCTTACATCATCCTGCAGTGCATTGCTAAGCAACTGCAGGATCAACATCTGTTTCCATGGAGATGTCACTTCATCGCCATTCTCCAGGCAGAGCAGAGAGGTGAGTCTGGGAGGAATGAATCTGCTGGGCTGTGCCACAGAATAACAAAATCCGGTGGCCATGAGTGAAAAACCTATAATCCAGGTGGCAGATTGATGAGAGAGAGCACTAGGATGAGAAAGAGAGGGAGAGTGAGCCCTGGGTGGGTCCAGTGCGGAGTCACCGGCAGCACTCAGGTCCAGGGGCACATCACCTGGCCCACCCCCTCAACCCACAGAGTAGCCAGGAGAGGCCTCAGACTCCTGCCCAATCTTGTACAATGGTTCACAGGCCACACTGAAGCCAGAACTTGAGCCTCGTGCTTCCCTGCCCAGGATTCATCCCGCATGAAACGAAGGAACTAAGGATCCATAATACTCTTTGTCCTGTTGATTCTAGGAAAGCAAAGAGGGACTTGCTCCATTCGCTCCATCCTTTAATTTGGCCTGCCCAGTACAGTACCTTCTGGGGGTGACGGTTCTACTCACCTAAGACAAACCATGGTGCTGCAAGGCGTGGCCTCTGAAACTATGGTGGTGGAGGGTAATGGGAGGGAACTGGTGTTTACGAGCCCTCGCTATGTGCCAGGAAGTACACTCCGTGCTTTTACAAGCTGTCTCAACTAGCCCTAGAATTCCACCCTGTGGAGCGCCAGAGCCTCTTCTTACAGGCAAGGAACTGCAGCTCAGAAAGGTGAGGTGGCTTATTCAATGTGATGATAATAACAGCCAACTTTTAGACATCACTTACTGTGTGCAGGCATTGTTTTAAGCTCTTTACAAACATGAATTCATTTTGTCCTCACACCAAATCTGTGAGGGGGGTATTATTATGTATCAGTTAATAAGAGGCAGAGCCCGGCTTTGAAGCCCGGGCTGCCCTTTCCGCTGCACACGCTGCCCCCAGTATCAACGCTCAGGCTCACAGCTGAGGAAGTGCGGGGTCAGGCACACAGCATGAGCTGAGGATGGATTGGATGTTAGAACAGGATGTGGAGTGCGTTTTCTCCTCGTGCCCCAGAATTGCAGCCAGGGACCAAAGCTGAGGGGAAAAGGCACTGAGGACCCCGTGTTCTGAGTTCAGAGGCCTACCTGTGGGGGTGCCAGCCCCTGTCTGCAGACTCAGGAAGAGAGCCGCCTCCCACGAAACACCAGTGCTCTGCCCACCTTCCCACTGGCAGGGCCAGCAGGTGCCAGAAGAGGCCTGGGGGAGCGTGGGGGAGGCAGCGCTTCTAGGGTGGACGGAGCTTGTGGTGAGAGGCTCCTCCTCTGTAGCTGGCGAGGGGATTGTCAGAGACCCCCTGGTTACTGGAGTGTCTGCAGCAACGGAGGCTGGTGGCCTGCCTGAGGCTGGGCCCGTGTTCACTGAGCTGCAGACCAGAAACCAGCCCTGGGGCTTGTGGCAAGAGAAGCCTTGGAGTACTTCTGGGAACACTGTCTGATGTAGGTCCTCCCCGACTGTGGGGAAGAAGAGAGTGCAGGCAGGTTCCTCTGACCCCGGAAATCAGTGCCTACCTCTGGTCTAGAGATTTCCGAAGGCAGAGCCCTGGTGGCGTGCCAGAAGGGCTCCGAGTGACAGAGGCGGAGTGTGTCTGCAAGGAAGATGAGGCAGCCCACCCCATGCCAGTTCTCCTAGCCCTCAGAGAGCCCGGATGAATAGCTAGAGGGTCCCGGGGTCTGCATAAGGGAGCGCTGAGGTCAGCAGGAAGCGGGAGCAGTGGAGGCAGCCCGGACAAGTCATGCGGCCCAGACCCAGAGTGGGTTTGTAGGCACGTTGCTGGCAGGGCTGAAGATAGACACAGCTGCCCTCAGGAGGGGTTTGGGACTCAGCTGCACAAGGGACTGTGGGGAGCCGACCACAAGCCCCAGAAAGCCTTGTGCACCATCTCCGCAGAGGCCACCACATCACCAGCACCTCCAGTACTGGCCAGAACCAAGCAGAACCAGAATGAAGCCAGGGACACCCCCTCCCCACCACTAAGGAAGGGCCAGTCATGTGTCCAGAACCTCCTTGGCCTCTCCTGGGGGCCCTGGCCAGGGGGGCCAGAGAGTAAGTCCTGGGGGCAGTTAGAGTCCGAAGAGGGAAGCAGACAGGAAAATAAAAAGAGAGAAAAAAGGCAGAAGTGGGTAAAGAGCAGATCCTTCCCCACTTTTTTCAAGCAGCAAAGCAGCAGGCACAGACCCCCTGCGGAGCGGCCTGGAGCTGAGCTCTGACAAAGCCTGAGTGCGAAGTTTTAAGATAAACAGAATTGAGTCTAAAATACTGGAATGAGACTGCTCGAGAAATCAAGTGCCAGAAAGAAATGACATCTGGCCAAGATATCCTTGAGAGACACACAGGCTACCGGGAGAGAAAGAGAAAGGGGGCTGATGTAGCCCAGAGGCTGGCAAAGAGCAGCCCTCAGGCTGAGGATGGTTTTTCTATTTTAAATGGCTGGGGGATGGGGAGGGAGGGGGCTGGGCAGAGAGAGGGTGCTCATCTGCACCACTCACATCATTTACTCTCTGGGCTTCACAGAAAAAGTTGGCCAACCCTCTTTGTAGCCTAAATGGGGAGGGGATGCAGTTATTTAAAAAAAAGTAAAACTTTCATATTTTAAATTCTATATAAATCTTCTGTTGCTTGCTTCTTTCACGCGACGTTGTGTTTGGAAGACTCACCCATGTTAGAGAGTGGTACAGTTGATTCATTTCCCCTGCTGTAAACAAATGATTACAGTTAATTTATCCACTCTCCTGGTGATGAACATTTAGATTCGTTCCAATTTTTTCCTATACCACTGCTGGGAACATTCTGGTTCATGTCTCCTTGTGTCCGTGTGCAAAGATTCTTTGGGATCTATACTTAGAATTGCTGGCTCAGGGAACTCGTGCAGCTTCAACTGCATAAAATAATGCCAAACTGTTCTCCAAAAATTTTGTGTCAATTTACACTTCCACCATTAGTGTTTTGAGTTGTCTTTCCTTCACATCCTCACCCACACCTTGAATTGGCAGAACTTAAATTTTTGCTAATCTGATGATACAAAAGAGTATCTCATGGTCTTTATATTTGTCTGAACACAAAGAGGCTGTGTATTTTTTATATGCATATGGCAATTGGTTTCCTCTTTTGCTTATTCGGTGGGTTATATTTTTCTTACTGATCTGTGGCAGTTCTTAATATATTCTGGATATTAATTCTTTTTTTTTTTTTTTTGAGGAAGATTAGCCCTGAGCTAACTGCTGCCAATCCTCCTCTTCTTGCTGAGGAAGACTGGCCCCGAGCTAACATCCATGCCCATCTTCCCCTGCTTTATATGTGGGACGCCTACCACAGCATGGCTTGCCAAGTGGTGCCATGCCCGGACCCGGGATCTGAGCCCTCGAACCCCAGGCCACAGAAGCTGAACGTGCGCACTTAACTCCTGCGCCACTGGGCCGGCCCTAATTCTTTCTTAGTTTTATAGGTTGTAAATATCCTCTCCCAATGTATTACTTGTGCTTTGCTTTAATTTTGGCGGTATTTTTGAGTGACAAAATTGTTCGATTTTAATATAGTCAAAATCCCCCATCTTTCTCTAAAGTTTGTGCTCTCTGTGCCTTGTTTAAAAAATCCTTTCCCGGGCCAATTCGATATAAAATTGTAACACTTTTTTAAGTTCTACTTTTCACATTTGTATCTTTGATCCATCTGGAAATTAGTTTTTGGTGTAGCAGGAAGTAAATGTTAATTTTTTCCATTCAGATAACCAAATGTTTTCATCCTTTTGCCACTGCTTTATAAGGACACTTCTGAAATATCACGTTTCCGCCGCACTATCGATCTACCTACGTGTCAATGTCACGCCGCTGCAATTACTGTAACTTTATGAGTCTACCAAGTCCCTTTGCAATTTCGGGTCCTTTGTTTCTTCAGTTGGATTCTACAGTGAGTTATCAGGTTCCATGAAAAAAAAAGGGAGCGAGTATTTTATGAGGATTGTATTGAAAACATAGATTAATTAGGAGATAATTAACATTGTTAGGACACTGTCTTCTCCCGTCTGTGAGTGTGGTGTATCTCTCCACTTGTGTCTTCCTTGGTGCCCTTCAATAACATTTGTTTTTTATAAAAGTCTTGCACAACTTTGGTTAGGTTTATTTCTAGGTACCTTCTTTTTTCATTCCATTTGTAACAGACAGTGGATAGCTGTCTGCAACCCACCTCCTTCACATGACGTTCTTGGGGCGGCAGCTGCACAGCCAGAAGCTGAATATCTCAGGCCTCCTGGTATCCAGGTGTGGCCCTGGGACTAGTGCTCCCAGAAGGACGTGATCAGAAAAGCAAAGTGTCCTGTCGCTGTCCCCTCCCCTGTTTGCCAGCTGGATGCTGAGGGCATCAAGATGCTATGGAGGGTGGAGCCACATGGAGAAGGGGAGGAGCCTAACTCTTGGAATCACCAACAACCAGGAACGGCCACTTTGAACTAATACTTGAACAAGAAATAAACTCCTGTGGTTACGCCACTGACGGTTTCAAGCTCATTGCAGCAATTGGCTTTACCCTCAGTAATACTCTATTTGGGTAAGGTTTTAGCTTTTTTTTAATATTATCTTTTCTACTCAATGTTGCTGATGAATAAAATATATGTATAAATATTGTATGTATATTTGCATATTGATTTTATATTAAGAAAACATTCTAAAGCATCTAATAATTTCTATTCTCAGATTCTATGTACAGAGTCACGTCATCTGTAAAAATGACATCTTTGTTCCTTCCTGTTCACTCCTTACATTTTTATTTCTTTTTCTTGCCTCACTATCCTGACCAGGAGCTGACGCACTCTTATCTCACCTCTGATTACAACAGGAATCCTTCTGATGTTTCACCATCAGGTGTGAAGTTGGTTTAAGGTTAGGGAGAGAGAGCATTTGTTGGGTTAAGGAAGTTTCTTTACTCCAAGGTAGCCAATGATTCTTATTATGAATGGATGTTGAATCACAGTAAGTGCTCTTTCTGTGTCTGTTGAGATAATAACATACTTTTCCTCTTTCATCTTTTTGTGTAGTGAATTACATTAATAGATTTCCTAATATTAACTCATCTTTACAATCCTGGGCTAAACTTGGTCGTGAAGCATAATTTCTTTTATACACTAATGAATTCTTTATCTAATATTTTGTTCAAGATTTTTGTACCCATGTTCATAAGCGATGTTGAACTATAATTTTCCAGTCTCTTTTCTGTTTCCTAGTTTTGATGGTAAGTTTTACCAGCTTTATTAAAGAGTTAAAGAACTCATCTCAGTGTGGCCCAATGGTACAGTGGTTAACTTCATGCTCTCTGCTTCGGTGACCCAAGGTTTACGGGTTAGAATCTCACACATGGACCTACATAACTGCTCATCAAGCCATGCTGTGGTGGCATCCCATTTACAAAATAGAGGAAGATTGGCAATGGATCTTAGCTCGGGGCCGGTCTTCTTCACACACACAAAAACCCTCATCTCTAGAACAGTTTGTATTCTTAAAGAGGGTCTATCTAGTCATGGAATTTTGTGTTGTGTGGGGTGAGGGGGGAGGAGCCTATTAAGCTATCTGATGAGGGTTTCTTTTTTTTTAGATCATTATTTAGTCACCAATTTAATTTATTTAAATGTATACTCAGGTTTTACATTTCTCATTGAACAACATTTAATTCATATTTTCTCTAGAATATTGTCTATCTTGTCTAGAAATTTACATTTATTTACATAAAATTATTCATAATACTTATTATTTTTTAACCTGTATTTTTGTTTTTCCTAATATGATTTGTTCCTGCCTCTTTTTTTTCCCCCAATATATCTTGCTAGAGATTTTTTATTCACCTGTTCAAAGAACCAGATATGGTCTTCATTGATTCTCTCTGCTGTACATTTGTGTTCTATTGTTTTAATTTCTTCTCTTGATGCTGTCGTTTCTTTCCCTCTTCTATTTGAATTTACTCAATTGCTCTTTTTCTTAAGTTGGATATTAGCTTATTAATTTCCAGTCTTCCTAATTTTCTACTATAAATATTAGATTCCCCTCTAATTTCTATCCAAGCTCCTTCCACAAGTTTTTGATGTAATATTTTAACTGTAGTTTAGTCATAAGAGTTTTCTAGCTTCCATTTTGATTCCTCTACCCATGACTTATTTAGAAGTGTAGGGGGCGGGGGGTGGAATTTCCCAGTGCATAAGGAGTTTTGTGTTATGTTTTCATCCCTGATTTCTAACTTAATTACTTTGTGTTCAGATAATATGGTTGGTATGATACTGATTCTTTGAAGGTTGTTGAGACTTGATTGGTTCATACATAGTCAATTTTTGTGAGTATTTTATATAAATAGATGGATAGATGACTAGATGGATAGATAGATGATTGAAAGATAGAAAGAAATTGAGAACAGGACCATTTGTTCTAAGTGTTCGTGAGAAGAATATGTATTCTCTAACAGGTAAGTGCAAAATTCTACATATTCCTTTAAATCAAATTTCTTACTGATGCTGTTCAAATCCTCTGTATCCTTACTGATTGTTTATCTTGATGATCCAACAGTTGTGATAGAAATGTGCTAACACTACTCATCATGATTATGGTTTTGTCAATGCATCTTTCACATGCTCTTAGCTCTATTTTTCTGGTGGTACGAAAGCTATGTAAGATTTCTCTTTGCTACTGTTTCATTGATGTATATTTTTCCATCCTTTCACTTTGGTCATTTAGTGTCTTTTTTAAATATGTTTCATACATTTCTCATCAACAGAGTATGGTTTCTCTCTCTCAACTGATCCAATAATTTCAATTTAACCAGAAAGTTTAATCCATTTAAATTTAGTGAGATGATTGATACATTCAAATTCATTTCTATCAGAGATATCTTGGTTTATATGTATTGCTTTTTAATTTAACTTAATTTTGTTTTCTAAAGTTTTATTGAGATATAATTGACATACGATAAACTGTACAGATTTAAAGCATAAAATTAGATAAGCTCTGCATATGTATACACCCATAGAACCATCACTACAATCAAGATAGTGAATATATCCATCACTTTCCTCTGTGTCCTCATTCCACTTTGTAATTCCTCCTTCCTGCCCTCCTCAATCTCCATTCCCAAGAAAACATTGATCTGTTATGTATCGCTATAGATTAGTTTGTGTTTTCTAGAATTTTATATTAATGTAATCATAAATTATATACTCTATATTGTTTACTTATTCCATTCAGCATAATCATCTTGAGATTCACTCATGTTCATTCCTTTTTATTGCTGAGTAGTATTCCATTGTATGGATAGACTTTAATTTGTTTATCCATTCAATAAATGTTGATGGACATTTATTACAAATAAAGTTGCTATTTACATTTGTGTCCAAGTCTTTGTTACGGATACATCTTTTCATCCCTCTTCATAAATTCCTAGGAGTGAAACGGTTGAATCACATAGCAGATGCATGTTTAACATTTTAAGAAACTGTCAAACTGTTTTCCAAAGTGGTTATACTATTTTATATTCCCACCAGTAGTGTATGAGAGTCCCAGTCTCTCCATATTTTTACCAAAACTTGATATGAGCAGTCTTTTAAATATTAGCCATTCTAATAGATGTGTAGTGATATCTCAATGTAGTGGTTTTAATTTGTATTTTTAATGTAGTTTTTTCAATTTGTGTTTACCTAATGACTTATGATGTTGAGCATCTTTTCACGTACTTATTTTCAATCATGCATCTTCTTTGGTGATGTGTCTGTTCAAGTCTTTTGCCCATTTTTTAGTTAGTTTGTTTAATTTTTATTGCTGGTTTTGGGAGTTCTTTATATATTCTGTATACAAGTTCTTTATCAGATCTATGCTTTGCAAATATTTTCTCCTACTCTGTGGTTTGTCTTTTTAGTCTCTTAACAGTATATTTTGAAAAGCAGAGGTTTTTATCTTTGATGAAGTCAAATTTATCAATTCTTTCTTTCATGGGTTGTGCTTTTAGTGTTATATTTTTTTAAATCTTAGCCTAACCCAAATTTGCAAATATTTTCTGCCAAGTTTTCTGCTAGAAATGTTACAGTTTTAGGTTTTACATTTAGGTCCATGATCCAATTTGGTTTAATTTTGGGATATGATATGGATTGAAGTTTATTTGTTTTCTGCATATGAATATCTAACTGTTCCAGCACCATTGAAAAGTAGAGTCTTTATTTTCTGTCTGTGTAATTGTTGATAGTTTCTATTGCTAAGTCTTGAAGTATTCACATGCTCTTTACCATGACCCTCCACTGGGTGCTTTTAGAAAGATTTGGGGAAAGCAGAAGACCTTATATTGGTGGCAATAGGCATGAAGCCCAGGTACTCAGCTGCCCCTGGAGGGCGGGCTCAAAACCCCACCCACATCCTGGCCTCTTCTCTTTTTCAAAGAAAAAGACTTAAGCCACTGGAAGGACAGGAAACAGGGCCTAGGCAAAAATCCATTACAAAACAAAAGCCATTTGACATTGGAGGAGGGGTAGGAAACCCTTTTGCTCCCTGTCAACTGCTGTTGAGTAGCAAGAAACCACTCAGTTCCAGGACCCTCTGTTGACACAAAGCAGAGGTCTACTGTCACTAGGATTGGGGACGATGGTGAGACAGGAAGCTCTCCCCTGCCTAAGATGTCCCACAAGTACAGGGAAGGGTTTGGTTTCCACAAAAGTGAGAGGCAGGAATAATGAGAGCCAGGTGCACAGAGCTTGCCTAAGACTAAGGCTAGATCAGAAAACCTGGGAGCCCCAACTGCCCCAAGATGAGCACTAAGAATCTGTATCTGTGGAACAATGTAGAGAGTCCCCCTCTGTGGTGCAGCATGCAGGACTGCCTGAAAGATGGGGGCAGGGGAGCAAGAACACTGAGAAAAACTTTCTGACACCCCAGACCCCATACCAAATGCAAGGTAGCAGCAGCTCACCATTGAAGGAATTCGAAGTCTGTGATGCGATAAAATAAACTACAACAATTATAAAACTAAAACTCAGTACAACTGCTAATTATAATTCATTATAATTGATTCAACTCCCACACTGATAAAGGAATACCCATTTCCTGGCATAAATACTATTTACTTCAGGATTTACTGTTATTCTACATACAACATTTGGAACACGTTTAAAAATTATAAAGACACACACACACACATACAATGATAAGACACACAGAAGAGCCAGAAAAGAAAAAAAAAAACTATTGTCAAGAGATAAAATAATTCACAGAACCAGACCCAGAGATGACACAAATTGTTAGAATTTTCAGAGGCTTTAAAATAATTATGATTATTTTGTAGGAAAGAATCTAATGTAAAAGTTAGACAGTGTATGTGAATAAATGGAGAATTTCAGCAGATAGATAGAAGTTAAAAAGAAAGTCAAATAGAAATGCTAAAATAAAAAAGATAAAGACTTCCTTTGATGGTTTATAAGCAGACTATATACAACAGAGGAAAGAAAGAGGGAACATAAAGACAGATCAGTCAATAGAAATTATCCAACCTGAAACACAAAGAGGCAAAAGAATGAACACAACAACAACAAATGAGGAAAGCATCCAGTGGGCAATCTCAGTATCAATGATCTAAAATTGGAGTTCCAGAAGGAGGAAAGAAAGAGAATGGGACAGAAAAAGTACTTGATTATATAATATCCAAGAATTTTCCAAAATTAATTAAAAGCAACAAAACATATTTCCATGAAACTCAGAGAACTCCAACAAGGATAAATTAAAAAATAAAACAAAATGAACAAATGAAAACTAAGTGTGTCATAGCCAAACTGCTGAAACCCAAAGATAAAGAGAAATATTGAAGGCAACCAAGGGAAAGAAAGATGATACCCATAGAAGAAAATGACTAGAATTACAGCAGACTTTTTATCATGAACTCTGCAAAACTAGACTCTAGTAAACTATCTTTAAAATACCTGGTGGGTAAGAAAAAAACCTGTCAATTCATAATTTTATACCCAGTGAAAATATCTTTCGAAAATTAAGGCAAAATAAAGACTTTTTCAGATAAACAAACCTGACTGAAGGCATTTCCAGCAGGTCTGCACTATAAAAAATGTTGAAGGAAGTTTTGTAGACAGAAGGAATATATCAGATGAAAATTTATATCTCCACAAAGAAATGAAGATTGCTAGAAATTGTAAAGATAATTGTAAATAGAAAAGACTTTTTGTTCTTGTTTTTAATCTCTTTGCAACAAGTAAAATGTATGACAACAATAGCACAAAAGGTAGGAGGGAGGAAATGAAAGTATACTGAGAGCTTCTTACACACTATGTGTAATAGTCTATTATTTGAAAGTTATTTATGGTAAACGTTAGAGCAATCACTATTTTAAAAATAGTGGAGATTTGAATCACAAATAAAAATTTAAGTAATATATGCCCTGATAATATATAGTTGATACAGTTATTTTAAGTGAAGGAGAAGAGTATAAAAGATTAAAGTAGAATAAGTTTGCAAACTGCCTTGTCTGCAACAAGTGGTGATGAAGAGCTGACAAATCAAGCAATAAAAGTCTGTGTATATTTAACATGGCAAAGATAAATACAAACTGTTACCTTTGTGAACCAATATAGCATAGTAGAGGAAAGAGAGGAGATCAGGAAGAAAGAGGAAGCATGCTACCTTGGTTCTGGTTTACAGAAAAGAACTAAAATATTCTGTCTACAGAAAGTTAAGGATATTTTATAAAGTTTTCATCATAAACAGTAGAAAAACAAACAAAAAAAATCTCCTTCCTAACATGAGAAGAACCACATAGGAAAAAACAAGGCCAAGAAGAGAAAGAATAAGAAATTAAAAGAAAGCGACAGTGTGAAAGACAAAAAGAATTAAGTAAAAAAAGATTTGTGATAAAAACAAAAAAAACCAAACAGAACAAACAAAAAAGAATTAAATAAAGAAAAATAAAATGGAGAAATAAGAAATGGGATGTAAAATCATATGACAAAACTCATAAAAATTTATTGTCATGTCCATAAATGTAAATGGGTTAAATTTACCTCTTAAAAATATTTCAGATTGGCTCACGAAGAAAAACCCAACTCTCTGCTGTATATAAAAGACACACCTAAAACGAAGTTATTCAGGAAGGCTGAAAATAAAACAACAGGCAAAGTTATGCCAGGCAAATGCCAGTAAGAAGAAATCAAGGGTCATAAAGCTAATATAAGGAAAGGAAGCATTCAGTTCAATGAAATCATTAAACGAGTCGGAGAAAGACACTTTATAATGCCAAAGGTTATAATTCACAACTCAGGGGTGAGAATTCTGATTATTTATATTCTGGCCAACATAATAGCAAGTTTTATACAGCAAAATTACAGGAAATATGAGGAGAAATTGACACTCATATCAGGAGATGTTAATTTGATCTGCCACAGGGCAGATCAAGAAAACAAGCAAAAAGAAACAGGTCCAATTATAGTCCATGTTAGTAAGATAAGAGGGCAAACTCTGTGCCTTAATAATAGAGAGCACACCTTCTTTCCAATGCCCAAGGGGGTCTGAACACTTGTGAAAACCTATATGAAGCCACAGACAGAACCTTAATAAATAGTACAGGTGATATTCTCTGATCACAATGTAATAAAACTAGAAATTAATAATGATATCAGAAAAAAATCCCTTTTATCTGGAAATTAATAAACTCCATTTTAAACTACTCTTAGGTTAAAGAAGAAAACACAAGCAAGTAGAATTTCTAAAAACAATGATAAAGTACATATGTTAAATCCAATGGGAATAGAAATGAAACCATACTCAGAGGACAATTAATAATCCTCCATAGATATATCAGTTTTAAAAAAAGAATTAAAACAGATGAATTAAGATCTAACTCAGAAGGATAGAAAAGAACAATAAATTAAGCAGAAGGAAGTAAAGTATAAAAACAACGTAATTTGATGACAGACAAATGTCAAACAAAATACGTAAGATATTAGTAACCTAATCAAAAATAAAAAAGGAGAAGACACAAACAAAAAAGAAGTAGGAGGAATAAATACAGAAGAGAAAATTAAAATAATCATATGAAATTGCTTTACATGACTATTAGGGAAATATATCTTAAACCTTGTGAAATAGAAGTCAGTTCAGGCTCAGAGGGGTTGCATGAGCTACTGGTAGAGCCAAGACTGTGCCCCAGTCTTGTGACCCCCAAGTCAAGGCTTTTCCAACACATCCACTGCCTCCTGCCTGGAGCCTCCCAGGCCAAAGGCTGGAAGGTCTGGGTCTTGCCTAGTGTCTGCAGGAGGGGAGACTGGGAGAAATGGGTGGCTCTGGATTTGTACAGCCAGTAAAAGAAATCACCCATCATTTTGCAAGGGACCAAAAGACCCAGCCAGGCAGGGTCCCCCCTCTTAACGAAAGCCCTAGGCCCGTCCACCAGGATGAGCCAACACATTGGCAGTAGTAAAAGACACCACAGCTCACAGTGCACCCTACAACAGCCTTCTGGCCTGACTTGACTCTGACCTCTTCCTTCAGTCAACCCTGACTACACTACCATCTGCCTGGGGTCCTCGCTCAGGCACAGCACGCACTTCCACTACTTCCCCAACCCTTCCACTTCCCAGGGCTAGATCCCAGCCGGCTACCGTGCAGGCCTTTGTCTCCTCAAAATCCTGACACAACACCCGAGAGGCAAGGGGTCGCACCAGCATCCCCAAACCCAAGTACGGATTCCATCCAACAGAGAGCAGACTGCAAGAGGGCCAAGCCAGGAACAGCAGCCCCACAGGGTGTGCAGAGAGATGCTTAAATATCCACTGGATGTTACACAGTGGAAGACAGAGCTGGGGGACAATGGAATAAGTATGAGCCACTTTGTAAACTTTTTTTGCTCGTCATAAAAGCAGAATGGAGTGAAAATAAATTTTCTTATCATTGCAGACTCCTATCCTCACCCGCTGTGTCCAAGAAGCAAACTCTATTATTAGCATCTTGTATATTCTTATTCTTCCAGGATATTCCATACATAGAAAAGCATATATATATATAAATAGGTTACTCATCTATACTCATGCATTATATTAAATTTTAACACCAAAGGGAGCCATTCATTCATTTGTCCAGTCAAGTGCTCATTTTAAATGGTCTGGATGCTAAGGACACAACCCAGTGCCTGCTCTCACAGAGTCCAGCAGACAGTCACCAAATGACCACACAAATGAAGATGTAGTTAGAAACTGAGCTCCAGTGGTGAAATAGATGTAAACGTCTGAACTGAGAAGTCCTGCGTGTGACAGCCATGTCTGTCTATGTTTAACGGACCAGCAAGCCGGGTGCCCCAGACCTCACCACGGACACATTCTCTTCGAATCTCTAATATGCTTCCCGTTAAGAAGCAGAGCCGTGACTCACTGCCCTTGCCATCTGCTGCACAGACTCACATGACTCACGGCCCCCACCCCACCCCGTCCCCCAGGAGTGCTTCAGAGGAACAAGAGACAAGATTATTCCATGTGACTCAGGCAGAGAGAGGCACAGCCTGGCCTGGCCCCTGCCCACTGCTCCCTCCTGCCTGAAAAACAGTGGTGGGCACTGCTCTGGCCTCTGAGTGACACATCTTTTCAGGGAAGGGCTGATGGACAGATTGTTCCCTGCAGGCAAGGGTCCTCAGAACACAAGTCGTGATTAATTTCCCGGGGCGGGAGCTGAGCTTGCCAGGGAACAGTGAGGAATCATGGCTCAGTTTCACCTCCCGCCCTCCCTGACCACAGCTTTCTGCAGAAAGTCCCAAATCTGGGTCTCTGGTCCTCTGCACGCCAAGGCCCAGGCAAGCATATCCATGCATTTGCACAGGGCTGTCCCACCCCAAGCGACAGGACAATGCACAAGGGAGCCAAGGCCCCAGCACCTCAATGTCCAAACACCCAAGTGGAGCTCTCCATTCCTTCTGGAGCCCAACTGCCTCCTGCACCTGCCTGCTTGAATTACTCCACCTTTCGTCCTGAATCCTGGTCTTGAAATCCTGGAGTTCACTTCAGCTCCTCCTTCTCCCTCACTCCCATCACCTAATCCATCCCAGTCTGCCCCTTCTTTCCATTCTCCTGCTTCTGCCATCTTTCATGCCCTTTCCTCCACAAGGACTCTTTCAGGACCCCCCTCACTGTCCTCACTGACTGCAGGCTGTGGGCTTCTCCACACCACCCTTGACATCTTTTCCTAAACACATCTTGGTGGCAATTTCCCATGCTCCGCTGGTATCTCCTTGGGGTCTACAGCAAAGATCACAAACTCATAGGCCCATGGAGGGCAGGCAGGTGACAGAAAGGAGGAAAACAGGATGACAGTGAGTTGATAAAGGGCCACAATAAAGGAGTGGTGAGGACTGGGGCAGATTGGGGAATGCTTGTCCTGTTTAGGGGCGGCCATCACCCAGCCACAGCTAAGTGTAGCCACAAGGGAGCTAAGGCCCCAAATCACCAGACCTCCAGCCTTTCACGAGAACCCAGCTTTGTTTATGGAATCTCTAAATTTATAAATGTTACTAACTAATTCACATTTGAAACACTGAGTAATTTCCTTATTTCTGCATTTCGGACTTTCCTTGGTCTGGGTCCTACCTACACTTCCAGCACCATCCCCCGTGGCAGCTGTCCTCCCTATTTACAGCCAAAACCATACCATGCTCTTGGACACTAGGCTATTTTCCATTCCCGGGACACGCCTCGCCTGGCACACTGACACCATTCCCAGCACAGTCACGTACTTCCTTTTGATGTCTATCCAAACCCTACCCACCAATGAAGGGTCACCTCGCTGCCCTCCCTTCACCCCAAGACTGATGACCCCGTCCTTCCCCACTTTTGTGCTTCCCCGGCACATTGTACCTCTGTCTTGCGCCCATCGTCCCCGCGTGATTGGAGACTCTTAGATTCAGACGCTGTCTTGTTTGCAGAACCTGCGCATGGCAGGCACCCCAGAGATGGTTCAGGAATCGTGCTAATTAGAATTGAATAAAGTGGACTGATACCACACCACAGTGTGGCTTTGGGAATTTGGGGATTCTGTGTCACAAACCCACTGCACACCCAGGGCCTGCCTCCTTGGCACAGCTCCCTGGGCTGCACACCCAGCTTCCCTGGGGGCTCTGGCCCTTGGCCCCAGCCCAGCCTGTTGTGTGTGTGGGGGGTGGGGGGGGGGGATCAGCACCTGAGGAAGTTCTGAGTCACCACCTGAGCTCCGGCCTAATGCTCTTCGCAGGCCTTGGCGTTCGTGAACTGGCCCACTTCTTGCCTCGCAATTCCCCGCAATTTATAGCTAAAAACATCTGTATGAAAATGGGCCTTGCCAAAGTGTTCGCAGCTACTCCCACCCCTCCTCCTGCACCTGAAGTCCCAGTCCCCTTCCGGCTGTTTATGACTGTTTGCTGTGGAAACGGCTGGCTTCGAGGCCCAGGAGGGAGCAGGTGCAGAGGAGCTGGGAGAGCGAATGAGTTCATGCGAGTCAACGAGCCTACCCTACTTCTCATTCTGACCCCAGGAGCGATGCGGACCAGAGCCGCCAAGGGAGGCCATGGAACACGATCAATTGCAGCTGGTTTTCGGGGAAGTGTGAGCCGGAGGTGAAATGGCCTCCAGATGTGGGTCTGAGAGGTCCCCTGCAGAATGCCGCTGAGCTTTTAGCAGGCTTGCTTTGGGGAACCAGATAAACCCTCAAGAAGAGGCAGCTTTGTCGGCTTCTTTGCATACAGGCCTGGTCTTGTGGTCTCTACCACTGTGTGCACTGCGAGGCCCTGGGCCCTGTATACGCATGTGGGCCTTGACCGTTTAGACAGGAGCATCCAGAAAGACACAGAGCAACCCCACAACGCCCCTGCAGGGGCCCCTCTCACCATGTGTTTGGTTCACATTTAGATGAGAAGGATTGTTATGAAAACCAGGTGAAAGGCTTGGTCGGTACCGAGGGCGTCATTTGTGATCAGTGGCTGTGTTCACAGGCCAAGGAGAGAAAGACACAACCTGCTAAGGGACCAGGACCCACTAGCAAATGCTCTTATTCCAAGTCTGTGTTCAGATCTTTCATTTCTGTTGACCCTAGGACCAAGGCTAGGCCCTGCAGCTTCCTCCTTCAGGAGATGGTCAGTTGCCAGACTCCTCTCCATGACTCTGGCCTTGACATTTGCCAGTTCTTTCTGCTCCAAGAGAAAAGTGTTCCCTCTGACAAATAAAAATGGCAAGCAATAGGATATATTGGAGTATATGAGGAAGCCATTTGGTGTAAACCTAATTCGGCCTGACCTTGTCTTTCCAAAAGGGCCTGACCGAGGCCATTGAGCATGCATTGCATATCTGCTTTAGACATTCCCTATGGCAAGAACAAAGGCCCTTGAGATAAAGGTGCAACTTCCCTCCCCCTGCCAGTGTTGCCATTTCCTTAAGGATTAAGCATCTTTCCTTAGGCTAGGAACTGATTGCTGCGCTCACCTGTGAACATCCAGCTCGAGACAATAGACTTGCCTCCTGCTACCCTCCGAGATAGCAGACCCACTATCTGCTGTGTCCATCAAGTGCTGTGCCAACAGGGCAATCTTGTGACTATTGTGGGAAGGATATTTCAATCATATGTATATAACCACTCTGTATACCTCACTTCTTTGGTGCCCTTTCTTCCTTCGGGAAGAAAGGCCCTGGGCCATGGTCCTCAGATTTCAGCTCAGAATAAATTCATCCAAATTTTCATTTATAGATTGGTTATGGATTATTTTCATTGACACCTCCAAGCAGATGATCAAATGATTTCCGTAGTTAGACCTCAACAACCTCACAGGAAAGGAAAAATCATGCTTTTTCTATACAGGAACCACAGGTCACTTTAGTATGCCTGCTACTCAAGGCCAAGACTCCTGCTATACAACAAGACCTTACCCAACCTCTCCTTGGTAACCAAAAACCATTACGTTGAACACACTGAGACACAAGTTTTCAAGCGCCTATGTTATTCCCCCGCCAACTCCCCTACTCCTCCACCCCTTGCACCCTCGTGGTGAGTTGCTTTTCTGCTCTGAAATACTCCTTCTTCAGAAGTTGAAGAGCTGACTTTTGTCGGAGGTGGAAGGGGATTATTAATCCTGGCATTAGAGGGTTAATTACTGCTTCAAAGACTCCTAAACCAAGAGTTCCCACAAGGCCTAGGAGATTTATGCAAATTTAGCTCTCCCTCCAATTCCCTGCCCCTCACCTCAGGCCAGAGTTCTTGGGCAGGTTGACAGATCAGGTGTGACTTTGATGGAAGGCCACACATCTAATGAGGAACAGCTTCATGATTCAAACAGCATCTTTGTTCTTTTCTTGAATAAGCCTCTCAGCTCTGCTAAGAAAAGCTCTACCCAAAGAGAAGCCTCACGTGTCCTGAACTAACTTACCCAGCACAACCACTGTTGGGTCAGATGAGGCCCGTATTCTATGCAGATTTCTTTCTTCAAGCTAAGAATGTTCTAGATCTTGATTAGCTGTTGTCGTGATCAACTGCATATAGTTGATCAGTTGGAATGTTTAACCCCATGGAACATTTACATCTGAAGAAGCCTAGGTGCTTTTCAGTACCACCCCCCATACGCTCAGAGAAGCAGGTGAGCCTGGGGTTGTTCCCCCTAGAGAGTTGTATATGACCGAGATTATATGAGGATCAGTACGTTGCCCTGATCATTGCCTGAGCCAAAGGAGTCATAGACATCATTGGCTACCCCTCACCACCTTCTTGCCGTTTATATATTCTTTGCCAGGTGCTCCTTTTCAGGTCTGGGGCTGCACTGCAATTCATCTGAACCAGGATCATATGTTAAAAGGGCTGCAAGCCTGGGCTGGACCTTTCTCTGGAATGATAGCAAGGGATAATTGTCAAACAACTTTGAAGCCTCAAATAAAAGGAACCACTCCTCATTTCTTTTCCCAGAGAGCCAATATTTGCTTTCTGGGAGCATTCAGAATTTGAGCCTGGTCGACCACACAGCATAATGTGCTCCATAATCTTATTCTCCATCACGTAAAGGAGCCTTTTCTTTTCTCTCTCTTTCTTTTTCAGGCTCTACTAGTGAGCAAGTTCGTGCCCCTCCTATCCAACTGTGCCTTTCATGATTTTTTTCTTTACTTCAACCATCTTTCTCTTTGTCCTTTGTCTTTCCATCACTAAGGCGCTAACTTCTCGGGTTTAGAAGGTACCAACTGGAAATTCTCTTTGAGTTTATGCTCTCAGCATCCCTAGTGGCCTTTGGAAGTCTCCTTTCATCCTGCCTCCACAGTTCTGTCTGCAGGATGTTTGGGGTGGGAACAGGCAATGTCCCAGCAGGAGGTGGTGTGACACTTCCAAGGGGCAGGATGCCTGGCACACAGTAGGAGCTCAATCAAAGTTGCTTCTGTGTGCCCTTGACAGGCCACCTGCCCTCTCTGGGTGCCAGTAACATCAGCTCTGGCTTTTGCTAATAAAGAAGACAAAGGGGAGGAAGAAGAGAACATGAAGAGGCTCATAAGAAAGGAGAGATGGTGCCAGAAGGCTGGGGGAAAAGACCGTGGCATGTGTGCGACAGACTGACCTCTACAATGCATCCATTCCAAATTTTAATTCTAGGAATAAATCTGAAATGTGAGATGGTAAATCCAGAGCCCATGTTGGCTATTAAAAAGTAGGGGCAGGAAGTGATCTTCCTTCTTCACCTATCATGTATTGTGTGCTTTACATCCATCATTTTATCATCCTTATGATGGCCCTGAGCTGGGTGTTATCATCCCTATTTTACAGTCAGGGACACTGATGCTCAGGAAGTTTAGGCAGCCTTGAGCCCTGTCCAAGCTCAAGCAGTGGGTAATGACATTGGGGTTAAACCAAGAGTGGCCTGTACTCAAAGCCTGTGCTTGCTCCCCAGCACCAGGTGGCCCTCGGAAAAGTTCCAAGTTCCACCCACAGACCGAAATGTCCTTTAGTCTCTGCTGAAGACACCAACTCAAGCTTGAGCTGTACTTAGCAGGCAGGACAGAGAGCTGTTGGTTATCAGAGGTCGAACTGTGGTGACTGGTCAAGGATACAAGTGAGGGCAGAGAAGCAGAGCCAGGATCAGCTCGTCATATGATGTGAGCTAATTAGCGAGCATTAGGGCTCCAGGGAAGCAGAGGGCTCTTCTCTTTCTATCTTTTGTGGCTTGAGGAAGGAGAGGAGGAAAGAAGGCAGCACTGAAGCCAGCTCTGCGGTACCCCATGGCCTCCCTGAGGGCTTTGCTCTGTGATGGGAAGTTTTGTGAATGTGGAACACATCTTCCCCTTTAATTCTCCAAGGCTGCCCAGAACTGCACAAATATTAGCCGTGGTATGCTATCCCCAGGATGTCTACCAACAGTGGGTGGGGTGGAGACCAGCTGTGGGTGTGCAGGCAGGGTCTGGGGCCTGAGAGCCCATGCCTTTGCCAGGGTCTGCATGTTATTTGATGCATATCAGAGAGTTGGTTGCATGGCTGGGAGGATGGGTGAGGTCACCAGGCCACAGAACAATTGAAGGGAGAGATTCCAGAGCAGGTTGTCACCTGCTAGGATAGGATAGGATAGGATAGGATAGGGGAATGCAAGATGCTGTTGCTCTTTTTTTTTGTGGAAAATAGATGCCTTAGCCCAGCAGCTGCCCCTGAATTGATAAGCCGATCACCCTAGTTCCACTTTTTACTCCTATGGCACATCCATGCAGCACTAGAGTGATCTCTTTACTTAAAACACAAACCAGATCATATTACTCCCTTTGCCAACTCTCCAGTGTGCATACAGTGTGCAATGTACACTTCACGCTGCAGCCGTCAAGGCCCTGCAGGCACCGGCCCTGCCTCCCCTCCCCTTCTACCCCTCTGCACCTCAGTTGCTTTGTTGCAGAGCCACTGCCCCCTCAACTGCCCCCATCCACACCCAGCCCAGAGTGGACTCTCCGTAAATACTGGTTGACTGAATGAGTGAGCAAGCGGATCTGAGCTGTTGATTAGATCGGGTCTGCCCACTCAATCTGAAAACCTCAACACTGCCTCGTGGAGTTAGAGTGAGAGTTCAAAAAGATCATTCACAGAAGACGTGCAGCACAGTGCCTGGTGTGAAGCAACCACACCAGAAATGTCGCTATTATTTGTCTTATGGCCATTTGATAATCATAACAACTCGGGGAAGATTAGCGTTTATTGCTGCCCCCACACAAGTACCAATAAGTAACAGGCATGACAGTTTGCAGTTTGCAAAGCGCTTTCTCAGACTTTGTCCACATTGTGACAACATGAACCCCAAAAGGGTGAAGGGCCATGCCCAAGATGACTGCCCCTAAGCGGCTGAGCCAGGACTCAAACTCACATCTTCCTATTCCAAGTGTAGTGCCATTTAACTCCACACACTTCCCCCCACGCAGCAAGGACTGGTCTTGGGTAGAAATGCAACAGTGCGGAGACTTAGTGATTCCCTAGAAAAAGCTGACTTGGGGCCGCTTCCTAACTGTGTGATCTTATGCACAACACTTAAAGTAAGCCTTAGTTCCACATCTGAGATGGAGGGAATGCCCGTGGCCTGGCTTCCTTCCATCACAGAATGCCGTGAGATTCAGATCAAAGAATGGGTGAAAAAGGGTAATGGGTTTTCAGCAGTTTTCTGTTAAATTCTTTGACAGGGTCTGGCCTCTTCCCATCCCCACAGTGGGCATGCATCCTGCACAGGACAGAGCAAGCAGGGGGCCTGTATGCCCTGCCCTCTGATCACATGGTGTCTGGGAACATCTGACCCCTGGTGGTGACTGGGGAAGGAGTACCGTTGGCCTCAGTCACCAACCAGTCCTGATTCTGGCCCTGGGCCCTGTACGGAAGGAGTGGGGGCAGAAGCTGCCCTTTGCTTTGCCTAACAACACCCTCATTTGGACAATTGCAGGCCCCACTCATGGCTCACATCCCTTGACCTTCCTTTCATCCAGCCGAGAAAGATGACGCACTGGCCCAGCCTCCTCGACCCTTGATATTTTCCTTCCCGGTCTCAATAGGAAGATTGTGGGGATGTTTCCTGGAAAGTGAATGGGGAGCACGTGGCTTGGTTGAATGACATTCTCCTACAGTGGAAAAACTGATGACATCTCAGGCCTCAGCATGTTTGAGTAAAGACAGGAAGGGGATGAATGAACAGACCCTGTGGCTCTCTGGGGAAGGAGTGATTTCGGCAGAAGGACCCACATGGCAAGCAGTGCACAGTTCATCCAGCTCCCCCAAATCTTACAGTCATATGTAACCAGAGTGCAGTCATCAAAGCCAAGAAATGACATTGATACAACACTATTAACTAATTTAAAGAGCATACTCAAATTTTGCTGGGATCCCACTTTGCTTTTAGTTGCCACATCTCCTTGGACTCCCCAGTTCCCCGATCTGAAACAGTTCCCCAGTCTTTCTTTGTCTTTCGTGACCTTGACACTTTGAGTACTGGCCAGTTAATTTGTAAAATGTCTCTCAATTTCGGGTTGTCCTAATGATTAGATTTAGGTTATGCATTTTTGGCAAAAATGATGCTGTGCCCTTCTCGGGGCTGCATGATGTCACTGTCTCGGGCCTGGTGATGGGTACCTAGACCACTCGATTATGGTGACGTTTGCAAGACTTCTCTACCCTAACGTTACCATTCTTCCCTTTGTTTTTAATCACTGTCTTATGGGGAGACACTGTGAGGCTCTGTAGATATCCTATTTCTCATCATATAACTTCACTCACTAAATTTAGTATCCGTCGGTGATCTTTGCCTCAACAGTTATTGCTGGGGTGTTTGCCAAATGGTGATTTGCTATTTCTATCATTTCCTCCACATTTATTGATTGGAATGCTACTGAAAGGAGGAGAGATCCTCTCTCCCCTACTTATGTGCTCAATTAGTTATATCAGTATGAACTCATGGATATTTATTTTAATTGTGGGTTATGATCCATCTCTCTCAGCTTCTGTATTTTGTTGCTTGAATTGCTCCAGCTTTGGGTGCTCCATTGGGTTGGCTCCTGTGTCCTTTCACCTGCCACCTGGGAGCTTCTTTCAGATACTGACATCTGGGCTCCACAGGAGCTACCCTGGTGTAACTGTTCTGGGGCGGGGCCTGGCTTTCGGACCTTCTTGCAGCTCTCCAGGTGGTTCTGTTGTGTAGCCTGTGTTGAGATCCATCGATGTCGCTCAGTGTCATCAATTTACAGGTGAGGAAACTAAAGCTGAGAGGGGAGGGACTGGTTCAGAGTTACAGGTGTTGAGTCAGGGGGCTAGGACCGTAGCCCTGTCTCCTGATTTCCAGGCCCAGGTCTCGTTACTCCTCCCTCTCTTTCATCACCTGGCTGCCAAATCACATACAAGAGAAAACAGATATTCTGGACCGTGAGTCTTACCTCTGGGGACCCCTGTCGGTCCTTTCAGAGGGTCCATCAGGTCAAAACTGTATCGTTCCCTGTGTGCCTTGTCCTCTGATCGGGTGGTATCTGGGAATAACATTAAGACGCTATTTGCCTTTTGCTCTTCCATTCTCTCACAAATGGAGTTTTCCAGAGGCTACATGGCATGTGATATTCAACAGATTGACCACAGAAGCAGATATGGGAATTCTGCTGTCTTCTAGGAAGCCAGACATTAAAGAGATCCACAAAATAAAACAATACCATGTTCCTCATTGATCGTTTTCTGGGAAAATATAGTTATTTGTAATAAGAAATGCATTATATATGTTGACATGTAAATAGGCTTATTATTTTAATGAATTAATAAATGAACATTTTAAGTATTTCTCATACTAAATATTGACAGATAGAACCCATACAAAATACTTTGGGCTTCTCAATAGTTTTTAAGAGTGTAAAGAGTTCTCTGGACCAAAATGATTTTGTAGAATATTCTAGAAATTGTTTTCTAGGATATTCGGACCAAATGGGATATAACAACTTAAAAAAAAATAGATGTACCCTCTACCACTGTCAAATGGCTGGAATCTTGGAAAGGCGCCATCATCCCCAGCCTCACCACAGGGAAGTAGGTTTCTAATAGCTGACTTCCACAAAAATAAACATAGAAGAACTTTCCAGAATACACACAGGCCAAAAGCAGTGTGACTCACACATTGTGAAAATAACGGAGATTTCAAAAATGAACTTGACTATTTTTTAAGTTTATGAAAAATAACAGGATAATTAAAATATCTGATGAAGAAATTGGTCTTGCAAGGAGCTGTGATACAAATGTAATCCTCAAGTGGTGGCTGGATCTCAGGGAGAGCAGAATAAATTCCACCCAGGAGAAGGAGCGTCTTTAGCACCAGGGACTAGCCTGGCAGGTAGGAGCAGTTTGCGCTGGGGAATCTTGAAGTGTTTTAGCCCCAAGGTTTAAAGAGGCAGTGATAGAAATGTAGATGGCATGTTGGGTTTTAGTACAAATGAGTTAGGGTGAAAAAGTGTCTTGAGCACCCGTTGTGTGTCTGGTGCAAACATGATAAGATAGTAAGATCCAGTCCCTGCCTTCAGGTACCTGTGGTCTCCAGGGGGCCCGAAGGAGGGACACTTTCAGGACAATGCGGTGAGTGCCAGGCTGCAGGGCTGAAGTGAGGGCCTCCCTGGAGAGGAGGCACCACATCTCAGCCAGGACTTCTCACAGGCCAGAGCCTGGGGGAACCGGGCCTCATCTCAGCCCTCTCCAGCCTGGCTGTGCGTGAGAATCACCTGGGGAGGGCTAACCCAACACTGATACCTGTGCCATCTCCCTTCTGGGAGTGGGGTGGGCAGGGGAGGGCTGGCTGCCTGTAGCTTTTAAAAGCGTCCAGGTGATTTCCACACGCAGCCAGGGCTGAGGACTATTCTAAGTCAGACTTTCCTGGGTCTGCTATGGCCTCCAGCAAGGAGCAGCAACATAATTCATGGGGTCCAATGCAAAGGGAAAATGTGAGGCCTCTTGTTCAGAAAACTATTAAGATCTTCAAGACAGCAACAGAAGAGCATTGAACCAAGTGCGAGACCCTTCTGAGTCCAGGGTACAAGCCCACAAAGCAAGCCCTCTCTCAGACTATTATTTCCCCAGCAAGCTCCTTAGAAGGACCCCCAGCCAACTTCTCATCCTCGATGACTCTCTTAAGTAGAATCACGGGCTAGCTCCCCACGACACCTGGCCCTCTGGTCCTCAGAATGAACGAAGTCATCTCCAAAGCAGGAGGCAGCCGGGAAAGAGCTGTGCTCTTTGCACACCTGCTCTCCTTCGCGGAATGACCTCATGCTTCCTCCAAGCCCCGTGTATGCTGGCATCTGGTTGCAGGCCCGACCTCGCATCTGTCTCTGCAGTCCGTCCCCTTCCTTGGCCCACCCTTGCCCCAGAGGGACTAACCAGGGGAACCAAGTCTGCTGCTCAATTCCTTGGCAAGTGCTGATCCCTAATGGCTATTTCCCAGTTGGAGCTGAGATCTTACAGAATGAGGAGGTGAAGAGAAGGCGAACTGTTTCTCCAGCCAGCCCATGGGATGGAAAATTCCCATCGTGGACTGTGGTGATTTGTCATTTTACAAGGGTTTCTGGAATTGTACTACCAGCTACTGTCCACAACACCTACGTGGGCCTGTGCAATGGACAAAGTGGCTACAGGGCTGGGGCCCTCTGCACACCAGCAGTGCTGGGGGAGCCTCCGGACCTACCTGCACCCGAACTTTGGCACCAGATACGGGCTGTGTCTTTGGACAGGACATACTCTCTTATTTACGCTCTTGATTTCTGTCCAGTTGACTTCACACCTGGGAGGTGGCGCTTCATAAAGAGTGGGTTTTTTTTGGAAAGAAGGAAAGCATTTATGTGAGCAGGAAGGACAAAGAATAAAGCTTATTTATCTTTGCTCCCTCCCCAGTCCTGAGCCAGGGCCCCACAGGCAGCAAGTAGTTAATAAATATTTACTGAATCAAATCACCTCATAAATTACCCCAGACTTTCAGAACATCTAAGACCAAATGTTCATTTTATGGACGAGGCACAGGGCCTAGAGAGTGGGTGCCCTCCGTCTGAGCTCTAGGAAGGGTGGAGGCCCTGGCTGCTCATTAGAATCCCTTGGGGAGCTTTGCCACACACGCTCAGGCTGTGCACCTGACCCATTAAATCAGCATCTTGGAGGGTGGGGCTTGGGTGCAGGTATTACAGCTCTGCAGGTGATCCCAGGGATCTGGTTGGAGAGCTCTGGCCCCAGAGGGAAGGAGAGGCAGAGCCTACACCTGGGGACCCGGCTCATCCCTCACAAGCAGGGGTGCCTGTGAGGTCTCAGGAAAGGGGCTTCGAGGCAGAGTTTGCAAATGGATATCTTTGGGGCGATCCATTGGCGGGAGAACCGCTGGATGTATTAATGGGTGTTCATCTCGTGTCGACCTGGCCCTGCTGAGGAACTGGTACTGGTGGCTGGAGGCGCAGGACAGGCTGAGGGGCAGCGACTTGCCCTGAGAGGGCCCTGAGCCCTGACCTGAGAGAATGAGGGATTTGCTCTTAGGGAGCTGGGACTAGACGGGGTCCCTGTGCTCTGCAGCCAGTTTTCTTCAGACTCCTGCTGCCTTCTTGTAATCAACAAGGGAGCTGAAATATGTGGGGAGCTTAGTCTTTTGGGGTCGATTACCCGGCAGCAATTTCTTTTAACATAATAATTCAAAGCACACATAAATTAGAGAGACTAGAATGATGCACACTCGTGTCGCCATCTTGAGATACCTGGCCATCCCCTCAGGGCTCTGCTTACCTGTTCTCCGCCCACTCTGCAGTCCCAGACACCATACCATTTCATCTGCTTCTCTAAGGTCATCATCAAAATGCCATTTTCACACCTAAAAAATAATTCCTTCATATCATTAAATATCCAGTCAGTGTAACTGTCTCATTATTTATTTTTACAGTTTATTTACTCAAATAAGGACCCAAACAGGGTTTACACATTGCATTTGATTAATGTGACTCTGAAGTCATTTTTAGTCTATAGTTTCATCATTAATGAGCTATAATACTTCAATAAAGAGAAACTTTCCCTCATCAACTGTGGAGCTTGGGATTCAGCTCCTATAGGAAAGGAAGGTTAGATGCTACATTCTTTTCCTTTAGATACCAGTTTGCAGAATAATGAACTGGTTATCTAGCATCCTCCAAATATATCAGTGTGTGTTTTTATTTATCTATTTTGAGTATCATTAACTCTTGGCTTTTACCATGTTTGACATATTTCCATCTGTTTCCGTTAGCATTATTATTAATGCCCAAATTGGCCCTCTTTGGCCAGCAGGCACTTCCTTGAGCTGGCTCCTGAGTCCTTTTGACCTGACCTCAGTGGTCTTTGAAAGCTTCATTGCTTTATGGTATCTCAAGATGCCCAGGCTCGCCATCTTCCTGTCCTGCCCCAGACCTGGAATCAGCCACTTGTCCAAGAACCTCTGGTTCCTTTTAGTGGTAAATGGTTTTCCATTATCTGGGCACTTGGGTGCTCATTGCTACTGGCTGGCCATTATTTCTACCATTTTCAACGGACAGAACTAGCAAGTGGCTCTCTTCTTTTTTTTTTTTTTTAAGACCACATACATCATGAATTCATACTGATTATTTTTAGCTCAAATTTAGGATTATGGGGATTTTAGCTAACTTTTAAAATTTTATATTTATATATATTTTCTTTTACAGTGAAAATCTTGGTTCCTAGCAATACTATCATAATTACTTGTATGCTTTGTCTTACAATAAATGCAATAATTTCAGAAAATAAGCCAACATTATTACTAACAATATGGCAAAAGCAATTAAAGACATTTTATTGTTCTCTTTGTCTTTAGAATATATAGTATTAAGAATACACATTATAATTACCTGAAATAGTTCCTCTCTGTGTAATTAATCCACAGACTTGATATGTTAAGTTCATTTGCTTCATTTTCCCTTTGATTTTCAGAAATTGCTCTCTTTTTTTTGAGGAAGATTAGCCCTGAGCTAACATCTGCTGCCAATCCTCCTCCTTTTTTCTGAGGAAGACTGGCCCTGAGCTAACATCTGTGCCCATCTTCCTCTACTTTATGTGTGGGATGCCTGCCACAGCATGGCTTGCCAAGCAGTGCATAGTTCCGCACCCAGGATCCGAACTGGAGAACACTGGGCCGCTGAAGTGCAACATGCGAAGTTAACCACTGTGCCACCAGGCCGGCCCCTAGAAATTGCTTTTTGTATTTTTAATTTTTATAATTATGTAAAACATTAACTTGGTTCCAAATCAAGCATATCGTATAAAATAAAATGTATTCAAAGAAATTGCACTTCCATCCAAGTCCCATCCATGTTCCCTCCCTCCCCCTGTACGTTGCCATTTTACTTTTAGGATTTATATTTTGAAAGAATTAGTTTTTGATATAAGCATATGCGTGTGTCTCTGTATGGCTTCACCTTATTCGATAAAAGGTAGCAGAACTCTACAGGTTGTTCTCCACCTTTCTTTTCTCACTGAACATAATGTTCTGGAGAAAAGTCCCGCATCAGTGCATGTAGATGCTCATATGCCTCTGTAACAGCTGCACAGAACTCGATCGTGGAACTGACCATGGAAGATTCAGTCAGCCCCACCATGGACATTTAGGTTGTTTCTTGTATTTTGTTCTTACAAATAGAGCAACAGTGAAGAGTTTTGTGCATGCATCTTAGAATTTTTTCTGGCCAGTGAATTTTGGGGATAGATTTCTTGAAGTAGGATTGTGGGACAAGGGTAAATGCATAACGATTATGCAGGATATTGGAAAATTCTCCTCCATCGGTGAAGCTGGAGGAAGCGAGATTAGTTGGACAAGGCTTCTTGAGGATGCACATTTTGAGCCAAGTTTCTACTTTTAAGAGTTCAGTTGCTGATATATTTTGGTAAATCATATCATTAATCAAAAATGATTTGATTCTTGTCCAAAACAATCTAATTAATTCCCACAGGTGGATGGGTTTGCATCTCAAGTTTTTTTTGTTATTTTAAATTTGTAAATTTCTGCACCCAGCTTTAGTTTAGAACAGAATCCTTTCCGAATGACTTCCAAGGAATCGCTGTTACGAATTTATTGTGCAAAAAGAATGGATTAAATGCTGGGCTAAACACTGTTCAGGATAAGAAAAATATGAGACATCCTTATCTTGGCTTTCCAGAAGCTTATAATCCAGCTGAAGAGATAAGACTGAAAAACAACTATAACATAAAATAGTATGTAATACAGGCAAGTGAGAGCTGCAGAGAAATCTCACCACAACAGGAGGACGTTTCAAGCTAGATTGATCAGGAAAAGCTTCAGAAAAAATGGGGTTTGACTAGACTTGAGCTGGTGAAGGAAGCACGTTTCACCTGGGAGGGATATGAGCAAAGATGGGGGCACATGAGGTTTGGGAAATCAGTGAGATTTGGGCCACCAGCTATGATGATGTGAAAAGGTTCACACCTGGGGACAATCCCGGGAACGAGGGTAGGCTGGGCTGGGAGAACTGGGATGGGTAGAGTCTGGACTGCCCAAGAGTCAGCAGGAAGCCACTGCGGGTGGTGAGACGAGGCATTCTGTGATTAAACTGGGGCTGTGGTGAGATCAACTGGTCCGGTGTACTGAGATTGGCTTGTGGAGAACTTGGAGCAGGGAGAGCTGATAGGAGGGTCCCAGACTTGCCAGATTAATGCAATAGGAAGGAAGGGCTGCCCCTGAAGAGGAGGGCACAGGTGGGGTTGATGACCTGACTGTCAAGGCAGAAGAGGGACAAAGGGTGAGACTGCGAGATTCTGCACCTGCAGTGCTGGGAGGATGGGAACTGCATCAGCCAACAGGGAGAGATGCCGGAGCTGCAGTATTTGTTCTTCCACAGATTTCCCAGGGAAAGAAAAACACTGCCGATACTGTCTTGCTTAAGTGTGGGTGATCTGGGTAGTGGCAATGACTGAAGAATTCAGATGGATCAACTGTTGATGAGATTGTCTAAACACAACTATGAAGCACCCCTGGGTTCCCAAGTATCCCCTTGTGTTGATGGAGAAGGCTGCCCAGAAATCTCTGTGTCTCTCACTGTGCAGAGGTCAGGGACCCTCCCTGGAAATCACGCTAAGTTACTCCAGATTCCACTGGGAGGTTTGGGAAATTTCATAGTTGAGGTGGACATCTGGCCAGCCAGCATCATTTCATCCTATTCTTAATAACAGCCTCTTAAAATTCATCCCTCCCCCATGTTCAGACCCTGTGGTCCAGGAGAAGAAAATCCACCCCTGGCTCCAGGGGGTGGTGAGTAACCAAGGGTCATAACCCACACTATATTTCTGGCCAAGTAAGTGGTTCAGGAATAAGCATTGAAACCCAGTTTGGGACATCAGTTGTGCCATTGGGGAAGCAATCTCTCTCTAGTAGACTTGAACCTGAGAGGATGTCAGGCTGAAGTGACTGAGGGCTTCCAGTTACCACATGGATCCTGTGAATTAAGTCAACACAGGAGAGCACAAGTTGTCTCTTAGTAATTTACTTTAAAAATGTTTTGGCATGAAGAGTGTAGTCTATGAGTGTAGATAGCGTCTGTGTACATCCTGGGACTTACTAGCTGGCATTTGAAGTACCCTCCTCAGAAATCCACCCTCCACAGGAAGTTGCTTAAGCCTCTTATATAATTTATCAGTGAAATGAGAAAGGTGGAAGACAAGTGTGCTCTCCTGTCTTTCCTTTGTTTAAACAGAATATAGAAATCCCGCCAGCCTGATGGGCCAGTCCTTGAAGACAGCTCTGGAGGTCTGTACTCTTCTGGTCCTGCACGCCCCTTTCCCAGAGAATGACATTGTGAGCTCCCCCCAGAGTGAATCTTTCAAAGTGCTCATTGGAGAACCCCAAGACAGAGTGGGGCATTGCAGAGCTTACAACAATATGTTCTGTAAGAGAGGAGATATAATTTTCCCTCTACCCTTCTAATTTCTTGGCTGAGACCTCTGGAATAAAGGACAGATTAACAAGAGGAAGACAAACAGAAATTTACTAACATGTATCCTTCATGTACACATGGGAGATAGCCAGGAAAAACTGAGGAACTTCCAGAGATGGTTTAGAACTCAGGCTTCAATAGCATCTTAATAGAGAAAGACGAGGGAGGATATACTTTTAGGGGAAAGTAAATGATTTTTAGGAAAGATGAATGGGCACTTAGAATAGATGGGAGGTATGACATTTTGTGACAAAGTTGGTCTGAGTGTGGTGTTGACGCCTAGCCTCCTGTGACAGAAGTCAATCCCCCGTGGATGATGAAACATCTGGGGACAGGATTTCTGACAATTGAGTTCCTTTTGGAGGATCTGTCTTTAAGCAGGTAAGAGGCGTTCAGAGAAAGCCTCTCTCAGCATTTGCTGTTTTTCAAGTGCCTACAGCTCAAGATACACAGATGGAAGTAGCATATTTTGGGTGGCATGTCCTGAACTCCTGCAACCTTATTTTGGGATGGCATATTCTGCTACACTTTAGTCCCATGATTTTTGTGTGTGTGTCTGCTGAGTGTATTTTTACACATTTGTCAGGTTTTGGTCCGAAGCTTGCTTTCATCATTATATACTCCCTGACAGTGGGGGGACGGGGGGCGCACAGTCCCACTTACCTCTTACAGCTGGTGGTGATGTTCGTAAGAACTCACGGTTGTGGAATGGCCACATTGCCCGCAGGGCTCAACTGAGAGACGAAGGGAAATCCAGTTCTGACGACATCCGTTGAGCCCTGAATTCAACTGTGGCCATGGACTTTTTCAATTACAGGGGCTGTACATTCCCCTTTGGCTTAGGCCTTTTTTTTTTTTTTTTTTAACATCTGTGAAAGAAGAGTCCTAACTGATCAGCTCTTGCTAATACTACATATGAGGCTCTAACAATGTGGGAAAACAAAGTGCACCCATAACCTGTGGTTTCTGTCATCCCTAAGAAAACAAACATGTAACACACATGCACACTCTAATTCACTCCACTTTATTTGGGGATGTATATTACAGATAACACCACTCACAAACATACAGTGGACATTGAAAACTAAGGCCATTCTGTGAGTTATTTTTAAAACTTGGGTTTTGTACATAATGATCGTTTAAAAAATAAATCACCAAAACCAAGATTCTCTTCTGAATTTAAAGTAGGTACAAGACAACTTTAGAGCCATATCTGATCTGAAGCTCATCAAGACAAGACCATTTTCGTTTCTACAGCATAAATAACGGCTGTAAGGCAACCGCCCCCTCGGGGTCAAGCCCTCTTCTCCAGGTGCCATCACAAAGCAGTGTTCACCACAGTGACCAGTGTTTATAAACCAATTTCCTCCCAATGAGTAGCAAAAAGAGAATTTTCCCTAAGAAACACATTGCAGAATTCTTGGAACAAGAAAAAGAAAGGGAATCGTAACTAAGGCACTGAAAACACGTTATTTTTATAAAGTGTAAACAATTTAACACCAACAGGCTCCCTCCATTAGAATCTCTATTATAAAAGTGCACAAGGGCATCGTGGTCGGGTGAGTCCAGGTGAGATGGGAATGTCTTCCTCTCTGCAGAATTCACCCTCGGCTACCATGTACAATTTCCGACACGGAACTGTGGAAGTAACTGATTTCAAAGTGACTCAAGTGGAAGCTATATTCCCCTAATCTGCGTTGTAATAGTATACTAAACAAGCAAGGATTTTATTAGGAGTTTGAAATTATGGGCTCTAACAATTTATTTTTCTCTTAGTCTTTGACCATGTTCTCCCAGTGAACTTCACAATTGCGTTGGCTCCTTTCATCAAGGACGTCTGGTGGAAGCAGCTGTGACCTAGTCAGCGCTTTCCTTGGAGATATATATTATAAGTATGAAGGTTCATGTCCCATATAAACCACACTTGCTTTAATTCAAGTGTTTCCGAATGGTAAAGATTTAACAATTGGACATACAGCACTGTAAACATTTGGAAGTCCATTGAGTTGACCTTCCAAGGACTGTGAGGGTGTTGAGCAAGAAGATGCAGCGAGACAAGCAGCTGCTGAGTGCAGAGTGATGAAACGGGATGGTGGGGAGGGGGTCATTCCTGACTCCAAGCACAATGCCGAAGCGAAATTCCTACTTGACATTTTGTGACCAATTTTAGACAGCTCTAAGTTTCAAATCATGCATATTTCTTCAAAATTTTTTTAAATAAGAGAAAAGATAAATGCATAGGAAAACACAAATAATTACAATTTTAAAAGAACCCTTATTGCAAAAAATCCAAAAAACTTCTTTTTGAAGTTATTCCTAATTCTTAAGGCAAGTACAATGTCTATATTCTTCAGTTTTAGTGCTTAGGAATTTTGGGAAGTAAAAAAAGTTTGCATTTTGTCTTAAACACGTTTTTTATGATCAAAAGAAAACATTTTTTTAAAAAAGAAAAGAGACTTCCCCTTTTACAGGTTTCAGAGAGTTAAAGAGGATATGCCATTAAATGGAAGTTAGAGTTTGAACAAGGAGCCAGAAGAAGCTGGAGAAAGGGCAGAGGGGCCGCACTATAAAAACCTGTGGGGTGGAAACACAGCTTTTCTCTTTTACCCAGGACAAATGCAATCCTGATTGTTAAACTATTTCCGTGTTTCCAAATATAACCAAAGGAAGTCTGAGAGAAACCTAAATTAGAAGCCTCTTTTATTAAGGAAAAAAAGGTTAAAAAAAAACCCTTAAAAACCACGAAGCTAAAGAGCTGGGTCTGGAGCAGATGTGCATAATAACTAATTAGTAGCTCCTGGCAAGATTCAAAGCCACCTCGACGGAGCAGTTAAATATAGTTGGTGCATTTCAGTAGAGGCGCTAGTTAGTACTCTTCCAATAAAAGTGATGTGTCAACAGTGTTCTGCCACAACCAGTACTTTCCGAAAGCATCTGCTCGGCGAGTTCAGTTCATGATGTGCTTACCTTTCATGGCAATGCATGTTTCAATTATTGGGTAAAAGTCACTGTCGAGCAAAACTGCGATGTAATTAAGGAGAAGGCATTCATGCCAAACGAGCCTATAAAGCAATAAACAGCTTTTGAGGCTGGTTCAAGGCAAGAGTAAAGCTGACAGGTTTGCTAACAGCTAAAGACTTTTAATTGCCTCATATTTTCTGCTGCTCTGACCAGCATCCCCATTACATGACAAAAAAAGCAGTGCACAGCTCCAGCAGAGTGGAAACAATGACCACACAGTTCTTTTGCCTCACAAGGAGACTGGAGCTGTTGGTTTGCTAGATTTTCCATTGACACCAAATGACAGGAATATTTACATGAACAATTGGTCAAAAGTGGGTTTAAATTTCACTACTGAAAGAGGAAGGCTGGGACTAAAAAAGAGAGAGATCCCTTGCTATCATTAAAAAAGAGTCATTTTTGTGTTATCATTTGGTTTTAAGAGTAAAATCTGTCAAGGCTACAGGGTTGAATAATTTGGGATAAACCATTGCTACCCTGTCTGCAGAGGTTGCTGCTGTCATTTTAATGGCAGAAGTTAGATACCCATGCGCTTGGAGAAAATACAATAACCTTCCTTTTTTGGGCAGGTTTTAAAGAAATATTTCAGAAGATATAACTTCAAAAGAGAGTTTCTGACTGCAATAACAGAACATTCTTCTATGCTTTCCTTTAAAAAAGTGACTTGATGTGTATCATTTTTAACACACCAAAGCTACCCTTGCCAACAAGCTGTAATAAACCAAGATTACGTGGAAGCGAGGGACTAAACTGTATTAATTCCTATCTAAAAATTCAAATTAAGGTTTCTAAGTGGAGAGCCTGTGGTTGCTCCCTGAGACACGGTCAGGTCTTATTTTCCACGTGAAAAAACGGCACAGGTGGTCTTCTGACGTCTATATCGGTGTGAGGCTAAATGCTGAGATTTTATGAATAATGAAGGGCTTCTATCAAAATGTTTGGTCAGTGCAAGGACAAGGGGCTTCGGTTTTCTGGTCTTAAGGATGTAATGGTTTGGCACAGAAAGGAGCGCGGGGACACAGCTGAGGGACGGGGCCAGAAGGGAGGGCCCTCACCTCAGAGTCAAGTGCCAGCACCTGATCTGGGCCAGCGCTCACGAGCCCCACATGCGCTTCTTGTCTGGGGAGTTCGTTAGGAAATAGAATTGGGCCTGTAAGAAAATCTTGTGTGTACCTTGTCTGTGAACAGCCTGATGATTGTTTAATAATCCTCTGGCCTGAGTTATTTCACAGCAATTGCTCCCTGCTACGCATATTGAAATTACATTCAGAGATTTAAAAAAAAAATTTGTGTGTGTAGCAATATTTTTCCACAAAACTAAGTGCAAAATATCTTTAACAAATAACGATGATAGTAAGAAATATTTGACAGTCATGCAAAAAATGCATCTCAGTTTACAAAGGCTTAGAACATTTCCAAAATATCCCCTAGGTTTCTACACTGTGAACCTTACAATCTTACTCATTTTTCTTTGCATTTAAATGTGGCTGTTTGTGCAACAAACGGTAACATGCAAGTTCGATGATCTCCAGTCCACCAAATATCCTCTCTTGCAGCACGAAGATGACAATGGTGATTATAAAATACCACCGAACAAGACTGTACAAATATATGAGGAGGCACATTGCAGGGCTGAACAGGGTCCAATATAGTATTGAGAGAAACTTGACCACAAGGACCCTGAGCTCAGACTTGCAAGGTGGAATTACAGTCTGTCCAGTAAAGTAAAAATTCTTCTCCCCTTGGTAGAAGGAGCGCAGCCTCTCTTCTTTTTCCTCCCACCGCTTGTGGCACCAGAGCTGGAGGTCCTCCTTGGATGTGGGGAGGGTGTCTATTGGATACCGGTGGACGTGGAAGTGTATCTCCTTGGGGAAGTTCCCACAGAGGAGGTGCCTCTCTGTCTGAGGAATGTTGTGAGGGTATGCCACCGTGATGTCATGGACAGCATCAAGGTTCTTACCTAGGTTTTGGAAAAGATAAAAATACAGATTGAGTAATGATCAATTCGGGCAGCAATGCTGACTCACACTGCAAGGCAGAACCAAAACAGGAAACAATCAGGACAGAGTGAACCCTGATGAATAAATAGGGCTATAAATACTGGTGTGCCTGGGCACTGGGTCAATATTTACCAGTCGTTTTTAGTTTTTTATCTGCTTGCTAATTACCTTGAAGACCTTTAGAAAAAAATTATCTTTATTTGTAGAAACAGTAATCTGCCATTCTAGAACTAAATGGACAAACACATTAAATTGGATTTGAGACAAGAATAAAAGAGCAAAGGACTAGCCCTTTTACACCAAAGGGATTCGCTGTGTTGACACCTCCTATTAATACACCCTCCTCTCCAAACAGAAACACAGACTTTCTCACCTTTAACCCAATACTACCGTGACAGCTACTGGAAAGAAAAACTCAGAATCAGATTTGATAAAGGTCAGAAACACACGACAACTTCCATATGATTTTTTTATTTTTAATAATAAGTCAACTTGAAGTCCGAGTAAGGCCCTGACCAGATAGTACACCATCATCCTTAGAAATCTCATGATTAATTACTTTGGAGTTAAGTGTCTTCAGCCAAGTCATCTGCCAGATGCTGGAGATAGAGAGATGAATAAAACATGGTCCCTAACCTCACTCAAGAGTTCACAACAGAATCAGGGAGACAGGCATGCACAGGGCCCTAAACAAACCACAGAGATTTATGGAAGAGGATAGGTAGGCGGGGGTGGATGGTGCTGGCTCCGCAGGTGGAGCGGTGGGAGAGGAATGTCCAGCACAGTGGGGCTGAGGGCACTAGAAGTAGGGTGAGGCATACAGGATAGGCCCTCATTGACAAACTTTAGAATCTGAACTCAGTTCTGTAGGTGGTAGAGAAGCACCTTAAATGGTAGAGAACGCTTAAAGATTCTTAAACAGAGAAGGGACCAGAATATGTTACATTTTAGCAAGGATTACCTTAGGGCAATGACAAGAATGGTTTGGAAAGGACCAGGGTAAGAGAGGTATAAACAGTAATTTGATGGTCATTACAAGGAAAGAAAGGCAAGAAATGAAGAGGAGGTAGGGGCCAAAGGAAGTGACATGTCCAAAAAAATTACAAGGAAGAACTGATGTGACAGAGTGTGGTCAACTGGAAGTGGGAGGGAGGACAGGGTGGAATGAGGCCAGGTTTGTTTCAGACTCAGTGTACTTGAATGGATGGTGGGACCTCTGAGATTAGAAATGTAAATGGAGTGTTAGATCTTTAAGGATTCATGAAAATCACCTAATTGAATCCTGTATACAAGGCCCAGAGAGGTTAAGTTTTTTGCCCAAAGGCACACAGCGTTGTTGGTGCATGGTCTCTGAATGTTGCTTTCTTCCATATGATATCTTCAGTGAGAGTGAATCTACGTGGACTCTGATTTGTTACAGAACTATATGATGTAAGTAGAATTAATCTGTGGTGACAGAAATCAGAATAGCGGTTGCGTATGGGGGTGGGAAATGACTGGAAGGGAGCATGAAGAAATTTTCTGGGTGGCAGAAACATTCTATGTCTTGATTAGGGTGTGGATTACATCAAATTGCACATTTAAGACTGTGCAATTCACTCCATTTAAATTTTACTTCAATATTAACTTCCCACCTTATCTCACCGTGTCTACCCTTTCCACCCAACCTATTAGGTTGTACTTATTTTTTGTCAATGAGTCTTTAAGTCTTCTGTAAATGTGCACTGCCAGTCTCCTTTCCTCTGTGATTTACTTTAAGGTAAGGACCAGGTTTCAATTTGGCTCATAACTGTCTTATGGTCAGGCCTTCATAACAGCTATGTCATAAAAAATGAAAGTACCTACATCAAAAAGGCTTAGATTCAAAATTGGAGGGACAGTCCTTTAGGGATGCTGTACACTGTTTACAAGAGAGTAGAGGAGGCGCCACTAAAGGCTCGTGGAAGAAGGCTCCAGCACAGTTGGATCTGAATGCCTAGAAGAAAGAGTGGGCCAGACCTGTTTGGCTCTGAAGAAGTGGGTCCAGTGATTAGAAGCCACAGGGAAAGCTTTCTAACTGAGCTGTCGAGAAGTCATGTATTCACCAGCTGAGAAAAGGCCAGCTGGCCACTTGCCTGGTACATTATAGCGGGAATTTACACACCAGAAGTGGGGCTGTCCGATCAACTACCCAAACAAAGACCCACTCTTTCACTGGTACACTGAGCATGACACATCAACTAAGATGGCAATATAATTTGTCTTCCTGTTAACTCGCTGCATTAAAAATCAAGCAACCTTTTGTCTATTAGCATGAATCATGACTATCCTGCTCCTTGACAGGGCACTTTCCCTTGACTCCAGAAGCTAGTTTCATACTTCAGTACACCCTCCACCTGAAGACCTCAGAGCCCATTCATTTATGCCCACCAACCACAACCACGATCCTTGTTCTAGTTGCCATACCTCACCTCCATCTACCCTCTTCCCACTTTCTGTCACAATGGAGGGAAATAAGCTGTCATCACCTCTTGTCACTTGTCATGCCACTTAGCCTCTAATTCAGAATTGAGTTCGCATTTCATTTACTTTCAAAACTCCTCCGCAAACATTTCTGCTTCCATCTTCTGCCCAGACTCTGTCGGGTTACTGGTCTCGTCACCTCCTTTGTTCACAGCCTTGGATGGTCTCCTTCCCCAGGCAGCTCCCACCAACTTCCTACTCAGTTATTGTACACCACTTCTCACAGCTCCTCTTCAAGAGCCGCTATATGGCCCAGCCTTTCTTCTGTAGGTGGTTTGTAATGCTTATTGAGCAAATACAATCATGTAGTATTACAAAATGGTATAGCAGTAAGTTATTTACTCTACTAATAAGAAACTAGATTGCCCTTTGCTTTCTGCTTTCTACCTGACAACCCGTAGGGTAAGCTGTGTGTGTATGTGTATGCACACGTGTCTGTTCGAAATATAAATAGCAAGTTTTGAGACAGTGATGGTATCACTTACAGAAATGTTCCTAAGTGAAAAATCCTAGATTCACTGCAGTGCAGAGCATCAAGGGCTGTGGAAGCAGACTTTCTGGGTTCAAATCCTAGCTTTGCCTCTTACCGAGTGAATTACTTAATCTCTGTGACTGACTTAGTTCCTGTATCTATAAACTACCTCATAGGGTTGTTGTGAGGATTAAATGAGATAATAGACATAAAAACACATAAAACAGGATCTGACACATAGTAAGTGCTCAATAAATGTTATTTGCTGTTATTATTATTGAATCATAATGTTATCATGTTGGCCTCTAACATGTCTCTCTAACTTTAGCTTCTATTATTAGTCCACTGACGCCAGCATGGTATCTGCAAGGAAAATACAGCAATTGAATGCCCTCTCTATACCACTGTCCAGGGCACTATTTGCCTGGGCCAGAAAGATGCCAATTAGGGGCCTCATGTCTTCTACTCAAGACAAATGTTCAAAATATTATTTCGCAAAACTGCTGAAACATTCCCTCTGCCTCAATATACAAACTCTGACATATTTTATCTCAACTCTCTTCAAAGTCCAACTCAAATCCCAACAGTTCTAAGAAGAGCTTTCTTCAAGTATCCAGGCCCAGAATGATCCTGCCCTCTATGAATGCTTAAGGCACACGCACTGATGCTCACTTGGACTCTCAACTGCCATCCTATACCAAATGACTAGAAGCTCATGGAAACCTACAGCGCCCCAAGGAACCACAAGTACCTTAACGACAAGGACCATGCCTCTCTAGAATCTCGGTACCTAGCACAGTGCCCTGCACTTAAAGAGGTTCCAAAAATGCTTATTTGAGCAATATTTTTATGGTCTACTATCTTCTCGTCTAAAAATACAGGAGCGAATTATAATGCCTTCTACACAAGGTTGTTATAACAATTTAGTAAACCAATGTGCATAAAGCTCTTTGCATAGCACTGGGCACACAGAAAGTTCCAAAATGTTAGCATCTACTACAACTTCTAGTTGATGAGACTGACTTGCTCCACTGGAATTTTTTCAACTTGGGTTCTATGAATTGTTGGTTCTGAATGAATTACAATAATTTTGGGTGGGGATGGTGAGGTGTCACCTTAAAAAAAGGCAATAGTCCAAAAGTTTCTAATAAATTGCTTGTTTGGAATTTAGAACTTTGGAATGATATAGCTCAACATAATTGAAATACTATCTATTTATATTATAAACAAGAGCAACACTGTAATGTTAGAAACTACAAAAGACAATAAAGTGGAAAAGGGAGAACTGGGGAAGGAGAGAAGAAAGATAGCTTATACATTTGTCATTATTTCCCTGAGCTGCGCTGGATCTTTAAGCATCACGGAGACTCAGAAATGTATTAATGCCAGAGCAAGAGAGGAGGAAAAGGAGAAAGGCTTTTACACCTGGAAGTATCTTGACAATTTTTAAACTATATATTAAGTAAAAGGTCTCCAGACAACACAAAGCCACATGTAACTCTTTACTGCTAACAGAAGAGCTTACTTCTCACATCCTCCCATCAAGACCTCCTGGGCCCCATGGCCTCTAGTCTGGGGGAGCCATTACTACCAGACAAATCAGCTTCCTCCTGGAAGGTGACAGGTAAGGGGTTAGCAGGGCTTGCAGGGCTGCAGTCATATGTAGGTGACAATAGGAAATGGATATTCAAAAGTTGAGATGTGCTTTTATTTCATTCACCAATTTATAAAAGGGCTAAAATAATGCAATAAGAGATTAAGAGAAGTTCCTGCAATTACAAAGGATTTATACTTCTTTAAATCTTTTGGTATGAAAATATATTTTTAAATATGCAAATTAAGATGGCTGCCATCAGTAAAAGCCATTTTTAAAAGATTTCATGGCTTTTTAGATAGCATCTATATTTGTAAATTAAGCTATCTAGCCACATGTCATCTGCCTATATGGGGCTTAGAACCTGGATCTGTTCTGTTTCCAATACTGTATCTACTGGAAAGATTCACACTTCACTGTTATTTTGTCAAGTCACTATTCTGTTAGAACAACCATGCTCACTTGGGCCCAGAGATCTTTCTTTTTTCTCTGGAAGAACAGAAAAGCACTTAATATTTCAAATTTTAATTTTTAGTCTCAGATTGAGACTGAGGGAATTTTTAACACTTTAGTCATGTTTAAGTAACCAACAGAATTTTAAAAGATATGACTGGAATTTACAAATGTACAATGCAGAAGGGAGCATCTCCAAGCACACCACGTTGAGCCCATGATTACGAGAAGAGTTCTACTGGATAGGAAAAGCTCCCTGGGAATGCGAGAGAACCAAATCTTTACACACTTACATGTTTAAAATGAAAGAACTGAGAGAAGAAATCCTGGTTTGCCCATGGCTGCAAAAGATCAGATCTGATTATATATAGTTCAGTGGCAGAATAATGGAAACATAAGCTCTTTCGTTTCTTTTTAACCTAATGTGATCTTTAATAGAGTTGATAACAATTGAAATTTTTCTTTTCTTTCCCCATTCCATAATCAAATGTATGCAGACTATATAAAATATAATTTATTTTGGATTTCATTTTAATACCTGCTTTAAAAAATTAAAAATACACGTAAGTCTATTTTCTATTAGCCAGATCTAAATCCATAAATCTACCTACATATATTAAGGTTTTAGATAAAGTAGCTTGTCATCTAAGATGCATTTGTGTTACAGGAAAATGCTGAGGCCTCTGGTTTTGTGCACTATTTTTCAGATTAAAAAAAAAATTATCCAGGGCCGGCCTGGTGGTGTAGTGGTTAAGTTTGTGCACTCCCCTTTGGCAGCCAGGGGTTCATGGGTTCAGATCCTGGGCGTGGACCTACACACTGTTCATTAAACCATGCTGTGGCAGAGTCCCATATACAAAACAGAGGAAGATTGGCAACAGATGTTAGCTGAGAGCCAATCTTCCTGACACACACACACAAAATTATCTGAAGAGGATAAAAGTTGGATTTAGTAACTAAGCAATCATTCACTGTGCCATTTTGACACTGACACACACTAGTACATGGCTAACAATAAGCACGACAAATTGGCATTAGTCACTACTTGAAGAACAGTTTGAATGGACAGATTTGAATATATTTAGACTAAAAATAGCTATAAATAAGACACCTTTCAGCTTCAAATGAAAGGGCATACATGAACCACTTAAAATCAACTGGTATTAAGGCTCAAACAGTATCATTTTCTTTGTTAGAGAAAATACTACCGTTTCCTACTAGGAACGTTATTCACTTTTCCTTCTGGATAGGTTGGATACTTATGGAACAAAAGGTGAAGTCAGACAGCTCCCGGTCCTGCCTCTATTAGCTCTATGACCTTGGCATATACACTATAAGCCTCATCTGTAAATGCAGATGATAAGAGCACGTACCCTCATAGGGCTTGTGAAGACCAATTGGCATAAGGACTGTAAAATGCTTAAAGAACTGCCTGGCATGTAGTATATGCTCAGATTCTTGTTGTTATTATTCCTCTAGGCGGGATGATCATCTATAGCACTTGAAGTGAGATTAAGTTTAGGCTGCTAAGCTTTACCCTCCGTTTCTCTCGACTTCCTCTTTCTTTGGGAGAAATACCAAGTCCGCTGCAATGCATGCTGTGGTTTATTCTCTAACACCCAGTCCACTCGTTTCCCATAGTATAGAAGCAAAGCTGCCTAGGGGATTGACCTTGGCACTAGGAGTAGGCCCTAATTTATCTCTTAATATATATTCCTTTCCATCCCTACTAACTCATTCCTTAAACATTTTAAGCTAAGCATAGATATTAATCTTCTGATGGCATTCTAAATTAGAAGCTGATGATCTGTGCTGTAGGATCACTGGCCTCCTGCCCCATCTTGTTTTCTTTTTTTTAATAAGTCAAAGTTAGTATCTACTCTTTTTCTAAGAAAGAACCATCCTGGGCTTAAAAATCAACCTTCAGCTGGAAAGGTGAAACTAAAAATGGTATCCTTGTGAACAATCTTGCTTATTCAACCTGAAATCAGCCTGAATTCAATTCTTGCAGATAATTTCAGGGATGTATATTTTCACATTCTTTATCCTAAATCTGTTGAACTTTTTGTGTTTTGTATAAATGTGTGAATCTTTTCAGTTCTGAATATCCCTTTTGATAGGGATTAGTTCTTTGGATCTTCAAAACAAGTTTCATTTTCTAGGTAGAATGAAAACATGTTGACATTTTCCACAATTTGATAATATTGCTTTAATACATCATCAAAGGCAAGATCTGAATAACAGTATGCACTTGCTAAAGCCAGATACACGTATATAGACAGACACACACACACATAAATGTATGTAAAACATATGCCTTGAAAAAAAATCTATGAACTTTCAGAAATGGGACCATACTGTGCATAGTTTTATAACTTGTTTTTTCATTTCTCTTTCCATCCATGCCATTAAAAATTTTCTGAAATATCATTTTATGAATGCATAATATTTGATTATATACATATAAGCTTAAAAGACAGGTTTTTTATTTTCAGATATTTAAGTTGTTTCTACATAAATAACATTTAAATTGATATCTTTGTAACAAATGATAATGATTTTCTAGGATACATTCCAAAAAGTCGAATTACTGGGTCAAAGAATATGAGCATCTTAATAGGCTTTTGCTACATCTGGGAAACTGACCCATGGAAAGGTCAATTTAAACACACACAAGAAGTGTATGATGGTGTTTTCTTTTTCACACTTTTACTAATGTTTGGTATTATAACACTCAGAAAGTTGCCAAAATGTGTCATTTTTGTTGTAATTTGTATGTCTTTGGTTAGATAAAACAAGTTCACTGGATATATATACTAGTGATATCCTTGCCTCTTTTGAAAATTCAGCTATTTGCCATCCTCCAGATTTCTAAGAGCTCTTAATATGGTAAGGATATTAACCCTCCATCTATCATATATGCTGTAAATCTTTTATACTAATTTGGTCATCTAGCCAAATTATTAGTGGCCAACTGTTTCCCTGGCCACTAATGAGTTTATTTTATTGAAGTTGCTGCTCTGTGGATGCAGCTTCATTTCCTTTATCTAGTTCCTGTAGGTTGTTAGTCTCTTTCTAGTCAATTTGCAAAGTTCCTTCTTTATTATGGATTATTAATCCTCTGACTGTATTCTTTGTTGTAAATATTTTCACAAAGACATTGTCTATCACCTTTGTTTATGGCATCTTTTCCAATGTGTCTACGTGTCTATATAAGTTCATTTCTTTTTCTGTCATAGCTCTTGGGTTCTTATTTTTGTCTTCCCTACCCCTAGATTGTAGGTATATTTTATATTTTTCTGTAACATGAAAAACATTTTTTTCACTTAATTTTATAATCTAGCTTTACTTTCTTTCAACAGACACCAGTGTGTCTAGCAGCCTTTGTTAAATAACTCCTCTTTTCTCCATTGTTTTGAATGGCCAACTTGGTCACATATTAAGTTCTCAAATATATAGATATGCAGTCCCCCTTCTCTCTTCTGCTCCACTGTGTTTATTTCTGCTCCAAGACCACACTGACTTCCTTAGTGACTTAACATCTAGTCAAGCAAGTCTGCCTCTGTTTTCGTTTTTCATACTATACTTGGCTCAAATATAGTATATTTTGCAATATAAACTTAAGAGAGTTTCATTCAATTCTAAACAACACCCCTCCAACTTATCCTGAAATTCTATTTGCATTATGTTTACATTATAATTTTAAAAGAACTGATGCTTTTACATTGTCATGTTTTAATCCAAGAGAAAAGTAGGTTTTCCCATTTGTTCAAATCTTATTTTACGTCTTCCAGAAAGATTTCTGTTTTCTTCACACAGTTTCTTTCTTTTAAAATTTATTCCTAGATAAGTTCATAATTTTTGTTATTATTATGAATGGAATATGTGTTCCTACTTCTGCTTTTAGGCAATCACTACTACAATAAGAGAAAACCTATTGTTTGTTGTATATTTATCTTAGCTGTAGCCACCTTAACATACTTTCTTATTAAATCTAGTTGATTTTTTACTAGCCTCTTTCTGACTTTCTAGATTTTCTATCAGCAAAAACAGTTTTATGTTCAATTTTGTCATCTTTATGGCAGTCATTTCTTAGTGCTTGCATTAGCGTTTATTAACAATAAAAAGAATAGTTCTGACTTTAAGTAAAATGTGGATTTTACTAGTGCTTTAGCATATGAAATATTTACTGTTGAGTTTTAGTAAAATAGTATTATTTTTAAGTAGTTAACTTCTATTTTGTTTTAGTTTGTATTAGGAATGGCTTAAGTTTATCAAACATCTTTTCACTATCTACAGATAGTATCAAAGAGTTCTTTTGTTTTAAGTTCAAACACCTGTGTGAACTGAACAAAGTAGTAGCTAAATATTAAAAGGAAAAATATTAGATATGAAAAGAGAAATTGAAAAATAATAAAATTATAGTGTAGGCTTCAGTATCTTTCATAATACAACACTAGTAGATAAAAATTAATTAAAGAAATTGAGTAACTATGGATCAATTTGATTTAATAGATTTATATAGGCCCATATGTCCCTCAAAAATATTTTAGAGGGTTAGTATCTATGGATCACTTATAAATATTTGATTATTTACTTGGTGGCAAGAAGATTTAAACACATTTTGTAAAAATTGACATTTTATAAGCCACATTCTCACATTAAAATTCCAAAAACTAGAAGTAATAATATAATATTCTCCTTTAAAAGAACACTTTCAGATAACCCTTGGATGAAAGATGAAGTCAAAAGGAAAATTATGAACTACCTAAAAAAGAATGAAAAAGAGATCATTGGCATATAGTGAAGGTTGTATTCAATAATAAACGCTTCATTATTAAAGAGGAAAAATGAAAAAGAGAAATTACTCATCTTGGAAATTAGAAACAAAAATCCAAGGGGAAATAGAGAAAACTACTGAAGAGAAAAAGCAATAATTAATGAAACAAAACTAGGAAATAGTGAAAGAATAAATACAGTCATGGGCTGCAAAACGACGTTTTGGTCAATGATGGACCAAATGTATGATGGTGGTCACATAAGGTTAGTACCCTATGGCCTAGCTGTGTAGTAGGCTGTGCCATCTAGGTTTGTGTAATGATGTTCGCATGATGAAATTGCCTAACGACACATCTTTCAGAATATATCCCCTTGTTAAGTGACATGTGGTTGTAAATGCAAAAGCTAGTTATTTGACAAGATGAATAAAATACTAAACTCTGTGAATGTGATTAAGGGAAAAAAGAGAGCATACATATTTAAGACTACAGATAGCAAAGGAAACAAAATCATAAATACAGAAGATTAAAAGAATTATGAGAATGTGAATCTACATGAGATGAAATTGTGTAGATCTGCATACTATACATACACAAACTAGAGTAGAGTACGCATGTACACATATACTATACATAAGACTAGGATCTGCTCGATAAAAAAAATCTGCATTCAATTCAAAAACTGTCAAATATCATTATTCAGACTATTTTCACTAGAAAAGCAAACTGCTATGTTATTGCTGTGTAATAGGGACAAAGGGCATAGGTGCTAATTTTATAGGCAGGCCAACCTAGCAGTTGTACTCACATGCTATGTCTCCTCAACCCCAGGGATTTTAGTGTATAAATTACAAAGCAAAAATAGACAGCAATAAATAAAATGATACAACGTGCTGTGATGGGAAAGGGACAAGAGTCCTAGTTCCAAATTGTTTCCATTCCCAGGACCTATTAAGCATAACTGCCACTTACACTTGTGCATCTGCAGATTGTGTTTTTGATGACACGGATTTATTTTGCCTGCTCTTTCAAAAAGTCATACCCTTTGTTTTCATTATGCTTTAAAAGAAAAAGGTGCTAAAATTATGTTGAGAGAAGACACTCAAAATTCAATGTGAAAAACAAGAGCAATAACAAAATATAATTTATGTTACTGTTGGACTCAATAAATCTGTTTAGACGTTCCAAAACCCCTGGACATGAATCAATAATAGATTAAAAGATTAGAAATGTCAGTACATGCATACTTTACTAATTTGCTGGTCTTTGAATTAAATGAGATCAAGACAGCACATTATAACAGTCTCTGTACTCTGACATTAGGATTGAAGATGACTAATGATGCATGTGGACATCACTATTTATTGAGTGCCTACTAAGTACCAGGCATTTTTAATTCAACAAGTTCATCTTTTAAGCACATCATGGACATGCTCTGATAAACAGTTTTGCTATAGTTTTATTAAGAGTATAAATGATTGGATCTCATGTAAATTTCTGTTTTCTACTCTTGGTATAAGCTTAATTGATTGGCCCACCAAATCACAAGCTAGACTCTACTATCCACTTTGTGGCAGCTATCTAAATTACAGTGGAGTGTCTAAGTTACAATCTTGTAAATCTAAAAAATTATGGTAATAACAATACAGCTTAAACTTGTAAGAAAAATGCCCCTAAAACAAAGTCTACTGTTACTACTCTTCCTATATCTTTACTGTGTATGTGATCTTGCATATAACAGAGGGAGTTCTCTGCAATCTCATCCTTTTCTCCTTTGAGAGGAAAAATAAGTCTGGCTGACGATGGGGTATTATTAATGAGGTGGAGAGCAAGTTGTTGTCTTCAAGAGTAAGTAGAAGACAACAGAGTAGGAGGTGAAGGTCTCTGGTTGCAGATGACAGTTTGTCCTTTCCTTGGCTGTGGGCTCTGCATTGGGAGCCACACTGGTCTCAGGATGGCGGTCAAACAGCCTTAGGCTTGTGCCACATCTCCTGGCTAGTCTTCTCTTTAGATGACCCAAGAATTAAATTACCTTGTTTTCAATCACTCGAAAATCAGAATTCCTGTTCAGTAAGTCTGACCTCAGCCTGACTGAGGATTGATGATCTTACTAAAACAAGATTTTCTTAATCAACCAGGACTGATCCAACTCTGGTTGTCTGCATCATACAGTAGGGGCTTATTCATCCAAAATACCCTCTGGTTGACGGAAGGTGTGTGGGGAGATACCTCTGAGCAGAGCTGTGCCTATTCTGAAAGCTATGTTTCCCAATTCTTCCCTCTACCACCACCTGCTCATACTCTGTTCCCCCAAATGACCAAATTAAATATTCCACCAAGCAACACATTTTACGGCCTTTGTACTCTTTAGTAGAAACAGTCATAATTCATTTTTTACTTTGTTTTGATAAGTTATAAGGTAAAGTACAAAGCGAGTGGTGGTAGTGGTAAAGAAAATGGATCAATACAGGGCATATTCAAAACTTCCAACAGTGAATTCTCAAATGCAAGTTTTCTGTATGTCCAGTTCTTCACTTGTGCAAAGGGTGCCACTAGTGGGATGAAGGGATAATTTGATGGGACTGTAACTTCTTTTCTACTGAGAAGATAAAGAATCAGGCTGTGTGTAGCTCAACTGAAGGACACAAATTTCAGGTTCTTCCAAGATGGCAAAGGAACAGTAGGCTCTATTCTTATATAGTATATGGAGTTTTTTTTTTTTTTTTAAAGATTTTATTTTTTTTCCTTTTTCTCCCCAAAGCCCCCCAGTACATAGTTGTATATTCTTCGTTGTGGGTCCTTCTAGTTGTGGCATGTGGGACGCTGCCTCAGCGTGGTTTGATGAGCAGTGCCATGTCCGCGCCCAGGATTCGAACCAACGAAACACTGGGCCGCCAGCAGCGGAGTGCACGAACTTAACCACTCGGCCACGGGGCCAGCCCCTATAGTATATGGAGTATCTTTTGAAGCTTAAAGTAAAATAAAGAGAAAATGGACTTTACATAGTTCAGAAAGATGTGTTTCAAAGAATAGAGAAGAAATACTGATAATAACACCATATACCATTCTGATACTTCTCACCAAAAGAGGTTATGTTTTCCTGCTTTTTCTTTTTGTACTTTCTTTCCTTTTTTTTTTTTTTTTTTTTTTAACTCTATATGGATAAAGCTCAAAGACAGAGTGTAACATTACACCAAAATGGAAACTACCCCAAGTACTCTAAGCCTTTTTAAATGACCAGAATTCCATACAGCTGGCAGTCTACTTGTAGAATTGTAGACTTACAACTCCTGGGTTTGAATAACTGTGGCCTACTGTATGCTCTTCCAGGCAGAAAATTCATTTTCTTGCATCTCAAGGAATCTAGAATCAATTGCTGATACAAGGGAGGGAACATTCTCTGTATTTTATTCCTTAGATTAGATGGGATTAAAGACTCTTTTAAATATTTCCCAAACTTCAACCAGAAATTTCTCCGTGTTGACAAACTTCTCAAAGCAATACTCCTCAAAGCATCAATGAAGACTAGGGGTGAGGGAGTCAGGGTAGGTATTAAGGATGGATTTATTTTCTAGTAAACTTTGTCAAGTTTCATCAGAAAGCAGAAGTCAGGGCTGACAATCTAGCCCAACTGTTTAGTGAATAACTCTGCTACATTTGAGCAGCAGACAGGTGGAGTAAGGACTGGGGGACCACTAAGGTAAACCGAGTGTTAAGGAGCAGATGCTTTCTTTGGAAATATTCATTAGGATAGAGGAAGTAGAGGGAGAAAAGTGCTTCCATCTAAGAATCAATTCCTTTGAATCGGTATTAAAACAGTTAATGGAGTAATAACTGGACTTTCTGTTTAAATTCAGTTATCAACACAGAGAGTCAACATTTGGATGAATACCAATCTTGAAACCTAAGCTGGCGGAATAATACATTAGGGAAGTAAATAAGGATATGTAGTGGATTGAATAGTGTCTCCCCCAAAATTCACGTCCACTGGAACTTCAGAATATGACCTTATTTGGAAATAGGGTCTTTGCAGATGTAATTAAGGAAAGAATTGAGATGAGATGATCCTGGATCAATGTGGCCCTTAAATTCAATGGGAATGTACTTATAGGAGACAGAAAAGGACACAGAGATAGAAGATGGTCATGTAAAGATGGAGTCAAAGACTGGAGTTATGTAGCCACAAGCAAGGCATACACGGAGCTAACAAGCTAATAAGCAAGGAAGAATTCTCCTTTACAGTTTTGGAAGATGGTCTGGCTCTGGCCAGCACCTTGATTTCAGACTTCTGGCCTCCCAAACTGTAAGACAAATTTTCTCTTTTCTTAAGCCACCAAGTTTGTTGTGATTTTTTACGGCACCCTAGGAAACTAATACACTATACATTAACAAATATTAAATGTCAAAGATTGCTTCCCCCCCCCCCCCCAAGTCTTCAGTTTTGGAAAGGAAACTTCTTCAAAAGTTTTATTGTGGTTTTGAGTTATTGGCATTTTGAGAATAAAGAGCAAGGTCATCTAACCGTTAGAGACAGCTATACGGAAAATGAAGACTTTGCTTTCTGAATTTATCTCAATAGATTGACTTCAGATTTCTATGGAGAATGCAGAGCTACCATTTTACGGCAGTTCCTACCAAGTGCACAGCCCTGTTCTTTAGTTGAGGAGGAGAGGCTATGGCAGTGGTTCTCAATCTTCAGTGGCCTAAGAATCGCCTAGGGAACTAGCTGAAAATGAAGAGCCCTGGGCTTCATTCCCAGAGATTCTCATTTAGTATGTATAGGTGAGATCAAGGAATCCAACATTTTAAGAGGCACTCCAGGAGATTCTGATCTGATGCAGGATTGAAGGGCCACACTTTGGGAAACAGTGGGTTAGAGGGATAGTTCTAAGGAGAGGAGGCCATGGGGAGTTGTGTTTAAGTGCTGGTTTCTGGAATTAGGTAAGACTGTGGGTTCTTTGTCTAATTTCACCCCTTGCTAATGTGTGGCCTTAGGAAACATATATAACCTCTGGGAGGATTGTCTGAGATCATCCTTATTAAGCGATCAATGAGTGTTGCTATTAGAATTATTTTAAAATTAATTTAAGGTGAAAACAATTTGTTCTAATTCATGCTGCATAGTGACTTAATTAGAATGGTAACTGCCATAATTGTGCTCATATAGAGGGAGATTTGATTAGGGTATTGAAAAGAGTTTATTCTTCCTTTGGGGCACTGGAGAGAGATCTTGCTGGATATGATTTTAGATAACCGTGGGACAGCAGGGGCACAAAATGACTAGGACTGGGAAGAAAAAATTTAAAAGGGAAGAAGGCAAAGACCAGCTCTGTCAACATTGCCGTTTTGCCTGAAAAACTCAGTGGCTTCTAAGTCTACCACTGAAAATCACTTCTTGCTGCATTTGGCATGCCCAATGTCACAGTTATGTACCTGGGCTGAACTGGAAAGAGGGGCCTCCTTGACCTCTAGTTCAGTCTAGTTTCTCAGTCAATCCCAATCTTTTACACACTAGGAAAAGAACAGGAAATAAAAAAGAAAAACAGGTACATGAGTAAAGCACCACCATTTTTTTTTTTTTTTTTTTGGTGAGGAATAGTGGCCCTGAGCTAACATCTGTTGCCAATCTTCCCCTTTTTGCTTGAGGAAGATTGTCACTGAGCTAGCATCTGTGCCAATCTTCCTCTATTTTATGTGGGATGACACCACAGCGTGGCTTGATGAGTGGTGCCAGGTCCGTGCCTGGGATCCAAACCTGCAAACCCCAGCCTGCCAAGGTGAAGCATGCGAACTTAACCACTGTGCTACCAGGTCAGCCCCTCAACTACCCTTTTTATTAGTACTAGAATACTAAGTAAAGTTTCATATTTGTGGAAACCTTCATCAGTAGGATGATGGCGGGGGAGGACTGAAAGTGAGAAAGACTGCAGACACCTAATAGAGGTTTACTGACCAACGCTGGGGGGAGGAGCTGAAAGTCTGGTCTGGACCCTAAAGGTTAAAGACAAAGCTATGCCTGAGTCTACAAGCAATGTGAGATAGTAAGTTCCATATTACCACTCTTCAATACCAGTATTCACTCAACTATGGCTACACTTACTAGTGGGGTTTTTGTTTTTTGTTTTTATGTTCCATGTTTACAAGAAATATGTAAAGACATAAGGTTAATGTATGATAAAAACCAGTGGTTCTCACCTTTTTTCCTATTCCTAGCAGCTCACTAGAGCAGAGATGCTCAAAAAGAGGTTAGGTAGGAAGATGTGCAAAACACTGCTGAAATTAAAGAAGACCTAGATAAATGGAACGAGGTACTATGTTCATATACTGAAAGACTCAACATTGTTGAGATGACATTTCTCCTCCAAAGATCTATAGAGTCAAAGCAATGTTAATCACAACTCCTGGTATGCTTTGTATAAATTAACAAATTGATTCTAAATTTTATATACATATGCAAAGGAACTAGGAGAACAAAACAATACTGAAAAAGAATATAGTTGGAGGGCTTATAGTAGCTGATTTCAGGACTCACTGTAAAGGTTCAGTAATCAAAACAATGTGGTTCTAGAGGAAGGTTAGACATATAGATCAATGGAATGGAACAGAGTCCAGGAAGAGATTCACACTTATATTGCCAATTCATTGTCAACAAAGATGCCTTGGTGATTCAATGGAGAAAAGATGGTCTTTTCAACAAATGGTGCTGGAACAATTGGATAGCTACACGCAAAGGCAAACAAACAAACGTGATACTTACTTCATACCATATGCAAAAATTAACTTGAAGTGAATCATAAGCTTACACGTAAAAGGTAAAACTGTAACATTTCTATAAGAAAACACAGGAGAAAATCTTTGTGACCTGGGCTAGGCAATAATTTCTCACATAGGACACAGAGAACAAAAACAATAAAGAAAGAAATGGGGAAACTGTACGTCATCAAAATTAAACACTTTGACTCTTCATAAGACAATAGTAAGGAAATGAAAAGGCAAGCCACAGACTAGGAGAAAATATCTGCAAAGCATACATATGATAAAGGACTTGTATCCAAAAAACATACAGAACTCTTCCAACTCAATAAAAAGACAATCAAATTTTGAAGAAGGGTAAAAGATTGGAATTGACATGTCACCAAAGAAGGTATACAAAAGGCAAATAAGTCCAGGAAAAGATGATTAACATCTTTAGTTATTAGAGAAATATGAACTAAAACCACAATAAGATACCACTACACATTTAATAGAATGGCTAGAATTAAAAAGGCTGCCAATACCAGGTTTTGGTAAGGATGCTGAACTGGAATCTCCAGCACTGCTGACAGGAATTTAAGATAGTATAGCCACTTTGGAAAAGACTTTGGCAGTGGCCTAGCAATCACATTCCTAGGTATTTACCCAAGAAAACACAAGCCCACACAAATCCTTGTATGCTAATGTTTGTGGTAATTTTATATGTAATATTCTAAAACTGGAAGTAACCCAAATGTCTCATCAATCCATGAATGGGTATACAAATTGTGGTATATTCCCTACAATGGTATACCACTCAGACATAAAAAGGAATAAACTAAGACACAGAACAATATAGATGAAACTTAAAAGCATTATGCTAAGTGAAAGAAGCCAGATACAGTAGACTACATACTAATTTAATTGCATCTATATAAAAATCTAGAAAAGGCAAAACTATAGTGACAGCAAGCAGATCAGCAGTTTCCAAGGACTGAGGTTCAAGGGAAAGATTTGACTGTAAAGGGGCATATAAGAGAGCTTCTGGGGGTGATGGAATGTTCTATATTTTGACCATGGTAGAGTTATGTGACTATATGCATTTACCCAAACACGTCTAATTGTATACCTAAAATGTACTTGCATTTTACAGCAAGTAAATTATATCTCTAAAAGCTGTTATTTTTGAAGGCTTCTCAAATATGTGCCCTAAAAAATATTTAAAGTGATAAAATATCACCAATTTGTAATATTTGCTATAGTCTAAGTAGAGCTTTATGAAGGGTTGATTGGATTCTTACCAAACCAAAATGTCAGAAAACAAAGTTTCTAAAGTTCAAAACAAATCCAAAATTTATTCACATGCACCATTTTTAATGGGTTTTTTTTGGTATTAGCATTTTATTATAAACAGAACATTTTACTATTCATTCAAATAAACAGTAACATATCCACAAGCTTTGCATTATTGTTTTGCATCATTTTTTCCTTTCCTGGCTACTGCATACTATAATTCCCTAAGTAGGGATTAGTCTAAGTGCAACGTGGCATTTTAAAATTTCTACTACCCTAACCTCTTTTAGGGTCACAAATAATACCTATAATGTTTTCTTGCTACTATCTAGAAAGGAAAAAGGTTGAATCAACATACTTCTGAAGCAGTTGCAGATAATTCAGTTAGGATTGACAAAGAAAAGAATAAAGATAACAAGACAAATAGGAGACAATGTGTCTTGTGATCAATATTTTAGAAGCAGATCTTTCTAATTTGTTAGATTACCACAACAGTAGCAAGCCTGCAGGTTTATCAAACAAAGCACCCACACACACACTCACCCTTGTGTTCTTCAACATTATAATACCAGTATGGCATCTAATCTATTTAATAGATCAGATTTTGGAGGATATATTTCTGCTTTTAATCAATACTGTGACATTCAAACTCATATGGGTTTAATATACCCATTGTAATTTGTTCCCCCCACCAAACACTCCCTCCATCACCATCCAAACAAAACAAAACAACAAGCCCTTCACATCCCACAGCAACTCAACTGCAACATTCTCTCTCAGCCATCCTCATGGTGTGACACTTGTGTCAAAATTACCTTGCAGAGCTTCAAATTACTCACACCCAGTGGCTGTACATGAGGCTAGGCCTGGGCGTTACTGTGAGGAAGGCGGAGTGGGAGGTGACCGCTACTCTTCCTCTGGGTGCCCAGAGGCTCCAGCTGCAGAGACTAGTGTCCTCTCCTGATTTACAAAACAGGGAAGGGTCTCATTTTAGTCCCTTACACAAGCTGATCAGTTGACTGATTATACTTTGATATGAATAGATTTCAAGAAGTCTTAACCATTCAACCAGTCTTAAGATATAATGAGAAAGTAATCTGATTTGGTCCTCCTGACATATTTTTTGCATTGTATATTTTACCTTTCCCTCGTAAAAACTCTCCACCACAGATCCATAAAGCAAACAAATGAAACTGAATTTGAATGCCCAGATCCTAAGATTTTAAGCCCATGAAAAGGGAATGCCCAATCCCTTTCACTTCTCCCATTTATATAACCCCTTTGGCTACTGAAGGTTTTTCAGTTCACTCCCCGTCGCCCAGAAACTCATTTGAGCCTATTGGACAAGTACGTGTTTTGGTGGGAGAACTAAATGAAAATTCTAGAAATAAACAATTCATAAGTTTTAAATCACACACTATTCTCAGTAGCATGATGAAATCCTGCACCTGGGACATGTATCATCATCCCTTTGTTGAATTTCCAACTATCGACGTCTACTTCTGACATCCAACCGTCGACAGTATCATGGCTCCATGATTCTCCTTCTGACTACTGTCAGAAGCTCAATAGTAGCTTAATGCCTACATCATTCACCTCACTTCATCTCATCACGTAGGCACAGTATCATCTCACGTCACCACAAGAAGAAGGGTAAGTACAGTACAATAAGATATTGAGAGAGAGAGACCACACTCACATAACTTTTATTACAGTATACTGCTATGACTGTTCTATTTTATTATTAGTTATTGTTAATCTCTTACTGTGCCTAATCTATAAGTTAAACTTTATCATATATACAGGAAAAAAACATAGTATATATAGGGTTCAGTCCTATCCGCAGTTTTAGGCATCCACTGGGAGTCTTGGAATGTATCCCCAGCAGGTAAGGGGGGACTACTGTACTTGATTTTTTGGGGCTGGAAGTGGAGGTTAGTGGGAATCCTTGGTAAATTTCTGATTACTAGCCAAAAGCAGACCCTTAGTACTGCTCAGCAATCATACATGTTTCCTTAGTTTATTCTGTGTCCAAGCAGCCCAGATTCGAATATTTCATGCCTTGGTTTTTTCCTCAAATCTTCAATACTTCCTTGCCATCCCTCATTCTCATCCTATTTCTCTGAAAAAATAAACCACAAGAAATTTCCACAGGCTCTTACCCCCCTGTCTACGTACCTACTTGCATATAAATCCATATACTTTGCCTTCTCCTCTTTATATGGATGATCTGTCCATACTCATATTTAGGGCCAATTCTCCATTATGTGCTCTATCTTATCCCCTCTTGTCTACTCAGTGATAAAGCACCAGAAATTCCCCTCTCTCCTGCATTATCAATTTCCCCTGTCATCAATCATTCCTGTCTTGCCTATCAATACACATAATTTTTCCCGTCACCTCCTCCTGACCCACATCTTCCAGCCACCTATTTCTCTGCTTAGCTACAGAGCTAAACTTCTTGAGTTGTCTACACTCGCTTTCTTCAATCCTCTTCTCCCATTTCTCTCTTGAACCCATGCCAATTAAAGCTTTTGCCCTCACTCCACCAAAACCGTTCTCATCAAGGTCACTGGTGACCTTCATATGACCAAATCCAGCGATTCTGTGCTTGAAACAGTGTTTTACCTGGCTCCCTGGCCATATTACTGTCTTGGCTTTTTTCCAGCCCCACTGGCCTCTCTTGTCTCCTTTGCAGGCTCTGGGTTCCCTAATCTCTAAATGATGGAGTGCCCCAGGGCTTGGATTTAACTCTTCTTTATCTAAACTCATTCCTTAGGTGACCTCTTCCAGTCCAACAGCTTTAAATACCAAATATGTGCTGATGCCTCCCAAATCTGGATCTCCAGCCTGTCTCTTTCCCTTCCAGACTCATATATATGACTACTAACTTACATCTCCTCTTGGATGTCTAGTTAGTGTCCCAAACTTAACCAGGTCTACACTGAACTTCTTCCCAGTCTTTCCCGACAAACCTATGCTTCCCACGGTTTTTGTCTCAATTAAAGGCAAAACTGTCCTTTCTCCAGTTTAGGCTGACACCCTTGCAGTCATCCTTGTTTCCTCTCCTTCTCTTATACTCCACATCCAGCCCATCAGAAAGTCCTATTGGTTCGACCAGCTATTCCTTACTACCTCACCAATTTTACCACAAGTCGCCACTACTCTCACCTGGATCATTGCAAACAGCCTTCTAATTGGTTTCCCTGTTTGCCCACCTTCCCTCCTATAGATTTTTTTCAAGATTAGAGTCAGAGTAATCCTTTCATAATTAATCAGTACATTATAAGCCCCCTTCGTCTCCTTGCCCCAATGGCTGCCCATCTCACTCAGAGAGAACACGAAAATCCTTATGATCTACAAAGCCCTAGATTACCTGGCAACCTGTGACCTTTCCACCCTCGTGTTCTACTCCTACTCACCTGGCTCACTCTGCTCCAGCCATGCTGAGTTTTGTGTTGTTTTTTGAACACAGCAGACACACTCCCATCTCAGGACCTGTGCTATTCCTCTACCTGAGATGTTCTTCCCCCACATTCACCTTGCCAGGGAGGCCCCAATACCCTATTTAAAATGGGAGGCTTCCCTGTTTCCTGATTTATTTTTCTCTATAGGCCTTATCATCATCTGACATACTATATATTTTACTTATTTGTTTATCGTTTTCCTCCTGCAAAAATGAAGTACCACAGGGTAGCAATTTTTGTCTATTTTATTCACTGGCATATCCCCAGTGCTTCTTCAATGTGCTCGGTAAATATCTGTTTACTGAATGATTTGAATAAGCAGAAAAAGGGAAACTGAGCTGAGCTTCCCTCTCTAATATATTTCCACTTGGAAGAGAGCCTGAGAATAGAGCCTTTGCTAATAGCCTGCAGCAGAAAGGTACACTGTGAGACTGCAGCTGGAGGGTAATCCTGATTAATGATCCTCCAGACCATAGGAGAGAAGGCAGACAAGAATTTATGCTTCTGTTCTTCTGTGAGCATCAGATATTCTTTGTTAAGCCTCAGACACTCTGTGGTTCTGCCATTCTCTACCTCTACTTGTGCAATCACTGCTGTATTATTGTTAAAGCACTGGTATTTTTCATGAGTTATCGGGGAACAGGAGATAATAAAAGGTTTCAGATGATACACTGGGCAATCAAGGCACATGTGTGCGGTGGTGACAGTACGTCAAGGGAGCTAACTGACCAACATCAGGATAGCTGGAGGGTGCTGCAAGGATAGGAAGGCAGGGATCCATTCACTGCGGATAGGTGCCTATTATAATAAGTTTAAAGAGCAGAGTTTGATATTCCCCTGCCCCACTACCTTCAAACCCCCCGATGAATATTTTCTAGTTTATGTCATATTTGACAATGGTAAGTATATAATGCTATTTTTAAATTGAAATTTTGGAATGCAATCCCAAATGGTTTCTGTATCGTTTCTCTTTGATAACAGAGATACTTCATTAAGCATGTTGGAATACAGCCTCTCTTCATTAACTGAGGTATTACTGTAAAAGCATTTATTTCCCAATCAATTTCAAAAATAAGTCCTTAAATAGAGCTACTAATCTCCTTCAAGAAAGCCTTGTAATTCTCTACTGTGCTATTTTTTTCTTTATGTCCACGAGACACATGGGGTTCTCACTAGCTTGAAGAAATCTCACAAAGCTGGCATTTCCATCAGTGCAGACATTACTCTGAAATCAGTAATTGCCACCTTACTTACACGACATTCCCCTTTCTACTCTGACCTCTTCCCAGGGGGAGTCTCTTCTGCAAATAACAGTACTTCATCAGTTATAGATTATCCCATTAGTTCATGTGGCCTGCTAACCAGTTCATCAACCTCTGCCAACCCAGACAAGCTGACCTCTTCGCTGTTGCTGAGCTGCTTAGACTCCCTTAAACCATGCCCAGACCTGTTAAGATTCTTAGCCTGACTTGATCCGAGATCTCTCAGCTTCTGGTCCTGACTCCAAAGTACCTTCTACCAGCCTTTGCCCTACTGACTCAGATGCCTACCATACCACTGTTTTCAAACTGAAAACAGTTCGCATGGGGTAGACAGTGGCAGGAGAGAACTGGCAACTTTCAGGAACCTGATAACTAAAGGCATAAGGCTGGAAATGGGACCTCAGAAAGTTCAGGATGCTGGAATGCCTTTCTTCCTCCTCTCATGGCACTCCCTCTGACCCTCAACTGAGAATGTGTGTACACACAAACACACACACACCCTCACCCCTCCCTGGGATTTCCAAAAATTGGAACTAAATTATAACCATAACAAATTATTTAGTTTGATTCACAATGGGCTTTCTTGACATCACAAAAAAGGACACTACTTTCAGGATTTTTTGCTGCAGCAAATTAGAATATATGCTTTGGTTTCATATGATTAATACATGTAGCTTTAGTCATATTCCCCTACAGACAGCAATGCAAACTTTCTCATGCACACATAGTGAGAAAGGACGAAGGACTAAAAGGACAAAAAAAAAAAAAAATATGGACAAAAAGGTCAGAAGAAAAAGACTAAAAATATAAGAGCAAGTGGTGAGGTCAGACTTTATTAGTATAGGGGAATGTTGGGGGGAAATGGTTAAGAAAGAAGTAAAAAGACCCCCAAACAAAATTAAATTCAATATTAATATCTATTAAATGTTCGTCATTGAAAAAGAGAGGAAAAGCAGAAAGAAGGTAAAGGGTAAGGAAGCAATAATGGTGAAGACCAGGGAGTTTACAAAAGAACAAGACAAGTTATATTCATGTCCATGGAGGCCCTTAATTCGTAATATTTATCTATGGTCTGCTTGTTTCTAATAACACTGAACTTCTGGAAAACAGAAGAGGTATATTTAATATGCTGAAGCAACTAGCTGAAATGAAAATTGATTCCCAAGCCCAAGGAACACAAGAATGTATTAACTCTAAGTTCAATATCTTCATAGGAAACAGTCAGGGTCTTGTTTTCAATGAGGGCCTGTTACAGCACTTGTGATACTCTCAAATTTAGAGGAGTGACATCAGATCTAGGCTTACAGAATGATTCAAACAGCAAGGTCTTAAATACCTGACAGATCCATGAATATAGGGATGATCTTAATATTCCTAATCCTCTGTTGTTAAAAACAATTTCCACCAGAACTTGGTACACAAGTGGATAAATCATATTAAATTAAATCAGTCTGTACTTGGGGAGCTATCTTAATCAGAAAGAGATTTAATGAAAAGCCTTAGCTTAGATGAATACTCTAATTATTACAGGCTAATATTTGTCCACAAAGAATAATGTGTTTCAGGATTAGTCAGAGACCAGGAGAAGCCAGAGACACCAATTCAATAATGGAATGCCTAATTAAATGATAATGGAATCCTAATTATAATGTATTGCTTTCTCTTGCACATGATTTATTTATCACAACTGCTTTTCACTTGGTTCATTAAGGAAAACTAAATAAAATACAATTTCTAAAAATAAAGGGGGAAAGAAAAAAGAACTGGCAAATTAAGACTTTTTTTTAATATGAGAAACTCAAATGTAACAAAAAGTTTAATGGTTAAAAAAAAGTCCCGCTGCACAAGATATGGCTCTGTTCAGTTAGTGCATGCAGACACTGTATATTTGTCCTTGTATATAAGGACTCATGTATAAGTCACCCGTTGACCTTATGTGCTTAGAATTCCATTAAGAAGATATGCATCTATCAACTCAAAAATACTGATGAAAAGTCTATTAAATCATGGTTATGATGATTACAGATCCTGTCCTAGCTACAGCTACTATGGGAGATTCAAAGATGTGGAAGCAATCCCTGCCTTTTAGAAGTTTATAATCTAGTTGAAATATAAGATAGAAACGTGAAAAGTTAAGTAATAACATAGGAAATGTATAAAAGTTAATACAAATTTTTAAAACAAATGAAGTGAGTGCAACAGAAAATGAGTGCAATGAGCGAGTTCAGAGAGGGACAAGATCACTGTGGGCTGAAATGCCTCAGGAGTTCTGAAAGCAAGAAGGCTGTTGTGGTTTAACACATTTGTGAACTACTTCCTTGAGATTTAGAAGAAACAGGGTCTTAAATATGGAAAATACATTCTAAAAGAATCAAGTAGTCATGGAAAAACAAGCATCAGACGTCTTTTAAAAAAGACTAATGCAAGAGAATAGAGTTCAAAGCCATTCTGATAGATATGAGAACTTAATATGAGATGTCACAAAGATGACATCACAAATCAGTGGGAGATGACAGATTGCTTAATACACAGTGTTGGAGAAAAATAAAACTGGGTCTTCACCAACAACACATTTAAAGGAGGATTTCAGATAGATAAAAACTTAAATGTAAAAGGTAGTTATATAATTAACAGAAGAAAATGGAGACATTTTTCTGATCGAGTAGCAAAGAAAGGTTTTCTGAAACAACAAACTTCAAGACCAGAAATTATAAGGCAAAAAAAAATTATGATTTTTATTACATCAAGAATTTCTGTTCGGTGAATATGTAATAGAACAGGAAAACATATTTGCAATGCCAAAAGCTGAATAAGGGATTAATATCTAGAACACAAAAAGAACTAGTACAAATCAATAAGTCAATATAGTAATCTCAATAGAAAAACAGAAGATATAAGCATAGAAGAGGATAACCCAGAAACCTAACAGGCACATGAAAATCCTTTGTAATCAGACAAAAGCAAATTAAAACAAGATACCATTTTACACATATTAGAGTGGCAAAAAATGGAAAGCTGGATAATGCCAAATGTTGGGGGGAGTGAGAGGATGTAGGCACCCTCATGGATTGCCAGTAGGGGTTAAGGGGGGAGTAGTAATTGTTTTGGAGAGCAATTATGAGCTGGTCAAATTAAGGTTATCCAATCCTATGACTCAACAATTCTACTCTTGAGCATATATCCTAGAGAAATTCTCACACAGGTACATAAAAGAGCATCTATAAGACATGTATTGCAGTGCTTTAGTGATGGTAAGAGTTGGAGGTTACCTGGGTGTCTGTCTTTGGGAGCCTCAATAACAGAGAGGTGGAAGGGACACACCATGGAGAAGGCAGTAGTCAGAAGCCAAGGATTAGATAGATGTATAATGACATGACTGTATTTTAAAAGCAAAATGCTAAGTGAAAAAGCAAGAAACCAAACGAGATACATAAGTCCTATTTGTGTAAACTTAAAAATATAGGAATATAAAACAAAATAAATGTTACAGGAATACATAGAAGCAAAAATACACACACTAAATACATCACAATGACTGCCTATGGAAGGAGGAAGAAATGGGAGTAGAGTACAGGGATAAAGTGGAATAAATAAAAAACAATAAAACAGAAGAGAAGTTTTGCTCAAGACCATTGATAATGTCCTGTAAATTGAGGCGTATGATTAATTCAATCCTCTGAATCTTCATTAAGTAATAAAAGTATTCTTAAATAATTAACAGACTCTAAAAAACACAGACTAGGCCTTTTAAAATAACAGCCCCGCCCAATCTTTAATCTAAATTAGCTGCCCTATCCACTCAAATAATAGCATATTTAGAAGGGAAGGGCTAACAATAAATTTTCGAAGCAGGACTTAAGGGTCAGTTCCCACAGCCATGGAACACTCTAATTTTAATACACATGATGGGATGCGGGAGGGGAGGGAATGGTTTGTCTTGGCCAGTAAAACCTCTTCTAAACTGGAATACTACACATTCTGAGGACAGGATCATTTAGATCTCTTGGGTTTTTATGTGCATCATTTTAGTTTTGTCAACTGAAACCTGTCAAAATATTTTTAAATTTAGGAACAGCTTTGCTGTGGCCACTCAGCTTCCCTTAATTCTCACATATAAACCTAAAACAGATCTTTACCTGAGCTATCTTAATCTTCAAAGGATTTATACTATATGAGGATCCATTATCTTTCTTTTCTTTCTTAACTTATTTTGAAATAATTTCAGGTTGATAAAAAATGCTGCAAAGTACTAAAAAAGACTTCCAGTAAACATCACCTACCTTCCCCAACTGTTAACATCTTATACAACCATGGTACATTTAAGCAAAACCAGGAGATTAACATTGATACTTTACTGTTAGCTATAGATGAAATTTTACCCAAATTTTGCCAATTGTTCCACTATCGTCCTTTTTCTGGTGCAGGATCCAATCCAGGAATCAACATTGATAGTTATTTTGTGGACTGTCTCTTGGTTTGGTTTGTCTGATGTTTCCTCACAATTAAATCCAAGTTATGCATTTCGGGACAAATACTTCACAAGTGATGAATGTGCCCTTCCCAGTGAATCATCTCTTCAATACAAATTGATGCAACTTTGGATGGGCAACGGTCACTTACTTACACATCACGATGGTTTGTGTTAATAATTATAACATCTCATAACATTCAAAGGTTATGTTTTATTTTCTCCTAGTCATCTGAACTCTGGGATTTGATGATAATATATACATTGTCTTCCTTCTCTAAATCACACAGCTCTTTATGTGGACTTCTCTTACAGCACTTACCATTTTTCTTGTTTATACTAAGTGCTTATGTCAAAATCAGTTTCTTGAATTAGATTATATACTCCTCCACTGGAGGATGCATATCTTTCTTATCTTTGTATTCTCCACATTGCTTTGAACATACTATTCATACAAATACCTCTTACAGAAACGATTCCTCTGTATTATGTTTAGAATTTCTCATTTTCAGTGGTAAATTTAAGATCAGAGAGATTAAGTAATTTTTCAAAGAGGCTTAGAGTTGGCTGAATAAAAGGACTAAATTTAGAAGCCAAGGGTCCTGCTTCCCAGCTTTAGTTAGTTCTTTCCATTGCATAAGAGGACTGGAGTGAAAGCCCCCAAATCATACTTTGGTATTCTCAAGAAGCACAATTTTTAAAAGTTAAAATCTGGAGAATACAATTAGTCTTTATATTATCTTTTTAAAAGTCTCTCAAAATGTTAAAATTTGGCAGCAAAAGCCTTTTAGACAAACTTAAATATCTTAATTTTATTACACTGCAAATATAACTGAAATTCTTTCCATTTCTGAAACATATTACAAGTAAAACATCAATTAATCAGCATTCACCCACAGCAGAAGAAACACACTGTTCTCATTGAGAATGTGTCCAATGGAAAAGGACTAGGCTATGGTATGTTTTCTTGCATGTGACTCTAAAATGGAAAAGTTTCCCATTAGTCTTTTAGGTATGATTATGAATACTTAATTCTATTTGAAAGAATTATGGGTTTACATGAATTTTTAAATGGTTCCTTCATTGACTGGTAATAAAGTGAGAAATGGTATGGTCTCTCACATTCCTAGGGTGAACTAGGCTATCTTTTATTTCAGTGAATTTACATTACTTGGAGTAAGTTTGCTACTTAATATGAATAAACCTTCTCTTAGTAAAGTATCTTTTATATTCAGCCTGACAGAGAGAACTAAAGGTTTATAGGTGAGTGGATCACCATATAAACGAACATTCTCTTGTGATTCATTTATCTCTGTCTATAGTTTTATCTTTATGGTGCTGCTTCTATCCATCATTCTCACGAAAACCCATCAGTGACTCCTGGGGCAACATTTCTTTTCTCTCTACTGAAATAGAAATACTCTGTTGTAGTTCTTCTATAGCTGGCTCAGCTAGAGTGACAGTATGACTTCAAGTCTGACTCGACTCTCTTTAGTCTCTCTCTGGATGCAGTCTCCACCTTTCTTAACCATAGGCATGTATACAAAAATATTGCCCACACCTAGAAAGTTAGGAAAGGCAACTTGATAGCAAAAGTAGATTCAATAAGACTCACTCAGAAACACTAGCTTGTACATTTAAAATAAAGACTTAACTTACATCCTGGCATATCTTTCAATCTAGAAAAATAGCTCAGTCATTCTAAGGCTATTTGTCTCATATACTGCTGCAGATACAGCTTATTACAGGCTCACTTAACTCTGTGTGTGTGTGTGTGTGTGTGCGCACGTGTGTGTATGTGTATCCTGCGCTAAGTTCCAAGGTCAAAGTCAAACTAAGCTGTCCTTGCTCTGGGGCAGGAGGGTCCCTGAGAAGACATCATTCTTGATCCTATCATAGTGTTTAGAATGACTTAAAAGTAGTCGTAGAAATAGCTCTAGACTCCTATGAATATACATAAATGAGGACTAACACTTAAGACTTCCAAAAATTGTCATAGACCTTAGGAATTCACCACTGAATCACATGGAAGCAGGAAGCTTTTAATCTCATAGTTTTCTTACTGTTTTTTTTAAACTTACCAATTCAATCAGGAATTTTACTAGATTGTATGGGTTCCTCAAGAGTAATGTCTGAGTATTATATTGCCTTTGTATGTCATATAGCACTTAGTTCAATGCTGTTTCATTATAGACATTCAATAAATATCTGCTGAATGAGTGGATAACTGTCATAACTGGTTTAATAAAAATGTCCCAGCCTAGTTAACAATCATTGTCAATGAAGTATCAATAAGAGGTATTAAATTACGTTTTAAAATAGTGACTTTAAACTTATATGCCTTTAAACTCATGATTTATATGTCCCAGTCACCTGGGACAATTAACGATAATGGTATCAGATTGGCCAGAAAATTGGGTGCTTACTTTTCTTACTGCATCTGAATTATAAGCCCAGTTGTATTTGATCCTCAGTCATATACCTGAGAAAAGAATTGTATGAGCCACTCATGCAAGAAATAAAAAGTGGAATGCCACTTGCTAACCTCCTATTTTAAAAAAGTAACCAGGGCAGGTCTATTATAGCCAGTAAGCAGCCAATAGCCTTGGGGTGATGATTAGGGCCATCCTTCATCTTATGATGTGTGAGAACAGAACGATTTCAGGACCCTCTGGGAATTACGTTCATTTTAATAAAAACTTCCAACGATTTGGAAACTCTTGATCAAATTAACCTCCATCCTCTATGCCTAATGATGAACAACATAAATCTCTGTATGGTGGCTGTGGTGGAAGTTGAGGGTATATGACTGAGGGCTAACTATAATTTCACTGGGTCATTATTAATGGGAATAGATTCTTGTGGGTATGCTTGGGCTGAGAACTTAGCTCTATTCAATTGCCCTAGACCAAAACAAATTTTTGGTATTCATCAAAAGGAAAAGATGAACTGTTCTTTGATTTTCTACACTGAATCTTTGTGGGCCACCTCCTAGAACATTTCTAGCTTGAGAGTACATAAAAATGGTGGCCTACTGAGTAGAAATGGAGAAGGTGGGAAGAAAGTAAGGAGTTTGGTATTAGACATATATATTTGAGGTGACAAAGACAAATCTAAGTCAAATTATCCAATCCACTTATTGGAGACACAGGTAGGTCAGACCTCAGGAGACAGGTTACTCAGAAGCATAAATGTGGGAATCATCAGCAAACAGATGACAGTGGTAGTCACAAGCATGGAGGTATATTCCAAGGGAGAGACTGTAATGAGACGAGCTGAAAGCAAAGGACTGAACTTTTGGGAATGGTATTTCCATTGGAGATCAGAAAAGGAAAGGAAGCCAGCAAAGGAGATGTAAAAGGAGAAAACAGTTATGAGGAAAATCAGCAAGATGTAAAGGTACTGGCAAACATGTCAAAGGGAAAGTCCTAGATACTCACAAGGGTCCAGGCACACTAAAACATTTTTATCTGATTTTTCTGTAGTGCAATCATTCTGATTACTGGTTTCAGGGGACTGAGTGGGAGACCCATAGTTTCTGTCAGGGCAGCAGCAGCCTCTTGCCTATCTCTTCTGATTACCCTTTCCTCGTGGGAAATCTGAATTCTCAATTTTGGGGAGTAAAAATGTGAACTTTGCATTTAAACTGGCACTTTCAAAACATAAATATAATTTAGAGGAGCTCATATGGCATAAAAGATTTTGCTCATCCATTTTTCTACCTGGCACTATCTAGATTCACTCTGATCATTCACTAAAACCTCTATTGAACCTTTCTTTCTTTAAATGTGGAGCTCCAGAGCTCTGGGGGAAAAAGGGATGTATATTTCACTCTTAGATGTAGGAACTATGTCATTGATAATGAAAATAGCTTTAAGAATTATTTTAAAATTAATTTTGCTAGGCTGAAATTGCCTTAAATACCTAAGTATTTTTAGATATTTGAATACTTTTTAAACACAAAAGCAAATACTAAGAATAGCAATACATAGAGAAATCTGGAGAAATAAATATACTAAAATACGACATGCAAATTAGTCTGCTTTAGAATAAATCTGCATATAGTGTCCTGTAGTGGTACATTTTACAAAGGGAATTAAAGCCATGAAATTAACATTTTAATGAAGCAGACAGACTATTGACGTCAAGACTACTCACTGATTGCAGTTTCCAGGTAGCCTAATGAGATGAAAATGAAGTTTATACCTTCAGCTAGTCTAGGCTAGGGCTGTTTGGAGATTATGATTGAATTTAAATTAGAAAATACTGCTGTGTGCAAACACGTTTAAGCTAGCAAGTAGTCTTTGCAAACCTTGGCATCATAAATGCTTAATTTAAAATACTTAACACAACACACACACACAGGTCTAACTTTTTCTAAGCACTGTTCTAAAACCCACGGAAGTGACTGTACTTTGGGAAAACATTAAAACAGCATTATCAGAATGATTCATCTTCATTGTGTTATAGGGCCATGAAATTTAAGATGTAAAAGGGAGCTGAGAAGCTGAGAAGTCATCCAGTGCAACCTCCCACCCAGGTGTGAACATTTCAAGCACACCGACACCTTGAGGCAGCTTTTTTCACTGCAGGCAGATCTAATTTGCAGAAAGGCTCTCATCATGTGAGGAAATTTGAGGCTGAAAGTGATCCCCTTGGGACTCCCACTCTTTAGTTTGAGTTTTGTCCTCTAAAAACAAACAGTATCAGGGGCCGCGTGGTTGGCACAATGGTTGAGTTCACGTGCTCTGCTTTGGCAGACTGCGGTTTGTGGGTTTGGAACCCGGGCACAGACCTGGCACCATTTGTCAAACCACACTGTGGCAGCATCCTACATAAAATGGAGGAAGATTGGCACAGATGTTAGCGACAATCTTCCTCAAGCAAAAAGAGGAAGATTGGCAACAGATGTTTGCTCAGGGCCAATCTTCCTCACACACACAAACACAAAACCAGTATGACACTGTTAGCTTTCGTGTGTAACAATCCTTCAGACATCTAAAGCAGGGTCGGCAAACTACAGTCCATGGGCCAGTTCCCCCTGTGTTTGTGCAGCCTGTGAGCTAAGGACAGTTTTTTCTATTTTTAAATGATTGAAAAAAAATCAAAAGAATGTATTTTATGACACGTGAAAGTTACATGAAATTCAAATTTCTGTGTGCAAAAGTAAAGTTTTATGAACACGGACCCAGTCATTCACTTGCACTACAACAACAGAGGTACATAGCTGTGAAAGTAACTATATGGCCTGCACAGCATCCAATATTTATTATCTGGCCCTCTACAGAAAAATTTGCCAAATCTTCTCTTAGTCTTCTCTTCTCTAAGCTAAGAAATCACAGTTCTAAAGAACACAGGGAAGATTTCCAGACTACCGGATGCATGCTGGTTTGTCCTGGTCCCTTCTCAGTCACTGAGGCATGGGAAGAAGGAGCTGAAGAGTCACACTATTGTAGCCCAGAAATGACCCACATCACTTCTGCTCTGTCTAGGCCAGAGCTAGTTGTATGGTCCTGACTAGCTGGAAGGGTGTTTGGACACAAATGCTTCCGTTTGCCCAGGAATAAGAGAAGAATCGTATGATGAGTATTAGTAAGGTCTACCATGGCTTATAATCAATATTAGAAGGGATCATCTGCCCAGTTCCTCCCTAACCTGTAACGCCACTCCCCCAAAATAACCATTTCCAACATTTTAAGCTGTCTGTTCCTATATTTACCTCCATATAGCTAAATAAAATGCCTACACTGACATTTCTTAATTTGTTTTCACTCTTCCTGTCATCAATCAACTTCCTACTATGAAAAATGAGGATTTTGCTCTTATTGTATTTCTCCCCATACCTTCCATCCTCCATGGTCCCAATATAGTTATAATTCTTGGTAAGGCTAATACTTAGTGTTTACATTATATAACAAGGCAGATATTGACAGTGTAGTAACTATTACATTTCTTTCTTGTGCTACTAATAATTTTCCCTGGAGTTAATACTGAACTCATTTTTCTCTCTGCTTAATGTTTTAGAGAGCTGTCACTAGTTTACCCCCAACCTCAGCTAGAAGTGCAAATCTCCTTCCAGTACATTCATGCACATCAAACAATCTATCAGTTTCATCATCTTGGAGAAGTTCTTCCTGGAACCCTCCAGGCTCCTCCTCTGATCAGGGCGATAGTCATCAAGGCCTGCTGCCCAGCTATTATCCCAGATCTTCCTTCATCATCATCCTGGAGATTCCCTTCCTGGGTTGTTTTCCTTGTTTCCTGAATTCTCTACTGTCATCTTTTTTGGCTTACTTATTTTGTTAGAACACATCCTCCAGCCAATTCCCTAAGAAATATGCATGAGAGAGAGGTAAACTCTGAGATCTTCAATGTTTGAAAATGCCTATTCTGTCCTCACACTTGATTGAGAATTCAGGTATGTTGAGAATTCTTAGTTGGAGACCATTTTTCTTCAAAAACTTGAAAGACTTCCTCCACTTTTTGTACCAGTGTTGCTTCTTTGGACAATGTGATGCCATTCTAAGTTGTCATCTTTTGAAAGCTATTTCCCCTCTTAGGAAGCTTTTAGGATCTTTGTTTTGTTGTTGGTGTTCTGAAATTTAATAATGATTTTGATTCGCGGTCTTTTTCTTTCATTGTATTGTATACTCTCGGGGCTTTATCCACCTAGACATTCATATTTTTAATAAAATTCTAGGATGATTTCTTGAATAATTTCTTTGATAATTTATTCCCTGTGGCAAAAATTACAACTTTCAGGAAATAATTTTTTGTTTACTCTGTACCAGGTACTATTTCTTACATAATTCGTTTCTTATATATTTTGCATTATATATTAGTGCTAAGCTTCTTATATGTATTTATTTCACTGAAGCAGCACAGTAAGTGTTAGGTAAAGTTTTATTATCCTCATTCACCAATGAAATGTTTAAATAAATCACCAAGGTCACACAGGGAGGAAAACATGGAATTATGACTCTAGCTCAATTCTTTCCCAATTGAAATGCTCTAAATTATTATGTTTTACTGTCGCTGAAAGTTGTATAGTCTCCATTTCTAGAGGTCTCATCTTTATCTAAATTTATATGTAATCAATCTAAAGACAAGGGATAGGAAACCAGTGCTGACCTTTCACCAAGCCAGTGTGACTGGAAGAGAGCACCACTCAAGGACCAAGGTGCTGTCAAAGCCTCCTGAGTAGATGACCATGATGCTAAAGCTTTCCACCAATAGAATCACTCCCTTATTTCAGAGCATTAAAATAAAAGCTTTCTGTTATTAGATGTGCATAATACATAGAAAGGAAGAAAAAGCATTCGGGAGAAACAATTGATTAGATTAATTGGTTTGCAGAAACCTCTTGAAGAAATGAGACAGAACTGATGATTTTGGGCTAGTCCAGAGGACAGAACAATCCCCAATGCATGTGTGTCCAGGCCATCCAGAAACCTGAGATGGCCAAAGAACAGCAGGATCTCAGTCAAGGATGGGCAGGACAGAAAGAGTAGGCAGCGACCACTGAACCAAACCTCATCTCTGTAACCATTTTACCAAAGGCTGGCTTCATGAAAAAACTTCTCAAGGCTCTCTTTTAACTCTTGGAGTTAAAATACTTTGGACCTTGTTGTCTGGCATATACTATATACTCTTCTGAGGGGCATTTTCTAAGTTGCTGGTAAGATCCAATAAGATCTACAGTAGCAGAAAGCATTTGTGGTTTTAAAAGCTCAGCAATCTACTCTGTTGTACTGTTAACACAGTTGCAAGCATAACCTCTCTCAAACCCACTTATCAGCCCATTATTTCCCAGTGAAAACTCTACAGGTCTTCCATTAGTCTGTTTGATTAAATCTAACTACTGTAGCCTAGTGCTGGAAATCCTGTAGAGAAAGAAGCTGGGTGGATAACAACCAACCAGTCTTCTCAACCTAACAAGAGAGGTTTGCAGCTGCCCCTTCTCTTCACCACTCATATTCACCCTAACAGCCCACTGTTGGAGTTGGCCCCAAATCTATCTTATTCTCAACTTTATGCTATTGCTTTTTTCTGCATTTTTGAAATTTATATCTTTTAACAATCATTTTATATTTATATACCAATCGAATTACTATACTATTTACAAAGAACTTAAACACAACATTTATATCACCTTTTTGGTATGTTTCTGGCACTGCACTAAAAAAACAGAAACCTTGCCAAATAACTTAAATGCTTTCATTAAAATGTATTATTTTCTGCGACTGCTAACCTTGGGATATGAAGCTTGCACGACTGACCATGATAAATAGGTCTGATAAACTAGTCATATTCATGTGAATACTCAAAAGTATTTGTTGTGGGAAGTTAACTGGCCCACATGGGATTAAACCCACAATCTTGGTCTTATTGGTTTTTAACCAAAAGAAATAATATACTGAAGTAAAGTCAGTGTTCTGCTTTGGTTGTTTTACCATTTCAATAATTATCTTCACTCACAGAGCAACTCAGTGTTGAAAAATCGCCCAGAAATATTCTAACAGTTCTTGGCATGTAGTACAAATATTTGAAAAGTGATAGCAAACCATATTCAAACGTAGAGTCCCCAAATTCAGACTCTCTTCTGGAAAATTATGCAGACCTATTATTTGAAACTCTTGGTATAAATGTCACCTTGATATAAATAAATAAACCTTTCTAACGTATTTTTTTTTTTTAAAGATTTTATTTTTTCCTTTTTCTCCCCAAAGCCCCCCGGTACATAGCCGTATAGTCCTCGTTGTGGGTCCCTCTAGTTGTGGCATGTGGGATGCTGCCTCAGCGTGGTCTGATGAGCAGTGTCATGTCCGCGCCCAGGATTCGAACCAACGAAACACTGGGCCGCCTGCAGCGGATCGCGCGAACCCAACCACTCGGCCACGGGGCCAGCCCCTTTCTAACATATTTTTAAATGTACCTATAAGGTTAGCAAAAGTTCAAGTGGCTGGGTCCTGATGGATGCTGGTTAAGAATGAAATAGGGAAGATGGGTGAGAATGGTATTGCAAACAAGGGCAAATATTCCAGTTGAGAATGGGCACAGTATGTTCAGGAGGCACTGAGAAGCCAAGTTTAGCAGAATGGACATAAGATGGGGGCATTTCTGTAGCTCCAGTTGGTGCTGGCACATAACTGTACTCAATACACTGACGATTTGAATGAATGACTAAAGTTTAAGAGAAGAAAACTTCTGGGTCTACTATAAAAATCAGGAAGAGGGTGGGTCTAAGAGAAAGTTAAGGAATGGGAAACTAGACAAGAAGGAGAAAGTTCAGAGGGCTGTTGTAAACCAGTAATAAGGTATTACAGAACAGTATCTAGAAAGAAAATACATAAAAAGATGGGAGAAATTCAGTGATAAGAAATGGGTGTCTATCAGACAACTCATTCTCTTTAAGCTTCAGGGAATGAAAGACATATAATAAACCTCTTATTCACAAAAAAGCTATGATTAAAACTGATCTTTAAAGAACATAAAAGAGAAGGAAAAAGGTCAAAGACAAACGAATAAAATCTATATGCAGTCATTTCTGAAAATGAGAATAATTAAGGTGCTAGCCTTTAGGTTCATGATTTACGGGGGAAATACATAGTATATAATGCTTTTTTATGCTTGATTAAAATATTGCAGGATTATATAACAAGATTCCAATATGACATAAACTTTGTAGACATACACGATTGACTGAAAGAATCTTAGTAAATAAGGCTAAATGAATCAGTAGTACAGCTTAACACAAATTAAGAAAACAAGTAAGGCAAAAAAGGAATTCATAAAAGAGCTCTCCTCAGGGATTACACTCAACTAATCAATTATCTAACACATATGTGATCAAGCAGAGCAAACTGTCTAGGGTAGACTCTAGATGGTAGGTGTATGGGTGTTCACTGTAAACTTTGTTGAACTTTGCTATATGTTTGAAATTTTTCATAATAAAATGGTTGGATAAAAACCAACTAGATGACTCTTGCAGGACTATCTGAATACAGAGAAAAACATGTATTCTGGCATGAACAAATTTATGAAACTTCTGATTATTTTTCCTTAATTTTTAATTTTTATTAAAATAACATATACATATAGATTAAAAAGTCAAATAGCACAATAAGGCTTATAATGAAAACTAGCAGGCCTCTACCATATCCCCAAGTTTCCAGGTCCTAAAAACACAAGTGTGAAACTATAAAAATTTTATTGAAATATAAAACCTATATTACATTTCTCATGTAAATTTTTTTTTGAAAATGAGTGTGTGGGGGGAATAAAATGAATTGGAGAATCATGGAATGACAAAACTTTAGAATTAGAATTTTCCATGTTCTGATGAAACTCGCAGGAAGTTGTCTTCTAAAATGATGTCACAGAAATGTCTTCTGCACACATAACTGGAATGGGAGTGAAGAAACCACAGTGAAACACAGGGAACCTGGTATGGCAGGGGTTTCTTAGTGGTACTGTTTATACTTTAGACAAGAGAAAGAGGAGAGAGCTCAGCTGATTAAGAAGCCAAAACAATTTAATTAGTGAGACCTAAAAATTTATATCATTGTCCAACCAATTGACTAAAAGGCCAACCTGAGTGAAACACTGCATGAGAAGACTGGATTATATTTCCTTGAAACTTGTTTCAGGCAAAATGTTCTATTCTCCAACTCCAGGTAAAACATAAGGATGATATACCATTTTGCCATATTTCTTTAAATTTTCATATGGAATTTACAGACATACTAAGATTTAAGTAGTATATTCAAATTCTTGATTAGCTGGGCAGGGACATTCTTTTTAAAAAATGTTAAATTCTAATTAATTCATTCTGCCAATAATTAAAATGAACAATTTACCAAGCACAAGAAAAGCATTTCCTTGAATGTGACTTTCTTTGGAAAGACAAAATATAATCAATCTGATATTTTACTGAAGTTTCAGTATAATATTCTCTTGATAGTGTTGGTATCCTCTTAATAATTTTTTACATTTAAGCTTTACTCATTTCATTTTGCCTTAAGTAATTCAGACAACTGGAAACAGCATTAGATTTCTTGGCTATTAACTTATAGGAACTGAAAGAGTTACAGAAGATAGAAAGGTTGATGAAGAGATGATGGGAAGACAGGTAAACTGCTATGCAGTTAAATAACACTAAGGAAAGTCTAGGAGATACAAAATAGATTCCAGTTCTATCAATTTTTCATCCAGTCCAACTTTGCCATACAAAACAAACCTCATTTTAGTATAAATGTAAAATACTCTTTAGTTTTCAAATAACGAATGTGGTTGACCAGGGAAAACTTCTTAGAGACTTAGAACATTACTCTAAAATATTTAATTTGTTATATAGAATCACAGAAGGGGCAACATTAAAACAGAAATCAGTATAAGTAGTTAGTAGAATTCTTTTTCCTAAATGACTCTTAGACCTAGCTCATTATTTAGTTTCACCTCACAAAAAGTCAATTTTCAAGTGTTGAGAACAATTTTTGAATAATAACTGTTTTATGAGATACATCTACCAAAATCCTTATAGATAAAATTAACTACCAGTGAATGCTTTATCATAAATATTGAATACTGGTTTCAAAGGGATATACGGAATCTATGATTCATATGCCAGAATATCCTGATATATTGGATTGGATTTTAAATTATGAAAGTCCTTCAACTAATAAGCCTTTATTCTATAGCCATTCAACACTGAGAGTAGGGAGTTCAAGAGCTCTTTAGTTTGGAACAAGTGGGGAAAAGAGGAACTGATTTTCAGTCACACTTCTTCAAGAATGACATTTTTGTTGCTTCATGTATATTTTGTTAAAGGGAAATGCTAATAGCAGGTTGGCAAATAATAGTTCCTATTGGATGCACTTTAATAAATAGATGACCTTTTTTATCACTTGTAATCAATGCAGTAACTGAATATATTTAAAATGGATGCTATTAAAATGTATGAAATGGATTAAACAATACTCCACCAGTTTCATTCACACTGTTCTCTGCTGGGCAATCCCCATCTTCATACATGAAATAATGATATATTTCAGTCCTATGCTATATATAATTTATTCTGACTTGAGAAAGTCACATTAATAGGGCTTCACTATACAATAACACTACCATTAAGTTGGAAAGAAAAATGTTTTCTTATTAATCAAATTGATTATTTAATATTCCTTTCCACTAACGGGTTTTGGTTCATTTCTTTGATGTTCCATCACTTCTTCTCAAGGTCGCGCTGGAATATGGGAAAGGGACTGGAGAGGGAAGAATAGATAGTACCCATTCATCCACATTTATGGCGTGCTTGGTAGGTGCTAAGCCCTGTGCCAGGAGCTGGGACCACAAAGATGGAACAATAACTCTCATCACATTAATAGTTTGGAGAGAGAGGCATATAAATAAACAAATTACTATACTATCAATGTAAGATACAAGACACAGAGACGTTCAAGTGAAGGAATGAATTAACAATGGTGGAGGGAGGAGGCAGGGAATTTCTCAGAAGAGCAACAACAGCCAAGCCCAGTTTTCAAGGTGTATAGGTATTAACCTCTAGACTAGATGGAGTATTTAAGGCAAAGAGAAAGACAAAGAAAGATGAAATGGTATAGTGTGTTATTAATTGTTCACGTTTGTCTCCCTTAATGGCCTGTGGGCTTTAGGCTACTAGGGAAGACAGGTCTATGTTTTATTAACTATTGTAATAATGTCAAGGCCTGGTTACAGCAGGTGCTCAATGAAACTTTTGTAGGATTGATTATTTCCTCTATTAGTTACCGTAACACTTCAAATATAACACATGAATTTAAAATACGTTTTTAACATCCGTAGACAATGATACCCTAAATTTAAAAATTAAAGAAATATACTACTTTACTTAATGCAATAAAAATAGTTCCAAAAGGACTTTCATTTGTTTACCTTAAATGATGCAACAGAAGTATTCTGCTACCTAAGTTCAATGCTAACCTCAAAGCTCAGCCACTGAAATCTGTACTTGAACAGATAACTAGTAAGAATTATGATGATGTACTTATGGAACACGAAGTCCTGTCCAGGTACTAAGCTCAGCTCTTACACAGATTATGTCACTTGTTCCTGACAATAATCCTATGAGGCAGGTATCCTCATTTTACAGATGTGACGGAGATAGTTTAGCAAGCTGCTCATCACACTCTAGTTTGGAAAGCACAGTTCCTTCTTCTACAGTTGTAATATATACATTTCAGTTATACAAACAGTTTTTACAATGCCCCAAAATGTGAACGTAGCACTCTTTTATCTGCTGATTGACAAATGCAAAGCAGACTGCATATCAGCTATCCAATTTTACCTCTAAGTTGAAGGAGTGAAAAGACGGGAAATTTTTAGAACATTAAACTTGTATAACATCACAGCATGCTTTGATGTTACAAATCATACAATGTATTTCATTAGTGATATCTAGTAATGGATGGTACATTAATTAGCCTTGGCGAGGCATATCCTTGCTGGTTTATTAGCACTTACTATTTTTTCTTGTTTTAATATGATATTTGGCCCCCTTGAACCTTGTTTTATTTGTGTAAAAATAAATTGACCTGGCCCTTTTGCGTGCTCAAGTATCTGAGTTTTCTATGTATATTTAATTTATTTCCATGTCACTACCTGCTGCTAGATAATTAGTTCCTGAAACTCTTACTGAGTTTCAAACAGTGAAGCATAAGATGATCTGTTTTAATGTCAAGATTCCATTCCAAAATAAATTTGTGATTTGCTTATTAATTTCCCTCCTCTATGTAGGAGCCATGCCTCCTGACTCCCAGAATACATGTTAGGACCACCTTCACATAAGAGTGGGTAATAAATACGTTTACTGCCTCTTGGTAGGGCAAATCAGCTCTCTCATTCTTTCTAATGCATTCTTCACTTCCTTTTAGAAATCAATTGATTTCCTTGCCACCTATAAAATTGCTTCCGCTACAGAAGAACTAAGCAACTATCTTTTTTCCTATCTAAAAAGTAATCTCTCAAAAGCCCTATCTGGAGTATTATAAGGTCAATTACGGAAGTTTAAATAGCTGGCAAAAACTATTTTTAAGTGATGTTTTTAAGCCACATCTTCTCCAGCCGCAAATGTTCTAGAATCACTAGGAGTTTGTTTGGATGAAGGCCTGTCCTATGCAAAAGGATCCAGAATTCTTATAGCCACAGCAGGTTCCAAAAATCTTCTCTAGATAAAGTCCAAGAGTAGAATGATTATGGAAGTGGAATCAAGGGCAGCACTGAAGGTAGATGTCCTTGACCTCTTGTGCATGAGGAAACATAATTATCACCTCTGTTTCAAAACAAACAATTCAATAAAATAAAATTGAAAATGCTGTATAGATGGCAGAAAACTTAGTCTGAATAACCTCTTGGATGCTGGGTTTTACTACAAGGGACCTTTTCAAAGCCTGGATGAACAGCAAGAAAGAATCCTGGCCCCTACCAAATATTTGTCAAAGACTAAAAAGGGACACAAAGGCTTCTAAGAGCAGCAGCGAACCCAAAGGGAACTAGAAAATTACTGGGTGAAAGTTCATCCCTCATAGTTGGATACTTTAATATGTTTTGAATAACAAAGATAAAATAGCTTTTATTTATAGTTGTCTCTATTTATGGGTATACACATTTGTGTTTTGTTTGTTTTGTTTTTTGCAGTGTAATACATAAATTCAATTCACTCTAATAATACTAATGCTTAAAGAACAGACATCCCATATCATTAGTTTTATAAGTTAGGAACTGGGTGAACAGGAGAAAAATATATTCTTATTCAGTTGTATGTCTAATTTAAATCTTTAGCAGAAGGTAATACACTGCCCCTTTTCTCTACTTTTATCTCCTCAACATGGCACCCCTCAGTGATTCTCCAGGCTTAGGATAAACACATATTCCAGTTATCATCCTTTTTTCAATTCATCCAATTAAAAATAAATAAAAACAGGGGCTGGCCCCGTGGCCGAGTGGTTAAGTTTGCGCGCTCCGCTGCAGGCGGCCCAGTGTTTCGTTGGTTCGAATCCTGGGCGCGGACATGACACTGCTCATCAAACCATGCTGAGGCAGCGTCCCACATGCCACAACTAGAAGGACCCACAACGAAGAATATACAACTATGTACCAGGGGGCTTTGGGGAGAAAAAGGAAAAAATAAAATCTTTAAATAAAAAAAAATAATAAAATAAAATAAATAAATAAAAACAAGGTCAGCATCCAGCTGTGCTGCAGAGCACTCTAACACTCTATCCTAGGAGACCTACTGCAATTGTGTTGCATACACTGATTATAAACCCCTGAGAGATGACATCTTGTTCTCAATAAAATTAAACGTGAAATAATATTTCAATTGGAAGAATTTATATAACATTTAAAAAGTGTTCTGAAGCTCACTGTCATGAAAGAGGTATGGCAGCAGGAAGTCCCAAGTGAACCTAACTGAGATTTAATATCTGATGAACTGGAAAGCAGGTCAATTTGCTAAAGGATCAACTTGCCAAATACCCAATTTGCAGAATTTACAAAATGTACTGTCTACCAAAATCTTGTTTAACTATCGACTTGGTAGCAAATCATATTGGAAAGGAAAGATTTTTGTAACAACTTTCGAAGACCTGCAGTTTTACTTGACTGGGTATTTCATAAACTTGCTACAGCTGGACAAAACAGAGGTTGCAAGAGAGGCCACAGAGACTAACAGGGGAGAGCCCGAAGGCTCAGAATCCTGGAGCTCTGGCTCCAACAATTGTAATGGTATCTCCAATATGACTTTTTGCTTACTCTCCTGTCCCCTCCCCACCCCCATTCATGTGCATGAACAGCATAGCAGTGCAAAGAGGCCTTTGGAGAGGATGTCTGCGGCCCAGACACAGGAGAAACTGGTAAAAAAAAAAAAAAACAGGCAGATGAGGAAGGCAAAGTGCTTTTCCCCAAGGATTAGGTCTGAGGCCCCAGGGGGAGAGAAGATTCCAACTAAACGACCTCTCTTCAGGAGGGACTTCCTCAGGACAGAGGGAGTACAGGGCCGGCCACCCGGCCCTTGAGAGGGCTGGCAGCTTGGGGAGCACATGGGGCCATGGCCTAGGCAGTGAAGCAGTTTCTCATGGCCCTGCCAGCCAAGAGACAGCCTGGCCAAGGTGGCTTCCCTGCATGGACTGCAGAGCAGACTTACACCAGAAGGTCAGAGCCCACGAGACAGGAATCTTGGAAATTATTGGTGGACACTTGGAAAGAGATGCTGAGGTTTGGCAGCCAGGCTGGAGGGGGCTTCAAGACAGGACTTTTTTGGTATTAATATGGTTCATCTGCATCTTTAGGCTAGGAAGACTCAGGGACATTTACAATGACTACAAGAACTTAAGGATTGGCCAATTATCTTTTAAACATTGTTTTTGGATAAAAATCAAATTGTTCCACTTCTAATAGAGTCAAACTATTTGTCTAAAGAGACAGCTGTTTAAAAAAAAATGTTTACCATAAACAACTGAGTTCTTCATACTCTAGATATTGTTAGGAAACGGAGGAAATTATAAACTATTCAAGTTTTGCTTAACTCTTTTATACCATTTAGTGTTTCTCTTATTACTTTTCTCTTATTATTACTTTGTCATCCTACTCTTTGAAAACTTAAATTAGATAATAAGCTTATTTTTATAGATATAAAAACCTTACACTATAAAAGGATTTTTCATACATAAGAACTTCAAAAGATAACTTAATACATCGAAGTCTCTATATTCAGATCTTAGAATTTTAAATTCAGTACAGCTTGTTTCTATTTAAAGTTTCCCTAGTGTGTTTTCTATTTCTGAGAAATTTTATAACAAATACAGTTACTAAAAATAATCTCTTTGAAATTATAGCAACCGCATGAGAAAGATGTTGCATTCTGTATTCTCAACATTTTTTTAAAAAAACACTACCATGTTTAAATAACCATAAATTGCCTAGAAGTTTTATAAACAAATAGAGCTGAAGATTCCTGAAATATCAGAAATTATATTGTAGAATTGGAAAAGATCTCAGAGTCTACTAGTTGTAGCTAGTTTATCCTCTTCCCCAATTCTCCCTAAACTACCCTCGGGGCAGGGGATGTTTCTAGAGGAAGAGAATGTCCATCAGGATCAAGTGTTAGTGACAGGACAAGAAGGGACATGATCTAGGTCTTATGACGACACTTGAGAGACGGTTCAGGTTTAGTGTGGTAAAGGGGGAGAAAACTGACTGCAGAGGGTTGTGAAGTTATTAGGGGATAAGGATGTGACGAAAGAGTGGACAGCTCTTCCAAGAAGCTTGTGACTGTAGGCCAGAAAGAGGGAGAGAGAATGCTGGAGTAGGGCGGGGGATAAAAAAAGGCATCCATACAGTTGAAGAAGTTTTTTTCTTTGTCTTTTCTTTTTAAAGACTGAAGACATTTGAATGACATCAAATGCTGAAGGCAAGGAACCATTTAGTAAGTTAGAGCTTAAAGATATGGTAAAGAAAGAGGACAAAGTTTATAAGTAAGGTTTCCTCAGGGAGAGGAGGGTATGGGAACCAGTATGGAGGTGGGAACAAAGGGAAGTTTTAAACAGGAGGACAATCTCTTTCATTACAATAGGAAGAAATAATGAATGCAGACACAGGTAATCTGCAGGTTTGAAGAACAAAAGAGAAGGGGGTTCTGGTTTGGTGTCTGATTTCTTTCTAAAAGAAATTGAGGGAGTGACATCAGCAACATGGCAGGGTAAGCAGTTTTCTTTGTCTCTTTCCCTATGAACTAAAACTAAATGGACATTCACTGATCAACAGAGGATACCTACACAGAACACCTGAGAGACCTGTGCTGCTATACATCAGAAGGTGGATGGACTAGCCCTGCAGGGGAGGTGGAGCTAGGTGAGAACTCTCTGGCTTCCAGACAGCCCAGCTCCCATGAGCAACTCTCTCCTGGCTGAAGTGCTCATAGCACCACCTAGGCTCTGAGGATGGGTGTGCACATTGGCACAACTGAGGAAACGGCACTACAGCCCTAAGCCCTCTGTGATTGCTCTTTGGACCAGTGGGAAAATCCACAGTCCCACTGCAGCCCCAGGGAAGGACTCGGGCTCAGACTCAGTAGGGAGGCCCCGCCCACCAACCACAAAGGCTGGGCGACCTAGAAGCAGACCTGGCATGGTGGGTGAGCTAACCACTGGCTGCGTTAAACATGCATAGCTCTGCTGCAGCCCCGAGGGGTCAAGTGAGATCCAGTATGAGTGGGCGGTGACAATCTGGAGCCCCAGCATGACTGCTCCTTGGTCCAGTGGGAAAATCCACGGTCCCACAGTGGCCCCAAGGAGAGTCTTGGCTCAGCCCTAGTGGAGAGACATTCCATGCACATGGATTGGAAGAATAAACATAGTTAAAATGTCCATACTACCTAAAGCAATCTACAGATTCAATGCAATCCCAATCAGAATCCCAATAACATTCTTCAAAGAAATAGAACAAAGAATCTTAAAATTCATATGGGGCAACAAAAGACCCCGAATTGCTAAAGCAATCCTGAGAAAAAAGAACAAGGCTGGAGGCATCACAATTCCTGACTTCAAAATATACTACAAAGCTACAATAATCAAAACAGCATGGTACTGGTATAAAAACAGGCACACAGATCAATGGAACAGAATTGAAAGAACAGAAATAAAACCACACATCTATGGATAGCTAATCTTCGACAAAGGAGTTGAGAACATACAATGGAGAAAGGAAAGCTTCTTCAGTAAATGGTGTCAGGAAAACTGGACAGCCACATGTAGAAGAAAGAAAATAGACCAGTCTCTTACACCATTCACAAAAATAAACTCAAAATGGATCAAAGACTTAAAGGTAAGACCTGAAACCATAAGACTTCTAGAAGAAAATATAGGCAGTACACTCTTTGACATCAGTCTTAAAAGGGTCTTTGTGGACACCATGTCTCCTTGGACAAGGGAAACAACAGAAAGAATGAACAAGTGGGACATTATCAGACTAAAGAGCTTCTACAAGGTAAGGGAAAACAGGATTGAAATGAAAAGACAACCCACCAACTGTGAAAAAATACTTGCAAATCATATATCTGACAAAGGGTTAATCTCTATAATACATAAAGAACTCAACAACAAAAAAGCAAACAGCCCGATCTAAAAATTGGCAGGGAATATGAACAGACATTTCTCCAAAGAAGATATACGGACAGTCAATAGGCACATGAAAAGATGCTCATCATCACTGATCATCAGGGAGATGTAAATAAAAACTACACTAAAGTATCACCTTACACCCATTAGAACGGCTATAATAACCAAAACAAAAAATAACAAATGTCGGAGAGGTTGTGGAGAATACAGAATCCTCATACACTGCTGGTGGGAATGCAAACTGATGTAGCCACTATGGAAAACACTATGGAGATTTCTCAAAAAATTAAAAATAGAAATACCATATGACCCAGCCATCCTACCACTGGGTGTCTATCCAAAGAACTTGAAATCAGCAACGTAAAGAGACCCAGGCACCCCGATGTTCATTGCAGCATTATTCACGATAGCGAAGACATGGAAGCAACTTAAGTGCCCACTGACTAATGACTGGATAAAGAAAATATGGTATATATATATATACAATGGAATACTACTCAGCCATAAAAAATAATAAAATCGTCCCATCCACAACAACATGGATGGACCTTGAGGGTATTATGTTAAGTGAAATAAGCCAGATAGAGAAGGACAATCTCTGTATGATTCCACTCATATGTAGAAGATAAACATACTCACAGACAAAGAGAACAGATTAGTGGTTACCAGGGGGAAGGCAGGTGAGGGGTGGGCACAAAGGGTGAAGGAACGCACCTATAAGATGACTGACAAATAATAATGTACAACTGAAATTTCACCATGTTGTAAACTATCATAACCTCAATAAAAAAAAAGAAAAGAAACTAAGGAGGAGGGGCTAGAGTGTTGAGGATGAGCAGAGGAGGCTTGAAATTGCTACCACAGAGAATGGGAAAACTGACTAGGGAAATACAGAAAAAGAGCCGGCTTTGAGGGTCCTTTGAGGTCAGCAACTGCACTGGGTTGAATACTGTCCCTCAAAATTCACATCCACTGGAACCTCAGAATGTGATCTTATTTGGAAATAAGATCTTTGCAGATGCAGTTAGTTAAGTTATGATGAGGTTATACTGGATTAGAGTGGGCCCCAAATCCAATATGAGTGGTATCCTTATAAGAAGAGAAGAGGCGAGGCACAGGAAAGAAGGGCACATGAAGATGAAGGCAGAGATTGGAGTTATGTTACCACAAGCCAAGGAATGCCAAGGATTGTTAGCAACCACTAGAAGCTAGAATCAAAGAGGGATTCTTCCCTAGAGTTCAGAGGGAGTGTTGGCTCTGCTGACACCGTGAGTTCAGTCTTCTACCTTCCAGACTGTGAGAGCATACATTTCTATTGTTTTAAGCCATCTCAGTTTGCAATAATTTGTTACAGCAGCCCTAGGAAACTAATACAGCAACCAAGAATTTATTTTGGCAATAATCTGTATGGTTTGGCAGATTTTCTCAAGCAGAGCTCAAAGTCAGTGCAGGTATAGAGAAGGCAGGCAGCGGGAAAGACCCAGGACTGCACCTCTATCAGGTGTGTGCCACCCAAGGGCAACAGGGCTAGGGTGTTGAGGATAATGGCAAAAGTAAGGTTGAAAGAATGAGCCACAGAGTATAACTGGGATGGGAGAAAAGAGTGAAGGAAGGGGGATGATTATAAATGGAGAAAAAGAATAAAGGCATTAAGAGAAGAGGGATCCTTATGAGAGTAAAGACCAGCTATAGGAGGAATAACAGTGATAAATTTAATGTTTAATAGGTGAAGCAGTTTCAGAAGGCAAAATCCAAAGTATGGAGTAGCACGGATAATGGGGAAATCAAGAAACTGGGCTAAATGTGTCATCATGTAGACAGTGAAGTTATCTAAGAAGATGGCTAGACCAGGACAGAACGGAAGGCTGAGCCAGGTGCTAAGTCTTCTCTCTTCAGGAAAATGAGGGCAGAGGCAGAGAACGTAGAGAAGTATTGATTGATATCTGAGAGGAGTAAAAGTTGCTGTATTTAGATGCGAAAGGCTCAAAGAAATCAGGATTTTTTCTTTTTAACTCCAGGGTACATAAGTTAGAAGTGAATTAAGATATGACAATGAACAGCTTTCACTTGAGAGGGCAACAGGGAAGAAGCATGAGATCCAGAAATGGCTATGTTCTAATGAAGGGAATAAAGCTGAGAGGATGGTCAACACAGAGGTGGTTGTTTGAAAAATGAGCCAATCATCCGGATGATCAAGATTACTTCTTATTTACCCCATATTTCTCTTACAGAGATTGTAACTTGGCTACTACAAAGTCACTCTGATGTCTAAAACTTTACCTTTATTCATGTCCTTTAAGGAAGACTAGAGTTTGTGAAATATAGTGACATTGGTTCCTTATCAGGACAGCAATTGGTCCCTCCTTTCCCAACCCTCCAGTTTATGGGCACAAAATAACATTGTTGGAAAGATCACTGATGCTTCATGATGTGCTTGAGAAGCAAAGGACATCACTGAAGACACAAGACCTTTATATTAGAGTTTAGAATATAGCCAGTTCTTATGGATTCTAATCATTACAGAGGTCTGTTGACCCTAAAGTAGAAAAAAGTCAGACTAACTGTCATCATGGAGAAGTTTTTTCCCTAAGCTGAATCAGCAACTATGACCAGACTGCTGCTTGGAAAGACATTGTCCAATCCTACAGGCAGTGAACTAGAAAATCCAGAGAATCTTCTAGAATACTATGCATATGGCCATATGCCATCAATCTCTTTATTATACAAAGCAGTGATCTTCTTTAACCTTCTTTAAGATTGTAGCATGTGTATCTACAAAACATTATATCTTGAATGGATTCCTTAAAATCACCAAGAAGCCCTCTTTAATATTAAAGCCATTCTAGCGATGAATTAGCTGCCAAAATAATTAACAGCAAGAACAACAACTGCAACAACAAAGCTGTTGTTGGCTGTGTACTGAGGACTGAAAAAAGGAAGCAAGAGCTGGGCAGCCAACAGATAATAGTGCAGAAAAGTGAGGTTCATGTATGCAACTACAGCACAAAATGGGGTGTCCTAATAGAAGAACAGTTAAACTGCTCTAGGAATTTAGGGAAGGGAGACACTATTTCTAGCTGATGGGATCAGGGAAAGCTTCATGGAAGAGATGGCCACCACTAGTAATGACCTTATTTCTCTTACCTTCTTGCCCATTTCAAATATCCCTATGTAATAATTTCAGTAGGAAAAAAACAAAACCAAGCTAAAATCTTGAGTGGTTATCCAAACAAAACATCATATATGATATATATACCAATACATAGGAGGCTGAAAAATCCAGTGAGTAGAAATTTCATAGTACAGGCAAACACCATCACAAAAAGAATGTAGTTTGCTTGGCAAGATTTCTTTTCCTCGTTTCTGTGCATTTCATTCACTTCACTTGATAATATACTCTTCCACTCTGGGCAATTTCAGTAGACAGACCTAGAATTTAAGGGTTTTATCTGTTCTGACCACCATTCCCCAAGGTGAGAGTTCAATGTTTTAGCAATATCTTGCCAGAGACTGCACTGAGGGTTGAGGTGGGAAACCTGGATATAAGTGGATGGACCAGTATCATGGAAACAGGAAAAAAACTTCAAGTATTTGCTCTCTAGGCCTTGGGTAGGGGCAATGGCAGTCAGAGGAAAACACTGCTACTGTTGTGGTGAAGTAGAAGACTACTTTTTATGGCACTTCGATGAAACAATGAAGCCCATGATCTTGGAGTGTGCAGAAATCAAATGTGAGTTCCGATTGCTATCTGTATCTCTATATCCAAAATAGCAAAAGAGGCATTAGGAGCATCTGAGAAACGTCTGGTTTAGCTCCTCAAATGAATAATGACAAATAAAGTTCTGCAATGCAAGTTAAGATCTAAATACTGAGTTTTATGTTAATAACTCACAATAATTAATATCCAATAAATAGTTGTTTATATCTGTTGGCTAACTTAGCTATATCTTAAATTTGTGTGGGCTAACACTTTAGCTAAAAAGACCAAGAGCTAATTAGAGTATAAAATAAAATGAACTGGTTCATAGGGCAGACAAATGGTCAGCAGAATACAAAGATCTGAATTACTAAACATTCTGAAGTGATATAAAGCAGGATGACCTTTATAAGAGAATAGCAATCTGCTTCAATTTATGGAAAAGTTATAAGATCCTAGCCAATGGGAATCAAGGCTTCATAAAGCCAAGAATTCTGAGGCATGTTCCATCATACTTTGCTAAGTCGAACACTGCCATTTTCTGTAATTCCTGCCTCTTTGTTGTTTTCGTCGTGAGTTTTCCTCTACTAGCCAAACCTTGTAGGCCAACAGCATAAGATGCTCAAGCTGGTAAACAAAGTTCCTTCAACACAGCACAGTGAGTCAGCGAGTAAGAAACTAAAAAGGAATTTAAAAAGGAAGCTCAATCTTTCAGTGTATGGTACCATATGTCATTAGCAACTTTACCATTGAAAAAGCCAAGAGAAAGCTGCATAATAAAAAAAGTTGGATACAATAGAGATTGGGCTCAGTGTAGGCTCTTCAATGCCTAGGAGAATACAAATAAGCCAAATACTAAATAACTTGAGGCACAAAGTTAGAATAATCACCTACAAATACAATATATTTCACTGCTATTGTGAAAGGGAAGTTAAATACATACATGAAATAATATTCTCCAAGTTGGTGCCTGTGGGTTATTAGCCTGGTAAAGAATTCTGACAAATTTTACGTTCCTAAAGAAGTCCACCGCTCTCTTATACAATTTGGTTGTAGTGGATTTGCTTCATTCATTAATTTATTCCTTCCATATTTATTAAACAATATAACAGCACTCTCTCTCACTCTCCTAGGCAGAGAGAGAGAGAGAGAAACAGAGACACCGACAAACCCCTGATTGTTACCCCAGAGGAACTTACAATCTAGGAAAGAAGATAAAATATATTTGCAAATTATGTGATTCTTACGCGTGGCTCAACTCTTGTAGAAGATTTGTGGGGGCGGGGGGGTGTTGATACCACTTTCAGCTAGAGAGATCAAGAAATGATCTTTCTGAGCTGGGCATAAAAGAACATGTAGATTTGATCAAAGGCAGAAGAGACAAGAGACAGGGGTGTTGCAGGTAGTGGGAAGGAGGGAGGCCAGGGCAGGCAAGGTGAGTCACCACTTTGGATGGAGCTTGAAGCTGTGGTGGGAAGTCAGAGTGGGCCTTGGCCTGAGGTCAGAGAGCTCAGCAATGCTTTTGTTTTTATTGGCTTCCTTTTCTCATTTTCCACAGCAACTGCTCCAAACTCTCATTAATCACCTCTGTCCCCTACCCACCCCACCATCATCATCAGACTACCAAACTCTGATCTGACAGAGCAGTCTTCCATCAAAGCATCCCTCACTTTCTCATCACCTACCCCCAAACCAAAATATATATTCAAGCTCAACTTTGCCCCCTGCCTTAGAAAATGAGAAATCCTTTAACTTTGTTTCTGTTCCTATCCCCTCCTGATTTCTCAGGAAATTTGCTCAGACATTAATCCATTTCACTTTCAGCTTTTCCTCTATTGAATGTTCTCAGCCTTTACAAATACTCAACTCCCCTCATCATCCTTGATGTGGCTTCCCCTTCTACTGAACTACTCCAGCTCTCTCCTCTCCTTTACCAGCAAACTCCCTGTAGGAATCATCTAGACTTGCTATCTCCACTCACATCAATCTTCATTTACTCCACTCAAATCTGGCCGGCACTCCCATTCCTGTGAAACTACTCTCTTAAAGGTCAACAAATACATCCTATTTACTGCACCCACAGAACTCTTCTCAGACTTCATGTCCAAAGATTCTATTGGCACCTAGAATTTCAGATAAGTTGCTGACATTTTAGAGAACGAATCCATTAAAGTCTATTAGTATCCAACCTTGCAAATAGGACAACTACTATTGAAAAAGATTAATTTAGATGAAATCAATATTTGCAAATATAAAATTGTGACCATTTACAGCCATATACAGAAAAGACACGATTTTTTTCTTAAGTCTCAAAACCATTTGTAAAAACACAAACAAGACATTTCTCCAATGATTCTTTCTTAGGAAACAGCTTGATAATTAGGATGAATCATACTTTTTTCCTACTATATGTCATCATATAGTCTGTAAATTCCTCACTTGTGGATCAAAAGAGATGTAAAAAAACAGGAGATGCAACTGCTTTTACTGAGTCTTCCTTTAAACTGAACATAATTAACACAGAAATCTCAAAATAAGACTATTTTGGGATGACTATGATGACGTTAAAGTCAACAGATCTTACTTTATCTGAGAACAAGTAATAAACTGCTTAGGAAGATAATCAACTCTCTTAGAATACTAAGAAGGGAACAACTTACTCACCAGTCCCATAGTATTTATAATGTCATAAACACTATCTTCACAACTCCGACTATTTTTAATTCCTTTTATTTTCTACTTTGTTAGAAGTAAGACTTCATGACAACTACAACTACCTCTCTAACTTCAGCTCTCACCACTTAAAAAGATGAACTCTGGATTCTAATCAGGGCAGTCTCCACTGGTGAATCTACAACCTTAACTGTACTCTCACAATTTCTTTACCAAATCAAATCCTACTACTCCTCAAGATCTAATTCAAGGTCCAATTACCCAAACTCTCCCCCTTACTCAGCACTTGCATATTGTTTCTGAGGTACTTGATCATACGCTAACTTTCCAAATGTGGCCACATGTGTTCATGACGAATTTTTATTCTGATGCTGTCACCAGCATGCCTTCATCACAAAGTATTAACTATAAAACACAGGCCTTACCTAAGATTCAGATTATATGCATTTACAAAAAAAGACATTTTCTTTAGAATATTTAAATATAAACACCTTTAATAAGCACAATTTTAAAAATAATATGTACTGGACAGACTTTTTATAACGTTTCCCTTTGCCTAAACTCTATTCGTCTGTCAAGTCTAAACAAAAGTCAGTGTTTCCTACCAAGTCTTTCCTAATTTCAGTTCTTACTAATGTCCATCCCTAAAGTAGTAAAATATAAGCCTTCATTATGACTGATTTAGTAACATAAGAGATGGCTACAGTCTACTTGAATTACTAGGGGAACTAATATTGGAACCAACATAGTAATGATGTTCTTACTGGTCAGAGAGGTTACTAATAATTTCTTTAATGAAAATTAATTAGTAAACTATTTGGAAACTTTGTTTGGATTTACTATTTAAACCTATTGTGGTTGTTAAAATTATGTTCTGGAGGAAAGCAAGTAAGCCTTATTACCCAGAAAAGAATGTCCAAAGTAATTTCCATGTACTCATACCAATAGTGTGGAGTTCCTCTCCTGAGCGGAACCATATCTGGCCAAGTGGTAGATCTTTTAAAATGATGACATCTAAGAGTAGTCTACAAAAATAGGAAGAATGTTGTTCAGTGTCGAGGAATGCTAGTTAAGTGAACTCAGTCAGATGCGCTACCCAAGAGTAGTGACAACTGTGCCTAGAAAAGGCACTGACTAACACTTCCTCTTCTGCCATAAATTAGCTCATTACCACTGTAAATCACCAACACAGGAAGACCCTTTAGACCTTGACTTCTAAGAAGGTCACTGCTAAGGGCCATGTTTGACTAGAGCAGTTTTTCTCAGCATGGATAATAATATGCCTTCCCCTCAAGCCCTATGCACACACACACTTTAATACCTGACTTTGGCACTGTGAGCCAGGTTTTACTTATTTTATCTTCTGCTAAAGGCCATTTCAAATCTATGAGGAAATGGGGAAGATATAAATCATAAATAAATTATGAATATAGACTTTTTAAACTTTTGTACAACAGTCTCAAAAGTTTCCACAGGGAACCTCAAGCTGCTTTCAGACTACATTTATACAATGCAAAATTAATCCAAAGAATGGAGAGTTTTTGGAGATAAAATCCATCACTTCAAAGAAAGCAGCTGTTAACCTATAGATAAGACAAACAACTCTCAACAAGAATTCCTCACGTTTAACATTTAAGAAATTGTGTAGCAACCCCACAGTATCAAAGGCTGGTTGTTTAAAAGTCTCCAAAACCCATGTTCTGTAGATTCTTTTAAAATGTGTTATAAATAATGAGTAATAAGGAATCACAGACAGATTTTTACTTAACAGTACTCAAGTATTTGTTAGAGAGGTATTTTAGTCACCACAAACAGGCATATAACATGAACAATAGAGAACAGCAAAAAGAAGAAAAGTACAAAAATGACACCTGCTATCAAAAGATTTAAGACAGCAATTTTTTTCACAGAAAATATTAGAATGAAAAGAATCCAACACTTTGTAGCTTACTGTTATTTACTACATTCAAATGAGACTATAACTGGAAATGGTACTTTATAGAACAAAGACTGAGAAATAAATGTAAGTTAGTGGTTGTATTACTTTAATTTCTCTTTCAATTATCAAACCCTATAAAAAAGATGACTAAACTAAAATGAAAAGTATTTACATTAGATTACTAATGATCACAAAATAAACACACTAAAATAGGCATATTGTGTGTACATGCATGCTCTGACAGATTATCCAAGTCAATAATCTTACCAAGCAGGAGAATACTTGGAATTTGCTCCACGTGATCAAATGTAATACTCTTGTGCAGAGGGAAACAAAGCCACTGGGGACACGTATGCTTTCCTCTCCCATGTAACTTTGTCAGGAGAAACCAGGTGAATCAGAAAGTTACTAACATCCTTTCAACAACTTACGCTTCAAGCAGGACAGAGGAGCCAGCTTATGATAACTGCACCAGGACTTGTTTTGCTCAGTCCAGATTCTACGACAAAGTGAGTTTGGGTGCTTTTAGCAATCAGATGCTAAGTATAGGGTTCCTATGTTATAAAATATCTACAACAATATATTCTATAATAATATATAAATATAATACTTTATATCATATATAAAATGTGGAATGAAATGGAGAAAACAATTCTTTCATTTAGAAAGCTGCTTAGACAATTTTCAACATTAACAAGTAAAGAATTTCTCTAGTTTCATGTTCTGGTGCGACTGATTTTTGATCAGAATCTATTTGTAAAAACTGAAGGCGCATAAACTTGGTTTGTATGTGCTCACACACAGGCACACACTCATACACACCAGCAAGGTCAGTAGTGTTTTATTATAGCTTTGCAATACTCAAAAAGAACATAACTTACTTAAAAACAAAATAAGAAAGGTCCTAGCGACTGAAAAAAAATACAGAAAAAATATTTTGAATAAGGAAGAAAATCCCATAAAACTAAAAGAAAGAAGGCACAATTATAAATAATGAAATGGACACATGCCCAAAATAAAGGAGAAACAAGTAAAGCTTTTTTGGACAAACCCAAAAAAGAAATATAATCCACAACGAAATTATATACTATATAAAACCAAAAGGCAGGCATAAGTTCCTGTTAAGATGAATTTCTAGATTTAAGGATCCACAGGGTTTTAGATTCAGGCCAACATCTCGACTTTGGTGAGAATAAATTTTGATTTTCATATGAACAGGAAGCTAAAGTATACTGTTACATACATTTTGCATTTGTACTGAAACTCTTATATTTTGCTTCAAAACGACATTATAAGGCCATAAAGATTTAGTGTAGTGGCCACACAGCGAGGTGACACTGAGGGAACAGCTGCTGGCATGCTCTGCTGTTGTTTCATCTCTCTCACTTTTGTCTTCAGAGGGAAAACTGACAGAGCATTTTAATGTGTGTAACAATAGTATTTACAGTCAGTGTAGAGTCTACAGAAAGTTATCACTCACAGGCAATTCCACAAACTTTACTTACAAAGCTTCTTCCACAATTCTGAACTTTAAAATAAACATATTTTGTAAGTGTCACAGTTATCAGCATTTTTCAGCATGTTACTGTTAAGAAAATAATATAAACAGAGGATCAAAACTTAGGCAAAGACAAGCCTTTTGAATGAGTAAAATATAAGATGTATACAATTTTTACTCATCTATGAAAATGATAATCTTCTGACACCAGAATATATAAGAATTTTTTAAATTAAAGGTGCCATAAGGCAAGCACTCATTATCTCCCAGACCTACCTTTCACACTAGTAGGCATTTACTATAGCTGGCTGGTGTTAGAGAATTAGTAGATAGTCCCAGGGCAAGATTTTTCTCCTACTGAAGTCAAGTGTACAGAGAGGTACAAGGCTGCAATGACTGTCTCTTGGGCACTATCTCAGACTCTGAAACTCACTGAGTAGAAATATTAATAAACCAGGGAAACATTGAAGAACCACAATTTCATACAGATTTTTACATGATCAAATGCCAAGACCTTGTTCATTTAAGTTACAAATAACATGCTGCTGTATGTCTCTTCTAATAGTACAATCTAAAAAAACATGTATCAGCCTTACTTTTATCCTTCAGCAGTTAAAAAAGGAGGAGACTGTCTTAAGAGAGCCTTTATAATCAACCATGCACGTGCATAACATGGCCCTCTAGCACTGCCATAAATCTCATCTCTGTTGCAATGAAGAGGTCCACTGGTAAAGCCCTAACATCTGCTGAGCGTCTGATGTCTAGACTGAAGGTGGCAGGGGCATTACCAATCAGACATACATAAAAAAGCATGTGGGGGCATATACGTGTGTGAGATGTTGAAAATAGATCATCTACAAAAACTTGTACGAACCATAAATTTACTGAGTACCTACAATATTCATGACTGCACTAGGGTCTCAGATATAAAAATAAATAAGACACAGTATTTACCCTAAAAGAGTTCACAGTCCAAGGGGGAGAGAGACCAAAAACATCATCGATTATAAAAGAATATGAAAGAAGTGATTATGACAAATGCATAGACTATGATGAGAGTAAGAAGAGGGAACTCCAATAACTTGGAGAGGTCGGGAGATTATTTAAAGTGGAAAAGGCATTTGAACTGTCTTGAAGGACCAAGAGGAGCTACCCAGATGAATGGGAACAATTTTGGAAAAGGAATAGCATGGGAAAATATATTCCATGTGGCTGGAATAAAGAGAAAGTGTGGAGGCACAGCAAGAAACAAGACCAGAAAGGCCACACAGACAGGGACTGAGCAGTGGTCCACTGATGATGTGCAAGGCACCATTTTGTTAAGCCTCACAGAGGATACAAAACACATAAGTATCAATTGTTTCTGAGGAACACAATGGCCAACCTCATTTCAGAGGTATGGTGGCCTTTAATTCATGTGTGAAATCTCAGTAGGCTCTTCAGCTTCCCTAAGAGAATCCTACTCCCAAGCTCCACCTACTGGTAAAGCCCTAGGCCCTGCACTTAACTCCTGATAGAAACAGTAGAACAGATGCTTTAGGAAGAGTAATTCAACTCAGGGCCAACCAATTTTCACCACATCTCAGTGAGTGAAATACCACTTGCAGAGAATGGTTGGAAGGACATGTAGTCTCTTCATACCTTTATAGTTGAGACACTCTAAACCTACTTGTAGCCCAATGCTTTGACCTCTTATGAGACTGTTTTTACTGAACTGCTCTTTCTCTTTCTGCCATTAGCCAACGTGGATAAGCATTCTGAGGCTATGGGGAACATTTAATATAAAGATGCAGTGAGGACGCTGGTCACAACAGTGCACAATGTCCTCTGTGAGGAACCATGGGAGATCTTTCTCTCAAGTCCTTCAGAAATGGTCATGCTTTTTCTGAGTGTGTTGTTTGCTTTAATCCTATGGATCTTGTCAATGATACCATTCAGTTTCCCTCTACAGCAGGTGCCAGAAAGCTGAGGGCCAATTATAGACCCATATTTTATAGGAATATAGAGCCTTATAACATAAATTCTGCATATTAATCTTATAACATATATACTAACTTTATAACATACATTTGTATACTAAATTCACATCCTTATTTTTCCCTTTACCTTAATTTCTTCTCCACTGTCGTGATGCTGCTTGTAGCATACATATTTATGTTTGCCACTTTAAATCTTTATAGAAACACAGGGTATAAAATTACATCAACCAATGAGCTGATTGGTTCAAAAAATTTAACGAGTATCTCTTATATGTCAGACTTGTGCTGAAGGCTGAGGATGAAAACTGTCACTGGGACAGACTTGATTCTCATAGTCAGGAAACTGAAAGTTAATAGATGAAACAGACAATAAACAAGTGATAATACAGTAGGCAAAACATTTATATAGGGCAAGTATAGTGGGAAAAGCATTCATATAGGGAACATAGAAGTCTAAGATAGTTGGGAAGGCTTCCTAAATGAACCTTACCAAGCTGTGACCCATGGGCTAGTAGGAGGAGCTATCTATAGTGAAGGCTCAGAGTACTGCCCTCTGGGAAAGGAAAGCCATTCAGCAAGGCTGTGACAACAAAAGGTACAACTGAGGAGTTAAGCAACAGGCCAGAGAGGTAAATAAGGACCAGGTCATAGAGGGCCCGGTAAATCATGTTAAAGAAAGCAGATTTAACCTTGGAGCGCTGTGAAACCCAGAAAGTTTCAGCCGGGAACTGACACAATCAGTTTGCACTGTAACATTTATTGAGTGCTTGCTATTTTCCAGGCACTGTGCTAAGTGCTGTATGTACATGACTGCACTGAATCCTCACAAGAGTCCTATAAAGTCATAGAAATAAGCACTATTATTACTCCTATTATACAGAGGATTAAATTGAGGCTTACTGACAGAAAGTAATATGACCAGTCACATTACTAATTCTAGTGAAGCCAGGATTCTAACCCAGGTCTTTTGACTCCAGAGCCTGAGCACCTGACTTAGTGTGCTGCCACCTTCCTTTAGAAAAAGGCTTGGCGTTCCAGTACAACGTGAAGAAAGGACTGGTTAAGGCAAGACCAGAAATAGGAAGACCAGCTGAGCAGCTGCATGATAAAACAAAAGGATTAATATGAGAGATATTGAAGAGATAGAAATCAAAAGACCTTTGTTGGGATTTCACTGTACATGAGAGCAGAGAGCGGGTGAGCCAAGAATGACTTCTGGGTTTGTGGCTTGTGCAATTGAGTCAACAATACACAGTAGTTAAGATAAAGGCTCCTTAGCCAGATTCCTAGCTCTGCCATTTAAAAGTTGGGTGATCCTGGACTACTATTTAACTTCTCTGTACCTCAGTTTCTTCATGCATAAAATGGAGATGATAAAATCTTCTCCAAGAATTAAATAATGAACTAATTCATATGAAACACTCAGAACAGTCCTGGCAGATAAGCACTCAATTTAATCTTAGCCATTATTATCATTATCATCATTACCACCACCACCATTCCGTGGCGTGGGGAAAATAGGAGGAAAAGCAGTTTAGGGGGAAATGACAAGTTCAGTTTTGAACATTGAAGCTGAAGTGCCTGCAGAATCTCCAAGTGGTCGCAGAACCAAAGGTCACATGTATGGCGTTGAACCAAGAGCTTTTGGACTAAGGATTTAGACTTAGGTATCATAAGCATATGGATGATCATTTAAGCCACCAACCTGAGTGCCATGGCCCAGGCAGGATGTGTGGTTTGAGAGAACAAAGGAACCTAAGAGAGCCTTACGAGGAACACAGACATTCAAGGGACAGATAGGTATGAAGAACCTGCAAAAGAGTCTTGAGAAGCCAGAGCAGTAGGAGAAAAAATGAGAAGCCAAGGGGAGAGTGTATTTCAAGAAGAATCAACAGTGCCAAATGGTGCTAAGAGGGGAAATAAGATATAGATGGAAAGGTATTTGTTGGATTTAGAAATAAAATCTTTGCCCTTAATGGTCTGGGTGACATGGTCGTTGCTGTCCTTTTAGGAACCTAAGAGGTAAAATGTATTAAAGTGGTTATTAACATAAGGTCTAATGTGCCAAGTCCTATTAGAGAGGAAAAAGATATTTAGTCCAGATGACTACCAGCTGGGGTAAATGGGAATGGACTCTTAGAAGAAGATCATTAAAGGAAGAATAGCATTTGGACATTAAAGAAAAGAGCAAAGCATTGCTGGTTTTAGCCTGGACAGACATAACCAGAGGCAAAATTCAGAAAGCATAATGCACAGTCAGGAATAGTCAATTCAAATAGGTTGGCTCACAATGAATCAAGGAGGGTTCTGAGTGGTAAAACCTAAAAAGTAGATTGGAACCATATTACAGAAAGTCTTGACCAAGCAATGCGAATATTAAAATGCCTTTTCTGCCTGGAAAATGCCTAATTATTGTTTAATTTTGCACTCATATGCTATCTCTTCAGTGTCACTTTAGATAAAGAAAGACTAACTTTTATTTTTCTTTTTGCTGAGCAAGATTAACCCGAGCTAACATCTGTTACCAATCTTCCTCCTTCTTTTTTTTTCACTTGAAGAAGATTAGCCCTGAGCTAACATGTATGCCAATCTACCTCTATTTTGTTTGTGGGTTACCACCACGCATGGCTAATGAGTGGTGTAGGTCTATGCCTGGGATCTGAATCCATGAAGCACCCAGGATCCGAACCTGGGCTGCCAAAGCAGAGCGTGTCAAACTTAACCACTACACCATGGGGCTGCCCCTCCAAGACTAACCTTTCTTTATGTCCTCAAGATACTTTCTATTCATATCTCTTATGACACTGCATTATAATTATGTTTCCGAAACCTCACAAAACTCAAGAAAATGGGCTATGTCTTAGTATCTCAGCAAAACAACACACGTGTCAAAGAAAGATTTTCTCAACAAATAAACATATACACAATTACATTAGAGTGGTACTTTATAAAGACTGTTAGCTGCGTGCAATCTGAATTATCAAAGGAGAAACCAGAGGCAGACAAATCAAAAAGCCAGGAAGAGTGAAAAGGATAAGTAATGGGACCCCAAACAATGGGGTCACTATGGAAATGCAGGAAGGTGGGATGTCTCTAAGAGATGCTTGCAAGGCAATATCAATAGAATTTGATGGCCAAATGAAATGGGGCAGAGCATAAGCTTTTTTTTTAATCTTATAAAAATATATACCCTTTGATTCAGCAATTAGACTTGGAAATATATCTTAAGGAAATAATTACAAAGATTTATGCATACTTTGCTATTACCTATAAGGGTGGAAAACTGGAAACAATTTTACTTTTGAACAATAGAGGACGAGTTAAATAAATAGTGATCCCTCTATCTAATAGAATACCATGCATACATTAACATATCATACTTCTAAAAATTACTTAACGATAGTGAGAAAATTGCACATTATATAAGTTAAAAAAAAATCTTTACAAAACAAAATGTATGATTTGACCCTAATTTTGTTACATATATACAAGTACATCTGGAAAAAACACAGGAAGACTATATGTCACAAGTAGGCATCAGATATTTCTGAGAAATGATTGACAAGACTATGGGTGCCGTTTTCCTCTTTATAATTAATTTTCTAATTGTTCTTTTACAATAAATATGTTCTGTTTTTATAATTTAAAACAATCCCCTTTTTATAGGAAGTGAGCTAGTATTGAGAAAATCAAGTTATCAGGCTATTTTTTTTGACGTTCGGTGACAAAAAGAAAGAAAAAGATGGAACCACAATTTGAAAGGACAGATAACTTGAGTGTTATGTTTCTTTCTTTAGCTTTGTTTTAAGGATTAGAGAAATGGAGAAGCAGCTGATAAACAAAGAAACCAGAAAAATAAGAGGTACTTACAAAAAGGAAATCCTTGATATATTTTCCCTTTTAAACAAAATGCACAGTACAGCCAAGGATATCAGGGTAAAACCTTGGAAAGTAAGAAAAAACCCTAAAAAGATTACATTTTTGTAGTACTTAGAATAGAAAAGTGGTTAACTTATTACACATTGGGACGAACACGGGCTTTGGCATCAAACAGACCTGAGTTTAAATCACAGTACATCCACTCAGAGCCCTATGACCTAGGCTAGTTGCTAAAGCAAGTCAGTCTTCTCGCATGTGGTACAGGGCAAACCATCGCCCAGTGCAGTTATGAGGATGAAGCGATCTGTGAAAAAGTAGGCTGGTGGGATTGCTATGTGCCCAAGACCCCACCACCAGACTTGGGAGTCCACAGGTCTAAGCCTGGATCTGAGTATCAGTGTTTTAAAAGCTCCCTGGGAGTTTCTACTTAATGAGCAGGGTAAACACATGAACAACTCAGTGCCTGGCCCAGGGTAGGTACTTGATAAATGTCAAATAGTTGTTTTTATGTACAGAATACAGGACTGCTATCACTTTTCATTAAGGCTGTCATGACTTTTTTTTTTTACTAAACACAATGACAAGATCTATCCTAAATAAGCAGCTCAGATTTTTTGCTGTAAGAGAGAGAGAACTAAAATGAACAAAAAAACCCCACAAATGTCATTTTTGGTCTAATGCAGTACCATGGCATTCAAAGATTCAACATGAGAGACTCCAAAGGTCTTTGACGTGGTCATATATAATTCTGCTGAGGCAAATTTCAATCCTGTCTGCTTTATGATGTGTAGGACCAAGTCACTTAGTTGATCCATGTGCTTTCCCACTGACCAGAATCCAAATTTCATTTAGCTTTTGTTGTATTTTATTCATCACTATAAATAGATAAAAGCTTTGTTCTTTGTAAGATGGCTCAAAAGAGAGTCAACTGCTACAAAGATATCTGTAAATTTAGGGAAATGGAAAAGGTCTCAGAAAATATTCTAGCAAATGTCAGAGATCTACTGTACAATTACATTTTTTTAACATAAGGGAAAGCTCTTATCCTATTTCATAAATAGTTTCCAACAATAAAAAGTCACATGAAAAGGCCAGAGTGCACAGCATTTAACGCACCCAATATTTCAATAGTTTGTCTGTCTGCCTTTCTTCCTGGCCTCCTAGAACATGCTGGCTGTTACGAAGGGTCATCAAAATGCAATCCTGGGGTAGGCTCACCAACTAAGATAAATGCAATGTGAGCCACAGAGAGTGGTGGCTCCTGCTGGCCATCTTTAGTCCCCCCTATATACAGCCACTACAGACAAGAAACAGAGTGGATTATCGGTAGTTAGTCATGCACTAAGCAAAAAGTCCAAGAAATTAAAATGATCTAACAACACTGTTGAAGACTGAGCCATCTATGATTGGTATACTGCTTTTACTTCCTAGGTAAGCAACAACTTTCTTGGAGCAAATGAGAACTACTGCAGAGCAAAATGAGGGAGCCAAACACAGGACTATCAGATACTATATAAGTAATCTGGGTGTTAAGTCAGTAATTCTCTCTCCCTGAATACAAACTGCAGAGTTTTGATCAGGTGTGCTGATCCAAATTACCTAGTGGGAACTTTTTATTTAGTGGTTAGCCCTGTATCCCCTAGGTTAGCAGAAAGACAGCATCTTTCATTTCTTCATGTTTAGAACTTAGGCATATGAGCAAAATATGGATTGAAATATGGATTATTTTACTTTGAATTAAAAAACATTTTATTTCAAATTCGAATCTTAAATACATCTATATGATGTTTTACAATCTTAACACAAGTGTTGAATGACTCACTTGAGTGACTTCATCTAGAAATGAACAAACTAAAAACATGACTATCTGGGGGCAGGAATTTCAATAATAATGGCTCCAGACAACCTTCTTAAATATTATTGGTTACTCTACAACACAAGTCTTCAGCTCTATCAGATTGGTTTTGTCTAGTCTACTGCTCAGCTCTACACTGGGCCAAATTCTGTACCCCTTCTTGTACTCTTCCTTTCCTGCCCTCAGCCATCTTCGTTTTTTCTGTCCAGCCAAACGACATAGTTTTGAAGGTCCAAGGGAAATGCAGCTTCTTAAAGAAGCCTTAACTGAGTATTTCAAGTCTACACTCTCTCTTTACTGAACACTCCTGTAATTATTTGGCATAATATTTATACATTATATACCATAAAACTCAGCATGTAATTATGTTGTCATATTAGTTTTAGATTTTTCCATGTATATTATATTAACCTTATCTATCCATGAAGATTGTAAACTTCTTGAAGGCAAGGTCATATCTTAAACGAGACATACCCTCAAACAACTATGAAGTGTTTTCTCTCTCACCTCCCACTACTACTTTAATTTCAAGTTGTTTCAAATATGCACACTTGTGCCGCCTAACGGTAAACGTAATTATTACGTGGTTGCAACTCAGTAACTGGCTTACAAAACATTTAACAAAATCAAATAATGATTCAACCAAATCATTATTTGCTTGAAATCAAAGGAGAATAAAGCTATTTATTGTTAAAAATGATGAAGCACCAGAGGTATTGATGGATATAACTAATTTTTGGTGCGAAGAGTTCAAATTTTAAAATTATGTGATAAATTTATTATAGTTGTATAATTAAAAAGACAAACTTTCTCATATAAAAGCCTCTTTTCTCTAAGTTATTGACTTCTTTTAGGGTTAATCTAGTACTGAAAAAACTTACATAATCATATATTGAAAGGTTCTATGGTAAGAAGTACATATGAAATAAATCATCCACGACAGATATCTATCAGTGTAATATATAATGCACTGAGAAGAACATGCTAGGACACTATGCTCGTCTTACTTTTCAGATAAAGGAAAAAATATTTAACTCAGCTAATACTGATGGAGTCTCTATGTGCAGAACACTCCATATCCTCAAGAAGGTTATGACCTAGTAAGAGTATAAAGCAAGCAAACAAATGGTGAAAATCAAAGTACTCAGGGTAAACTTTTTGCAATTACTATTACAGGAACAACACACCTGTATAACTTTATACAATGGGTGTTATATTTCACGATAACTGTGTGTTTTCTAAATGTTCTTAATCTAAACAGAGGCACAGAAACTTCTTTCCTTGTTTTGCATTTTCATTTATTCAGTGCTTCCTGGTAAGACTTTATCCTTAACTTCTTGATGTCCTAAACTTCTCATCTGCCCATTTGTGGTGATTGTGTAATAAATGTCAGCAACAGTGAATTCAGTTATAAGCATGAGTGGTAAAGATGTTACTTTATGGCAATTTGTTTTAATATGTGATCTCCAGGATTCTATTGGAATAATTTATTTATAATGGTCATTTGTTTTGACAGCAAGCTTCTTTTTCACATAATTGATTATCAAAAGCAATCTCAGGGGTCTGAAGAACAGAAAGTTGTGCTGGTGGGCTGGCCCCGTGGCCGAGTGGTTAAGTTCGCGCGCTCCGCTGCAGGCGGCCCAGTGTTTCGTCGGTTTGAATCCTGGGCGCGGACATGGCACTGCTCGTCAGACCACGCTGAGGCAGCGTCCCACATGCCACAACTAGAGGAACCCACAATGAAGAATACACAACTATGTACCGGGGGGCTTTGGGGAGAAAAAGGAAAAAATAAAAAAAATCTAAAAAAAAAAGTTGTGCTGGGCCCTTTCTGAGTCTTAGACTCCTTTTGTAAACGGGTACTCTAGACTAGATGATTTCTAAGATCCTCCTCATCTCTGATCCTTGATCAAACTTTCTTCTCTTTCTGTTCACTTGACACCCTCCCACCGCCTGAAAGCAAAGTTGCCTTCAACTCTCTACCTGATGTCTCCCTAGGCTGTGCCTGCTCCCCCGTCATCTCAAGTAGCATCATAACCACCTCCCTTGTGACTACCATCCTTCTGTGATCTGGCCATTTAGCTTCTTTTTTAAAATCTTTTTTTTTTTTTTTGGTAAGGAAGATTAGCCCTGAGCTAACATCTGTTGCCAATCTCTCTTTTTTTGCTCGAAGAAGACTATCCCTGAGCTAACATCTATGCCAGTCTTCCTCTATTTTTTATGTGGGGCACTGCCACAGCATGGCTTGATGAGTGGTGTGTAGGTCTGTGCCCGGGATCTGAACCTGCAAACCCCAGGCCACCGAAGTGAAGCATGTGAACTTAACCACTGCGCCATTGGGCCAGCCCCTTTAAAATCTTTTTACAAGAAAATCATCCAGCTCACTATTATTAAAAAAGTGCTTTATGATTTGGAGACTTTAACTAAAATCATAATATAAAGATACCAAGTTACAAAAGAAAGAGCATAGGATATTTAGTCAGATGAACCATATTCCAATAACTCTGACAAGCTTCTTCACCTCAATTTCTGCTTCAGTTTTGCCCTACACGTCAAATACTAATAATGATAACTACCAAGCAGGGTTGTTGTGAGGATTAATTGAACTTCTGCATATAAAACACTTGGCATAAAACCTGGTACTTAATAAATGCTCAGTAAATGTTAGCTGCTATTACTATTATCATAATCATATTTCTTATTTTTATTATTATTATAGTATACAGGTCACATTCTACTTTTCAAACAAATGGAATCATCTAACTGTAGTTTTCTAACTTAAGCAAACGGAATCACCTAACTTGTTTCTCTTTTTTACTGATGGAGAGTGGAGGGAAATCAGCTGCCAGTTCTAGCAGGAAAAATGACAGACTGGGGCTGTTGACTAGCACCCTGAGTGATGACTAAGTAATACACATTCCCCGAAGTTATAAATCAGTTTGCTACTAAAGTATTTTCCAGACTTCAGAACAAAGAACTCTATAGATAACATCCTTATCCACTATAAAATAATCTCTCACTTATCCTGCCTACATTTAGGAAGATCTTTATTAGCAAAAGAGGTGTTCCAACAGCACACTGTGTTAACAGAGAAACCCAGTAGATCAATGTGTCCCATGATGTCAGAAATACCTTTAAAGAAATCATTATATACTATAAACTATCAGATTATGTGAGGAAACAAAAAACATATTGTTGAATGAGAAGGGTGAGTCTAAGTTGGATGCCACAGTAAGTGGAACCATGTTTAAAAAAAAATCACTGCTGTAACGTCTCAGTGCCTCCCTGTCCCATTCCACAGGCAGGAAGAACTGCGCTCTCTCTCAGCTTCAAGGGGTAGATGGACACTCAGTGCTCACACACAATATAACCAGCATGCCCACAAGTCTGTTTCACATTAGTTATAACCACAGAATTTCAAAAGCAAGCGAAACTAACAGGGACAACATTTTCGGTTTACTATACCAACGTGATTTTGAACTGACTACACAGTTCTTTAAAACCAAGGGTACTTAGTTGTAAAGATGCTTCATCTTGGCAGAGTTCAGTAACTGAGGTTATACTTTGTATCTTAAAGCACATTAAACCCTGAAGGAACAACAGTAATGCCATTTGGGAAAGAAGGAAAAACTTCATACCTTTTCTTACATAATGGTTCAAGACCTTTCATGGTAGACACAAGCAGTTTTAGGACAATGTAGCAATTACCAGATAATCTGTCACAGACGTCACCATTATACAATAGGTTTGGTAGAAATCAGAGTGGAGAGCAGAAACATGCAAACAAGAATTTTCTTCTGCTAGGTGACTCTGAGCTTTGAATTGTTCTAAATGGGTGTGATATTGTCAACGGAATCACCACATCCCCACATGCCGTTCAAGACACACGGCTCTAGAGGAAGTATGAGGTAGTAAGTAGTATGAGCCACAAACTAGGAAGCAGAAGAATGAGGTTCTACCCTTGACCTACAGAAATGTACTACCCGCCCTGGATGCCAGTTTTATTTAACTATAAAATGGAGGTAGAGTACTTGCCTTTCTAGCAACCAGAATCATTTGTTGGAGTGAGTGGAATAATGAATGTAAAAATATTTTTTAAGCTATAAAGAACTATAGTATAAGTGATGATACTTTCAAGATAATTTTTCTACTTTGCCAAACATTTAAAAATGGTATGATAATCTAATTGTATGTATCATCTGCTGTCTATTCCAAAAGAGGGGAAAAAACATTTTGTGTTTTTCCAAAGATATCTTTTATATTTCTAGGGAATACATAACAAAACAGTTTACTACATGGGGTCAAACAAGCATGAAAATACAGTATCTCATTTCTTGAGATAAAATATGAAAAAGTGCTTTGTAAATTCTAAAGAGCTATATACAAAGTTTAGCAATTTTTGCCACTTACATAAAAAGTACACTTTGAGACGGGTGCTTACCTTCTCTTAGACGGTCTACTACGAAAGTAAAGCCTGTAGTTCTTGGATGTAAGACATATTCATATTTCTTAAGTCCATTTTTTTCAGCAAAATCATTACTTCGAGCCTTGCTGTTTTCTAAACAAAAGAACAGACCATTAGAAGCCACAAAATAAAGGAAGATGCTTGAGGTAAGAAAATAGCACAGAATTTCTCTCATAAAAATGGCACTTAATTTTTCTGTAATTACTGAATACAGCATACTAAGTCAAACGAAAAGATATAAACAATTTAGTCAGTCCCTAACAAAGATCCTAGAGATGTCTAGTTATTAGGATTTTGAAAACTTTGTAAGATATTGATAGACTTTTTATAACAGTTTCCTGAAATTCATATTCAAATTTTTAGAATTCTTTAAGATGTTTCATAAAATTTTCAATATACAATGAAAACTGAACTACGAACAAAATACTAATAAACTAAAATTTTCATAAAATAGTCCTTACATAGTAAAAACTGAAATACTAAAATATAAGATGCTAAAAAAATCAAACTAAAATACTAGTAAAACATAAGGATCTAGACATCCAAAAGAAATAACTAGCAATTTGCCAAATATATCAGATCAACATTTTTTTTAACCCAATAATTTAGGGCTTCAATGCAAAGCGAAGTATCTGCGCTGCTCAGGCACAGAGCATGCTAATGTCACTAACCAAAACCACTCCACAACAGGCAGGCACATGATTAGCACATCTTGTACAAACATCTGAACATGGTTTGGCTGAATAGAGTTACAGAGACAAGTATATGTTCCAATTGTTGGCAAAAACTTCTTTTTCCATTCCATGAGGTAACTTTATAAGTTCCAAGAAGAACCAAACCCATTAATCAGCAAATATATTTGGAAAAAGTAGTGTTCAGAAATCTGGCCTCAACTGCTGGAGGAGATCATGAAAACTACCTTCTGATGACAGCAGATGTTAGAACCTGCAATCCTCAGCTGCACCCTGAAATTCACAGACTATTCCAAGTCACAAGAAAAAAACTATATATATAAACACAACTTTTCTAGGAATAAGTTTAAGAGCACGGGGTCCTCAAAGCCTCCAAAAATCACAGATGGATTCCACAACACTAAAATATTCAAAGAACATGCCTATAAAAGGTGTTACAGGGACCGGCCCAGGGGCAGTTTGCAGGTACAGATCCCGGGCGTGGACCTATACCACTCATCAAGCCATGCTGTGGCAGCATCCCACATACAAAATAGAGGAAGACTGGCACAGATGATACCATCTTTCTCAAGCAAAAAGAGAAAGATTGGCAAGAGATGTTAGCTCAGGGCCAATCTTCCTCTCACACACACAAAAAAGTGTTATATTACTTTATAATTGAGGAATTGGGTCAAAGAACTAAATACCTACAGATCCCCAGCAAGTCGAAAGTAAAGGCTCTAAACATGAAAAGCAATCAGCTCCTCTCAGTCACTTGAGGAGAACATCGTAGGCATGCGACTACAAAGAGATATTTTATAGACAGCTGGCAGGCCCTTACATGGAACGAGGACTCCCAAGGACACTATAAAGATGAGTAGTTAACTACTTTTCAGTTTGCCACAGACGTTGTGGATCTGAAGACAAAATTGAACTCTGTGGTAGAATGTGAATACAAGTATAAGTAGTTCTAAACGTACAGTCACGATGTCGGCAGGTGAACTAATCAGAGACACAGAGAGATTAGAGATGCAGATTTTCCTTCCATGCCTACTTCATCTATCCAGCTCGCTCTGCGATTATTAGTAAGAGCACTAGCCTCCCGCTTTATGACTACAGCCTCCTGTCTGTCAGCTCCCTCCCCATAACCCTGCAATGCCAGTGCTCCTTCCACTCCAGGGAGACTCCTGGCCACTCGCTGTTCTCAAACCAGCCAGGCATGTGCCCACTGCAGGGTCTGTGCAGTTGCTCTTACCTCGCCCCAGAAGGCCTTTTACTCAGGTATCCGCACAGTTTTCTGCTTTGTTCACTTCGTCTCTACTCAAATAGACACTTACAGGGCTTTCTCTAACCACCTTCTATAAAACCCTATGCCCCCATCTTCTATTACTCTCTCTCTCCTTATCTTGCTTTATTTTTCTGCACGTTTATGAATACTTGACATTTTTATTAACTTCTTAGTGTTATCTGTTTTTCCTCATAGAAAGTAAGCTTCATGAAAGCAGGGACATTGTTTTGCATATAAAGCTCCAGGCACTCATGTATATATTAAATATATTAAACATACAAGGGTGTTTAATTGCATGTAATATTATAATTGTTAAAACCTAGAAAAGCTTTCCTTTCCAAATAGGGAAACAGAACTCAAAATTATAGTACAGTCACGTGCTGCTTACCGATGGGGATACATTCTAAGAAATGCATCAGGCTATGAGATTTCGTCACTGTGCCAACATCAGAGTGTACTTATGCAAACCTGGATGGGACAGCCTACTACACACCTAGGCTGTATGATACTAATCTTATGGGACCACCATCATATATGCAGCCCATTGTTGACTCAAACATCATTATGTGGTGCGTGACTATATACCAACTGAGATGGTTAATTCTATGTGTCAAATTGGTTAGGCCATGGTACCCAGATATTTGGTCAAACATTATTCTAGATGTTTCTATGAAGGTATTTTTTTTGATGAGACTAATATTTCTATCAGTAGACTTTGAGTAAAGAAGATTATCCTCCATAATGTTGGTGGGCCTTACCCAATCAGTTGCAGGCCTTAAAGAAAAAGACTAACCTCTTCAAGCAAGAAAGAATTCTGCCAGCAGAATGCCTTTGGACTTAAACTCCAACTCTTCCCTGGGTCTCCAGCCTGCTGACTTACCCTGCAGATTTCCGACTTGCCAAGCTTCCACAATCATGAGCCAATTCCTTAAAATAAATCTCTCTCTCTACACGCACACACACACACATATATACACACGTACACACATCCTGTTGGTTCTGTTTTTCTGGACAATCCCAACTAATAAATATAATATAAAACTACCCAACCTTTAAAACACACATTTTCAAAGAATAAATAACAATGTGAGAGATCACAGTATAACATTAAGTACAAACAAAAGTATAAATCTAATTTTCCAACTTTGTTTAAAGTTATATTTATGTGTATATATACATATATATGCCTATGTGTGTGTATGTATATGTGTATGTGTGTGACCAAATGACTCAAAAGCAATGGACCAAAATTAGAATAGTGTTTATTTAGGGGCAATAGAATTGTAGTAATTTTTGTGCTTTCTTCTATGTTTCTAAAATCCCCCAAATTAACATACATTACTTCCATAAGCAAGAAAAAAGTTATAACCAATGCTAATACATGAAGATAGAGGATATGTAAAGTTACATTTTAAATGCACTAATTTGAAAATGTACAGGCAAGTGGGATTCAGAACTTAAAGAACACTGTAAAACATTGTCTTTGGGCTTAAAAACCCAAGTTTAAAGTTAACTATGGTAATAACTAAAAACATCTTTGAATTAACAGATACTTTTTCAAAATTGAAAGTATTTTGCTAGCCTTTTAAAAAAAATCATTTATCCCAACTCAAAGCTATCTGTATAATACTGTTAAAAAAAAACAAAAAACTTTTTAAAGCTTCAGGATCAGCCTGTTTTCTCTATGTGCCAAATAGTCTGGCTTTTGCAAGTTGGCCTTAAAATGTAAATATCATCTTAACTTAAAAATTAGGCAACTCCAGGGGCCAGCCCCGGGGGCCTAGTGGTTAAGTTCAAAGCGCTCTGCTTCGGGGGCCCAGGTCAGTTCCCGGATGCAGGAACTGCATCAACACTGCTCTGTTGATGGCCATGCTCTGCTGGCAACCCACATATTAAAAAACAGAGGAAGATTGGCATGGATGTTAGCTCAGGGCAAATTTCCTCAGCAAAAAAAATGCAACTACATCATATAATGGTGAGTACTCTGGACCATGAAAATATGCAACTAAATATTAAGTTCATCACCTTAAAAAGACACTTGAGAAAAAATATAGACTGAAAAAACATTTAAATTTATACTTTATAGGTTCTAGAGGTCTAATGTATGAACATTTTAACACTAATGTACCAAAGCAGAGCAACCCATGAGTTTTCTCCATTAGCTTTTAATTATTAAATGACTTCCAATGCCGCCTTTCGTTAGTGTACATTTTGGCATTCACAAATATAAATCTATCATTTCAGTAAATGACTTTCTCTACTTTAATACAGCTGATAATGAGGGATTAAATTAAATTAATTCCCTCATTCCCTACTTTAATACAGCTGATATTTCAATACCAAAATTTAAATATTATACATTCTAAATATTAGAAAGTTTAAATATGGCTGTCTGTCCATTATAATTTCCTAATGATAGTTTAGCTCTGGGAATCAATCAACTTATAACTTACAATGATACATTTTCAAGATTAAACCATATGCAGGCAATAGTATCCTCAGTAGTATCCTCTTTGATCCAACTACTTTTAGCATTTTAACTATAAAAATCAAACATATACAGTAGGCAAATATTTTAGTACATGATATTAGTAGATAAAAATTGCCACAGTTCATTTAGCTCAGTCCCACCTGCAACAGGTAAGTCAAAGATCTCTTCCTTGGTATCAATGGTAAATGTACGCCCAAATACCTTAATTTCCCCTATTAACATACAGCTTAGTTACCCACTCACTTACTTAAATACTTGAGCTATTTGTATTTTCATCCTAACTCTCTTGTTGGGCACTGGGTTCCATAAATGACTAAATGCACAGAGTGGGCTAGTGTGTTCATTTACACGTTCTCCTCTCTTAAGCTCTAAGGTTGTGCTTCTGAGCAGCAGCTCTTGTGTCCAGCTGTACTGAGGGTTGGCAGGCGCGCACATGCTCCGTCTCTCCATGTTGTGTGGGGCTTTTAGACCAGCTCCATACTGCTTCAGTCTGTCTTCCCTCACACAGCCGACCTTCACCCACTGCATCCTTCTCAAATTCTGCAGTCTCTTTGAGGTAACCAGGGTTATTAAAAGTTTTTAAATTTTGCTCTTTTGAGTCGAAGGGTTCTACAGAACTGCTTTCTGTCCGAGCCTTCCCCGCCCCACCCCTGCCAACATTCATCCAGAGCAGTTCTCCTGCTGTCTTAAATCCTAGACTGCAACAGAAGACCTCAGCTGCAAAAACGACCTGTGGTTTACAACAATGTGAAAACCACTGATTTAGTAAGGATGAAAGACTGTACTTTGTTTTTAATCTTTCAAAGAATTCCTTGAAATCCACTGGCATTCTTGGCCTATGTAGTTTGATATCTGGGAAGGCAGAAAACATGTCCTCCTGTGTCCTCTCCACAACTCAATGACGCCTGAATTTTCTTGAGGAAAGGACAAAGCCTTTCCTGCTTACATGAGAGATAAGGCTTTAAAATACCAAGAGAAAGGTAACATATTAACTTAAATCAACGATAAATAAAGTTGGTTACTATCAGATGCTTTTCTTATAACAAAAAACTTGAGAAAGGCTCTAAGGGGTAAATATGTACCTTGGAAGAGGAGAGAGAATATATAGAACAGAAAGGGGATTTTACAACTAGGCTTATATAAAAGTAAAAGGCTGATATTTAAAATACATACTAAGACTTAAAAGATAAAGCTGCAGGATGGCAAGTATGAATAATAATGACCTCTTGGGGTTGCCCATCATAAATTCTAGGGGCTAGAAACCAGTAGTTCTGGGTTCCAACGTGCTGTTGATTAACGAGTGACCTTAGGAGTGGGCCACTAATCAGTTACTTCATCTGAGGAATAACAAGCTAAGACTAGATGACTTCTAAGTTCCTTCATGTTTTAAAATTCTGTGCTCCAAACCCAGGCTACCTTACCTGTGAGATCGGTCCCTTCTGGGAATATGAGGAGTTGAAGTGGTTCACGGATATCACAAAAATAATCAATCACGTTTTCAAAATGGCTCTTGTCATCCTTCCATTTCCTATGAATGAAGATATAGGCAGCAGCCTGCATGGCCCAACCTAGAATCAATTTAACAAGTATTTATAAAAAATTTTATTGCCAATATCCATATATTATTGAACATAATATTTCAGTTTTTTGGTTTTACTACAAATTGTTTACTATCATAATACACATCTCATTATATACCTTAAATTCAGCACTGATCTTGGGTTAAATAACACATACACCAGAGAATATTCTTAAAAGCTTTCTAAAATCTAGGGTTTGCAAAATTCTCAAAACTTCTTTTCAAGCCAAACCTAGGCATTAAAATATCAAGGGAAAAAAACTTCCCTAATATTTATCAGTAACTCGTGAGATTTTAAAGATCCTAACTAAATACACATTTTAGCCAAGCTACTTACTACAGATATAAGACTACATGTTTGTTATCAGGCTTACAAAGCAGTAAGCAAAGGATTGTTCTCAAGTCATCTATACAAGCATTCTCTTTAATACTTCCCCTTCTGTACTGCTCAATCTCTAAATTCAACTGCTGTTTTCAATGTTAGCCACTTCTTTAGATTTTATTTAAAAGGGAAAACATGCACTGGCTATTAAACACGTTAATCAGAGTATATACTAATCACACTCTCTTTCTCTAGGGCAAATCCAGCCTTGCCACTGAAGAGGGAGCCCTAGATGACCCATGTTTCACACAACCTGCCATCTCTCCCTGGCCGGAAATGACAAGAACTTCTGTGGCAGATACTGACTTAAGGCAGCCAATCCATAGTCCGTTCAATAGTTATGAAGCATGAAAAGCTTGGCCCAAACACAGTAACTATCTTGGCCAACCAACTGTCCTCTCTCAGAAATTTTACCTGGGACCAAGAAGAAAACAAATCGTTAGTATAAAAGCAAATGGATTGACAAAAAAGCAGGTAACAGAGACAGTGACAGCTGAGGTAAGGTAAAGACGGCATACTGTAGTGAAGATCTAAAAACTTTTGCTGCTGAGGTGCCTAAAGCTGATTTTGATCCAAAACAAAAGACAGTTTTAGTCTCCACAAGCGCTGGCCAGTCTATGGATGCACATCTTAGACAGCCATGAGAGTCCGTCTCCCTTACTGCCATGTGTATCTTCACAACACACATTCACTGTTTCAGCTACAGGGAATGAGTGGTAGTTCCTTGCAAACAAAGAAGACAACTAAAATAATAGTTATCTTCATTTGGCAAATAAAGTAGTACCCTGAGAATACATAAAATTATCACTGATTCATTTGTTAATGATTAAAAAAACTGTAGGACTTTATTTGGTTTGAGTAAGTCCAAACTAGAATACTGTATTCTACAAACATAAACAAACATGTACCAAAAAATCCACTTTAGTATGAGTCTTGCTTATTTGCATCCAGTTACTACTCACTCACTGTATTGTCAGTCATACCCATCAACACTGGACTTGACTGAACACTTGCCCCCTCCCACGGTCTCCTCCTTCACCTGAGGACACCAGGAGCAGTGTTTGTAGGCAACGTAGCTCTGGAGAGAGATTGCCTAGGGTAGGATCATAGCTCCACTACAAACCAGCTGTTCAGCCTTAAGCCTTTGTCCCTCATTGACTCCAAATGTAAAAATGAGCATAATGTTGTCGTAGTAGTTACCTGATGTGGGTTGTTGAAAAAAGCAAATAAGACTATTTAGCACAGTGTGTTCAATAAATAATAGCTATTATCATTATTATGATTAACAAGTTACAATAATACCAAGGATATTACATCAAGGAACATAAAAATATAACAAAAATAGTTCCCATTCACAATAGCAAAACAATAACGTACAAAAATAAAAATAAACAACCTGCAGGAGCCACACGAAGACAAATATACAACTGAGAGGAAATGGTGAGACATACAGTGCCAATGATCTCCAGATCTATGATTTATTAGTTTTATGTAATTACAATCAAAATTCCAATGGCATGAGGGTGTGTGAGAATTTGGCTAGTTGATTCTAAAGATTATCCGTAGTAATAAAGACATGAGAATATCCAAGATAATTTAGAAAACGTAAGTAGAAAAGACTCACTCCATTAAACACTAAATGCATTATGAAGCAACAATGATTAAATCCAAACAGTACATCTGCAAAATTAGACAAATGAAAAACAATGCAAGACCTACCAAAAGCTCCTTGAATATGTTAAGAATTTGGTATATGAAAACGAGAGAATTTCAAATCAGAGGGTCACGAACGAATTGGGTTTTTAAAAACATTTTTATTGAAATATAACAAGGATGCAGATGTTAAGTCTGTAGGTGTAGACTTTAATGAATTGTTACATATGCCTGTATGGCCACCATCCAGATTGAGGTAGTGAAGATTTCCAGCATCCCAGAATGCTCCTATGTGCCGTCCTGCCAGTCAATACCCTCAAAACAAACCATTACTCTGACTTCTGTCACCATAAATCAAATAAAGTAAATCACGCAGTAGGTATCCGTTCATCTTTGCTCCTTTTACTCAATATTATGTCAATGAGATTCATCCATGTTGTCGTGTACAGCAGTATTTCCTTCTTTGCATGCTGTGTAGTAGCAAATTAAATGAATATACAACTTATTTATACTCCTGATGGAAAGATTTCTTAGCTATTAGCAATAAAGTTAACACGGATACTCTTGTACTTGTCTTTTGTTCAACATAAGCACTCAGTTCTGTTGGGAGAATACTCAGGAGTGGAGCTACTGCACCATAGAATTTACATGATGTCCAGCTTCAGTAGATAGCACGTTTTTCAAAGTGTTGTACCAATTGACGCTCCCATGAGTAATGTAAGAGTTCTAAATGCTCTATCTATAGCCTCACCAACATTAGGTCTCATGAGTCCTTTTAATATTAGCCATTCTGATCCAGATATGGTAGTTTTAATTTGCATTTCTCTTGTAATTAATGATGTTGAGAACCTCTTCGTATGCGAATTGGCCATCTGGGTATCTTCTTTGTGAAGTGCCTCTTCAAACTTTTTGCCCATTTTTTAACTGGGTTGTCTGTCTTTTTCTTATTAACTTGTAGGATACAAAGTCCATCAGGAAACACATACACACACAAACACAGAGAAAATATATATAATTCTAGATTTCATATATATGTAATATACCAAATATCTCCTCTCAATCTGTAGCTTGCATTTTCTCTCCTTTACAGGTGTCTCGTTATGAACCTAACATCTAATATTAATGAAGCCCAATTTATAAGTCTTTTCCATTGTTTTTGGTGCCTCTGGTGTCCTGTTGACGAAATCTTTGCCTACTCCAAAGTCATGAAGACATTATTCCATGTATTCTTCTAGAAGTTTTACTGTTTTAACTTTCACATTTTGCTTTATGATCTCAAATTAATTTTTGTATATTGTGTGAGGCAGAGGTTAAAGGTCCTAGTTTTCCACGTGGATAGTCAATTGACAGGTATCAACTATTTAACTACTGAATTACTGAACCCTACTGAAAAGACCAAGAGGTCATTAATTTAAATAATAAAATATTTAGAAAGCATTACACAATAAATGAAAACATACTATTACAAAAAATGTCAAACAATACAAAAGTATATAGACTAAAACATGAAAATACTCCTTTATTATAACATCCTTCAAACCCTCCCTCCAACCACAATCTCTTTTTTGTAATTATGGTTAACAATTTGATATGAATTATTCCCCATTTTAAAAATTCATTACATATATTTGTGTTTTTAAAAACACATTGAATCATACCTTTTATACTGTTCTATAGTTTGCTTTTTTTCACTTAACCTATCTATACATTTGGATGTACTTCATTTTTTTTCAATACCTGCATTGTATTTCTTAATAATGCTTCCTAAACCAGTTTTGTTTTTAATTTGTAAACTATTACTGACTGATAGTTTTGTAAAATACAGTAAAATGAGTTACTAGAAAAATGATCACACATTTGGAAGTTATGACAATGTCACAATGCTATAAGAGTTTCTAACTACCCTACTCTGTACTCACCTTATGGTGGACCAGTTAGTTTGCTGACTGGCACTGTTACACGAATCACACTTTAAGTAACACTGTTCTATAACACAGATACACCATGATCTAGTATCCTATTATCATTTAGGATCTACCCTATCTAAGAATCGATCTTTGCTAGAAAAGTAAAGTCTAAAATATTTACTATCCAGTCCTTTACAGAAACATTTTGCTGAGCTATCTAGTTTAGAAATTATTCACCCTATTTTCCTCTTTTAATGGTCATCCTTAAAATTTTTTCACCTTTCCATTTTTGACAAATATTTAAACTGACATAATTCTATCAACATTGAGTTAATAAATAATCTTTCCTAAACCAAAAAAGTATGCTTTCCTCCTGTCCCCCTTCCAAGATTTGTAGAAATCATCCAATAGTTCCCCCAAATTGCTATTATTATTATTACTACTACCACATTCCTTATGCTTCACAGAAACATTTTTAAACATTTCGACTTGACTTTAAGTTGGCTGGCTTCTTTGCTTATCACTGCTTCTTGTATCCTATGTCCTTCTGTTGGTTCTACTGAAGGGATTTCTTTCAAAAAATGTTTGAGACTTTGCATTCCTGAAATGTATTTGTTCTCAATTTTGGAGGATAGTTTGGCTAAAAACAGAACTTGAGATTCCAAATCATGTTCCCCTCAGAATTTCAAAGCTATTTTTCCACAGTCTTCTGTCATCTAATATGGCTAAGAAGAAGCCTGATATCAATCTAGTTTGTGCAAATAACCTAATTTTTTTCTTCTGGAAACCTTAATGATTTTCTCTTTATCCTTGGTTTTATGGAATGTCACCAGTATGAGTACAGGTATGGAACTTTTCATTAATTCTGCTTAGCAGTTGGTACCCTCTTCCAGTATGAGTCTTTCTTTAACATTGGGAATACTCCTTCCATCATTTAAGGAAATATATTTTTCTCCTCTTCATTCTCTCCAACTTTCTGTCTGGAACTTCTGTTGGATGTTAAAACTTGAGGATCTGTCCTCTCATACTTTTCATCTCCTTTCATCTGACACTGTGTTCAAGGAGAATCCCTTGGTTTGATTATCCAACTCACTAATTTGATCTTCACCTGTGTCCGGCCTACTAAATGAGTTTATTTCAGTAATCATCTCCTTAATTTTCAAGATTTACAATTGGCTCTTTTTCATAGCAGCCAATTTTATGGCAAAGAGCAAAAAATATAATAAGCTGTAACAAATACAAAGGATAATCATTTTAATAAAAATGTTTATTAAATGGTTATTATGTACCCAGTACTGTTCTAAGTATTTTTCATTAATTCAATTAATTCTCAAGACAACCTTATGAATTGGGTAAAATTATTATCCCTATTTTATGAATAAGGAAACCAAGGCACACTGAGACTCAAAGAATAAGTGGTAAAACCAGGTTTCAAACGCAGGCTGTCTAGCTTGAAAGGTGACGTTTTTAACCAGTGTACTCAACAGCCACTCTGCAATATATACTTGAATCTCTCTCAGGATATTAGTTAAACATAGTTTAAATTCTCCTCAGAGAATTATCTATTCATCAGAGGTTAGACTTTCCATGTTTTAGTATTAGACTCTCTTTAAAGTTGTGCATTTTCCTCAACTGTTAATTCTGCATTGTCTTCACATCTGTAAAGGACTTCCTAGACAGAATAATGACAGGTAGAATGTATTTCTCCACTCTAAGTGAGAATGTCTGTTGCTCCCTTGGGAGAAGGAAGCAGTATGAAGATCGACGGGGCTGTACCATAAGACTTTTCCAATATTCTGTGTATGTTTCAGAAAGCCCAGAAAGGGAAGTAAAACGGCGGAATCAGTCAGCCTCTTGGATCTCTCCTCTGAAGATATGATTCTTCCCCTTTGTGCACCTCTGCCTTCTCACATTCCATTTATTCATCACTAATGCTTTTGAATCGTTTTTACTCCCCTTAGCTTAAATGTTTTTCTCCCTTTCATAAAAATCACAGGAACACCTTGTGAGTCTTTTTCCCATTTCCTTGCCATCAACGCATATTTTATTAGTGTTTATAACAATACCCAGATTCTTCTTAACATTCTTGAGATCATCAAACACATTTTTATGACATTTATTTCATACATCTATGAGTTGACACATAACAGTGCAATTGATCATGTCATTTGAAATTAGTCTATTTGTCTTTTTCATACTTTTCCATCGGAGGACATTCCATCTATCACCTGGATTTCTCAGACGAGGTCTGGGAGTCTGGCAGGTTTATAAAGATAGAATCTGTGGATGTTGGCATGGCTCTGCTACTGCTATCTTCTTTCTAAAACCCCATTTATGTTATCAGCATTGCCTTCTCAAAGCCGACAGGAGTAATCCTTGAGCATACTCTATTGTCCAAAGCTATTCCATAATTTTAGAGTCTGGTTTTCCTTGACTTACATTCTCTTTTACCAAGTTTTAGAGCAGGATAGAAAAAAGAAACAATTTACTTGAGTGTATTTTTAACATTATGCCTTCTTTCTCAATAAAAAGTAAAGCATTTCACAAATTTTTTCATTTTAGTGTAGATAGGTATAGTTAAGGGAAACAAAAATTTCTGTACTACTCACCTAGTACTCTAAAAACTGAACTTCAAAGAGATTAATCTGATTTATCACTATTGTCCATGTATTCATTAATTCATTACGGTGTCTGCTATGGCATTATGAATGCAACACCAGAAACAAAAAGCAATGTGGAAGAGAGAGACAAACTGTTCTCGTTTAACAAGTTTTCAATCCTGAATAGAGGGTGTGGATACAACCAAGGAAATGCGACCCTCAGGCCTCTATTAAATGAGAATGAGTGATAATATGAATAGATGCAAATTTTATATAAACTCACATCACAAAGATCATGAGCAAATACTGTATTTATTGAGTGTGTAGTTGTACATAACAATAGTTATACAAAAAAATGCATAAATTAATTACAAGTAGTCATATTTCTCAGAATTTCAATCTCTGTCAGGGTGCTAAATGCTACACAAAGTTAGGGAAGCTCTAGCTTCTCTGAACTCACTTTTTAAATTAGGTAATGCTCTCTCCATCCCTCTTTTAAGATGACTAGCTTCCATGAAGGCTCTGGCTTTTAAAAACATTGAGTGGAGGCAGACAATTAATTTTATGACTTTGTCCTGCAATAATCCTATTGCAGAAGCCTGTGTCATTAGGTTTCAAATGTGCCTGTCCTGAAAATACAAGATAGAAATCAAAGTATAAAATATGAACAGGCAATTAAATAAAACTTTAAAGAAAACTTAATTCTATTATAATTTCAAACTTGAAAAACCACAAAATGGAGAAAATGGATAAAACCACCCTTACTGCAAATTTCACTAGACTCTACAAAGAGATGATCATATCTACCTGCAATCAGTAGAAATTCTTGACATTGAACAAATACCTATTTATTAGTTGCTTTTGGTTGGCAAGATGAAGCTTCTTGGTTACGATTATAATTTTGGGGTTTACACTATTGTGGGGCCAAAAGCTATCTTCCATATTGTGTGAGATTTGCCATTTAATCCACTTTCCAGATGAGCTGCCATGAGATACCTATTCCTATTGCAAAACTAATTCCAAGGCTAAGTACATCACTAGTTCTGTACGCTGAGAGGGCCAGTAGCAACTAATGCCCCCCACAAAAGATGTCCACCTCCTAATTCCCAGAACTGTGAATACGTTACATGGCAAAGAAAAATTAAGGTTGCTAATCAGCTGAATTTAACATAAGGAGATCATCCTGGACTAGCCTGGTGGGCCCAATGTAATCACAAGGGTCTTTAAAAGTGGAAGAAGGAGGCAGGAAAAGACTCAGTGTCAGAGTGATGGTGTGAGTGACTGAGTGAGGAGGACTCAATAATAATGACATATAATAAATACTACAGCTAATTCACTTTTCCCCAGTGTTGCAATGTTGGCTTTCTCTTTAAAAATTCCATTACAAGGGGGGTCAGCCCAGTGGCACGGCAGTTAAGTTCACATGTTCCGCTTCGGCGGCCTGGGCTTTGCTGTTTTGGATCCCAGGTGCAGACATGGCACTGCTTGGCAAGCCATGCTGTGGTAGGCGTCCCACATATAAAGTAGAGGAAGATGGGCATGGATGCTAGCTCAGGGTCAGCCTTAGCAAAAAGAGGAGGATTGGCAGCAGATGTTAGCTCAGGGCTAATCTTCCTCAAAAAAAATTTAAAAAATAAATAAATAAATAAAAATTTAAAAACCATTACAAGGGGTAGCCCAGTGGTGTAGTGGTTAAGTTCTCGTACTCTGCTTGGGTGGCCCAGGGTTCACAGGTTCAGATTCCGGGTGCAGACCCAGTACTGCTCCTCAGGCCACGCAGTGGCAGCATCCCACATAAAATAGAAGAAGATTGGCACAGATGTTAGCTCAGTGACAATCTTCCTCAAGCAAAAAGAGGAAGACTGGCAACAGATGTTTGCTCAGGGCCAATCTTCCTAACATACACACAAAAATCCCACATTACAATTTAGAGGTAACCTTACTTAGCCACAAGCAAAAGGACAACTAAAGGCACTGGAGTCAAATTAACTATTGAAATTAAGGTTAAAAAAAAAAAAAAACTGTAAGGTACATTGGGTCCATCTCGCCTTTTTACTATTATTATAAACTATCCTTTTCAAAGTTGGCTCAAACTGATCATTGTAAGATGTGTTTCATTTGTGCTTCTCCACGAAATGCAAAGCAAAACAAAACCCAACAGCTTCCCTCAAATTCTTTTACTGCTCTCTCCTAAAATAAACCTGTTATAAAAGCATTCTTTTTAGATAATTTTTAGAATCTACTTATTAATTTAGACAAAGGAATTCCTTAATTTTCAGCAGACCTGAGGGTACGAAAAGAGTCAAAATACACCTCATGGCTCATATTTGGGATGCCTAGGAGCCTGAAGCAATGCAAATCTGCCTGAGGTATTAGAGACATACACATCAATGGGATAATCCAATTGAGGCAACCAGTTGTATTAACTTCAGTAAACTACTGACTAGATAACCTTAAAGCCCAGAGCCAATTCTTCCAGCCAAACTGTCAACTTCCACACAGCTCAGGTCTTGAGCTTTGTTAAGAAGTCAGCTAACACATTTAAAACACAAGTTCATTTAAGCTACTTAGATCTCAATGCAATCCTAAAAAATTACTTAGTTCTCAAGGTAATCCTAGAAAGAAGTATAATCCTGGTACATGCCTCACACACGATTTAACTGAACTGAACCTTTGTTCCCAATGGATTTCCCTCCCTCCTCTGCAAAAAAAAAACAAAAAAAAGCATCAAAACTCATCTCAGCCAAGCAATTCTAGCAACTAAAAGTACAAAATTAAGAATTATAAGGACTTCTTTTTCAACTAGCAGAATTGCTAAGATGAAACTGATCTATGTTCTGTACCTGAAAATACAGAGATGTGTGTGTGTCTTCTCCCAATAGAACTAAAATAGTTTAATATTCTCTGTCTGCTATATTTCCTTTGATGGTTTTCATAAAAATCTTGATTCATGATAAAGATTTAATAAAACTTACTAAATGAGTAAATCAATCATTGGATACTTTTCTTTACGGCTTGGTAAAATGGGGAAAAGCAAGTTGTATCAAGATGGCTTTGGCTATAAACAAGAGAATACCAATCTGAAAGTCATATAAACAATCTGGGTTTATGTTTCTCAAGTAAAATGAAGTCTGGCCCCAAGGCTGGTTCAGAAGTCAAGCAAGATGCAGCAGCTCCAAGCATGATGAACTCTCACAATAATCTCCCAAAATAGGAAAGGAGCAGCATCATCCCTTCATCAACCTCTTTCCTTTTATTAAGGAGGCAATCTTTCCCAGAGCCTCCTGACAGACTCTCTCCCTTATGTCCCTTTGGTGAGATGGGCTTTGTAGGCAGCTGAGAAAGCTAAAATCAGGTATTTTCATCCTTTGTCATGGGATGTGTGTATCACAAAGGTTCAGCGTTAAAATTAGTAAAACATCATCTCTGGCCTTTAAGTGTTTAATAATAAACGCAACAACACAGGGAAGAAGGCTGCTGTGAAACTTTCTATGATTTGGATACAACAGGAAGCCATAAACTAATCAATTTCTTGTTGCTAGGAATCCTAAACTAGAAGCTCCCTTTGAGAAAAGGCTCCCCGAGGGAGCTTCATAGATGCTTGCTGTAGAGATTCCTTCCAGCAAGGCCCAAGCAGTTGTGACTGGGTGATGAGGCCAGCTTACCTAATGTAGGTGACAAAACGGATGCCTTGGTTGCACCAAAGAAACTGGCAGGAGTGGAGTGTTACAAAACTGAGTCTTAGGGAGAGTCTTCTCCAATTCAGAAATGTATTCATCTTATTCCTCTGAATTGTGAAGCAGGAGAGTAGCATGAAATTTTGTTAAATAAAAAAAGGGTCCACCAAATTATATGGAGTCAAAGACATCTGTGGCTTAAGGACAGTTCTTTAAGGTTAAGGGAATGTCTATCTTAAGTAGGAGTAAGCTGGGTAGGAGAGGAAGAGTTTTCCTTCTCACAAGAGATGAAAGTTTGGTATTATAAACTGTAAATACCTCAAACAGAAAAACTTCAATTCTTTGTGCTTAATATACGACAGTTAATAAAATTAAGGTGACCAATAAATTAATTATTAAAACTGGGTAAGCAATGGCATCTTTATTTAAATAATTTTATACATTACTAACACTTATAAACACATTAAGGAAATACAGTTAAAATTGAAAATTTGACCACATATAATGTGTTATCTTTGCAATCAACATATAATTTCTGTTGCAGCACTTTCATGTTTAATAACAGCATGTGCTATAATCACCGTTTCTCCAGTGTACTGGCAAGGTGGACAACAGATTTTAACCAAGTGGGTTTTATCCATGACCTTTAAAAAGAGAAATGCTTATAAAATACCAAAGGCATTTAAAATAAAATTCCAGTTATTTCTGTAAATCAAATTTGACCAAACCTTTTAAATATTTTAGCAGACAGGTTGTAACCTGGGAGGTTGAATTTACCCAGAAGCCTCCTACCAGTTTCAACTATGCTGCTAAAGCAGACACCACAGGGGCTTCTGAACATAGACTCACTGTCTGCACGTGCCTTTGACAAACCGAGAATGGATAAAAGCATTCATCAGAGGCCAAGCTGTTACTTCTGACTTCTCCCTGAGCTCATTCTGAACAGTTTAGATATATTTCACAATTGGTGATTTTCCTAGTTTCCACTATCACATTATGTTGCAGTTTTACAACTCCAGAATTATATGACCATTTACTTTGAAATCATGAGATCATGTCAGAGAGATTTTTAGTTTAACATGTGAAATGGCCACTTTCTAAATCACTCTCTCTTTAATTTACTCCTCTTTTTCTAAAAGCCTCTCAAACTCTTCTGCTACTCAAGTGTGATTAACTAACGATCCAGAAAAACCAAGAAGCCATGAGCTGGGTGGTCACATATGGCACATGAATTTCCTGGTACAAAATCACCATGTAAATGGACCTTTTATGACACCTTTGGGTTTAATATTTCATTTCATTAGTTGTTACTAAGTGGTTACAAAGTTGACTAAAAGTAAAAATAAATGTGTACACCACCATTAGAAACAGCTGAAATTTAACTATAGGACATTTATTCTTAAAATCTAATTTCACGTATCTTAGCAAACTCCAAACAGTTTAGTTAACTTACTAAAATTCTTTATAAATTGAGCTGGAATCTAGACACTTTTAATGATTTCTTTCCTAGTCTGTTACATAAGTCATTACTTTTATACTATAAGAAAAGAACTTCCAAATTCTAAACACTCCTCCATTCTCCAACCTGGTACTGCAGATAAAAAATATCATTTTCTTCTAGTCATTTGTAAACAAACTAAATAGACCAGATAATTATATTCCAAACATCTGGTCAGCAAACATTTCTTTGGAAATATAAATAGCAATATTAAATACTCCTTAAAGTGGTGCTAAATTGTCAACAAGCTAAGTGTAGCATAATCCGAAGCAGGATACAGCTGACCACTAAGATGTATCCATTCTTCTCTCTTTCTTTCATTTCCTCTTGCAAACTCCAACTTTAATACTCTCATTTGCAAACATGCTTTTTGGTGTTTTATTTTGTTTCAGGTATACAACAAAATGATTCCATATATATATATATATATAATGAAATGAACACCACAATGACTAGTTAACATCTCTGGGTACATATAGCTACAATTTTCTTTCTCATGATGAGAACTTATAAGATCTACCCTCTCAGCACCTTTCAAATATATGTTATAGTATTATTGACTATAGTCACCATGTTGTACATTATATTCCCATGACTTATTTATGACTGGAAGTTTGTGCCTTTTGACCACCTTGACACATTTTGTGCACTCCCTTAAGCCTCAGTCTCTGGCAACCACCATCTGTTCTCTGTATCTATGAGTTTGGTTTTTTGGTTTTGTTTTTGTTGTTGTTGTTTGCAGATTCCACAAATAAGTGAGATCAGATGGTATTTGTCTTTCTATATCTGACGTATTTCACTTAGCATACGCCCTCAAGGTCCATCCATGTTGTCACAAATGGCAGGATTTCCGTCTTTTTTATGGATGAATCATATTCCACTGTATAAATTTATATTTTCTCTATCCATTCATCCATTGATGGACACCTAGGTTGTTTCCACGTCTTGACTGTTGTAAATAGTGCTGCGGTGGACATGGAGGTGCAGATATCTTTTCGGGTTAGTGTTTTCTTTTCCTTTGGATAAATGCCCAAAAGTGGAATTGTTAGATCATATGGTAGTTCTATTTTTAATTTTTTGAGGAACCTCCATATTGTTTTCCATAATGGCTGCACCAATTTACATTCCCACCACCAGTACCCAAAGATTCCCTTTTCTCCACATCCTCACCAACACTTGTTATTTCTTGTCTTTCTTGTCTTAGCATGACCGTAGTCATTCTAACAGGTGTGAGGTGAAATCTCATTGTGGTTTTGATTTGTGTTTCCCTGATGATTAATGATGTTGAGCACCTTTGCATGTACCTGTTAGCCATTTGTATATCTTCTTTAGAAAAAGGTCTATTCATATCCTCTGCCCATTTTTTAATTGGATTGTTTGGGTTGTTTTGCTACTGAATTGTATGAGTTCTTCATATATTTTGGTTATTAACCCCTTGTCATATATGATTTGCAAATATTTTCTCCCATTCTGTGGTCTGCCTTTTTATTTTGTTGATGGTTTCCTTTGCTATGGAAAAGGTTTTTAGTTTGATGCAGTCCCACTTGCTTATTTTTGCTTTTGTTGTTTTTGCTTTTGGTGTCAAATCCAAAACATCATCTCTAAAACTTATGTCAAGGAGCTCATAGTCTGTTTTCTTCTAAGACTTTTATAGTTTCAGGTCTTATCTTCAAGTCTTCAATCCATTGTGAGTTAATTTTTGTGTATGGTGTAAGATAATGGTCCGGTTTTCCCAGAACCATTTATTGAAGAGACTGCCTTTTCCCCATTATATATTCTTGGCTCCTTTGTCATAAATTAATTGACCATATATCCATGAGTTTATTTCTGGGCTCTCTATTCTCTTCCATCGATCCATGTGTTTGTTTTTATGCCAACACCATATTGTTTTGATTACTATAGTTTTGTAATATAGTTTGCAGTCAGCAAGCTTTATACCTCCAACTTTGTTCTTCTTTCTTAAGATTGCTTTGGCTATTCAAGGTCATAAAGACCATAAAGGTTCCACAAAAATTTTATGATTATTTCTTCTATTTCTGTAAAAAATGCCAAAGGAATCTTGATAGGGATTGTGCTTAATTTGTAGATTGCTTTCAGTAGTACAGATATTCTAATATTAATTCTTCCAATCCATGAACACAGAATATCCTTTCATTTATTTCTATCTTCATTTTCTTTTATCAATATCTTATAGTTTTCAGTGTAAATGTATTTCATCTCCTTGGTTAAATTTATTCTTATTTAATCCCCTTTGATGCAATTGTAAATGGGATTGTGTCCTTAATTTCTCTTTCTCATAGTTTGTTATTAGCATATAGAAATGCAATAGAGTTTTGTTTTTGTTTGTTTGTTTTCTGAGGAAGATTAGCCCTGAGCTAACATCCGTCAGAAATCCTCCTCTTTTTTGCTGAGGAAGACTGGCCCTGAGCTAGTATCTGTGCCCATCTTCCTCTCCTTTATATGTGGGATGCCTGCCACAGCATGGCTTGATAAGTGGTGTGTAGGTCCCCACCCAGGATCCGAACCGTTGAACCCAGGGCTGCCAAAGCGGAACGTGCGAACTTAACCACTACACCACTGGGTTGGCCCCAATAGATTTTTGTACACTGATTTCTATCCTACAACTTTACTAAATTCATTTATTAGTTCTAACAGTTTTTTGGTGGAGTCTGTAGGGTTTTCTACATATAATATCAAGTCACCTGCAAATAGTGAGTTTTACTTTTTCTTTTCCAATCTGGATACTGTTTGTCTGTCTATCTATGTATCTATCATCTACCTACCTATCTGTATATGTATTTAACATCGATCTATTTATTTATTTTTGCCTAATTTCTATGGCTAAGGCTTCCAATACTATGTTGAATAAGAGTGGCAAGAGTGGGCATCCTTGTCTTGTTCCTGATCTTAGAAGAAAAGATTTCAGCTTTTTACTGTTCAGTATGATGTTAGCTGTCATATATGGCCTTTATTATGTTTAAGTATTTTTCCTCTATATCCACTTTATGAGAGTTTTTATCATAAATGGATGTTGAATTTTTTCAAATGATTGTTTTTGCATCTATTGAGATGATCATATGATATGATATTTATCCTTCATTTTGTTAATGTGGTATATCACATTGATTGATTTGCAGATGTTGAACCATCCTTGCATCCCTGGAATAAACCCCACTTGATCATGTCCTATGATCCTTTTAATGTATTCTTGAATTCGGTCTGAATTTTGTAGAGGACTTTTACATCTATATTCATCAGTGATACTGGCCTTTAATTATATTTTCTTGTGGCATCCTTGTCTGGTTTTGGTATCAGGGTAACAATGCTGGCCTCATAAAATAGCTTTGGAATGTTTCCTCCACTTCTATTTTTTGGAAGAGATTGAGAAGGATTAGTAGTACTTCTTCTTTAAATGTTTGGTAGAATTCACCAGTGAAGCCATCTGGTCCTGTACTGTTGTTTGTTGGGAGGTTTATGATTATTGATTCAATCTCCTTACTAGTAATCAATCTGTTCAGATTTTCTATTTCCTCATGATTCAGTCTTAGTGGTTTATGTATCTAAGAATTTATCCATTTCTTCTGGGTTGTCCAATTTGTTGGCATATAACTGCTCATAGTAGTCTCTTGAGAGCCTTCGTATTTCTGTGGTTTCAGTTGTACCATCTCCTCTTTTGTTTCTGATTTATTTGAGTCCTCTCTTTTTCTTGGTGAGTCTTGCTAAAGGTCTGTCAATTTTGTTTACCTTTTCAAAAAACCAGCTTAGTTTCATTGATCTTTTCTATTGTCTTTTTAGTCTCTAATTCATTTATTTCTGCCTGATCTTTGTTAATTCCTTCCTTCTACTAACTTCGGGCTTCATTTGTTCTTCTTTTTGTAGTGCTTGAGGTGTAAAGATTGGTTGTTTGAGATCTTTCCTGTTTCTTGATGTAGGCATTTATTGCTATGAACTCTCCTCTTAGAACTTCTTTTGCTGTATCCCATAAGTTTTGGTATGCTGTATTTCCATTTTCACTTGTTTCAAGGTATTTTTTAATTTTTCTTTTGATCTCTTCTTTCACCCATTCGTGGTTCAGTAATATGTTGTTTAATCTCCACATATTTTTAAATTTTCCAGTTCTATTCTTGCAATTGACTTCTAGTTTCATATACCATTGTGATTGGTAAAGATGCCTTGATATAATGTCAATCTTCTTAAATTTATTAATACCTGTGTTGTGGCCTAACATATGACCTATCCTGGAGAATGTTCCGTGTGCACCTGAGGAAAATGTGGATTTTGTTGCTTTTGGATGGAATGTTCTGTGTATGTCTGTTAAGTTCATCTGGTCTAATATGTAGTTTAAGGCCAATGTTTCCTTAATGATTTTCTGTCTGAATGATCTATCCATTGACAAAAGTGGGGTATTAAAGTTCCCCACTATTACTGTATTGCTGTCTATTTCTCCCTTTAGGTCTGTTAATATTTGCTTTATATATTTAAGTGCTCCTTTGTTGGCTGCATAAATATCTATAAATGTTACACCCTCTTATTGGACTGACCCTCATCATTATATAATGACCTTCTTTGTCTATTATTACAGTCTTTGTCTTAAAGTCTATTTTGTCTTATATAAGTATAGCTACCCCAGCTTTCTTTTGGTTTCCATTTGTGTGGAATATCTTTTTCCATCCCTTCACTTTCAGTCTGTGTGTGTCCTTACATTTGAGGTAACTCTCTTGTAGGCAGTAAATAGGTGGGTCTTGTATTTTCTTTTTTATCCTTTCAGTCGTTCTATGTCTTTTGATTAGAGAATTTAATCCATTTACATTTGAAGTAATTATTGATAGGAATGTACTTATTGCCATTTTGTTAATTGTGTTGTGGCTGTTGTGTAATTCCTTTGTTCCTTTCTTCTTCTCTTGCTCTCCTTCTTTGTGATTTGATGATTTTCTGTAGGAGTATGCTTAGATTCCTTTTTCTCTATCTTTCATGCATCTACTACAGGTTTCTGCTTTGTGGTTACCATAAGGCTTACGTAAAACAACTTATATTTATAACAGTCTATTTTAAGTTGATAACTTAGGTTGGAACATTCTGAAGCTCTACATTTTTACTCCTCCCATATTTCATGTTTTGGAGGTCACAATTTAGATCTTTTTATCTAGTGTATCTCAATAAATTACTGTAGTTATAGTTATTTTTACTACTTTTGTCTTATAATCTTCATTCTAGCTTTAGAAGTGATTGACACACCACCTTTACATTATTAGATCATTCTGACTTTTACTATATATTTACTTTACGAATGAGATTTATACTTTCATATATTTTCCTGCTACTAATTAGTGCCCTTTCTTTTCAACTTAAAGAAATCCCATTAACATTGCTTATATGGCCAGTCTAGTGGGAAATCCTTTAGCTTTTGCTTGTCTGGGAAACTCTTTCTCTCTCCTTCAACTCTGAAGGACAATTTGTCAGGTACAGTATTCTTAGTTGGCAGTTTTCCTTGTTTCAGCACTTTAAATATATTATGCTACTCCTTTGTGGTGTGCAAAGTTTCTGCTGAAAAATCTGCTGATAGTCTTATGGAGGTTCCCTTGTATGTAACAAGTTGTTTTTCACTTGCTGCTTTGAAGATTCTCTCCATGTCTTTAACTTTTGACGCTTTAATTATGTGTCTTGGTGTGGATCTCTTTAAGTTCATCTTATTTGGAACTCTCTGGGCTTCCTGGATCTGGACATGTTTCCTTCCCCAGTGTGGGGAAGTTTTCAGCCATTATTTCTTCAAATAAGCTTCCTGCCTCTTTCTTTCTCTCTTCTCTTTCTGGGACCCCTATAATGCAAATGTTGGACCGCTTGATGTTGTCCCATAAGTCCCTTAAGTTATCTTTACTCTTTTTCATTTTTTCTTTTCGCTGCTCTGATTGTATAAGATCCAGTGCCCTGTATTCGAGTTTATGGATCCTTTCTTCCAATTCATCTAATCTGTTAAGCCCCCCGCTACTGTAATTTCTTTTTCAGTTTACTCATTGTATTCTTCAGCTCTGTGACTTCTATTTGGTATTTTAATATATTTTCTATCTCTTTGTTGAACTTCTCACTTTGTCATGCCTTGTTCTGCTGAGCTCAGTGAGCATCTTTAGGACCATCACTTTAAACTCTTTATCATGTAATTACTTATCTCTGTTTCATTAAGGTCTTTTTCTAAGGTTTTACCTTGTTCTTTCATTTGGAATACATTCATTTTCATTTTCCTTGACTCTCTATATTGGTTTTTAGGCATTAAACCGCCACCTCTCCCAGTCTTGAAGGAGTGGCTTCATGTAGGAGATAAACCTTATCATTCAACCCTGCCCTAGCTCTTGGTTTTCTCTCAAACCTTTCTGAGTGTCCAAGCAGCCTACTGTATCCTTAGTGGCTCCCAGTAGTTGAAGGTACACCAAAGACCTGTCAGTGTCCCAAAGGAGAGGATCTCAATCAGCACCTAGATTCAGGCTGACTGAAAGTCAGACCTTCAGGCAGCAGCTTTTAAAGTATGCAAACATACCTCTTTCACGGGAAGACTGGGAGATGAGTGTTTTTGTCTGCTCCCTCTGCACTGAGCCCTAGTGTGACAGCCAGTTAAGAATTGTTTCTTCGTTTGCTACCATGCCACTGAAGCCATGAACACTAGCCCTACTGGCCACCAGAGCCAAACTATCAAGGGATGTGTCCTCTACATGGCAGCCACAAAAGCCAGAGTGCCAGACATGTATACAAGCTCCTTTCTTAGAGACACTGGTGACCAGGGGTGGGGCAGAGAGAGAGCATGAAGATGGCACCCGGGGCCTCCCCAGTCTCTAGAGAGGATTGTAATCAGCCCCTAGATGTGTGTTTCAATAGAAGCCTGTCCATCAGGCCACCACTATGAAGATAAGCTTACAGACCTCTTATACAGAAAGACCAGGCACTTTTTAGTCAGATACCTCTGTGCTGGACCATGGGGTATAGCCAGGTGAGTCCATGGAAACCCTTTAAGAACTGTTTCTCAGTTTACTAGAACCTATGGATCTCATGGGTGCAGGCCCCACTGGCTTTCAAAGCTAGCTGTTTTGGGGGCTGATCTCTCAAGTGCAGGTGCTAAAAGTTGAGATGTCAGATGTGGGTTTCAGGCCCTTCATTTCTCAGGGAGAAGCCTGGAGTTGTCAGAGCCTTCCTGATTGTGAGTCACCATGCCAGGGGTGGAAAGGATGGCAAGATTGTGTCTCAGACTCTCCTGCCCATTTCAATGTGGGTTTTTTCTCATGGAGTTGCTCAGTTAGATTTTGGCTTTCTATCAGAGGAAATTGTTCTGTATGTAGCTGTAAATTCAGTGTGTCCCTAGGAGGAGGTGAGTTCAAGATCCTCCTACGTCATTATCTTGAACCAGAACTACTTTTATTGCCATTTTACAGTCGAAGAAACTGAGGGCTGAGTCCAGTGATGCAATCCAACAGTGATGGAGTTAGCTAATGAGGCCTATCAGGGCTGAGAGCAGGTGCCAAGGGCTAAGGGGCTTTAGAGTAAATGGTACACTAAAGTGTATCTACCTTTCATAACCCACTATCCAAATGAGCCTCAGTATAGATAATAATGATCCTTTATAGACAGGGCACATATCAGGTGCTTAAAGTCTATATAATTAACACAAAGAGGGGAAGTAAGGGAAGCGCTGGAGCCCAACTAAGTCTTTAAGGGTGAGACTAAAGAAGGCTGGGGCCAGCCTCACGGCCAAGTTGTTAAGTTCGCACGTTCCGCTTCAGCGGCCCAGGGTTTCACAGGTTTTTAATCCTGGGCACAGACCCAGGACCACTCATCAAGTCATGCTGAGTGGCGTCCCACACAGCAGAACTAGAAGGATCTACAACTAGAATATATACAACTATGTACTGAGGTGACTTTGGGGAGAAGAAGAAGGAAAAAAAAGATCAGCAACAGACGTTATCTCAGGACCAATCTTTAAAAAAAAGGAGAAGGCTGGATGAACCAAAGGACCATGAGATCAGGGGCTCAGCTGCAAAGTGGAAGCCACTAAGAGTGTAATAGAAAATATGACATTTTTCTATTTTGAGAAAAACTACTAGGATTTGGTATCTAATTGAATAAGAGAGAAACAAGTCAAAGAGATGATCCCTGTGCTACACTGAGAGGAACTAAATAATCTCTAAATTTTGTGCCAATTCTAAAATCCTACACTTCAGGAAGTCATTTTCTTAATAGTTAGAAATGAATCTTAAAAAAACAATTTTTTAAAAAAGTCCTTAGGCAGTTTCCACTGTCTAGTTTAATGGAGTAAGACTGTACTGGACAAATCATCTTTGCAGGAAAAAAAAATTTGGACATAAGAAAAAAGGCAATAACCAAAAGACATTGGAGAGTGAACAAAAGCTGACATACTCTGATGGGGAGCTCGTGCTCACTCACAAAAAGCACTATGTTCCCATCTCCAAAGCTTTTAGCCTTGGGCTAAATGTAGTCCACAGCAAAAGATGTGGCACACAACTGAAGCAGTGCTGAAAGGGAAATGTATAGTCCTAAATGCCTGTGTCAGAAAAGAAGAAATATCTGAGGTCAATGATTTAAGCTTCTAACTTAAGAAACTAAAAATAGAGCAAATTAAACCCAAAGGTTACAGACGTAAGGAAATAATAAAGAGAAGAACAGAAGTCAATGAAAATGAAAGTGGACTAACAATGGAATGAAATAAACAATGAAATCGAAATATAACTCTTTGAGAAGGGGCAAAAAAATTAATGAAACCAAAAGCTAACCCTTTCAGGGAGAGAAGAAGGAATTAATAAAACTGACGAAACTCCAGCCAGACTGATCAAGAATGAAAACTGAGACATTAAAGAGGGGACATCACCAGAGATTCTTTGAAATTTTAGTTTGACAACTTAGATGAGACAATTTCTTTTACAACAAATTACAAACAAGAAATAGAAGAATTAAAGGACTCTACATCAATTAAAGAAATTGAGTTAGTAAGGAATTCGTTTTATCGTGCTTCACTTTATTACACTTTGCAGATACTATGTTTTTTACAAGACTTTCTACGAGGAAAATGATTACAACTCACTGAAGGCTCAGATGATGGTTAGCATTTTTAGCAATAAAGTATTTTTTTTCCTGAGGAAGATTAGACCTGAGCTAACATCTACTGCCAATCCTCCTCTTTTTGCTGAGGAAGACTGGCCCTGAGCTAACATCCATGCCCATCTTCCTCTACTTTATATGTGGGACGCCTACCACAGCATGGCATGCCAAGCAGTGCCATGTCCACACCCAGGATCCAAACCAGCAAACCCTGGGCCGCTGAAGCGGAACATGTGCACTTAACTGCTGGGCCACAAGGCCAGCCCAGCAATAAAGTATTTTTAAATTAAGGTATAAACATTAGGTTTTTTACATATAATGCTATTGCATACTTAACAGACTACAGTATATCGTAAACTTAACTTTTATATGCATTGGGAAACCAGAAAGCTTTGTGACTCTCTTTACTGTAATAGTCACTTTATTACAATATTCACTTTATTGGATCTGAACCTGTAATATCTCTGAGGTATGCCCGTAATTTAAAACATTCCCACTAAGAAAACACCAGGCTCAGATGGCTCCGCTGCTGAATTCCTTCAATCATTTAATGAAGAAATAATATCAATCCTACACAAACTCTTTCAGAAAACATACAAGGAAGGAACACTCACCATCTCATTTTATGAGGCCAAAATCAGACAAATATCTCACAAGAAAAGAGAATGAAAAACAAAATCCCACATGAACACAAACACAAAAATCCTTCATAACTATTAGCAAATTGAATCCACTAATACTTTATTATTGAAAAGGTGACAAATAATTATCAAATGGAAATAATCCTGAAAATGCAAGGTTGGTTTAACATCACAGATGAATCAATGCAATTTTGCATGTTAATAGAATAAAAGGAAAAATTCATATTATCATTTCAACAGACAGAAAAAGCGTTTAACAAAGTTCAACACCATTTCACGATAAAAATCATAGCAAATCGGGTATAGAAGAGAACTCTCTCAAGCTGATTAAGAGTATCTATGAAAAACCTACAGCTAATATAATACTCAATGGTGAAAAGCTTAATGCTTTCTACCTAAGATCTGGGACACAGCAAGGATGTCTGCTCTCAACACTTCTATTTAATATTATACTGGAAGAACTAGACAATGTAATAAAGCAAGAAAAATAAAAGGCATACAGGTTGGAAATAGAAGAGTAAAACTATATTTATTTACAGGCAGTATGACTGTATATATAAGAAAAGCCTAAGGAACCTCCAAAGCTGGTAGAAGAAATAATTGAATTTGCAAGATTGCAAGTTATAAAAATCAACTGTATCTCCATATGTTAGCAACAGATAATTAGAAAATAAATTTTAAAAAGACAACTCCAAAAGTGGCATTTAAAAAATACTTAGGAATACATTTAATGCAAGATGTAAAAGATCCTTATGTGGAAAAGTACAAAGTACCACAGAGGGAAATCTAAAACAAGATAAACCAATGCAGAGACATACTATGTTCATGGATTTGAAGACTCCATAGTGTCAGGATGGCAAACTGATCTATAGAGTCAATGCAATCACAATAAAAACCGAACAGGCTTTTTTGAAGAAATTAACAGGCTGATTTAAAAATGTAAATAGGGAAAGGACTTAAACAGTTAAAAATAACTTTAAAAAGAACAGTTTTTAAAAGAACTGCCTAATTTCAAGACTTGCTATATAACTACAATCATCATGACAGTATGATATTGGATAAGGATAGACATATGGAACAATGAAGGGACACTTGTATGGACACTGATTTTTCAACAAAGGTATTAAAGTAATTCAATGGATAACGGATAGACCTTTCAGTAAATACTGCTGGAAAACTGGATATCTATATAAGGAGAAAAAAAAGACCCTGACCCTTGCCTCACATTAAAAATTAAATCAAAATGGATCACAGACATAAAGTAAGAACTAAAACTATTAAACATTTGGAAGGAGAAAAATATTTGGTATTAGGTTAAACACAGATTTATTAAACAGAAGATCAAAAGCCCAAACAATGAAAGAAAAATTGATGAAATGGACTTCATGAAGATAAATAACTTTGCTATTGAATAGGTAAAAAAGTAAAAAGGCAAGTCACAGACTCACGGAAAAAATTGCAAAATACCTATCTGATAAGGTCTGTGTTCAGAACATGTAAGGAACTCTTGCAACTCATAATTAAAAGAAAACTAACTCATAAAAAAATGGGGAAAAGATATGAAGAGACATTTCACAAAACAAGCTATATGAATGGACAATAAGCACATGAAAAGATAATCAAAATCACCAGCCTTCAGAGAAATGAAAATTAAATCAGTAAGTTACCACTACAATCCCAAGAAAATAGCTGAAGTCAGAAAGATTGATAATGCCACATGTTAACAAGGATATGGAACAGTTGGAACTCTCTCATACATTGTTGATAAAAATGTAAAATACAGAAAATTATAGCATAAGTTATAAAGTTAAACATACACTTTAACTGCAAACCCCATATAATTCAGGGGTTGGAGTGCAAAGGGGCATAAGGATACATTTTAGGGTGAGAGAAAACTACAACTCGACTGGTGAGTTACAATTGAATACAATTTAAAATACGTGAATTTTTTTATTGTATGTAAGTAAAAGTGAAGTAAATAATAAATTTTAATGCTGTAGTAACTAAAACAGCATGGTGCCAGTGCATGATTAGACAGATCAATGAAAGAGAACAGAAAGCCCAGAAATAGGTCCCAAAGCAAATGGGAATTTAGAATACAATCAAATATGATAAAATGTGCTCTTCCAAACTAGTCAAGAAAAAATTGATTATTCAGTAAAAAGTATGGGACTGAGCAGCTATTTGGGGCTGAAAAGAAATCTCTTTCTCCCAGTTTATACCAGACTAAAGATGGTAAATGAAACCACAAAAGCACTAGCAGGAAACACTCATGATGGAAAAGCTGTCTAAGTTTGCTATAAAATCCAAATGGCGGGGCCGCCCCATGGCCGAGTGGTTAAGTTCGTGTGCTCTGCTGCAGCAGCCCAGGGTTTCACTGGTTCAGATCCTGGGCGCAGACATGACACCACTCATCAGGCCACGCTGAGGCAGTGTCCCACATGCCACAACTAGAAGGACCCACAACTAAAATACATATCTATGTATAGGGGGGATTTGGGGAGAAAAAGCAGAAAGAAAAAAGAAAAATCCAAATGTCACAAAAAATTGATCAATAAAAATGCAATTTCCACATAGGAAAAAATATCCTAAACAAAAAATATATATATTTGAAACTCACCACAAACAAAATGTTAATATTTCTCCTAAGAACTTGTACAAATCACCAGGACAAAGACAAACAGTCCAATAAAAATACCTCCAATCCTGCTTATAATATAAATGTAATATAAAACCACATTGAAATATTCCTTTTATCCAACTATAAGTTTGACAAAGATTCAAATATTTCATAGCACTATGTTGTTGATGAGTGTAATAAAGCAGTCAAATGCTGTGGTTTGAAGTAAAAATTGCTTCAATCCTTACAGATAGAATTTGGACAATCTCTCTCATATACTCTCTGATCTAGTTTCTAACTCTTACCGATAAATGCAGTCAGGTGTGAAGTACTATGTAAACAAAGATCATCATTGCAACAATATTAGTAATTGCTGAAATTGGAACCAACTTAAACATCTATTGATAGAAGACTAGTCAAAAATATCGTATATCCTCACAAAGGAATACTATGTAGCCATTTTAAAAATCTGAGGCCAGCTACAGATATACTGACATAAAATAATCTCCAAGATACACTGCTAAATATTAAAAAAATAATAAAAGGTGAATGGTGTGCATATTTTATTACACCCATTTCTGTAAAAAAATTAAGGAGGGGTGGATGTAGCAAATCTGTTTTTATATGCATGGAATACTTCTGGAAGAAACTGGTAACAATTGCTCTGGGAAGGGAAACTGAGTGGCTACAGGGAAGGAATGTTACAGAAATTTACTTTCCACATATATAACTCTTTGTAGCTTTTGATTTTGTACAATGTATATTCTATATATACTGTATATATATTATTAGACATTTTATTTAAAATTAAGTTTTTCTTTCCTTTTTTTTTTTTAAGATTGGCCCTGAGCTAACATCTGTTGCCGATCTTTTTTTTTCTCTTCTCCCCCACAGTCCCCCACTATATAGTTGTATATTCTAGTTGGAGATCCTTCTGGTTGTGCTTCTGGATGCCACCTGAGCATGGCTTGATAAGCGGTGCTAGGTCCGCGCGCAGGATCCAAACCTGTGAAACCCTGGGCCGCCAAAGCGGAGTGTGCGAACTTAACCACTCAGCCAGGGGCTGGCCCCAAATTAAGTCTTTCTTATGTCTTGACTCTGGAGCCAGACAGACCTGGTTTCAAAATTTATTTCCACCTTAGAGTATCCATATACAAGGCAAATTACTTAACATTCGTAAACTCCATTTTCTTTAACAATGGGATTATGTTATGACATACAGTTGTGATTTCTAAATAAGGTAACGTATATAAAGTCCCTTTTCATAGTGGCATGTAACAAATATTAGAGAACCTTCCACCTTTTCCTTCCCCTGAACTTATACTCAAACTGAATGACATAGAGGCACAAACCATTAACCTGAGAAAAAAATCTTTAAAACAAACTTTTAGTGGATAGTTTGCTTTACCAAGACTCATTCGTGGTCATATATAGGTTTTTGTTTATACAGTTTTATAATATAAGCTCCTAAATAATTAAATGTGGACCAGCCAAGCCTGTTAAGACAGTATAGATGACATTATAAGAGAACATTTAATGGTTCCTAGATCCTGCTTAAATATGCTTGATTCTAAAGTTAATTTTAGAATAGGAGATAAATATTCTATATTTAGATTTGAGTCAAACTGACATCCATCTGGAGAACACAGGCTTTAAATATACTCCTATACTACATGTGGACAGAACTTTTGAACTTTGGCTTTACGTGGTACTGAGACTTTTCTTACATTAAAAATTCATTGATCCTTCATATGCAGATTTAAACTTATTTGACCAGATGACTTCTAGTCTAATTTGCCTTCTTGGAAATCACACAGCCGAGCCATTGTATAATCAATATGAAGCTATTCAAGTGAAGGTAGTGAGGATTTGCGGAAGATGGACATCTGAGTGGGAACCGGGGAGAGGGGAAGCCCTCTGTTTTTGGCTGCACCAGTCTGGAGTGGAGTTTCTGTCTGACTGAACTGGGAGGTGGGAGGAAAGGGGTATGTCTTGATTCAGATACCACAGATTCCAATTGTTCTCAACAAATTTTAGTAAATTTTCTTGAAAAAATGTTTCTTCATTTGCTGTATGTCCTAGCGACCATTTCCAGAGACTTTAAACGACAGTTATTTTAGAATTTTCACCAGTTTCCCCGGGGAGTGGGTCTGTGGAGATCCTCATGCTATCACGCTGGAAGTGCATGTCAGGTCACGTTTTATGCCCAAAATGTTTTCTTGGGTTATATTTTTAAATAGTACTTTTGTAATATTTAAGTTACACTGTTTTGTTAATGTCTTCTTTAGGGGCTCCAATTATATATACATATATATGTTAGAACTCCTTTGGCTATCTCCCATTTCGACTACTTTGACTGAACTACCACATCCTGACCTGTGTTCAGCTGTTTGGCATTTAGTCTTAGGCTTTCTCTTTCTGAGGACGCTTTTCTTGGCTCTTCTTCTAAGCTGTCCACGCCTCTCTACTCTTAAGCCTCCTCTCCAAGTCTTAGCACTGACAGGCTTGCAGTGGTGGGAGGGTAGGAGCAACTAGATTGGAATTTATTTCTCTACTTAAGGCAATTAGAAGGTAACAGTATTCTTTGTCTTCTAGTCATGCTGAAGAGATGCATGATATGTGCTTTTATTTCCTCTGCTTGTTGATTTGATGATTTTTTGTTTAAGGATAAGGAAAATCAGGCAGCTGCCATTGTCCTCCAAAAACCTTTCTAAGAAGGCTTTTAGTTATGGAGTCAATCTCTCTATTAGACACAGGATTGTTTTAATTTTTTCATTTTATTCACTGTTGTCAGATTTTGTTGTATTTTTCTGTATGTAACTTGTTGGTTTCATATACATTTTCAAACTCATTCACATAATGTTGTTCTTAATATTCTGTTATCATATTTTATGTAGGACCAGGAATGACAAACATGAAATTACCATTCTTGCTACTAGTAATACGTGCCTTCTCTTTTCTTTCTTGATTAAGTCTTTTTGGGGATATGGCAGTTTTTAAAATGCTAACAAGATCTTTGACACTTCACCCATCAAGAGATGAGGTCTAAGCTCTCTCCCTCCCCTAGAACCTTGGCAGACAGTGACAGCTTCCACTACTAATGTACTGTGGATGTGACACTATACGAATTCTGAGGCTAAGTCACAAAATGCCCAGAATGCCTTGCAGCTTCGTGCTGGTTCAGTGGGGATGTCTGCTCTAGGGGAAGCCAGCTGCCATGTAAGAAATCTGACTATTCTGAGACCACAATACTGGAAAAGTGGCAAGGAGAAAGACACTACTATAAACATGAAGGCAACTAAAGCACAAACACACTTAGTAACTCAACCACAAACCTCTTTACTAGTCTATCCTGAGGACAATATCTACCCTCTGCCCTCACAAATCCTGAACATTTCAGTATATTGATAGGGGCAGGGTTTAAAGGGCAAAGAATTCAAATAAGAAATGTTATACAGGAAACCACACAAGTATAGTTAATGGATGAGGCGGTCAGGGAGTACAGCAATGCTTCATACACCCACATGTGAATAACTAGTTTGAATCTATTTTTAGTCTGTTCTTCACCCCTACTTCACATTAAGGGGTGGGGGCAATTAAGTCTTAACATGCAGTGCTGAAATAACCCTTCTTCCCACCACACGATGAATGTGTTGCATTCCTAACCAGGGAATGTAAGCATTTCTGGGAATGTTAATATTATAGTATACAACAAAGACAGTGAAAAGACTTTAAAAAAAAAAAGGTATGGATTAGGAAAGTTCAGAAAATACTAGCACCTAGTGTAATGCTTGGACTAACAGGGATTTAATTAATATTTATTTATCAGTTCATTTCAAGTGTCTTATCAGCACAGACCACTTGCTGGTCTAAAGTACCACAAGCACGACATGCAATAAAAATTTACTGAACTATTAATTCATATCCTTCAAAGTGTTAGTCCCTCTGGAACCACATCTACTTCCTTGAGAATAGTTTATTCCCACGTTCAACATAAGATGTTTCAAAAGCAAGATTAAAATAATCTGTTATGATCCAGTAAGAAAAATAAAACCTGGTAACTGAGTTTACGCTAGTGAGGAAAAATGAGAACGTTTTTAAATTTAAGTGGAGTTTCAGTAAGTTACTCTGTAGTTTTAGACTGCGTACATCACATATAAAATGAATGAGCAACTTAAAATAATTTGTGAATAGCCTACCGAATCCAGGAACACTTTTGAGACTGGCTTTGAGGCAAATTTTCTCCACTCTGAGGTAGCTGTATCTCATCAGACAATTCCACAGGAACATCCAGTCCATTCTTGTCCGATGATTCATGATAATGACACTCCTTTCTCCAGGAACAAATGCATCACCTGTTATGACCACTTTTACACCAAACATGGTCTCCAGCAATGCCTAAGGAAAAAATATAGATACAGGACAATTTAAAGTTATGATTTCCCATAGGTAGATTTTATCATGTCCTAAAAATAAGTTTTCTGATTTCTAATAAATCAAAGGCATAGTGTTTCCTCTGATTCTTGCTTCTATAATAAATCAGGAAAAATATGTTAATCTGGAAGACTGAGAATACGAAGGCACTGTTTCTATTTTTAATTCTACTACTAAGTTTCTGGCAGTTTCCCAATTTAAAAATGCTAACTTTTGAGCCTGCCCAGTGGCATGGTGGTTGGGTTTGCATGCTCTGCTTCAGTGGCCGGGGGTTCAGAGGTTCGGATCCCAGGCACAAACCCAGCACTGCCTGTCAAGCCATGCTGTGGTGGTGTCCCACATAAAACAGAGGAAGATTGGCACAGATGTTAGCTCAGCGACACTCTTCTTCAAACAAAAAGAGGAAGCAAGAGATGTTAGCTCAGGGCCAATCTTCCTCACCAAAAAGAAAGGGAAAAAACAGCTAACTTTCATTGAAATCTTCAAGATAAATTATTAAAAGAAAAAAGTGCAAAAGGCTTACAAGAAAATCCCACTGTGTAATATTTTAAGCTATAGATATGTAAGATAAACACATTCTTTTATAGAAAGAATAGTCAAGAAACTTAACACTAAGTATAGGGCTCAGGGAACAGAAAGTCAAACTTTTCATTTTACACCTTTCTGCAGTATGATCTTTTTAAAACAAATATATGTATCTGTGTATCTTAACAACATATAAACAATGAAATAACTACATGTTTACTAAAGTGCTGCAGCCCTAGCACCTAAAAGTGTCTAGCTCATCGAACAGATGCTCAAATATTTGCTGAAGTTGTTTAATTAACTTCTCTGACAGTCAGGCATATAATATATATGAAATATCTAGAGGAAAAGCAAATTACAGATGGCGGTTCTTGAAAGAACAATAACAGATAATAAGACACCTGGATCACTGATTTCAATCCCTATTTAAATTTCCAAAAAATTTGCATGTAACAAATCTACTAGTTAATATTTGACTTCACTATTAATGGAGAGAAAACTGGCCCAAGCCAGAAAAAACATAAGAAAATTGAAAGTTCTCTTTGGCAGCATCATGAAAACCTTGATCAAAGCATATCAAACAAACAAATGGTGGTACAGTCACACAATGCACTATAACACAACAATGAAAATAAATGAACTACAGGTATCTACAGCAACATGGATAACACACAAGCACAATGTTGAGAGAAGCAAAACAAATAAAAAAGAATATATACAGTAAGATATTTTAGAGGTAAATACATAGGTAGTAAAATTATAAAGACCAGCAAGGAACTAACGTATCTTACAAGCCAGGTTAGTGGCTACTTCTACCAAACAGGAGGGCGTTGTGACTGGGAAACTGGGTAGCTTGCTGGAGGGCTGGCAATATTCTATTTCTTGACCTGGTTGATAATTACACTTTAAAATTATTCAATAAAGTGTGCATTTATTAAGTTTTCAGTATGTTTGTCATATTTCACAAAAAAAAACTATTTTTTTAAAAGAATATGGTATAAAAGAACAGGATGTCAAAAACATAAGAATAAATAGGAGTTAAAAAGAATATTAGCTAAAGAAAAAAGGGAGTTAGAAATGTCACATGTCCAAAGTCTTACAGGGTCAGAGTGTTAACCATCTTAACAAGGTAAAACAAGATCCTTTGGGCTAACGTAGCTACACAGAACTTACAGGTCCTCATTGAGTTTCTCTCCCAGGGCTGAGATTCATTTTAGGGAATGAGTATGTAACCTGGCATTTATCAAGCCCTAGAAAAGACGGCCTTCAAGAGGACCATAAACATGAACCCCTCTTGAAATTGTATACAAAGATACGTGAATGTATACACTGGCACTTTGCCAGGCAAAATGCCAGTAGTTTTCATCAGATTTTCATAAGGGTCCATAACCACTCAAATAATTATAAACTCCCACTCTGAAATCTCTGGGAAGTTAAGTCCATATGTGGAAGATTTCATGATGGAGGGGATCATTGCAGAGTTCTCTAGGCTTGGACCCATAGCAAGAAATATCTCTTTTTCTACTTGTAAGCGTAAAAGGCCATCAATCATGAAAACGAATCACTGAATATTAAGTCTTGGCCCAGTGTATATGTGTGAAGTCGCCATCCAAGGTTAACTTGGATTAGCTCCACTCTGCTTCCCAAATACGACATACTTTTCAGTATTTGCAAAGAACGAAAATGCAGGATGCCCTTTTCTTAACTGGTAGAAAGAGGACCTTGACTATTAATTTTACGTTATATTACAGAAAAGAGTTAAAAATCTTAAGCCTATAAATCCCAAACCTCAACTCTAACCTTTTACGTGCAATTTCTAATACATGTTTCCTATGGATTCCAAAACAAGCTTTTGCTTTTCATTATGGAAAATGTCAAAATAAAAAATCTCAGACTGCTTGTTCAGGAGCATTTCATATGGCATCCAGAACTCTATCGGAATGTGCCTAAAAGTTATATACAACCTTTTGGCAGCCTAGATCTCAAGCTCATATGAATCATTTTTAACACCAGACAAGATATATCTAGTCAAGGTTATTTACAGCTCCTGCAAAGGCATAATAACAAAAACACTACACAGAGATAGAGTTGTAATGTCTATAAAGAACTCCAGAATTCAAACAATCTAGATTAAAAACTTGAAAAAAAGAAAAAGACAATATTCGCATATTTCTCATATTTGTTCTATTTCTAGTATAAAAGGAAACCATTTCGGCACTAAGAAACTAATCTTATAAAATTTTATAATGCTTTATTTCTTATATCGAACGAAAAGCCACAATTCTCACGACTGTTACCTAACTGAATGAAGATTTCTCCCAGAATTACAAATACAGAAGCAATTTCTGAGGGTGTCTTTATTTACCACTATTTACTGCCTCCAGGTGTTCCTTGGTATATGAAAACACTAAGATGAGAGGGTCCCCTCATGATCACAGACAATCAGTTTTGCCATCAGGCCTTAAGCTCTCATTTGTCATTTCAGTGGATCTTTATTCAGTCTGAAGTAAGAACAACTCTAAGACATTCCTCATCTCCAAGTCTGCTTTAGCTTTTCAGACTCAGCTTAGGCCCAGCTCCTCAAATCCTTAGCTATTTAAGGCCTTGCAATCCCAAGCCATTCATCAAACAATGAGCACGCCCTTTCTTAAGAGCAGCAGTCTAGACAGAAACTGTATTCATTAATCTGTGTTTGCTGAACACCTGCTTTGTTCTAGGACTAGAATGGAATCAGCAGGCCATGGAAGAAACTTGTGTCCTAGGTTGGGAGTTAGAAAACAACCTCTAAATTCCTAAGTCATGATTTATGGTGAAAGGACAGAACTCCAAGTAATTTTCATAATCCCAGGTAATTAGCTAACAATCAGACTGTTAGAAAGACTCAGAATTTTAAAAAGCAAAAACTGCTCTGGGCATGTGTCAAGTTTGATCCTAACAGTACTATATTGAATAGAACTATTCAAAAATGAAATGAACAGACATCCACTTCCCATTATAGAAATGTTCCAAGAGAGACTGGTCACTCCATAGACTGTTCTAGAAGGGATTCTTACACACACAGGTAGGTTAGACTAGATGACCTCTAAGTCTCATCTAACTCTAAGATTCTAAAAGATTTTATTGGAGTACCTCATTTAGCACAGAAAATGTACTCCTTAAAAATAGTAAGACAAGAAAAATCTTGCCAATGAAATCATTTTAATGCACAGGAGAAACTTACAAAAGAGAAGATCATTTTGTGATTGCTTCTGTGACCAATAATTAGTCTAAGTGCATTCACCCTAATTTTTTTTTGTTTTGCTGAGGAAGATTTGCCCTGAGCTAACATCTGTGCCAATCTTCCTCTATTCTGTTACGTGGGTCACGGCCAGAGCATGGCCACCAAGTGGCATAGGTCTGCACCCAGGATGCAAACCTGAGCTGCCAAAGCGGAGTATGCCGAACTTAACCACTAGGCCACAAGGCCAGCCCATACCCTAATTTATTTTTAGTGAAAAATTATGTTTAACTGTTTGGAATTGCTTAAAATAAAGTACTCCTATAGGAGAGAAAAGACTAAACTGCTTCTGAATAAAAAATGACGTATTCTACTATTTGCTTCAAAATAAAAATTCCTTTAGTACCTTGTAAACGTTTGAAATAAGGTCATAAAAGACACACCAATGATGTTTCTCCATTTCTTTAAGCAGAGATGGTCACTATCTCAAAACCAGAACATCGATTTTCTGTACACTAGCTTTAAGGGATTTGACTTTAATAAATTTTTTAACCGAAAGACTCTCTGCCTGATATGCTGTTACTAGTGAGCACAGCAGTGAGTTAAACAGGCTAGGTAACATGAAGTTTTCTCAAATACATACCAATTTAAGACTACAGTGGTCACTGACTCTTGCCTATGTGTGAAGTTCTCAAGTCAGGTAATAAGCCAAAAGTCAGGAACAGCTGAAGTTACCCCCAAAAATCTCAGAGGAAGGTGCCTCACAAGAGACCCGCACACTATCAGTAAGTCCTGCTCAGCCAGTTTTATCTGAGTGTTGGACCAGATTTCTCCAGCTGACCATCAGATGAAGTGATTGGTTTGCATGTTGTTTTAAACACAAGAATCATACTCAGCATTCCCCATTGCATCTCACATGAAGTGGGGGATAGAGGGGCACCCTACATTTAAAAAATTCCTCTCTCTCCACTCTTCCCTCCTCCATGCTAGTGCACATAACTGAAGATGTATAAGGTAATTAGATACATGATGCAATTCTGCTATAACAGTAATTGTATTAGTAGTAGTAGCAGTAAAAGAAGCTATGGCAGAATTTGTCCAGTAATATGTCCAGGAAAATCCAGCATTTCTTCTAGAGTAATAGATTTTAATTGTGGACAGGGCTACTCAGAAGAAAAAGACTACATTTCCCAGATTTTATTACAGCTTTTAGCTGTTTTCACCAATGGGGGGAGCAAAAGAATTTATGTGCATCTTAGAACTCACTGGTCTAAAGAGAAAGTTCTTGCTCTGGACTTCCCCTCCTCCCCACTTCCTATAGAGTGGGACAAAGAACTGGTAGTGACCAGTCTTGACCATATAGAAGACTGGAAGGAATCTGAGTCCTTGAATGACATCAGGGAGCATAGCTACCCTGACAACCTGGACCTGAGGACGCATAAAATTCTACTTTATTCAAGCTACTATATTTTGAATTTTCTTTGATAGTGTACTTTAGTCTGCCCTCTAAAACTAATATAGTAGCAAACATTTACTGTATACTTTACAAAGGCTATGTTCATTATCTCATTTAGTCATCATTATAACTCTGAGGTAGGTAGGAAGTATTAGAGCTTCCTTTTCTACAGATGAAGAAAGACAAATTTAGAGAGGCCAAGTAGCTTAGCCAAGTTCAAGGTGACTAGAAGGTGGTAAGACCAATCACGAAACCAAATGTCTGTCTCCATGCCTGTGCCAATAAGCACTCTGCTTATACCAGGTCTCCAAAAAACTGAAATTGATTGGACACTGTAACACATTACAATTGCAACGATTTCTACAATGTAGTAACTACAAGAAAATTTTCAAAACTCTTAAGGTTTTGACAGAGAGGTTCAGCCAAAAACACATGATTCCTAATCAAAAGATTATATACTATGGAAAATTGATGACACATTAAAGAAAATGAAGCACAGTAGCAATATATGACTATTGCCAAAAAATCATTTACCTCTAAATGTTTGCTTTAGAATCAGATATAAAAAGCTGAACCTGGAATGAATCTCAAAAGATAATCTATTTCAATTTCCTTATTTTACAGATGATGAAATGAAAATCTAAAACGAGTCATGTAAATGACTTGAAAAAGTGAAAACTTTAACTGGTTTTATAATGACTATAAATGGAATTATTTAACATTTAGACTGTGTTGACTTTTTAGAAATATCTACTTATGATGGTTAATTTTATGTGAAGTGAACAACATATTTAATTTAACATAAATATGATATTTTATGGAGAAATAATCACTTTGTAAATGAGCTAGTGATAGCAGTTAAAGCAATACCACAAAATGAATATTTTATATTAAATGGTAGTTTTGAGGTCTGCAATGAAACACTGGACTTCACAACTTTAAAGCTGATTTAAAAATCTAACTCTAAAAGGTTGGATTTTTCATTTGCCTGGGAAGTCTTTCAGGCAAATGAAAGTCAGAAAAGAAACTAGTCAAGCTGTGTAAATCTAAAACTAAGGAAGAAAGTTAAGGTAGAAGACTATTATCTCTTCAAGGACAGAGGTCATATCTGTCCTGTTCATCACTACATCCTAGCAAAATGCTTGGCACATGGTGGACACTTAATAAATAGTTGCTGGATGAATGGTCAGGGATCCTACTTTTGCAATAAACACAAGTTACAAAACAAAACACCCTTCTATTAAGGAAGGAAAAAGAAATTTTGCCTAAAAGAATAAGGAGGATCCATACCAATAATGTAGGAATCGTACAAATACTCAGTGCAAAGTACATGCTACAGGGGAGGAAAAAAAGAGTAAGGAGGGTAAGTGCTGCTTCCAGCCCTGGCAGAGCGAACAGCACTAGACTTACCACCCACCTGACTGAAAAGAAAACACGCTCATAACAATAAATAGATGAGGAATCTCAAAAAAGAAATAAACAAATAAAGAACCCAACATAAATTCTAGAACTTAAAAGTACAGTATTTTAAATGCACTGTATAAACAAAAAAGCAGATTAGAGATGGCAAAAAAAAAAAAGGGTCAGTGAACTTGGTGACCTGTGTGACAACATAAGCAACCTAACATACATATAATTGTAGTCCCAAAAGAAGAGGAGAAAGTGAATGTGGAAGAAAAAAGTATGTGAACAAATAATGGCCCAGAATTTCCTAATTTGGAAAAAACAAAGCTATAGATCTAAGAAGCCCAATGAAACACAGCAAAATAAATATAAAGAAAACTATACCCAGGCATATCATAATTAAACTGCTAAAAAACAAAGAGAAATCTTGAAAACAGCCATAGAAATATGACACAGTGCATAAAGGGAAGCAACAATATTGTATGATAGGGGCCAGCTCCGTGGCCGAGTGGTTAAGTTCGTGCGCTCCACTGTGGCGGCCCAGGGTTCGGATCCTGGGCGCAGACATGGCACCACTCGTCAGGCCACATTGAGGTGGCGTCCCACATCCCACAACTAGAAGGACCTGCAACTAAGATATACAACTGTGTACAGGGGGGCGGTTGGGGAGATAAAGCAGAAAAAATAAAAAAAGGAAGATTGGCAACAGTTGTTAGCACAGGTACCAATCTTTAAAAAAAAAAAAAAATTGTACGATGGCTTTTCATCAAAAACAATGAAGACCATAAGACACTAAAATGAAAAAAATGTCATCCCAGAAATTTTATAATCAGCAACACTATCCTTCAAAAATGAAGGCAAAATAAAGAAATCTTCAATTAAATGTGACAAGTAAATGAAAAGCAATAGGATATACTGGAGTATATGAGGAAGACATTTGGTGTAAAACTAAATCGACCTGACCTTGTTTTTCCAAAAGGGCCTGACGTGGCCTGTTGAGCATGCATTCTACATCTGCTTTAAACATTTACTATGTCCCAAAGACAAGAATGATGCCCTTAAAGATAGGATGTAGCTTCCTCCCATATGGGCATTTCTTTAAGGATAAGCATCTCTTCCTGGAAACTAAGGATTAATTATTACTGACCTACTGTGCTCACCTTGTGACCACTGACCTGCTGACCACCAACCTGCTGTGCCAGCTAAGAATCTCATGACTAGTAAAAGAGATATTCCTGTTATATGTGATGCATGCTCTTTGTTCCAAGACAGTATATAACCACTCTGTACACCCCATGTCTTTGGTGCCCTTCCTTCCACGAGGAAGGAAGCACTCGGGCTATAGTCCTCAGACATGGCTCATAATAAACTCACCCCAATTTTTTCTTTTGAAAGATTGGTAACAGATGTTAGCTCAGGTGCCAATCTTTTTTTTTTCTTTCTTCTCCCCTAGGCACCCCCCAGTACATAGTTGTATATTCAAGTTGCAGGTCCTTCTGGCTGTGCTATGTGGAAAACCTCCTCAGCATGGCCTGATGAGCGGTGCCATGTCCACACCCAGGATCCAAACAGGCGAAACCCTGGGCCGCCGAAGCAAAGCACACGAACTTAACCACGGGGCTGGCTCCCAATTCACCCCAATTTTGATTTATAGACTGATTATGGATTATTTGCATCGATAAATGAAAACAGAACTCATCTGCAAGATCCCTCACTAGAAGAAGAGCTTAAGTAGTTGTTTAGGCTGAAGGAAAATGACACTAGATGGAAACTCTAATATACAGGAAGAATAAAGAACAGTATAAATGGAAAATATTTAGATAAATAAAAGACCATATTTTTCTTCTTCTCATTTCTTTAAAAGTAACCATTTAAAGCAAAAAGTTGACTCTGTATTATGAAGTTTATTATTTAAGTAGATGTACTATGACAACAGCGGCACAAAGGATGTGAGAATAAATGCACTACACTGTTACAACGGTCTTACACTTTATATGAGGTAGGTAAATATCAACTCTAAGTACACTAAAGATATATTATGTAATCCCTAAGCCATGAACAAAAAAATATATATATTTACATACTTTCTTTTTATTATACATAAAATTGTCTTTCAAAAAACAGAAGAGGGGGAAACATTTGCACAACTACTTTTATGAAGCCAGCACAACCCTGATACCAAGTTTGGGCAGTGTGACCTTGAAACTTCTCTGTGTTTGTCTATTCACTCAACAATTATTTATTAATATGTACCTTGTTCCAGGTATCTCAGCAACCTGTGTCTTTGGCTCTCTAGCAAATGAGAAGGCTTTCTATGACTGTTTCTTGCCAACTTTCGTCTTCCACTGTGAGGAAATCATCACACTACTGATTTTATTACTGATTTTATTTTAGTTACTTAAAATAGAGACTGATTTTATTACTAGTTACCACTTTCTCAGATAGGTTTTTTCTCAAGTCAGGCATTCCCTGGCTTGAAAGAACTGCAAACCTTCTTCTTTAGAACCAATCATGAATGAACTTGTTACCAATGGGAATCAATCCCTGAAGGTTTTCCTACCACCTAAGGGTCTAAAAGCAGAAGACAATCTAGGTTTAACCTCAGCTGTGCTTAAATAATTTGCTTATGCACATGACCTTGAGAAAATTATTTAATTTCTCAAAGTTCCTATTTCCTCTTCTGTAAGATGGGGACAATGGTGGCACCTGAAATGAAGCCATCCTCCCAAAGCACTTAGCACAATATCTGCCACCTAAGTTCTCAACAGCTATGACCATCATTACCCTTGGGATTTTACTTTGATTTTTGCTTTTAATGAAACCTTCAAATTTTTCTCCTTATATCTGAATTAGATATACAACCAAAGCACAGTTATTTATTATCCACCAGTATGCTATCGTCCCTTTCTTTGTGCCTATAGATCAGATAACTTTAAGTGGAAATACAGAAAAGAAAAGGGGAAGGAAAGAGGAAGAGGGCATAGGGAGAGAGAGAGATAGGGGACTACTTTTAGTCTAACAGTATACCACATTTCATAAAACAGACATCTGAATAAAAATTTAAAAACAAATTAACCTTGTAAACAATATGAATGCAATTTGTAAAATTATTCATCACAGGATTCCTTTTTAAAATATGAAAAACAGGGTGTACTGTAAATGATTTATCAAAATTCAATTTACAGAAATTTTAAGAAACTTCTACTCCATCAAGGTAGGAACACTCACCACTGTTTCAGGAAATATTTCCCAATTGACCTCCACCTGAAGGGTCTATAGCATTAGCACAGTACTTTCCTCTCTAGAAACATAACAATGGCAATCTGCCTGAGGAGAAACAGACAACTTAATTTCCTTCAACAATTAAAGGAAGAGGATTCCCTTCTTGTTTTCCTTTCAGGTATTATAGTCATGACCTCCACTATAACAGGTCAACAAGTTCTAGGTGTTGCTCAGGAAAAAGAAGGCACAGAACACTCTCGGGAAATACAGCTATTCAAGGTAAAGGCAGCTGCATGCACATCACTCCACTTTTTGAAGAAAGCACTGCTGATTAGCAGCAACAGAGAGTCCCAGACAAGGGAGGAGTCTGGACTGGAATCCTACAGGAACTTGCCAGCTCAGGATCAGAGAGATGTGCTCAGAGTAGTATGCACTGATCTTACAGAGAATACCTGGCTGTTCCAAGAAGCTATTGCTCATTTTGTATGCACATCTAACTTGCAAATGTTGTTAACCTAGCCCACAGATAGGAAATCACTTTATTCCTAAATTCTGTGGTTACTGAGAAGAATTCAATCAATCACATCATTGTCACAAGTTTAAAAAAAGTTTGCCATCTGAATCCATTTTTGTCATTGTTTTGTAAAATAAATGGAAACACAAAATAAAATTAATGTTAAAATTCTTCAATCTCTCTAGATTTGTATATTTTACTATAGGTAAATAATACCTCAGTGAAGGAAAATGAAAAAGAAAATTTGTGAAGAATATGGAAGAAAGTCAACTTTGGAATACAGCTCTTAATTAGATATTTTACTTCAAGGACATGAATTATTTCTATTTCTCTCTAGTTTCTGTATTTCCCTCTCTCAATTCTAATGTGTCCTTACGTAACAGGAAGGACTTCAATGTTTCTTCTAACATTCGATCAAATCCAACTAACAAAATAAAAATCAATAGGTTGGGCTACTTTGGTACAGACAGTCTCCTTCTCTGGTGTGTAACTTACCACTGGAAGTGTGAGCCAGGTTGCCACAAGGCGGTTGTTGATCCAGCGATACCAAGATGGGTTTATAAACATCAAAGGTAAAAAGGGACCCAGCATGAAAATGCTTCCAAAAAAGCTTCCCCAAAACAGTGTGAGTATAAAGTAAATCCCTTTCCATGACACCATGATTCTGAAAGATATAAAAAAACGGATATATTTTGTTACTGTACATTTAACTGCCCTGCCCAAATACAATTTCAAAATGATGCATAAAATAATATTTAATTACAGGGCCACAGAAGAGGCTCTGATAAAGGGTATGAGAGCTCGAATACCATAGAGGTGACCCTCCTACACGTCCTACAGGCCTAACAAGTTGTCAGTACATCAGAAATTGATACTCTTCAACAGAGTAAACGTCTGATCTCCAAAAAAAAAGCTACCTAGGGTAAGAAGCCTTTGTTTTTTATCTGGTTATTACTATTAACATAAAACTGTATATTTTCTTTTCCAGGATGTAATCCAGCACAAAATCTTAAAACATTCCAGAGTTTTTTTAGACTTAATGGACTAAGAACTCCAGAGCAGTTTCCTAAGGGTAACTATGCCTAAAAGTGAGGGCAATTTTACAGAGTGCACTATAAAATTTTTTAAAAATCTAAAAATGTTAATTCTCTACATTAGAATCTGAAAGTAATGTCTTTGGCCATTTGGTCTTAAGCTGGCTCTTTATGAGCTGAAAAGTTAAAGAGAAGTCAGACTCCTTACTCACTTTCCTAAACTATTTGCCAAAGGTTTACTTTCGGGGGTCCTCATAACAAGAAGAAGATAATATTGGTGCTCTACAGTCTAAAATGAATAATGAAACATTTGATTTTACAACCTCAAATATATTAGAGCAAAAATATGGTTTGCCTCAGAATAACAAAACTGTTGGAAATACTAAAACTATGAAAACAATAATGGCCTTAAAATGTATTTATTAAAGAAGGTATTCCAGTAATCAAGACCTCTGAATATTTAAAAAGAATCAGAGGGGCCGGCCCAGTGGCGCAGCAGTTAAGCGCGCACGTTCCACTTCAGTGGCCGGGGGTTCGCCAGTTTGGATCCCACTTGGCAAGCCATGCTGTGGTAGGTATCCCACATATAAAGTAGAGGAAGATGGGCACGGATGTGAGGTCAGGGCCAGTCTTCCTCAGCAAAAAGAGAACAATTGGCAGCAGTTAGCTCAGGGCTAATCTTCCTCAAAAAAAAAAAACAAAAAAAAAGAAGAATCACAACAGGAAACAGATACAAAATTTCAAACGTCATCATGCTTTATGAAATGTTAAACAACAAAACAGGTCAAATCCCTTAAAACAGAATCAGGTTTATCTGGGTACTGAGCATATTTTTAAATATCTACTGATAACTTGACAGGGCGTGTACAAAATCCTTCAAGTACAAAAGGAATAAATATCTGCTAAGAACTGGCTTTTTGCTAAACTCTAGATCTGAACTTCTAAGAAGTGGGGTGAGGGGGTGGGGGAGCGAGGGCAGAGAAAAAGACCAATGGAAAGTTGTGGCCCAACAGTTAAAATTCACACAGGGCCCAGAATGGTTTCTGTTTCTACACCCTCAGCTTTGCTTTCTCTGAGGCTCAGGTCCTCCTCTTCGCACTAAAAGACACTACAGGCAGCTTCTCTCCAGTCTTTAATTTAATTTAAAGCTTTTCTTAATTGGGGGGAAAAAAAATTTCGCAATAGTGCTACTCTATTGGTAAACCCTGCAACTACCTTTTGCTATCCACTGTTTGTTTCTATCTTATTAGCCATCAGCTAGCTCTGTCTTTAGACACGCACCCCTAAACTCCCTGAGGAGCCGCACTTCACACTGTAGCCATATATACCTGCCGCCCACCCTTCCCCATCGAAGGCTTTGGCATGTCTCTTCCTCACTTACTAAACTATTTCACATTTGATATGATTACAAAAAAATATATATAGTTAAAGGAGCTTAGATAGAATCTAATAAAATCTTTTCATCTTAGGGGCCAGCCTGGTGATGTAGCGGTTAAGTTCGCACGTTCCACTTTGGTGGTCTGGGGTTCGCCAGTTCAGATCCCAGGTGTGGACCTATGTACTGCTTATCAAGCCAATGCTGTGGCAGGCGCCCCACATACAAAATAGAGGAAGATGGGCACGGATGTTTGCTCAGGGCCAATCTTCCTCAGCAAAAAATGAAGAGGATTGGTGGCAGATGGTAGCTCAGGGTTAATCTTCCTAAAAAAAAAAAAATTTTTAAATTTTAAAAAAAGCTTTTCATTTTACAGTGATGAAGCTGAGGACCAGAAGAGTTAAGAAGACTTTCATAAATCCACATAACCAGTTAGGACATCAAGTCTTTTCTGCCTTCTGCTTCTTCCTGCAAAACTGCTGGGAATCACAGAACTGAATTAACTTTTAAACATGTATTTAAACACAGACTTAAACAGACATAAAGGGATGTGTCACATGAATATACTGGGATTACTCAGACCAAGCCTAATCTAGAATTACTTTTCCAACCTAGGGTAGGTTTATTCCCTAATCTCTCAATCATTTGTTGAATGATTCAATAAATATACAAAGAGATTCCTACTGTGTGCCAGGCAGTGTGCTAGTCAATTTGGGATACAACAGTGAATAAGATAGACATACCAAGCTCTCACAAATCTAATGGTCTCTCCATCTCCTCCTTATGAGCTCCTCCCTGGCTCTGCATTTAATCTAGTCCCATTCTACATACCTTCTTCCAAGTCTCAAGAGTTTGATTTAAGAATTATGGTTATGAATTATGCTGGCTATATACTTATTTAGAATAGCTAAAATTTTAAAAATAAAAAAACCGGCAATACCAAGTGCTGACAAGGACGCAAAGCAATCAGTACTCAAGTACATTGCTGGTGGAAATGCAAAATGGTATGGCCACTCTGGAAAACAGTTTGGTGGGTTCTTAAAATGTTAAATGTACACGCACCATATAACCCAGCAATCCCACTACTGAATATCCAGGACAAAAAACAACTTCTGTTGACACAAAAACCTGTACATGATTGTTTATGGCATCATTACTTATATTTGCCAAAAACTAGAAACAACCCAAATGTCAGTCAGGGGTAATTGGATAAACAAACTGTACTATACCCATAGACTGGAACAGTACTCAGCAATAAAGACAAACTACTGACACATGCAACATCCTGAGTTAATCTCAAATGCACTATGCTGAGTAAGGGAAGCCAGACCCAAAACGTATGATTTCTTTTTTACTATATGATTTTATTTATATGACATTCTAGAAAAGGCAAAACTATAGGAGGAGGAACCAGATCAGTGGTTGCCAAAGGTGGGGGAGGGGAGAGGGTTAACCAGGAAGGGGCAGCACAGGGGAGGCTTTGGCAGTTGAGGAAACTTCTGTTTCTTGATCGCAGTGATGGTTACAAGACTATGCGTTTGTTGAAATTCACAGAGCGTACATAAAAAAGTTATTTTTACTGTATGTAGGATAAAAAACAAATTTAAAAGATTATGCTATGTGAGATAAAATCTGACAGAATAGTCACTATGCTCTTATGATTTAGAGAATTCTACATTTCTGGATTATTTCAACTGTAATAATATGTAAAATACATCAAGCTTTTAGGTATGCCAGGAACTGTTTCATATATTTCACATGCCTGAACTTAACACTCCCAATACTCACATGCTATAGGTACTTTCATTACCTTACACTTTATATATAAGGATATTGAGGATGTAAGAATATTGAGGCACAAAGTGGTTAAATAATGTGCTCCAGACTCTACAGCTAGTAAATGGTAAAGCTGACATTTGAATCCAGGTAATTTGTTGGCTGAGTCCACACACAGTCTAAGATGCTACACTATGCTTCTTTTTCAAGAATGTATCACTTTTGTAATTAAACACATAAACACACTTTAAAAGAGCTAGTCCATAAAATAAAGATGTCACAATTCTAAACTAAAATTTTAACACCTCATGCAAAACTTATTCTGAATTTCAGAAGTCCACAGGAACTTAGTGAAGAAACCTAGTGTCTTTCTTACCTTAATATTCCCTAGTACCTAGCATGTCGTATAGCACACAAAAACCTGGGAAGAGCTGAAGACAGAGGTTGCCAGCTTCTGCTCAAGGAAAGTTCGGTTAAATATAGTAAATTAAACATCTAGTCTTTTAAAATCCTTTAAAACAAAGGCCAGATCATTGAAAAGTAATTACAAACACTGCAATTTAGTATTTTTGTGTATTCTTTGTATAATACTGATAGCATTCTCAAAAAAAGCCATTTGGAAAAGAAATAATTATAATTTAAAAATGGCATATCCATGTTTAATGGATCCAGAGATAAAAAACTAAACTGGAAAAGCTATGCCTACTTCAGAGTAACCCAAGAATTTTTTCCTGTAAGACCACTTTCCCTTCAATGAGTTAATAAGATCTCTCACCCCACTAACTTCCTGGCTCATAAGCATCTGATTCTGATGCTTGCCCACGCTGTCTAATCAGGTCTGATTCAAATGACAGCAATATCAAACAAAGGCAAAAGAGAATACAAGAACCAAAACATAGCCCACCTGGACTTCTTTTTCAGTTGCATATATTATTCGTGGAGTATGACAATGTGGGAGGATACTCCCTGACAAGGATTAATGGAATCCATTAGGGATACCTACAGTTCCATGCTTAGGAAAGAAAGATATTATACTTCATAAAATCTCCTTAGTTTACTCACGTAACAATTCAAATGTTAACTAGCATTGCTCTCATAGTCTAACGGGGAAGCTAAGTGTTCTGAGAAATGATTGCAGTTCAGTGTGATACATACTATAACAAAGGTATACAACAAGTGTTATGGGTAGATCACAGCAAAGCAAAATGAACTCTGCTAAAAGGGATTAAAGGAGACATTAGACTCTTAAGAGTATGAGAGACTGGGGGAGGAGACAGTTTTTTTCCAGGCAGTAAAACAAAACATGCAGAGTCACAGAAATCTTGAAATAGCATGGCTTAAGCAGGGGACTATAACTCATTGGGTATTAATGAAGTATAGGGTAGGTACACACTGGGGAGCTGAAAGAAGTCACAAGGGCACAGCCCCTAGGGACAAAGTGTACACATCCAGGCCAGTATAGTCAAGAACACCTTTAGCATGTCACCCCACATAGGAAAAACCTGGCATATGACTTATGTTTAGGATTAAAAGTGCTATGGTACATATAAGCATGGATTCAACTAATATACAGATTGGTTTTATTAAAGCCTTAACAGCAAAGAGCTTAACCAGCAAAGAGTTCTGCCCTTTAAAACTGACAGTCCGTGGGACTTGTTGGCAAAAACCCCAGTCAGCATTGACAGAGGCTAGTATCAGAGAAGTCTGTGAGCCAGGAGCATCTGATCCAGCTCCACCACTCAACAGCCTCAGGATCATGACCATATCACTTAAGCTGGATGCTTACAGGTGAGGAGGTTGAGAAAAATTCTCTCAAAGGCCTACCTTTTGAACACCTAATATTTGCCAGGCACTTTACAGAAGGCCCTTGGTTTTTATACATTTAACATCTACAGATTCAACTATTCATGAACAACCCAAAGATCTATGACATGTAAGTAATCTGTAATTTTGCTGAAATTCAAAGTGGCAATCGGAATACTGCAAGGTTGGTGTCAAAAAACAAATCATTTAGATAGCAATAATCTGGCCAACTGTCCAGTATCCTAATCTCAATGGGCCTTTATTCTGTTCTACTTATCTCACATGAACTTAGTGGGGGAAGTGATATACCACAGAGAATTTGTTAATTTGAGGTTTTAAAAAGACCCTGCTATATACCTTAACAATGTCAAGTGTGTCCTAAAACAGGCACTTCACAAACATTCTCATCCAATCCTAACAAAAGCCTCAAAACTAGGGTATTAATTTTATCAGTAGTATTTACAAGTGAAGAAATAAGGGACTTGGTTTCTTAACAACAAGTCTCTAACACTTTATACTGAGAGAGGTGAGATAAAGAACCTATAACCAGGGGTATTCCCAGAAAATGCAGTGGGAAGTTCAGAACTGGGACCAGTAAAAGATTTAAAGGCCAACAAATAAATAATGAGTAAGAAAAGTAACAGAAAGAGTTAAGCATATTGTTTAAACCATTGTCTTCTCTGGAAACAAACAGGGTCTCTGGACTAGGGGATACCCAGATTAGGGCACAGTTACCACTCTAAGAACAGTGGGACTAACTGACCATAGACCTACTGAATCCAGAATGCTGAGACCCCAGGCAGTCTCCCCTCACTGGGCTCTCAGATGGCTGGTGACAAGATTTTAGTCCTAGTCCACTGCTCCCCAGTCAAACTTTCTGCAATGAGGGAGATGTTCAATAGCTGTGCTGTCCAATATGTAGGCAAACTGCTGGATGAGGCTACTGAGCACTTGAAATGTGACTAGTTCAACTGAGGAACTGAATTATTAATTTAATTGTATTTAAATTTAAATAGCCACATGTGGCTAGAAGCTACTATATTGAATAGCACCAACACTAAGCAGACCACTGGAGCACACTTCTCTAGGGAACTGACCAGACCATGAGGAAAGATGAAAACATACAAACACTGGCGGTTCCCTAATAAACAGTCCACCGAAATCACCCTACAGTGAAGCTGAAAGTTCATATAAGCCTCACATACATGCAAGCTTCTAACTGGCTTTTTAAGTCCCTTATTTTTTATTATGAAAGGATAATGAGACATCTGAGCAAAGAATTCAACACATTAGAGACTAAAACAGGGAGAAGTATACTTAAAGGAAACAAACTATTTAAGGAGAAGAAAATTATCTTTAACATTTTCAGAAAGACAGGAAATACTACCTCCAGTAAACAAGAATAACATGTTCTTGTGGGAAAAAAAAATTTAAATAAAACAAAGAAAGGAAACATTCAGAGAATAAAAGAGCTATTGGAAGTTTAAAACATAGCAAATGTTTAGCAAAAGTTAAAAACTCAACAGAAGAGTTAGAAAATAAAGCTGAGAAAATCCCCTAAAAAGTCAAGCAGAAGATAAAGAGATGAAAGTAGAAAGAATATTAGAGGACCAAGACAGGAGGTTCCACACACAAATCATTGGAGGGGAGGAAATCAGCAACAAAACAATTCAAGAAAATTCCCCAGAAATGAAGGACATGACATTCCTCCTTAACAGAGCCTGCTGAAAGCTAGGATAATGGATGAAAACAAATGTTCACCAAGGCATATCACTGTAACTTTCAGAACAAAGGAGACAAAGGACATTCTACAAAACTTCTAGAAAAGATAAAGACAGGGCACATACAAGGGATCAAAAATTGGATTGACTTTGGACTTCTAGGTAGCAATACCAAAAACATGACAAAAACAGAACAATGCCTACAAAATTCTCAAGAAAATTATTCCATCCAGTCGCTCTATCAGTCAAGTGTAAGGACAGCAGAATAATGCTATCATACCCACAAGGTCTCAAAGTTACCTCCCATATAATCTTTTTACAAGAAGTTATTGCAAAATGGCTCTGCCAAAACAAAAGAGTAAACAAAGACTGAGGGAGACTTGAAATCTTGGAAACAAGAGATCCAATTTATGTGAGAGGTCAAGGGAATCTCCAAGATGATCGTAAAAGGAGATCCCAGGATAACAGTCATGCACAAAACAGAGAAGGCATCTAGCGGAAGTTGGGGAAGGGTGACTCAAGAGAAAGTCTTTCAAAGTTTTATCACCAAAATCCTAGCTGCCAAACAAACCATCTTTTTGAGCCAAGAACAGAATGCCCAGGTGAACCTGCCACAGATTCTAATCTTGAAGCTGTGCTGATAAAATTCCTGCTCTCCTTCCCATCTGTGGCTGCCAGATCAGCTGATGACACTCACTTTATGTATCATAAGTACTCTGCTTTGACCTACTCCTGAGAGGTGGAAGGAGGGCATGGTGAATTTAGGAGAAACTTCCCACCAGACAGCCAACACCTGCAGAGTCCTGCCAGATGCCCTGACTGTAGTAAGCCCGGGACTATAGTTTTCCAAGACTCATTTATGCATGAATTAGCCCATTACAAGGATTTGGTCAACCCTCTGGGAAGATGAGGTCTGACTATCACCCAGAGACTCTGTACCCCGAGAAGCCTTCATCTAATGGTGGTAGTGTTAGACACATTATTTTTACTTCTCAAGTTTTCAAAAAAATTATAAAGATATTGTTTAGGGATACATACATAAGTAAAATTCTGAAGTAAAATAATGACTAATATAAAAGGATAATAGTTGTCATGGCGGGGCAGGGGGGGACGGGTGGCTTCTAAGGTACTGGAAACATTCTATTTCCTAAGAATTGTGGCTAGTTATATGTTCACCAACAATAATTTAAGAATATTCTATCAACAGCTATTTTTGTCTGCACACACTGTATACTATACACTCTTCTAATTATATGGTATATTAGCAACAACAACAAAAATGTTTTTATAGATTACCATCCTTTGTGGAAACAGGGAGGGAACAGAGCTTTCACTTTTTAATTCACATACTTTCATATTACTCTAATTTTATAAATGATAAATATGTGTTACTTTATAATTAAAAGTATTTTACTTATAAAAATTTTAAGAACACATTAATCAATTGAGGTTTAAACTATCTCTCTGTTACCATCCCCAGTCAAATACTCTGCTAGAAAAAGCAACCCTGGGGAATCAGTAGAGACAAATATATGGGACACTTTATAATTTTTCCAAGACTATGCCAAAATAAATAAGCAACATGTTGATCTTGATTCAAATGACAAAATCAAATACATAAAATGAAAGCGTGAACACTAATGTCAATTATTGCATATATATGATATATAACAATTATTGCAAAATGATCACTTAGCAATGAAAATAAAAATGTTTTATCAGATAGCTAAAACAATCATAGCCTGATTATTGAGATTATTCTACAATCTGAAAGAATTTAACTGTGTTCATTATTTAAATAATTTAAGGGACATGCTCTTTATGTACTACTCTTGTAAGCTAGATGAATACTTCACACCCATACACAATCACACTGATTTAGTTTTTTCACAAACATAAGTGAAATATTTATGAGCTAATTTCTTTTAAATCCACCAATACATTTTAAAATCCCTGGATGCATGCTAATTTGCATGACATGATTCTGATAAACATTTCTGCATTTTTCAGAATTTACTTCACATAAGCACATCTGTCTTGCCTGCTTTAATGATATGCTTCCTTATTCCCCAATGAAAACCTCATGCATTGTCCTTTCAAGTCTCAAAAACCAGAGGCTCACGGCTAAAATTAACATTCAATTCTAGAAGAAAAGATTACAGTTATTATCTCTTTCTCTTCTCATAATCTTCTATTTTTATTCCTGTTGGCATTAACACATACGTCTTTTATTATAAATCACTTTAAATTCGCTAGGAAGTAAATTACTAATTAAAAATAAATTTAAAAGACTGTCATCTGTAGTGATCTTTTTCTTTATTTCACTAATTAATTAAAAAAAAAAAACCAAGTCTCTACTAAAGCACAGTATCAGGAAATCACTAGAAATTTTTATTTAAGAATTTATGTTCAAGATATTCTGAAGACAAAAAGGTATAGTCCTTTAATAAGCAAATCACCAAAAGAAACAAATAACAAAAATAAGCCAAAAAGACAGAACCTAAAACACCTTTTCATATCAATTAAGCATTCATAGGCAGGCAGGGGAAGCTGAAAGAATAATGTATAAAATAATGGATAAAGGTGCTCTGGCACCTTTACCTGTTTGGGAAAATGACACAGACAATAACAGGAAAGCGACAAATACACAGTTTCTTTCTTCCTGAAGCAACACAAAAGAATACTTTCCCAGATACCAAAAGAAGGTACAAGGTAAGCAGGCATTCTAGTGAGACAGCACTTAGACAAAATAAAACCAGTTTACCAATTCTAATAAAACACAACAGGACCGTTAAAAAGCAGAATGGAGTCAAACCTCAGATCTACCCAAAATGAAGAAAGAAGAATTTTCAATAATCAACTGGATTTCAGTAAACAAGTCTGTTAACTCCCTGGGGGAGGAGTCCACTCTCAGAGTTCTTAGAACTAAATGAGGACATCTAGGATTATGTAAAATGACACTACTTACCTCTTATGCTCATGAAGTTTAGTGAAACAAGAAATTATCTGTATAAATATTGATAGTTCTCTAAACTCTGATGCAATTCTTTTCCTTAAAATATATTCAAAAGTTAACACGTAGAAAGAAGCAGAGAGTATGATTCTATTTACCTAAAGCTGAAAAACAGAAAAACTAATTTATAACATCAGAAATAAGGGCAATGGTTATCCTAGGAGGTGTGGAGCAGGGGTAGTGAGTGGATGGGGCACGGGGGGGAGGGAGGTTCAAGGATTTGGGTAATGCTCTGTTTCTTCATTTGGGTGATGGTTACACTTGGTGTATTCACTTTATGAAAATTCATTGAGATGTATACTTGTGATTTATGCACTTTTCTATTTGCATATTTCAACAAATATTCACAAAAAAGTTATATATATAATTAATTTAAATTGGATGCATTATAAGAAATCTAATTTGATATATCCAGTTTATGGGAAGAAAATATAAATGGTCAATAACCAGAACCTCACTATTTCCAGGAAAATTCAAGTAAAAACAACAAAACACCATTTTTGTCTCACAGATTGGCAAAAACATCTAGTTTTGCCTTTGATATTCTAAAAATCATTTGTTGGTGTCTTTGCCTTCACAGCTGGAGGGAGTATAAAGATCAGAGGGCAAACTGATAAGTAGCTATTATAATTTTGAATATGCCCACCATCATGAATTCCTTTTCAGTATCTACCCTAGAGAAATTCTCAACAGCAAGTAACAGATGTTTCACTGCAGCGCTGTCTGTAACAAAAAAAAAAATCAGAAAAATAAATATCCATCAATGGGGGAAGAGCTAAACTACGGTACATTCAACATTATGAAACACTACACAGCAACTGGAAAGAATAAAGTCAAGCTATATTTTCTGAAATGAAAAGCTCTCCAAGATGTATTGCTAAATGAAAAAGAGTATGATACCATTTTGGGAAAGGGGTGAATCACATCCCCCCAAAAAAACTGTATGCCACATGGTTTATATAGATAAATGTAAATACACATAAATCTGTCTAGAAGGATGCACACCAATGTTACTATGGTCGCCCCTATGAAGATGGAAGAGGCTTTGACTAAGAATGGTGATCGAAGAGGAACAGACCTTTCTGTAATGTTTTAAAAAGAGAACACTTCCATTTGATACTTATATAATAAAAAGGAAAGAAAGAAGGAAAAAAGCAGCAGCTTAAGCATAGCCAAAATAAATCAGCCTGCCAGTAATGCCTGTTTTTCCATGATCCCATAATCAAAGTAAAAATGATTAAATGTTGAGGTAGAAATAACCCATACATCTCAGCCAAATTACTGTTTGCCATACTTTAAACTCAAAGTAAATATTTACAGGTAAATTAAAAACCACTGAAAACATAAATTGAGATAGGAATGATAAAGAACCCTAGGCAAACTCAAACTACACCAGCACCCCCAAGAATCCTTGGCCTAACAAAGGTTACTCAAAAACATCATTTACTTTACTTTATAGCATTTATCTCTTGAAGTTTAAGCTCATGTTTTGCTTTTCCCTTCATGAGACACAGAGCTAGCCAGTAAAATGTATAATTAAAGAACTAAATAATGGAAGTGTATAGACTGTCAGAAAACAAGCAAGGAGTTTACTGAAACTCTTCCTAGAGGCGAAATACGAACCCATGAATAAATACACAAGTCTCATAAGGATAAAGTTCTAGCAGAAAAGTTATTTAAAAAGTTACCAAAAATAAAAAGTTATCAAAAACAGCATGTTCATTTCTGACTATACTCCTGTCTACTTTAGTCAAAAGCAAACTTTTAAAAAGAAAGAAAAAGGAAAAAGTTAAAATATCTGTCTAAATTTACCAAGTTATTTCAATCATTTCATTTAAACAGAGAATAAGCATGAGAGTCATTCACAGTCATTAAAAACTCATATAATAATATCTCTACTATTAAACACTGACCATCTTCAGGCAAGATACTGGAAAGAATATTAACATCTAGTCTTTGCCCACCTAGGTGGAGAGAAAAGAACAAATCTGAAAAGGAGAGAAGGAAGCAATACAAAGAAGTAAATATTAAATGTCAAATTCATGAAAAATCATTAAGTGTGATAATCAGTTTATAAAATCTTAGAAGTATAGAGCTAGAATTAAGATTACTAAGCTTTAAACATCTTTTGAATTCACAAATGATGCTCTCATTACACCAATGAAGGAAGTGAGGAGCAGAAAAGTTGAGGGACCTGACTTGTGCTCATAGTGGCACAGCCAGTGGTGATGGAGCTAGGCTAAGATCTCCCAACGCCAGTTACCAGCTCAGCCTTCTTTCCATCCCAAAAGGATCATAGATGGCTAAAGCAATCAACTAAAACATTCAGAAGGAATTAGGATGCACGCACACAAGGCCTGGGGCTGGAGGAAGGATAGTACTCAGTCAAGCTAGGACGAAATGGAAAGACAAAGAGGCCGACCACTTGACATTATCATGGTGCACACTGTACAGTGATTGGTTAGTCACGAGGAGGTTTTCCCAAAGTCTCTGGATTCCTATTGGATTTTGTTTCTTCCAAATTTTTCAAACAATATGAATTACTAACATTTTTTAAAATGAAAATGTCACCAATTTTTTTCCACATAAATGGCAAGCACACTCATATATTTCAACAATTTCCTGTTATTACACAAGGTTTCCTTTAAGATGTAAAAGTTAAAACCACATACACCCACACTAAGTGAAACATTACTATACAAAATCATTTCAGAAAGACTGGTTAGTACAACTCTATTATATCTCTTACCACTTATTCCAGAGCCTACCTTCCTTGTTCAAATTATTTATTATATAGTCCCCAAAATGTTAAATATAAAGTACCATATAACCCAGCAATTCCACTACTAGATATAGATACCTAAGTGAAATGAAAATATATATTCACGTAAAAACATATACATGAATATTCAAAGCAGCACAATTAATAATAGTCAAAAACTAGAAACAACCCAAATGTCCATCATGTGATACACGGATACACAATAGTAGTATAGCTATCAGTGGATATCATTCAACAAAAAAAGAAATGAAGTACTTGATGCGTGCTACAACACAGATGCACTTTGAAAACATGACATTTAGTGAAAGAAGCCAGTCATAAAAATCCACCTATTGTATGATTTCATTTATATGAAATGTCCAGAATAGGCAAAGCTATAGAGACAGAAAGTGGATTAGTGGTTCCCTAGGACTGGAAGCAGGTGGAATGGAGGCTGTTAATGAGTATGAAGTTTGTTTGGAGGGTAAAAAAAAAAGTTTTAAAATTAGACAGTGGTGAAGGCTGCACAACTCCGTGAACAGTCTAAAAACCAGTGCCTGTACACTTTAAATGGGTGAATTGTATGATATGTGAATTATATCTCAAAACAAAAAAGTTAATTAGCTGGGAGATTACCAAGACATGAATAATTTTAACCAACTCTACCCTGGAGGTCATGAATGCTACAGGAAAAGGGAAATTATAAGGATAACTACCACCTCAGAAACTAGAAACAAGAGCACATGCAGATAAAGCCAGAACACAAAAAGGGACCAAAAACTAGACAGACTGAAATCACTGAACAGAAAAGAGAGGAGACAGAAACACAGCAAAATGTTACCAATGGCCATCCCTGTGTAGTGAGACTATGGTTGATTTTCTACTACATTGTATACAAAAGTATTATTTTTACTTAATAAAAAAAATCCCAACAATATTTATTTCAAAGTGAAAAAGTAGGAGCCAAGATTTCTTAAGGGACTGAATGGGGCCCATGACTAATACATCATTAAGGGTAGAGCTAACCACTAAGGAGAAGTATAAAATGTGAACTATACAATATTAAAACACTGGCCCAATATTATTCATATTGGAAATATGAATATGGATTCATATTTCAATGAATTCATATGAAAAGAATTGATATTCTGACATCAATAATTTTTTTCTAATATAAATTATTGGTATTCACTAGAAGGCATAAAATACCACTGTTCTGGGGGGAGCATCTAACAAGTGATTTGACTGGACAAGGAGTAAAATATTTTTCTTTCTGTTACATACTACAACTGTTCGAAACAACACAAACTGATCACAATATTTCTAAAATATATAGTTATGTCATTACCTTTAACAAAAGACTTTTTAAAAGTTACACATTAATACAAACTGAATGAAGACACCATCATTTTGCAAATAAAGTCAATTATCATTCACAGTATTTTTTCTTTTAATAGATACAAGCAAAATGAAGAAAATATTTAAATGTTTCCTCTCCACAATTTATTCTTCATGCAGCAAAGGGTAGTTTACCCATAGATGATTCATGAAATGTATTCAAGGGTTCCTAAACCCCGGGAAATTGTATGTTATGCAATATATATGTATCTTTACGCAGAGAGGGATCCCTAGCTTTTTCAGAGGGGTTTGTAACTCAAATGAAGGTAAGATACTACCGCTTTAGAGAAACAATTGAACAGCAGCCTAAAATGGACTTCTGTTGCAAAGGAATTCTGAAAACGTTCTTAACTCTCAAGAAACTAAGCTGTGCAATTTTCATCAATGAAACACATTTATCAAGTTATCTGGGCAATGAGGTAAAACCAAGGATAAATCATATATAGCCATTATTCTGGAAAAAACTTTAAGTTGGGAAGTCGAAAAACTCAGAAGTATTGTAAGCAAAGGTAGAAATATTATAGATAATAATATTATTTTATTCATACTTATTTGTACTAGGCTTTGTTTTAAAAATATTTGAGGGACTGATCCCGTGGCCGAGCACTTAAAGTTCCATGCACTCCGTTACGGCAGCCCAGGTTCATGGGTTCAGATCCCAGGTGCGGACTTGCTCCACTCATCAGCCATGCTGTGGAAGCATCCCACATACAAAATAGAGGAAGACTGGCACAGACGTTAGTCCAGGACTAATCTTCCTCAAGCAAAAAAAAAAACGGAAGATTGACAATGGATGTTAGCTCAGGGCGAATCTTCCTCACCCAAAAAAAAAAAAACCAACTGAGATGTCTTTATTATCTAACACCTCATAATAGGATAGAATCAAATAATTTTTGATTCAAAGTATTTCAGGTTGAATTTCAGTAACACTGCTGTCATTCATACATCGTGGAATTCTTGGTGAACACTCAAATGTACAAAACATTTTTTTCAGATTTATTCTGAAAGACAATGACTGGGTTTGGGTTCATGTGTAAGGGTATATTTTATACAAACAATAACAGAGTTAATATCTAGAACATCTGCTTTGCTATTAAAACATTACTTCTGTGAACATTTTTTTCCCTAGATTTGCAAAAATCAAAATACATAGCAGATGCAGAATGACCTTGGAACTCTCTCCATGTATTTTACAGTGTTTCATGTAGCATTTTCTTACCAGTAGTAAATAAAAACATACATGGAGAAATTAATATGAATGCCAATAAAAATATTTCATTTGGAAACAAAGCTCATGAAGACATAAGAATGGCAATTGATATTTATCAGATTTTTAAAAATTATTTATAGAATTTAAAAATGTACTCTGATGGACAAAAGGAGGTAGTTTTCAGAACAGTATAACGAATAAAATATTATGAAAGACACCTCTGAAAACTCAATTTAAAAACCACACTGCCTATAAAATCACCTATCATGGGAAGTCAGAGTTGACAAGGGGCTTTAGCGGTAATTTAGTCCACTGGCTTATAAAACTTTTTGGCCACAGAACCCTTCATTCAAAAATCTCACCAAGAAGTCTCATGTGTAAAACAAAAGCAGAACAGCTCTGATTCAGAGCTGTCTCCACCCCCAGCTCGACCTCTCGCCTTCACCTAGACCTCTCCTCCCTACGGGACATTCAAGAGCATCGTCTGACAGTGGTCCAGGCGAACCTTTCATATTCCAGATGAGGCAACAGACATCCAGACTCACTTTTCCCTTCTGTTAAGAGAAAGCCATATCTAGGCTGCCTGGTAGTTTGTTAACTCTTCAAATGATCTTTACATAAAGTCAGTCACAAATTCACAAAATTTTTGAGATAAAAGGGACTTTAGGGAAGACCAGGACTTCTCACTCTCAGTCTGGTCTCTCTAGTCCACTCTGCCACTTGCCACTTTTTTCAGAGACCGTTAAGAGACACGGAAGAGAGAGAAATACTGTAGAAAGAAAGTGCCTTCCACATAACATTTTTACTCTCACAACTCTGAAAAGCACCAATTTTACAGCTTGAAGAAAGTGAGCTCAGAAACATTCAACATGCCCAGACTACATAACTGGCAGGTGGCAGAGCCAGGATTTAAACTGCATCCATTTAACTCCAAAGCTTGTGCTCTTTCCGATAAACCACTATACATTTGTGTAGCACAAATGCCTGACTATAAAGGAGGAATCTATGATCCAGGCAGAGAAAAACACCCATATATTCTCCAAAATAGTTTCAAGGTGATAGGTATCTACTAACACGAGCGCCCTAAGTTAGCAGCACAGAAATAGGGCTGTGAAGAGTATGGTTGACCACCCATTAAGAAAAAGAAGAAACAAAGTAACCATCAGACCAACAAAGCAAAGTCAGGTTTAAATTAATGAGGCATAGCTGCACGCTGAATGTAAAGACAGTTTCAGAAACACATATTCAGGAAATCAACAATGAGAAATGGAATTGCTGCACTTCAGCAAAAGCAGTAAGTCAGAAAATACCAGACGAAAAAAGTACAGTCAGAAGGCTGCCACAAAAGAGTAAATTACACTCTACTTAAAACGAAAATATTTACAAAAGAGCAAAATGTCTTTCAGATGTTTAACAAAATATCAAAAAAGTATTACTTCTTAATGCAAAGTCTATCATTTAAATAAACAAAATCTCAGTTTTTCTCTAAAAGATATTTACCCTTGATTACCTGGAATCTTGATGAAAACAGAATTCAACATATAGGCTAAAGTCAAAAGCATCAAAGTTACATTACAACAGAATCACACATAACTGAAAAACTTGAGAAGCAACACTCTAGGAGCCATAGGGGACAATGCTCCTCCAAGAACTGAAATGATGAAAATAAAAAGGAGCTTGAACTGGTGCTGGGGTTGCTTCGTACTGTGTTCTACTCCAAGCACCTCTGGAAACCCCAGAAGATCAGAGAGGTTTGGAGGATAAACAGAGCACATCTTCCCTAAGTGTCAACTTTACTATATTTTGGAAATAATACTTCTACCTTCAACACAACCACACAGGGTAGATTACAAAATTCTCATGGAACCTACAATCCAGCAGGGGAATCAAATACTCAAATAAGTGAACAGTGATAGTGTAATGAAGGATATGACAGCATATACCAAGGGCTGTATGCTCTTCTAGGAAGCCAGACAAGGATTCCTTGACTAAGTAACAGTGGTAGAGCTGAAATAGAAAAATTTTGTTTTTGTTTTGGCTTGTCTGTGCGTTTCCTGGTGGATGGAGCAGACGGAGATGGGGGCTAGGCAAGTAGAAGCTGGGAGAGGAGAATGTGTGTGACAGCCTTGTCTCTGAGGCAGGGAGGTGTTTGCTGGGTTCAAGGAACTGAAATAAGATTTAGATTAGAGTTATTATTACAATAATACACCACCTGCAGAGTATTAAAATAGGACCATATTCTCTTTACAACCTTGGAGAAGGAGGCTTTTAGTTGACATGAATCCACTGCATCTGATATCACACAGTACAGTATACCACTTTCTTTACGCTCTCTCATTGGACCCTTGTGGCAACCTGTGAGAAAGAGAAGGTAGGAATTTTATAGATGAAGAAATGGGTTTTGCCCATGGTCACAAAGCCAGAAAATGGGAGCTCTGGTGGTATCTCTGAACCTACAGGACGTCCTCCAGAGTTACTACACATGCATACACGTCTACCACCTACATGCTATCAGAAGAAAGACCCCAAGAAACTCCATTAACTGGGAGGCCGCTCTGTGCCAGGGGCAGGGCCAGGGGTTAAAGGTACAGAGTGCCACAGAGCTTCCCTTAGCCAACAGATGAAACCAGAAAGTGTAATCACAATACATGATCTGTATCTCCAAAGGAAGCAACATGTCAAAAATAATAATAAGCCCTTAACTACCTCACTTAAAAATGAAAAATTTTTTCATATTAATTTTTAGAAAAACCATGAAGCAAAGAAGTTTTGCACCTACTGACTGTTTATAGTAACACTCCTGGATTCATCGCCCATTGGATTCATTCTCCTTTTCTAAAGGGTAGCTTCAGAGCACTAAAGAGCAAGAGCAGCCGAGCAGATCCCAAAACCTGGGATTCCTGTTCCAGCTCTACTACTAACTACACTGTGTAAATCTGAGAGAGGAATGCCAAGCCCCATCTCACACTCCCTCCCCTGCCCTTTCACCCAGACCCCTGGCTTTCTTTACCTGTGAAACAGAAAGCTGAATCTAGATCATGGTTCTCCGTGGGGGAGTATACCCCCTAGGAGCATTGTAGAAATCTGTTGAGACTTCTTTGGTGTTTATTTTTTGTCTTCTAGCATAATCATACCTCATACTATACTTCACATTATTTTCCTTTTATTTTTCCTTTATATTATAGTTAGGGAATTATATTGATTTATTTTAATTATGGGGGTAAAAAAACTTCATTAACTATGAATTTCATTTCAGGACACTAAATATTACAAAATGTTTATTATAAAAAGGGGGCTCTGGGTTAGACCGAATTAAGAATTAGTTGACTAAAGATCTCAAAGGTTTTTTCCAGTTCTGTAATTTACTGAGTCTATTAATAGTTTGAACACTAATAATGTGACAAAGAACACTGATAAAGACAGTGAATGTGATAATTTGTGGGCAAGAACAAAAAATTCCTAATCTGCTTCTGCACTTGATTAAATAATTAAATTTGTAAGAAAGCAATTATATCCCACTGCCTAGGATGTTATATATCAGAATACTATATACTTTACTTTTAAGAAAAAGACTAAAATGTTCAAAAAAATTACTATTACAGTAGGAGATTGGGAATACAAGTTCAAAAGGACGCCATGGCGTTAGCAAAGAATCAGCCCATATGTCCCAATCATCAGTTTCAAAAATCACATTTTATGGGGCCAGCCCAGTGGTGCAGCAGTTAAGTTCACACGTTCCATTTCCGCAGCCTGGGATTCACCAGTTTGGATCCCACGTGCAGACACGGTACCGCTTGGCAAGCCATGCTGTGGTAGGCTTCCCACATATAAAGTTGAGGAAGATGGGCACGGACATGAGCTCAGGGCCAGTCTTCCTCAGCAAAAAGAGGTGGGTTGGCAGCAGATGTTAGCTCAGGGTTAATCTTCCTCAAAAGTAAAAAAAAAACACATTTTATGAAATGGGCATAATGTGAAATGAACCCTGAAATATTAAGATAAAGTTAAATAGATCTGGTATGCTCCCCTCCAACCCAAAACAGAGAAATTGGTAATACATGTCCAAAAAATCAAAAATTATTAAAATAGAAAGGCGATGTTTTGAAGATCAACCTTCTTATTTCAGGAGCTTTCGAGGAGCGGGGAAATCCAGATATCAAGAGGACATGATATTCTTTACCAACCTATTCTACGTTACTGTAAACTACATTATTTATAAAATACATTTTTTAAAAAGTGATAGAATGCCTACTACTATGGACCAGACCATATACACATACACACACGTGTGTGGCGTGTGCATGTGTTTATATATTTATAGGTTTATATTTTTATATATCGTTACATTTGATTATTGTACAATCCTTCAAGGTACATATTATTGTCCACTTTTTCTTATGAGGAACAGGAGGTTAAGAGACATTAAATAACACGGGGATTTCCAGCAACGAAGACTATATGGAAAAAGACTTTCAAAAATATGCGTAAAAGCCTGTAAGCAAGGAGAAAAAAGTTGTCAAAAACTACACAAAGTCGACTTTATGAAAGAGTCCAGACAAGCTTCACCTATTGACCTAATATTACCTATGAAACTATTTTTTACTAAGTACCTGGTGCCTCTAAAGATCAAGCACTTTCACATATGTTATCTTAACTTGACATTTCTCATATTTTATCTTATGTGATACCATATTTGGCAAAATATTTATCATTTGACAGTCTCCACTAATCCATCCACAAAAGAAGAGATGAAAAACAAATCAGTGGCTGCCAGAGGTTAGGGAAAGGATGTGACTATAAAAGGACAGAACAAGGGAGTTTTTTGGAGCGATGGAACTATTCTATTTCTTGATTGTGTCGGGGGTTAAACAAATCTATACATATATTAACATTCATAGAGGTACACCAAAAGAAAAATAGTCAATAAAAAAAAGTTTAGGGGCCAGCCCAGTGGCACAGTGGTTAAGTTTGCGTGCTCCATTTCAGTGGCCCGGGGTTCACAGGTTTGGATCCAAGACCTAGCACCACTCATCAAGCCACACTGTGGCAGCATCCCACACAAAACAGAGGAAGATTGGGACAGATGTTAGCTCAGTGACAATTTTCCTCACCAAAAAAAAAAAGTTTAACTGCATCTCCTTAACAGCATGATTTAGAAAGTGGATGATATAGAATATTTCTCCTGGAATTCATCTCCTTGCAATACCACAGTCAGAATATGCTTTTAGCTCAAGAAATAAAATAACTTTGTAGAAACACTTCAGTCTTTTGATAGTTCAGGTTGTTTATGGACATTCTAACTAAATAACTACAAATTTATTTTTTTAAAACATCAGTAAGTTCTCTTGGCATATCAACATTAAAAAATTCAAGGTATTATAACAAAGTCAGGCTTTACAAAAGTAACTGCCTTCCAAATTTCTTTATGAATTCCACTACATGAAAGTCTATATTTAAACTAAGTTGGGGCTGGCCCTGTTGCCTAGTGGTTAAGTTCAGTGCTCTCTGCTTTGGTGGCCCAGGTTTGGTTCCCAGGCATGGACCTACACCACTCGTCAGCAGCCATGCTGTGGTGGCATCCCACATACAAAACAGAGGAAGTGGCACAGATGTTAGCTCAGGGCGAATCTTCTTCAAATAAAAAGAGGAAGATTGGCAACAGATGTTAGCTCGGGGCAAATCTTCCTCAGGAAATAAATAAATAAACAAAGTTAAAGTCTCGACTCACAATCATTTCAAAATCAGGAAGGAAGAGGAGAAATGTACTGAGTATCTACCTCCATAATGTGACAAACACTACTGTATTCTCTTTAAACTGTCTCATCTCACTGGTCAAGCTCCCCACTCCTCGAAGAGAGATTCTTTCCAATTTCACAAAGAAAGAACATGGTGTTCAACAGGTTAAACAACATAGCCCACAGCTGCTGGGCTAATGAGATAGTGGAGCCAAAGTAAGCCAGAGTTTTAAAAGAAGAGCAAATTTTAGTGTGCCTGTAAATAACGGCATAAATTCACAGTATGCGGAAATTTATAAATGAAATTAACATCAGAGCAAAATACTGATTTGTCATCTCTAAAAATAGACAACTGTCAAGTATTTGCTATGTGATATAAAATTCTTCCAACCAGGGAATCTGAGATGATGCCAACAGGCCAATTTCAAGCACTGGATTTAACCAGTAACCAAGAAAGCAAACTCTTCAGTATTTCCTGTTACCAACAACTAAAAATATCTAGCATTTTAAGTCAAGAACATAACTTATTAGTGATGTCCATCACATAAGCAGTACTCAAGGATAAAATATCATACACTCAAAGCTTTTTTTCTCCCCTCAACTCCACACTTAAGGAATTCAAATTCCCATGCCTGGAATTCAAGGTCTTCCACAATCTGGTCCAAGTTAATTTTTGAAAATTTCCCTAACTATTCAGCTTCCTAACACTCCACTCTAACCATGGCTGAATTCTTCCTGTTCTCTAAGCTCAACATGTACCTTCTCATGTCTAAGCTTTTGCTGACATATTCCCTCTTCACTCCACTTAAGGATATTCAATCCATCCTACAAGATCAGCTCAATTCTCTCCTCCTCCAATAACCCTTCCCAAACTACTAGTTCAAAACTGTTTTCCTCCTTTCCTCAGAACTCCTATATGACTTATTTGTCCATTCATGATGTACACAGTGTTACTGTAATAAACTGCTATTTATTTCATCTTTTCAGGTGTGTCTTATTTCTACAGGCCAGAGATCTGTAACAACTATTCTTGTTATCATCCACAGCATCTCACACCTATTTGGGCACCAGAATATATACATACATCTTTTTTTGATTTTAGGTGACAAACTAATTTAGGATGGTACTTAAATATGTTTATATATGTGACATAAATAACTAATATATGCTCGACCTAGACAGCATTACACTTTCCCCTTCAGAATAAAAACTTTTCAAACATGTTATTATCTTTCCCAAGTCTAACACCTAAATGATAGCTTCTGAGCAGAGAAAAGCCACTGGCAAATTCCTGTATTTCCTTTTGATAGCACTCATTATAATTACAAATAGTTTACTGGTTATCATTTGGACATATACATTTCTTCCTAAAAGTCCAGGCAGACCTTTTATAATATACAAAATTTATAGAATACTACCACAAATGCAACTAACAGTCTAAAATTAAGGCATAAACAACCAACCTTGCAAGAGAAAACTGTAAACAAAAATTATTCACTCTTAAGAAATTAAAAATAAATCTACAAACAAAATATAAATACAAGCTGACACTAAGGCCACTTTCTAAGCTTAAAAAAAATCCAGTGGGTTGTTCATGTACATACTACCACACTAAATCATAAGATTCAAAAATATAGCAAATTGTAAGGTCACATAGTTTAAAGAGGCAACACAACCTAATGGTTAAGAGCACAGGCTCTGGGGCCAAACTGTACAGACTGCACTAATTCCATTACTCACTAGACTAACTGTGTGGCCTTACCTCACCGTGTCCCCATCACTGATAACAGTACCTGCCTGATAGTGTTACTGTTAGTATTAAGTAAGTTAATATATGTGAAGTGCTTAGAAGAATGCCTGGTATATGGTAAATGCTTAATAAATATACTATGCATTACATATGGTGCAAATATATCTATTCTTTCAATTATTTTATCAAACATATTCAACTTATTAAAACAAATATATATTATTCATCTATGGCCAAGTGGGAGACAATATTTATGGATGCACTTAGGTTTACCAGATATGCACGGTTTTTCTGTCCGCTTCAGTAAATTAGTTTTCTACCCAGAGGAACCACATCATCTTTCTCTCAGTTAGGACTCTCTACAACAGTACTGTCCAATAGAAATATAATGTGAGTCATGTATATAATTTGAAATCTTCTCGTAGCCACATTAAAAAAGTAAAGAAAAAGAGATAAAATTAGTTTTAATAAATTTAACCCAATATACTTAAAATATTATCATTTCAATATGTATCAATCTAAAATAAATTACTAAAATAATCTACATTCTTTTTTTCATACTAAGTTTGTGAAACTGCTGTGTATTTTAAACTTACAGCATATCTCAATTTGCTCTAGACATATTGCAAGTGCTCAGTACCATATGCATTTACTGGATACCATCTTGCACAATGCAGCTTAATACGCTTCTGCACACAGGAGTGCATACTGATGACTACAAAGTAAGATTAAATCTACAAAATTTTTATGCTGCGTTAAAATAAATTTCTTGAAAAGAAATATTTAGGCATTATAACTTATGAGTTTTTATCTTAAGACTTCTCTGACAGGAAGCACTTCAAGGCCCTACTTTCTTGAATCCTTTATTTATGAAGTAAATTTCCATTATTTATGAAGTAAAGTAACCTGGTGTTGTCAGTAGGGGCTCCCAGGAAAATCTCCTTTTTGAGTCCTAGAACCTCCTGTAATGAAATTTACTCCTCTTCAACGTCAGGCTCATCCCTAAACTAGCTGAATCCTGTGGTAGGACAGGCTAGGGGTTTGAATCCCAGCTCTTCCAATTAATAACTGTGAAAGTTCCAACCTGTTACTTCCTCAATTATAAAAATAGGGGTAAAAGCAGTACCTACATGTCAAGGAGTTTTTGCAAAAATTAGACGAGTTAATACATGTAAAGGGAGCAGCAACTGTTACAGTGAATATACTTGGTAAATACTGTTTATTATTGTTATTAAAAGAAGACTGATATAGCTAGATTAAGACGCATCTGTTTGAATTTAGACACAAATGCTTCATCTGAAAGGAAAGAGTGTGACCAGCTTTTTGCAATGTTTTAAGAGTAAGGAGAGTTTCGCGTACACAAGCAGCCAGAGCCCTGACTGGCTGTCTTCAGGCACTCCCCAATCCCTGTCCTAGAAAGACCTGAGGGCAGATTAGCCTTTCTTCCTTGACCAGACGACAGAGCTGGTTCTTTCCCCACTGCATCTTCCCTGTGTTGTAAGAAGCTGTGGAACTCCACTTCTTTTTGGAGTGGAAATCCTTCAGTTTCCTGCCACACTGAGTCTAGGGAGGTAGAAAAAGTAAAGGTAACACTGCATTTGCTTTTATTTTACTCACACCTTGTGAGGTGCATTCTCTGCATAAAATCCATTCATTTGGAGGGGAAAAATCCTGCTTATCAAATCTACCTCTGAAATAAAAATCCATCTTTAATCAGATTAAGCTACTTGCCAAGGTCACAGAGTGAGCTGGTGGCAGAGCTAGGCCTAGAACTACAGTGGAAGTCAACTGTTCTTAACTCCAACTACAATAAAGTCATTTGATAACTGACCAGTAGAAGCAAAAACTGGGATTGTGGCAAAGAATAATTTCAGACTGAGTCAAAATGATGTGATGGTTTATTTAATAAAATACAAATTTTAGAGTCAATAATTTTAAACATTGTAACAGAGTCTAAAGAATCTCCTTAGGGTCAATGGGAAGCTGCCTTTATGAGTATTATTTGTTAATTCCTCATGGAAATACAGTGATGGTATTGCAAAAAGACAGGGAAGATGGAATTCAGGATTGTCAAGAATCTAATACAAGCTTTGCACTGGCTAGTCATATACACTAAACTCTAAGACTTTTTCTAGGCCTAAAATTCTAAGTATCTATGAAGAGGGATCTAAATCCATGCTGCCTAAGAGGGTGGGATCTAGACGGATTTGTGGTACAAAGGAAACATTTATTGAGTGCTAATGATTATTTCCAGAGAAAAAAATGGAAGACAGCATCTAAGAGCCAGAATCTGAAAAAGCAAGATCCAGGGAAACAGCCTAAAACAGCCAAGCTGTTTCAAATATAAATCATTAAAAGGAACCAGAAAGCAAGCAAGATTCTAAAGGCAACTCTCTCAGGCAACCGCCATGTTGGTGAGAGATGTTGCTGCAAAGTCAGCACAGTCTCAATCCCAAATCAGTCACTACTAGGCAAGAAGCCAACATTACCTTTTCTCCCCAAGTTATAAATAGGTAATAATCTGCTATTACTTTAGCAGCAAAGAAGATTGCATATACATGACAAGATTTGAGTGTAGGAATTTTTAAAAACTCACAACCAAAGTAATCTGATACAAATTTACTAATATTCATACTGATTCTTGTGCTTCACAGTATCTGGGTCTAACTGGATCCAGGTGACTTGTTGTAAAAACTACCACTGCACAAGCGTGTATTTCTAAAGAGAGCAGTAAGAAAAAGAAGGGTTTTTCCCTGAGTTGATGCCTGAAGACCTCTAAAGTTTTGATGGTTTTCTTTTTAACAGCTTTATTGAAGTTTAATCCACATACCATAAAATTAACACATTTGAAGTGTACATTTCAGTGGTTTTTAGTAAATTCAGAGTCGTGCAACAATCACCACAATAATTTTTTAACATTTTCATCACTCTCACCTCAGGCTGAAGAGCACTTGTGGTCTCCTGTATTTAATAGCTCTTTTTCCAGTTAGCCACAGAGTTTCCATTCATCTGGTTCAGGTCTTAGCCCAAAGGTCACTTTCCCAAAGAAGACTTCCCTGATCACCCAATTGAAAACTGTAACACCAACCCCTTGTAACATACAGGCATTGTATCGCCCGCCACCCCCACCCTCAATCCCCCACTTTAATTTTTTCACATACTGATAACATTTAGCATTCCAAATGTTTTACTTGTTTATTGTCTGTGAACTCCAAGAGGGCAACAATTTTGTCTATTTTCTTTACTGCCTGTACCCCCAGGGCCTAGAAAATGACACTGTTGTAAAAGTTTAATGTTTGTAGAAGGGGAAAGGGGAGGGAAAAGAAAGAAATGAAAGTGGCTCCACTACTACAAATTTTACTAGCTTGTAAGATCTTTGTTCTAATTTATTAAATTATAGGTTTTCAATAACATTATTCTCCTGTAGAATGAAAGTCTAACCAGAAAACTAAAATAAATGAAGTTAATTAAATTTAACACCATTGCAGAGACTAGTATCTACGCCTTATTTTAAAGATTTGTTCCCAACTTTTCATTTCTACAGTCTTTATTGAGTGCCTAAACTGTGTACCAAGAAGAATACAAAAGAAATAGAAGACAAAGTCACTTTCTTCCAAAGCCTACAGTCTATGTGAGCAAGACATGCAGAAATTAAATGCATGCTGCTTTTTTCTGCTTTTGTTTTTGATTTTTTAAAAAGTATGTGAATAGCAAATGCCTAATAAGTACCATAGAAGTTGGGGAGAAAAATGATAATCTAAGTGAACTGGACTAGTCAGAAACTGCCTCCTAGAGGAAGTAGTGTTATTCTTATAGGCGAAACTGAGGTAACAAACAGAACCAAACACGTAATGGCTTAACACAATAGTTTATTTCTTACAAATGTAATATTAGCAGGGTGGGGAGGAAGGTTCAGGCTGGTGGACAACTCTCTTCCACAGAGTCATTTAGGGATCCAGGCTGTTTCCATGCGGCTCTGCATTCTCCTACTTCCACATTACGGTAAGCAGTCAGCCAGCAGAAGAGAAAGCAACACAGAGAACAGCCACATATCACTTCTACTCACATTCCAGTGGCTAGAACTCAGTCACATGGGCAACAAGAGCTAGTTCCAGGCTCAGGAAGAAGAGAACAAATTTTGGTGGGCAGCTAGTAGTCTCTGCCACAAGAAGGATTTGAAATGAACCATAAAGGATGAGTGGAATGTAACTGGGAACAAAGGAACCACATGAATGAAAACAAGCAAGTCAAAACTAAGCAATACAATCATGAGTCGCTTAACGATGGAGATATGGTCTGAGAAGCGCATCATTAGGCAATTCTGCAATTGTGCGAACATCATACTGTACTTACACAAACCTAGATGGTATAGCCTACTACACACCTAGGCCTTATAAAATAGCCTATTGCCCCTAGGCTACAAACATGTACAGCATGTTACTGTACTAAACATACTAGGTAATTGTAACACAATAGTATTTGTGTATCTAAACACATCTAAACATAGAAAAGGTACAGTAAAAATATAGTATAAAAGATAAAAAATGGTGCACCTGTATAGGGCGCTTACCATGAATGGAGCTTTTAGGACTGGAAGCTGCTCTGGGTGAGTCAGTGAATGAGTGGTGAGTGAATGTGAAGGCCTACGACATTACTGTGCACTACTGTAGACTTTATAAACACTGTACACTAAGGTAACACTAAATTTATTATTGAAATATTTTTCTTTCTTTAATAATAAAATTAACCTTAGCTTACTCTAACTTTTTTACTTTATAAACTTATAAAGTTTTTTTAAGTTTTTGACTTTATGGTAATAACACTTAGCTTAAAACACAACACACTGTACAGTTGTACAAAAATATTTTCTTTCTTAGGGTCAGCCTGATAGCATAGTGGTTAAGTTTGTACACTCCACTTCAGTGACCCAGGGTTCATGGGTTCAAATCTGGGGCACAGACTACATACCACTCATCAAGCCGTGCTGTGGCAGCGTCCCACATACAAAATAGAGAGGAAGATTAGAACAGGTGTTAGCTTAGCAACAATCTTCCTCAAGCAAAAAGATGAAGATTGACAAGAGATGTTCGCTCAGGGCCAATCTTCCTCACCAAAAGGAAAAAAATTCTCTTTCTTTATATCATTATTCTATAATCTTTTTTCTATTTTTAAAATTTACTTTTTAAACTTTTTTGTGAAAAACTAAGACACAACCACACACATCAACCTAGGCCTACACAGGGTCAGGATCATCAATATCACTGTCTTCCACTTCCACATCTTATCCCACTGGAAGGTCTTCAGGGACAATAACATGCATGGAGCTGTCATCTCCTATAATAACAATGCCTTCTTCCAGAATACCTCCTGAAGGACCTGCCTGAGGCTCTTCTTCAGGACGTGGCACTCTTTCCAGGAATATGTCCATGCTGTTTGCTTGGTTTGTTTCCTTTCTTTATCATAGATTTGCTTGTAAGCAGATAATGTACCATAAACATTCCTTTCTACCCATGAAAATCTGCTAGTGTTGGGGTCCACGTTTTCAAACTTTTTAAGGAGCTTGTTGAGGTCTGTGCAAAGATTCTGCTAAACCTTTCACTGTGAATTTTCTTGGGGTTTCTTATCCTTTTTCTTCTACAGTTTTCCTTTTCTTTTGCCTCTTCTTCAGTTACGTGTTCCCATTCCAGTTCCAACAACTCCTCACTAGTCAATTCCTCTGGAACCACCTCTAGGAGCTCCTCAATGCCATCTCCATCCACACCCAGGTTAAAGCTGTTTGCCATCTCAACCACAGCCTTGTTGATTTTTGCAACCTCCTCATCCTTGGCAAATCCTTTGAAGTCATGGACAAAACTCTTGAGTATCTTCTTCCAGATACTATTCATACACTTCTTGGTGACATCATCCCAAGCCCAAGCAAGGTTCTTGATGTAGTCATGGATATTAGAATCCTTCCGGAATTTCATCAGTGTCTTCCTCAGGTGCAGCAATAGCCTGGGCAAAGGTCCTCCTCAGGCAGTAGGCCTTAAAACTGCTATAACTCCTTGATCTGTTGGTTGGATCAAAGCGGTGTTTGGAGGGAGAAACATCACTCTGATATTGGGATAAAGATCACCAATAAAAGGAGGAAGTCCGGGAGCATTATTAACAATAAGAAAAATCTTGAAAGATGTTATTCTCTAAATAGTACTTCTCCATTTCACTGGCAAGCAATTCAAGAGGGCATCTTGGAAGAGGAGCCGGGTCATCCATGACTTTGTATTGCTCCTGAAGTACAGTAGCAGTGTGTGCTTACTGCTAGACTTGAAAGCCCTGGGGTTCTCACTGTGCCAGCTCACAAACGGTTTCAATTTGTAGCCTGCAACACTGGCCCCCTGCAAGACTATTATTCTGTCCTCAAAAGCCTTGAAACCTGGCATTGACTTGGCCTCCTTATGGATTAAAGTCCTTTCAGGCATCCATTTCCAGAATAGGAAGTTTTCATCCATATTGAATATTTGCTCTGACAAGCAATTTTCCTCCACAATTAGCTTATCTAGAGTTTCCAAAAATTCTTCAGCTGCCTTCACATCAGCACTTGCAGACTCACCATTCACTTTCACATTAGGTAAGGAAGTGACTCTTGAATCATTTCAACCATGCAGAGCTAGCAGTCAATTCAACATTACAGTGAGGTCCAGCCTTTTCTTTCAACATCACAAACTTTTTGCTTTGGCTGTGATCGTTATGGCACTGAGAGGGATACACTTCTGTGTCTGGTCTTCAATCCAGGTCATTAGAAGTTTTCCATATATGAAATAGTCCCTTCTCCAATTTTTCTTAGTCTCGTTGACTTCAATGAAGCAGATCCTTTAATAGCTTCCATCACTTTGTTCTTGTTCTTCAAGATCATAGCCATGGTGGAAGCAGACAAGTTTGACTGGCAAGCAATAACCATCACTGATTTTCTACTTTCACAGTCCTTCATCACTTTTAATTTCATTTCCAGGTCAATCACTCAACGTGGCCTCTTACTGGCAACACTACCAATGGATTTTGTACACTTAAGGGCCATGATAAACAAAACAACACAAGACTAAATCAAACAGAAGAGAAAACGATGCAATCAAGAGATGCGGTAAACACAAAGCATATGAGGCTGCTGCTGATGTAACAGGCATACTGTTTTATAGTAAACTATTTTGTAAGTAGAAAGAATATACTCTAAAATAACGATAAAATACGTAGTATAGTAAATGCGTAAACCAAGAACACAGTTGTTTAGTTATCATTATCAAGTATTATGTACTGTACATAATTAGATGTGCTATACTTTTATATGACTTGCAGTGCAATAGGTTTGTTTACACCAGCATCACCACAAACACTAGTAATGCAATGTGCTACGACATTAGGACAGCTAAGACATCACTAGGCAATAGGAAATTTTCAGCTCCATTATAATCTTACAGGACCACCATTATATATGTAGTCCATCGTTGACCGAAACATTGTTATGCAGCATATGACTGTAGAATGCCAGAAGAGTGAGAGGACAAGTCTGGCTACATTCTGAAGAGTAATGAGAGAAAATGAGGTTGATTAAGTCAACGGTACCCAAATGTAAACTGAAGACTCAATCCCAATATATGTCAAAGTTTCTACTAGTCTACAATAAAGTGAGAAAAATAAGTAAAAGTTGATAATTTGTTAATAATGCTAAATTAATTTTATTATATACTTACAATTCAACTTTCTATGACTTACAATGTGATATCATAAAACTAAAATCTCATGATTTAATTTTTATATTAAAAAATGTTTTTTAAACATACAGTCAAAGCTATCAACAGTTCTTTCTAAGATAACGCCCTTTCCTGACTAAAATTCAGTTTTTGTCCTGGAGGCAATGGATATTTACTCTAGTTTATTGTATCATTTTAAAGCTTTAATATTTTCTAACAAACCTGCATTGCTTTGGAAATTAGAAAAGACTTCTTAGTCCTAAATAGTCTTAAGGGTTTAAATATAAAAAACAAGAATTACCTGAGAGTGGGCAGAAAGTCTTACACATATAAAATATACTCAAAATACATGCCCCAAAGACTGAAAAAAACCGTTGACTCTTTTGGATCCAATTTCAAACTCTTATATAAACACACAACATATATGACAAATATTAAACTTAAAACAGGAGTTTAAGAAAGCAGTAAATTAGCAAACTAAAAAACAATCTGCCATAGCATTAACCTAAAATTTCCTTTTCAAAAATAACTACTTTTAATCTAAAAATGGCATAATATACTATTCTTCCAGTTATTTACTATAAGTTAAAGGGGCAAATGTTAGTTACCATTAAACATAGCAATAAAGAAAGTAAACTTCTCATTTTGCTAAAGAAATTCAAAATGTTATCATTCAACTATGAGAAAAAATTAAGAATTTTATTTAGAATAAAAAAGAATTCAAAATTAAAGCAAGTGAACACTTAGGAACTATCTATGACCAATGGAAATATGTGCTTATTAAAGATAGAAAGCTAATTCCTCGCCTCTAGTAAAACCAAAGCTCTACAAGAACCACTTTTCTTACCTTTTCCACTACACCACTAATAGCAAGGGTTGAAAAAGATGACACTGCACAGCATGCCTCCTTGAATATGGAGACAAAAAAAGGTATCAGAAAAATAAAAACGGTTCAAATTCCATTTGTTGGAAACCTGGTATATGCTTCAGTAAGTTCCAAACACTCATGTAAATGTTACCCACGCATCTTTCCAATCAGTTTAGAATTATTATCAGTTTAGCAAAGTGGTGACCAAACCAAATGAAATCAACCATGCAAGGAAAACATCTGCTGATAATTTCTAAAGTTAATGGTTTCCAACAGTAGTATATATCTCTTATTATAACACTTTCATGGAAAATAGTCAAGCATCCATTGTGAAAGATCAGCCTAAGTTAAATGGAATTATTATCAAAAACTACTTCTACCGTATAGCAATCTGCTAATGTTTACATAACATAATTAGTCAGGTTACAAAGAACTTTTTGCTTAACTGAGAGTTACTGCTTTTTAAAAATTTAACATACACATACCATTACCATGGTAAAAGATCTGAAAAGTTATTTCTACAAATAGAATTTCAGATCACTAAAATTCAACTTACTACACATTGGGAAAAATGAAGTAGTATTTGATAGGTAGTTCAATTTAATTATTTAAAAATGAAGTCACCTTTTAAAAATGTCTGGCAAATATGTTACTAAATGTTACCCACTTAGACAAACATGCACATACTATATATGCTGTCATAGCAGTTTTAGCCATATTAAACTCTGATGGCTGAGATTTATTAAATGTATGGATAAGCTTTAGCTGTCCCCTAAGCTCTGAGACCAGATCTCCATCAGGGATTTTATTCTGCACAACACAGCTCTTGCCCATAATACTCTTCTAATGCTACTATCTTAAAATTACAAAAAAATAATACTGGTTAATGGCAAAGCTAAGAGTTACATGACTTTGAGAAAACACTGAAAATTTAAAATAAGAATCTCAAGTCTACAGTCACAGAATTCAATGGGAAGTCACATAAAGCAAATCAACTTAAAAAGAAATACGGGTAGTCATTATTTCCAAATGAGACCTGTATGCCTCAAAAAGACTGCCTTGGGAGGCTACAATACTTACTCCAACAATGCTGTCAGTGCTTACAATATTTTTACAATTCCTTTTTGGGAAATCCCTAAAGAACTTTCAGCACATTCTATTGATTACCTTCAATGAATGGTAACAAAACTTCCAACTTAGAAAACAGATAAGAGTTTCTGAAGCAATAAAGGAGTCATATAGGCCTGACATACAGAATATGATGGATCCTCAAGCACAGTAATATATATTTGTCAAAAATGAGATGCACACAAAGGCAATTTCCTTGTGAGGCAACCCAAGACAGGTAAAGCCTCCCAAAGCGACTGCTCTGAGCACATTTCTCATTTGGACGTCCACGTAAATCAACTTTACAACTAAAGATCTTTCAGTCCAACTCTCTCATTTTATCAATGAGAAAACTAAGTTTCAAAGAGGTGAAAGAAACTGCCCCAAACCTAATTACTTAGAGCCAAACCAAGGACTAAAAGTCAGGTCTCCTAATTCCTAGTTCAATATTCTTTCCCATACACTACACTGCCTATAGTCTTCAAGGCTTGAGAAAAGGAAAGTAGAACTGCCTTTAAAATCCACTAAGGGTTTCAGTTTTAAATTCAAGTTAAGGCAACTGGGAATCTCCAAAATTCTGTAAGAATATGCAATCTGATTTTAAAACACACACACACACTTAGTGATGCCAATTCCATCTGCTATAGGGAGGAGGCAGGGACAAACTGCAGAAAAATCAATCAACTAAGGATGGATGATACAGTAGTTCAAGTTCAAAGTGGTTAGACCCTAAACTAGATCTAGTTTGGCAAAGCCAAAACTTCTTACAACTCAATTAAAATGTATGGATATGCTTTTTTTCTTATGCAGACATTTAAAAATTTTAAGTAAGTTGTCATCATTACCGTTTAATAGCATTTATTGAACATTTACGGTGCCAGACAGTATGCTGGGCATTTGCATTACCTCATTAATCCTCACAACAATCCTACAGACGTAGGCACCATTATATTTTAAAAATATTTTTAAAGATAAGGAAACATTTTAAAGATAAGGAAACTGAGAGCCACAAAGGTTAAATAACTTCACCAGAGTCATAAAGTGTGACAGGTTGTATTTTCCAACAATGGCTACAAAAGTATCTCCTATCTCACATGCTCTTTTTTTCTTAATAAACTTTTTGATATAGAACAGTTTTAACTTTACAAAGAAACTGTGTCACTAGTACAGAATTCCCGCATACCCCAAACCCAGTTTCCCCTATTATTAACATCTTACATTAGTATGGTACATTTGTCACAATTAAGGAACCAGTATTAACACAACTTTTTTAACTAAAGTTTATACTTCATTTCAATTTCCTTAGTGTTTACCTAATGTTCTTCTGTTCCAGGATCCCATCAGGATACCATGTTACATTTAGTCATCGTGGCTCCCTAGGCTCCTCTTGGCTATAACAGTTTTTCAGACTTTCCTTGTTTTTAATAACCTAGAAAATTAAAAAACTGAGACCCCAAATGTGTCTTACTCCAGAGAAGGTGCTTCTTAACAATTCTCCTAAACAATTTCCTATAATCCAAACTGCTTGTCCTTACAATTTTAAAAAGGTCTGTGTGTTGCTCAGTGCAGTGGGCCTGAACTGGCAGACTAATCCCATTTGGAAAGCAGATCCTACCATAATACTTTTTTTCCCAGTAACTGCATTAATACATAGTATACTCAAAAGAATATATGAATGTGCTGTCATGGCAGATAAGACCATGTGACTCCAAAATATAGGTAACATTCCGTGTGAGAGGACCAATGTGTTAACTTCTTTCTAAGTGGCTATACTTGCTTTCCACACTGTTAAAAAAAACTTAAACTAGAGAATTTTTTAAATATTCAAATAATTCCTATTTGCTTTCATTTAATGGCAGAAGTGCTTATAAAATATTATTAAATTTATTATATGCATTTTAGGATTAAGTTGTAGCCAGTGCTAATTACAACATGCCTGGAAAAAAATTTCAACCTACACTGATTAAAATTCTATTTATAAAGAAAAAATCTAAACCACAGAAACAGTGCTCAGTTTAGAACAAGAACATGTACATAACTGCCAAATACAATCCCTGTTTAGATGTCTCTCTTACCGAAACACTGTAATTACAAAAACCAAAATGAATTTCTAAGTGTTTCAAGATGAAATAGTCCTAGCATAATTTTCAAGGCTTATAATTACTTTCCTGAAAAGGTAAATACTCCAACTTTTAATTTAATATAATATTAACTCTAGAAGTTAGCACAGATTAAACATTTGATTTTACTCTAAAACGGAAGCCACCTATGAAATTCAGAACCTTTTAAATCAACAATCAAATGCTAACCAAAGAAAAATGATTGGGAGGCAAAGGCCAATGCTAACTTCCTAAAGCCATTTATGGATAATGCAAACCCCCAAGCTTATGGAATGGGTTTTTAAGACAATTCATATACGTTAAGTGACTGTCTACCCAACAGAGAAATGCATCATATCAACACACAAAGTCTCTCACTTCCCATTCCCTGTGCAATCAACTAGAGTTCAGCTTTGTGCCCCTACCATTCTATTGAACCCACTTCTGCAAAAAGTCCACTTTCACGCCATCAAATCCAATGGTCACTTCTGTCTTCATTTTACTCCACCTCTTGGCAGCCTTCCACATGAATGGCCAATTCCTCCTCAGAACGTTAGCCTCTCTTGGCTTTTGGGCATTCCCAGTTTTCTTCTGACCTCACTGATCCCTCTCTCATGGCCTCCTTGGTTGGCTCCTCCTCCTCTACTGGCCCTCTAAATACTAAGGCTTCCTACCACTAAGACATTGGTTGTCTTCTCTCTATCCTTTTCCTCCTCCCTCTTTCCTCTATGTTATCCTCATGCTGACCTTTCCAAAATATATCTCCAACACAATCCTCTCCTCTGAGTTCCAGACTCACAGATTCAGCTGATTACCTGACAGTTAGATGTCCAATAGTTCTACCAAACTGAACACATCCAGAATAAATGTCATGATTATTCCTCCTCCTTTGTCTACCCACACTGAGCTCTCATTTTTCTCCATCTCCATAAACGGTATCAGCATCCACCCAGATTCTCTACCAAGTAAACCTAGGAGTCACCTTTCATTCTTTCCTTTCCCTCACTCCCAAAATCCAATAAAATCAGCAAGAGACCTGTCAACTTTATCTCCAAAATATATCCTAAATCCAACATTTTCCATCAATTTCCATTGCCACCACCTTAATCCAAGCCATCATCATCTTTTGCTTGGACTACTAATGACCTCCTCTCTTTCACTCTTGGCCAAACCACACTCCCACCCACTCAGCCATTGCCAGTCCTTTCTTGATTCTGTGGCAAAAAAAAAAAAATCTTAAAATGTGATTCTGATTATATCACTTCCCTGTTTAAGAGCCTTTAATGGCTTTCCATTCAGTCTACAGTAAAAATCAAATTCCTACCAAAATCCATAAGTCTGATATGAGTTGGCTCCCACCTATCGTTCCAAGTACATCGTCTCCCACTCCCCTTCACCTACATTACAACCACTCTCATCTGTCAGGTTCTCCAGCAGGCCATTTCCTGCCTTAGGGCATTGCGCAAATTGTCCAGGATGCTTGGAATGGTCTTCTCAGACTTTTTGCCTACCTTCCTTTCTACCTTTTAGGCATCAGCTTAATGTCATCTCCTTTGAGAAGCTTTCACTAAGGCTGACCACTACTTAAAGCAAGCTCCCCTTAGAAGTTATTCTCTGCCTCAATCTTAATTGCATCCTTTATGGCTCTCACCACAACTTGCAGTCATTTTATTCGTCTGTTTTCTTGTTTTTGGGCTGTCACTCCCTCTAGAATTTTAGTTCTGTAGTTCTATAGTTGTGAGGACCATGTTGATATTGCTCACTATCTCAGCCTCAGCATAAGATCGAGCACAATTAGAAAGAGCTCAATTACTACCTACTGAATGGCTTGGTATAAAAATAGAGGAAAACCAGATCAATTGCTACTACCACTTAATAGTTTTTTAGAAATTCAAAAGCAGATATAAAAAAATCAATGATCAATCAAAATGCTGATTAAATGCCTTTCAATTATCGGTCCTTTTACTATTTCTGAATTTATATAGGATCCTTTCTAAGAGAGTAACAACACAATGAACATAACAGTATTAACAGAAAATTAATATCACCTTACATTCAGAGAGCATTTTCTACTCTCCAAATGTGCTTTCAAATATTCACCTCAACTGAAATAGAGATGGCAAGTATTATTTACATTTTACAGATACAATCCTTAAGGCTCAGAGAGGGCAATGAATCATCTAAAATAACAGTTTTTTAGTGGTATAGTTGAGGTTTGAACCCAGTTCTCCTCGTTCCCAATCCAGTCAGTCTTTGTTTCCTTTACTTTTTTCTTTTTTGTGCTTTGTTTTGATGCACGCTTTCAGCCTTTCTTAAACTGAAGCATACAGTAAAGCATACAAATCCTGAGTGAAAAGCTTAACAAATTTTTATAAAGTGAGTATACCCGGATCATGACAGAACACGAACCTGCAACCCAGAAGCCTCCTTCATGCATGCTCCCTCCCAATCATTAACTACCTCCAAAGGTAATCACTAATCTGACTTCTAGGACAGTAGTTAGTCTAACCTGTTTTTTAACTTTATCTAAATGGAATCAATAAGTATATATTCTTCTGTAAATGGTTTCTTTAATTCAAAACTATGTTTGTGAGATTCATCCATATTAATAAGTATGACAGTGATCCATTATTTTTCATTGCTGAATAGTATTTCATTGTATAAATATCCCAAAATTTATCTATTCTACTGTTAGACATTTGAATTATCTTCCAGGTTTTAGCTACTATGAATAATTCTTTTATGAACATTCTTATTTTGTAGATGAAGAAGCTAAGGCCCAAAAGGGAAAAATGCCTTAGTCAAAGAAACACAGCATTGGGCAACCAAACTAGGTCCCAGAAGGCCTGATTTTCCCTTTACTAAGGGACACAGTCAGCAGGCAAAAGTCCATCTGAATCCCAAAAATTTGTTAATGCTTGCATAATACAAAACCAAGTCTTAAGTTACAAATATTATGCCAAATATTATTGCAGTTTCTGGCTACCAAAGTCACTTCATTAAAAACTTTAAAAATAAACATAATCTTCCCTAACTTATGGCATTCAATGAGATCAGAATATTTGGGGCAGAAGTAATTTACTTTTATACATATCATTATTCCACAGAGGTTTACCTAATTTACAGTCAAATAAAATTTTGGTTCCCAGATTAGAAATGTCCCAAGTTGAGAATTCTATCAAAATATGAACAGAGACAACAGTCCTAAATTATGAGCAAGTAGCATTCCAAAACTTTGCATTTAAGTCAGCTGTCTGGACTTCACAATGTATTTTCTCATAGAAATTATATAATACATAGTGATCAGGTTTTCAGATCAGCCTACAAAAGCCAACTTCACTCAAACGTACCTGAAACTAGCATTAATAACAACATAATCTTTAACTACTACAAATAAATACCCAACTTGGAATAATGGCTTATAAAACTATGTCTTAGCACCGCAAACTCTTGTATTAACTCTCATAAACTGTGGGAGACCCACTCCTACCTCCCTGTCTCTTCTCCCACATGCCTCTGTGACCAGCTTACGCCTATTTTTTTTTAATACCTCACCAACACTCTTCACTTTATGTTCCCAGATCCTGGGCCACAGAATTTAGACCACAACTTATCCCATAATTCCTATCCCTCAAATCACCCTTTGAGATTTTTTCTGCTCAAAAAACCTTTGGGAGGAGAAAGACAAAAAGAAATAGGAAAAACAAATAGGGGTAAAAAATCACAAAATCTCAAGAAATCCTATAAAGTAGTTACTCTGTTTTCATCAAAAGGCACATGGTGTCAAATGGGATTTTTCTAAGCTCCTACTTTCACTGGTATATTCTTCTCTAGAGCCCCACTCAATCCTTCTAGACTGCCTAAAATCCTAGGCTGAGCACTCCTGAGTATCTCTCCTTCCCTTAGGAAAGCTTCCTATTTCATTTCTTCTCACATTCTCACGCAGACCCCAAATGGAAAGATAAAGGAAGGGGCATGTTGACAATATCAAGTCTTTAGGCGCACAGAGAACTGCAATAAGGGAGACATGGAGCCTAAGGAATTGCCAGGCCATTAAGGTCACCATTAATCTGTAACTTATTATATAGAAGTTAGGAACTATACACAAATGCTTTGGAGCAAAGAAACAGCTTTATAAATGGACACCAGATGAGCTTCCAGAAGTGAGAAAAATCTACCTTATATATCACAACATAACATTCCTTTGTTCTTATGGCTCACCTTATCTTTCCAATAATTACACTGAAGATGTATCCTATATTGTCTCTTTATAACTAACACTGACCTGAGTACACCACAAATAGGCAGAAAAATGGGTAGAATCCAGCACATCAAAAAGCCAGCTCCAGATCTGATGAAATTAATTTACCAACAAATGGAGAAATTAATTTCTAATTAGTCTAGGTGACTAAAACCAAAGAGAAGAGCTATATCAGCCTGAAAATCCAATGAAGAAGATGGAAAATGACTCTGAAAGGGGCTGGCCCCGTGGCCGAGTGGTTAGGTTCGCGCGCTCTGCTGCAGGCGGCCCAGTGTTTCGTTAGTTCAAGTCCTGGGCGCGGACATGGCACTGCTCATCGGACCGCGCTGGGGCGGCGTCCCACATGCCACAACTAGAAGAACCCACAGCGAAGAATACACAACTATGTACCGGGGAGGCTTTGGGGAGAAAAAGGAAAAAATAAAATCTTTAAAAAAAAGAAAAAAAAAGAAAATGACTCTGAAAGCCAAAAGAAACCTAAAAGTCATAAACACCTGCAAAGAATTTTTAAGGACAGGAATGAGCAGTGGATTCTCTAAAATTCAGAGAACAGACATTTTACGGAAAGTAAACTAGGGAAGAAAAACTATCATTCTGTCTGTCAAGTCTTTAAAATAAGTACCTTATGCACCAAAATATTTTAATGGACTAAAAAGTTTAGGTACAAATTATTAAACTACGACTTCCGTGGTTGTAGCTAATAAGAAACCATACACCTCAGTGAAGCAATGTAAAGATAATGTATCCAAAAGTAATCTGAGCTAGCTTGATGCAGACAACTGACTACTCCATCAGAGAGCTGCCAACCTAAACAATAAAAATTACCTTAACCTACCCACTATGATTTGATATAAACTGGTCCTGGTTCTACCATTCACTGTATAACTCTGGGCTACTTATTGGACTCTCTGGGTCTCAATTTCTGCACTAGTAAAATAGAACTAAAGATGGTACCTACACCTCAGGGTTATTGTGAGGATTAAATGACATAAGGGAAACTGTTTTGAGCAGTGCCAGGAACACAGTAAATGTTCAGAAATAAGGGTTAGCTACCGTTGTTTTCTCAGAAATGATGCATACAAAAGTTACCTGAAGTCACACCCCTGACTTAACACTACCTTTAAAACCTTCACAACCCTCAGGACAGTGCTAAACACTGTAGATGCTCAATATTTATCGAGTGAAGACTAATGGCGCATATGAAACCTGGAACCTTGAAGCTGAAAGAGATTTTAGAAGTCATCTGGAACAATCTCACTTAATTCAACAATATGATTCATGGGAGATGATCAAATCTTCGCTTAAACACTTCCAGGGACAGAAACTTGCCATCTCAACAAGGCATATAGGAACAGTTATAATTACTAGAACATTCCTTTTAAAGATTTCACTGTACTGATTGCTGCCTCTCATAAACTTCTTATCTGAAAGGCTGAATTCACTAGAGGGCATCACAATATTAGGAGAAATCATCTACCAGAAAGAATCACGAAAAGGAAAGACTCATTCAAAATTTATTCTAGCTAACAGAGAAATACTGCACCCAGTTGTATAAAACACGTAGGTTAATTTAAAAATTATTCTGCTTAAACGTATATTAAAATATTCAGAAGAAATTAAAAGGAATTTAAGTTATAAAACATAGTACTTACAGGTCCTTGTGTATAAGGTTCAGATTATCATAAAGTGTGGGCTTTTTCCAACCCCCAACAAGGCCTCCCAATAATTTTATGCAATTTTAATAATAATATGTTTATAAAAGAAAAGCATACAGAACCGGGCTGCATTTATTATTGCTCCTTGCAGCCAAACTCCAAGTCAGCACCAGCTTTCCATAAAAAGGAGTGCCAAAGAAAAAATTATCAACTTTCATAAGAAAATCCAAACCTGGATCTGTGTATAACCAATCATTTAAATGATCTACAACTAAATTACTTTAAAATGTCTGCCTTCATTAACAAAGTAATGGTACAGCTGTAATGCAGACTCCAAGAGGGTCCAGAGGAACTGTCCTCGAATATCCTCTGACTCTCACTCCCTATAATTCACAGTAACGTGCAGAGGAGAAACAGAAAAGTAGGCACTGTTTATAGCACACCCCTCCACCTTATCACATTCTGATTCTACAGGAAATTTTACAGCTTTGTAAGTTATAGGTAACTTTGAGACATACAGATTCTATCCTGTCAGGTAGAGAGTTCAACTGACTTCCCTCACAACTCCCTGCCTCCCTCTCCCCCACAAACCACTTGTGCCTCCATTTGCAATCCACTTACGACATTCCTTTACTCCATATAAATCTGTAGGTTTTTTACCTTTCCTTTGAATCAGTTATACTATTTGTCTGATTCCCTCTCTGATTATGAATTACATAAATCCTTAACGTATGTTTATTTTTCTATCTGTATAAGTTATTATCGTTTAACACACTGGTTGACTTTCTTACTATTGATAAGATATTGTTCAGTACTTAGATGTTGTTTAGTACTTAGATTATCAACACAAAAGGATACTCCAGTGAATATGAATCATATTGGAAAGGTTCATTAATAATCAGATCTTTAGCTTTTGAAAAATCAATTCCTTGTGAATTTTGTTGGCATGAATGAACTAATGAGTACTGGATGAAGGACGGAAATCAGGTTTCAGAAGCTGCAAAGCTGATATTCAGACTGTGGATAACGGTGAAGCCAATGAAGAGCAACCATGACAAGCTACTGGCCACTCATCTCTACTATCCACTTAATGAGCCCCTTCAAAAAGTTAAAACGACTGAGGACAATGGTCAATCCAACAGCAGAATTCATATCAGAAGACAAAATAATGTCTAGTAGTCTCTGCTCTATAAAAAGTTCTCAACATTGCCATCCCTTTGAATGTGTCCACGTTCATCTACCCATCCATAAAAGTAGGTAAATTTTTATGTCACTTTAGAAGAAATCAACACAAAAGTCTTTGTTTAGCTTCATAAATTATCAAGACTATAATTATGGAGAATTACAAAAGGAAGTAAAGGGATGAGAAACATACTGATAACACAGTCAAGGAAGATGTTCCAGATGCAAGTGACCCAAATCAGAACTGGGGGACTTCGAAGCCCACCAGGTTCTTCTCCATCTACCTGCTCTCTTTATACCAAAGACACTACTAAAATAAAAAGGACTTTAATAGATTTCAATTCCTTTTACTAATAAGAGGTACACTCTGATGACTAATTTTATATGCCAACTTGACTGGCTAGGGAGTACCCTGATTAAACATTATTTCTGGGTGTGTCTGTGAGGGTGTTTCTGGATGAGATTAGCATTTGAATTGGTGCACTAATAGTAAAATAGACTGCCCTCTCCATCGTGGGTGGGCATCACCCAATCTGTGGAGGGCTGGAATACAACAAAAGGCAAAGGAAGGAGAGTCAACCCCTTTTTTCCTACTTCACTGAGCTAGATGGGACATCTCATCTTCTCCGGTCCTTGGACTGGAATTTATACCATCGGCTCCCCTGGTTCTCAGGCCTTCAGACTCAGGCTGAATTACACCACTGGCTTTCCTGAGTCTCAATCTTGAAGACAGCAGACCATTGGACTTCTCAAACTCTATAATCACATGAGCCAATTTCTCATAATAAATCTCTCTCTCCCCCTGTCTATACACACACACACACACACACACACATATACATGTATATATTAAATATAGATACACACATATACATATATATGTTAAAAAATAGACATACATAAATACATTTTTAAAATAGAGCTATATATACAAATATCTCTATCTCCTATTGGTTCTGTTTCTCTGGAGAACCCTGACTAATACACACACACACATCCTGCCCTTGTTCAGAACTATCTCATTTACATACACATATAATGAATTAACAATCAGAAATACCCACTCCAGACAAACTATTTTCCAAGAGGAAACACCTACTCTCCCTTGACTGGTGAGGCCACGAATACACTGTACACAAACATCAACTATATTCAGAAACAATAAATCATTTCACTATTTTTTAAACTCCAAAGAGGATGGAGAGAAAGGTATAATTATGATTTGTTTAATGCAAAATTAGTTTTAGGCAACACACTGACCCACAGCTAATCTCTTCTGTTCCTCATGTCTGTGACTTACAAATCTCATTTAATGCATTAGCTAAACATGGCACCAAAGATTCCATTACAAGATGGGAGTGAGGATGAAGGGTGCTGGAAACATTAAAGAAGCAAAATTATTCTAATGTGGCCCTTGGGTTTTTTCCCAAAAATACTTAGAAAAATTGATAATATCTGAAGTGATTATGAAAGTTAAATCATCTGCAAGAAACATTTCTAAGACCTGGTCTATCAAAAATATTTTGCATAAAACCTATCTGAATGCCATGAAAATATCTATAAAGAAGACAAGTAATAAGACAGTTTACCAAATGCAAAAACAATGTGCATTCTGACTCTAGGGTCACTTCCATTTTTATAAGAAAAGGAAACAAGTTTCCATTTTTCTGACTAACTTCTGATGCAGCCATTGGTCCATGGTCCTTTCCTCCTATGTAGACCTCAGAAAAAGAAACTGACTGATAATTTATAAACATTTATTTCAAATCAAAAAAGAACACATGAAAAAATTTTTTAATTTTAAAAGACTCAATCTGGGCAAACTTTGTTTTTTCACAAACCAATAATAAAAAGTGAAGCCTTAGAAGTAGACGTAACTGTCAACTACAACAGTTCAGAGAGTAAAACCCTGTCTGTATTCAGTAAGGTCTGAAGGTCCTGTCTCCTTTTTTCCTCTTTTCCATAAATGTTTTCTGTATATTCTTGACCATGTAAGCGCTAAGTAGAAAAATTATTACCATGTAAAAATTTCTTCTGTTCTCAACTTTGAGACTACTTCCCATAAACTGGCAAAAACTTTATATTAGCTTATTTAAAGCTTCACAATTAACTCCACTTAAAAAATTTTAAAGATTTAAATGAAAAATAAGGGCATTTATAAAAAACCCACAGCTAACATCATACTCAAGGGTGAAAGACTAAAAGCTTTCCCCCTAAGATAAATCTACAGATTTAATGCAATCTTTATCAAAATTCCAACAGGCTTTTTGGCAGAAATGGAAAAGCTGATCTTCAAATTCATATGGAATTGCAAGGGGTCCCAAGTAGCCAAACAATATTAAAAAAGAACAAAGTTGGAGGACTCACACTTCCCAACTTCAAAACTTACTACAAAGCTTACAAAAATCAAAAGTGTGGGGGCTGGCTCTGTGGCCGAGTGGTTAAGTTTGCGCGCTCCGCTGCAGGCAGCCCAATGTTTCCTTGGTTCGAATCCTGGGCGCGGACATGGCACTGCTCATCAAACCACACTGAGGCAGCGTCCCAGATGCCACAACTAGAAGGACCCACAACGAAGAATATACAACTATGTACTGGGGGACTTTGGGGAGAAAAGGGGAAAAAATAAAAAATCTTTCAAAAAAAAAATCAAAAGTGCGGTACCAGCATAAAGAGAGACACGTGGACCAATAGAATAGAACTGAGAGTCCAGAAATATATCCATACATCTACGGCCAACTGATTTTTGACAAGGTGCCAAGACCATTCTATGGGGAAAGAATCACCTGCAACAAATGGTACTAGAACAACTGGCTATCCACATGCAAAAGACTGAAGTTGACTTTTATATCATACCATACACAAAAATTAACTCAAAATGATTCAACAACCTAAATGTAAGAGCTAAAACTATAAAACTCTTAGAAGAAAACATACGGATAAATCTTCACAACCTCAGATTTGGCAATGCATTCTTCAATACAACACCAAAAGCACAAGCAACAAAAGAAAAAATAAATAACTTGGGCTTGATCAAAATTTAAAACTTTTGTACATCAAAAGACACTATCAAGAAAGTGAAAAGACAATCCACAGAATGGGAGAAAATTTTTCCAAATCAAGGGTTTAGTATCCAGAATATTAAGGAATTCCTACAACTCAACAACAAAAAGATAAACGACTTTTTAAAATGAGCAAAGGACTCAAATAGACATTTCTCCAAAGAAGATATGATATACAAATGGTCAATAAGCACATGAAAAGATGCTCAGTGTCATTTTCATTAGGGAAATGCAAATCAAAATCACAATGAGATGCCCCTACATACCCAACAAGGATGGCCATAATTTAAAAATGGAAAATAACAAGTATTGGTGAAGATGTGGAAAATTCGGAACCTTCATTCATTGCTAGTAAGAATGTAAAATGGTGCAGCTACCATGGAAAACAGGTTTGCAGTTCTTCAAAAAGTTAAACATAGAATTACTACATCACCCAGCAACTCCGCTCCTAGGTATATACCCAGAAGAACTGGAAACAGGTACTCAAACAAATACTTGTTCACAAATGTTTATAGGAGTACTATTCACCACAGCCAAAAGGAAGGAACAACCCAAATGTCCATCAATGGATGAATAGTTAAACAACTGTAGTATATACACACAATGGAATATTACTCAGCCATAAAAAGGAATGAAGTACTAATTAATGTTACAACATGGATGAACCTTGAAAACATTATGCTAAGAAGCAAGACACAAAAGGTCACATATCATATGATTCTACTTATAAGAAATATCCAGAATAGGTAAATCCATAGAAATGGAAAGCAGATTGGTGGTTGCCAGGGGCTGAGGAAAAGAGGGAATCAACTGCTTAAAGATCTAGGGCTGTTTCCTTTTGGGGTGATGAAGGGTTTTAGAACTAGAGGTGATAGTGGCATATTGTGAACGTACTAAATGTCACTGATTTGTTCACTTTAAAATTTCACGGTATATGAATTTCACCTCAATAAAAAAAAAAATCAACAGATACCAAATGTATAGCCTATCTTTTTTTAAAGTATCCACAGTAGAGGTCATTTACAAAACTGATTGTCTGTTAAGCCATAAGGGAAATCTAAATTAATTTTACAGGGCACATTTTCTGATTACAACACAATAAAACTAAGAACTACTAATAAATTCAAAACAAAGAGCCCCAATGATTTGGAGTTTTTAAACTCTCCTAAATAACTGATGAATTAATGAAAAAAAATTAAGGATAAAGCAGACTTGCAGTTCTCAAACTTTGGTGTGCATCTAGATTACCTGGGGAGCTTGTTCAAAGCACCGAAATTGAGGCCCTACACCAGAGATTCTCATTTAATACTCTAGAGTGGAGTCAGAGCATCCATGTTTTTAATAAGCCTTCCATCAAGGTTTCGAAACAATGTGACAGAATATTTAGGAAAAAATCTAAAGACATCACATATCAAAAGTAACGGGATTCACACAAAGCCTTACTCATGTACACTGTCTAAAATAATAATATTTAACTAAAGAAAACATAAACTAAGCAGTCAAATTAAGATTTTAAAATAAAGGTAATATTAAACAGAAAAATAGATATATGAATAAACGTAAAAATACCTGATTTTAAACGCACAAAAAAAGCAGAACTTTAAAATGAGTTGGGTTAGAGTCCTGAAAATTCTAACAAAATAAAAAATTCTGAAATAGACAAAAGTAGAACTGGGAAAAGAAATCATATCATTTAAAAAAAAATAAGGCAAGGAAAATTAATTTTGGGCAAACTCTGGAAAAAGAATTTTTCTAATAACTCTATACATGGTTAAATCATCAAAAACATACGAAATTACTTATCAATGAAAAAAGTGAGAAAAAGTTCAATTTTGGCATTAGTTATAATCTACTATTTGGTTGAAAAAAATTAGAACTTGTAAAATAGGGGGGAAGTTATAACCAAACGGTACGAACTTGAAATTCTTTCCATTGCAGAAGACTTTTTTTTATCCAACATTAAAACTGGTTAATAAGCACCCCGCGACTACCATATAGCTTCGCTAATAAGAGAAATAGCCTTTGTTCTTCTTAATTCAAAAGCAAATCTCAAAAGAACCTCGTGATATAGATGATTCCAAATAATTCACTTTCAGGTTTTAAAAAAAGTCAAAATAGGTCATCATCAACTTTACAAATAATATCGAGGTTGACTTTTCATTTTTCTTTTAAAGTCACTATTGTAGCCTATTTAACTTTAACCTGTTATTCAACAATGGGAACCAATAATGGTTATTAGCAAAGAGAAGCCAAGCACCAAGTGCTATTACCAATAATTAATATAAGGGTAAATAAAATGAGATTTTTCTTAGTTTAATAAAGGGGAGAGAGCTAACCCTCGCTTCTCCCTAGAGTGGGTGGGATGGGTGGCTCTGTGTGTGTGTTAAAACAAATTACCTGGTGGCTTAAAACACCAGAAATTTGTTCTTTTACAGTTCTAGAGGCTAGAAGTCTGAAATCAGTATTAGTAGGCCAAAATCAAAATGTCAATGAGGTCACACTCCCTCAAGAGGCTCCAGCACAGAATCCATTCCTTGCCTCCTCCAGCTTCCGGTGGCTGCCAGAATTTCTTGATTTGTGACCACATCACTCCAATCTCTGTTTCCACGGTTGGTCACACTGCCTCCTCCTCTTCTGTGTCTATGTAATCTCCTTCTGCCTCCCTCTTATAAGGAGAGGTGTGATTGCATTTAGGACCCATCCAGATAATCCATGATAAGTGCCCCACCTCAAGATCCTCATCTTAATCACATCTGCAAAGACTCTTTTTGGCCAAATAAGGTAACATTCACAAGTTCCAGGGATCAGAGCTTGGATTTCTTTTGGAGAGCCATTTTCAACCTACCACAGTGAATCTCCTTAAAAACAAATGTCAAACGTTTTGCTTAGGAATTAGATAATCTTAGTCTCCAGATTTTACAATGCAAGGTCACAAGGTCCTCTCACTCTCGGAAATGTAAACACATACCTCTGAAACTAACTCAGGAATTTCTCACCAGGTGTGCAGGAGACTATCACAGGGGCACCCATTTGTCTCTCAAGAACATAAAAGAAGTGTTAAATATCTATTTGACTGTAAAATGAATAAAATTCTACTCGAATTTTGTAGTCTCTCCTAAACTATCTACAAGCATCTATCTGACAAGCATATTCAATAATAAATTGAGTTTTCTCTCTCTTCTACATTGGTAAGGACGGGTCTTTTTGTTGGAAGGATTTTCTTATTTCCCCAACTTCATAGAGTTGGGAAAAAATAAACTAAGTTTTTAAATGAACTTGAAATGAACTACTTTCTAAAAGCAGCAAAATTTATTTTTATCTTCTAAATTTTTCCTGACACACAATTTCAAGGCCCACTAGCCCTTGAATCTTCTCCAGAATTACACAGTTTTCATTCCATAAAGTCAAAATAAATTCCAGATGAATTAAAGATTTATATGTAAAATACGAAAGCATTAAGAATTAGAATAAAATATAATAGGAAAAATAAGCAAGAATCAAAACAGTCACATATGAAAAGAAACACTAAAAAAGCCAAAATAAAGCAATGTAATGCCATGTTTCCAATTACTACCTTTTCATATTTGACAATGATAATATCTTGCAAAAGTGAGGGTGTGGGGAAACAGGGACTCTTTTTTTTTTGAGGAAGATTAGCTCTGAGCTAACATCTGCCACCAATCCTCCTCTTTTGTGCTAAGGAAGACTGGCCCTGAGCTAACATCTGTGCCCATCTTCCTCTACTTTATATTTTGGACACCTGCCACAGCATGGCCTGATAAGCAGTGCGTAGGTCCACACCCAGGATCTGAACTGGCGAACCCCAGGCCGCAGAAGTGGAACATGCAAACATAATCACAATGCTACTGATGTGGATTAAGGCTGCCCCAGCTAGAGAAGCCCAAGGTGACCTGGCCTACATGCCAAACTATACAACCCAGTGGACTTTTTTTATGGTATGAATTAGGACCGCCCCAGGGAGAGAAGCCCAGGGCATCCTCACCTACATGCCGATCTATATGGCCAGATTCGTATCTAAAGTTATATGACCGCACAATAACCAGACCCCATCTGCACTGAAATCATTTAATGACTTTTTACATCATCTTTTCTTTTCTCCAGTAAAAATAAGTCACGTACCCATGCCTTATAAAATTAGCCCTAACCCTCAACTCAGGGCAGCAGCAGGAGCTCTGACTGCCCGTGGGTCTTGTCCCCACGCACCAGCTCTGCCTGCCCATGGGTCCTGTCCCCATGCCAGCGGGGGCAGCAGCAGGAGCTCTGACTGCCCGTGGGTCTTGTCCCCACGCACCAGCTCTGCCTGCCCATGGGTCCTGTCCCCATGCCAGCGGGGGCAGCAGCAGGAGCTCTGACTGCCCGTGGGTCCTGTCCCCACGCACCAGCTCTGCCTGCCCATGGGTCCTGTCCCCATGCTATTCTACACTATTCATTTAATAAAAGAGCACTACTGCCAGATCTTGAGAGTCTAAGAAATCTTTCTTTCGACTCCTCGGCTCACCGACCCCGCATCACTACCAGGCTGCCCCTGAGGGACTCTTACACATACTACTACCAAGAATATAAACTGATAGAGCCCTCTTAAAAGGCAATTCAGAATAGCCAGCAAGATTTAAAAGGCAAATACATTTTTACCCAATACTTCTACTTCTAATCTTCCATCCTACAAAAGTACTCATAAAAGTGATAAAAAAAAAATATATGTATAAAAATGCTCACTGAGGGGCCGGCGCCGTGGCCGAATGGTTAAGTTCGCGCGCTCTGCTGCAGCAGCCCAGGGTTTCGCTGGTTCGCATCCTGGGCTCCGACATGGCACCGCTCATCAGACCACGTTAAGGCAGCATCCCACATGCCACAACTAGAAGGACCTGCAACTAAGATATACAACTATGTACCAGGGGGGATTTGGGGATATAAAGCAGGGGAAAAAAAAAAAAAGAAAAAGATTGGCAACAGTTGTTAGCTCAGGCACCAATCTTTAAAAAAAAATAATCCTCAATGAAGCACTATTTGTATGTGAAAATTAGAAATAGTATAAATGTCCATCAACAGAGAAATGGTTAAATGATGGTATATGCCTACAATGGAATACTATGCAGCCAGTAAAAAGAAAAGACTACACAATTATAAGTTGTCATTTAGAAAGATAGCCATGATACAATACTTAAAAAATAGTTAAGTGAATTATTGTTTTTAATTAAAAGAAAAAAAACAGCAAACATTATGTTTACTTATTAATATAAGCTATATCTTCAAAACAAAATCTTATAACATGGGAAAATCTTCATAACATTAAGAGAAGACGACAAAATTGTATAAGCAACTACACAAACAAGTGGCACATATTAATAAAGTTTATTAAAATCTGTGTAACGTGATTTTACGTGATCTGTTCTTTATACACTTATTTTCCAAATCGCATAAAAATTACTTATATCATCAAAACAAAAATCAATTAAAGTTTTTTTTTTAAATGGGGACCCAGATGACCAAGCATAATAAATTGTTACGCTTTAGGGATTCAGGAAGGATTCAAACCCTACAGAATACAGGAGATTAAGTGTAAAATAACGTAGTATGTTCATGTACAAAGAAAACTTTTAAAAATACATATTTACAAAAACTTACCTAATATAAAGAAGGCTATCTCCTTCGGACTAGTTACCTTGAGTATGTTTATTCTGAAGCTGTACTACTCAAAATATTTTTGAAGTTTGATAGTTTGAAATGTCCTTCGGTCAGCTCACGTGACACATAAAAAGTTAATCCTCAATTGTATTTACACCTTAGTTTTAAGTAAAATTGGTATTAACCAATATAATCACCCAACATTATCTCCTAGGCTGACCCTAAAGTAGCTTTTGGCTCATTTCAAACAACTCTAGCTTCAGAGAACAAAGATTTAGCACAAGTTCAGTTAGTTAAAACAATATGCTGCAGCTTTTGAAGACATGTTTTGAGACAAGGAGTAGACTGTGGCTTCAGAAAAGGTTCCCTCCAGATAAACTGAAGCATTCACTGCAATCAACACCAGCTTTTGATACACGCCCAACAAACCCCCTTCATTCCTTTGGTACTCATGGCTTCCTGCCTAAAAGGCTCCTCTCCCAAGCCATGGCAATTATCGAAATTCTACCATCTCTTCAAGACATAGCTCAAAATACACCTGCTCCATGAAGCTGTTCTTCTTGTGAACCCCAGAAGCATTTCCCTATCTGTACTGCCCACTTGGTCAGCATGGGCTATTTTTATACTGACATTCTTTTAATATATTCTGACTTCCCGATTATAGTTTATAAGGAACTGGAAGATATATCTTCCATCTCCAGTGCAGTTCACTGGAGATACAAATTGAGTGGCCTATCCAAGAAACATAAACAGGTGTTTGTTTCTTTTCTTCTATATAAAGATCAGAACAGTATTATTAGCTTGGGCCTGATGGACTGTGGTGAGCCTTGAATGGCTGCCAGAGAGTGTGGGTTTTATGCCGCAATAATGGAGAAGTGAAAGTTCTTATGTTCAAAAGTTATGGGAAAAATTTTTTTTTCAGGAAAAGCAGTCCTTAGTCTGTAACCATGGGTCCTCTAGGACCATTCAACTGACCCCATCTTATCAACAGAGTAATTAAGAGTAGTTTTTCAATGCCACAACTAGAAGGACCCACAACTAAAATATACAACTATGTACTGGGGGGTTTGGGGAGAAAAAGCAAAAAAAAAAAAAAAACAGAGTAGTTTTTCAGGAACTGAGAAATGACACCTGGTCCAGTTCAGGCTGGTTGAGACCACCAACGCACCAACTAAGCCTGTGTAAAGTGACCCTTTTAACATCAAGGGGATGAAAACTCTACCCTCAGATCATACTACCACCACTATTTTGTGAACATGTGTCCTATGAACAGCCATGAAGCTTGACTGGGCTTGTGTAGCTCATCAATTTCCTCACTTCTCCTTACCTCCAATTGTCTTTCTCCACACTTCAGACCACCCTGCCCTTCATCCCATAAATTTTGCCCCAAGCCCTAGTTGGGGAGACAGATTTGAGAGTGTTGCCTACTGTCTCTTCACAGGTCAACTTCAGAAGAAAGTTTTTTTTCTTTTCTCAAAAGCTGATGCCTTAATAATTGGCTCTTTATGCGTGTTCGGCAAAAGAACCTCAGTTTTCTGCAGTAACAAGTCCATAGCTGCCAGACTGCGGAGCGAGGGGGAAACTAACATCTAGAGCAAGGAAGGCAGTCAGCCCAACACAAAGGGTTGAGTAAGGGCTTTAAAATCAGAAAGCACTGCATTCTCCAACACTTCTACCTCTGCGACTCTGGGCAAGCTGTATGACTTCTTAAAAGTTTCATTTTCTTTACCTATAAAACAAGGATGATAAAACCAGAACGTACCTAGCTGTAGCAAGTACATAACACATACCACAACTCTGACAAAGGATAAAGACACTGCATTCTGACACCAATTCTCTGACACCAACTGGGTGTCCTACAATTCAATTCAATTCTCACACTCACTACCTGGAGTTAGCATCAGATCCCACAAGCTAAAGAGCAAGACACCCAACAAGACTTTCCTTGCTTCAGATGTCCCCAAGCTATCAGAACTTCTGTCCCGTTAGGCTACAAATTCAGGAGTTCCCACAACCCTCCTTCAAGTGCAATCATTTGCTAGAATGACTCACAGAACTCATTGAAAACACTATACTTAAATGATCACAGATTTATTATAAAGGATACAACTCAGCAACAGCCAAGTGGAAGACATGTGTAGGGCAGGGTCTAGGGAGAGAAGATAGGGGGATTCAGAGCTTCCACGGCCTCTCTTCAAGAAACTCAGGTGTTACCCTCCCAGCACACTGATGCTTTCACCAACCCAGAAACTCCAGTGTCCCAGAGTTTACATACGGAGTTTTATTACATAGGCATGACTGATTAAATCATTGGCCAAGTGACTAACTCAATATCCAGGCCCTCTCCCCACCCCAGAGTTGAGGGGGCGGTAAAGTTTCAACTCTCTAATTAAGAGCTGAGTCTTTCTGGTGTGGCCAGCCCCCCTCTCAACACTATCTAAGGGCCATCCTGAATCACTTCATTAGCATAAACTCAGACATGGTTAAAAGGTGCTCATTATGAATAACAAAAGATACTCTTACCACTCAGGAAATTCCAAGGGTTTTTGAAGTGCTATGTCTAGAACCAGGGACAATGACCAGATATATTCTTTATTATATCACATACACAATAAATGGAAGCTATTATTTTAGAAACCAAGTAGTAGGCTATTAAAATAAGCATAAAAACGAGGAGGAAAACAAACAAACATCAAAAGCATTGCAAAGGATGGGGGTTTGGGGGGATGTCAAATTGACTTTGACGGTTCAAGCCTGGACAACTAAATAGACAGAAACAGACACATCCACACAGGGAACTGAAGATGGGATTGAGAATGAATGGAGCGTTAGCCAAGTTGAGACTGAAGGCAATGACCAGGGATTTCAAATGGACACTGGACAGATATGGAGAACATGAGCCTAGAGATGGGAGAAGACTTGGCCAGAATCAGTTGTCAGAGTTATCCACATAGATAAGATTTCCCCAGTCTCCAAAGCCCCCATAAAAAAGCCCTCACTACTCAAAGAGGATACCAGCTAATGGTGTCACATAAGCATCTACCTGAGTCAAATAAAAACAAGTTACTGCACACAGCAGAAAATGTAAGGGCTGAACTCTAGGACATACTCCATTTAATATTTTGGACTCTAAACAAAATAGTACCTCATTTTTAACATAAAGATTCAAAAAGAATCGCATGGCCAAATGCCAAACAGAAATGCTAGGTTTTGTTGACAGAAATGTACCATTTTATTTTCTATCATCAGGAAACTTATAATACATCTTTCTAATAGAAATGTTTATTTTTCAAAGAAAAGTTTATGGAACAACCACAGAACATTTCAACAACACAACATAAACAGAATAACTATGATCAATTCAGAAAAGCTTCCTGTTCAGATACATGAAGCAGGAGAAACACTTCAAGCATGGAAACCATTACACAGACTTACTCAAAGCTATCGAACGTACATTCAATAACTAGAAACTGTCTTGTTAACTGCACGTGGTTCAGAAGCATCACAATTTTTGTTCCCCTACAATGTACACATCATCTCATCCTTTTGTTGATGACAGCTTCCCAAAAGAGAGTCCCAACTCTGTCCTTCAGCTGGTGAAAGCGACAAATGAGAGAAGAAAGGGAAAACAGAGTTTAGGGACAGTGAATTGAACTAGTCAGATGACTCATGGGGTAAAAGGCTACAGTGGGCCCATGGAACTGAAAAATTTAAGTACGACCACACTAATGAACAGGCTTATTAAGTCAGGAAGCCGGGACGACTGTGCTTACAATGGGAATGCTGGAAGAACACAGTAAGAGCCCAGCATGTGTCCCATCCATCTATCCATTATCCTGAGGCCCACATTCCCCTCCCCAGGAGAGAGGGAGAAAGTAATACTAAAACTGGCTGGGTCCTTGGAGCTTCAGCTTTTCCCTGGTGTCAACAACAACCTGACCAGAATAAGGACAGCAAAGGCAAAATGTGAGCCTAGATCCCAACCTCGAGGAGTGGGGTAAGGGCCAGCTCCCTTCCCCACAGTTCATAAAACTTGGGGTATTCAAGTTCCAAAGATAGCTAGAGGAACCCAAAGACCTTCCTAAAGAAAGGAAGCAGGTACGACATACTCTCCCCACTTCCTGGACCCTGATTCTAAAGCCAAATTACAAGGACCATTTTATTTTGCATAAAGCTTTAAATATGTTTGTTTAGGCAGACTGTTGCTTTTGTCTATAGTGGTACTTAATTTTGTTATATCAAAACGAATGTATAAACTAGTTATAACTGTAGTTATCTATGTATAAACTCCTTGTTGTGGGGGACTGGAATTGGCCACCCTAAGATATGTCTCTTTGGCACAAGGATATCTTGGGCTGGTTACTTTTAAAAAACTGCAGACAGGAAAGAAACTCTGAAAAGTAGAATTTACTTACCCTTTGTTAAGAGACATTTACATTTGTAAAGGAAATCTCCATCTGTAAAGGTGTCTCCCTCTCTGTACCAGGAAGAAGGAGGGATGACCTTATGTTCACATGGTAGACATTTTGCATTGAGGCTTATTTTCATTATCCTGAACTAATAGTAGCTGAGGATGCCCTTGGCTTGAACAAAACTCCAACTTGTTACAATTACATAACCTACAGAGGGTCAAAGTCTTCTCCAAACCTAAGGAAGCTTAAATTCTCAGGGGCTTAAATTCTCTCAGCCTCTGAGGATCCCCTCTTCTAACTCAACCAATTCACCAATTCTACCCTACTTCCATCCACCCTCACCCCCATGGCCCCCAAAAAGCCTTAAGTAAAACATCTATAAACACATCAGAGGGAATCGTCAATTTAACAGGTAATAATGGATATCCTTGAGCCATCTTTCTAGCTCCTCCCTCTTCTTCAATCACCCCACATTCCTACTCCAAAAAACTGTCCTTGAAACTCTAAAATGGTTATTCCTAGGTTAAGGAAAATTCGGCTTTTTCCAGTTCCTACTCCCTAGTGAGCATGCCAAAAAATATCAAAGTGCTAGGCTCTAAAGCCTTCCATCTATCAGGATCCACCCTCCAAATTTTTTTAAGGCAAAAAGTTAATCATTCTGTTACCCTGTTAAGCCACATTCCAGCCCAATGCTTCTGCCCAGTACAAAGGCAGGCAGAGCAGGGTCTCCTCAATCAATGTTTACTGAATTGAATTACTAGGCTGCTGTTTTAACTTAACTGGTCACCAGATCAAAAGCTACATTTCCCTCTTTCAGAGCAGCAAGGTCACTCGCATGTTAAAAATGACCTCCCTTCCAAAAGTAACTATTGTCAGTTACTTCTTCCATTTTTTCCAATTATTGCCAGTGAAACTTACAACACAACAAGCAAGTAAAAGCACCCCATTTTTTCCCCCACAGGTTAAGAAATTAAGTCATAGGAAGATAAAATTAGTTGCCCACAGCCTTCTAATAACAAAAAAAGGAATTCTACAACATATGAGGTACTGTGAGAAATTAGTGTTACTCGCAAAATCTTTTTTAATCCTCACAACAACAATAGCAGAAAAACACTACTGTGATTACTGTGGGTAATCAGACTTAGGTTAAAAAATAAAATTCCCTGCTCCAAATCACCACAGTAAGTGCTCCCAGGAGATTCAAGACCAGTCAGGCAAAACTCAAAGAGTTCAAGTTGTTCAAGGATAATTAAAACAAACCAAAAGATAATACTGTGTCTCCCATACAAATATAAAATGAACACTTGTCTATGATTTTACTTAACTCATTTATTTATTACAGAACAAATAAAATGTTCCATCTGGTTCAAAGGCAAGTCCAAAGAGCACAAACGCACAGGCAATGGGGAATGGTGAAATGACTTTGCTTAACAGATCCAAACTGGCTTCTCCCACAAAAGAGGAGAAGAAATCAATTATACCTCCAACCAACAAAATCCATTTGCATGCCTAAGAATAAGAATAATTTGCATTGCTGTCAGTTACTCATAACGTACAAAGGTGTAAAATAAATCAAAAAACAATAAAAGCTGAAGACCCCATAGATTAGACCTCCAGGAAAAGTGCTCTAGACATCACCTAGTTTCCACTGGAGACACCCAGTAATCCTTTTGGTACATTTCAAAGTCTTTCACAAATTTTCCTTACATAGCTCTTAACCACTATGCACAATGCCTTTTTCTTCTTTTAGAAAAGAAACCACAGCTTCAAGATCTGTGACAACCACTAGAAAAACTGAGTTAGTCCCTTCCATAAAACTAATCTTTCCCTAAGATGAATTTTTCTCTATCACATTCTAAGCTAGAAATTTAGACTTACTATGAATTCATACATAAATGCAGAAAAAAATTAATTGATTGGACTGTCAGGCTTCTTAAGAGATCTAAAACTAATGAGGGTTTGGTTTTACTGAAAAATGACCCACAGAATTACTCTCTGGAGAAATAAAGACATAGTTAAACTGTCACTTCCAAGTAACTGACCCAGAATTTACTTATAAGTGTCTTACTGGCAAATTTATGCATCTTAATTTCCACACTATGTTTTCTTCCATACTTCCATAAAAGGTAATCCCAGAGGCTGGCCTGGTGGCATAGTGGTTAAGTTCAGTGCACTCTACTTCGGTGGCCCAGGTTTGAGGGTTCGGATCCTGGGCACAGACCTACACCACTCATCAAGTCATGCTGTGGCAGCATCCCACATACAAAATAGAGGAGGATGGGCACAGATGGTAGCTCAGGCACAATCTTCCTCGAGCAAAAAGAGGAAGATTGGACAAGTGTTAGCTCAGGGCAAATATTCCTCACCAAAAGAAAAAAGGAATCCCCGTCCAATTTCCACCTCCAGTAAAATCAAGTAGACGTACTTCTGCCTACTGCTCCAGCTAAATGCAACTAAAAATGGGGACATTATAAATAACACAAACTAAAAAAGACTCTGGAGGTGGAGAAAAGAAGGTACCATGGAAAGACATAGTAAGAGTTCCTTGGGTTTTCCTTTTGACTCTTATACCACACGGATAGGGAGCTGAAGAAGCCAGTAATCCAGAATTGCCAACAGGGGCAAACAAAAAGTCCCCATTATTTCAAAGGACCAAGAAAAGAACAGCAGAGCAAAACAGAAAACTTTTAAACAATAACCACTGCACTCCAGCCAAAAACCATAGGAAAAACTGTGGCCCATCCCCACCCAAGACAGCAAAGGCCAAGCAGGGAGCCTGAACTTTCAGTCTTACCAGGGTGTGATGTCGTGCTTCAACACGACCGTCCCTCACCCCACCACCACCCTGCAGGGGTGATATCTAAGGCCAGACTTTCCTCCCTGCCAGGTTGTTGTAAAAGCCTCTTCCCCTGCCACAAGCCGTCTATGGAGACCACCTGGAGAGCCTGGACTTTGACTCCCATGACAGTAATCAGGCACACTTCTCACCCCACCAGGGGCGGTACGAGACAAAGCCTAGCAGAGAGTCAGGACTTTCACCACCCTCCGTGGTGTCCGTCGAGGCCATGCAGGGAACAGTAAGGAGGCAGGGTAGTATCAGTGGGGGCCTACAGCAGAGCTGAAACTCCCACCTCTGCCCAGCAGCAATGAGGACTCCCACTTTGTGTCAACGGACCAATTTCTAGAAAGCACACAACTCACCCAAAATGAAATACATAATTTGAATAGCCCTGTAACTATTAAGGAAATTAAACTTGTAATTAAAAAGCTCCCAAAAAAGAAATCTCCTGGCCCAGATTGTCTCATTAGGGAATTCGACCAAATGTTTAAAGAATTAACACAATCTCTTCTAGAAAACAGAAGAGCAGGGAGCATTTCCCCAATTCACTTTATGAAGTTAGTATTACCCAACAAAAGACAGTACCAAAAAAAACCGAAAACTACAGACCAACACATAAATATAAACACACAAATCCTTAACAACGTATTAGCAAACAGAATTCAGCAATATACAAAAAGTTGAATTTAATCTAGGGATACAAGGTTAATTCAATATTCAAGAATCAACAAATGTAATTCATAATATTAACAAATAAAAACATATATAAATTCACATGATCATACCAATCTATACAAAAAAATCATCTGATAAAATTCAATACCTGTTCATGAGAAATATTCTCAGAAAAAAATAGGAATAAAAGGGAGCTTCTTCAATTAGACAACAAACATCTACAAAAAATCCACAGCAAATATTGCACTTAATAATAAATGCATATTGTAAACAGAATGCATATTGTATTACCCCTATTATCAGGAAGAAGGCAAGGATGTCCACTCTCACTACTTTTACTCAACATAGTAATGGAAGTTTTAGCTGATGCAAGAAGGCAAGAAAAGGAAATAAAAGCCACACAGAAAAGAAATAAAACTGTCCCTATTTGCAGATGTCATGATGGTTTACATAGAAAACCCCAAGAAATTTACCCAAAAAACCTCCCAGAACTAATAAGTGAGTTCAGCAAGGCTGCAGATACCAGATAAACATTTAAAAAAAACAAATTGTGTTTCAGGGGAAAAGATAACCAACAGAATAGGAAAAAATTTTTGCAAATCATATATATGACAAGGAGTTTGTATATAGAATAAGAATTCCTACAACTCAATAATAAAAGGGCAAGCAACCCAATCAAAAAGTGCACAAGGGATCCGAATAGATATTTTTTCAAAGAAAATATACAAATGCCCAACAAGCACATGAAAAGCTTCTTGACATAATTTGCTATCAGGGAAATGCAAATCAAAACCACAATGAGATACAACCTCATACCCACTAGGATGTTATAACTTCTCTAGGGTGGCTATAATTAAAAAGACAGATATTAACAAGCATTGGTGAGGATGTAGAGAAATGAGAACCTCCATACACTACCAATGGTACTTGTACAGCCTGAAAAACAGTCTGGCAGTTACTCAAAAGGTTAAACATATAGTTACTATATGACCCAGAAATTCATCTCCTAGGTTTATACCAAAGAAAACATATGTTTACACAAGAACTTGTACATTGATCACAGCAGTATTATTTATAATAGCCAAGGAAGGGAAACAATCCAAATGTCCATCAACTGAAGAACAGATCAATAAAATGTGGTATATCCATACAATGGAATATTATTGAGCCAGGTAAAGGAATTAAGTACTGTTGGATACTACAACATGGATGAACCTTTGCAAACATAATGCTAAATGAAAGAAGCCTGTCACAAAAGACCACATATTGGATGATTTCATTTATATGAAATGTCCAGAATAGGCAAATCTATAGAAACAGAAAGTAGAATTACGAGTTGCCTAGGGCAAAGGAAGGGAGGTGGCGGGAGAAGAGAATGAGGTGTCTCTGCTATTGGATAAGGGGTTTCTTTTTAGCTGATGAAAATGTTCTAAAATTAATGATGGGGATGACTGTACAACTCAGTGAATATATTAAAAATCACCATCAGATCCACAACTGACTTCTCTGTAGAAACTGACAAGCTGCTTCTAAAATTCACATGGACTTGGAAGGGACCCAGAATAGATAACACAATCTTGAAAAAGAAGAACAAAGTAGGAGGACTCACACTTCCCATTTTCATAACTTACCACAAAGCAACGGTAATTAAGACAGTGTGGTACTAGCATAAGAATAGACATACAGCTCAATGGAACAGAATTGAGAGTTCAGAAATAAACCCATGTGTCTATACAACTACCATATGACCCAGCAATTGCAATCTTGGGCATTTATCCCAGTGAAATGAAAACTTATGTTCACACAAAAACGTGTACATGAATGTTCATAGCAGCTTTATTCATAAAAGCCAAAACTAGAAATAACCTAAGATGTCCTTCAATGGGTACATTCATACCAAAGAATACTAGGGATAGTAAGGAATACTAAGCAATAAAAAAGAACAAACTACTGATATATGCAACAATTTGGACAAATCTCCAGGGAATTATGCTAAGTAAAAAAAGATAATCCCCAAAGGTTACATACTGTGTAATTCATTTACACAATATTCTTGCAATGACAGAATTACAGAAATGGAGAACATGTTAATGGTTGTCAGAGGTCAGGGAAGGGGGTGTGTGGCTATCAACAGACCATACAAGCATTCCTTATGGTGAATCTCTTCTGTTATCTTGGCTGTATCGATGTCAATATTCCCGCTGCAACATTATATTAGAGTTTTGCAAGATGTTACTGTAGGGGAGGAAGACATTTCCTCTACCCTCTCTGGGTTCGTTGGCCAGAGAACGAATTAAATTCACATGAGACAGAATAGCAGGAGAAAATTAAACAAAGCTTTATAACATGTATACATGGGAGAGGCTCAGGCAAGCTGAGCAACTCGCCAAAATGGCTGAAGCCCCCACCTTAAATATCATCTTCAGCTAATTACAAAGGAGGATGCTGGGGGTGGAGGGGGAGTTGATCTTGGGAGATTACCACACAAGTACAGTAAACAAAATGCAGATTTAAGTCCTTGCCTTTGGCATCGATTAAAAGTTTCTAGAGATAAAGTCATCCCCCCTTCTTCCTGGTACAGAAAGGGAAGCAACTTTACAGATGGAGATTTCCTTTACAATGTAAATGTCTCTTAACAAAGGGTAAGTAAATTCTACTTTTCAGCTGCTTTCCTGTCTGCAGTAACCAGCCCCAAATAACCCTCATGCCAAAGAGACATATCTTGGGGTGGCCAATTCCAGGCCCCCACACTACCATTGGAGAAAACTGGGTAAAGAGCACATGGGATCTCTCTGTATTCTTATCACTGCATGTGACTACAATTATCTCAAAATAAAAAGTCTAATTTTTAAAAAAAGGAATCCCTAAACATTGCTGTATAACAAATCCACATAAACAGAGAACATTACTTTTTTCCAAAAGGAGATAGCAGTAGGGAACCACATATCAAGCAAGAAAGAAAGAGAAAGAGATTGAATCCAACTTTGTAACTTTAAATAATTAATCTAATCTGGTACCTGCAAAACATAGATTAACAAATACCATGGTTGAATAATGACTCTCTCAAAAGATACCCATGGTCCTAATTCCCGGAACCTGTAAATGTTACCTTCTAAGGAAAAAAAAAAGCACTTTGTGGATAGAATTAAGTATTTTGAGATGGGGGATTATCCTGGATTATCCACCATGGGCCCTAAATATAATCACACATATCCTTTTAAGAGGGAGACAGAGAGAGGTGACCACAGACAGAAAGAAAAGGAGAAGGCAATGTGACCAGAGAGGAGGGATTGGAGTGATGCTGCCACAAAGCAAGGAATGTAAGCAGTCACCAAAAGCTGGAAGAGGCGAAGATAGATTCTCCCCCACAACCTCTGGAGGTGGCATGGCCCCCTGACCCTTTTATCTCAGCCCAGTGATTCTGAATTCTGGCCTCCAGAATTGCCAAAAAACAAATTTCTGTTGTATTAAGCCACCAAACTGGTGGTAATTTGTTACAGCGGCCACAAGAAACATCCCCCAGAAATGTAAAGAGCTAACAAATATGTATGGAAAAGGCTTTTAAGAAGTTTGAAGGACAACTGCAAGAGAAAACCACATACAATTTTAAAATTCTTAATTCAAAATAAGAATGTAACATCCCTAATTTTCAATAGTTAAGAGATCTAGATAAAAAGAGAAATAAATAGGGGCAGGCCCCGTGGCCGAGTGGTTAAGTTCTCGCGCTCCGCTGCAGGCGGCCCAGTGTTTCGTTGGTTCGAATCCTGGGCGCGGACATGGCACTGCTCATCAAACCACGCTGAGGCAGCGTCCCACATGTCACAACTAGATGGACCCACAACGAAGAATATACAACTATGTACTGGGGGGCTTTGGGGAGAAAAAGGAAAAAAAAATTTTAAAAAGAAAGAGAAATAAATACAGCTTTGGGAACAATAATGTCCAAGGCAGACTCAGTTCACTGAAGATCAGCCCACTCAATAGCCAAGAATTGTTTATAACAGTAGCTCTAGCAAAGATTCAATCTTAATTAACTCTAACTTCTAGTGTATTTCTTCTCTGAAGGAAAGAAAAGCTAAATTGTGCTGGTTTCATTACTACCATAAATAAACTCAGCAAAATAAGGTCACTCTAGCACTCCCTGGACTACTCCAGATTATTTCAATCCTGCTTCTACACTTCTCTCCCATTCTTAGAGAGAACAAAGCAAACATAATTCTTCCTCTAATTTAATCAGTTGGTCCTGATGCACAGCCATGCTAAAAATATAGTTTAAGTTTAAATCTGTAGTTGTTCCCATTAACAAGTATGTTATTCCAGTAATTCACACACTCTTCAGTTTGAATCACAAAATACCATTATGTATATGTTATAACACAAACAATAAAAAGCCAGTAATATACTTTTACTGAATTTCAGAATGATATAATGGGACATGCAAGAGTACTAAACGAGTTCCAAAGCAATCATGATAACATATGAAAGGGGAAAGGGCAAAAATGACATCTCATTTAAAACTCCCACCTTACAGAGAAAACCACCCTAAGAAGCTACAGTAAATTAGGTTGAGAATGGATATTCAGAAACTTTGGATATAATCTGTAATACAAGGCATACTTTTATTCAAATAGTCAATCTCTTACACTTAAACCCACATAAGTACAGTATATCTTAACTTTAAACTGGATTAAAACAGGCATTACAGCACAGACTCTGGAACCAGATTGCCTAGGTTCAAATCCATGTTACTTAACCTCTATGGGTCTGTTTCCTCACAGGTAAAACGAAGATTAATAATATTTACCTCTTAGGGGAAGTTGTGAGGATTAAAGGATTCAAAAACTTACAGCACTCAGGACTGAACCCGGTATGTAATAAGCACTCAATAAATGCTAGCTGCTATTAATATTATTAGTTATTTAAAGAGAGGGTCATCATTACCACCTATGGACCTCCTAATAGTCTCACAGTTGCCAGGCTCACTTTTCATCATAAAAAACCTAGAGGTGACAAGTAACAAAATCTCAATGATCTCTAAAGACACCAATTTGTTTATCTCCTCCTTCAGAAAGTAAGCTCAAGGACAGGAACCATGTCTTATTCAACTCTGTTCCTATCACCAAGTTCATGGTAAGTATCCCAAAATGTTCAAGTTAAATAAACAAACATTTTGGTGTTCAAGCCACTCCTGGTTACCATAATTTTCCTCCCCAACCCCACATAGGCAAATTTTATTAAATCTACACAATATAAAGAAAAAATAATTCTAAGAAAGTATTTGCATTACAACAACAGGAGAGCAGAAACAGTAAGAGCCACAGACAAAGCTGCCTTCCCCCAAGATACCTAAACATTCTGGTTGGGAGAGTCACTGCCAGGCCAGGGTAAACAATACTTTCACTCCACACTCCTAGCCACAGAGCCATTAAGAATGGCTGCCACCACTCATTTCTCTTCCCTCATCATGCTCTTATTCCCACCTTTTATCCATCATTTGCTCTGTGACACCACTAGACACCAGCTCACCAACATGCTAGCTCCCTGTTCCACGAGGTTGTCCCAAGGGAATAAAACCATATATTTACAAACATAAAAGGGAGGTCACCTCTTCCTATTTGAGATGGAAAACTAAGGGTAGCGTAAATCTTCCCTGTATCGTCCCTAGAACAGTAATCTACTTCCTGTGAGGAAGTGAACAATTTAAGTTTTCAGAAGCTTCAATTGTGAAAGACTGCTGGTCAAGTGGTTAACCATCTCCAGGCAGCTTTCACTGATGGCTGCCCCTCAGCCAGCCCTTCCATCTGCCTCCCGGGGTTGTCACAGCAGGATCTCCATGGCCCTACTGCCAGAGGGAGAGGACTAGGTAGAGGTGTGATGAACACTTGCTGTCAAATCAAACTGAAGGTCACAAAAGCCTTTTTCCAGCCTTACCCAGGGGTATAGGAAACTCACCAAAGGCTTTTCTTAGCTCCAGTGTTACATTCAGAACCTTGAAGCCAAAGGAATCATGGCTAGTACTCATTATCCAAGAGCAATCAGCACAGTAGAAAAAAAGGCCACACAGTGATTTCTCTTAAACAGGGGCTATATTTCATAATGATAAAAAAGACATTTGACCAGAATTTTCCAAAAAAATGAAACAAAATATAAATCAACTTATTTTCATAATGTATCTTATATTTCCCAAAATTTAGGTTACACTTGCAACTATGCACTAATTCTTAGGAGAAGGAATTCATCAATTGGTAAAGGGTTTGAGACATAATTTTGTGACCAAACTGTGAAACAGCATATAACAGCCTTGATTTCACATTTGCCTTTTACAAGACAATTATATAAAACTCATTTTTGCAACAACAAAAACTCTAGATTTCATACTGCTTTTAAATTCTTTTAAAGTACCTCTCTCATCATCACCCCTCCTGGTTTTCCTCATCAAAAGTTAACTGGTCTAATATTGCCAAATTTTCTAAATTAAGGTACAACAGTAAACTGCACAAATCTTAGATGTGCAACTTGAATTCTTACATATACATACTCCCATGTAACCACCACTCATCTCAAGATATAGAACATTTCCAACATCCCAGAAGGTTCCCTCATGCCCCTTCCAATCATTAACCACCAGGAACCACCATGCTAACTGCTATAACCAGAAACAGTTGTACCTGTTTTTGAACTTCATTTAAATGCAATCATATAGCATGCAACCTTTTGTCTGGCTCATTATGTCTATGAGATCCATCCACGTTGATGTCTGGATCAGTAACTCACTCTCTTTTATTGCTTTTTTGTTTCACTTTAAAACTATACAACAATTTATTCATCCATTCTACTGCCAATATCCATTTGGGTTTTGTTTAATTTTTGGTTATTATGAATAAAGGTGCTATGAACATTCTGTTACTTTTTTTTTTTTTTTTTTTGGTAGACACATACATTTGTTTCTCTTGCCTATATACTTAGGATGGAATTGCTGGATCATGGGTAGGATTAGACCTACCCATGCCACAGTTTTCCAAAATGACTGTCCCATTTTACATTCCTACCAACAACATAAAGGAGACTTAGTTGCTCTACATCCTTGCCAATACTGGCACTGACAATCTTTTTAATTTTAGCTATTCTGGAAAGTGTGTAGTGTCTCATTATTGTTTTAATTGGCATTTCCCTATTGACTAGTAACATTGAGCGCCTTTTTATATGCATACTGACCATTCAGAGACCCTCTATTAGAAAGTGCCTGTTCCAGACTTCTGTACATTTTTTAATTAAATTGTCTTTTTCTTATTGTACACACACATACACATATTTAGGTTGAGTCCTTTGTCAGATATATGAGTTGCAAATTTCTTCTTCCAGTCTGTATTGTGCTCTTCTCTTAACGGTATCTTTAGATGGAGGGAAGTTCTCAATATTAGTGAAGTCTGAAGTCAAATTTATCAATCATTTCTACAGTCAATTACTCTGAGAGTCCTTTTTCAGAAATCTATACCTACTCTACTCACTAATTCTTTGATTTGAGCTTATGGTTTGAGCAATTCTTGACCTTGCTCTGAATTCATGAAATCCTGCATCTTTGCAAGGTTTCTACAGTCAATTTGGAATGCATTCATGTTACGTTGTTGGGTGCTAAACAACTCTAGTATTATGAATGTTTGAGTGGAGATCAGTTTTAAAACTAGAGAATTCATTTGTGATTACTTCCCAATTATAACGACTTCAATACAAATATATTAAAAACTTACTGAAAAAGAAAGAAAAAAACTCTAATACCATTATTCTAGCATATTGCCCCAAACATACCTTATTCTTCCCACTCCCTTTGTGTAGCTTTCCTCCAATGGAGCAACCTTTACACTAGACCCTCTAGACTTTTGATGATATAATTAAGTTTTTTGTAGTATCAGAAATCAGAGGCCTAGAGGAAGTTATAAGCCTGGTTTCATTACAACTTATTTGACCCAACAAATTCAGAGGGTTTACAACTCTCCCAAAACCCAGTAACAAAGAATTCCCTGCTCTATCCTTTTTCCTAAATTAGTTAATATCTCCAATCTCCAACCATATCATTACCAAAAAACCAAAACAAAAAAAAAACCACCTTACTCTTTCCTTTACTCACTCATCAGGTGTTTCCCACCCCCATACTATTCTTCTTCACACCCAGTCAATCTTCCATTCTGCCTTCAAAATTTATGCAGTGAACTATGAATTCTGCTCTGCCACAGCCGAAGTTCTGGTTCACTCACCACCTCTCATCTGGAGTATGGAGACTGTCCTTAACTGGTCTTCCTCTTACATTCTCTCTTTCACTCTGTCACCAAAGTCACCTCTCCAGAACATAAAGTTGATCATGGTACTCCTATGATTAAGATCCTTCTACAGGTCCCACAGGATAAAGTCACTCTCCTAGCTGAGAATTCACAATCCAGCACCAACTTTTCCTGGCTTCTCTCTCAGCAACTCCTACAAATCCTCTGCTCTGACCCCTGGACACCCACGCACTCTCACCTGTCCTGACTTTGCACTGTTTCCTCCTTTGGCTACAGGCCCTTTCTCTGGTAATCCTGCAGTCAGTTCCCTTCCTCTCTGGACCACGGCTACCCCAGCAGAAGCAACTGTTCCCTTGTATGTGTTCCCACAGCTCTCTGTACTCAGCACAACTATATTTGAGTCCTTATCACACTGCGTGAGTTAATCATTTATTTGTTTGTCTCGTTCACTAGTCTACAAACTTCTGGACCTGGGGCTTCTCCCTGGACTCCTCAAGACTAAGGTCAGGAATTAATCTTTAGAATGCAGGTACATTGCAGGGCAATTCCACAAAGGCTCAACAAAAGAATGAATGACCCAGCCACTTTTATTCCTATCATTTTTTTCTATAAATAGAGACTAGAAAAATTAGTACAAATATGTCAAAGCAATGAACCTAACACAAGTTTTCTTTTTAAAAGGCATTCAACAAATTTAAAGTTTAATAAAAACTAAAATCTTCCTTATTTAATTGCACTTCCTGTTAAAAATTAGTCACAACTTTTTGTTTTAAAACACTTTTTTTAAAAAATGGGCAGCAAAGGTAGGATAGATATACCATTTAACCAAAGTAACTGTAGTCATCACAATATAAATCAGATGCCAGTGGAATGAATTATGGTTATTATTTATACATTACAACTAAAACCCACAAACAAAATTACTTTGTTGAAAAACTTGTTCACAAATATCCCCTTAACACATAACACATCTGTATGATACAGGAGGATGGTACGCATGGTGGTTAAGAACACAGCTGGAATCACAATGCTAGTTGTCCGATGTGGGGCAAATAAACTTCCATGTGCCTCAGCTTCCTCCTCTGTAAAACAAAGATTATCTTCACAATGATGCTGAGTGACCATGTTAGCACATACAAGGTCCTTAGATCAATGCCTGGTAGTTCAAATGCACAGTAATAAATGTCAACTGTTATCACTGCGATTTTAACTTTTTTAAGCCCTTTCACATATATTGTCTTTTTTTTTTTTTCTCACAACAGTACAATGAGGTTGTTTGGACTGGAAATGCTATGCCCATTTCAGAGATAAGATACCTCAGTCCCTGGCTAGGGCCTAATTTTCCTCTCGTGGCACTGCCACTCCAGCGCCGATAAGCAGGCGTCTGACGCCTAGAGGATGCACAGATAAAGCAGCGCCAGCCGCTGCCCTGACACCACACGTCCAAACCTCGCACGTGGGACGTTTGACAAATCGGATTTAACCGCGGCAGAGCTCGGACGGTGCTGGGGTGGTGCAGCTCCCAGGCCAGCCCAGGTCCGGAGCAGGAAGGTCTTCAGGCTCATCTTTAACATCGACGGGAGGCCTGGCCCCCGGGACGCGGCGGCCACCTCGCCCTCGCCCGGCCCGCGCGGCCCCGACGCCTCCACCAGCCTCCAGGATTCGCTTCCCCAGGTCCTGCTCACACCTGAGCCGGAGACGCGGCCACCTGCGTCGGGTCCCCAATTCCCGGTCAAGTGACCGTTACCGGGGCCGCAGCCCGGGGAGGCCCGCGACTCAGGGGGAAGAGCCCGTGCGGCCTCTCCCCCTCCGCCCACTCGGGGATCCCCCGGCCGCCGCCGCCATTTTCCCCGCGCCGGAACCCCCACCTGACACTTCCAGCCTCCCACCTGTGACCAGCAGGGGACCACACGCGACGCCGCTGGGGCGCGTGGGCGGCCTGGAGAATCCTTGGGGGTCACAACCTCCGGGCAGAACCCGCCGCTAATTCATCCCGGAGCGGGGAGGCGTCCGGCCCGTCGCCCTAGTAATGCGTCCAGGCAGGCGCCGTCCTGATTGGCTGCGAGCGCCGTGACGCGGCGGCGTCCCCGGCTGCGTGGGAAGCCCGGGTCCCCGGCGCCCCGCCCTGCTCCGCTGTCCCCTGCGGGGGGCACCCGGGCGCCTGTCCTCGAGGGCTCCCTTAAAGGAGCCACGCTCGTTTCCTCGTCTAGTCTCTGGGAGAGGAGGGACCGAGAGAGCGAGGGGGCGACGGGGCGTAGGGGCGAGAAGCAATAGAAATAGGAGATCACTCAGGGCATTGCCCCAGGGAACCTAATAGTCTGTCCAACGCCTGGAGTTTCAGAGTGGGAAACAAATCTGGGGAGTTTAATTTACAAGCCTAATTTACTAACCCGAAGTCACGGGACAAATCAGTAGTGGAACCGGTTCTAGAACTCAGGTTCCTGATGAGCAGCGCCAAGCTCTTCCTAGCAGGCTCAGCATTTCCCCAATCCTAGGAAAACTTTCCCTGTCTGAGCACCCGCAGCATTTTCACCATACCCCTCGGAAAAGGTACTCATCGCTTTCACGTGGTGTGTCTGTCCCCTAACCTAGTGGACTCTGGGCCCCATAAAGGGTGCGGACTGTGCTTCCAACCTCTTTTCGTTTCCCACTCAATGCCTTCCTCCTGCTGGCCTTCAACAAAGACTCACCAATTAAAAATCTTAAAAATAATAAACAGTGCAAAAATTGTACATCACACACACAGCCATTCATCAGTCATTCACGTATGTTTATGTGTTTTATTCGTTTATTCAACAAGGCACCGGGGGAGGGGCGGTGGTGAATTTTTTTTATGTACAAGCTTCCTGTCCTCCCAAAATTTATGGTGTAATAATAATGAACATCTATGGATGCATAGCTTCAATATAGCTAAATTGTCCGTGAATCGAAAGTTCCTGTGCTCCTCTTCTAAATCAGTTTCATAACCTCGCCGATTTTGTTCAGAAATATTGAAATATTTAAGATGTGCTAAAATTGTGTTCGAAAATGAAGATAAACAGCAGACGGAAACACTAATACAAAAGCCAAGTCTGCCAATTATCTCTGTGAACCCTAGACCTCATTTTTATCTTTAAAATAAGATTGCTAGGATAAAAGATCTCTGAATTCTTTTTTCCCCCCACTCCTACAAGTTTTTTGGTTTCTTGACGTCAAAGGGGAAAACCTGAAGCTCCTGAAGATGTTTTGAAAGCAGGGATTGTGTAATAGTTTATCTTTGCATCTCTGTAACTCCTAGAACAGACCACAAGAATGGAGGAAGATAATCTACACTTTTGAATACAGCAGGTGTTGAATAAAGGTTAACTGACTTCAATGAATCACCCCAGTTTCTTCTCTATATCACCTTCTAGTCTGGGGCCTTTCTTAGAGGTGGAGTGGTGGGACCTGAAGGAAAGGATCAAAACTCTGGAGTCCTGAGGGTATTAGCTCTTTTTTACCCCAAATACTTCCAATACCCACATGATTGGGTTTTCCACACCAAGCAGTTTTCAGATTCTCTGAGGACAACAACTGGGTGTGATGCCAGCCCTAATATCAGTTCCCCTACATTAAACCCAGCATATGTGGGGTTAAAACCAAAGCACTCTTTTCCCTGCTTACTCCCTGGCTCCGGAATCCACAATATGCCTTGGAGACAAACCACCAAGTTCGCCCACCTGGGTTCCTTATCATCTCCTCCTCCTCCCTGCAAACAGTGTCCCAAGGCCTAATGCAGGCTGGTGGGAAAGCTCCGACCAGCAAGGCCTCTGACTCCTCACTGCCTCTCTACAAGCAATCACATTCCTCACAAACCTTTAAAACCCCTCTCCTCCCCTCTTTCGGGGACATAAGAAGAGACAAGACAAATCTGAGGGCTCATTCTCGTCTCCCGGCTGATATCATCAGAAATAAAAACCCTTTCCTTGCCATAAGGCCGGCGTTCCAGTTTTTATTTGGCCCCTCTTGTGTAGCGGGTAAAGAACCTATGTTTGTAGGCGGTAACAGGTATCCTACGATGTAATGCAATTCTGACGCTAACTACTTGGCATTAATGCAGACCCCACAGGTTAAGGGCTCAGTCCCACAAGACTACCCCCCACTTCAGCTCCAATCGCAAGCTGGAGCCTCCAGTACTTCTGATCAATCACCTGTAATTTGGGGGTTCCCACAAACCCTATGCTTGGGTTTTAGTTTGCTAGACAGCTCAGAACTCAGGAAAACACTTTACATATTCTTACTGGCTTATTATAAAGGATACAACTCAGGAACTTCCAAGTGGAAGAGATGTACAGGGCAAGGTATTGGGGGCAGTAATCATAGAGCTTCCATGCCAGCTCCGAGCATGCTACCCTCCCAAGCACCTCGACGTGTGCTCACCAACCCAGAAGTTCTCAGAATCCCGATGTTTAGGAGTTTTTATGGAGATTTCATTATGCTGTATAGGCATGATTGATTGAATCATCAGCCGTTGGTAATTAACTCAACCTCCAGCCCTGGTCCCTTCCCAGGAGGTCTGGGGGTGAGGTTGAACATTCCCACCCTCTAATCATATGGTTGGTTCCTCTGGCAACCAGCCCACATTATCCAAAAGTTAACTTATTAGCATAAACTCAGGTTTTAGAGGCTTGTTATGAATAACAAAAGGCCATTCTAGCCTCCATCACACAACAAAACACAAGGATTTTAGAAGCTCCATGCTAGGAACCAAGTTGAAGATCAAATATATATTCCTTATTATATCACAATATCACAGAGTGTACAAGGAAAAAGACTCTAGGACAAACCGAAGGAGTATGGCATTAAAGCACTCTGGCTGGTCCCACTGAGGGTGTGACAAAACATGGGCCCAGACCATCTTGCTGCAATTTAGGTAAATTTATGCTAAGGTCATCCCTGAGATTAGGGGGCTCCCCCTCCAAAAAGTGGACCCCCACACTGCACAACTGATCTTCTGAACATTTCCTGTAGTGTGTATCTACCGGAACTTCCCACACTGACCACATCTGTCCTGTGTGCTCAAACCACTACGTGAATAATAATAAAATACATGAATTTATAACATAGTTGGATCATAGGCAACTGTGATCATAAACTTTACAAGTTAAGTAAATAGCAAGGAAGCAAAGAGCTCAAATTGTTTAGAAGGTGCTTATGTCCTACTTTAGGCAATAACCCTATTAATAACTTACTGACTCTTGGTAAAGAAGGTCCTTTGCACTCGGATAAAGGTCCACTAGCCTAAAACTGTCCTTGAGCTCCTAGCCCTGATGGAATAATAATTTTCTGAGATTCTCCCCGTAGAATTTCCCTAAAATGAATCGCATCACCAACCCTGCCCCGGGTAAAAGAATATTTAAGTTATACAGAAAAAGTAGCTCAAATCCCAGCTTCCTCCATTTACTAGTTATGTGGCCTTAGTCAGGTATTGCAATCCCTCTGATCCTCAAGATCCCTCATCCGTAAAATCCAGAGAATAATCTTTCCTTTCAGAATTGTTGTAAAGGAAAGAGAGAATTCACCCTGTAGCAAGCCCATGTCTTGTCTCTCACTTCTAGGGCCGTTCCTCTGAGACAGGGTGTTGAAGCCACACATGGGCATGGAAGCCAAACAAATCTTCATTTGAATCCCGTTTCTGATACTTGACAAACTGAAAATCTGGTTAAGTCACTTAATTTCCCTGGGCCTCAGTTTCTTGTCTGATAAATTTGGCTAATTAGTGCTTATCTCTTAGGACTGTTGAACATATTAAATGAAATAACAATAACGACCACCTGCCATTTATTGAGCACTCAGAGTGTGCCAGGTACCATGTAAGCCCCTCATGCATGTCATTTAATTCTCGAAACATCCTTCTGATGGGTGAGGATGTGAGACTTAGGATGGTTCAGCAACTTGCCCACGATCTCACAGTGAGTGGATGGCAGAGTCGGGGGTTTGAATACAGATCTCTCTGACACTGATGCATTTATTCCTAACTCTTCTGCCCAGCTGTGTTGAATGCTCTTTGAGGATTATTAGCATATGATACAAAGATCCTCACAATTTGTGCTCACTCCCTTAGGTTCCCACCCCAGATCTTTCTGTCTCCAATCTTCCAAACTTGCTCCTTCCAGGCCTCTGACTAGCCAGCTAAGCCCTTTGCCCCTGCCAGTGTCCATGTACATCCTTCTCTTGAGCCAGTTCTCTCCCAAACAAAATGGAGGACCAGGAGCACTGGCCTAAACTCGGCCCGTTGGGAGCATAAGTCTCACTCTGAGGAGGTCTGCAGTGACGTAGCAGTCCATTTTCCTCTTGCATCCACAGACCAAATATATCAATCTTCAGCAAAGCTTAGGCTTCTCCTCCTCTATCATCTGGTCAAGGAAACTCTCCATGGGCTAAGCAAGAGGTGTTTGTACAATAGTGGTAGGAGAAATGGAGATCTTGGCCATCTGTTCATGCAGCTCATGTGTGTTCGCTAGGCCTGCTCAAACTCAATCTCAATGTACTACTTCCATTTTAAAAGATTGCTGCTAGGCCCACACACACTTATGAGCTGGCGGGTCTGATATTATACAATTCATGATGGGCAGTTTGGGTTGCATGGTCTCTTCATGCCCCATGGTCAGATGCTCAGGCTCTGTCAGGGCTCAGTAGCATGCCAGAAGATGCTTTCAAATGTGTATAGTTCTCTCCCCCAGCTGGCGTGGCCATGCTCCAGAATTCTTGAGGGCTGCAATGTGACTCTTCTTTTGGGACTTGCAAGAGGCTCCACATGGTCTTTCTTCTACCACAGTTTCATGAGTTGTGTCAGGTGATATGGCCAAAGTGGCAGGGCTCCTTGCACTGCAGGCTGGACATGTGGCTGAGTCCGTTCTTGATCTGAGCCTGTTACAGAGCAATGGGCTCGCTCTGCTCACCACTATCTGAACCAATTAATCACAATGAGTTAGAGATCAAGAAAGGAAGCTTTTGATTAGCCAGCAAATCAGAAGATGGTAAACTAATGTCTCAAAAAAGCCATCTTAGAGAATTACAGAATCTTGAGGCAGTTATATAGGGAAAATGGGCAGTAAGGAGGGGGGGATTAGAAATGTCAGCCTTCCGGCATGACAGACTCCAGGGCCCCTCATTGTTCCTTTCTTCTGTCAGTGATGATGGATACCTTACAGGTGTTCATTCTTCCTGGCGGCCTTCTTGTTCCTTGGGAAAATTGTTAAGATTGTTAAGAACAAAGTTATCAGAGTACTTCAGCAGGGGTATGTGCACAGGGCGAGGGCCATGAAATTGTGAAAGTGTGCAGTAATTCATAACGATTACATGCTGGAAAGGTTTTAACTAGGAAAGGGTCATTTGGCGTGACAAGATGGCCTCAATTATGTTCACTTACAAGCCCTACTTAAACCAGCCACATCAACGTCAACCTGAAGAGATCCACCAAGTGTTATGCTTCTTTCTTAGTGGTAGGAGATACAAAATACGGTAAGTTTCCCCTTATTTTGGAGGAAATGTCCTGACGTACCCTAGATCATTGGACCACTTCACCATCCACATAAGGTCTGTACATTACATAATACTATTGTGCCAAGGTTATTTTATTTGTTTTGGTATAAATTCTATGTTTATATAAGATGTTAACATAAAAGTAAGCTGGGTAAAGATACAGAAAATCTCAGGGGTTTTTTGCATCTCTCCTATAAGTTCAAAATATGTCAAAACTTTAAGAATAACATTGTTATTTAAAATTTTCATCAATGTAGCAGGCTTCTGAATTTTTGTGAGTTTTATCCACCCTGTATGTGTCTCATCAAGGCATCCAGATTACTTGCATTTCTTGCTCATCAGGTCCAACTAACATGATATTTTGATATTGTAGACCAATGTGATGTTCTGTTAAATGGCCAGAAGGTCTGGGTTCCTTTGGAATATATTATGACACAAAACAGGAAAATGAACATAGCCCAGGAACAAGATTATAAAAGTATAATGTTGTCTATCCCATGTGAATGTTATTTCCCCCTGGATGTGATATTGTCTTTATTTCCTATCTTGGTTGGTGGTGAGGGAGCAGGTTCCACGGGCTTTCCACTTTGCTTTTCCTGCTATAATAGCTCTCATTCTATGGATAAGGACCAATGTGAGAGTTCTATCCATGACTAAGTATGTCTGTTCCAATTATACACTCAGGAATCAGAGAAATGACCACCAGGTTGGTAAGAGGACCCAGTGGGTCCACTGTGAGACAGACCTGGCTGAAGACTCCATTATTTATCTGACTCCAATATTCTCCTGTTCTAACCGGGGTACTATGATGATGCGTTGGTCCCCTGGGTATCCCCATCAACTTAGACACTGTATCCAACATTCCTCAAAAGATCACGGTATTCCTCATTTCTCAGTCTCTGATTATCCAAGGAAATAACCATAAGTCACTTTGGAGAAGAACTGAAGAAATTTGTAGGTACTTGCCATGGTGTTCCAGGTCCTTCTTCATGGACACACAGTCTCTCCTTCTAGTCCCTGTGTTCTAGGTCTGAGAATAGGCTCACGTCTTGAAATCAGGCAAGAGATTATGACTTTCCATTGGAGTGATGTTGACCCCAACCTTCTACTTATCCTTTCTTCATCTCTTCTGATTATGTATTAAGCAGCACCCTTTCTGTCTGCCCATCTATCTTGTCCCTAGAAATACTGTATTCTATTAGCCATCTCCAGGTCAGGTTAGTACCCCTGGCTGCCACTTCAACCTTACTATCCATAATGGTAATTAGGTCACCACTGCTTTTTACAATTGGCTCTGCTATTCTAGGATCCTGTCATCTCCATGCTACTAGAGGATCCTATTCTATAACAGCATCTTCTACCATCAGCCCTCGTCTACAGAGGACAAACACCACTGAGCTTCTCAATGGTACTGGTGCCCCTTCCAGAGCATTTGCCATCACCTTAATAGTCATCCAGACCCTCCAGAAGAACATAGGCAGCTCAAAGTTTTCCTGGTCTTATTTGGTCAATGCATTTTAGCCTGCTTACTTCTCAGAGCTTTTTGATTCCTCTATCCACATTCTACCATGACATTTCTGGTATCTCTACTTTATTTAATGTGGCCACTGCTTTTCCCAGCTTCCGAGAACCATCCCAGAAGTATGTTAGAACTGGCTCGCAGGGCATGTGCGGAGGTATTAAATATTATGTCATGGGAATGTGCCTCTTATTAGCCAATTCCCCTAAACCAGCTTTATATTCTGCCCCCTTAATCCAATATACTCATGAGCCACACTTAAGCATAATCCCTCTGCTTTGAGCCAGGTCCTACAGACCCTGTGACACATAATCCTTTCTCTCCTTTATAGCCCCAGAACTTCCCTGGTCGGGTCAAGGTGAGATTTGACCTTTTTTAAGTAAGAGTGGCCTCTGCCTTCTAACAAGTCAGAGAGGCCCAATTCTGCAGGCCCAGATGGTGCAAGGAATCTGAAGTTTCAAGGTTCTCAAGAGCGTCAAATCAGACATCCCAACCTCAAGTCTGAAGGCTCTTTTTTTTTCCAGCTTTATTGAGATGTAACTGACATATAACATTGTGTACGTTTAAGGTGTACAGCATGATGATTTGATATGCATATATACTGTCAAATGGTGATCACAATAAGGTTAGTTGACACATCTATCACCTCACATAGTTCCCTTTTTGGGGGGGTGGGTGAGGAAGATTGTCCCTGAGCTAACATCTGTGCCAATCTTCCTCTATTTTGTATCTGGGATGCTGCCATGGCATGGTTTGATGAGCAGTGTGTACGTCCATGCCCAGGATCTGAACCCACGAACCCCAGGCTTCTGAAGCAGAGCATGCAAACCTAACCACTATACCACCGGGCCGGCTCTCCCTCTTTATTTGTGTGTGGTGAGAACTTTTAAAATCTACTCTCTTAGTAACTTCCAAGTATACAATACAGTTTTGTTAACTAAAATCACCATGCTGTACATTAGATCCCCAGAACTCATTCAACTTATAACTGGAAGTTTGTACCCTTTGACCACCTTCACCCGTCTTCCCCACCTCCCTCCCCTTGCCACATACAAGTGAGATCATACATCATTTGTCTTTTCCTGTCTGACTTATTTCACTTAGCATAATGCCTTCATGCTCCATCCATGTTGTCTCAAATAACAGGATTTTCTTCTTTTTTATGTCTGAATAATATTCCATTGCATATCTATAAACTTCATTTTCTTTATCCATTCATCCATTGATAGACACTTAGGTTGTTTCCATGTCTTGGCTATTCTAAATAATGCTGCAATAAACATGGGAGTACAGATATCTCTTTCAGAAAACGAATTCATTTCCTTTGGATATATACCCAGAAGTGGGACTGCTGGTAATTCTATCTAATTTTTTGAGGAATCTCCATACTGTCTTCCATAGCAGCTGTACCATTTACATTCCCACCAACAGTGCACAAGGGTGCCCTTTTCTCCACAACATTGCCAGCACTTGTTATCTCCTGTCTTTCAGGGTTCTACTTTCTTGCCCATCAAGGCCCTGATTTTGGCATTGGAGATTTGCCTAGGCTGAGAATTCAGCCTTCTCTGAAGTTCTGCCATTCTCACAGCTAAGCCCTGTGTCTGGTCTCCAGCTCTCGTTGCAGACAATGAGAAGCTCTTTAAATGCTGCTACAGAAGTCTCTGACACTTACGCATTGCTTGCTTACCAATAGTCACCCAATTCCACAATTCTTATAAATACGAATTCCCCCCTTACCACTCAAACACCAGAGACTTTGCACCGGCTAATGCATCCTCTTTCATCTGCATCCTTTCTCGGTTCACCAGAAGCAATCTGCCACAGCAAATCAGAAACAATCAATGTTCCACTATAACTGGTGATGGGATGGATCCTCATTGCCATCCTGACATCAAATGAAGGAAATGTTAGCTTTTTAAAAGAATACATGATCGTACATGCCTAGAATATCTTGGAAGGCTGTACGAGAAACCGCTGCAGAAGTTGCCTCTGGGAAGAAATGCTGGATACCAGCAAACTGCCACATCAATGTATTCCCTTTTGTACTGTCTAATTTAGCCAGATGTATGTATTACTGTTTTAATTTGGGGGAGGAAAAAATTAAAAGCCCCTTTGACGTGCCTATGAGGTTAAGAGATGGTGTTAACCTTCTCTGTGGCCCAGAAGGGTAATTTTCCCACAAGTTTCTGAATCCTTCTTGACTCCTACAACAGAATATCACAGCTGATGAATTGCTCAACCTCGTGAGCCATTGATTTAATAGTCACATTTAATAGGGCACTCTCTGCAATGCTCAGGGAGACACTCTGACAAGCAGGAAATCCCAAGTCCTTGTTTTTATTGCACTTTCATTATTATTGGGGTACTCTCTATGCCCACGTAATTGCTTCCTCTTCAAAACATGATAGTAATAAGGTAAAATATGTACTCAATAACAGACCTCAGAAAAGAGGCAAAGAAGCCTCTGCCAATAAAATTGGAACAACTCTCTTCAGTGGTAATGAGTGGAGGAACATACAATCCATTGCTGGCAGAGGCCACAGATATGTAACTGGAGGCCCAGAGCTACCCATTTCTCATAGCCCAGTTTCCCTGTTTGCAAAAATCCCTGTAACTGAGACTTAGCACACTCTTAGTTACCCAGTGATAACTAAAGGTATTTGAAATGGAATTTAAAAGGTATTTGAAATCAAAGGTTTGGATTTCCTGAGAAGGCAGCTGTGTCTTCAGTTTTTCAGGAGTCTTGGTGCTAGAATGAGTCGCTTAGAAGATGTGACAAATTTATGTTAAGACAAACCAGTGGTGGAATCTAATTCTGATTATTCTTTTTGTCCCTCTCAACACCTCCCAAACACACACACACTTCATACTGACTTGTCCAGCTTGCTTCTTCTGGCTCCCTGGCCCTTTGTCTCTGGCAGAGTTCAGACAACCGAAAGAACTGGCAGGAGTCTACAGGGTGGGCTGAGAAAGAGATCAAGGCGTTTGTTCTCCTGGCTCCCTCCCTGTGGGGCTGCTGGGTGGCAGTGTCTTTCTCTTCCACCTAAGGCCACACTCCTCTCCTATAGCTCAGCTTTCTCTGAGTTCTGGGACCCACACCCTCCACTTTTCCTTCTGGCAAGGCCCACTGTGTGGCAGCCTAACTTGCTAGATGGAGTCCCAGGGTGCTTCATCATCCTCTGTTAATTACCTTAATCCTGATTCAACCTTTGCATAATCTCCTTAATTCTCTTCAATCATCCTTTCTGAATTACCATTTGTTTCTTGCCAAAACCCTGACTGATACATTGATGGACCAAAATTTCACTTAGGCTAAAAAGATAAAATGCCAGAAAGTAAATTTAGAACCCTGGTAATGAGCTACTCATCTGATGTAGATATAAACCTTTCTCCTACTGCTATTTAATGTAGACCTTCTGTGTCAGTAAGGAAATGCTGTCAGCTATAAGTAACAGCAAACTGAACTTACAATGGCTTAAACCACAAGGATATTTATTTTCACCTAACTCAAAGAGTATAGACGTAGGCAGTCTCAGAATTGGTTCTATAACTCAGGGATGACAGCAAAGACCCAAGTTCTTTCTATCCTTCTGCTCTGCCTTCCTTAGCATGTTGGTTTTAAATTTTCATGCTTGTTGCCTCATAGCCCAAGATGGTTGCCATAACTCCAAGCATCACAATTATATCTAAAGACAGGAAACAGTAAAGAGAGGAAAAGGTGTTCTCCTTGTGAGCCTTTCTGTTTTTATCCGGAAAGAAAAATACATCCCAGAAACTTCCCCAGCAAATGTCTTCTAGTTTCCCACTGGCCAGAACTTAATCACATAGCCACTTTTATCTGTAAGGAATATGGGAAAGCAAGCATCTGACTTTTTAGACTCGGTAGGCGGAGGTGGAAAAATAAAGGAAGGTTGGGAATAGAAACTGAGTAACCAACCAACAGTGTCTGTTAACACCCTATGCTGCAAGTGAACTTTCACCAACCCAGTTGTCTCTGTGTAGTTATTTGTGCTGTCTTCCAATAACAAATGTCTGTAACGTCTTCTCTACTGTTTCTCTAAATAGTAACGAACTTTAAGGGCCAATTCCAATTCTTTCATCATCTACTTATGACCCCCACTGAATCACCCCAGATGTCCGCACAATCTGGGATAGCCATCCAGAAAACTATATTAACTATATTTTCTTGTTTTCTGTATTTCCGATGCTCTGGCATCAAGGGCCTCATTCCTAGATATAGCAAACAATTTGCCCGGGAGCACGCCTTTCATACACAGACCAACCAATCCAGAGGTCACCCTTCCCCACCCCCCAACACACACACCTCTTTTATCTGGCTCTTACACTCCAAGCCAATTTTTCCTGCCCTAATCACCCCAAGGCCAAGTACCAGCAATGCGGGACACTCCCTATATCCCAGAGCCTGCTGAAATTATTCAGACTAACCACTCTGCCTCTCCTGTTCCTTCCTATGGAAACCAATACAAAGGCTCTTGCCACCTACACATTTATTGACAGCTAATTTTCCACAAGGGAGCCAAGAACACACAACAGAGAAAGGAAAGTCTCTTTAATAAATGGTGTTGGGAAAACCGGATAGCCACTTGCAAAAGAATGAAAGTAGAACATTATCTTACACTGTACACAAAAATTAACTCAAAATGGGTTAAAGACTTGAATGTAAGACCTGGAACCATGAAACTTCTAGAAGAAAACATAGGCAGTATGCTCTTTGACATCAGTCTTAGCAGTATATTTTCGAGTACCATGTCTGACCAGGCAAGGGAAACAATAGAAAAAATAAACAAATGGGACTACATCAAACTAAAAAGCTTCTGCACAGCAAAGGAAACCATCAACAAAATGAAAAGACAACCCAACAACTGGGAGAAGTATTTGCAAACCATATATCTGATAAGAGGTTAATATCCAAATATACAAAGAACTCATACACCTCAACAGCAAAAAAACTAACAACCCAATTAAAAAATGGGCAAAAGATCTGAACAGACATTTCTCCAAAGAATATATACCGATGGACAACAGGCACATGAAAAGATGTTCAACATCACCAACCATCGGGGAAATGCTACAAATGTACAATATCAAAACTACAATGAGATATCACCTTACACCCATCAGAACGGTTATAATTAACAAGACAGGAAACCATAAGCACTGGAGAGGATGTGGAGAGAAGGGCACCCTCATACACTGCTGGTGGGAGTGCAAACTGGTGCAGCCACTATGGAAAATAGGATGGAGATTCCTCAAAAAATTAAGAATAGATCTACTATATGATCCAGCTATCCCACTGCTGGTTATTTATCCAGAGAACTTGGAAACACAAATGCATAAAGATACATGGACCCCTATGTTCATCACAGCATTAGACACAATAGCCAAGACTTGGAAGCAATCTAGGTGCCCATCAAGGGAAATAAGGATAAAGAAGATGTGGTATATATACACAATGGAATACTACTCAGCCATAAGAAATGATGAAATCCAGCCATTTGTGACAACATGGATGGTCCTTGAGGGTATTATACTGAGCGAAATGAGTCAGACGGAGAAAGTCAAATACCATAAGATTTCACTCATAAGTAGAAGATAAAAACAACGACAAACAAACAAATAGAGACAGAGATTGGATTGGTGCTTACCAGAGGGGAAGGAAGGGAGGGAGGAGGACAAAAGGGGTGATCAGTCACATGTGTGTGGTGATGGATAGTAATTAGTCTTTGGGTGGTGAACATGATGTAATTTACACAGAATTCGAAATACAACAATGTACACCTGAAGTTTGTATAATGTTATAAACCAATGTTACTGCAATTAAAAAAAAAAATCCATCCTAAATAAGTAAATAAATAAAAAATAAAGGCTCTTGCCCTCGTTTTATTCCCACTACTTCTGCCTCCTTACTGAACCTGGTGCTTCCTCACATGGCCTCCCATGGTGTGCAGTGTCCCCTCCTCTTGGGAACTGTGAGTAACAAAGTATCTCTTCAATGACTGTCTTCTGATCTGTGGGCCTCACCTTACCTGAATAATAATAAAGCCTACATTTTGAAAAAAAACCCTTCTTCATAATCTACCTCCCTTGGTGGTTTTCTACCTATTTGCCCTCTCTACCCAGGGACCAGCTTTGTGGGGTTATTGGTCCTGGACTACAATTGGTCCGGTCTTACTGCCCTTCCCTAGAAGAGGTTCATATCTCCTAGTCTTCCCACTAGAGCTGCTACAAGACCAATAAATCTTTGCCTGCTAATATTGGCCACCTCTAGAAGACAACTTATGTCAAAGACCACATGCTTTCAGAGTTGAGGAGAAAGGAATAGGGGCATTACAGGAAAAGAACCCCATCTGGTACAAACTAAATTATTTAACCTTACTATAACCCCAGAAATGATATATTGTTCTCATTTTATAGAGAGGTGCAGTGTATTAGTTTCCTATTGCTGCTGTAACAAATTGTCACAAACTTAGTGGATTAAAACAAACGCAAATTCATTCTCTTACATGTCTACGTCAGAAGTCCAAAGTCAGTTTCACTGTCATGGTGTTGGCTGTACTGGTCCCTTCTGGAGGCTCTGAGGGGAGCATCCATTCCCCTGCCTTTCTCAGTCTCTAGTGGCAGACTGTGTTGCTTAGTGTATGGTCCCTTCCCCCATCTTCATACACATCACTCCAATCACTGCTTCCAGCATCTCCTCACCTTCTTTTATAGTAATATCTCCCTCTGCTTCCCTCTTATAAGGACATTTGTGATTACATTTAAGCCTCACCCAAATAATCCAGGATAATCTTCCCATCTCAAAATTCTTAATTTAATTATAATTGCAATGTCCCTTTTACCATATAAGGTAATATTCATAGGTTACAGCAATTAGGACTGGGTATTTTTGAGGGCCATTATCCAGCCTACCACACTGGATTTCATTGGGCTAAAATCATGGTGTCAGCATTTCCACATCCTACAAAGGCTGCATTCTTCTGGAAGTTCTAGGAGAGAATCCATTTCCTTGCCTCTCTCAGTTTCTAAAGACCACTTGAATTCTTTGTCTTCTGGCTCCTTCCTCCGTCTTCAAAGCCAGCAGTGCATCATCTTCAAATCCCTCACTGACTCCAACCCCTGCTTCCATCATCACATCACCTTCCTTGATTCTGACCCTCATGCCTCCCTCCTTCTTTCCCTTATAGGGACACTTGTGATTACGTTCGGCTCAGGGGAATCTCATCTGCAAAGTCTCTTTGCCATAAAGCGCAACGTATTCACAGGTTCAGGGGATTAGGACATGAACACCTTTGATGGGGCCATTATTTCTGCCTACCACACTCAGGTGGAAAGCAGCTCACTGGTCTCCAGGGAAAGGGGTAGAGAGGAGTAGAAGGCAAGGCCTACAAAGAGGAGGAGAAAACATTTTTGGGGGTGATGGTTTCATAGGTATATGCATATATCAAAACTTATTAAATTACACACTTTAAATAAACATGTGCCGTATGCTATATATCAATTACACCTCAAAAAAGCTGTCAAAAAATTAAATGAGAAAAAAACCACGAGGCTCAGAGACTTCTGCCAAGTTTATAGAACTAAGCAGTGGTATAGCCAAGATGCACACCCGGGTCAGTTCATCTGATGCCAAAACCTGTGCCTGTGATAGAGTATCATTTCCTGTATCCTCTCTTCTGTATATTTGGGTTGCTAATACTTGCCCCTTGGGGATGTGAGTACATGACTAGATGCTCAGTAAATGGTCGTTTCCTTCCCTTTCTTCTTTTAGGCTTACTGACTAGCCAGAGTGTCTGAGTATCTTGGGGCATATTCTGTTTTACAAAATCTTAAAAATCATCACTTTCTTCATAAGTGAGAGAGAAAGGTATCTGAGAAAAATGCCAAATGGAGCCAATGGAGTGGCAAAGAGGCCTCTTCTCTTTGCCATCTCAGGGATTCTCAGCCATAAATGTCCCAGACTCCAAAATGCTAACCAACACACAGGATCGGACTTACCAATAATAAGTGTGTTATTCAAGTCTCTCAGAAATCTAAGCTGGTTCTTTGTGTTGTCTGGTGATGAGAGGCAATTCCTATGAACAAATAAAAGGAGGTAACCCTGTGGAAGTTGCCCCACCATATCACATCAAACAATGATACGAATAATGATTGTTGTACCCAAGGTCACAGAGCCCTTTTGACTCATGAACCATGCTTCACAGTGGTGAAATAAAACAGAATGGTACTCCCAGTTGGTCAAGAAACCCAAATCTGTTTCCAAGGTTTCCTCAAAAGAAGAAAATGCACCTATGTTTCCATCATTTATGTGTTCGTGTGTTTAGAAGACAGTATCTTCTATTCCTAGACGAATTGAAAATGTTTTGAAGAAAGGGTCCACATTTCCATTTTCCCCTGGAATTCTTCACAGGATACTGTTTACCATGGCCATTCCATCCTTGATGGGGCTGTCTTAGGCTTCTGATGCAGGTTGTAGAGTTCATCTTAGATTCATTTCCTATTTCTTGATCTCTATTCACCCCTCCCACCCAAGGCCATGCATGTAGATGCATTCAGCTTATGTTGGTCACATCAACCAACTCAGGGAAATAGCAGAAATAAATAAAAAGTTTGATGAGAAAGAAAAGAGGGGAGAGAATAGCAAATGCCACAATCCTCAGTTTGTGGATAAAGCACTGTCCAGTTCATAGACTTGCAGGCAAGCTACCAATATAAAGTGAATTTAAGATTCGTAGTTGTGGTTTCATAAATGGTAAATATAGTACAGAGTGCCAGACATGATCGAGTTCCACTACTACTTATCAACTTCACGATTTCAGGCAAATTAGTTTAACTTCTCTAAGCCTGTTTCTTTGTAAAATGAGAGTAATAAATAATGTCTGCCTTGTGGAGTTGTTGTGAGGTGCTGGTACACGCAGTAGATGCTTAGCAGATATAATTTGCTTTCTCTTCCCTCGCTCCTCTCCTGTCCACCTTTATCTAATTTGGTTTGTGAATTTGCTCCAGCTAAACGCCTCTGGGGAGATGAAAATATGGATGTCAATCAACTTAGAAAGAAAGTGCTAGTACACTGTGACCCATGGTGAACCATCAGTCCTCAAAAGCACTAAGAGTAGGCAGTTTTGGCCTGTAGCCATGTTTTGGCACTGAATCATGTCCTGTTTGCATTGTTCTCTAATTGTTTCAAGCCATTTCCCCTCTCTGGGATTCAATTTCCTAGCTAGTTAAAGCATGAGCTCGGATAAGATCCTCTTTAAGTCCCTCTGGTTCTTCTAAGTTCCCTCTTCTACCCTGATACCTCTACATGCATAATAAAAACTCAGGAAAGTATAATGGTGATGGAGAGTCAAGCAAAGTCCTTATACTTGGAGGAAGTTTTCTCCAGTGTGAGGTTGAGATGTGGATCGGGGCCTCTGGCTGCCGCCCAGAACACTCACTGTGCTGGACCATCCTATTGCAAAGTCATCACCCACCACCCTCAACTCAATTTCCACCCCCCAGAGAGCATATGATGACAAACAACGAGCCTCTGAGCTCAGGTGGTTCAAGACCAGCGTTCAGAACAGTCCTGTTAGAGCCAATCCATTCACAGATATTTATTCGCAGCTCCTGCTGGTTCCCATAAAGTAATTGAAATGGTCCTGCTTTGTGCTTCCTCTCAGGAACTGAAGTTCTAAACTTTGGCTACATATTAGAATTACCTGGGGGGCTTTTAAAACACCAGAGATCATAATCGTATTGATTTGGGGTGGGGCCTGAACACTGATATTTTTTAAAAGCTCCCCAGGCAATTCTAAGTGCATTCAAGATTGAGAATCATTAATCTAGGTCAGAGATTGGAGTGTAATTTTTGGGGCCTGTACCTGATTTTCTGAACACATCTGTAACAACATAATGATAGGGCCAAAGCAGGACAGTTGAAAGAGTGAATGACTTTATATCTGAACCCCCAGTACTTAGCATGGTGCCTCCCACATAGTAGGTACTCAATAAATGTTTGTTGGACAAATAAATGGTGAATGATCAAGTACATACAAGATAGTATGGTGGAAAGAGTATTGGAGTAAAGGCCAGAAAACCATGTTCCTAACGGTGATTCTGTGATATAATACAAAATATATATTTGGTTTTCATCCCTGTTCTTGGTACAAAGCTTCTAATACCCTTGGAATTTTCTAAGTGGTGAGAGCTCTAAAGGTGTCTTCTGTTATGTCAATGAGAGGATTTTTGGAAAGTCTTGGTTGCCTGTTTGCCAGGGGAACCAATCCTGTGATTAGAGGTTGGAACCATCTGAGGAGGGGCTGGGGGCTGGAGATTGAGCTCAATCACCAATGGCCAATGATTTAATCAATCATGCCTCTGTAATAAAGCCTTCATAAAAGCCCACAAGGACAGGGTTCTGAGAGCTTCCAGAATTGTAAACACGTGGAGATGTGGGGTGAGTGGGGCACCCAGAGGGCATGGCAGCTCCTCGCCCCTTCCCACATATCGTGCCCTATGCATCTCTTTCATCTGCTGTTCCTGAGTTACATCCTTTTATAATAAACCAGTAATCTACTAAGCAAAACGTTTCTCTGAGTTCTGTGAACCTGCTCCAGCAAATTAATCAAACCCAAGGAAGGGGTTGTGGGAACCTCTGATTTATAGCCAGCTAGTGAGAACTTGTGATTGGCATCTGAAATGGGGCAGTCTAGTGAGACTGAGCCCTTCACTGTGGGATCCGATGCTATCTCCAGGTAGATAGTGTCAGAATTGAGTAAATTACTTGGTGTTGTTGAAAAAACACCTTGGACCAGCCCTGACCCACCCACTATGTAAATATGGGCAATTATTTTCTCTGAGCCTCAGTTTACTCTCTTATGATAACAGTGCCTGCTTCATTCCACTCACAACATTATTGTGAAGAGAATATATGTAAAAGTGCTTTGTATATTTGTACATTATATAATTTTAAGAAATTTTTAGAAATAAAAGATAGCAATCATCCTAGCCAAATGGTTTTTCTATCAACTCTGAAAACATGTGGATTAATGCAGAAACTGCTGTATGGAGGCTGGAGGGCCCTCAGTGGGGGTAAGCAGATCCCCCACTGCAGCAACAGATTCCCCACTGCGGCAGCAGATCCTTCCCCACAGCCGCAGATCCCCCACTGCAGCAACAGATTCCCCACTGCGGCAATGTTGTTCCTCTTCCCTCTAGTTTGAAGCCAGCATGGTTACTCTTTTCTGGGATCTTGAAGCCATCCATGCTGGCTGACCAGGATCCCAGCCTTGCCAGCAAGGCTTGAACAGTAGGACCTGCCTGGGCCCTCCCTGGTTGCTCTCGCTCCCGTCTCCCTGGTTTTTAGCACGGAGCTGACCCAAAGGGGATGCTCAACGAATGAACGTGCCTGGGTTTCTGTCTCTGAGTGCAGCTTTAATATATGCACGGCCTCTTTCGTTTTGTCAACTCTCTGAACCACCCATCTGATGTCTTTGGACTTGGTTTCTTGAAAGGGCTGTGAATCTGCTGGCTCCTCACTTTGGATGTCCTGCTGCCACTCCACCACCCACAGCCAGGCCAGGCCTTGGCCCTTCATGTAGGGGTATTTAGAATTCAGACAACACATGGTGTTTGCCCAGGATCTTGCTGTTTTTATTTATGTTTTAAAATAACTTGTTTCTCTTATTATTACAAAATAACACATGTTCATTTGAAAAACCAGGCAAGCAAAAATTAAGAAACTACAAATCTTTCATAAATCCTTCAGTCTTACAGAATCACTGTCTAATGTTCCTAGTTTTGCACACGCGTGCACACACATGTGCGCCCACACACACATGCACGTACGTATTTAGAAAAATGGAGTCATCCTGCACTTATTGATTTGTAACCTGCTTTGTTCACTTAACAAGGTTTCGCTGCCTTAAATGGTCATCTTGCAGTATTATTTATCCCTACCCCTAAGTGTCCCTTCTGTTGTCCTTAGTTGCTTACAATTATTTACAAAATCAGCAACATTAAGTCAGAATAACCTGAATCAATCGATAATGTGGAGGGCTATTCTAGCTGACTGATGCAGTGGTAACTCGTACTTTGACCAGTGGTGTCTGCTCACAGAGAAGACTTACATTGTATACAATGTTTGTTTCATCAAGAGCTCCAGGGCTCAAGCTATAATAGAAACAAAGAGTTTACTGAGCAGTCATAACCTTAAAACTGCTACAGTTTCTATGAAACTGGAAAATTCCAACTCCACAGCCAATGTCAACAGCACAGGCAAGAAAGGAATGTAGGAATTCAGAGGAAGGGAAGAATTTGATTAACAGAGACTATGGGTAGCTGGCAAAAACTCTATGAAAATGACCAGAAGGCGCTGGCTTCCATCACTGGAGTCCAGAAATTAAATTACAGGCACTGGCCCTGCCGAAGTGGGTAGGGTAGCAGGCGTGTAACACATGTTTCTGTAAAGAATGAATCAGGCTAGGTTTCAGGGTCTGGCAGCAATGTAACTAGCTAACGGCATCCCAGGAAGCCCACGCCCCCGCCCCCCCCCCCCCCCCCCCCCCCACTGCCTTGGGGTCTGGTCCCTGGATCTTACAATGCTCCTCTGCCTTGTGCCCACGTGTACACACCTCAGGTCACCTCGTGACTCCTACAAACGCTATCCCTCAGAATGCGGAGTGTGATGGCTGGCAGACGGGAGAGCATGAGGGCTTGCAGGGAGAGTGATAGGGTTCAGAGCGAGAGAGAAATGAGAAGGTATCGCATCACACATCAAACAAGAAGAGGTTGAATTCAGATACCTTCTGGGTTCATTCTTCTTACCAAGATTATTGCAGAAGCCTCCAAACTGAGCTCCTTTTCCTGGCACCCTTCTGCATGATCCAGTTGCCAAAATGCCACCCAGAGTAATTTTCATAATCTAACTATATACTTCCTTGTTTAAAATATGTTCTTCTAATATTTATGAAAAGCAGGTAATACCTGCACTTGTTTAAAAATCCAACAGAAGCCAAAGGCCCAGAATGGAAAACATGAGTCACTTGCTGCTACCCCCCACCAGTTCCCTTCCAGCCTTGCCCTTGTTCTGGCCACCAGAGGCAGCTAATCTCAGCATTTATTTTGTTGTTGGGAGTTCTCCTGGCAATTAGCTTCACATTTCTAAATTTTATGCTTAAATTGTTACTTCCTGGCTCCTCAATTTTAAACTTTATAACTGTCTCCCTTTTATGTAGATAAGGATTTTTTAAAAATTCGTCAACAGTTTTATCGAGGTATAATGGACATACAATAAATTGCACATGTTCAAAGTGTACAATTTGATAAACTTTGACATAGGTCCACCCATGAAACCATCATCACAATCAAAATCACTAATATATCCATCACCTGTAAAATTTCCTTGTGACACTTGGTCATGCCTCCATCCCACTTCTCCCCACCACCCCAACACCCACCTCCAACTCCAACACCCCCAGGCAAACACAGATCTACTCTTTGTCACTACTGATTTGTTTGCATTTTCCAGAGTTTTATAAAATGGAATCACGTGGTATGTACTCTTTTTTGCTTGGCTTATTTCACTCCACATAGTGATTTCGAGATTCATGTATATTGTTGCATACATCAATATTTCTTTCTTTCTTCTTGAGTAGCACCCCACTGTGTGGACATACTACCACTTGTTTATCCAGTCACCTGTTAATGGACATTTGGGTTGTTTCCAGTTTTGGGCTATTACAAATAAAGCTGCTATGAACATTCCTGCACAAGTCTTTATATGGACATCTTTCATTTCTAATGAGTAAATATCTAGGAGTGGAATTGCTGAATTAAATGGTAGGTGCATGTTCAGCTTTTTCAAGAAACTGCCAAACTGTTTTCCAGTGTGGTTCTGCCATTTTGTACTCCTCCTAGCAATGTGAGAGTTCTAGTTCTTCCAAATCTTTGCCAACATTTGGTATGGTCAGTCTTTTTAATTTTAGCCATTCTATTGTAGTAGTTGAATATCTTTTCCTGTGCTTTTTTGCCATTCTTATATCTTCTTTGGGGAAGTATCTATTCAAATATTTTAAAAATTTTAAAAATCAAGGGTTTTTTACTTACTGTTGAGTTTATGGAGTTCATATGTTCTAGGTACAAGCCTTTTATCAGCTATACGGTTTGCAAAGATTTTCTATGAGGCTTGTCTTTTCATTTTCTTAACAGTATTTTTAGAAAGCGGAAGTTTTAAAATATGATGAAGTTCAATTTATCAATTTGTGCTTTTAGTGGTGTATGTAAGAAATATTTGCCTAATCTAAGTCCACAGAGTTTTTCTCCTGTTTGCTACTCTAAGTTTCATAGTTTTAGCTTTTACATTTATACCAGTGATTCATTTTGAATTAATTTTGGCATATGGTGTGAGATATGAATCAAAGTTATTACTTTTTTGCATATGGATATTCAGTTGTTCCAGCCCTATTTTTTTAACAGACTACCTTCTCTATACTGAACTGCCTTGGTAGCTTTGCTGAAAATCTATTGTTCCTACATGTGTGGATCTATTTCTGGACTCTGTATTCTGTTCTATTGATCTATTCATCCATCTTTAATGACAAACTGATTTGATTACTGTAGCTTTATTAAGAGTCCTAATATCAGGTAATATTAGTCCTCTAACTCTGTACTCCTTTTTTTTCAAAGTTGTTTTGGCTCTTCTAGGTCCTTTGCATTTCCATTAAAGTCATCTTGTCAATTTCTACAGAAAATTCTGCTGTGATTTTGATTGGAATTACATTGAATCTGTACCTCAGTTTGGGAAGAATTAACAGCTTAAAAATATTAAGTCTTCTGACCTTTGAGGATTTTACATTTTTACCTCCCTGCTCCCTTCTGCTGAACCTCCCATCCCTATTTTTAGTAATATCAATAATCGGTCACTATCTATGTAATTACAAAATTACACAGAACCAAGTAGTACACTAAAATAACATTTTCATTTTTTGAACAGCTCTATGGTTTTCTTTGAGTTTATGATTGCCTTATTTTTCAGTTCTATAATTTTCCATAAACAAATCTCTACTTCTCTTTTTATGCTCCATTGCATTATCTAATTTAGTAGTCACTCTACTGGGTCTCCTTTGGTTTTGACGCTCTCCTCTGAGAGTCCTCCATTTCCCTGGCTTCAGAACGGACCCATCATATAGACTTCTTCCTGCGTTTTCTCTTGGCTACTCTTCTGAGGTGGCTCCCCTGTTTCCTGGATCTTGGGTTATACTTTTCTCGATGTACTCTTGAATTTGGTGGAGCACATCTTTTAGTAACTTCCTAGTAAAGGATGTGTGGGAAGTTAGCTTTCTGAACTTTTGCATTTTTGAATATAACTTTATTCTGCCCTCATACTTGATTTATAGATTGTCTAGTTATAAAATTACAGGATGAAAATAATTTTCTCACCAAATTTTGTAAAATTTAACAATTATATTCTAGTTTATCCAGTTGCTATTGAAACATTCAGTGCCATTCTATGGGTCTTTTAAAATTCATTTTTCTTCAAACTCAGTGGGACTTTTTAAACTGGGCTTTCATGTTATTCAGTTCTGGGAAATTTTATTGAATTATTTGGTTAATCATTTCCTTCCCTTTAATTTATTTGTTCTCTCTTTGCCAGTAGGGTTGCCAGATAAAATACGGAATGTCCAGTTAAATTTGAATCGCAGAAAATCAACAAATAACTTTTTAGTATAAAGATATTCTGTGCAGTATTTTTTAGTGTAAATATGTTCTGTGCAATATTTGGGACATACTCTAAATAATTATTCATTGCTTATCTGAAATTCAAAATTAACTAGGCATCCTACATTTTTATTTAGGTTAAATTTGGCCAATTTATTTACTGAAATTCTTATTATCAGAATCTCATCAAATTCTTATTTTCAGACCTTCTGGGCTGAAGCTCAATTTTTTTCCCCCTCACATTTCATTGTCTTCTTAACAATTTGTTCAACTTGTGGAAGATTTCCTTAACTTTATTTTCCAACTTTTATTAAATTTTTTATGCCTCTTCTGAATTTCAAGAACTGTTTCTTGTTCTGTGATCTCATTTAACTGCATCCTGTTCTTGTTTTATAGATAAAGTATTTTTTAATATCTCCTTTTAGAGTTTCACCCCATTCCATGAATTATCTCCTTTTCTTCCGAGTTTCTTTTTTTCTGTATGTTTAGCTGGACTTTTTTTATGTTGGGGCTTTCCCCAAATGTCAAGTGATTCTTGACTGTCTGTAGATATTTAAGAGTAAGACAATAAAAAGCTATTGGAAACTCTGAGAGATGGTAGGGGTTAATGAGTGGTGGGATTGCCTTTTATTGATGGAGCAAGGAACCAGCCATTTCACCAGTGCGGTGGGATCCCAATGATCAATTTGTGAAGGTTTCTGAGGCTGCTTTTTTGTGTCTGAAAAAGGATTCTTGGAGCTACAGCCTGGAGGGTAGACATCTGGCAGCTGACAGATGTCTCATCTCCTGTGATTACCAGATGTGTTTTGTATTCCAGTCATACCAATGAACTCTTCTCTACACAACATCACCCACTTTCAGGTTTTTATTTCTGGAATGCCCGCCATCCATATTCTTTACTTTACAAAATCCCACTCATTTTCCAAGACCCAGATATGTAACACTCTCTTAGCTCCCTCTTCTGTAAACTTAAATGCTCTCCACCTATCTCATCCCCAACTAGGTTTATTAGTCAGTTTCTGCTTCATGTTCCCATTACCTCTTGTTTATATCTTCACCAAAGCATGGCCACAGTCTGGCTGGCTGTTACAGTTCTCAACTGTGTCTTTGCCACACCTCCCCTGATACTCCTCCTCTGACCCTACAGGACCAAATAATCCTCCCAAGCAGGGAACCATTTCATTTCACAGTCTTTGTATCCCTCCAAGCCCAATGAGCCCACTGCACAGAGTTCTGTGTCTAGAGGGATTCAGAAGACATGAGTAGAATGAACTGAATCGGCTGCTCACTTGTCCAGGTGGTCTCCTGCCAAGTACACACTTGATGGGGCCTGGCCAACAACGAGGTGGGAATGATGGAGAAACAGTAACAGAAATCAGTCAGGGAGAGCAATGTGCACAGCAGGGCCGAGGGTCAAAAGGATGGAATGGAGTGATGGGCAGTGAAAAAATGGTCAGAAGATGTCAAGGAGGGGATTAAGATGCCAAGAGATGAAGAATAAAAAGTCAAAAGTGTCGTTCCTCCAGGAGGCTTGCCCCATTCTGCGTGCTCTGAGATAGACGAGCCTCTGCCTGCACTCACAGCCTCCTGTGGGATCTCTGGTAGAGCGCTAAGCCTCCTGTATTTCACCTTTTGTTTTCTTGTCAAGGAAACTATGTGCTCCCTAAGGGCAGGCCTGGAGTCTTTAGTTTTTTTATGCTTAGAACCTAACACGGTGCCTATTCCATAAATGTTAGCGTGGATGGACAAAGGGGAAAGGTCAGGGCTGCTCTGCTGGGAGGAGGTGGGGCTGAGCCGCAGAGCTGCTCGGACTGCTGTCACCATGTCCCAGCTGTGGGGCCTGGCAGGTGTCCTCACCTCCTGGCTGATGGGGTTTTCCCCTGTCCGAAGGGGAAGCATCATTAGGTTAAAACGATTTGTGTTTAGTCAGTTTGTGTCCTACATTCCAAATATATGTTATGAAGTCTATGTAGCAACATGAAAAATTTGTCTCATACAATATGAAATGGGATGATGTAGGTACCAAATTGTATGATTACAACTATGTAAAAAGAGAGAGGAACTGAGGAAAGATACATAGCAGGAAATATTGCAAAACAGCGACCAATTGCTGTACTGTGTTAGAATTGTTTTTCTCTTCTTTATTTTCTAATACTTTTGTCATATAGTTATATCAATAGGTAGCATTTTCCTAAGAACTTATCATATGCCAAGAACTGTGGATTATTTAATTTAAATCTTACAAAGCCTTACCAGGTTGGTACTATTGTTCTTCTCATTGCACAGATGAGGAAACTGAGAATCAGAGAGGTTAAGTGACTTGCTCCAAATCGCACAGCTGGTAGATGGTGGATCTAGACTCACTTGATATTACTTTGATAATTTTAAGGCCAGATTCTATGTGTATTATCCTCATCTAATCACTTAAGGTTAAGCTTTATTGGGGCAGAATCTCACCAAATACATCCCACCAACCTCCAACTTTCCTTAGATGAGGTAACCAGTGGAAGAGAAATTCAAGGGATTGAGAAAAAAACAGTTTAAAAGAGCCTGGGCCTGCATGGCTTGCAGGGGCCCCCTTGCCTTGTGGCCAGCAATGTAGGAAGATGATTTCTTTTCTTATCTTTTTTTTTTTTTTTGATGCTTTGGAGACATCAGAATTAATATACTATTTTTGATTTGGGGGTATAAAAGAGCAGCTGCAGAGCAAACTTTTTTCCTTGCTGACAAAGTCTACGTGGAACTTTTGAGGCCACTATCCTTGAGGTTTTCAAAACACCTAACCCTGGATAGCACTTCCTGGTTCCATTTCAACTCCGTCAAATCACCTCCTGCCTTCCAGAGTCACTCCTCGGAACAAGACAAAGAGTCTGAAACTGAGAGTGAAATGACCTCCAGGGAGTCCTGGAAACAGAAACTTCACATTGAGAACAAGTTCTCTATGGACTGACTTTGAACATGTGAGCACAATATTGCTCCACAAAGCTACTGGTACATAGAAAGGGCACCACGCACCCCAGCACAGAGATTCAGGAAGGAGCATGTGTATTTGGGGGCTGCCAAAGTTTACGTTACTTCAATTTGACTTAGAGAAGTGGAAAGTTCTGATCTGTGCCAGAACACGTTCATGGGGACAGGAAGACAGAATTGGAGCTGCGAGTTCTTATGTGATACAATTACTTCACATATACTGTCTGGTACTTAGCTCTTGAGACCTAAGAGATGGTTTCAGATTGAAAGGAGTACACAGAAAAAGGTAGGTTGGAACCCTTGCACGTTTCAGGTGTAAAAAACAAAAGCTTCAAGCGTTGCTTCTGAAAATCAAATCAGAGAGGAGGATAAGAGAAAGCAAGCAATGGAATTTCTCCAGCATTGCCTGCCATTTCCATTGATAAGGAAATAACCAAATCGTTCTTCTAAAAATCCTATCAGAGAGAATCTGAACATGAGACAAGGCACCGAATATAAACAAAAGCTATTCTACAAGTGATGGAGAGATGGAGGACTCAGATAGCATGTGCAGGAGTGCTCACTTCAGAAGACAGACAGCTCTGGGTCTAGATAAAGAAGACAGAGTAGTTATTGCCTGGGCTCGGCCATCGAGATAAAGGCTGGTGGGGACACGGGGAAATTGCAAGCAAAATATAGCAGCTCATTGAGGGGCTGTGCCGGAAAGCAGACAGGAGCTCAGTAAAGCAATAACCTTGTGACTCACATATCAGGACCTGAGGTGACAATAGCCTCTAAGGTTAGGTGTGAGGGGCAAGAGAAAAACTGGCACCAACAGAACATGGATTGGCCTAAGGGCAGGAAACGAAGGGGAGCAATAAAACCAAACATTTCAAGGTAGGAAGAGATTGTGGGTGATGAACTACCGGAAAGAGATTTGGGAGAGGAACATTTTATTACTTTTGGAAGCTGACAGCCAATGTATCATATCCAAGTTTCCTGATCGTGGAGGAACAACAAAGGCAAAGCAATAATAGAGGACAAAGCAATCAAATAAAAAGAAGATTTATTTTATTTAGTTACTAAGATTGGCAAAGGCAGATGCGGTACAATGCAAATAAATGGTGGAGAGCGCTGTGACTGGCGTGAAGGGAAAGTGTGAGAACCAAATTGGAAATCCAGTTACACAAAGCAGAATGGAGAAACACAGGATTGGAATGGATAGTTTGGGTAAGCAACGAGAAAATTTTCTGAGACATTGGAAAATTGGAAGCCTTCAGGGGTCTTGGTCCTTTTCCAGAAAAGAACCCTATCATCCTTTCTTACTATGTCTGTGAACACCTGTGGGGGTCCCCAAATCCAGGGATGACCCAGAGGACCCAGTGAGAGCCCTGCCAAATGCCACAGAGGACCACAACTTCTGAGATCCCGAAGCTGTGCAGTTCCCTTGTGGGGACATCGAGGGTCTGCTCCATCGACCTCAGTAGTGTGGAATTAAAATTTTTCCTTTTTAATCCCTGGAAATTGAACATGTGCCATTTCACGCAGACTTGACCTCTACATACATCTGACTTGGTGTTTTCCAGATTCTGACCCTCACCTCCTCTTCATCTATGTCTTTTCTGGACCCGTGGCTGGATGAGAAACAGGGCTTTCTTACACAGGCCCTGGACCCCATGCTTCTAATCTTGCCTTCTAGACTCTGCTCTCAGCCGACCTATTGGTGTCCTATCCCAGGAACATCAATTCAGCATCTCCATCACCAACGAATATTTATTGGGTGGCCATAAGGTATAAGACCTTCCCGTTTGCACTCTGAGAAGAAAAATGACTGAAGTAAGGAAAACAATGTATTTGCAAATAGATACTTCTCCCATGTTCCACAGAAAACCAAGGACCTCCTCTTTTTATCATTCATCACTATCATCATCGTCATCTTCATCATCATCTAAACAGACATTAAGCACTTGTGGCTCAACTGGGCTCCGAGCTTTAAATTTAATACATTATGTAATCCTTATCTAATACTATAAAGAAAGCACTATTATCATTCCCATTGTTCAGAGGAGGAAATTGAGGTCTAGTGTGCCCGTGGCTATGCATCTGGGGAGTCCAGATCTGGCAATCATATCCAGAGACTTCCCCTTATGCATTAGGCTACACTCCTGCTCATAATCTACTTCTCCTTATCATCTTATTTTTTCTAGCTAGAAAATGTTATGAATTCCCCTGCAGATTTGGGCTAGGTGTATAGAAGATGCTCAATAAACGTTTGCTCCATTTAATTGAAACAAATGAGCCCCGAGCTCACTGGTGCTCACAGTTGCTTTATAAATCCACTGGCCCCACAAAGCCTACTTTTGAGCGTTTTGTCTTGATCACTTCTTCCTTCAGCTCAGGTCCCTCAATCAGTCAGCCAACCTTGTGTTGTGTGATATACACTGTTCAAGCCTCAGGCCCTGGCCCAGTGATGGGAGAGCACAGGGTAAATTCTCATCACTGGCAATTTAGTATTTTACCTAAAGCAGGAGAGGGAACGGGGAGGCTCAGGTGCTAGGAGGCTGCCAGGTGGACTCGATGTCTTGGCACCCTCTGTTCTTCTCGTGGAAAAGCTGAATCCAGAATGAACATGTGCCCAGGCTAGTCAGAAAGGAAACAGCTTTTGGTCAGCTAATTAATAGCTTTTTCATCTGCATCAGATGACTCCATTTTAGCACAGTGGCTTGAACACAAGGGCCTGGGAGCCTGGAGTCACTCTTTTCACTTTTCCTTCATGGTGTTAGTGGGTCATTGTACCCTCCAGACCAGGTCCCATCCCGTCTGGCTGGAGCCTTTAGAAGAAGAAGCCCTCACAAGTATCTAGGCCCAGTGAAAAATGGAAGTGTGGGGAGTCTCATTCAAACAGTAGGGAAAAAGTGTCATTAAAGTTTCTAAGATGTAGTTTTTTCTTCTTTTCTATAGCCTTCCTCTTGACTTGTGGCACTTTTAATTTGCTATTTAACGTCATTTTAAGAGAAATTGTCATTTAAAAATTATCAGCACGAATTTTACCCTTCATCTTTATATTGTGCAATGCCAGTTTTAAACAAAATAGCATTAACTCATATGTGTGATTGTGAAATGACACAATGCGTATTTCACAGCTCATGCTTACTTATCCGGTTTTTCCAGAACAATGGAAATATTCCATAAACTAATTCAATTGTTTTTATTTCATTTCTTAATGCATAATATTTTACCAATACTCTCTATCTTCAGCTTATTAATGAGTAAGGAAGGACTGAAAGGAAAAGAAACTATGGGTTACCTTATGGGTCCCCTTCCTTCTATGTCTTTATGTTCAATATGTGTGTGTATGTGGGGAGGGTGGGGCACTGACCTTCCCCAGAGGCTGCGCCAGATCTTGCTTTGAATGCAGATGGAAAGCAACGGTGTTCTAAGAAGCACAGATGACTCAGGAACCCTATCACACCCTATCCAACTCAAGTTACTCCCCTGCACGATATTAGGATGGGGTTGGAATGTGCCTTTCTAGCAGTGTCGTATATTTAAAAAGAACCACAAAACCTTTGACTCTTTTTCCACTTTGTCTTTTCCATTATGCTTCCTCATAAAAGAGAGCTCATAAGACTTGCAGATGTTCATCAGAAAAGCTTAGACCCAGATTATATACTCACTCCTGTGGCTCAGTAGTAGAGGAATTAACAGAATTCTTGATTAAAAATAACGTATTTGCCTTTGCGGTGACATTGTTGGGTGATGCTAGAGGATGTGTGCTGATGTGTGTGGGTGGTAAGTGTGTGTTGTGTCTAGGTGAGGTTTAGATGGGGTGGGTGTTACGTGTTCATGTGTGTGCGTGCAGTGTTTGTGGCACATGTTTTGTGTGCCTGCGCAATTTGTATGTAGGGTTTGTGGCATGTTTGTATATGTGTGCAATGTGAAATGAATACTAGCTTAAAATTTCTCAGCAAACTTTTCCTCTGGGCAGTAGAGCACATATCTTTTGCTTTCCCCTGCAACGTCAGTCTGTTCTCATGTTCTGCTAAGTAAAATAGCATGCAGCTTTTTGACATTCACAAACAAAACCCAGTGGTTTTTATCTGAGTCAAGTGCTCCCTGGAGCTTTGTTTTTTTTTCCTCCTCCTTCCTGTAAATCCATTTTATGCGTTGGAGTTAGAAGATGACATCTTGTTACATCATGTTAGACAGCACCATAATTTTTTCCAGCAAACCATTTCCAATCTGGCGAAGCAGACAAAACTGAACAAAGACAGACAGCCCAGCATAAATAAAGGATCAGCTCAGGGCCCTGCGGGACGGACCCAGAGGAATCTTGTCCTCAAATCCCAGGCCGATTTGCTGTTGGAAGTTTTAACCCCTTAGACTGGAATGCAGAAACCTGCTCAGGCTCACAGCTCTCCCAACGAGGTCGCGCAGTGTCTCTCAGCTGGAGATGAGGACGCCTTTTGGGCGAGCCGTGCTCTATCTGGGGGAGGGAACCCACAAGACTGTTGCTCTGCCTGAGGTCCTTTCTGTACCATGAACAGGTCAGGCCTGTCTTTTGCTTTCCAGCTGCAGCTGTTATTTATAATCCCGTCTGTTTGCCATTCTGCCTGTGACCCCTGCGGTCAGCTCAGGGCCTGTGTTTAAAAGGAGCTGTGTTATGCTCAATTTCAAGCCCACCACTGGGCCTTTCCTTTAGCAGTCTGCGTTCTGAAACTCAGTGATGAGCGCTCCTGGGGGCCCTCCCTACCCTCTAGTATGCCATGTATCAGATAGGCTGTCTGGGTTCCCTCAACCCTGCCCTGTATCTATATAGTTGACACCAGAGATTCTGATAAAAGTAAACAAATAATTAAAACAGGGTGATTTTTACCACAAAATAGGGAAAATGAGTCAATACAGCAGAAAAGAGAATCCAGAACTCAATCTTGCTATATAGATTTAATATGTGATAAATAAGAGAGCAAGAAAAGACTTATTTAGTAACTACTGTATCAATAGTTGTAAATTTAGAAAATGATTTATTTAGATCAATACTTTATATCATATTATAAAGGAAACTCCAGTTGGGCTAAGGATTACATACAAATAGGCAAATTATAGGGAAAAACCACAAAAAAAAAAAGCATCATAGAGGCTTTGCCAGATCAATGAAGTGACAGATTTCTCAATTTTGAAGGAATAAAGGAAATCATTAAGACTGTCAATCACAAATACTTTTTTTTTTTTTTTGGTGAGGAAGAGTGGCCCTGAGCTAACATCTGTTGCCAATTTCCATCTTTTTTTTTTTTTGTGAGGAAGGTTGTCGCTAAGCTAACATCTGTATCAATCTTCATCTACTTTATGTGGGACACCGCCACATTGTGGCTTGATGAGCTGTGCTAGGTCCACATCTGGGATCCTAACCTGTGAATCCCAGGCCACCGAAGCAGAGTGTGCAAACTTAACCACTATGCCACCAGGGTGGCCCCTCCCTCTTTTTTTTTGCTTGAGGAAGATTTGCCCTGAGCTAACATCTGTGCTAATCTTCCTCTACCTTCCTCTATTTTGTATGTGGGTCACTGCCATAGCATGGCTTGGTGAGTGGTATAGGTCCATGCCTGGGATCCAAAGCTGTGAACCTAGGCTGTCAATGTGAAGCTTAACCCCTATGCCACCAGGCTGGCTCTACAAATAAATATTTTAAGAGCTTTAAAATAATGAAAATGGTAACTCTAATATAAAATGCCAAGAGAAGGCTGGAGAAATACTTTTATCAAGCATGGCAGAAAGAATATACTGATACTTTATAAGTTACTTATTAAAAATATAAAACAAAACATTAAGATCTCAACAGGTGGATGAGAAAACACGATAACTAATATACAAAAGAGAAATGATAGATTGCCTACAAACAGAAGGAAAAAAGTCTATCCTCATAATTAAATAACTGTAGATTAAAGCACCATTGGAGCATCAATTTACATCGTTAAATCAGGAGAAGTTAAAATAAAATGTGACATCCAATGCCGGCCAGGTTGTGGGCGACACTAGAGATTCACATATCACTGGTGGCAATCTGAATTGTTATAACCCATTTGGAAAGCAATATGACAATGCATATCGAAAGTCATAAAAATATTCACATCCTTTGAGCTAGGTATTGCTCTCCTGGCAGTTTATCCTAACGAAAGAAACAAACAGCAAAAAAGCTATATGACTGATGTTTCAGTTTTGTACAATAATCAGAGGACATAATAAATCAAACACTTAGCGAAAAGGGCACAGCACAGAAAAATACAATGATCATGAAACCTCAAAAATACTATACAGGTATTAAAATAATGATACTAAAAGATTGATGTATAGATAGTATTTATGATAAATTGACAAAAATGAGAATATAAAACTTAATATTGTATCAATATAGTAATTATAATTATGTAAAATGAACTAAACATTTTAACAAAACAAGAAGAAAGTACGCAAAAGTATGAAAATATTTGTATGAAAATATTTGCATTAGAGTATTAAGATTGTGACATTTTTAAAATTAAAAAAAACTCCCTTAATTTTGCTATACAGTGTTGATTTTTGCTTTGGAAAAAATATGAAAAGAAGGAAAAAATCTTCCCATGTTGATTTGAACTTAAATTCTGGGTCTATTCCTATCTTACCTCTTCCTCCTTCTACTTTGACCTGTGGCTTATGGATAGATTCCCATCGTCCATCTCCAGTTCTCCTACAGGGAAAACTCCAGACACCTGAATGCCTACTGGCTTTCTGTTGTAGCTTTTGTGTCCCCATTACCGTGGCAGAAAACAAGGGAGGAAACGTTTTCTTCCAATCACAATGGTTCCGAGGGTCCCAGATTCCCCTTCCTATGCTAGAGCAGCATCCCTCTAGGCCCCATGCTGAGTGCCCCCTGAGAACAGCACCTGCACCCACTCCTTGTAATGCACTCAGCTGTTTCACTATTGTGAGAGGAAAGCTCAAAGTAGTTGATTACAAGGACACAGTCTCAATTAGCTTGGAAAGGGTTGAAAGAGAATCCCAGAGCGAATGAAGTACTTTCCTTCATTCTTCTCCCCTTCTATTTTCTAATTCCCTTCTTAGGGCCATCCCGAGTTGCTGTTCTTTTCTGTAGGTTGACGTTACTTTCATCTGCCGTTCAATTCAGCAGTTGTTTAGTGCCATATGCTGTTCCAAGCCCATGGCTTACGAAGATGAGTAAGATATGGCCCTGGTCTCAATGGGAAAACAGAAATTAAACCAAAACTCTCCCTATATAAGCACAATAAGTCCCAAGTCTGACACCTGGCCACACACTCTGGGAACAAAAAGAGGGTGCTTGTCCAATCTGGAAGTTCAGAGATGGCATGAGTAGGGGTGAGCTAGACAAAGAAGGGTGAGGTGGGATCAGGTAGGGTGGGGCAGGATGAGGTGGGATGAAGCTTGAGACAGAGGGAACAGCATTAACCAAGACCAGCCTGAAGGACAGCAAGCACAGTGGGCTTAAGGGGAACTCTTTTCTGCTCCCTGGTGCTTTTAAAAAAGCAAGTTATTTCAGTGTCTAGGATCAACTCCTTTTTCATCATCCAGTTATCCCAGAGAAGCCCCTCTCTCAAACATCACACTTGGGAACCCCAGTTCTTTGTCCACTTTTTCACCCTTGTTCTCCTCCTTAGTACTTCTGTCATTGCTCTTTACTTCTGTATTCTCCCTAACAGTGCTTGCCTTTGCTACATCTTCATCCCTAACCCCTCATTTACGTTTCCTACAGCTAACCCACCAGTCTTCAGCCCCTTGTCTATCCTTGGCTTGAGGCAGGGGTAGGGAGGGGAAAGAACTCTATGAAGCTCCTCCCGTTATCAGTACTGAGCAGCCACTCACCTGCAAGGAATGACTCTCATTTTTGCTTAGCTTATGACAGATTCTAAGAAGATGTACCCACTTGTGGAGGGCTCCAATAAATGATCCATCTAAGTTAGCCCTCTCTCTCCTGTCTGACCAAGTGCTCTGCTCACCAAGAACAATCCATGGGATTGGCCTTCTACTTATATTTAATTTATACTATCAGTTTAAAAGTCCAAGCGATTTCTACTTGTGAAAATGTGCAACTTTGGATGTTGTTAATTTTTCCTGGAGTAGATTCTGAGGTGTGTATGGGAAAGTCAGGTTGTTGCAATTGCTATATTTAAAAAAAGAATCTTGGTCTTAGCAAGTTTTTCACATCCCAGGAATGAACCAATGACCTTATTTCAAGTGATGAATTCAAGAAAGTAACAGTGTAAAATATGAATGAGGAATTGATTTCCAACAAGTGTATGAAGACCGATCAATGGAGAAAGAATAGTCTTTTCAATAAATGGTGCTGGAACAGCTAGATAGCCACATGTAACAGAATGAATTTGGACCCCCTACCTCATATCATACACAAAAATTAACTCAAAATCAATCAAAGATCTAAATATAAGAACTAAAACTATAAAACTGTGAGAAGGAAACATAGGTATAAATCTTCAGGACCTTGAATTAGACAATGATTTTTTAGATATGACACCAAAAGCACAAATAACAAAAGAAAAAATAGATAAATTGGACTTCATCAAAATTAAAACCTTTTGTGCATCGAAGGCCACTTCTAAGAAAGTGAAAAGACAACCCATAAAATGGGAGAAAATAAGAGTCTAGTGTTCAGAATATATAAAGAACTCTTACAACTTAATAACAAAAAGACAAACAACCCAATTTAAAAAATGGGCAAAGGACTTGAATAGCTATTTTGTTAAAGAAATGGCCAGTAAACACATGAAAAGATGCTCAAACTCATTAGTCATGGGAGAAAATGCGATTCAAAACCACAATGAGATACTATTTCGCACCCACTAGGAGGGCTATAAAAAAAACAAAAACAGAACAAAATAAAACAACAAAAACCCCAAAATAACAAGTATTGGCAAGGATGTGAAGAAATTGGGGCCCTCATATATTGCTTGTGGGAATGCAAAACGGTACAGTTGCTTTGGAAAAGTTGGGCAATTCCTCAAAATGTTAAACATAGTTACCATATGATCCACCATTTCCATTTCTAGGTGTATATATACGAAAAAGAATTGAAAACATATGACCACACAGAAACACGTAAACAAATACTCATGGCAGCATTATGCACAACAGCCAAAAAGTGGAAACAACCCAAATGTGCATCAACTGATAAATGAATAAACAAAATGTGGTACATTCATACAATGAAATAGCATTGATGCATGCTGCAACACGGCTGAACTTGAAAACATTACGTCATGAAAAAAGCCAGATCAACAGGCCACATATTGTGTGATTCCATCTATATGAAATGTCCAGAATAGGCAAGTCCACAGAGACAGAAAGTAGGTTAGTGGTTCCCTGGGGCTGGGGGAGGAGACAATGGAGAGTGACTATTTAATGGGTACAGGGTCTCTTTTTGGGGTGATAAAATGTTTAAAATTTTTGGTGATGGTTGCACAGCATTGTGAATATACTAAAAACCGTGCAACTGTACACTTTAAAATGATTAAAATGATGAATTTTATTTCCAAAAAAAAAAAGACGGAAAAGCATGAGGAGGGGACCCTTACCCATCACTGTGGCAGACTTAAGCTAGCATTTGGGACTCCGGTGTGATCATAAGAGATATGACTGGATTTGACATGCATTTTTTTATGCTAGATTGTGGGAGTGGGTGGGAAAAAGTACAAGTAAAACATGGGCTCTGTCCTCAAGGTGCTCACTCTCTGATGGAGGACACAGACACATACTCCACTAACTAGAACACAACCAGCAGACAATAAGTGGCACCGGCCCCGTGGTCGAGCACTTCTGTTTGCACTCTCTGCTTCAGTGGCCCAGGGTTTCGCCTGTTCGGATCCTGGGCACAGACATAGCACTGCTCATCATGCCATGCTGAGGCAGTGTCTCACATCGCACAACTAGAAGGACTTACAACTAGAATATACAACTATATACTGGGGGATTTTGGGGAGAAGAAGAAAAAAAAGAAGACAATAAGCATCACAGCAGAGAGAGATGGCTCTGCTGGAGCACAAGGGAAGGAGTGGTTTATTCTGACTGAAGAAATATTCCAGAGCCTTACAGAAGAGGAACCATTTGAACAGGGTTTTTAAGGATGAGTAGGAGTTGGACAAGTGGAGAAGGTGGTGCATTCTAGACAGAGGGAGCAGCTTGAGCAAAGGCCTGGAGTTGTATAAAAGCATTCAAAATATACCAGATGGTATGATTTGAGCTATGGTTTCTCTCTCCTTCTGGTATTCTGCCACTGCTTTTTATTAAATATCACAACCATTTCCCTTTTGATCCTTGGATCTTGCCTCACAGAATACCAACCTTCAATTTAAAAGTAGAGAAACAGAAACGGGGATCTTGAGCCTTGGTGGAGCTTAGCAGGGTCCCCTAAGTTCCCTTGCTCTGTCCACATCCTCCCTGTGGTTGTTGGAGCGCCTGGAATATATTTGGCCTGCCGCTCTGCTCCTGCCCTCTCTTTCTCCACCTGGGAACCCCTCTTTGCTGCAATGACAGGCTCCATCCATCTGGCAGATGGATGGGCCCTGGTTCTCTCTTCAAAAGTCTCTTGCCTGATGGCAGCTTCTTCATTCAGTCCCACCCTCCCTCAGTGCATACAGAGGAGGAGGCCAGGGAGGAGGAAATGAGAGGCCCATCCCATTCCCTCAGGAAGAGTCATCCCCTCTGGCTCCTTCAGCAGCTGGCTTTGTTTGGCTTCTATTTGGATCGGGAACCCATTGCCTTGAGTGGAGGTAGGTAAACAAGCCCTCAACACAAGTGCTCCTGGTGAAGGAGTTTGGTGCTTAATGAATTATTCAGTGAGGAGTGCTAAGCACAAAGCACTCTGGAAGGAAAGAAATTTTCAATATGGAGCCCTGAGACCTCCCATGCTTCCCAGATAAAAAACGAACACAGAGGGGTCCTCCCAAGTGTGTATGACTGATATTTGCTCCCTGATGCGCTAAGCATAAGACTGGTTTATTGTGTTTATAATTTTGTATCTTCAGAGCATAACTGATTCATTGCAAGCATGAGAGCCCTGGACAGAGGAGGCGTCTCTGAACAGGCTTTTCCCTAAAGCCGGGAATAATCCTCTGTACCAGAGATTCAGTGTGATGAACTAGTCAGTGTTCCCAAACCTCATCTGCTCGGGGGAGGTCAGGACAGGGAGACATCTGGTCTCAGGCAGCTCTGCTCAGGATAGAATATTGTCCTCCTCGGGGTGGATCTTGTTAGCAAATGAGGCCTGTGCCCCTGCCTGAGCCTGGGCCTCCTGCCCTGTGACCCCTGGGTAGGGAATTGAGGACTAGGCAGCATTGTAAATACGTTCCCCAAAAATCCAGATAAAAGAAACATGGATTTAACACTTTCGCCTTGAACCAGTTGATAATTATTTTTATCAACTTCTGTTCCATTGTTTCCAGTTCTCCCAGGCATGAAGGCTCTGACAGTGCAGACAAGGACCAGATGTGTGGTGGAAGGGTCAGTCTGTACTGGTAGGGTTGAGGAGAGAGGAGGGGAAGCAGGCCTGAATGTCATTACTTGGTGGGGTCAGGGGGGTCAGTGACAGTGGCAAGGAACAGATTTTTCCAGCCGCTTTCAGACTGAGATTTGCACTGCATAATCTGAATGCTTTTATCTGTTTCTGAAAATAGACAGGAATTTTTTCCACAGGCTGCTCCAATCTGGCTGTGGAGACGTGAGGGAGGATTGCCGGGAGACAGTTGTATGTGGTCCAGTAAGGATGTTTTGTGACCCCCCACCCCCCAACTAGCCCTTCTCCATTTTGGCTCTCTGAAGCTACATGATCTTAAAGCCCCTTGAAGCAGGGAGGCAAAAATGCTGGAAATGCTTTGCATTCTGAATTTTGTATAGCTTCTGATATATTGAGCTATCATTTCTTACTTTTACTTAAATCCACAGGCTAAAAGGCCTTTGGGGGGTCAGAAGTACCTGTCCAGAAAGAATGGTTCCTTGAGGTCTGTACAGAATGACCTACATGAGAAATGTAAATGAGATAGAAAGAAGAAAATGGTTTGATCAGAAATTATAGTTTATGGTTGTTACCAATTCCACAAATCATACTCTCCACTTTTGTCCTGGATTCAGACTGCAAAGAAGTATCACAAATTATCTACAAAGATCTTCTGGAAGGTTAACTCTGGATTAAATCAGGCTCCATCTCGCAGCAGCTGGTCCCTCTCATCTCAGATCAAAAGGATCTTGAAACTTCTAAGTGAACTGTTGTCAAGCAAACAGCAGGGGAATCTCTAATATTATTTACATAGCATTTTCTTTTTTCCAATTATGTATTGGTTTCTTCTTGTTACAAGCCTGTCTTATAAATATGGAAACCAAGACATAGAAAAAGAAAACAATCTTTGGGGTCACCTATAGAGTCAGAGGTGGAACTGAGAGTAAGGCGAGAGCCTTTTAACCCACAAATCGATGTATCTAGATATTGCCTCTACTTAATTCCACAATCCTTTACAATTGCCATTCATCCACCTACAAAGAACAAGAAGTTATTTGTATTAAGCATGCAGTAAAGCATGCCAATTTCATTGTTTTTTCAACCTGAAGAGTTTCTTAGGCCCAGAGGGAACTGGTACCAGTCTTTGAGGCTGGAGCTTATTTGTAAGTTTCCTCTAAAGTAAACCTTATTGTGAATGGAAGTGAGAGAAGAGCAGCAGACTATTCTGGAGTGCTGACAATATCCTGTGTCTCTGGGACTCCTCTGTGGTCTTTACGATCAAAGAACTCTATGGTTAACTCAGGTACCAGTGAGGAGGAAAGAGAAAGAGCAGAAATGTGAATTCCCGCAGTCATCTACTGCAGGCTGATGTCTCTTCTTGGAAACCTTTCCTATTGAAGGCTGTGCCTAGGAACTACGATTTGTGAGTGAATTTCTTAATGAAGCACTTCTTCCAGCTCCAGAGCATGCTGATGGGGTGTCTCCCTTGTCAGCTCTCCAAGGACCCCACATCTGGTACTGAGGTATCATGAAGATTACTGCAGCCTATGGGAAGGTGATTTCAACCTGCTATGTGTATAATGCCGTGTGTCTCTCCAGTTGCTGTTAGCCACCCGATCATCAGGAAGAAAGAATAGCACAGAGATCAGAGGGAGAAGGACAAAGAGTTATGAAGGAGAGTGACTGGAAACAAGAAAAAGAAAAACTGAGAAGAATATAACAGGGAGGCAGGTGATGTGTTTTGAAAGTAACAGAGCAAGCCAGAGAGAAAAGGAGAAAAGGTTTAACAGAAGAAGGAATCATACGCTGGCACCTCTGTCTACCCCACCACAAAGCTCATGATGGACTTGCACAAACAGCCTAAACCTCCCAGGTTCAAGTACCACCAAACATAGGGCTTCAAAGGAAAGAAAAGCAGGAAGTTGGTTGGTTTCAGGTCCTTGGAAAAGAAGTGGGCTGGCATCTGACTCATCCTACTCCACTCCAAGCACCCAGCACACAGAGAAGCTTTCAGACAAGGTCATCTGACCATCACTTGTAAGAGATTCTGATTTGGTGGCGTATGGGGACAGGTGCTTTATCAACATTATTCCTTACTTTTCCCAGCACAGCTCGAGGTGGGAAGAATTGTAGTTCTTTTATAATAATAAATAATTTCATGGGCAGGAAAAATAAAGTACAGAGAAGGGACAGATTTTAAAAAAGATAGTCAATGTAAGAAAAACAAACCAACAAACTGGCTTTGTTCTCCTGGATCCATTGAGAGGCATATGGTGTGACAGAAAGCACAGATGTCCTGCCTTTGCCTCTTTGTGATCTTGGCCAATTGGTTTTTACACCTTCGATCCTCAGTTTTTTCATCTATACAATGGGAAAATAATACCTACTGTGCAGGGTTCTTATAAGGGTTGGTGGTGAGAGGTGTACAGTGCCTGGCATTTGGTAGGAGATTCACAACTGTTAGCTGTTAGTATTCTACTGGCTGTTAGCTTCCACCAACAGCATGGGGACTAACTTCTCCAGGGAGCGATTTTTGTAGAAGCCCCACCTCCCTAGTTATGTTTGTTTTACGATACATTGGAAAGGAGCCAAGATCATTTCATCAGAGCTATTCCATTTTTGGTCCAGAGAGGAGAATTGTTGATTCAAGGTCACTATGGATGTAAATTGGTGGCAGAGCTGGGATTGGGGCACCTAGCTTTCCAGGCAGTATGGTTTTCTCCTCACCTGCCTGCCCATTTGTACAGGTGATCCTGATAGTCTTGAACCTAGTCAACTGCCTTTTTCCTGCTAAATTGTTGGCTGGACAGTACTTCTTTGTGAAAACTCTTCAGAAGAAAAGACACAGGTAAAATAAATGGGCTGGAGGGCTCCTCCCTTACTCCTCTTGTATACCCTTACCACCCCAGGTCATGGTGCAAAGCAGATAAACCCTCCATATCTGGGGTGCTAACAGGGGGCAGCAGAGAGACTCCTGCTCACAAGGTGCTGGTGGCTCCCTCAGGCCTTCACATGAGCTTTTTCTGTTTTCCTGGGAGGAGGCAGCAGCAGGACTTGTCACGATGGGAGGCTTTGTCCAGTAGCCTTGGTTTGGGGGAAGCCATCCAATGGCTGGGCAGGAAGTCATCTCAACCCTCCCTGTCAGCCAGAAGGTTCAAAATTGGCCAGAACCTCTGGGACAGCTGAGATATTAATGGAAAATGAATCAACTCTGTGGCCCTGAAAGACCCACATAGTATAAACTATATTTCCGTAGACATTGAAGCCCATCCAGAGAGCCTTGTGGAAAGAAGGAAGAGAGAGGTAGCCTTATCCTATGCTGTTTCTGCTAGTTGCGATCAAGATGGGGAGTTTACACATCTTTTGCTGGGCTGAGAGATCTGCAGAGGCAGAAGTCAGGAGGGCAGGGTATGGAAGACGAAAGGAGAGAAGAATCAGACAAGGAAGAAAAATGCTTGGGGCCACACACTGGGCCCAATCTTGCCTCAGAGCTGCATTCAACGTTGGCCTTCCTTTCTCTTCAGTGAGTAGAGAGAGGGCCAGAAATGGATGAAAATAAAGGGAAATCTTTTTGTCTCTTGCAAAAATGAGGTCCCTTTCCATGCCCAGGGAAGACTTTGCCTTTTAGAAAAATGGGTGTTTGGGTGCTGATGCGGGCAGACTCCTTTTGCCAGATGCCAGTGCAGAGGATCCAGACCCCCTGTCCTTCTTCACCACTGCCACCTGGGCCTGGAAAACTTCATGTTGGCCAGATGTTGTCAAGGCTGTGACAGCAAAGCCAAAGTCACCTATAGTCTGCCAACGTCCTACAGAGTCTAGGACATAGGCTGCTTTACCCTCAACCAAGGAGGAGCTCTATGTACATCTGAAAGGGCAGGTCAGACCACCGCGAGGGTGGGAGGGGTGCTTTCTGGGCCAGGCCCCACTTGAGTTGCAGGCCCTTTCTCCTCCCCTGTCGATTCCCCCACTATTACCTCCATGCTCAGGTTCCCTCTTCAGGCTCATGTAAGGAGCCAGGCTCAGAGCCTGCTGTTTGCCTACAGTTTGAAAGAAGGCTGCCAGCCCACTCTTCTTTTTCTTACACACACACACCCACATGTACGCATGTGCCTGCAAGATCTCCACTCTTGACTGACTCTATCGGCTCAGCCCAGCCTCATTTCTTTCCACGGCAGGGCCCTCAGAGCCCAGCACTGAGCTGGTGTGTGCTCTAAAAATAACCGTGTCCAGTGTGATGAATGGGCAGGCATTTGCTCTCCTTTTCCTGCCTCAGCGTCAGGGCCTGAATCATGTTGGGAAATGACATTCTGTTAACACAAGCACTTTGGTTTCCTCCCCCCCGCTCTCTCACCATCCGGTGGGGGCCCTGGTCAGGACTGGCTTTGAATTTTTAAAGCCTCCCTGAGGGTCCATTCAACACCCCCATCCACTGACATGAAGGAAAGCGGAGACAGAAATGGAGAGAAACATCCTGTGCCTCCCAGGGATAAAAAGGATGCCTGAGGTTCAGGCACAGCCTCACGCTGACCCCACCAAGAGAGGCGCAAGGCACCCGACACCCTGGCCTGCAGTGACCCCCAGGTTCAAGAGCCAACCTCAGCTCAGTACCTGGCTCAGGTAGCCATTCAGTGAGTGGCTGTAAAAAGGAAAGTGAAAGGGACCTAGACAGATGACTTCACAGCTCCCTGCTTCCATCAGAGAGGGCTCTGGTGCCACCTGCAATCAGACCGTCAGGGAGCAGACTTCTCAGTAATGCAGGGGAAGCATGTTGGAAAGCGTATTTTAAAACTTCCCACATTAAAGGCAGTTTGACTTCTTTAGACCTTGTTCTAAGTTCTGTGAGGCCAAGGATCCTGCTCAGCTTATCTTTGCATTCCCATAAATCCCAACCATGGTGCTTGGCTCAGAATAGGTGTTTACTGAGTGTTTTTTTGGTTTGCAAGAAATAAATAGCGCCCAAAGAGTCTCAGTGGGAGAACTAGAGTCATTTACCTTTGAAAGGACAAAAGGTGGGGCCTCTGGTATCTAGACATTCTGGTAAAGCACACACGCTGGGCCTTGAGAAAGATCATTTCCTAGACTATCCTCCAGCCTCGATTCCATCGCAGCTCAAGGCCACTTGGGAGCCTGTCATTCTCTGTAGCAAAGGATTTGACAGCTCATCCCCTTCAGACAGAAACCAGCTCCTCCTGTGAAGCCTCTCTTCTCGTTCCTAAGTTTCATTTCTATTTTTCTGCTTGGATTTGCGTGGGGTCTTGGTTTAATAAACCTGTTTTAAATGACCTCTTTGACCCCTTATTGAACAGATCTTCTTAACCTTTAACCTGTTCTTGAAATGACAGAAGCGTTGAGCTTAAGCAGTACTCATAATCAGAAGCCTAGGAAACACACGTTTCTCAGTTTGGGGAGAGTTTGTTGTTCATCGTCGGACTAGGGCAGAATGGAGCCAGCACTCAGCCATGTGTTCCCCATAGACCCACATGTGACCGTCTCTCCCATCTGTGTGTCTGGAAATATGCAGGGACACTGGGGACAGGTGTGGCTGGCTGTCTGCATGCTCCCCTGCTCCCTGTGTGTCTCTACACCTTCTCCTTCCCCTGGAATCACACACATGCCTGACCTAAAAGGAGATGGGGAACGTGTGGGCCTGAGACCAGGAGAATACACCCCAGAGGAGGCCAGCAGAGGCTCCCAAGCTGGCAGTGAAAGACAGCAGCAGACAGGCCCACAATAGCCAACAGATGCTGGCACAGCCCAGGGGACACACACATGCTACATCCTGCAGGAGAAGCTGCAGGGTCACGTAAGCAAGAGGCTGAGAAGGGAGAGTCTCTGGGGCAGAGAGACAGGCAGACACCACAGGAGACTCAGATTCCAAAAATGGGGGCACAGAGACGCACATCTTCTGGGTGCCAGAGATTGAAGGAGGAGTAGAGGGAATTTGGGCTTGGGAAGGAGGAGAGCTTGGCTCCAGTTGGGCCTCTGTCACCAGTTCTCGAGGTGACCTTAGGTATCTTCATTGCTCAAACGAGGAGGCAGGGTTGACCTCTAATTCTGCAAGGTTGACACACTTTTATGTTCACAGATGTGGAAGGAATCTAGCAATAGAAGGAAGAGAACATACTCTGGGCTCATCACGTTGGTGGTAGAATGGCCCAGGTCATTCCTAAATAGAAGGCTTCCCTCTGCTCTTTCCTTTTTCCGTTTTTTTTTTTTTTTCAGTAATTTCTCCTTCTCCTTCTTCTTCTTCTTCTTCTTCTTCTTCTTCTTCTTCTTCTTCTTTTTGCTGAGGAAGATTTGCCCTGAGCTAACATCTGTGCCACTCTTCCTCTATTTTGTATGTGGGTTCCCACCACAACATAGCTGCCACTGAATGGTGTAGGTCCACACCCAGGAACAAAACCCAGGCCACCAAAGTGGAGCACGCTGAACTTAACCACTAGGCTGACAAATAAAAATGGCAAGTAATAGGATATATCGGAATATATGAGGAAGCCATTTGGTGTAAACCTAATTCGGCCTGACCTTGTCTTTCCAAAAGGGCCTGACCGAGGCGTTGAGCATGCATTGTATATCTGCTTTAGATATTCCCTATGGCAAGAGCAAAAGGCCCTTGAGATAAAGGTGCAACTTCCCTCCCCCTCCCAACGTTGGTTGGTATCTCCTTAAGGATTAAGTATCTTTCCTTAGGCTAGAAACTGATTGCTGCGCTCACCTGTGACCGACCGGCTTGAGACAATAGACTTGCCTCCTGCTACACCCAGCAAGATAGCAGACCCACGACCTGCTGTGTCCATCAAGTGCTGTGCCAACAGGGCAATCTTGTGACTATTGTGGGAGGGACATTTCAATCATATGTGAAACACCCTCTTTGAGGGTATATAACCACCCCGTGTACCCCCACTTCTTTGGAGTACTCTGTTCCTTTGTGGAAAGACTCTCCCGGGTTATAATCCTAAAATTTAAGCTCAGAATAAACTCACGCAAATTTTCATTTATAGATTGGTTATGGATTATTTTCATTGACAAGGCTATGGGGCTGGCTCCTCTCTTTTTTTAAACAGAAGCAATTGAATCATTTTATTTTAATGATTTTATATATCACTGCTTGTATCTCCAAGTGTTTTCACATGTGTTATCTCACTTAAATTTCAAAAAGTTTTTGCAAGTTCTGAGGACCTAGACTATTTTTCCCATTTAATAATGAGGAGTCAGACACTGAGACTTGAGGAAAATGCCTAGGGTCACAGAAGCAGGACAAAATACAAGTTCTCACAATTCAAGGGTCCTTCTACTCCAGACTTTTCTATTGATGCCATATTTCTTATATCAAATAATATGTAAGGATGATGATAAATACCTTTCAATTTCTTGACTCTTTCTCCATAACCCTTTGTAATGGGTCAAAAGTGCTCTTTCTCTGCAGACCTGGACTCCATCTTGGTGCTTAGAGCTCCCTTAAATTTCACCCAATCCCACCTTATCAAGCCTCCCTTCCTCCCTCTCCCCATCTCCCAGCTGTCCTTAGACTAGCTTTCTCCCTTTGAATTCTCTGGCTGCTGAGCGAGTCGGGAGCCTTCTCTCTGGTTCTCTGGGCCTTCAGCAGAGGTCAGGTTGGACCTGACTTCAGAAGGTGCTCAAGCTACCCAAGCAACATTCTTCCCTGATCTCCCACTCCCAACACAGTTCTCTCTATTGGGAAAGGGTTACCACTCAGTCTCCAAGAGTCTGGGGAATCTTATCCCCTGCAGGTTAAGATGGCTAATATATCCGGCAATGTTTCCAAAATGGAGCCAAAGCTCATCTTCAGGATATTTATAGAGGTGACCAGAAATCTCCAGCACTTATCAATGCACCGCATTTGCACACAGTGCTCTCTTGCTTTTGCTAAATCCTCTCTATTTGTAGAGGTCGCTCCCTGGCTGAGAGTTAACTGCTCAGGAGGCTTTTGATCTGCATGTGAAAAAACAACCAAAGTCGATCCAGCAGTCAGTCGAGTCTGCCAGCTCTCTCTTGTTCTTCTGTTTTTAGATGACATCCAAATAGTTCTGTTTTGATGGGTGCCAGAGAGTAACTACTCTAAAATTAAAGGACAAGGGAGTCTTTTCAAAAAAATATTTTTAAACTTGGGCGCTGTAACTGAACCTTTCCCTCTGTGAGGTAGGCTTCTAGGAGCATTGGTTTCACTGCCGTAAAGATAAATGAAAGGCCATGTGGGTGTGGGATCACCTTCAGAGGCTATAGCTGGTGACTTGAGAAGAAGACGTTTATTCCAGGGCACAGCCTGGCTTCTTGCCAGGCCCTCCAGTGTAAGCCTAGCCAAGGAGAAACCCAAGTGTGGTGGATAACCCCTAGTACAGGTCCTCTGGTTCCCAGCTAGAGCCTTCCAGCATCTGGTGGATATGCACAATTAGTAATGCTTTTGAGGATAATGATTTGGTCTCATGGAAAAAGGAGAATTGGTCCAAGATAATGTCTGGTAAACTTTGACATTCCACCCTGAAGTGATCTTACACTCATCTAGAATCACTAAACAGCTGCATGATCATATTACAGAATCTTCCTCAAGAGCCAACGTGTCATTGAATACATCCTCAAATTCCAGATTTTCTCAAACAAAAGGAGTCTTGTGGAAGGAGCTGCAATCAGCCAGATGGAAGAGAGGTGTAGCTTGCCAAGACTGGAAGCACCCTTTGAGATGTTTTGACCTATCCCTCTCATTTTGTACATGAAAAAACTGAGATCCAAGGAAGAGAAGAGAATTTCCTAAGGTCACCCCGTGGAAGGAATGAGACAAAAGAATGGGACTCTCAAATCATAGAACCCCCAGGCCAAGGTACCCACCTACCTCTTAGAGTTGTACAGCCCTTCTTGACCCCATTCCTTAAAGAACTCTGAGAGTGAGATTGTAGGCCAGAGGGGTAGGGATGGAATCTCTTAAGTGAAAGGAAATGAAGCTGTATTGATAGAGTCTGCCAAGAGGGGAAATCTTGCTGTTTTAGAGGGGAGAGGAGGAGGAGGTGGTGGCAAAGTCCAGCTTTTACTAAGCTCTAAATGCAAAACTAAACAAGATAAAGTGAGCTGTCTAGGTCTGTGACCCCACTGAGAACCTGCATTACTGAGGTCTTCTCGGAGGATCAAACAGAAAAGAATAAGTAATGCTAGTCACTCAATAGCAAGTCTTAAGCACTTATTTGGTGCAGGATATAGTCCTAGGTGCTACAAAGGGTAAAGTATGGCCGAGAGTGGCCCTTCCAAGAGCCAGTCTGGTGCCTGCCAATAACAGTGTTTTTACAGGTACACCCACACATACACGTTCAAACACACGCACACACGTGCATGTTAAGGAATGAAGTATTTCATAATGCTCAATTTGTTCTCTTTATTCTGAGATCATGTCCTGTTTTGGGGGCTGTTGTTAATATAACTTCATCTGTTTTTAACAATATCCTTTCAATAAAATGTTGGCAACGCAATCATGGTTCTTTTGAGCATTTTTGAAACTGTATTTGTTGATGAAATCCAAAAGTCTGGCAACTATAGATGTGGTTAGAAGGACATGGGCTCTAGAGACAGACAGACATGGTTCAAATCAGGGTTCAGCTATTTATTAACTATGTGTCCCTGGGAAAGTTTCTTAACGCTCAGAATTCGTTTCCTACCTGTGATACAAAAAGTTCCCAGAACAGTGGGGACTTCCTGTGGAAATACACACCTGTGGAAGTTATTGTTAATAACAAATGTTATTGCCCATCAGAAATATTTCATGTGTGTTTGTATATCCGCACATGTGCACCTGCATTGTGCGGGGTGCTCTGTGAGAAACAGGAGACCTTTAATAGCCTTTGCTCTCAAGGAGTTAAACATGTTGCTGGTAAGCCAGTCTATCTCACCGGAAATCATGGAAGAGATGTAAAGTCTAGCATATTTTTCTCCTTCCCCTGAACTGTTTCTTTGGTTTGGTAACAGTGACAGAATCCTCAGAAATTGCTTTCCACATTTCACATTATATTGTTTTTCTGTGGCTGGTTTCAGTTTATACTAAGGCTCCCTCAAAACTCATAAAGTTCTCTTTAAAACCTCATAAAATTTCACCTGTGGATGTTTATTGCCCACAGGATGTGAGCTCTGTCCATTTGATTTTGATAGATTTACCATTATTAAACGTGGGCTCCCACTTCCCACCGGCCCTAGGAAGATGGCTGCCTCCAGATTTAGCACAGGGGCTCTCCTCTTTGTCCCCTAGTGAGGAAATATTTCAGCTCCCCGGAATGGAGTTCAGCTCATAGCAATGATTCTTACTCCACGGCTCTTGAGGTCCAGGAGTTTGCTCTAGCTCAGGGCTGTGAGTGTTTTCCATGAAGGTCACCCCAAGCTCACTCCAGCCTCCCCAGGCTCCTCCAAGATGCCCTTCCCAGGAATCCATCTGTGAGTGTTTGCTGACCCACACAGGGGTTGGCTTTTGAGAGATAGCAAGGATGTTAAAGACATTCCTGCTAAAGTCAAGTACAATTCTCACATGCATAAAAACAATCCAAAGTAATTCCATCTATTGACCCCAGATTCATCTCCCTGCGACATTTGCCCATTGGCTCTAGTCTTCCCTGACAGTTCTATAAATATTTGAGGAAAGACTTCATGTCTCTCCCTTAACCTTCCCTTTTATAGGCTAAATGCCACCACTTCACCGCATCTGACTTTAAGCACCTGGTTTCCAAATTCCTTGCCATCCTGGTTGGTCCCTTTGGGGTTTCTACTTAGGTGTGTATCTGAATCACACTGGAGTCAAGAAGCATCTTTAGGGGTAGATCTCAGTCTTCATGGCTCAAGACCCTTCTTCCTAGGATGAAGAATGGAGCTGGCTGTAGGGAGACACTTCAGGGTTAGGCAGAGAGTGCTCAAAGTTCACAGTAAGTTCAGGCCCTGGCCAGATAAAGGCCCACTCTGGGAAGTCCAAACAGGCACACTAGACTAGAAAATCCAGACCAATCAGGGGTCTAGAGTCAGAATCAAGAAAAAAGTACAGAGATACTGACTAGGATAATGTGGAAAGAAGAAGGGGTCACGTGCAACTGGAGGTAACTCAAGTTCCTAAGCCTCATGCGTAGAGGAAACTGGGTCCAGGATATTACTGAAATGTGGGAGGCTCAGGGAAGAAGCTGGAGGAACAGTCTAAATCAAGAGTTGTTGTTTAATTCTAAGCGTCAACAGAAGGTAAGTCCTTGACCTGTTGACCTGTCCCTTCTCTGTATTATCAGGATTCCTTTGCTTGGAAGGACAGACATCCATCTCATCCTGTCCTAAGCACAAAGGAAACTTATTGGTTCACATACCTCCACGGCACTGGTACCGAGGGTAGCTCCTCTTCAGGAACTGTTGGACTTTAGTGACTCTCTCTCAGCTCTAAGTTGATGTTCCTCTCAGGCAGATGGTTCTAAGTGGTACTTTCAGCAGCTTTCATTCACTTCCTCTCAGTTTTAAATTCAGCTGAAAATGAACTTACATTTCCTAAGAATTCTAATAAAAAGTCCCAGAACTGGATCATGTGCACATTTCTGGAGTGCAGAGATAGACATCTAGCTGTGTAAGGCAGAGAATGATGGAGGGGTGGTTTCCCAGAAAGAAATGAGGGTAGATCTGAGGAAGCATAGATGGTAGACGGCCACCACTTTGCCTCATTCCAGATTAGCTCTGGATCTGGGGACACCAGGCCAGAGTTGGGCAACGGGAAGAGCTGGCAGTGGCAATGAGTTGAAGGTGTCTGCCAGCTGGGAGACTTCCTCTTCGTCAAAACTCAGCCCAGTACTTCAGGCGTGGTCCAACCAGTGAGCGGCACAAAGAGGCTGTCTCCATATTCCAGGCCCTGTCCTTAACAAACCCCCAAGCCTGGACTGCACGTGCCCTTCTGAAGCTTCAGCACTTCTCCTGGACACGCAGGTAATGCCCCTGGATCCTCTGCACATGAATTGTCATTAAGGGACTCCATCCCCATCCTTTCTCAGCTATGGTGGTGTGTATTCAGGATTTTGTTTTTAGCTCTGTCCCTTTCCAACATCAGGGAATGTTTTCCAGGGTGAAGAAAGGACATTTTAAGCAATCTTGCCTCTCTTCATCTTTCTCTTCCTCTGGAAATAATCACAACAAAGCTCACCATAATTTTAAAATTCAAGGCTTGGCTGGGCTTGGTAAGCCAGGGTCTGACTTAGACATCAGTGCCAGCATCAACCTCAGTTTCGCATGGATCCCTGCTGAGTTGTTTATCTTCCCTGATCTTAATCTCAACACTCTCTTGTGAAGGCTTTTTGGGAGAGGGGTACTCCTTAGAGCAGGGGCTTGTTGGAGAGGCAGAGTGACTTCATCCCTACGCCTTCTCCCGGACATCTTGTTTTCTGCTTTTTGGACAAGAAGAATCTTGTCTTTCCCTGCCCTCCCTTTCAACTCATCCACTCTTCGAGCTGGAAACTTTCCTGACAAATTACAGTCAGAGGTGACAAATCATATATGGGTCACTTTCCCATCTCCTCCTCATCTTGGCTACCCCTGCGCTAGAAAGTCTGGAAAACGTCAAATGATTCAGAAAGTGAGCTGAATGGGTTCTTCATGTTTCTCATTTGGTGCCAGGGAGCAGAGCAGTGGCTGATGTAAGAACTGGACAGAGTAGGAGTTGAGCTTTAAAAAACAGATAAAAAGAACCCAACCATAGCTAAGGACTCCCACACAAAGTACTTCGGAAGAGTGCTCAATGGGAGACCATGCATGGCTGTGGATCTTTAGTTGCTGCTGGAGGATAGGCAGGGCAGGGCTCTGCCTGCAGGATGTGCTCAGTCAATGCTCACAGGATCCGCTCTCTGTGCCTGGGGCCACTGAAAAGGGAATAATGACATCAGGCAATTGGGGCAGTTGGTATGGGGCTCAGCAAAATCGTGAGGTATGGACAAATGTCACGCATCACATCCACAGGTGACAAGCAGGCAGCTAAGGAGAAAAGGCCCTCATGGGACAGTGTCTTCCTCCATACTGTTCTTCAGTACGTTTAATAGGCTGTGTGCACCCCAGTGGTGATGGCAGGCTACAGGCATGGTCTTCAGCAGCACACAATCCCCGTCAATGCAGAAGAATCACGGGGTCGCTACTGACTCTGCTTTTCTCCATGAATCCCCAACAATCACCTCTCCATCCCCAACTCTCCATCACACCACCCTAGTCTGCTGGTTTCGAGGATTCTGCTCCATCCCACTCTCACCCAGCTCCCAACCCAGGGGACCTTCTCTGGTTTCCCTGGAGGCAGGGGCTGAAGCACAGTGGTTGGGTCTTCCCCCTTGCTTTTCCCAGTCAACGTCGAGCATAAATCGAGCATAAACTCTGTGTCTTGTTTCCTTCAGGGCTGCCTCCCTTGACATCATGAGCATTTTCTTCTTTCAACAAAACCCTCCTTGTATAAATAAAAAATTTGGCTTTCAAAACTTTTAAATTTGGAAGTAAAAAAAAAATTGCCTCTTTTCCCTTTACATTCCTCTTTGAACAATTCTAATTATCCCCAAAATGACATACATGTCTTGAGGAGAATTAAGACTGAGAAAGTATGGAAAAGAAAAGCACAAAGATGATATTTCAATACGTAATTACATTTCATTTTACTGGTTTTTTGCAGCTAAATAATTTGGTAGGAGAAAAGTGACCTCCACAAATGATTTCTCATTTTAAATAACAATTTATGTTTTCCACATACCATACAATTCAATGGTTGTTCTACTCACAGAGTTGTCACTAATCATCTTTCAATACAAACAGTGCTTGGGGAGAATAGACACTGGGGCAATGACTTTTTTTAAAAAAAAATCTGCAAAAAGTCCAACTCACACATACTAAACTGCCCCACGTAAAATCCAGTCCAGGTGTGTTTATGGCATCAGCGCCACATCTGCTCCACTCTGGATTAGGGGCAAAGGGAATTTACACTTGCGAATGAGCCCAGCCCTTGACATAGATTTTATTGTATAACCTCCACAAGAAGGTTCTCCTCTAGGGGAGAATGTGATCCCCATTTTTCACATGGGGTAACTGAGTTCAGAGTCACCCAGCCAGTACGTGGCTGAGCTGGAGATTTTACTGCAAGTCTACATGAATCCAAAACCACCCCGTCCACAGCTCTGTGTCCTGACTTAGATGGCCTCTGAGGGCAAAAGATGGCATGAGGCGTGTTCCAGGAAAGTTTCTGAATTTAGATTCTGAACTTCTCTACTATTCAGGGAACCCCTCAGAGGAAAGCTATGCAATAGTCTGGTGTTCCTAAAATGTGGTTTTGAAGTCACTTGTTTGTCTGCTATGGCCCTAGGTTGAAACTCCAGAGGTTGGGGAAGACTTTTGCCATGGGCCTCCCTCAAAAGGAACAGATGACACGGCCTAGTGCCATGGGCTCAAGTCATGAGACCCTGGGCAATGAATGCTTCCACAATTATCCCAGTACTGCCCTTAGTCCTGGGGACCCAGTATCCATGCCAGCGCAGCAGACTCCTGGGGCATCTTCATCCTGCAGGGACCAGAGCAGAGTAGGGACAGGTCTGCCTGCACACAGGCCAGTTAACCCTCTGCCCTCAACTTCCCCCTCCTTCCTTCTTGAACCCTTTGATGTATTTTCTTATGCCTCCCTGTCTCCCTCTTTGGACTTGCTCTTGTTCCTCTCTGTCCCAGTAAAGCCCTCATGGAAAAGATTTAAAAGATTGATAGTACCTAGTATTGGTAAGTAGATGGGAAAACAGTCATTTACCACTGGTGCAATTTAAAGTGGTGCACCCCATTCGGAGGGCAATTAGCAATATCTGTGAAAAACTTAAATAGGCAAACCCATAGTCTCAACAATTTTGGTTCATGAAATTAATACCATGGAAATATTTGCACAATTGTGCAAGATAATGTGCAAAGGCTGTCTGTTAGAGCTTTGTTTGTAGCTGTGAATACTGGAAATAACCCAAACATCCATCAAGAAAGGACTGGTTATATAAATTGGTGTAGTCATATCAAAATACTATGCAGCCACGAAAAGGCAGCACTCTATGTATTTTCATGGAGATATTCAAGCTGATTTATACAGAAGTGGTTGAGAGCAATATGTATATTATAATGGTTAACATTTATTAGCAACTTACTATGTGTCAGACACTTGCACTTTCATTTGTTGTCTTATTAATTCTCAAAACAAACATAAAAATATTATTGTTGTTCCTATTTTCAGATAAGGCTTTACAAAATATTTACAAATCTTGCCTCAGTGCTGTACAGCTAATAAGTACCAAACCAAGGAGGAAATCCAGATCTGTCTTACTCCTAAGCTTCCCAGTATAATCGTGCTTTGTACAAAAAGGAGGAAAGTATATGTATGCATTGAGGTAGTACAAGTGTTGAGTAAATGAAGGTTTGCTTGGTGAACTTTATCTTTCTAGACTCCCAGGTATTTACCTTCTCTTCTGCCCTCCCAGGCAGAGTTAATCACTCCTTCTCAGGTGCATCCAGAGCCATTTGTGCATACCTCAAATACCCCTCACAGCCTCCATCTTAAACATTAGTTTCTATGTGTGCATTACTATTACTTTGCTAGTCCTTGGGGGCTGAGTCTGGCTTATTTGCTTTTATACCCTAATTCCCAGCATAAAGTAGATAGATGCTCTCAGAACATTTGTTGAAACCCTACAGGGTTTCATTCACGCTGAGCCAAGGGTCAAGGGGTCAGGCAGGTTCAGGGTCAAGCTGTCAAGACAGATGCTATTCTGGGGAAAGGGCCTGTTGGTTGGATGAGGAAGCTACATTTGCTCCTAGGGTCACCTGAGCGGAGTTTTGAGCCCCAGAAGGAGCCTTCCACAGGGCCGGAGCAGATTTGATGGAAAGCTAGTAAATTCAAGCTGCGGGACCCCTCAAGGTCTGGTACCTAATTTTGTGTCCATAATTTTGTAAACTTTGCCTTAGAGAGGCCTCCAAATGGCATAAGCTTCCAAGTCCACCAGAGCTGGATCTGCCCCGTCCGGAACCTCTCCTTCCTGCTCTCTCAGGCATGGCTTCACCCTCCCATTTTCCTGAAATGGTCCATTCTTCCCTATGTGCTCACTTTAATGCCAGGTTTCTTGGTTCTGAGTGTCCCCCTCATCAGTCACCTTCATCATCATGTTCTGCACCTCAAAGCAATGTTCCCTAGGAGGGTAAGTTGGGTGTCTTGGGTCTCCAAGGGTGTTCAAACGTTTTGGGAAGCCCAGGAGGAGAAGCGCATTTATCTGTCATCAGATCTCAAAGGTCAACTGAAATGTCAACTGGCGTTGCACTGGGCTGCAATTGTACCTGCTCCTGTGGGGACACCAAGTGCCTCATGCTCATCAGAAGCCTGACTGACACACATATCCATCTATGACTAATTAGAACACAGAGAAACAAAGTCATCTTAATGAATCATTAAAAAAAAAAGTCATTTAATTGCTCAGAGATCAAATTTTTCCAAAGCAAATGTATAGGGAGGGGCACTTGGAAGCAAAAATATTGGGAATCACTCCTTTAAACCTTCAGTCTCCAGAATGATGAGCCTTTTCAAGAGCAGAGCAGATCCCACAGCCAGGGGGGAGCAGCATGAACCTATTAGGCTAGATTGAGCAGAAAACACATTCACCACGGCAGGGCTGGCCCAGCGTGGGGCTCCGGGAAGGCTCTCTTGGAGGGAGATGATGGTTTTGTTTTAAGAAAGTGACCACTGAATGGCTCCTACAAAAGTACCATCTGCAACCTGGACTCTGATCACACAGCCTGCCCCTCAGGGCGGCAGGAGAGGCTGTCTTTGTGAGGCATCTGGTTTAAGAGTAGTTCATCTTTGAAAAATCTCCCATCTTAGCCCATCTCTCAGTCCCGTGTTATCTACTCTGTGAAAATGTTCATTGGCCAGAAGCAGAGAGCAAGAGAAGAAAAGGAGAGGAGCAGAGTAAGAAAGAATGACAATGAATAGCAAAGAAGAAAAGTGAAGGGTGGGGTGTAAAAGAGGGAAGAAGAGTTAGATGAGAAACAGGAAAAGAGACGGCAGGACCGGTGACACCTGAGAAGCAAGGTCTGTGCGAGAGATGCCCGCAAAGCAAAGGGTATCTTAGAGACGCTCGAGGAAGGAAGCGAGTGCCCTCCCTACAAATGTGAGAATCCTTCTTGGCTCAGGTATCCTCTATCCCTCCCCTTCATCCCCAGAACCCGCTCCTCCAACAGATGATGGTAGTTTCTTCCACCCAGTTTGGAGAGTCCTAGGAGATGACTTGGGTCTTTCAGGATCATGATGGGATTTTGCAAACCCCAAACAACACATAGCAGAGCAATTGCTCAACTGATTCTTCAAACACCGCCACCTGGGGTAAACGTGAGCCAGCTGTTGAACAGCTGTACGCCATCGGCACTCAGCGCCAGAGGCGGAGCAGCGCTGTAATTCAACAAGATAGAGAGGAGCCTCCTGGCAAGAGGTGCACAGGGGAGCTGCAGCAGAGCCAGCAGAGTGTCGGCTCCGGCCCTTGGCCTGGCTTCTCTTGTCTTCCAGTTTTATTATAAATATACTCATATAAAAATAAGTACCACTCTACTTTTGTATAACACTTTATAATTTAAGCATTTCCCATACATTATCTCCTTGGATCTCTTAGCATTTAAAATTGTTTAAAAATTAGCTAAATGTTAAATGTATTTATAATTTTCCCCACCCAACCCATGTGTTTTCTATAACATTGTCTACCACTTTCTAATAAATGTAGCACACACGCGCGCACACACATGTTTCCTCTCACCTTTTTCTCTGTCTTTTCTAACGTAGCCTCCTGCTTTTCCTCCTCTGGTCAGTTTTCTGGTCACCATAATTACAGGTTTTTGCAATTTTGCTTTTCTCTCTTCATCTCCAAGATTGTAATCCTTTGTTCCCTTTTCCTCTTACCTTGGGAAAAATATTTGTTCTTTGTACCTGTGACTTGCCCCTTTACCTCCTCCTACATTAACTTAGCCAACTGTCTTCAAATTCTTCCATGACCAGAGGACAATTAGAGGCACAAAGATAGAAGCTGCTGAATCACCCCCTCCCTATATCCTCTCCCTGTGCTGCCTTCTGCTCTGAGATATTATCTTGAATCCAGCTCCTCCATCACTAGCTGGGCAACACTGGGAAAGCTATTTAACCTCTCTGAGCTTCAGACCCTCAACTGCAAAAGCAGGATACTAGCAGAACCAACCTCATAGGCTTATGGCTAAGACTTACAGAGATAATGATGCCTGAGAACTGCAGGGCCTCAGGGGCCTGGCGTGGCATAGGTATGCATAGCCGTCAATTCCTAAGCTCTCTATTGCATGTTCACCTCTTTTCTCACTAACTCGGAGTGCAGTATTGTGAGAGGAACACTTGCCTATGGAATCACAAGACTGTGTTCATTCCAGCTTTTGCCTCCTTGGACATTCATTCTAGTTTCATTACATACGTGCATAAAATGGGGATAATAAAAATCTTCTGTACCCATTAATCAACATGGTTGTAAGGATCAAATGGAAGGTGTGTGAAAGTGCCTTCTCGACTAAAACGTGATATACCAGCACAATTGTTAACGATAAGACATTCTCAGGATAGTACTGTTTTGTTCTACTTTTTAAAATTTCCTGTGGCTTCCTAAGGAGCTTTTTTTCAATAGCAGTAAAATACATTATAAAATTTACCACTTAACCATTTTTAAGTATAATGTTCAGTAGTGTTATGAATATTCACACTGTTGTGCAACCAATCTCCAGAACTTTTTTATCTTAAAAAACTGAATTAGAGAGATTTTTAGATGTCCTTATACCTAGAACACCGGCATCTATGGTGTAAGGGACTATTTCCCTTTAGAAGTTTCCTTCTTAAGCCCTTGAGGCTAAGGTGGGTCACTGAGCCTTTTACAGTCAACAACTGTCTTACCCGGTGGTGGGTGCATGGTGACGTCATTTTCATGGGATCCCCTGAGCCCTCTGGAGACTGTTTTCTCTTCAGTGAAACTCTCCTTTCTTGACACCTTTGCAACAATGGAATTTCAATTTGGCTTCCAGTGTTACTTATTTTGCTTTCTCCCTAAAAAAATAAGTCATTCAAACCCTGCGATGGTTTAAATGGCTCCTGGCTGGCCTGAGCCCTGGGCCTGTCCCTTCTTTGGTCCAGGAGCTAGTGCATCCTTGACTAATAGCTTCTCTTTCATGCCAGACTCTCCTCCTCTCGGAGTCATTGCCGCATCAGTAGGACCCTGAAGATCTCCTGTAAGAGAAAGCCTCACCGGAAAATGTTGATTCAGACGCCACACTTTCTAAGGTCAAGTCTAAATGATCCTTTTTTAGATTTTTATTTTTAGTTTTTTACTTTTCTTTGCCTCTTCAAAGTGAGCTCCAAGAACTCTCCCCTTAGGAGTAGAACTTCTGTTTTGTAAGAGAAACCTTGATGGTAAAGAGCAGAAACTCTGCAGTCTGATGGTCTGAGTTTGGATCTTGGCTCTGGATGACATGGTCAAAGTTACTTTCTGGGCCTTAATTTTCTTATCTTTACAATGGGTATAATAATATCAATAGTCTTTACCACAGAGAGTTTTTATGAGGATATAGCAACTGAGGATAATGGACAAGGAATTTCCTCCCAGAAAACAGATCCAGGGCCTGCCAGATTAGTAGACTAGGAATTCCACTTTCCTCAGAGGGCAGGAAGCTCTCTCTTTTTCTGACCAGCAGGATTTGGTATATTCTGTGGTCCAATGTGCATTTCCTACTTTTCCTTTCTTTGGGTTGAGTTGGAGTTTTCATTGTGGCTATCCAGTTTCTTCCTTACCCTTGTATATCAGGTATATTGGGGCAGATAAGCTGTCTTTGCAACTCACTGATCATGGTCATGAGAGGTACACACAGACCTGATGGGGAGCTCTGCAGTCACCTGAGATCCTGGACTTTCAACCAGACGAGACTTTGAGTTTTCCTCTTTGGAGATGGGGGAACATGAATATGTAAAGGAAGATGAGTGTCCATGGCTGCTGAGAGCCAAAGAAGTAATTGTGGCCGACACCATTCAATAGGTTATCAATATTCGTTCTAAATTACCTTCTCTTCCGCCTTTTGCAGTATAGAGGGCAATATACAGTTCTCAATTTCTCAGCTTTCTTGCTCCTAGGTGTGACCATGTAATGGAGTCTCATCAATGAAGAGTAGGTGAATGTCCACTGTGGAAGTCTTGGCTTCCTGGGTAAACATATAAAGCCTTGTAAGGAGATAGCCTTTCACCCTTTCCCCTTCTTCCTTCTTTGAAAGTGGATGAAGGCTTCAAGTAGAGTAGATATCTTGCAAGCACGAGGCCACAAGCAAGAAGAGAAAAGCCAGGAGGCCAAAGATGGAGGGAGAGGAAGCAGGTGCCAAGGTCTCCAGTGGAATGACTGAGCAACTGCTCCCCCACTCCCTATGTCTCTACTACTTGAAATGTGAATCTCCTATTTGTTAAAGCCATGGTTTTCGTCTATTTTGCAGTTGATTGCAATCCTAGCTTATGTAAGAGAAGAGACATTCAAATTTTAAAAATTTAGTAAGTATCCCTTGAGAATGGGGTCCCTAGAAGCACTTGGGGATGTGCGAGGAGCTGGTTACTTGGACAGTGAAGAACTTAGGTGATTCTGGAATTGAAAGAGAGGACATTCTGTTCAACCAGGCACTGTGAGCTTTAGAAGAGCATGAGAAGTTTGTCTCTCACGCGAGAGTTAATTTGAGGACAAGATGCTCCTTGGAAGATGGCTGGAGTGATCCTTTGTGAGACTAGGCCCAAGACACAAGTGTAGAACAATGGATCAGCAGTGCAGCAGTGGGACTGACCAACTCCTGAACGTAATTCAGGAAAACTGACAAGATGGAGTTGAGCTGTAGATAATACTAGGGTATTGCATGCTCATTAAGCTGTGACGGCCACACCAATCTAAGCTCTTTTTAAATCTATTTTGATAATTACTGCATTTTGAGTATTTGGGGAACAGGAATTGGGTTTATTTTTTCCAAATATTCTTGGTCTTATTTATAGATTCCATTTGAAAAGTGTCAATTCTCTCTGCACAAATAAAAAAACCAAACTCTGAAGATAGGCATGGTGCTGCTATTGGCCTTACCAAGTAAGAAGTAGGGAGAAGCCAGCTAAGCCGGAGCAGAGGAGCGGGAACTCAAAGGATAGAGAGTCTGCAGAGATTCTGTGTCCACCTCGAGCTTTCATAAGCTCTCCCTCCTTGAATCATCGATTTCCTTCCCAACAGCCCTACATTGTTTTAAATTAACACCACTTTGCTGCATCCATTGGTCATTTTAGCATTTTTTCATACCGTGCTACATTTGTAGGAGATTGTGTGGTCCTCAGCAGTGAGGTTACGGGACTCAGGAGCTTGACCCCTCTGAGCAGCCTGATGGTTGCTGTTTTCTTGAGGGATGATGTCTGTCGTGATCATTTGCAGGGCTGTCCATAGCGAGGCTCTCAGGAGGCCAACTACATTCTGGGCATCTCCCTCCTATGTGCCACAGTCTATCTTTCTCTTTGTCCTCTAAAGTATCTATAGGCATTGTCTTTTTTCTTGATTAACTTTATCTATCTTTACTCATCTCCATGACTCTGTTTATGGAGACTTTCCTCATTTGTTCGTTGACTTTTGCTATTTCTGCTCCACTTTCTTCACCTTTATAGGGGACAAAATGCTCTGCATTGATCACACCTGAGCAAGGGGAGGGCTATTCTGTTATTTAAAGTCCTTGGCTTGGTGCCTCCCTTTGAGCATTTTGAATGTATTTTTAACATGTCCTACTTCTTCAAGGCATCTTGAAAAGGGAGCAAGTCTCCTCTCCCCTTAATGATCCCTTTTTAGTTCTAATTTCTTCCTGTTCCAACACAAATTTGCATATTCTCTATTGGATCTTGCCAAGCTTCCAAGATTTTGAGAATTCCATTTTGATCAGGAGAGAGAATCTTGGTCATCACCCCACTTCTATGAGCCATGTGACTTTGGGTCAATTGCTTAGCTCTGTGAACCTCTATTTTTCCATTTACCTACAAGGATAAACATACTTTACCAAAAGGCAAAGTGATGGAGAAGACAGTTTCTCAAACATCATTACTGCTTTAACACCTGGACTTCTATGATCAGAAAAGAGATGGCTTTTGTTTTGTAACAATCTTTATTTCATGCATATCCTGCCCTTTCTACTAGCCTATTTCTCTCTCACTTTTCTTTTAGTAAGTTTATGTAACGCTATTGGGGTAATAAAAAAAGTTTGTGTAGCACTTTACAGTTTTCAAATACTTTCCATATGCATTATCTAGCCTTGTTCCATAGAGCCTCCATTTCTGTATTTTAAAAAATTGCCACATAAAGTACAATCAAGCTATGCTTCATCTCCCTCACTCTGCTTTTCCCCACCATATTATCAGAAACTCATTGAAAAGTTAACATATGTAGCTTTACTTTATTCTTTTTAATGGCTGCATAGTATTCAATTGTATGGATGTATCATGATGTATCTAATTATTTTCCTATAAGTGAGATAATCAGGTCTTCTTTTTTTCTCTCTCATAAATAATACTGCAGTGAATGTGCTTGTAAATATATATATTCATGCAATTATTTCTGTATGATATTTTCCTAGAGGTAGGATTATTGCTTCTAGGATATGCTCACTCTTAGTTTAATAGCAATGAGTCCTAAATATTCGCATCCATACATTATTTTTTAACAGCTGCCTCTGTCCCTCTTCCTCATGACAATTGAATTCTTCTCTCTACATTTAAAATATGACATTGTTCTAAAATGTATATGTCCTTTCTTTGATGCAAAAATTCCAATTCTGGAAATTTACTTTGTAGAAATAATTAAGGATGACTACAGAGATTAGCTATAGGATTTTAAAAATTATTATCATTATTACTAAATACCTATTGTGTGTCAGGCATTGTATAAAGTGTTTTAAATATATAACTTCACTTAATTCTAACAATAGGTTTTGGTATTGAGACTATCATCAAACCGATTCAATACACAAAAAAACTGAGCCTTAAAGAGATTAAGTCACTTTCCCATTGACGTACAGTCTATAGGCAGGGAATGAGTCGTGAACCTAGATAATTTGTCAGCAGATCCCATAGGTTTAGCCACTACATGAACTTCCTATAGAACATAAAGAAATGTTAGAAATAGCCTAACTATCCAAAAATGAAGGAATGGTTAAATAATTATGACATATTTATCTAATAAATATTATGTGTAACCATTAAAATTGTGTTGCTCAAATTTATTTATTGTTACCTATATGACAAAATATTCCCAGCATGCTGGTTATTTGAAAAGACATATTGCAAAATGGTATGATGATGACCTCATATTTGTTTAAGAAAAAAAGTGAGTGAACCCCGTTCCTTCTATATGTCTAGAAGAGTTAGAAGAGTGTTTGACAGATTGTCTTTGGGTTCATAGGATTGAGCATATTTTTTAATATTGTCTTTTCAGCTTGTTTATTTATTCTGATTTTTTTCTATAATGATCATATGTTACTTTTCTAATAAAATAAAAATAAATACTTTTAAAAATAGGAAGGAGATCCAGTTTTGCCAAAGAGGTTATTTGGTTTTTGTTTTTTTACATATTGCAGAAAAAAGTTGAATATTATTGAACTGGGTTTGAATTTCCAAAAAATTTATTTCCTCTATTTGATATTTTAGCTTGTTTCAGATATTAACCATAAATTTACATAAAATAATCAACTTTTTCCTTTTGCTCTTTTTGGGAAAATCATGAATATTTGCAAGCTTGTTCTTTTACTTTCCCTTTTCCTTTTCCTTTCTTTTTCACGTTTGGTCACCCTTCCAACCAGCTCGCATAGCTTTTGAAAACCCACATTCCTCTCAGGGCCTTACTTCTACTTTTGGAGATGTTGGGCTGTGACACACATATGACCCATCACCCCCTGTCTCCTCACCCTGTAGAGTTTCTATGTGACTCTTTCATTCATTTTTTAGGAAGCTAGTTCAAACACTGCATATGTTTAACTAGGGTTTTACAGTCTAAAAGTGCTTTCATACACATAATCTTATTTGATTTTCCAAGTAGATCTTTATAGGAAGGAGAAAAGAAAACTGAGTTTCACCAAGTTTGACTTCACTAAAGCCGGACATCTAGCATGTGGCAATGCTGGGAGCAAACCCTGGGTCTCCCGTTTCCAAGCCCAGTACTCTCTCTCTCCCATCCCATACCACCTCCGAATAGAGCTGTCAAAGGCCACCAGATGGGTAACAACTATTCCCCACATCTAAGACTTCTGCCTTAATTGGGTGAGCAGATGCTTTTAACATCCAAAATAGGACCCAGGCGGTAAGGACAATCAAGGTAGCCCTTGTCTATCTTGTTAGAACAGGCAGAGCTATCCATGGTCCTGAGATCGCCTGCCCACGCTGACCCCTAGGGCTCTCGCTCATCTGACTTGTTCGTTACTTGGCCATTAATGTGCCACTTATTTTTTTGACTGTCACTGACTGTTCTGTCTAATGTTGCCTCTATTTATTGTCTATCATTTCAGCAGGTCTCAGGGGCAGTGGTGTCTACTGATTCAGAATTCCATATATACTCCATGAAAACTTTTTCCTGTGTGATTGCCATCCTTGAATCCAGGATTAAACCCAGCTCCTTGATAATAATGAATTTCTTTATTCATCTTTAGCCTTGAAAAGTGAAAATCAACTTGCATCCAATTTTTTCTCCTTATGCTTCCTCATATTTATGCCATTTGTTCCATGTGTTTCTGCTTTTAGTCATGTTTTACCAATACTTGTGTTAACATCTTTTCTCCTTCAAGTCTTTTTTCCTCTCTCTTTCTTAAATTTGTCTTGTTTGTCTCTCGCTTGCTTCTCAGGCTTTGCACAATGCTTTACTTCTATTGCCACTTCCTACTTCTGGGTTTTTAGTCCCAGCAATAGCTAACCAATGTGCTTCTTAGTTTTAATTTGTCTTATCTGGCTCAGTGTTTTTCAAAGAGTGGCCCAGAGTCTATCTGAATCAATATCCTCTGTGACTATCACTAACATTTAGATTTCTGGGGTCCATCTCTGATTGATTTTCTACTTTGGTCTGAGGTCCTTCTCCTTCTGGTTTCCCTTCTTATGATCTGGGAAACCCCTGTCTCCAGCAAAGCCCTGGCCAGTACATGGGAAAGGGGATCTGAGCTCTGACTTTCCAAGACCCCACGCTCTCATTCCTATTGGCGGATATTTCTACTCTGCTCCCCTCTGCCCCCCACTGGACTGTGTATGGTTTGTGACCACACTATACTCACATATCTATCCCCTCCTGCTCCTCCTTCCTTCTCATCATCCTCTTCATCCTCTACCTTAACCCCATTTTTCTTTATTCCTCTCTTTGGCAGCCTGTGTGAATTGCTCTAGCATTTCTTATAGCTCTCTTATCTAGTTTTAATAGTTATAGTATTCCCATAATATTTCCTCACTCTTCTCTTTTTTTAATCATTTCTGGGGGACATGTGTTTTCATCTCAGAAGTTATTTATAAGGCAAAGCTACTTTGGTTCTAATGATAAAGTTGTAAGAGAAGTGAAATATGTATTATCATTCCTTTTTTACAGGTAAAGAAATTGAGATCTGGAAAACTTTATGTTCAAGGCCAATGACAGAGGTTATACTAGAGGCATGGTCTAAAGACTTTTATATAGCAGTTCAATTCCACAAATACATCCTGAGACTCTACTATGGGCAAGCCACTAGAGATACAAACATCAGAAAAACTGCCCTGTCTGGTTTCATGAAGTTTCCAGTGGTCATGAGGAAGTTAAGAAATGCCCAAGTAAAAGCACCAGGCACTGTGTGCAGTGTCTCAAGCTCTAATACATTTACTCATGAAATATGAGGACCCGGAGGATGGGGGAATTCTTGAATGCTTTTAACTAGGAGGTAAGGAGAGGTGGCACAGGGAGGAATTCTGGGGCGTGTGGAGTTTGATATGGGCATTGGAAACCACGTAGAACTACTAGCGGGCGTACACTGCATATTTGGAGAATGCCCTGGGATTTCAGCGTTGGGGGTTGAGAGATTCAAGAAGTAAGTTTAGGGAGATACCTTGAGGCCACATCATGTAAGGACTTTAATCTTGGAGATAGGGGAAGTCAAAAACTCTTATCATTAGGCCAGGCTGTCTTCACGCATGCATGAGATAAACAGAGAATCTTAAGTATCATTTCACAAATAATAGTACAAATTCAGGCACAGGAAGTGGAGAACTTGCCAAAAATGGTGGGCAAGACAAGCACAAGAACACCTGGGCAAGGTGGTGGCAGTAGTTCTGAGTAGCAAGTGGAGAATCAAACCTCAAAGAGTTGCTTTGGAGAGGGCAGCCTCCATCTCAAAGAGAATCCTGGCCCATGCTGCCCAGGGCTTGTGTTGTCTTTCTGATGAGCGTCCTAAGTCTGAATATAGCATTTATAGCCTGAATCTTGGGGTCTCTGCAGTCTCGCGTTGTAGTAATGGTAAACAAAAATTCCCATAAATGCCTCAAGCCACTTGGGCAGTGAAATGGGGGAGTGTGGAGAAAGGTGATATTTAAGTACAAGGCAAAGAACTGACCTTTCTAAAGCAAGTATTAGCAGCCTGTGGTTAAAAATAGCTGCCTGTTCCAGGTCGGATTCCAAATTGGAAGAGCTCTTCACATACCAGATTCAAGAAGCATCTGTCACCCGGTAGCCATGGCAACAGGCATCCCTGAATAAATGTGGAGAGATGTTTTTGGAAAGGGGCTGGGAAAGGAAGTGGACATGACAGCCTCTGGATAAGGGGTGAGCCTTTCTGTTCCTCCGCTGAGTTGAAGCCTCATCTTTTGTTCCCACTTCCCAGTCCTTCTAACTTTGCACAGTCATTGCAATACTTCTAGAGTTAGTTAGTGACTTTCCAATAGACTGGACAGGGAGAGGAGATGGGGAGTATGGTCAGACATTCCACTGGCATGAAGAGATGGGATGTGAGGCTGAGCTACTTGGGTGAGCCTTTGGAGCTTCTGGAGAAGGGAGTGGCTCAGAATCTAATGTGTGCTATATTAGTTTACTGTTCACATATTTCCTTTGTCAGTGATCCTCTTAAAATGTATTTGTCACTTCATGTTGACAATACTATGAATGCTATGAAATGCTATGAATCTCTTTGTCTCTAATGCTTTTTATTCTCTGTAAACTCCTTGAGGGCAGGAGTCCTCTTTCTAGTTCCTCTCATAGCACTTGAACATTCCTCCAGTCTGTCATTGTTGCTTTCATGATACAGCAGCATGAAATTCTCTCAAGACTCAGAATGCCTACCCCAAGGCTATATTTAGCTTCCCATCTGCCAACTCTCAGAATCTCCAATTCTGACAAATGGTTGAAATGTGTTAAGTAGGAATCTGTTGTACAGGTTCTCCTTGAAGACAGTTGTAACCTATGAACTAGACCACTCTGAATCATTGTGCACAAGAAACACTCTTAAATGTATGAATAAATGTAAATGACTAAGGATGCTTGGAATGACTTTGGTGATGATGGCAGAAATGTAAACATGAAAAAAAGCCAGAATCTCTTGAGTATGTTCTCCGGGTGACCAACAGCCTGAACGAGGCAGATATTTGGCCCCTGGAGAATGAGGATTAAAATCAGATCAGATGAGGGTCAGTATACATATTCTGAAGACGAAGTCAGGAGGCCTGTGGCATTCACGAGACCTTCACTAGAAAAAATTTGAAAACTATGTAAGTTCCTCTAGGAAGAGCTCTTCACAAGCATGTAGGTATTAAGGTTGCTGAGAGTCTCTTTTCTCTGGTATTCATCTTATTGCCATCTTGCTTACCTGATGAAGAAAATGACGTATTTATTGAGCACCTACACCCATGTGTCCTTCACAGTGCATGAAGCTCTAGGCTCAGCAGGATGGGACCATGCATTCAGTTACTCATTCAAAAAACCTTCCTGAGTGCTATTGTGTGCTAAGGTCCTTGTCCTCATGGACCTTACATATGGACAAGAATGGGACACTGTTGCTATTATCATGATGGTTCCTGATGATGGTGACAATCACTCCAGCCATGGCAAGAGTATTCACAAGGCAGCCTAGTTTAGTGCACAAGTGTATTGACTATATTTTCTGTATTCTTTATTTTTTTGGGAGGAAGGTCTGCCCTAAGCTAACATCCATTGCCAATCTTCCTTTTTTCCTTGCTTGAGGAAGATTAGCCCTGAGCTAACATCTTCCTCTGTTTTGTATGTGGTTAAAAATATAAATAAATATTGGCACAAATAAAAATATAAATAAAAATTGGCACATCTTCCTCTGTGCCAATCTTCCTCTGTTTTGTATGTGGGATGCCTCCAAGGCATGACTGATGAGTGGAGTAGGTCCACATCCAGGATCCAAACCTGCAACCCTGCGCTGCCACAGCGCAGTGGAGTGTGTGAAATTTTAAGCACTTGGACACGGGGGTCAGCCCCTACTTTCTGTATTCTTGATGCTCTGCCATGTGGGGCCTTGCTCATCTTGGAGATACTGGCCTCCCAGGGCTTGTTAATTCCTAGAGATAGCAAATGACTCCCCAGTAAGTATGCCTTTCATATGGAAACCAACCAATCCAGAGCCCAGACTTGCCAACTGTCTCCTTTATCAAGCTCTCCCTGATTGCCCCATTATCCAACTGCCATAATCACCCCAGGGCCAGGTACCAGGAAACTAGGGACAGTCCCTACAACCTAGGAGCCCGCTCCAATTACTCAGACTAGCCAATCCTAAACCTGAAGAACCTGCTCACCCTGCCTTACCCATTCTTCCCCTTGAAAACCACAATAAAGGCTCTTGCCCATGCTTTTCTCTTACTCCTTCTGCCTTCTGACCCAAACCTCATGCTTCCCTGCATGGCCCTGCATGGTGTGGAGTGTCCCCTCCTCTTGGGAACTATAACAAACTATCTTTTCGATGGCAATTTCCTCCTGATCTGTTGGTCTCCTCATACTTGAATAACAATAAAACCTATATTTTAAAACAATACAAGCTAAAGCCTAGTGTCAGATATCCTGGGTTCAAACTTATCTCTAGCATCTACTGACTCTGGGACAAAGGCTCAATTTTTCATCTCTACAACAGAAACAATAATATCCAACCTATTGGGCTGTTAGGAGGATTAAATGAGAGGATCCAAATAAAACACTTAACATACAGTAAGTGCCATATGTGAATGCTAAATAAACATGAGATCTAGATTTGTATTTGGGAGGAAAAAGGATGCAGGGACCCTGCCTTTTTGAAGTCTATAATCAAATGGAACTTTCTAGAATTTCCAAAGAATCTTCGTATTCATTATTCATTTGCTCCTTACAGCTCTGTGAAGCTAGATGGGTTGGTGGGGCACCCATGTTTTACAGACAAGGAAATTAAGACTAAAAGAGTACTAGCTACTCAGACAAGTTTGAACAAGGATCCAGCTCTCCTGACAACTGGTTCTTTCTCCCAGGCTTTTCTGCTGAGAGGCCAGATGTGGCGTGAATGAGGACTTGGCAGTCAGACAGACCAGGCTTAAAAGCCAGCTTCACCACTTCTTAACTTGCACACGCTGAGGAAGGTTGGAAGTCTCTGAGCTTCCATTTTATCAGCTGTTGAAAAGGGGAAAATAATCTTTTCACTCATGACTTATTTGAGACTTTTAAAATGGAATTAAATCAAAGCTGGTTAGGGTATGGGAAAACGAGCACACTCATATACTGAAGCACTCTTATTTTCTTACAAGGACAATCTCAAATATAGAAAGAGCCTTATGCACAGGATTGCTTATCACAATATGATCTAAATACAATTTGGAAGCAAATGACATATTCAATAACAGAGAAATAAATAAATTGTAGTATATTTGCATGATGGATAATATACGGCATTAAAAATTATGTTTACAAAGTTTGTAACAAGATCCGTGTTTCCTGTTAGGTCAGTAAATCTTTCCTTGTCTCCCTTGTTGAGGCTGTTGATTCATTTTCATCAAAGTTACACAAAGATTAAAGAGGCAAATAGCTTGACAAGACTTGCCAGGAAAAACAACCGTTCTCCCATGCATTCTTATTTCCCCTCTCCAGAGGCAACTTCATCCAGCTCCTTTGGCTGATTATTTGGTATTTTCTTTTCTAGGTCTAAATAATAAATTTTATTATTACTTCTTGATTTTTTAAACTCAGAAAAAGAGACCAGAAAAAGACTCGTTCCCACTCTGCCTCTTTTCTCTGTTTCACCCCTCAGCAGTGCTGGAAGAATTCCTCCCAGGGCCCCCGTCCCTCAGGAATGGAATGGATGTCCTCTCTCCACCATGTAAAATGTACAAGTAAGAGACAAGCATTTCTGTCTTAATGTTTGCAAAGTATGAAGTAATGCAGGAGAATTGTTTCTGTTTTAATATTGAGTGGTAAATGAAGCCAGTGCGGTTTCAACTAGATACACATGGATAAGGGGCCAGGAGGAAACAACTACTACATTGAAGGTAATTTCCGCATGGTAGAATTATGGGTGAGGTTTTCTTTCTTTTCTTCATATTTTCCAAAATTTCTATAATGATCATTCCATTTGTTTATTGTGGATAAAATCTTTAGTTCTAAAAAGTTGACGCAAACTCTATTTATTTCTTGCAATTGTTGTGAGCCCATACCTGCATGAGCCTGGTTCATATTAATTGGGCACCCCAGAAATTGCAATCTCCTTTCCTCTGTCATCCCTGACCATCCCTGAGGCCTTCACTCCTCGTCGAATGGACGATGAGGTGGACACTGGAAATCGGATCCAGGAGGGGATCATCTGGGTGCTATTGAACTGCCATTGGAATTTGACACAGCAGCATCTGCTTAGAGACCCCGCAAAGGCATTTGGGTTTGGGGTGAGGGCATGACCAACAGCAGGTCTCAGCCACCCAGACGCAGGTCCACCCCAACCTGCTGGTTACTCGGTCCTGCACTGACTCAGCCAAGGATGAAGGGAGGGCCCTGGCCAGGAGAACTGTGCAGGCAGGTGAAGCGCTGAGACTTGTGGGGACAGGGCTGGCTTAGAGTGGGGTACATGGAAAGGGGTGCAAAGGAAGTTAATAATAATAGGGCTCCCTAGGCCCTAGGGAGGAAAAAAGGTAGCTTTAATGTCTCAGTTTGGGTTCCCCCAGAAACCAAGCCTGGGGCAAAGATTCAAGGGCAAGCAGTTTACCGGGCAAGAGCAGGAAACACCCAGAGGGGAATGAGGAAGTGGGACAGGCCTGGGGGCAGCCAGTAAAGGGTGTGCTATGAAGCAACCCTACTGCGGGCAACTGGAGCATAATCTTACTGGAAAACTCTGGGAAATGGTGTAGGGTCCATGCCATCCTAGGGCTGAGGATGCTGGGCTATTATACACAGTCTTCTCCCGTCACTGGCGGAAGGCTGCTCCTGGGAGATGTTGATTCTCTGGTGTTATTGGCCTGGTGTGCAGTTGGCCAGAGTAGCTCTTGGTGCCTTGCAAAAACTTCTCAAGTAAACAGAGGCAGCTACTGGCAGGTGACAATCTGGAGGAGATCACTGACATGGTAAGGCCGAAGGGGCAGGCCCTGCCACCCCCTGGTTGAGGGTGTTATTTCCCAGCCAGTGGGTCAATAAAACTTAATTTTGTCCTCCCTATGGGGCAGCTGTATAATTTATTATCCAAACTACAACAATTTCAAAGTGAAATGGGACACTATTAAAACTGATGCTGGGATAACAGGTATAAACAGAGACTGTCTGAGTTCCCTGGGCGTGTAGTCACGGCTCCTATCTGGATATCCTTCTGAACTGGGCCTGTAAACTTTCTCCCTTTTGCTTTTCTGTTAAGAAGTTCTATGGTGATTAAAACAACTGAGGAAAGGGTAGTCAAAGTGTTAACTAACCTGCTTGGATATATAACAAAGACTATGGAAGATGCAAGAGATTCATTCATTCTTTCATTCATTCATTCATCAAAACTAAGTATCTACTCTGTCTCAGGCACCGTTCTACACTTGGGGGCCACAGAGATGACTGGGACAGCATTCTTGTCCCCATGAGACTCATAGCATAGCAGAGGAGACAGGCATACAACCAAATAAACTACAACATAGTGCGTAGATGCAATGAAAACCTTTTCCTAAAGCATATGGATCACAATGGTAGCACTGGGAAGAGAGTGATTAACTCTGTGTGTGTGTGTGTGTGTGTGTGTGTGTGTGTGTATCTGTGTGTGTGGTTGGGGTTGTTAGGAAAGGCTTCCTGGGGAAGGTGAAATGTGTGCTTACCATAAAAAGACTTTCTCCAAGAACAAGGAAAGGGGGAATGGCAATAATATAGGCAAGGATGTACAAGATTCCTGTTTTCATTTGCACACAATGGTTATAGCAGCAGTATTCACAACAGCCAAAAGGAGGAAACAACCCAAGTGTTCTTCAACAGATGAATGGATAAACAAAATGTGGCATTTATTTACAATGGAATATTTTTCAGTCATAAAAAGGAATGAAGTTCTGGTACATGCTACAACATGGATGAACCTTGAAAACATGTGCTAAGTGAGGTAAACCAGACACAAAAGGACAAATACTGTATGACTCCACTTATATGAGGTACCTAGAGTAGACAAATTCATAGAGACAGAAGGTATAATAGGGGTTACCAGGGGCTGGGGGAGGTGATAATGGGAAGTTATTATTTATTGGATACAGAGTTTCTTTTTGGGATGGTGAAAAAGTTCTGGAAATGAATAGTGATGATGGTTGCACAAAAATGTAAATGCACTTAATGCCATTGAATTGTACATTTAAAAATGGTTAAAATGGTAAATTTTGTTATGTATACTTTACACAATTTAAAAAAAGGATTCCTGTTTTCATAGATCTTTTCTTTCAGTAGAGGAAACAGATAATAAATGGATGAACAGATAATAGACCCGACTGTTAGAGATATGACAAATGTAATGAAGAAAAAACCCTGAGAGCTAAGATAGAACGACTAGGGGAGTTTATTTTAGGGCAGTCAACTTGTTGTGTTGGGGGACCAATTTGATACCCCTAGGGAATCAAGATTAAGAGAAGAACAGTGGGCGATGGGGCTAGAAAAGTAGGTGGGCGCCAGGGTTGACATTATTCAAGAAACTTGAATGTCATATCAAGATGTTTTAGCTTTATCCTGAGAACCAGTGAAAGCTTTTAAGAAAGTCAGTAGTATGGTTGGCTGTGGCCCAGTGTGCAGGAAGCACTAGGGGGTGAAGCCGGGTGCAGGAACACCACCGCAGGAGGCTGTTTCCTCTAGTCTGGTCAGAGATGAGGAAAGCCTTGGCTTGGGTGGTGGCAGAGGATGAGAGGAGTGGAGAAGTATTCCAGAGATAAAATCAGCAAGCGCTGGGGACTGGTCAGAGGTGAAAAGTGAGGGACGGGAAGGGATGCAAGTTTCTGGCTTGAGAGACTGGGTGGATGGTGGTACGTCAGCTAAGTGAGGGATCCGGTCTGGAGGAAAAGATAATGAGTTTGAAATTGAACATACTGTGTCTGAAGGGCCTAGAGAAGCCATTGATAGCCTTGTCTCTGGAATGTGAGAGTGATTTGAATCAGAAATATAGATCATGGAGTCATAAGTGTTGAGGTAGGGTAAAAATCATGACGATGGCTGAAAATTTCTGAGAAGTGGGTGTAGAGTGAGAAGAGGAGAGGCCCAGAATCAGGATCCTGGGGAATGCCTGATACCAAAAAACCTGAGACCCGAGAGATGGAGGAGAAACAGAAAAATGATGACCAGAGAGACAGGCAGTCAGGGGAGAGAAGTAGTCACCGAGCTATACTCACTGTATCAAGCAGTTCAGAGTGCTCGGTGGTCTCTGCCAATGCAGATTCCGTGGGGGATTGGGGTAGAGACCCAAATGTAAGGAGAAAAGCAGTGAATGGGAAGAAAGTAGATACAATGTATGTGGACTAGTCTTTCAAGAAACTTGACTGAGAAGGGAAGGAAAGAGACAGAGGAGTAGATAGAGATGTGGGGTTAAGGGAGGTTTTCGTTTTTTAAAGAATGGAAGTCTTTTTTTTAAAAAAAAAAAACGTATCTTGAAATAATTTTAGATTTACAAAAAAAGTTGTCAAAATTGTAGAGTTCCTTTATGTCTTCCACCCAGCTTCCCATAATCATATGTAACAATTTCCTAATTTTATATAACCATTGTACTATTATCAAGTCCAGAAAATCGACACTGATACAATACTATTAACTAATTTACATGCCTTAGTCAAATTTCACCAATTGCCCCATCAATGTCCTGTTCTGGTTGCAGGATCCAATTCAGGATCTCACACTGCACTTCAATCTGTGACAGTTACTTAGTCTTTCACGGCCTTAACACTTTTTAAGAGTGCCGGCCAGTTAATCTGTAGACCGTCTCTCAGTTGAGTTTGGCTCATATTTTCCCATGACTGGATTGAGAGTAAGCATTTTTGGCAATAACACCACAGAAACGATATTGAGCTCTTCTCAGTGCATCACATCAGAGGTGCATGATGTCGCTGTCCCATTAGTTCTGATATAAACTTTGATCACTTGCTTATAGGGGTATCTGCCATGCTTCTCCACTGCGAAGTTGCTATTTTTTCCCCTTGTAATTAATAAATATCTTGTGAGGAGACTATGCAAATGATGTTTCTTATTATAGTATGTTCACTAATTTTAGGATCTATCAAAGGTCCTTGCCGGCAATAGTTATTACTGTGGTTTTTGCCTAAAGATGATTGTCTATTTCCATCATTCCTTCCAAATTTATTCATTGGAATTCTACTGTATGGAGGAGCTGTTCCCTCTTCTGGATATTTATGCTGATTATTTTGTTGCTCAGCTTGTCCCAGATTTGGCTGTTAGGAGCTCCTCTAGGGTAAAGAGGAAGACTGAGTCTGGTGTCAGGTCATGGTGTCATGGTCTTCCTTATTCCTTGCTCCACAGTCCTCTAAGGTCCCAGGATGAGTCAAGTCAATCTGTAGCTGAAGGTGAGGCTCCCCTGACATTCATCGATAGAAGCAAGACTTGAATTCAGTAGTTCTCAGCCTCAGCTTTGGGGGCCCTTAGTCCTGATGTCACTCTGAACTGGACCCACTACCTGTCTGGTTCAGGTTGACTCCAGTCCTCTTGAGGTATGGACTTGGGACCCAAGAAGCAGTTTCAGGGAGTGCCATTGGTTGTGATGAATGCAACAATTCAATTGCATTGATCTCCTGGTCTCAGACTTACCTTCTGGATTCATCCCCACCTGCTGGACAACATCTAGATCTGCTTGGACTCCTGGGTGCAAGTCTTCCTGCTCTGGCCCATTTTGGTATCACATGAGTGCTGAATGGGGACTCCTAGAGGCCAGCAAGAGCATCACAAAGTGAAAAGGTCTAGAAAACAACAGATCTAGAAGGTAGGCTATGAGTCCACAGACTGGGCACGTGCTCCCCACTTCTTCAGTGAGCACTATGATGAGACCCTGGAAAGGTTACCATTGATGCCTTGCTCTCCTCACATGGGACCATTATCCGTCTCTTTCTGAGCATTTCTGGATGGATTCGTACCCTAGTGCTTCACACTAATGAGGCGACACTTCCTTCACCTCCTTTCCATGCTGTCCAAAACTGCTTTGCTCTGCGCCTCGAAGTTCGCCCTGCCTGGACCTGAGCTTTCCCTCACACGAGTCAGCTTAAATATTCCTTGCTCTGGACATCTTTCCTGACATGTAACAGGATTGGATGCACCTACTGTGTGCTTCTGCGTTGGAGGAACGTCTCTGTCCGTATGCTCATCAGTCTCCACTGTAGTCACTGGGCAAATATCCTGCTTCCCCATAGGGCTGAAAGCTCCTCCAGGGCAGGAGCTGGGTTGTCTTTCACACCATCATTTCTCCAGCACTCCACACGTAGGATGCAGAGGCTCAATATACTTTAGTCAATGAATAAATGAATGACGTATGTACACATGTATATCTGCATGCATGTGCTTGTTTGCGTGTAAGGAGGATTTAGGGTATGAGTTTCTGGAATTCTGAGGAACAGGAAGTAGAACTCTTCCAGCTGACAGGTCCCCTCCTCTCTGCTTATACTGGGAAATGGCAAAGCCAGCAGTACCCACCAGGATACGAGCATTAACCTTGTGCCGCCCTGTGTATCACAGACAGCCTCAGGAAGGACTGAGGGCTGCTGCTGGCCTCTTCTCTCTGCCTAGCCCAGCAGAAGTTCTGGGACAGCCCTCCAGGGGCTGGTGCTATGCAGCCAGTACAGGCTACTGAGCCGAAAGAGGCTCTGAAGGGGAGGTTTTGAGGGGCGTGCTCTCTCCTCGAAACCTGAGCAGAGCCTCTGCGCTCCTTTGGCACTATTTGTGTATCTTCCTGCTTCCTCCCAAACAGCTCATCCCAGCTGGATCATAAATAAGAGAACAATATAGCCACATATTTATAGTCTCTGTGAATCACTGGTGACTAATTTTTCCCATTCTGTAACCCCAAATAGTTTTCTCTTTAGGTGCCCCGTGAGGGCACAAACCAGTCAATAATTTAGATGACAATGCACATTTTTATTAAAAGTAAAAAGTCCCTTTCTTAATGTGGGACAGAAGGTTGGCAAATAAAATGCTTAACCAAAGAATTAGCGGTTTTCTTTCCTTAAGTTGACATTCTTATCAGCTCCCAGCTCAGGAGAGTCAAAGAACTTTTCCCAATGAATCTTTCCATCGGTGGGACTTTCCAAGGCTCTATGGTCTGCCCTCTAACACCCAGGGAAGACTTAAAAATAAAAAAAGCTCCCAGAGTTAAAGGTATTCCTCCTGTTTTTCCACTGTGTTTGTTGGCTGGGTCCCCTTAGCAAAGAAATGGCCTTCCAGTATTTTGGTTACATATCATTATGTTCCATTTAGTAAACCCAACTTACAAAAGAAGGCAGAGGCGGCCAATTTCCAATGCCCCAGTGCCTCTGACATGTTCTTATTTAATACTAATTGCTCTTTGTAAAACTTGGCCTCTTGAATTTTGTTTTTCCGCGATCAGCATTCTTTAACATCTCCTACCAAAAGGCTCCATCACTCATGCATATCTTGGGTAATTTATTGCATTGCCTCTGAGGAATTTATTTCTATGATGTGTTTCTAGAAAACTCATTCAACTCCTAAATCAAACAATGGAGGGATGGAGAGCGTGAAGGCTGGGAAGTAAGGTCTGGAGAGGAGATCCGGGATGAGAAGAGAAAATATCCGAGGATGTTGTTTCAGCAGAAAATAAGATTTTCTGCATTCGGCATTTCTAAATTTCTAAGAAATCAATTGACGATGGTGTTTAGTACAGGAGCAGGGTTTGGCTTGGAGATGGCCCATGTGTTATAGAGGTAACAGCAAATGTGGATTGAGAAGGCATGGCCAGCTAAATGGTGGGACCCAGGCTAAAGAGGGCGGCTGGAAGGAATAAGAATTGGGAGGTCCGTGGGCTTCTGAAGGACAGACAGGATGGGTTCTGGGAAGCCTTGGTCTTCTCCCACCTGGCTGAGGCCCAATCATAGCAGAAGGCTGGTGTCCTCCACTTTTCCCCTAACAACTCTGGCTAGGATCGGCTCCTCTGCTGATGCCCATTGCAGTGAGTGCGTCTGTGAAATAAGCGAAGCCGCCATCTGGAACAATCTGACGCATGTACTGTCATTTTGCCCTAGAGATCTGAAACCTGTTACTTTGGTTTTGAGTCAGTTTCTTGCTCCCAGAAGCAAATAACTTTTCACCTCTGGATCTCTACCCAAGGTCTGTTTTGACCATGGAGCCAGGCGGGCTTCGAGGAGCCAGGTTTTCTTGCCTGCCAATTGAGATTTGCCAGTGCTGATTTTACACATTCCTATTAGTTTTTAACGAGTATTTTGTTTTAGTTATAAAATTGCAACTGCAGGGCCATAAACTTACAGATCATGTGGTTGGAAATGCACACTTTAGTTTGCTAAGGGTCTCTATGCAGAACTGAGCTCCTAACCTTTCATTTACCCCATCCTTGGTCAGCTACACCACAAGTATTGATTGAGCACTTACTGTATGAAATGTCCCTTGCTAAATTCTATAGAAGGCATGGAACAGGTCAGAGCCTCCTCTCAGGGTTTGAAACCAGAAGGGAGTGAGGAAATGCGAACTAAGGAGTTGACTCCATCAGTCCAGGTGCACTTGTCCACCTATTCCCGGCACTCTCCTATCTCTCAAGCCTCATCTTCCTCCACCCCATTGCCCTCTGTGCTCCAGTCATCAACTTCTCTCAGTTCCCAGCAAATGACGTCTTCTGTCTGCTCACTGGTCATTCATACCTGCTGTTTTCTTGGCTTGAAACATCAGTATCCCCTCAACAGTCACCTTTCTCAGAAAGTCTTCCCAGGAACCCTCACTCTAACCAGCCCCTCCCCTGCCAAGTGCTCTTAGACGCCCATATGCTTTCCAGGTGACAACATCCATCATGCCCCATTGTTGTCCTTCTTTCATTGTCTGTAACTCTTGCAAGCTCTGTGATGGCAGCGTCTTTGTCTGTCTCCTTCATCACCGTACTTCCAGGGCCGAGCACAGTACCTGCCTCTCAAGGGAGGGACCCAATAAAGATGTGTTGAAGGAGAGAAGAAGCATCTTCCCCACAAGGTAGATGGAGAGAGGCTCTGTAGCAGCTCTCTCCATGACCTGTCCTGCTTTGGAGGAACCCCCCATTTTTATCTTACCCACTTTAAATTCAAAATGATGAGAGCGCACTCTTCTCCCTTCACATCCCATGGCTTCAGGAATCCAAGACAGGTCTTCCCCAAGCCTGGACGGGTCAAGGCTGTGCAAATCTCACACTCTAGATATTGGCTCAGACACCTAGTGACCAACCCTCTATGAGAGTTTTCACAGAGTTATTCATGAATCTTTAGATCTGTGGACTGGTCAAGGCCTGATGGGTATGAGGACTCACCTGACCTCTGCCTCCCCAAAATACAGGCAGTCCCCTCACCACTGCTGAGCCAGTATCTCATTTTGGGCCTGTTAGGGCCAGATGTACAACTCTTACCTTCTTTTCTCCCAGCAAGTGGGCAATCACAGTCTGGCTGGGAGGAAATGATGACTACAACCCAGGAGATGTTGGCTCTGGTTGTTTCTCATTTCTCTGCCATAGTTACTTGGGTACATTTCAGCCATTTTGGAATTTATATTCACTCCCCCCCACACACACGATTATGAATGTTCATTGTGGTGTTGGTTACACAGGCCAGTAGCGCCATATGATACCAGGGCAGAGATTGGGATCTTTGGGGTCAAGGCCAGGAATAGGGACAGCTTGGAGCCAAAGGTTCAAGCCAAGCTGGAGAGCAGAGGTAAGGCTGAGGTCAGAATCACAGATCCAAGAGTCAGGTGGAAATGGAATCAGGGTGAAAGCAGGTTGGGAGGGAGTGGCCCTGGGTAGCTGCCTGGAACACTGAGTAGTGGTTGGTGAGCCAGCAGCGGCGTGGTCCATGGGTGGATCAGGCTGGTTTCAATGGTTATGGGCAAGGTGTATAAAACAGGACAAAGTTCATGCCCCCAATAAGGTTAAAACATCATAAGTGGAAGAGGAGTCCTGGGCATAAGTAGTTATCATATGAGAAGGGCCAGGGGAACACCATCCTGTTCAGGGGGTTTGCTGGAGGAGGTAGCACTTTAGAGGAGCCTTAGTGATAGAGATTGGATGAAGTTTATCTGGGTGAGGGTGGAGGGGGAGGCACTGCAGTAGAGCTAAGCCATGAATTCAAGGCTGTGCTCCAGTTGGCTGGTGACTGAGTGAGGAGGGAAGTAAGGCTGTTAAAGCTGCCGCAGGCCAGATCCTGCGCTAGAACTTACTGCTAGCTAAGATTTTACTAAAATTTATTTGCTTATAGAACTTCTTAGAATTCTCACCATAACACAGTGAGAAATGAATGATTAACTCTATTTTAGAGGTGAAGAATTTGAGGTTCTGAGAGATGAAGGAAATTTTCCCAAAGGCTCATGAAGTTGCAATCAGGAGAGTGATAAAGAAGAGAAAGTTGCGTGGGCCATAAGGAGGAAGACCTGAAAGTCCTGGTGAAGGGTTTGTACCTTGTGCTTACTTTAGTGGCTTTTGATTATTTGATATATTTTTTAGGACACTAGCAATTCCATACGACTGTCAAAGGCATTTCGGAGCCTGGGACCAGGGCTGACTCTTAGTCTCCAGGGACTTTGGTCTGTGAAGTGTTAAGGCTGTGTGATTCTTTCCTGCTCAGGCAGTGAAAGAGTCATGATCTCAAAGGAACTAGAGAGCAAAGACATCAAGTGCTTGGCTTTTGAGGCCCAGGACCTCAATCCAGGTGTGAGACAGGAAAGATGAAAAGAAGATATGATATAAAATATGTAAAATCTTTTTTTTTTTTTTAACACTCTTCCCCATACCTACACTCCATCCTCAGACCAACACTCCATCCTCGGATTAAGCTGGAGAAGAGGAAGAGAGTTTGGAGAGTGAGATGCAGCTCTGGGGCTTTATGAAGCCCTGGGCCCAGTCGCCTCCTGGGTCCTGGGGTGGGGAGACAATAGACCACTCCCTTAAGGATGGGCATGGTAAGCACTCGTGCCTCACTTCTCTGGGAAGCCCAGGGAGATGGTGATCCTTGGGGAGTCCTCTTGGCCACCATGGTGTGCTGTAGAGCTACAGAGCAGAAGTGGTAGTGTGGCATGTCAAGGCATAGACCATCTCTGCCTGCACCCCATCCCTCCCCCCACGCCCCACCCTCACATACACAGCTCTCCCATGGCTCTTCCAGAGAGAGTGGAAATGCACCTAGAGACAGTGACCATGAGGAAGCTACAGGTCTGCAAACAGGGCTTTGGCAGGAATGAGGGCATGGTGCAGAGAGGATGTGGCAGTGTGGAGCATCCGGCCAGGAGTAGGATGAGGTGTGTGCACCAGCTTGGTGCGGGGCACATCTGAGGACCAGATAGGGACACATTACATGTCAAAGGACGACTTGGGGCAGATTGAGCAGAAATGTAGCCTCCTTCTCTCCATGCATGTGGCAGATCCTGCACTTAGCATCAACTCTGGGGATGGGATGAGAATAAAATCCTGAATTTAATAGAGTCAAGTGTGAAATGATTGAGAAAATGACTTAAGTGACAGATTTACCTGGATGTAACTACACTAGTTATTCTGCATCAGCCAGAATGGGGTCTTGAGATAGAAAACAAATCCAATCACAGAAAAATAAAGAAAATTACATCGTACGTCCCAGTCTTCCAACTAGGAAAATCAAACCCTCTGTGTTTACTTCTTGCCTCTCTACCTGCTTCCCCATCCGGTACCCATCCCATCCACTTCAACACGCTGAACTGTGGCTCCAGTTTACGGAACGGTGGGCCTTGTAAGAAAACTAGGAGTTTATAGCCAAAAAATAGTAAAGTTAGAGGGGGCCTTAGAGATTGTTTGTCCAACACCTTCAGTTCACCAATAAGGAGACTAGAGCCAAGGAAAGGACATGTCTTGAACAGGGTCCCAGTGCAACTGGGTGACTGAGCTGAGAAGAGCTGGTTCTTCAGCTTTTCCCACCACCCTTTCCCAAACCAGCTCCTGGCCGTACTGGTCCCCAGGTGGGCAGACCACCCCATGGCCCCTCCTCACCAGGCCCCGGCTTGCCCCCCAGCCACAGCCCATTAGCAGCCTCTCTGAGCTCAGGCACAAGCCACCCAGTCTTCCTGGCTGGATTGGTGATCTGGAGCAGATGGTGCTGAGGACAGGGAGCAGGGGAGCAAGGGATGAGGGGAGTTGCCCAGCACGTAGACTTACGTGTGATCCTCCCACAAACTGACCTCTTGGCCCCAGAACAAAGCACTTCTCCAACACACCACAGATCATGGCTTGTGGGGGACGACATGACACATGCCAGAAATTCTTTCCAAGCCACAATTGCTTTGGAGCCATGGCAGCAAGTCTCTGCCTGCTGGGGCCTGAGAGCTCCCCTAAGCCATGCTGGAAGGAAAAGAAGTCTTAGACCTCATCCAGTTAGGACCGCTGGCTGCCAGGAGACCACCCTGAACATTGAGAAGCCAGGGCAACAAAAAGTTGGGCTCCCTGCTCTGAGGGTCAACTCTCAATCAATGGGCAACCCTACAAAGAGGGAGAGCCTCAGTGTTGGGTTTAATCTGCCAGCCCTGGGCTAGGAGGTTTTGCTCACTGTTCTAATTTAATCCTCACAGTCTGGTAGACCGGTATTATCATTTCCTTTTTAGAGATGAGAAAAGCGAAGTTTGGAACAGCTGACTTGGCCAAGGTTAACACAGTTTTTAAGGAGAAGACCTGGGATTAGAAGCCAGGTGTGTTTCACTCATTGGATACGGTGGCCTTTTAAGATGGCTCCTTGTGCGTCTTCCAGCTGCAAGGCAGGCTTGGCCATGCTTCAGGGCCTCCCTGAGTCTCTCTCCCAGGAATCCCTTTCCTAGGACCCTTCCCACCAGAATCTAGGATGTAGGGAGGGGGACTATGAACAGCCTGCCTTGCAGATTAGGGGCTGGGAGTCAGCAGACTCAGGCATTTGGCTTCCCCTCTCGCTGGCCGGTTTCCCTGACCAGACACTGCTCTCCAAGGAGGCTTGTCATTGGGCAGTGCCTGGAAGTGGTTCCTCCTTAGGGATGTTTTAAGTTATGAGCACAGCAGCTCTGTATCAGGAGCAGTACTCAACGAAGGTTGATCACCGATGAGCAGAACTTAATGTAATCAACAAACTTACAGCAAAGTCAATGTTACATACGATTGAATGATAAGCATGATCATTATTGAGCTATATGGAAATTAGACCTAAATGTTGAACAGGTCCTGAAATTGACTGTAGTGTTCCTTTTATATAACTCAGCCAAATTTTTATTTTTTCTATTCTCACTTGGTTGGCTCTTTAGTTATAATCTGTTATCAGGGTTGAAAGTTTTCCTTGGTGTCGTGAACAGTTTTATCCTCTCTCTACTTCCACTCCTCAGACCCAAATGCATACTGATCCCCACATATATTAAAAGATAGAGGTTGGTGCTTCTGCTAACCAGCAGTGGGGGCCTGCCTCAACCCCTCCCATGGTCCAGGGATGAGGTTCCAGGTGCTTCCTCATAAGTTTACTGGTGATTCTAGTTTTTTCTGCACCCACACCTCCCCCCAACCATACACACACACCTGAGCATGCTCAGAAGGAAGAATCCTTAAAATGCTGTCTACTCCCTGACTCCAAGCTTTGGGTGGGCTCCAGGCGCAGGAACTTGGGTTCTGAGGCTGTGGAAGGCCTGTCCCCAGGGCCACAGGTTGGAAAGATCCCCTATATCCTCCCTCTAGGCCCTCAGCTCCATCTGTTCCTGTTCGCTGAAGGGTTAAGTTATCCTGCAGTGACTAAGTGAGGCCAGAGCCTGGCTCACTGGTGGCCTGACTCAGAGAGCAGTGTGTGGTCCCTGCTACATCCTGTTGTGAAGGATGCTGTCCCCTGTTTCCAAGGACCTGCTCTAACCCCAAGGCAGGCAGAGGAAGTGAGGAAAGGGAAACAGCCATGGGGTTTATAAAAGAGGCTGGCCTCTGGCCTCCTTCCTGCATGACGGCTTTCCTGGGCCCCTGTCAGCTCCCCAGGAGCAGTGCGTGCTGTGGAGGAGCCCTCCTGGTCAAGGCCAGAGACCAAAGGAAAGGTAATTTTGGCATATGCTAAAAATAGGTCCTGTGGTTATTTTAGAGCTGTTTTGCTTGCATCGGAGGAGAAAATCTTGGATTTTGCTCAAACTTCCTGTAGTCCCGCGAGTCTCTTCCTCCTCCAGGCTCACTCTCCAGTCTGGTGACCTTCAGAGGCTTTTGACTACGACCCATGGTCATTTTACATTCAGGCTCTTTGCACACACAGGAGCACAAACATGGAACCAAAAAGTACTGTGAAGCATGACTTCCCTTTACTAGCTACAATGCACTCTATTTTCTATCCTATTTTATTTCATTTTTTAAAACTCCTGGCTGTGACCCACTAAGGAAATTAATGACCCACCAGTAAGTAGCACCAACAGTTTGAAAAACATTAATAAATCTATCCTTCCTTTTTTCTTTTCTCTGTTGCTGTCACTAATGACTTATGTGGCTTTGGGCAAGTCACCTACACTTTATAGAGCCTTTGTTTCTTTCATCCATAAACAGAGGGTTGGCCAATAATCTCCTTGATTCCTTGAAGTTGTGTGGTCTTGTCACATTCTTCTTTTAAAAAGAATCACCCGTGGCATTTCCAGGGCAGGCCCAATTTGGGACTCAGTGTCAAGTTCAAAACCAAGGGAGGTTGGTGTCTTGTCTCCACTGCTCTAGCTATGGCTTTATGGTAGAGGTGAGCTTTGGAGAGGACAGATCAAACCCCAGCTCCCCACGGATTAGTAGTGTGGCTTCCTTAATCTCTCCATGCCTCAGTTTCCTCATCTGTAGATGAGGATGATACTGTCTCATGGGCCTGTTGTGGATGTTAAATATGACAATGGCAGTGCAATCCTTACCACTCTTCCCCTCCGTTCTCTTCCCCTCCGCTCCTTACCCCTGCCCTTCCCTTCCCTCTCAGATTGACTAAGCTTCTTCGTGGAGAAAGTTTATCAACACCATTTCCTTTATCTAGAGTTTTACAGTTTGCAGAGCACTTCCACCCACCATCTCCTTGATCCTCACAAGAACCCTGTGGTTTGGTAGGGTAGGTATGATGCCCATTTTGTAGATTAGAAAAAGGAGACTAAAGTGACTTCTCAAGGTCATTCAGTCGTTAGAGGCCATCAGCTCACCACTGCTCATGCCAGGGTCGATGGTTTTCCCTGCAAACCTGTTAATTTAGTATAGTCTTGAGGAGACCCATTGACCTGGGAGGGGCTAGCAGCCGTCATGAGACCAGTAAGCAGGTGTGATCACAGGCAGTCTGCCATCACACACTGGAGTTAATTATTCTTGTGGACAGTGACCAAAAATTGCTTACAATAAGCATAGAAATAGTTTTGACTCATTCTGATCTTTACTACAATTTCCAATCATTATATTTATTCCTTTACCTATTTTTGTCTTTTTCCCTTACCAAAATATACGCTCCATCTGGGCAAGGACCATGTTTGCTTACTCTTGGTTGTATCCCCAACACCTAGCACGGTGTCTGGCACAATAAATATTTGTTGCTTGAAAAGTATTTGTTGAATAAATGACTAAACGTGCCACCTGTGGAGAGACTGGGCTGGAACCTCTGTCTTTTATTATGTGCTTTATTTAATATCTGTGTTCTTTGATCTGGATGATACTAACGCTAAGTCTTATACACACAAAGTGAATGGGAAAATTGAGGTAATTTATGGGTGATTCAAGCAGAATGGACCACCCACTTCAACCTCAATTATCTGGTTATTTTAGGCGGAAATATTTTAAAACCTGAACAACTGGCATAATTGCCTAATTTGTCCATTTCACTTGATTCTTGCAGTCCTAGCTGCAGACAGATGTGGAAATGCTTCCCTGTTAAGATAGTGGTCCTACAGCAGACACACAGCACACAGGCACGTGTGCACACACACACAGGATTGTGAAGGAGAACAGGAGTTTAAGAGGGAAACTGGGAAGGGTGTCTAGAGGCTCACTTTCCACCAGAAGAAACCCCCATGCCTGGCCTTCTGCAGCATTCAATTTCCTCCCCACAAGTGTGCATGGCTGGAGCCAAAGGTAATCACCTCTTGACCTTGGCAAACTGGGCTACTTGGAGGTGGACCCTCATGGGCAGAAAGGACTGGGCTGACAGGCACAGTTCTAAAGGAGATAGATTCTTCAATTTTGGATTTAAAAAAGGAACAGGAAAAATTCAAGCCTAAGCCAAGAAGCGGCTTTGTCATGTCAATAGTATTTAAAGATGCTATTTGGCTGGAGCTGAAAGTCCTGCAAATGAAAAACAACTTGTCCCTCCCGCCGCCCTCCTTCTCCCTGTTGGTTCTCAGCTCTGTCCTTAGCTCTCCACCAAAGCTTTCCCTCCTGACAGAGTCCAAAGTCACCTTCCACTGGGAAAGGCACGTGTCCAGTTGATGGCAACCTAGCCCATGGCCTGCTTCCGCCTCTGTGCTGTCTGCTTCTGAGGAAGTGGGGTATCTCAGGGATCCACCAGCCTTCTGAGGAAGTGGGGTATCTCAGGGATCCACCAGCCTCCTGAGAATGGCCTTGGGCTAGGGGCAGAGTCGCTTCTTGTCATTTTAGGGAGGGTGAAATAGAGGCCAAAAGAAGGAAGGAAAAGGAGCAGGGGGAGACACAGTGTGTGCTGCCTACCATGTGCTAAGTAGGCACTGGTGAGTTCCTTTACATGATAATGTATTCAAAGCTCAGACAGCCCTGTGAGATGGATACTGTAGGTAGTAAGATCCTCACTTTACACATGAGAAAATGGAAGTTCAGAGGGGTTAAGTGATTTACCTAAGGTCCCATGTCTAGTACACGGCCAGATATTTTGAATTCCAAAACTCAAGTCCGGGGCCAGCCCCGTGGCCAAGTGGTTAAGTTCGTGCACTCCGCTTCAGCGGCCTAGGATTTTGCTGGTTCGGATCCTGGGTGCAGACATGGCACTGCTCGTCCGGCCACGCTGAGGCAACGTCCCACATGCCACAACTAGTAGGACCCACAACTAAAATATACAACTATGTACTGGGGGGATTTGGGAGAAAAAGCAGAAAAAAAAAAGAAGATTGGCGAGAGTTGTTAGTTCAGGTGCCAATCTTTACGGAAAAAAACAAAAACAAAACTCACATCCCTTGAACTGTGTACAGGAAAGTGATTGGCTCTGAGTCAGAGAGCCATTTGGGGTAATTATGAAAATGTCTTCAGCCTTCCTTTTTTCTTGCCTCCAAGCCTTTGCTGACAACATTCCTTCAGCCTTCTGTCAATATTCTAGCCATCTCTCAGGCCTAGTTCATCTCTTCCCTCCTTCATGAAACTTTCCTCGATTCCCCAAACCAGAATTAATCACTTCCTTTATGTCCCTCCAGTGGGTCTGCTAACACCTGTGTTGAAGCATCCGTCTAGGTCAGAGTTGTGGTTTGGCTGCTGGGGTGTGTGGGTGACACACGAGGCTGGGGCACTCTGATCCAGCCTGGCACCAGCTTGAGAGGCACATGGTGGAGACACAGAGTGGGGGCATGAGGCAAAGGAGAACTTCTCCACTGCAAGGTTTGGGAGGAGGCTCAAAACCCAGAGGCTGCAAACTGTTCTCCACTGGATTTTGCTATGCTGAGGCCTACCCACACCATGTTCAGATTCCAGAAGGCCTCCTTCGTCCTGTTGGGAAATCTGCAGCGCAGAAAACACTGGGGGATATAAGCTCTGAGCTCCCCCACAGCAGGGTATAGGTCTGCTTCAGAAACGGTTGTTAGGTGAATGAGTGAATCGCTTAATGATTGAATGTTGCTGCTCTCAGGAGCCACCTGCTTGGTCCGGGGTCAGGAAAGCAACGGGAAGATGATTGTAAATATCACTCCCCGGTCCCAGTGGTTTACCCAAGCATAAAGTCTTGACCCAGGCACTGACTGGTCTTCTAGGGCCTTCCCAGCTGAGCCCCGTGTTTTGCCCTCTCTAGGGCGCTTCTAGGGGTGTGGTAAAGCCAAGGCCCTACACCCCTGCCTCCTGGCCTACCCCAGGGCGGATCCCCATCCTCCTCTTCTTTCTTGCATTCTCCTTGGCCCAACAATCCACCTCACCACTGGCATAAGGCAGAGAGATCAGACCAGAGGGTGGCCCTGTGTCTGTGTCCTTCTGTCGCCCTGGGGAAGGCCTAACAGCAGCAGCTAAGATGTGCCTGAGCCTGGAACACAAGCCCCTGGCTATCTCCTAACATCAACTTATTCTGACTAGAACCCTAGGAACAAATGTGTGTGTCAGTGTGAGCGACTGTGTATGCATGTGTGTGTGTGCGTGTGTGCGTGTGTGCGTGTGCACGTGTGGGGTGGCTTTTTAGGCTCAGGGTATCTAGAGATGCCAGATTGCGCTTGGACGGAGCTTGAAGTTCAGCCCGTCCAATCTCTTCATTTTGCAAATAGAGAAACAGGTTGTTTTCATTAATAGGAGTCTTTACCTGACAGGTGGGACATTAAAAATATGAAGGCGGACCCTGTGGCTACCCAGAAGGAGGGGTCCTTGTTCATCCTGGTCTCCTCCCCTCCCCACCCTGTGTTCCAGGCCCCTTCCTCTCCTCCCAGGGAGCTCCTCTCCTTTCCTCAAAGCCTTCATCAGAAACGAAACAAACGGAAGACGTCATTGAGGATGCAAAAACTTTTTCATTGTCTAGGATCCCCACCTGTCCTTCCCTGTCCCCACCACCATGTGACCCATGTGTCCTAGCAGACTCATGCTCTACGACACACCTTTGTCCCTTTCTCGCTTTTCTCATATAGCCCTGTAACAACCTTGCGAGGATAGTCTTCTTATCCCCACTTTACAGGTGAGAAGGCTGAGGCTCAGAAGAGTCAAGGGACTTGTCCACAGCACTCGACTGGTACCTAGTGGGAGTGGGATTGGAAACTCAGCCTTCCGGACCCCACATGTGTGTTCCAAACCAGAGCAGGCTGGAGACAACTCTAGAGGGAATGCACAGTGTCCCTTGATTCCTCCAGGCTGCTGAGCTGCCTGGGAGGAAGCCCATGGCTGCTTCTCTCCCTCCGCCCTCTCTCCACCACTCCAGAAGCACTCAGCCTGAGCTGATAACCGTGGCAGGTGCTTGGGAAATGGCTCTGACACCACAGGAGCCCCCAGAGGGGCCAGCCTGTGTCTGTAGGATCCAACGCCCCCACCTTTGGAAGGGCTCCTCCTGCACCAGGACCACTGGCTCCTGCACAATGAGTGGCCCCAGAGCCCTGACTCCCAGCTGTCAGCACCAGCGATCTTCACTCAGGAGCTAAGCCCTGGCACTTCCCAGGTCTGCAAGAGGCCAAGATTCTCTTCCAGAGAAACACTTCATCTGTCTCCGAGCCCAGGGCCTTGTGCCCCATCCAGTGTCTTCATAGTTCAGATTCTTGTGACTATAAAGGGCCTGGCACCCATGAGCATACATCCTTTCAGCTGAGTTCCATGAGAATGGTGATGGCTTTTCCATTAAATATCAAGCTCTCAAGTCCTTTTGGTTGTTATGGGATGAGATGAACCTCCGCAAATTCTGCTGGCCTGTGATCCAACCCAGATATTCCGGGTATCCCCTGTGACGGAGCAGGTGACTTTCCATCCCAGGCAAAGGCCTGGGGGTGGCATCAAAACCTGGGGACAAGGGTCTGGAGCTGCATGGAAGGAGAACAAAGGAATATTGGCAGCAATTGAAGCAGGAGCTAGGATCCTACACTTATGGGGAGTCACATCTTATATGGAGTTATTCTCTAAAGTCAGCACATGAGGAAAGATTGTCCATGATCAAAATCACCTTGACTCCCCTTCCAGAAGGTACCATGTTGGAGACTCTGACAAACTCTCTCATTTAGTCCCACCAGCTGGTGTTGCCATCAGCATGAGAACAGATGTTGTGACTTTAGGTGAACAAATGCAACGAGGTGGCTGTCTTGCATTTAGGGACCATGTTGTGTGGAAAATGTGTACTTTGAGCACTAGACTCACACTCACTCATGAGTCAGGCAGACACACGTCTTCTGGCGTCCGGGGCATATGCTCACCAAATGGACAGCTGGCCGAGTGTCCCCACGATTGCCCCTCCACTAACGTGTTGTAGTTCCACGGTGTTCTGCTCAGCATTTCCACTCCCGGGTGCGTCAGGAGGGGCAAAGCAGCAGGATCCGGAGGGCACCACCAAGAAGCTGGGAGACTGCCCCAGAAGCTGAACCCTGCATACCTGGGCCACCTTTGCTGTACTTTCCAGAAAGTTTCTCATTTTGAAGTGCTCCCCATTGCTGTCTCCTCAGTACGTCACACCCGGGGGCAGCCATGCTTGCGGCCACTTTCTGGTACAAAACAGCAAGGTTTCTCTCGCACAATCACATTTTTAGAGCCTCTTGCCTCTACTCCTCCTGCACTGGGAGTTATTATTTGTTAGGGGGTAATTAATCCTACAAGCTGGAGGCAGGTGTGTTCTTGCTGTTGAGGAACGAGGCATGAAAGATGTGTGTCTCCGATGTGACTGTAGAGACAGAGCACCTGGCCATGGCGGGGGAGAAAGGCAGGGTTTTTTCTTTTTCTTTTTCTTTTTGATGGCAGAGTAATAGTAAGGACAGAAGAGCTGAGTAGGCCTAAAATGCTTCCATTGGGAGTGTGAAGGGCAGCCCCAGGACTGAGGAAGCTGTCATTTAAAACAGCTAAGACAAGGGAGAGGGCACCAAATTGCACCTGTGTCGCAATACTTTGAAAATCTTTCTCCAAATGACTGACTTTCTCTGAAAGGCCATTTGAAAGCATAGGTACCTGGTGTTCTGCAAATATTTATATCAGCATTTAAAAATTCGTTATTTTTTATGACAAAAGTAGTGCAATGGTTGTTATGAAAAAGCTAAATATCAAAGAAACAGACGACCAGGAAAGTGAAAGTTCACCATCATTCCACTGTGCTGGAAATAAACACTGTTAACAGTGTGGGATATTTATATTAGAGTTGTAATCAATCGTTTATTTATACAGCACAGGCGTGTGCGGGTGGGGGAGCACATGCCCTCACTTGCCTTTCAGCTGTCGCTATCTTAAGAGTGCCTTGCCAGGGCTCTTAAGACAAAGCATCACTCTCCACCTGGTGGCACTACCTGCATTTCCTGGTAGGACGGGATTGACCCACTCTGGGCTGCCTTTCCAGCTCCGCAGCAGCAATCTCATCCCTGTGCGCTCCTTCTCACCCCCTCCCCCAGTCACCTCTCACAGGTCATTGGTTTGGCATCTGGGTCCTTCCCCAGGACTCCTCTGGGCAGGCAACACTTCTGGGGTACTCCAAGTCCTGTCCTTAAGGCTCAAGAACAGTCAGATTCTCAATTCCATCCTTGCTCACAATTTTCTCTGTCCATTGTTATATAGTAGATAGTGGGCTGAATTTGAGGTGGGGGCTGGGCAGGGAGAACACTGGTGTTTCTTGAGCACTTGTGCCATCTTAAGAGTTTAAATAAAGTCTTTCATCGTGAAGTTAAATGACCCACTCAAGGCTACACAGCTAGTCAGTGGGAGAGGTGGTCCTGCAAGCAAGTCCTGGCTGATGGAGAATTAGAAGACCCTGGATGGAGTCCTTAGTGGTGGTATGGGTTGCACAGCCTGGGGAAATCTAATTCCCCTCCCTGGGCTCAGTGTCCCCATCTATACAGCGGGGAGGTTGCTTCTCAACCTTGACTGTGCATTGGAATCACCAGAGAGGCTCTAACAAGCTGATTCCTGGGCTGCACCTGGAGATTCAGATTTAATCCTTGTGGGATGTGGTTAGAGTGTCTCACCTTCTCTGGTTCTGCTGCAGTGCTGTGGGTCCCAGGGGCCTGAATGTGGCAGGGCCAGAGCTCCTGGCCTGTCCTCGTGGGAGTAAGGACACTGCTAACCTCCGCTTTATTTCCACTCCCTCAGTCATGTCCCAGACTGAAAATTCTCCCACCTAGAGGTATAAGACTCCAAAAGCTGTGGGTTCACAGTTCTCAGTTCTCTCACTTGGTGACCTCAGGCAGACTGCTTAACCTCTCTGTGCCTCTGTTTCCTCACCTGTAAAATGAGGAGAAAAAGAGTGCTTGCCTCGCGGGACTGTTAGGAGGATGAGATGAGATAACACGTGCACAGTGCCACCCTCAGTGCTGGGCCCTCAGTAGCACGCGTTCTCTGTTTTCTTTCCTACTTCCTCCGACAAAGCTCTCTCCAGCAACTGTGACTCAATGTAATGACACTCATTCACTCTGTCACTATAAGGTCTGAGTTCAAAGGATCACACTGAAGAGTCCTGAATGTCCAAATAAGAGAAACAAGGAGAAGGTCCAGAGAGAAGTCAGGGAGAAGCACCCAGAAGATATGAACCCACTTTTGGGCTGATTACAGGGTTGCCTCCATGACCTTACTCTTTCTCACTGAGCCCTGAGATGCTCACATGCAGGACCTGCTCTGAAACAAGGAAACGGGCTTGCCCTATGCAGCCACTCAACCTCTGGCAGAAGCTAAAGAATTTACCTCCTTGAGTTCCAGAAAAGTCTCTTAGCATCTAAGCACCTCGACCAGGTGGTAGGCACCTCCTCAACCTCTGCTGCCTTCTAGGTGCTAGAAGAGCTCTCCTGACCACCACCCCCAACACACACACACACTGCCCTTTTTTTCTCCCAAGGGTTGGGTTTTGACTCACTGTTTTTTGTGACCCTGTGGTTGGGCTTTCCAAGGCTCATCCAGGGGAGGCCTGGTTCCTTCTTCATGATTCAGTCTTTGCAAAATCTCTTGGCTCTGCTCTGCCTGTTTTGGCGAGGAAGGCTAGAATATTCTCCGCATCCAGGGAAGGAAGGAGCCCTGAGCGCTGGAACCAGCTGCACCTGCATTCCTTCCTTTGCTTTGCCACTTGTTAGTGCTGTGATTTGGGCCTGTGGTTTGCCTCTCAAGAGGAGCACAGACACATGTTAGCCCATTTGACTCTGTCCTCCTTCTGTCCGGCATGATCACAGAGCACAGTTCCTTCCTCATAGCTGGAAAAAAGAGCAGAGGCAGCAAATGGTCATGATTGGAGTTAAATCCTTGGGCTTCCCAGCCCGGTACCTCAGAAAGAGCATGCTTTGCAAAGATTGCAAGCCTGCCACCTGCAGTTCCAGCTGACTGCCACCTTGGGCAAATCGATGACTTCCTCAGCCTCATTTACACAGCTGTGCTCCAAGGCAGTTGGTCTAAATCAGTCATTCTTAAAAGTGAATTATTTGGCATACCAGTTTTGCAAACTGCTTCTCAAAAAAAAAAGGTCTCAAAGTTCCAATAAGTTTGAGGGATTCTGTAAACCCTTTCCCTCAACCCCCTGGAGCACATCCTAATCTACACATCCTCCTGGTCAAGGCAGCCACACGGCCAGTAACAGAGAGGCCAGTTTGGCTTCATTCAACTCACTTTCTCCTAAACTCATTTGATCATGAAAACTTTTCATTCCTGTTAACATCCTGGAGCCCTAGTGACTGGAGAAAAACATGAGAAATAGTGGTCTCATCCGGAGAGGGCTTCTCAAACGTGAAGGTACATAGAAAACACCAGGGCTCTTGTTGAAATACAGAATCTCATTCAGCAGGTCTGGGGCCTGCTGGAGATTCTATTCGTCTAACAAGCTGCCAGCTGATGCCGATACTACTGGTCCCCCGACCACATATCGAGTCCCAGAGGGCTGATTCCTAAGGCTTTTTCAGCTTCAAGATTAGAAGCAGTGCAGAAATGGTGACTCAGGGACTCTGAACTCATAGAGACCTGGGTTAGGGCCTTGGCCTCACCACTTAGCGGCAGTGTGAGCTTGAACAAGTCTACCTCCCTGAACATTAGTTTTCTCATCTCTAAATAAAGTGGTACCTGCTCCAGAGGACTGTTTGAGGATTAAATTAGACTATGCAAATAAAACATGTAGTGCTAGACCAAGCCATAGGAGCAAAATCTGTACTGGTTAACAATATGTACATCTGGACATCATTACAATATCTGCCTGCTCCATCTGTGGGTGGTACCACCTCTTCGCCTGCCCTCACGTTACTTGCACTGCTGACAGCTCAGACCTCTTTCTTCCCAGCATGTTGGCACTGCTATCTCTGTTCATGGGACATTGCATGGCCTCTCTTCTCCAGCACATTCTAGTAAGTTCTCTTGCTTTCAGGGTATCAGAGGAGCTGAGAGACAACAGCTCTCCTCCAGTGATTACAGACAAACCAGTCTAGTAACAGTACAACCCACTCTGGCAGAAGTAACACAAGTCCTTCCTGATCCTGTCCGCAGGGGTCCTCATTGACCAGCGAGGCACTAGTGCTCACATTATCCCATCAATTATCCCGGGCATGGGCCCTACCGACTGTCATAGATCTTGTGTGTCACAAGCAGCTACCGTGAGTCTTTAACTCTCATTGTATTCACCTTCCTGTTCCTCAATGTGTTTCCACACTCGTGTGAAAACCTTCATATAAATATGTTCACATGGTAAAAAAAAATAATCCTTTGTGAGCTAGCAAGGCCTATATTTGGGATCAATTAAGCTCCCTGCTTGTGTGTAGACAGTGGATTAGGACCCCATCACCCTGGCTGCCCCTGATCTTGCTGCATCTTGGAAGCTAAAGAAGGACGAAGGAAGGAGGATCACCATTTATCGATCACCTCCCAGTGTTTGGCCCCTGATATGCGTCATCTCATTTTAAGCCTCTCAGCAACCCTGTGTGATAGGTATTGGTATTCTTCTTTCTCAAGCTCAGAGAGGTTAAGTAATTTGTCCAAATGCACACAACTAGTAAGTACTGGAGATGGAGTTAAAGTTCAGGATGATTTGACTTTTTTCTCACTATCAACTTCCTCCTTTCCCAGACTACATGGCAGAAAGGGAGGGCCCACATCTTCCAAGTTGTACCTGTTATTGCAACACTTGGAGAGAATAAGTTCTTTCTCCACTTGATCCTGCCTTGGGTCAAGTTCTACATCTGGCCCCATCAAATGTGACCATTAGAGGCAGTGCCACATTGTGCAAACATGGCAGCTTCTGTTCTGACCATGTGGACATGAGTCAGGGCAGAGGGGAGAGAGTTGGTGAATGCAGAGAACAGAGTGCTGGGCAGGGTTCACTCTAGCTGGGCCGTCCATGGGATACCCCTTGTTAGGGGCAGTAACTGGAAAGAATAACATTTAAAAGGCAGAAGAAGGGGCCAGCCCAGTGGCGCAGCAAAGTTTGCACACTCTGCTTCAGCGGCCTGGGGTTCACTGGTTTGGATCTCAGGTGCAGACGTGGCACCACTCATCAAGCCATGCTCTTGCAGGCATCCCACATATAAAGTAGAGGGGGATGGGCATGCAGTTAGTTCAGGGCCAAGCTTCCTTAGCAAAAAAAAGAGGAGGATTGGCCATGGATGTTAGCTCAGGGCTAATCTTCCTAAAAAAAAGAAAGAAAGGAAGGAAGGAAGGAAGGAAGGAAGGAAGGAAAGAAGGAAAGAAAAGAAAGAAGAAAGAAAGAAAGAAAGAAAGAGAGGGAGAGAGAGAAAGAAAGAAAGAAAGAGAGAGAGAGAGAAAGAAAGAAAGAAAGAAAGAAAAGTGACTGCATAAAAGAATGAAATAAATAAAAGGCAGATGAGAAGGCAAACTTCACCTTGACCATACCCAGGCACCTCGCTGGTCATCTTCTGACCCTGGTGCAGGTTGGCACAGCAGCTCCCCCACGAGCAGCCGCCGTGGTCTGCTCGGGAAGCTCACCCCTGGAGGGGCCCAGGGATGGGAATATGTCACATCCTCGTTCCTGACCTCTGGCCCAGACCTGAGTCATCCCACCATCTATCACAGAGCCTGGTGTGTGGTGAGGTGTGTCAGGCTGACCATACACAGTTGCACATATCTGGGAGGCTCTGGCCCGCTGGATCCCTGCCACACTGTGCCACATGCTTTGTTTCTCTGACCCTCAGTTTTTCCAGTGATAGAAGACGGTGACTATACCACCAATGTCACAGGCCCATGTGGGAAACCATTAAAACCAAGACTCTCTGGAACCTCCATGGAGTTGCAGGGTAAAATGATGTGAAGTGCAAGTTGTCCACCATTCCTCCAGACTCCTGAGAATGGACTTGGGAGAGCCTGTCCGACCCCCGGTCGCCAACCAGTCATCCAGATGCACAAACACCATTCAAAGATGACAGCTCCCAACCTGACGATGGTCCTGTACAGGGTGCAAATGTGAGGGTGCTAAATTCCTAACCTGGGCCACCCTGTCTGCTCCACACTCGGGAGCTTAGTGCCTTGTTCTCGGTTGCCACTGTGAGCTGATTTTTAATTATCCTTCGGGACTGTCGCCTCTTGGAATGCTGGGAAGGAAATGCTCACCCCAGCTGGGCTGCAGTCAGGCCTGTTGGAGAACAATGTCCACCTCCGAGTCCATTCTGTTTATCTCTCGACTGGAACGCAGACGAGAGAGCGGTGCTCTGTGAACCAAGAGGCAGAGGGAGCGTGGTGACTTGTCAGCACTTCTGTTGCTGCAGAGCCGACATGATTCAAAATACCAACCTCTTTTTAAACCTTTAAAACTTGGCTTCTGGGAGTGCCTCATTGAACAGGGCAATGAAGGTCTTTTACTATTTTTCAAATCAACACCATTATGATCATTTTCCCTTTAATTATAGCAGCTCATGTTTATTGAGCACCTACGCTGTGCCAGGCACTAGGTTTACATGCATCGCCTCATTCAAGCCTCACAACTGTGTGAAGCAGGTCCATTTACTAGCCCCTTTTTACAGATGAGAGGACTGAGGCTCAGAGAGGTTTAGCCCTCTCCCCTGGCCAAGGTTGCACAGCAGCAAGAAGATAGTGGTGGTATTCAAGCCCAGGCAGCCTGACTCCAGAGCCTCCCCTTTAGCCACAACCTCTTCCTCCCTCCTTGGAATTGGGCGTTTGTTCAGTTCTATGGACCTGGGAACAGGTATTGGGAAAACACCTCAAACACCCTAAGCTTCTGGTTTATAACTTTTACCTACTCCATCCCAGCAACCTGTGCTCACCCACAGCTGAGTAATAGGAGGACTGTGTAGGGTCAAGCTGCCATATTCCACCCACCACAGCGAGAGGCGAGGGCCAGGGCTCTGTAGACGAAGGCGCAGACAGATGTCTGTTTCCAGGATGGGACAGCTGAGCTCCTGGGCTTACAGGTTCTGCATGTTCTCTAGCTAGCTCCGCAGGCTGTTTTAGGAAGATGGCTCATTTTTTTTCATCTGGAGGAGAGGAGTCTGGGATGCTGCAAAGAGGGAAGGAGTGAGAAATGGGGCAGCTGGGAGCAAGGCACTCCAGAGAGAAGACTTTCCTGCTTGTGCAGTTCATTGTTTTGCCATGGCCTTGACTGCTGGACCTGCAATCCTTCCACTTTGCTTGCCTCTGTAACCTTCCTCTCCAGCATTTTTAAGGCCACAAAGCCAATAAGCCAGAATTTTAAAGCAGCCCAGGGCCAAGGGTAGTGGGTTGAATTGAGTCCCCCAGAAGGATATGCCCAAGTCCTAACTTCTGGCACCTATGAATGTGACCTTATTTGGAAATAGGGTCTTTGCAGGTTTAATTAAGTTAAGGATCTAAAGAGTGGGCCCTAAATCCAACGACAGTGTCCTCATAAAAGAAAAGAGAGGAAGACTGAGACACAGAGACACACGGAGAGGAAGCGCACGTGAAGACAGAGAGAGAAATTGGAGTTATGCCACCACAAGCCGAGGAATGCCGGGAGCCTTCGGAAGCTGGAAGAGGCAAGAAAGGATCCTCTTTCAGAGTCTTTGAAGGGTGCAAGGCCCTTCAGACACCTTGATTTTGGACTTCTAGCCTCTAGAACTGTGGAGGAAAGATTTCTGTTGTTTGAAGCCACCCAGTTTGTAGTAATTTATGGCAGCCCTAGGAAACTAATAGACCAAGGAAGACTCTCTCCTGCCGTCTAGATCACTGGCAAGGATCTGTCGAGTGGTACCTACCTCCCATGACACAAAGGAGCCAGCTGGGAATTTGAGGCTGGCCTAGGTGCCAAGCTTTGCCCGCAGTCAGCAGCCTGGGTGTATTTACTTGTCTGGCTCCTGCACCTTTGAGAACGGGTACTGTGGTTAGTGGCTGGAAATTGGTGCTTGTGCCAGCTGGCCACAGTCAGAACTGCTCTGGAAAACAAAGGTCCATTTGGAAAGCCACCCTCTCTCCCATTTTCTCTCACCCCTCAAACTAGGCACAGCTTGTATGGCTGGATGGGAGAGAACTGGAAAAAGGGAGGGTTAAATTGATCCATATAATACGGGAAGAAAAATTAGTGAAGGATCCTTGGAAGCACAAAAGGAAGGAGGTATGGGTCTTTCCTCTTGAGGGGTGGCAGAGTCTAGAAGAGGGGAGACGAGAGGAGAGGAGAGACCGCTCTCTGTCAAGACAAACAGCAGCAGTGGGTGGAGCCATGAGGACTGGAATGGCTGGCTGATGAGAAGGTCCCTGAAGCAGTATTGACAAAGGAAACTTTGTATAGTGGTGGTCTCTCCCCTGTTGTAAGTTCCTCCCTTTCCTCTGCTCTACTGTCATCCCCTCTATCTCTACCAATGGGGAAAAGTTGGTTACACCAATAGTCTGTCAACTGGTAAAAACTGCTTACACCAATCGTCTTGTGTCAATGCTTCTTTGGGGAACTCAGGGAGAGGGACACGTCATGTGGGGGTGAAGCCACATGGAGAGCTGGCGGCAGCCACAGGGGACAGACCTATGAGGGTGTTGATCAAGAATTCACTGAAATAATAAATTGGATCGAGAGAAATGTAACTGCAGAATTCCTAGGGATTGGGCAGGGAGGAAAAAGGAGAGTCTAGAAATCTAACTGCAAGTGGGGTGGGAGAGTTAAGCAGGTGACCCAGATGTTACAGGAAAAGGTGGGCTCAGCCGTGGGTGGACTCCAGGACAGCCAGAGGCAGCCCTTTGGGACCCATGTTTGATTCAGCTCTTCATTCCCCACAGCATGGTGCATTGCATAAGACAGATTCTTAGTAAATTCATAATAAATAAATTGTGTCTTGCAGGGGCCATTTGGAACCAAAATACTATATAGTATTATGCATGGGAAGATCCCAAGCTACAAACCAAAATCAAACCATGCCTGGAGAGCTGATAAGGGATATGGTCTCCCTTCTCAGTCCCTCCCGGCTCTGTGGAATTTATTTTTCTCTTCCCCTGGTTTTCCCTAAACAAATTCTCCCCAGTGACTGATTTCAATTTGTAAAATATTTTTTCAGATAACTTCTCCCTACAGTTTATAATTCTCATCAATTTAAGCTATCTTTTATTTCTCCTGTTCCTTTAAAGCAAATTTTATTACTTTTCACATCCTGACTTTGAGATCTCCCAATCTCTCCCTTTCTCTCTGAAGAGCTTTATTGAGATATAATTTACCTACCATAAAATTCACCTTTTAGTGTACAATTCAGTGGTTTTAGACTATTCACTGCTGTGCAACCACCACCATTATCTAATTCTAAAACATTTTCATCACCCCAAAAGGAAATCCTGCAACTATTACTAGTCATTCCCCATTCCCCCTTCCCTGGAGCCCCTGGAAACCACTAATCTACATTCTGTCTCTATGGATTTGCTTATTCTGACATCTGACATAAATGGAATCATACAGTGTGTGACTGGCCTTTTGTGCTGGGCTTTTTTCACTGAGCGTAATGTTTTCAAGGTTCATCCCTGTTGTAGCACACACAGTACTTCCTTTTTCTGCTGAGTAGTATTCTACTGGATATACCACTTTTGTTTATGTGTTCATCAGTTGATGGACGTGTGGGTTGGTCCCACATTTTAACTATTGGAAATAATGCTGCTATGGACATTCACGGAAGGTTTTTCTGTGATCACACATTTCCATTTTCTTGGGTAGATACCTAGGAGTGAAATTGCTGGGTCACATGGTAACTTCATGTTCAGCATTTTGAGAAACTGCCAAATTGTTTTCCAAAGTGGCTGCATGTACATTTTCCATTCCCACCAGCAGTGTATGACGGTCCTAATTTCTCCACATCTTCACCAACACTTGTTACTGTCTGTCTTTTCCATTTTAGCTCCCAATCTCATTTAAAAGTTGCTTTTCTCTTTTAACTTCTCTCCAAAAGGATTGGCACACAAGCCAGTAGTTGAAAATTTTCACCTGAAACATCAGGATATCTAAACCCTTCATTTACATTACATATATTCCTGTTTGTTCCAGCCGTGCACAAACTCAGACCCATGTCAGAAAGGAGTTTCCCCCAACCCTGGTGGAAAAGAGAATACCACGGAAAACGCTTCTTCTCCCGGTTCCTAGAGAAGCTGCATGCAGGGTATGTACGTGTTCCTTATTCCTTTGAGAAATTTTAAGGACAATCTGTTTACCCAATACTAACTAGTCCCCTTGGAGCTCACGCAGGAATAGCTGGTATTTGTCAGCATTCTACCAGTAACAAAACATGTTATGGTTCTGGCATTTAATTTGCCTTCTCACAGAAACCTCAGGGCAATTCCTAGGAGTCTCTTCAACTTCTAGATGAGGCTTCTTGCCTAAGGTCAGCCAGCTAATAAATGATGGAGCAGAACCTCCAACTCAGGCCAGGGGATGCTCCCCTCTTACCTGCAGACTGTTCCCAGGATCTTTCCATTTCGTCACTGACTTGTTGGAAATGTCAAAGGGACCCTTTTTCTACATCTCACATTCTCTGCTGGTAAACCGGACACACTCAGTCTCAGCCCTTTGCACGCCTGACGGGCTTCCACGGTCTGCCCAGGCTGTGTGGAGCTGGGTTAGCAGAAACTGGGCTCTGGATTTTGCTTTAGTTGTTTTCTTTTCCACTTCATTGTTTCCATAGGATGTCTGTCTTCCCAAAATAGCACCGGGGCATTCCAGGTAAACTCAACATCCGACCAAAATCCCCATTCAGCAGCAGGTCCAAGGGGTTCCAGCGTGTTTTCCTCCCTTCCTTTGATCACTGTGGCTCTGGGGGAGTGGGAGTCTGGGACGGGCTCACTGTGGAGCCTGGACATAGAGGGAAGTGGGAGGAGGCGAGGAGGGCTTGGCCAAGCTTTCTTGGAATCCAGCCAAATGACACTCCCGCCTTCTGCCCCAAGGCTAGAGCGGAGGCCTTGACCCTGGCCTTGGGGAATGTTATGAGGATTGGAGGAAAGAACTGAGCAGGGCCTTGTGGTCTAAGTCGTTTTGATCAGAGAATGAAAACAACCAACGTGGACCCAAATTCTTCCCTGATTTCAATGGATGGCAGCATGGTGTAATGGAGAAACTCTGGCTCTGGCTTAAGACAGAGCTGGGCTGCATCCTGGCTCTAGTGCTTACCAGCTGTAAGGCACAAGGCAGCTGTAAATCATATTAGCATCTCATTTACCACTCTGAGCCTCTGATTCCTCATTAGTAAAATAGGGATAATGGTGCCCACCATGAGCGATAAAGACCAACGGATACAACGCCTGTAATAGGGCTTGGCCCGTGGTAGGTACTCAATCAGTATAGGTTAGTTTCCCACCCACTTCCTAGAGTTCAGAAGAAAAAGTTGCTTATTTCTTCATTGCCTCTTTTTTTTTTTTTTTACCATTTTTTTGGTAGCAAGAACATTTAAGATCTACTGTTAGCAACTTTCAAGTATACAATACTGTATTATCAACTACAGTCACCATGCTGTAGGTTAGATCCCCAGAAGTCATTGTAACTGAAAACTTTGCCATCCCCCCATTTCCCCCACCCCCCAATCTTCACTGCTCTTGACGCCATTACTACCCAAGTACTGAGAAGGTCCTGGGAGGCAGTTTAGAGAAGTGAAGAAAAGCACAGAATTTCATCAGATAGGCAGGAGCAGCAGTCTTTCACTTTACTTGTTTGTGTGTGTACCCCAACATAATTTCCTCAAACCAACCACTCCCTGCCTCCAGCACGTTTTAAAAATGGTCTAAAAATTGTTCAAGTTTAAACAGCTACAAAAAGTGTGATTTCTGGCATATTGTAAATATTAACATTTAAAACTAACTGTTACATCCCACTTTTAAATTCACCCAATGAAATATAACATCTGTGATTTGATACCCACTATGATCCATTTAAAAATGTGTGAAAAGCTCATTTCACGTTCAGAAATTTTACATCCTTTAATCTCCTTGAATGTGTATTATTATTCCTACTTCCTCCACAGATTTTTGTCCCAATGTATTATTTTTTGTGCTTCGAAGTGTTTTATTGAGCACATTTAAATAAATGGAGAGAGCCATTTTTAGCATTGAATACTTTTTCTCTTGCTCTCACAGGGCTCTCCTTCAAGAGTGTGCATTCTTTGATGAAAGTACAAGGAAAGAAGAACAAAGTCACTAAGTGAAAATTGTTATTGTTCCCACCACCAGTCCAGGAGCCCAGCAGGCCCTTGGGTATGGAACCGTCCAGGAAATTGGTGCCTGTGTTGGGTCCCCCTTCTTTTGCAAAATGGGGAGAGTCCTAGTGTGGGAATTCAGTCTTTTTCTCAGATAATTCCATTTTAGGAAAGAGGGCCTATGGAAGTGGAAGATCTGGAAAGTGGTTTCCTGGTTACTATTTTTGCTCCATTACCCTCTGGAATGTCCGGTGTATCTCAGTTAGAGGACAACTGAGTTCAAATGTGAAACCCAGTTTTGTCACTTACTTGAGTCAGGTAACCCTAGGCAAGTTACCAAATCTGTGGGTTTCCACAAAGGATTGTTATTAGAATAAAATGAGTTTAAAAGAAATTGTGATCCAAAGCAGGCTCTCAATAAATAACATGGATTCTCAGAGGACCCATTTTTCACTATTTAGGATAGACGAAATTATGATGTGTATTATTTTCATGGCGTACATTTGAAAGGGTAGAGTTTGTCTCCCAAATCTATTATTAAATTAATGGTATGTCTTGCAACTGATGGCCACTTGGAATTAAAGATATGGGGCAGCTTGCATCCTTCCAGCTTGTCTGAAGTCTGGCTTCTTTTGGGTTGCCAGCAGTTTACTTAATAACATTCTGAAATGGGCTCACTGCCTTTGGGAGCCAATTCTACAGCAACAGCCTGTGACACCTCCTGGATCTTCTTCCTAGGTTGTCACTATGGCTCAGAGCTCATCAGCATAAGTTTCGTGGGACTCTTTCCTCCAGGTCCACCAACCCTAACTGTGAGTGCACTGAGTTTCATCTGATGTTTGTTTTTCCCTCCACAGCTTTGTGAAAATTTCCTGCAATTTTCCTTGGTTGGTTTCACAGTTCATTGTTCAGAGGAGCTACTGGCCTCCTCAGGTTTGGCAACTTCACTTTATACTCCTTATCATTTAAAACAAACAAAGTCAACTAGAAAGAGATCTTAACGTTGACCCCTGTGTGAGATGACTCTAAGCTATGTCCAAAGAAACCTTTGTTCCTGCTTTTGTCCCTCCACTCTGAGGAGATCCCAATCCAGCGTGAACCACCATCTCCAATCGCGTATGAGGTATTCAGCTAATGTTGTTGAGTGAACGGATGCCAGGGAAATTCATTTTTAAAAAACATTTTATTATGGAAGATTTCAAACAATTATAGAAGTAAATAGCATAGTGATTCCCAAACCCCACCCAGCCCTAGAAAGAGCCCAGAAGTTCCTATTTTGAAGAAGCCTCTCCAGTGAATCTCATGCACTCAGTGGAACCACACTCTGAGAAACTCTGATCTAAACGATGAAAGCTTCCGTCCCTCCCTCACTCCTGTTCAACTCCATGGCCTCACCTCTTGCCGCGCCCCACCTTGTATTATGATCCAGTCGCCCTGAATTTATTTCAGGTCTTTGAATGTGCCGTGCTCTCTTCATCTGGCCTTTGCACAGGCTTTGCTTCTGCCTGCAGCACATCCAGTCTCCATTGGACACCTTCACCCACTCTTCACTTAATTAACTCCTACTCATCTTTTGGGTCCTAGTCTGGCACCGCTTCTTCCCTGCCACCTTCCCCCACCTCCAATTCCAGGTCAGGTGTCCTTCCCACCTGCTCTCCCAGGGCTCCACCCTTCCCTTTCCTAACAGCCATCATACTGCTTTGTCATTGTGTCCTAATGACTGGTGTTTCTCTCCTACCAGACTGTAGGCTCCCTGAGAGTGGAGACCTTTTCCGTCTTGTCCACTCTTAGAGTCCAGCACTCAGCACATGCCTAGCACACAGCAAAGATTCGGCAAGTAACACTGAAACTGAATTCAATTGAAAGTTTATTTCAACCACACAAAAGAGGAGGACAATTTTAACAGTAGAAAATACTCCCATTTTATTTGTGTGCGGTATAAAAACCTCAAGCATTAGCACATATGTGCAAAATACAGTCAAACTAATCATAAACACCTATTTTCTAAGCTGTTTCCCATCACATTTATTGGCTACATGTTCACTGTTTTTTTGGTCAGCACTTGACAGATTGCAGCAGTAAGTATTGAAGAATTAAGAAGAATGTAGAAATGTCTATCCGCTTAACTGTGTTCTGTCCTCTTATTGAGAAAAGATTGTCTTTATTCATATTTTTTTTTCAGCTTAAGGGATGCCAGCCAAGTTTTGAGGCCATTCTTTTCTTCTTTCTCTGCATTCTCATTCAGTCCCAAGACAACATACCATCTATGTCTGCACTGTCCAGTAGAGTAGCTGCTTACCTAAGTAGCTGTTAAGCACTTGAAATGTGGCTAGTGCAAACTGAGATGTGCTCTGAGTGTAAAATACACACAGGAGTTCAAGGACTTAAGAGGAAAGACAGAATGTAAAATATTCCATTAAAATTTTAAATATGATGACAAGTTGAAATTGATAATATTTTGGATATATTAAGGTTGTTAATAAAATGTACTATTAAATTTAATTTCACCTATTTCTTGCTACTTTTTTAATGTGGTTACTAGAAAATTTAGGACTACGTATGTCACTCGTACTGTGTTTCTATTGGATGGCGCTCATCTATATAGCTGCTTAAACTCAGCCGCAGCTTCCCCATCTGTAAACTGGGGATAATACAATACATTTCTCAAAGGATAGTTAGGAAGATAAAATGAGTTAATATCTGTAAGACACTTAGAACAATACTTGGCATATAACTGGTGCTTTTAAATGTCTGTGAAATAAATAAATGATGCTTATCATATTTAGCGTCTAAACTCCTCTTGTTAGCCCAGTCCCCTGCAAAACAGAATTTGAGGCTCAGGGGCTAAAGTTTCATTGGAGGATATAATTCCAGGGAAGCAGGACTGAGGGAAAAAGGGGACTGAGGCAGGAAAGGAAGGAAGCAAACACAAGGTGGGTGTTGTGGAGCATGCCACAGCTTTACAAGAAAGTCTGCATTTGGTTGCTTGATTACAAGAGGCACAGAGAGGCCCTGTGGAACCAGCGCATCTTGGAAGAGTTGCTAGAGGGCCAAGGTGAGCTGTTTATCTTCCACTTCCTTCCCATCTCCCATCTCACATTGGTCAAAGTTTGCCCCTTGTGGCGTTGTCTTTTGCACTTTCTGATTATGTCACTGGGCAGCAGCAAGGAAGTTGTAGACTCTAGAGGTCCAGGTGGGTTGGACCTGGGCTCTGGAGCTGCTGAGGCCCCTGACATGGCAGGTGTCATGGAAGTCTTGATGAAGACTGACGCTTATCCCTGGAGGGTTAGCCAGCAGTGTCAGATGGGGCAATGGCAGTGACAGTGAAGCTCTATGACTACAGGGAGGTCATCCTACGTTTGGGACTGGTCCAGCTAGGACTCAGGCAAGGGCCAAGCCCAGGGGCAGATGGGACCAAGTGGAACTGAGATCCTGACTCATACTTGCTACTGGTCTTCTCCCCTTGGACGTCTCACAAGCACCTCAAGTCTAGCATGTCTGAGACTAAACCCTCGATTTCCATCCCCAAATCTGTCCCCTGACCCAGACCCTTCATTTCTGTTTTCTACAGCTTAGTAAATTCAGCCACTTGCTCCAGCCAGAAACCTGGGTGCTATACCTGAGGCCTCCCTCCTCCAGCCCCACATGGCTCCTTCAGCAAGACCTGTCGGCTCTACCTCCAAATCCATCTCAGAATCACCCATGTCCCTTCGTCTCCACCCGAAGGCCAGGACGCCAGCTCTCTCCCTCGGCTATCACGGTAGGTTATAAGTGGGTCTTCCTGCTTCCTCTCTCCAATTCTTTCTCCACGCAGGAGCCAGAATATTCTTTTAAAAGTGTACAAAGCAAATCATGTCTCTTTGCTGCTTTAAAACCTTGCCGTGTCTTTCAGTGTGTTTAGACTCAAACTCAAATTCCTTGTCTTGATCTTCAAGGCCCTCCTTACTCTTGTCTGTCGGCTCTTCCTCACCTGAGTCCCTGCCCTCCTGGCTCCCTGTCGATCAGCCCCACTCTGTCCTGACACACGCCAGGGGCCTTCTTGTTTTAGGACACGAACTACGCCTGCTTCTATTTTGTAAATAAACTTTTTTTTTTTAAAGATTTTATTTTTTTCCTTTTTCTCCCCAAAGCCCCCAGGTACATAGTTGTATATTCTTCGTTGTGGGTCCTTCTAGTTGTGGCATGTGGGACACTGCCTCAGCGTGGTCTGATGAGCAGTGCCATGTCCGCGCCAGGATTTGAACCAATGAAACACTGGGCCGCCTACAGCAGAGCGCGCAAACTTAACCACTCGGCCACGGCACCAGCCCCTATTTTGTAAATAAACTTTTGCTGGCACACCTGCAATACAGAGATTTATGGGCCACGAAGCCTCACATGTTTACTCACTGGCTCTTTACAGAACCAGCCAGCTGACCCCTGTTTTAGGTTCCTTTGACCTTGCCTTGGGCTCTTTACTTTTAGCCCAGCGGGTTCCTTGACTTTTGACTCAAGTGGAGTTTCCTTGATTGACAACTTTGCTTTAAAAAAAGCCTTTCCCCTCCACCCACCACACAGCCCTTTATTCTCTATCCTGCCACTCTGCTTCTTACCTTTCCAGCACTTTCTCAATTTGAGATCATGTATTTATTTCTTCACCTGTTTATTTTCCCTTTCCTCCCCTTATGACGCTAAGCTCCATGAGGACAAGGGCCTCAGCTGTTTTGTTTGTGTTGTACCCCAGCACCTCCAAGGGCTTCTTGCTAATAAGCTGGTGGAATAGACTTGACCCCTTGGGAGTGGTTCCCACCTCCTCACCACCGCCCTGGTCTGAACACCAAGCTGGTAATTCTGCTGCTGCTCACAGCTTGGTGGCAAATGACACTTCCAGAGAACAGTAGAGTGTTGAGAGTGACAATGCTGGAGTTCCTAACAATTCTCCCCCATCTGGGGAATTGTGACACCACCTCATTGTGTGTTTAATTTTTTTTAACAACTCTACAATTTCCACGCTATTCCATACACATCAGAAAATAAACATTGAGCACAGGGCAGCGTAACTTACATTTTTGTTAAAACAGCCCAGAGTTGCTCCACTGGGGAGCATCTACTCCAGAGGGCTGCCTGGAGCAAGTCCTCGGCTGTGGCACTTGCAGTGGGCTCCTCTGCAGCCACCAGGGGGCTGTGCCACCTTCCAGGGTCTTGCTTCCTTCCTAACTTCCCCAGAGTACAGGTTGGACAGGCTTCACGGAGCTGGGAACCCAGGTGAGGAGCAACAGCTCAGGGGGATTGAGGAAGCAGGCCTGGAGTCCCTCCCTGGGGACAGGCCAAGCTCGGGCAGGAAGAGCCCACGGACATGTCAGCACATGAGACTGAGACACAGAAGCAAGCACAACTCCCTTCGGATGTGCACGGGCAGGCATGGGTGGAGAGGCAGAGCAGGAAGTGGCTTAGAGGGCCCCTCCCTCTGCTCCACAGATGACAACACCGAGAGCTAGAGGAGGGAGCCAGCTGGTTAAAATTAGAACCCACTAGAACTCACATCTTGCCACTCTCTCATTACGTCTCTCTAGGCTGAATCTTCTAGGCTGTTTTTCTGCACAGTATCTAGAATGGCTGGACACAGGTAGGATTTCTCTGGAAAACTTTCACAGAGAAGGCTTGAAAGAACATTGGACAACTCAGATGGACCTGGGCTTGAACGCCGGCCACCCAATAGCTGCAAGGCCACAGCTAAGGCCCCAAGCCTCTTTGAGCCTCAGTTTCACATCCATAAATTGAGACAAGAGTCCCTGAATTGCTGGGCCGTTTTGAAGATTAAATGAAGTAACACCTGGGTGTGCCCAGCAAGTACCAGACACGTAGCAGACTGGTGGGCATTCAGTTGATACTAGTTTAATTTTGAGCAGCCAATGTGGCAGAGGCAGAAGATCAAATATCCGTGGGTTATAATGGCCCCTGTGATAATTACAAATAAACTCACAGAAGGAAGAATCCACAACAAATGCCCCTTTCCCATCCCCTCAACCCCATCCTCCCAAAAGGCCAATATGGCTAGTGGTTCTGGGCCAGCTTTAGTAAACAGAAGAAATGACCCAGCATTTAACCCCTGCCAGGGCAAAGCTCCGTGTTCAGGAGCTGTGAGGACAATGGGCTTTCCTCTACATGTCTTCTGAAGAATCAGGGTGTGTTGTAATATTTTACCTTCTGGGATCCAAGCTTCAGTATTTCTCCACCTGGCTCTTATTTCTGGATATGTCCTGAGGACCCTCTCCAGGCCATTTAATAATTATCCTGTGGAGCAGTACTATTATTATTGTCATTTTTTCCTTTCCTCGGAGGCCTGAAGCAAATGTGTCTATGCAAAATGTTACTATTGCCTTAATGGACAATTGGCTGCCTAGCTTAGGAGGTGAGAGTAGAGCAAAGGATGCCAAGGTCATGGGTTTGGTCCCCTTTATGCTGATTATATTGCCCCCCTTCCCTAGCCAGGTGGCCATCTGGAAATGAGTCAAGAGGGGCTCGTGCAAACCCATTAGGTCTTCTGGGAGAAAAGCCCCAATGCACGCGCCATTGATGGTGGGTCATTAATGTCCTCTGTGGGATCAAAGGACACCATTTGTGTTAATGTGGGGCATTTATTCACAGGCCTTGAGATCTCAGGGTGTCTTGCTTCTCTTAGATCTGGATTATACAGCTGTGCTCTGAGGAATTCTGGGCGTTTGGGAGAGTGTCTGCAGTGTGGAGAGGGGCTGAGCTGCCCACCACCCTCCCTCCTAAGTCCCACTTTTAGCTGTCTACACATTGGGCATCTTTGTAAGATTACATATGAACCAAAATTTCTGCAGCTAAAAACCAGTTTGAAAATCAGTGCATTTGAGACTTAAAATAATGGCTACCAGGCACTATTCTAGGTGATCTATGTGTGCCATCTTGTGCCGTATGCTCCTCCTTGAAACCATTTCAATAGGTCTTGTTAGCCCCATTTCACTGACGAGGAAACCGAGGCTCAGGGAAATGAAGGAATTGGCCCCGAGAGCTAAGGAAGAAAGGAGGTCAGGACTGGAACCCAGTCTGCCTGGATGAAAGCGATGCTTGACATTCCTCAGAATAATGTCATAGCATGGTGCAAATAGCACAGGAGTTTGGGCTAGAGATCTGGGTTCATGTTGGGCTTCTGCCTCTCCTTACCTGAGAGGTCCCTGAATAGACACTGTATGCTTTCTGAGCGTCACTTTCCTCCCCACAAGATGGGCACGATGATAATCCCAGTGAGGGGATGCACACATCGCATCAAATCCTAGTGGTGCCATGTGTGTGGAGTCTTGGGAAATAGACCAGACTGCCTCCGTCAGGACCCCTCACCCCGCAGTAAGGCTGAGCTGGCGCTGAAGCCGCAGACTCCTGATTCCCAATGACCCCAGGCTTCGGGTTGCTGAGCTGTAAGGGTGGAGGCTCCCATGGGGGCTGGAAGCCCCTAGCTGCTCTTAGTCTGGGGACCACAGCGGAGGTTCAGGATCAAAGTGAGTGCTCCGCTGTCTGGCGTGAGACACACATCCCTTCACCCTGAAGCCCTCTTTAATTAGCTTGGAGAGCTTGGTGCCTTAGAGAAATACCTTTTTGGGTGCTTATCAGTGCTTCTTGATAAAGTAATTAATGGGTTTCTCTTCTCCACTGAGCATCCTCCTGCCCTGAGAGGGCTGTGCTTGGAAGGAAGGTGCTAATTAGTTCCTGTGTGATTATCTGATTGAAGCAACTGCTCCAAGTCTCAGGAAATTACCCTCAGCCCTCACCTTCCCCTGGGTGAGACTCCCGCTCTCTGAATGTTTATTCCTTTTGCTAGGTGCCAGCTCTGCCCACAAAGTTCAGCCCCTTCCGCAAAGAGCCTCTTACCATTGGCAACTGCAGGTGGCACTCTGGTGCCCAGGGCCCTGCCCTGAGCCTGTGAGCCATCACCAGGAAGCTCTCAGGGAGGTTCCTGGAAACACTTCAAAGCAATTCTGGACTTTCCAAGGCTGCCTCAATGAAAACAGCAAGGGCAGCAGAGTGTTGTGGAAAGAGCCCTCTCTGGGGCCAGAGAACTGATTCTAGACTGAGCCGTGTGACCTTGGGTAAATTATGCTTTCTCTTCTTGTCTCAGTTTCCTTAGCTATGAAAAAGGAGTTGCTCTACAATCAGGGATGGCAAATGTGTGGTTTTGCCCACTGTGATGAATTGGTAACAGCTCTGCACTGTGTCGAGAACAATGAAGCCACAGCCAAGCTCAGTGGGAAGAGTGAGCTGAAGAGGTTGATCTGTGATGTTGGTCACTGTTGGTGCAGGTGCCGTGTTTCCCAACAGCAGCACTATTGGCACTTGGGCAAGGGTGATTCTTCCTGTGTTTAACCGTGCTGCGCCTTTCAGGATGCTCAATATCCTTAGCCAACACTCACTAAAGGGCGAACAAACACCCACACACTTCCAAACGTCCCCTGGGGGCTATGCCATCCCTGGTTGAGAACCACAGGCAGGGAGGTAGAAATAAGAGTCAGGATTCTTTTGGCTACAAATGACAAGACTATCCTTAAATCAGCTTAGAGAAAGTGGGAATCCATTCTCTGATGTGATAGAGAAACCGTGGGAGAGCCGTGGGCTACCTCTCTCCAGCCAACAAAGATATTATGTCTCCCCGTCAGAGGAATCTGCAGTAGGGCAGGTTTTTCCCTACATTTGCCTCTCCCTACCCCTTTTTATTTCTGGGGGAAATAACAAAACAGGTGAGCAGCAAGGCCTTTCCAGCGATGAAAGCTGAGTCGGGATAGAGAGCCCCTTTCCTCACCCCTGACCTCTAGAATATCAGCAGGGACTTAAGTGTGGCCAATCCAGGCATCTGCCTGGGAGTTGGAATCTAGAGAGACCACACAAAGGCTCAAAGGTCCGTCAGGAGTTATTCATGGCAGTGGTGTTGAAGTTGAGAGTTGAGAGGTTGCTCAGTGTCCGGTGGTGACAGGCTCCTGCAGGGCAGCAGCGGGTCCAGTGGCAGTGGCGGCTGCAGCAGCATCCCTGGCTGACTGCTCCCGTAATGGCCTTGGCTGAACCTTTGCTGTCTTTGGTTCCTGCCTCTTCCCTGTTCTTCAGCCTTCCTGTTGATTCTGAGTGATCCAGTACCCTTCCAATAAATGGTTTTCCCTGTTAAGTTAAGCAGAGTTAGCTTCTGTTGCCTGCAGCCAAAACTCTCACTGATACAGTTGGAGTAGAGTGTCTGGGCAGGATGGAAATCCAGAAAGCAGGTGGGGTGCTCCAAAGTCTTGGGGGCTTGCTTGGGGCAGTTTGAAATCAAAGCCAATAGGACACAAAGTCCACCAAGGCAATTTTCCTTGGTGGTGCCTGCGCCAGTGATCTTGTCGAAGACTGGGAATTCATTCCCACAGGGGCAGACTCACTTGTGTTTAAGGCTGGGCTTTTTGAAGCTAGTTCTTGGCACTTCTATCTTGTGATTTACCTCTTTGCTAAGCTCAGGTCCCAAGAGCAAACACAGTGGCAGATGAGACGGGTCCATATGGTACCCACCACCCATGATGCCCTCTTCTTTACCATATAGGGCTAAATGGACAGGTGACTCCACACTTGTCATTGCCGGTTCTAGAAAACAACAAGTGCCTGAACTTCAAAAAGCAACCACACCAGGGCCTGGGTCTTTCCCTCCTCCCTGATCACCCAGACCCAGCAGAAGGAGGGCAGGGTTGTTACCATGGAGTCTGTGGGTGGGGGGAGTCCTCTTTGCAGTGGAGGTGATTATTATACCCTCCCCTTTTTCCTCCAGCAGGAAATGGCAAAGGTAAAACCCTAGATGGGGCAGGAGTCTAGAAGAAGCACTAGGAGAAACAAAAAGAACCTTCTCTGTTGGAGCTACAAAGAGCAGAGACCTGGATGTGGAACTGGTTGTTTCCTTTGTGGTCTCCTGCTTCATTGTTGGACTCCGGCTGTGGCTCTCGACTTACTTAGTTAATGGTTCACCCCTCCCCCACCAGCTCACAAGTGCCCAGAGGGTCAAAGCCATGCAGCAGAGACTGAAGATTGAGACCATGAACTCTGGACTCTGGCGCCAGATTTCCTGGGTCCAAATTCCAGCTCTGTCATGAGCTGTGTATATTTGGGTGAGTTGTTAAAGGACTGTGCCTCAATTTCCCCCCCTAGAATGATAAAAATAGTGATAGTTGCCTCACAAGAAGATAATGAAGATTAAATGAGTTATACATAATGAGTTATACAAATGAGTTACATATAATGGGCTCAGAATGGGGCCTGGCGCAGAGTAGGATCTCAATACCCGACAACATCTTAGTTTCTCTGTGTGGTGCCTGGCACAAGGTTGGGCCTCCTGACCTGTGGAATAAATGATCCAATTCTCCAGGGGATTCCTGAATGGGACCAGGAAGTTATGAAGAGCAAATTTATCACAATCTGGGCAGGCCCAAGGTTAACATTTGTTCCTTAAAACCAAAGGGTTAGACAGCTCAGTGGCCCCTGTTGCTGAAGTCTATCAGCTCAGGAACCCTCTGACAGGGCCATGAGTGTGTGTGCACACACATGCACATATACGCACACACACTAACCACAGGATGCCAACCGCAGGCAGCCAAGCCACTGGCATGAAGGACCTTCCTTATATCTTCAGTGACTTCCCTCCCTTCCCAGGAATGAGATTCCTCTAGTCCCTTTTCCTAGCCTACAGACCATTTCTACACCCTCAGTTTCCAAGATCAAGGCCCTGCCTACAAGAGGGAGAGCGGGCACCTGGTATAAACCAGTGTTCTTAAATTCCTCCCGCCTATAAACCCTCTTTTTTTCTTCTCAACCCTCCCAACACACAGAATTCAGAAACTCAAGAGCTGTTGACCTTTGCAGGTCTGGGAGCACACAGCCATGCCCTTGCCCCCGTCTTCTCTCCTGGAGCAGAATAAGACGTTTAGTGACACTAATAGTAATGCTGCTACTACTAACAATAGCGAATACTTACACAGTACTTACAACATGCTTAGTACTGTCCCATATGCTTTCTGTGTGCTGACTTTTTAATCCTCTTAATGCTCTTATGAGGTAAGTACTAGAATCATCATCCCATTTTACAGAGGGAGCAACTGAATCACGAAGAGGTGGTAACTTGCCCGCAGTCACACAGTGAATAAGAGGCAGCCAGTCTGGCTCCAAAGGCTGAAGCATTAACCACAGCACCCCTCACCCCCCTCACGTATGTAGTTCTAAAATAAAGCCAGAACTAAATCATAAGAGAATGTGAGAAGGTGCAGCGGTGTTTTGATTGCTTCCCCTGATAATTACTTTAATGCTTAAAAAAAAGTCTTTTCAAACATACATGTTGCCTCCTGCTCTGCTGGTGCCCCAAGCAGGGCTCGCTGGGCCCAGCAGATGATCCAGGCAATGCTTCCTCCTTCTTCTGGCCAGAACAGCCTCTACCTGAAGTTCATGGCTGGGCAAGCCCGAGGATAGTCACTGACCCTTGGGAGGCATGGAAGGTGCTTCTTGGCTGGAATGGGAGTGGCTTTGGCCCCCAATTTGTAAATGGCAGGAGGACAGCTGCCCTGGAGGACAATCTGGTGTGGATTGAGGAGTGTACCCCTTAGGAGATGAAGGAAGCTGCCCTCTGCAGGTGTGTGTGTGTGTGTGTGTGTGTGGGTGGGTGGGTGTGTGTGTTGGGGGAGGGGGGTTTCTTAAAGCCCCTCCTATTTTCCTTGACCCCTTGGCTCTTCCAGTCTCCGAGGTCATTTCTGGCATCCCTTTCACTCTTGGGACTTAGGCTGTAGTGTGTTCTTGGTCAATAGTGATCACTGAGAGAATATTTCCCTCCAAAACCACTTTTCATTTCAGTCATTTTTGCGACATGATACAAACAGAGCTGCAGCCTCTGCAGCCTCCAACCCACTGCCTTTCCTTCACCCGACGTACGACAAGGACTCTTTAGAGCCCCCTGGTCCAGGACCTGTGCTAGGTTAAAAAGGTGAGTAAAACTCACAGTTCTCATCCCCAGCATGCTGAGTCAGGCAGGACCTACATGATTTCTCCCCCTCGCCCATCCCCCAGCACAGGTAGGGCCGGGACAGTGTTTTATCCCTCTCTGAATCCCCGCCTCCTCAGACCTCACAACGGCCCCTTTGCCCAGCCCAAAGCCTTGTTTTCATGGACTCTCCATAGGTGTTTGCTGATGCAGGGGCTGGAAGCAGGGAAGCTGAAAGGCTATGTAGCCCAGCGGTTCTGAAAGGGGCAATACCAACTCCCAGGAGTGTTTTAAGAAATTGTGGGCCACTTTTGTTTGCTAGTGGGGGCAACGGATGCTAGATGTCCTGCGATGCAAGGGACAGTCCTGTACAATGAAGACCTGTTCTCTATCCCACCTGTCTGTCCAATGTTTCTCCAGACAGTCATATATTGAAAACCTTGGTTTTCTGAGCCTTGAACTTCTAACTCCATATTACATATAAATACAAAGTATTTTTGAGTGGTTTTAATATGTATTGAATATTCCAGAAACATAACCACTGTGAACACGGAGGGAAAATTGTACTTGATTTCAATCAGCACTTTACTAAGAGTTGTTCACTGTTTTGGAAAATCACATCCTGGATGGCAACTCTGCTCCTGGTGTTAGCGTCACCAAGAAAACAACACATGGATGTCACTCCACATGTGTAGCTGTTGTTTCACCCTCACTCTATGTGGAGATCCAAACTTCTCTCATTACGTCTTTTGGTGTAATGGTGCTTGGGTATTTACACATTGAATATGTAATTGAATACATATATGCATATATACATATCCTTTTATTTCTCATTTTTGATATTATTAAGGCATTGAATTGAATTTTTGAAACTATGCGTGCAAGTAGTTTATATTTTTTATGAATTTCATTTCAGGATAATGTAGGGGGTATTATAAAATATTTGTTATCAAAGGAGAACATGGGGTCCGATGAGGTGAAGAATGCTGGACCTAGTTTGTCCCCTCAGCTTTGGTCTCAGCTGTCCCCAAGGGATGCAATCTATCGAAATTTTAAAGCTTTCAAGATGAAGAGTTTTTACCATCCTCCATGGCAACCCATTTATTAAATGACTAATGTTGCAGGTCCCTGTGGTGTGAGTGAATCATCTGTTCAGCCTCCAGCAGAAGTGATGGTGTGCTGGGGACCATGTTGAATCTCAGGCCCTTCTAAATTACTTTTCTTGGCTTGGGAAGGACGTTGGGGCAGAGGGAATGGTGAGTGGCAAGAATCTAGCTACAGACAGCCAGAATGGAGAAGGAATGGGGAGGGCCTCATAGAGAGCAGGTTTTAAAGATAGAAGCTTGGGCTGTAGGCCCTGTGTGGCCACTAATCTGTGAATGGTCTGGACAAATGCACAGAACGAGGTGTCTGGGCTGGACCCATCCAGTGCTGGCAGTCTGTGACTCTGTGGCTGGTTCTTTGGTTCTTCAGTGTTGGCTCAGAGTGAGCAGTTAAAGAGCAAGTGCTTTAAAGTCACAGCCTGGACTCCAAATCCTGGCTCCTCCATTTAATAGCTGGGTGACCTTCAGAAAGTGACTTAACCCCTCTGAGGCTCAGTGACCTTGCCTGTAATATGAAGAGCAAAAAAGCACCCACTCCAAAGGGGACGTGTGCACATTGAAGGAGACAATGGATGTAGTGCTCCCGGCACCTACTAAATGTGCATTATTACTGTGGCCCCGCCCACCACCAAGGACTTGCGACCAACCTGTCCACTGTGCTTCTGTACTGTTGTCGGCTGTGAAAGGACATGAGAGGTGCCCCCACCAACACACAGCGGTGCTCACAACACAGATCGCTTGAACTCACCCTGTACCAAGTGACCCAGTCTGATATTTCTGATCTAAATACCCAGCCCTAAACCAAAGCTAAAACCTTCCTACACTCCAGGTCACAGAAGCCCAACCCACATTAAGATAATCATCAGATTTAAAATGAAAAGGGGCCACGTTGAAAGCATTTGGCTATTGAAATAATAGGTTGATATGAGCTCATTGTTCATTCGTTTAACAAATACTTTTCTATGCCTACTGTGTGCTAAGAGCTGTGCTAGTGGATCCAGTGGTGAGAAAAACAGACATCTACGATGTGCAAAGCAGAGTGGTTGCTACCATTTTCTATTTGGCTGCCAGAGGCACATAGAATTTAACGATAATATCTGCATAACACTTAGGAGTTTTCAAAGAACTTGCACAACAAACATATGAACAGTCATTATCACTCCCATTATGTAGATCAGGAAACAGAGGCTCCAAGATGCGATGCATGTCGCCCAAGGTCAACGATCCCTCTTGCAAGGGGCAGAGCAGAAACTCATACCCAGGTCAGTCTAGCACTGTTCCCACTATGCCACACTGCCTCTCACACTGCATAGGGTGGTTTGGATGGAGCGTAATCTCCTGGCTATGCTAATAAAAATATGCTCTTCCTGAATCTAATTGAGAGTGGCTTACTCTGGGCTCCCTGACCTAGCTAAATGTTGTTGGAATCATGGGATGGTTGGGATGCCAGGCCTCTATCCCCTCCTCTAGGTTGGTTCATTGGGTACAAGGAGGTGAAGAGTCAGGACAAAGCCCAAGGCTGTGACACTCTCAGGAAGCAAGTGGACCCAGCAGATGTGCAGACCAACTTAGGCCTGCCCCAGGTGGAGGCTTTTGCTGTATCAGTAGGCTCATCTATGCAACGGGCTTGGCACCTTGTCTGCCTGAAGGCAGGGGGCTCGGCAGGAAGGCCGGTGTTGTCCCATCTCACCCTCAGAACCCCGATTATAAGTCTGTGACTCAGAGCGTCTACACGTCTGCACGGCTGAGAGGTGCTAATTGGTTCACATGCTGTTTTCCAAGATGTGAGCTGGGAAGGCCTAGCTCTTCTGGCACAGCCCATTCCAGAGCATCCCCTGGGGTTCTCCATGATTCTGGGGCAGGACATGGGGGAGGGGCAGTGAAGAAGAGAGAGTGTTGGAAAATGCGAGCAAGGAGTGAACATTATAAATCCACTGGCTACCAAAATTACTGAAGCTGAAGACAGCAAACAACTCTGCTGAAGGACAGTTCTAGGGATTTTCTTTCCCACCAATCAGTGCACAAGTGTATGTGCCTGTCTATCTGTCCCTGATGGGATTATAGCTCAAGTCCTGGTGGTTCAACCCTCCCAGGGTCATAGAGGGTAAATGCGAAGACAGAGCCACCTCTGGCCAAGTCCTCAGGAGTCTCAGAGCCCTCGTGCAAGACACTTTGTTCTTGTGCCTTCTTTCCTTCCTGGGACCAACAAGGGGTTAAAGGTAAGGCGGTGCCTGGAAGACCTGATAGACACAAAGGTCGTGTGCGTGCATGCAGAAGTGTGCCTGTGTATCGTGTATGCATGTGTGTCAGGAGGGGCTTGCAGAGTGAGTGGGGCCTGGGCACATTTTATCTGGTACACTGGGGCCTTCCCAAGGGGAAACACACCTGGCCACGAGCTGCCTGGCCTGCTCCCTGGGAGAAGAGGGCTGGGGCGCACACGGCTTCATTAATAGCCCAAGCCTCCCAGGCCCCTTTCCCCTAAGTCGTTCCCATTTGCGGTTCCAGTGGGGTTTTGTTTTTGGTTCTCATGAGTTATTTTCTGCCCTCTGCCCTTCTGCCCTCTGTCCTTCTGTGGTGGGTCAGCTGAGGGAGCTGACTGGTGGCACGCAGTCCTGTCATCCAAGAAGAATGGCCGGGGGTAAGGGGTGGGGATAAGGGGATGGGAGGGTGGGGTCTCCCACAGAAAGCCTCCACCAAGTGCTTTGTGGGGACTCCAGGGTTATTGTCGCAGACAACTGGGACCAATGTGGAGCAAACCAGGCATTTAGAAAAGGATCTAAGTAGAGATATGGGGGAGGTGCTTCTGAGGACTTCCAATGCCTAAGGCTTACCCCTAAGGGAAGGGACAAATGTGCCCCCTCTGCGCAGAAGGATGGAGGTCGTGCAGGGTGCAGCCTAGAATTCCCCAACAGGTGCTAAGGCCGCAGACTCAGGCTCAGCTCTTCCTTGTTTCTGTCTTCCTTCTCGCTGGGAGCCAAGGTTTGCAGAATAGACAGGAGACTCCACTGAAGTGGTTCATACACAGCATCACAAGCAGACACCTTACTAATTTAGGTCAATTTTGTTAAGAAAGAGAGAACATCTTGCGCCCTAATAGCTGTCATTATTTGACGAGGGTGGTGATATTCATGACACCTGTTCCTTACTACCCCTCAGGGATCTTGCACAGATAAATATGTTTATCAAGTGTTTCCTGCTTCAGAAGAAAGAGGAATGCAGCTGACTTAGGATCTCCAGGGGGAGATGTCTCCAGGGAGCTGGGGATGGGGCCTGACATTGAGGAGAAAAGTTAGCCCTAGATTTGTAAATCTAGGAGTGATTGATTCACTCTGAGTTGAAGCTTGAAGTTGTGAAAGTGGATGATATTTTAGAGAAACAAAGTATTGGAATCGAAAAAATGACTAAGGATTGAAGCCTGGGGTTGATCACCTTGAAGAGTGAAGGAAGGGGGAGAATCATGCTTCGTTCAACTTTGTGTCTCTTCAACTAGTCCAGTGCCTAGAATGTGCTCAAGAGAGGGAGGGAGGGAGGAAGGGAGATAGTAAGGAAAGAAGGGAGGAAAAGAAGGAGGGAAGAGAGGAAGGAAAGGAGGAAAGGAGAGAGGGAGGGAGGAAGGCCATCAGAATGGCAAGGGAACTAATATTTATCCAGTGCCTATTCTGTGCCACAGACTTCGAATACATCACCACCCTTAATATTCCCCACAACTCTGTAAATAGAGATGATTCTTCTCATGTTACAGATGACAGTCCAGCAGTTCAGAGATGGGTGCCCACAGGTGCACAGGTAGTAAGCGGTAGAGATCAGACATGATCCCAGCCTTTTCAACCCATTTTCTTTTCACCATATTCCTGTAGGAGGGAAACAAAAAACAGCTGGTCAGAGTACAAGCTTAGAGAGAATTGGTAACACACAGGAGAAGCAAGAGCAAAGCAACGTTTGTTCAAGACTGGGGGACCAGAGTGTTTCTTTCAACAAGGTGGATGGAACTCCCAAGATAGGAAGAAATGAAATATTCTGGGATGGGGTGGAGTGGGGAGTGGCATTTAAGAGAAATGGCCTGTACAGGTAATATGGGCGTAGAAAAGAAAGAGGAGCCTGGAGGGGTAGGGAGGGGCTCAGGGAAGTCTGCAGAGACTTAAAATGAATGGAGAATAAGAGTTCACTAGAAGAAAAGACAGGCAAGGCTGTTTCAGGCAGGAGGAACCACATGAAGACCTAAAATGCATGACCTGTGTGTCAGTTAAAATGGAGTTTGGCAGGGAGCAGCAGAAAACCTGAACCCAGTGGCTTAAACAAGTAAGGGGTTCATTTTTCTCATATAACAGGAAGACCAGAGGGAGAGAGCACAGGGCTGGTGTGGCAGTTTAATGAGGATTTTGGGGACCGACTCCTTCTGTCCTCCTGCTCTAGCATCCTTAGCTCAAGGCTTTTGTCCTGTTCATCATAAAATGGTTGCTGCCACTCTAAACATTGCTTCAGAGTTCCAGGCAGGAAGAAGAGGGAAACGATGGACAAAGCTTTGTCCATTTATGTTGGTGGGAAGACTTCCTCCAGGACTTCTGCCCACCTTGAACCAGCCAGAATGGTATAACCTGGCAACTTACCTGCAAGAGAGGGTGGGAATTTGAGTATTTCTCTCTCCACCCTCTGTAGAGAGGAAGGTCAAGCAGAAGGATATTGGACAGGTGTTGATCAAACCAAACTATGGAATCAGCCACAGTGAGTTTGGGAAAGGTGTGAGTGGTTGAGAGCAGTCAGAAGATGTGAGAAGTGACCGGAGATGGAGCTGGTAGGTGGGAACTGAATTGTGAGTGCCCTTCTTTCTCCAGACTTAGCTTAGACAGCTTCTAAGAGGCCAGACCCTGGTGGCCTGTCAGTACTTTAGTTGTGACCCTGGGTTTGGTCCTCAGCAAGAGTGAGTACATCTCTGCAGAAGGGTCTACTCTTAATTCTCTGGAGAATCTCATGGATAAACACGTTTCTCTTTTTCCCATCATATCCCTTCTTCCGTCCGTCCACGCAGTACTGATTAAGCATCTACCATCCATGTGTCAGGCACTGTGCTGAGGTTGTTCTCTCTCCCTCACTCTCCCCCGCCCTCTCTCTCTCTCTCCCTCTCTCGCCCTCAGTTCCCCAGGCTGGGCCAAGACCTTTTCCAAACGTGGGAGCCTAAGGATGAAGAGTTATCTAAGACAGTTGCTATTTCAGTTCGGAACTTGAAGCTAAAAATGTTCGAATGGAAAAAAAAGTTTAAAAATATAGATGTGTATTTTTCTAAAACCCCATTAAGCTGTCAAGGGCCCTCAGTGTGTGTTTCCTTTCCCATCGTTGCTAATCGGCAAGGTATGTGTATGCCCTAAACAGAAGAGCGGCCAGCCTCCTCCTCTTTCCCTTCCCCACCTCTTTCTGCTGTTGCTGGCATTGAGCTGTTCCCTAGCCTTGGGTACCCAGGAGCAGGGCCTCCACTCCCCAGGGAGATACTGGATGGAACAGCACCCCAGCTTCTCCATAGAGCCTGGGACAGCAGAGCCAGCATTCCCAATGGCACAGTCAGACTGTCTGGGCTCAGATCCTGGCCGCATCACCAATTAGGTGTATAACTTTGAGGGTTTTATTTTTCTGCGTCTCAGCTTCCGCATCTGTAAAATGGGATAGATAACATTACCTACATAGTAGTGTCGCTGTGAGATTAAATGAACACGTACAGCACATAGAACAGTGCCCGGGTTTGTAGCAGATGTTCAATGCATGTTGCCCATTATTATTGTTACCATTACTAGTATTGCTAGTGCCTCATGCTCTCCATTCCTTTCTCCAAATTCAGATAGTCTCAAGGGAAAACTAGAAAATGGACCTCAAGATCTCCTTTTCCAATAACATAATTTGAAGATGAGAAAATGGAACAGAAGCGACTTTCCTAAAGCTGCTCGGTTCATCAGCGGCAGAGCCAGGACGTGGGTCCAAGTCCCTTTCCAGACTACCATTGCTTGGGCCGCTCCTCCTCCTCTCTTCCCAGCGCACTGAATGCTGGCACCAAGTATTTCATATTTTCATTGTTTCCAAATGTGTCCCTTCACTCCATCTCATCATCGTGGCCTGTCTTGCGTTGCTTGTGTCCAGAAAGCAGAAACCATACAGGTCTCTTGTTTTGCACAGCGCCCATCACAGCAGCCAGGCAGACAGAAGCCTGAGGAGGAGCAGCTTAGAAGAGGGACTGATGGTGGGGATGCCCTGGGGCAGTTCCAGAGTGGCAGCTCTCCACTCAGACTGGAGGCAGCATCTTGAGACGCTCCCTCTTCCTCAACTTCTCCTCTGGCTAAATGAGAGATTGCTTCAAAAGAAGTATTTACAAGAGGAGATTTGAATATAAGCCAGAATATAGAGAGCACTTTCTAGCCCTGGAACCGTATGATTCTGATATTTATATAAATGCACAGCATCACTTCCAACCCACGGATAAGAGGTAGGGGACGGAGGTTCTGGGGATATTGTGTACATTCCCACTTATTGATCTGGGTTGATCTAGGAGCAGCCCTTCCAGAAGGAGATGAGTATTGTGTATATATATACATACAAACATAAATATATGTGTCTACATAGAAATAAATACTTTGTATACTTTTTCTATACATTATTATGTTTTGACGTCTTAAAAAACCTTTCTGGCAGGGGAGAGAATTCTCCTCCCGGGACTAGCCAGTTCTTAGAGACAGCAAAGGACTCAGCCAGGCACATGCATCTGTTGTGCAGGCTAACCAATCCGGAGCCGCCCCTCCTCTATCTGCCTGTCCACTCCAGAGGGCGAGATTCCTCTGCCTCAATCATCCCAGAGCCAGGTTCTGAGCAACCAGAGACCACCCTATAACCCAAAGCCCACTGAAATTGTTCAAACTAGTCAGTCCTGAGCCATTCACCCTGCCCTGCCTTGCCTTTCCTGCGGAAACCCCAATAAAGACCTTGGCCTAAACCTTCTCTTCACTCCTGTCTTCTGTCTCCTGATCACCCCGGTGTCTTTCCCATGTGATCCTGTGCCATGCCTTCTGTCTCTAGGACCTGTGAGCACAATAAAGTTTGTTTTTTCCTGAGCCTCTCCTTTGTGTCCTCTTGTGGCCACACCTGACTGACCATCACATGAAATACAGAACAAGGTGCAAAAGTTCCCCAAACATCTCACTAGCCCATGACATTACGTCTGGTCTCTTCACTACATCAGCTGCTCAGAAACCACGTGGACTGATTATTAGTTGTCCAGGTTGCATAATGTAGTTGCTACATGTGCTATGTGCACCATGAAATCATGTGGACTGATTGTTAGGTGCCTGGGGTGTGTACTGTAGCGTGCAACGTGTGCTACATGTACCACGAAGGATCCCAAGACAGGCATGCCAAGATCCCAGTGTTTGAGAAGCTTGTAATTTAGTTGAGAAGATAAGCTATACATAGGTGAATAGTTAAATGACAGTTCAAGACATCCTAGCACAGCACAAATAAGGGTGAGGACAAATAAGTGCCAGCCCCAGCGTGCTGAGAAAGGCCACTGGGCCGGGGGTCAGGAAACGAGGGCCCTGCTCCAGGACTACCAACATCTTGCTCTGTCACCTGAGTAATCCTTAACCCCTCGGGAAGTGAGCGCTTGGCCTGGACCCCTAACTCCTTGTGTTCACCTCTGTGGGCCTCCAATCTGCTCATCCTGCAAATATGGTGGGAATTGCTGCCTGCTCTCCAGGGCTGCTGCAGCTCTCCTGCTCTGTGGGTCTCAGAATGCCTGCTCCACAAGTTCAGGACTGGGACTGGGCTTCTGGTGGAAGACCCAGCTACAAGACTGGTGGCAGACACACAGAAGGACCTGCCAGTGCACCTCATCCTCTCACATCTGGGGTTGCAGGCCCCTCTCCACACTGGACAACTGACGGGCCAGAGAGAAGCAGGGTCAGGAGAGTTCCATGGCGAGGAGGGTTCTGCTGCCAAAGTGCACAGCCTCCAGGCCTGATTCACTGCCTGAGAAATGCAGAAAGAGAGAAGAAAAGCACTTTTGGGAAAGCATTCTCAGAAAAACACTGTGCGCTTGAAAACAGCTATCATTGTCCCTCATTTATTTTATATGAAACAAGCGTTCAAACAAATTCTAGAACTTTCCTGTGGGCCATTGGCCTGAAGGAGTACTTGCATGTTGCTGCAGTGACTGACTTTTCAGCACAGCTTCCCCTGGCGCCATCTTCTGAGATGCCTGAACCACATCCCTTATTAATGTCCAAATGCTTGTGACCCCCCAATGCAGGCTCAGCGAGTCATCGTCAAAAGAAAGATTTCTTGGACTCTCAAGTTCTTGTAGTGGTGCTCCTTGATTCAGAGAATAGCATGGATTAGCACGGGGATAGGACTCATGGGCGGTGAAGAGCTGCAGTGGCTTGAGGGCAGGGCTAAATTTACAAGGCAGAGGCATGTGAGTTATTTCTTTACAAGACAAAGGAAAGATTACGTAAAAAAAGTCATTAAAATGGTATCAGCTCACGTGGGGTCTGGTTAGCAGGTGGTCCTATAACTTTGGATACGAATCAGGTCGACTCAGGTCAGGACATCCTGTGCTTCCGGGAGGATGAGCTCGATCAGTATGCAGGGCAGGACGCCTTAGGCTTTTCTCCCTGGGGCAGCCTTGATCCTCATCATAAAATCCCCCTTGAACCCATTTGGCCTCGAAATCTTTTGGGGGTATGGACTACGGTCAGTCTTCTGTAACTACCTCCAGCTGTACAAGATCGTAGAGCTGTCCCTAAATGGGGCCATAGGGGTACAGGAAGGAAGTTCAGTGGACCGAAGGTTGTGCCTGCAGAGTCCAAGGCTGACAAGGTATACAGATCCTCTGGAGACGAGAGAATCATTTGATGAGAAGTGGTCCAGGAGACGAAACTTCGTTGACATGTGGAAGACAAACAATGAAATAGACAACAAATTATAATAAGAAATACAAACAATATGATTAACTCAAAGAAAAAAGCTTTGATAGTAATCCAGAGACCTGGACCTGACCAGGAGTCCAACCAATCATTTAGGGATAGGGTAGGGTCAGAAATGGATTTAATTTGGTGGCTCATATCAAAGAGGAAGCCAGAGATATTTTGATGGTAGTCAGGAATATAGACACAACATTTGGTTTTTATAATGGCACAAGTGCCCCCGTGCGCTGCCATCAAGACATCCAGTGCCATTCAGTTTTGGAAGGCCATCTCTACACATTTGGGATACTTCTAAATTGAGCAGCAAAAGGCTGTGTTGTGTATTGTTTAATGCCTTCACGGTAAATTTGTTTAGGGCTTCCATGTGCCAGATGACACTTCTGAGTCCTAACTGGGGAAGAAAAATTGAGGCAAGGTGATCATACCAGTGGAAGACAGAATGGATCCAGCGTTGTTGTAGGTTGGGTAGGTTAGCAGGAGGAGATAAAGTAAATGTAGTTCTACCTTGCATCCAGAGGAAGCCTAGGGTGCACCATCCAATCCATCCAGGCAGCAGCCAAGGCCATAAAGCTGGAGCCGCATAAACATTGAGTGCTGTTAGGAGCTAACCGATGTATGCTGGGCCATTTATCCCAGTCAGTCCCAAACCAATCAATATTTTTTAAGGCTATGCTATCAGAACACATGGAATGGGGAATTTGTCCCATAGGTTGGGTGCTATTAGGCCACGTATCACAAGTGTGATTGGTTTGTTCCCAACATAGAGTGGCCTTTTGACTGAGTTGACCACTGGTAGGAGTGAGCCAAATATATTTGTCCCAAATTTGATATAGTCCATCCTGTGTGTATCAATAAGCTGGGGACTTTACCTTTGGAACTTGTTGTTTATGATGCACCTGTGACAAGGCAAACTTAGTTAGTATTTGGGCAGTAGAATTGAAGGAAAAAGTTTGATTGTAGCCAGGGAGCTCCCAGGTATCAGAGACGAATGGCCACAAGGAGACATTATCATTAGTAATAGATAAATCTTTTAGAGGAGAAGAGCTAGAATCTAATATCCATGAATGTGTAATATAGCTTCTACTGAAACATAATTTTTCTCTCTAAAATCTCCCTCATTTTTACAAAAGATAGCCAAGTTAAGATCAACTGGTTTGCAAAATAAGTGTAGCTTCAATAAAACTTGGTCCAACTATTTACATAAGTGCAGCAAGAATAGCAATTGCTTATATAGGCTCTTTTAAATCTGCTTTGCTGGAATTTTTTATGAGGAACCTCAAATTGGACTATAAAGCCTCTCGAGGCCAGGAAAGCCAAGCCAAAGACTTGCCATCAAATCTTGCCTGCAATACCTACAGATTTGGGTGGATTCCGCTCTTTTCGAGGTCCCCCCAAATATTTCAAGGTTTCTTGCACCTGCCAGGAGAAGTGAGCGTCCTTACTTACCAGGTAAGATTGCTGGAATCTCTGTAAACAAGGTACCAGGCCAACATTTCCAAGTGGCTTTGTTCCAGAAAGTCAACCTTATTCCTCAAAGGCAGTATTGTCATATCTGAGACTGTATGTTTCTCTCAAATATGACATTCCAGCCAAAGCCTCAGCAATAAAACCAACGTTTCCCAATGTGCCCTGCTATAAGGAGAGCAGATTCAGGGATGGCCCGGTGGCGCAGTGGTTAAGTTTGAACATTCTGCTTCTCGGCGGCCCGGGGTTCTCCAGTTCAGATCCTGGGTGCAGACATGGCACCACTTGGCAAAAGGCCATGCTGTGGTAGGCATCCCATGTATAAAGTGGAGGAAGATGAGCATGGATGTTAGCTCAGGGCTGGTCTTCCTCAGCCAAAAGAGGAGGATTGGTGGTGGTTAGCTTAGGGCTGATTTTCCTCAAAAAAAAAAAAAAAAAAAAAAAAAAAATATATATATATATATATATATAAGGAGAGCAGATTCTTATTGAACTTACGCAAATAACTATATTGCCATGAAATAACCATACTCACTCAAAGAGTTTCCAAATTCTGGAGGGATCAGGTAGGGAGAAAAAGATAAATGTTTCAGTTCTGCTCACAAAGGTATAATTTCACGAAATTGCTGTAAGTCATAGTTAGCATAAGAGAAAAGAGAAAAGATTTCCTTAAATCTGAGAACACAAAACAAAACATCAAAAATTCAACAATATTTCAAATAAAAGTTATAAAAAATTATAATCATCCTCACCAGTTCATACAGTCCTGTATAATCAATTCTTGATCTTAGTCTTCTGTTAGGCAGGTTTATGAGGCCAAGTTTCTCTGTTAGAATTCCATAATTTCTTACCCAATTCGGTTCTACCATGTGAAAGTTTATCAGAAAGCTGTATTCTAGAATCCTGTGTCAGAATCCTTTCCACGAATTTCTCTGAAGACAAAATATATTTGCAAAACCATGAAGCATCAGAGTAAAACAGCAACTATCTGCAAATGACAGAATATTCAAAAAGGAAACTGACAAAGAAGCTTGGCTGTGACATCAAGATAATAACTAGAATTATGGTTGATAACCAGGACAGATCAGAATTTTAGGAATGTTATATAATTTTAAAACATTTATAGCAATATCATTCACCCACATAATACCACCTAAGAAAGTTTATCATCACTTATTTGACAATGCTTAGCATGTAGTTTAATAGACAAAATAAGCCTAATTAGTTTAGTATTTTCCTCCCTTAGGAAGAGAGCATGAATTTCTTTGAGAAGTCTCAGGGGTCCTCTGAAAATCCTCAGAGAAACACTCTTTCTTCTTCCAGGTCAAAAGAAAGGCTTTATTCAGGACTTGAATATTCTTTTGAGGGAGAAGCTTGTCAAAAATATCAATAGGTTTTAAAACCCTTGTTCAAATAGGAAACAAGTCTCACTAGGAAACAACCCTCAGGTATATATTCAAAATGACAAGAGAAACAGTCAAGAGCAGTTAAAACAGTCAAAAAATCTTAAGCGAGATCTCTTTCTTTCTGAACATAGGAAATCATTTTAGCAAAACATAGATTTTCTGTCTTTTAGGTAGACTTAGAGCAGGCCAAAAGTTCAACGAAATTATCTTTTGAGAGAAAACCAAATTTGAACTTTTGCACCAGCTTATTTTTAACATTAAAACTCATTTACTTAACTGGATTTACTTTAATCTTAGCCAACTTGACCAGGCATAAAACTCTCTGAGACCTTCTCTTTCACAAACCTTCTAAAATTTTCTTTTTACATTCGGAATTTGTCCCATGCTCTCATTCTTCCCTTCTAGTACTTTAGAACAAATTTATCTTTCTTAATCCAACAAACAGAAATACTTACATTCTTTATACCCTCTTCACTGTAAACATACACTACTTTCCTTGAATACAGAGCCATTTTCCTTATTAATTTCCAGTAGCTTTAATTACATATATTAACTACAGTTTTTAAACACTTACAGACCCTAGTGAAAACTAAAAAACTAATCAACTGTGAACTGTCTTTTATATCAACATTCTCAACACTTTTCATAGGAAACATGCTGCTTCACAGTAATAAAACACAGGTATGTTTACTAACAGACCCAAACATCCTTTAGCCTCTCTGCAGTAAGAAGCCCAAAGGAGACAACTTAAGATACGTTTAACATTAATGTTTCAGTGTTCCATCCTATCCAAAAATGACCCAGATATGCAACAGATTTTTATCATTTAACTTAACTTGGCAAAACTCTAAAGTTTTAAGTTACCAAAAAGAATTTGGAAGCTGTTTTTTCCCCAAGTATACAGACCATAAAACATAATTATTATACCCACAAACTCTTACCCATTTTTATTGGTTTAAATCATTTGTTTCCAACAATTATGTTCAGACTACCCACAAAAACTTCATGAGACATTAGACAAAATTAGCTATCATTTAAAGCTATTATTTTTCTGACAAATTTCTAACAGACAACACGAACTTTTTTGACTAGTAAACCCAGGCTACATGCCTGCATCATATCCAAATATCGATAGCCCTAAGGCAATGCCTATTTCAATCAAACCAACAATCTTAAACAAGCTTTCATTTACCAAAGGTTAATTCATGTCACATTAACTTGAAAGACATTGGTTTAATTTCTACTACATTTAGAATTTATGTAAGTGTTTACTTTAAGCCAATTAAACAGAGCTCTCGATTTTGGGCATACCATCCAGAAGTAAAATATCACACGTATATAACATACATATAGACACACATACACAGAGTCTCCACACCTACTGTTTTAAAAATTACTGTCATGAATCAGGTACAGTAATACAAAAGTTACCAGTTATGAATCCAAATTTTGTTCTGAGCCTTTTTACTAATATTTGTGGAGAAGACACTCAAGATGCTAGATTTTTGGTGAGGGTGCTCTTATGGCCGTTTTTTCCTTTTACCTTTTTTTCCACTCAGTCTTAGGAATTAGTGATGGGCTAGATAGTCCTCAGAGGATTTGAAATCTCTTTGAGATAAGGGAAATGGGTGGAAGCTGAACTGCCTCTAGAACTGCTTTTCCAGCCTTACAAGGATTTTCCAAGGACAGTTGCTTTTGATTTCCCAGAAACTGGGTTGTAACTCAAATGACATTATTGGTTGATCTACTTGTCCAACTACATCACAAAGGCACAGAGAAACCCCTCAAGTTTTCTCCAAGATGGAGTCTCCATCCAATTGAAAGTGTTTCCCATTAGTTAAAATGCATCCAAGGAGTGAGTCTCCAGGGATGCTTGGGGCATTCCCCATGGCAGTAAAACTCATGTCCAACTATCAATGGGCCCAGAGAAGGGTGCAGAGTTGACTGCGGGCATCAACATAGTTATAAGATTTAGTCAAGTCCCACTCAGCCCAGGCACTTAGTCCCTGAGCCAGCACAAGTTGAGCCAGGGAAGAAGGAGGCAAAGGCCTGGAGCTGGCTGGGGCTCCCAGTGCCAGGATTGAGAGTTAAGTCCCTTGCAAAAGTTTTAAGTTTTCGATTTTACAGAAGGTCCAGGTTTTGCTCAGGTCCAGCCTGAACTTAACCTTGACTTGGTGACAACAGAGGAGGTGATGAACAAAATAGACAAAGGAAAAGAAGAGATCAGGCCTCGCCCTCATGGCCTCTTCTAGAGGGTTATCAAGATAAGGGTCACACAACAGTTCCTGTGCCAAGGCACACAAAACCAGCAGAACAGTTCACAGAATAAATCACAGGTCTCCCATCCTTATAACTGACTCAGTAGGTGCCTAAAATACTCAACGAGTCAACTGCCAAAAGAGGGCACCCTACTTGGGGTCACTGGGGTGATCAGACCCAGAAACCAGAGTGAGGGCTCCCGGGGTAGGGCCTTTGACTCTTTAAAGATTTCTTTTTTTCTTGGTTGCAAAGCTCAAAAGGAGACCAAAATGACCACTGTAACTTTAAGAGAGATGAAAGAAAAAGGTCCATTACCTTGAAAATCCCCCCTGAACCTAGGGCATCATCCTACCTGTTGTTCCTCCTGTGGGGTTCCTATAGCATGGGATGATGGGGGTGTGTCCAGGCACTGCATCCCTTGTATATCTTCCCTATTATGGCTGACAGTAATAGGTGCCTGGTGAATGGTCCCAGAGATGAAAGAATAGAGAAAAACAGTGAAGAATTTTCCACCAGTCTGGGGGACATTCTACCCAATGGCATCCTGGAGCCGTTCTCCCAAGAAGGGGATCCCATACTCAACCAAAGATTAAAATTTGGTACTTTCCTGGAATTGGAGTCCCGATTGGGACTTTCCTGTGGTTTGGAGTGTGGTCAGGAGCAATAGGGAAGGATTCTAATCCAGCTTAGGGAAAGAAACCTGCCACAGGAGTCTTGGAGAGTGGCGACCATCCTAATGACTTAAGTGGTCGATCCGTGCCCATGTAAAATTTATATATTAGAGATAGGATTAGGAAGGAATGGATTAATTCATTCATCACCCTCAGGCTTAAGATACTGATTCTCTTCGGGCTGAATGCCATGATTTGCCCCATAGAGTAGCCATGGGCAGCAAATGTGGATTCATACAACTGTCTGAGAAGGTTCCTGATGGAGAAATGAATTTAGATCCATCCTTGAAAAAGAGGAAGGCACAAGAAAGAAAAGGGCACTTACCAGAACTTCAGCTCACAAGTCAATGAAGCAAGATCCCCGTACAGGCCACCAGAAGAAATGACGCAGGCTCTGTGAGTCAAGGAGTCGAAAGAAAAATTTCTTGGACTCTCAAGGTCTGGTAGTAGTGCTCCTTTATTCAGAGAATAGCATGGGGACAGGACCCATGGGCAGTGAAGTGCTGCAGGCACAGGGTCAGGATTCACAGGCAGTGAAGAGCTGCAGGCATGGGGACAGGACCCATGGACAGGGAAGAGCTGCAGTGGCTTGAGGGCAGGGCTAAATTTATCAGGCATAGGCATGTGAGTTATTTCTTTACAAGACAAAGGAAAGATTACGTAAAAAAAGTTGTTAAAATGGTATCAGTGCAGGTGGGGTCTGGTTATCAGGTGGTCCTACAACTTTGGATACGAATCAGGTCAACTCAGGACAGGACGTCCTATGCTTCCCAGAGTATGCAGGGCAGGACGCCTTGGGCTTCTCTCCCTGGGGCAGCCTTGATCCTCATCACCCCCCAAACTAACCTCCTGTCTGCCTTTCTTGCTCAAGCCTGCCTCCATAAAATGTACTATCAGGAGAGTAAGCTTCTTTCTTAGCAACGGAAATCCCACTTATCAGTTAGGAGTTTTTAGGCTGCAAGTCCTAGAATATCCTGCTGATAGTGGCTTAAAGCCTTGTAGACCTTTACTATCACCTTTAACAAGAAGCCTGGAAGCAGGCAGTGTTATGATCATTCAGCAACTCAACGATTTCAGCAGGGCCTGGGCTTTTTCTGTCCTTTCTCTCTACCACTCTCATAGTTACAACATGGTGGCCGAAGTTCCAAGTGGCAAATGCTCACATGAGAGACCAGAATTGGAAGCACGCAGGGGCTAAAGGTCATTTCTCTTCACATCTCTCCTTGATCAGGGAGGAAAGTCTTTCCCAAACAGAATTCTGTCCTGTTTCATTGGCCAGGACTGGATCAGATGCCCATCCCAGACCAGTTGTTGGCAAAAGCAATTGCTTTGTTGATACAGATCATACATTCTCAATGGGGCTGGTATCACACTCAAGGGGATGAACATTAGTTCTAGGGAGCAAAAAATCTTACTCTTTTTATGTGTAAAGCACAGATATACATACAGTATATAAACATGTATACAGTATAGCTGTGGTATTAAAATTTCATGGGAGGAGGCAATTAGGAAAAAAATGTCTAAAATGGATCCTTAGGGGGATAAAAATTGTCATTTTTTTGAAAAAGTTGATCCACACAAAAACCTGCACGTAGTGTTTACAGCAGCTTTATTCATAATTGCCCAAACTTGGGAACAACCAAGATGACCTTCAGTAGGTGAATAGATAAATAAACTGTGGTAGAGCCAGACAATGGAATATTATTCAGTGCTGAAAAGAAATGCAATACCAAGACATGAAAAGACATAGAGGAAACTTAATGCATATTACTAAGTGAAAGAAGCTAAACTGGAAAGCCTACATACGCTGTGATTCCAACTATATGACATTCTAGAAAAAGCAAAACTATAGAGACAGAGAACGGATTAGTGGTTTCCAGGGCCTAGGGAGGAGGAAGGGATGAACAGACGGAGCACAGAGGATTTTTAGGGCAGTGAAAATACTCTGTATGATACTATAATTATGGATACATGTCATCATACATTTGTCCAAACCCACAGAATGTACAACACCAAGAGCGAGCCCTAAAGTAAACTATGGATTTTGGGTGATTATGATGTGTTGATGTAGGTTCATCCTTGTTAACAAGTGTACCATTCTGGTGGAGGATGTTGACAATAGAAGCATATGCATGTGTGGGGCACTGGGTATATGGGAAATCTCTGTACCTTCCCCTCACTTTTGCTTTGAACCGAAGACTGCTCTAAAAAAATAAAGTCTTAAAAAACACTTTGAGAGCCACTGACTTGGACCAATCACAATTGATTGCCAGGGCCTGGGGACATTTCTTTTGGCCAGGAAGTCTGGGGAAAGATGGCCAGATAGGCACCGACAATGTTTGCCACATCCTGTCTAGAAAGAAACATGCTTTGTGAGGTGAATACCTGCTGGGTATGTGTGTGGGTGTGAAATTTCAAGGGCACACTGATTATAATATATAATCACAGATCTGCTTTCAAAGATGGGTAGGGCTGGCTAATTCCATGATTGAGCTGGCTTTGTAAACTGAAGGCCAGGGCTGAATTTCTGGGGATGATGGTGAGAATAGGCAAGGGACTGTGGGGGAAAGAACAGAACCATTTAAAGGAGATTCTCAGGAAGTTTGGTTGTGTGCTGAATGACTGTGTTAAATGATTCAAAGTATTTTTTTTTCTCTCTGTGTGGCTCCAACAAGATGAAGTCTGTGTCTCTAGGTCATTAGCACTCTACTCCAGAGAACGCATACCGCCGTACTCATCGAAAAAATTGAGGGGACCAATCTTCTTGAACAGTTAACTATCTCCAGGCAGTGTGAGAAATACAGAGGCACAAGGAATTTCTTGCATTCTTCCACTCCTAGAATCCACCTCAAATTTTGCCCCACTTCTTCCTCTCATGGTTGTCCTTCTCTCCAAGTTGCTAGATTACTGTTTTTCCAACCCCCTATTCCTGTTTTGAGTCAAGTTTTTAGTCAAGTCAAGTCAAGAGTTCTTTGTTCAGGAGAAGTTCTGGGTTAAGCCCAGCCTTCTTTGCTGGGGGTTGGGTGAGCTGAGGAAGATGCCCCCGTGCCCTGGAGTCGTTGTGGAATTTCCCATCTCTCTCATCTACCACCACTATCACATCCTCCGTTTTGGTTCTCCTGGAGTTGTGTCTTACAGACTTTACATGGTGCCTCAATGTTTGCTCTTCCAGCCTCTTTGGGCTCCTGGGTGGTAGGGACAAGCAACATCACATGCATCTTAAACACCTCATTCCTGAGGCAAGACTACGGAGTGATGGTCTCTTCTGATAGCACTGGGCGCACCCAGTTGATGCTCCTTGACAGGGAGAGACTCCCAGTGTTCTCACTCCTTGACCTGGTCCCTGCAGCCCACACAAACAACTCCTCTGCTGATGTCACTGAAAATCAGAAGTAGTCATCCCTGGGCGGTGGGAGTAGTGGGAATGCGCACTCTCTTCTCTGAGCCTTTCTGCAGCACAGTGGTTCTCAGCCCTGGCTGTACATTTAAATCACGGGGGGAGTTTGAGGTCAATATTACTGCCCAGGCCACAGCCCAGACCAATTAAATCAGAATCTCTGGGGATGAGGCCAAGGCTTCAGGATTTTGTTAAAGCTCCCAGGTAAGGAGCTATGCGCCAGCGTCGAGAACATGTATGTGTATGTGTGCATGTGTGTTTGTGTGTACTTTTCTTACAGTGAGCACACACTTCTTTTTGAAATCTTAAAAGAAAATGAAGCAATTTTCATCTTGAAAAAAAGAATTAACCCTTCTGTCTCAGTTCCTGCAAAAAAGTTAGCCCTTCTGTTTAAAATTTTTAAAAATTTACTATAAAGGAAAAACTTGTATATAAGCAGAAAGCTTACATTTTCAGTGCTGTGTGTAATGACAAATGAAGTAAGAAATTAAAAGAAAAGTTAGTTAAATCACAATTTTAAATAAATACCACTTTTATTTTATTTCTTTAAATAAGGTAACTATGTTTTCATGGCATTTTTGTAAGGAGAAAAATATGGAAAAGAAATTCAAACTGAGTAACAAATCAATTGAACATAAAGTTTTCAGTAGGAGCCCATATATGTCCTTGCCATGTCCTGATCTTTAAATAGGTTTTTTTATTTCTGTACCAACTCGTGTGATAGATGTTTCTGGTGGAAGCTGAGATTTTTGTAACTGCACGTTTTGTACCAGATGTGGTTGTAAAAGTAGTGGTTGCTTGGATTGAGGTCAAAGAAGAAAATAGAAGAATAAAGGGTAAGGAAAAGTGTACTGTGCTTTCAGGTACCTTTTCCCACTCCTTAGCTTCAGCCCTGTCCACGGAAGCAGCTGCTGAGAACAGGTAACTTGGAAAAGTTAACCCCAGGTTTCCCCCCAATGACTGAGAGTGATATGCATGACCTTCCAAGATATAGACTCACAGTCCTGGGCCGTGAGGCTCTGACCCCTGGCAGAGCTCACAAAGCCCTGAGCCTGCGCCTCTCAGAGCAGCAGGTGGGATGATTTACAGGGGAGGCGCCAACCTTCATGACAACTCTGTGCTGGTGATTAAGGTGGTGGTCGTATCCAGGTGTTCATTTCTCTAAACCTTGCCTTCAATGTTATCACAGTCAACTGAATTAATAATGAATCTATCTAAAATTTCTTTGAAGGATAATGAAGTTAAAAAATAATGCCTTTCTATATCAAGGCCCTGTCTGGGGCCAGTGTTCCTACATTATATGTGAAGTAGCCCAACCACTTACGTGCTGAAATCCCAAACATGCATAGTCCTCTTCTCTCAATAAGAACAGCACCTCTCACATTCGTGTGCAGTGGCAAAGATCTTTGTTTTCAAAGATCTTGGATGTATATTTGTTAATCCATATTTTTCTCCTTTGTAATTATTCTTAAGTATTTGCCCAAGAATGTTGTGTCTTAAGTAGAGAATAAGGCCCTCAAGGGAAGGAACCATGCTATTGATGTTTCTCCCCAGGACATCCCTAATATGTTGAATTGCACACTAGTGGTGGCTAATGAGTGCATGGTTACCAGCCAATAAGATCACCAGATCACCGGCACTTTGCTATCGCATCATAGCACTGAAAGCAAATGAGGGGAGTTGAGATGAGAGTCAGTGTCAGAGGACCTTTAGAGAACATCTAGGATTCGATTCAGCCCAATGCCGTCAGTTCACAGAAACAGAGACCCAGAGAGATCAAGCAACTTGCTAGTAAATATATATTAAAAAGAAATCATCCAAATACACGTGTCACAGACTGCTGGCACCCTGTTCCACCTTCCCCTGGAGGGCAGAGCCCTGGCAGCAAAGTTAATAAGGTTGGGATTATTAAAGTCCATTTCAATGGAAAAAGATCTGTCTGTATATTAACTGTATATCTTAAGGGAGGGCACACTGACCCCTCTGTAAAAATTATGACACTTAGAAACACAAAGGAGTATAAAGCTGTTGTTGTTTTACTTTCTTAAAACACTGAACTAACTAGCTTAGCTTTTAGGATGAGGTCCTCTAGGGTAGGTCCCTTTTATGGGGAGAAAATGAAGACACCCCAGTGCCAGCTGCCCTCCCAGAACCCAGTGAAGTCAAGCAAGCCTGTGTGGGCTGGGCCAGAGAGGGGGCATCGCTGGCTCACCCCACCTCCCTGGGTGAATGTGATACTTCTCCCTCAGCCCATTGAGCTTGTTATAAAAATCCAGGTCACAGGGACCTTGGTCTTTCCTCTTGCAGGAAACTGGGCAGCAGTTTGGATCCAGTCTCCAAAAAGAGAAGCAACTGCCCCATTTGGGGTGCCCCTTGAAGTCTAATGCCCTCTGTGGCGCTCTTTGGCAGAGGCCTTCACTCACCGCCCACAGCCCTGCCCCCTCCCACCTCCCTCTCTTCCCCTACTTGCTCCACAGCCCACGTGCTGCTCTGAGCTGTTACTCTCTGGCTGGTTTCTGTTTCTGCTCTCCAGTAGCTGATTTGGCTTCTGATGTCCTTGCTTAGGGCCCATCCATCCTTAGCTGATGCACACAGCCTTCTGCACCCCACAGGCCCCTCTTCCAAGCCCACCCTGCCAGCCCGGAGCGTTCTAACTCTTCCACTGACGAGCTGGGTGACTGCAAGCAAGTTACATTTTTTCTCTTTTTAAACCAATTTTATTGTGATAGAACTTACATACAAACAATGCACTCATTTCAAGTGTTCAGTTCAATGAGTTTTGACAAGTGTGTACACACCCATGCAAATACCACTCCATCAAGAAACAGCATTTCTGTAACCCCAAATAGTTCCTTCCCTCACCACCCCAGGAAACCGCTGATCAGCTTTCTCTCACCGTAAATGAGTTTTACCAGTTGTAGAATTTGGTCTAGAAGGAGTCATGCAGGATGTTCTCTTTAGTGTCTGGCTCTTTCTCTCAGCATATCTTTAAGATTCATCCATGTTGCTGCACGTCTCAGTAGTTTGCTCCTTTTTATTGCTGAGTGGTATCTCCTTGTGTGAATATGCCCCAGAATTTTTCTCTGTTCACCTGTTGATAGACATTTGGGTTTTTTCCTACTTTGGGGCTATTCTGAATAAAGTATGACGAATATATGTTTATATGTCTTTGTGTGGATGGATGTTTTCATTTCTCTCAGGTAAATACCTAGGAGTAGAATTCCAGAGTCACGCGGTAAGAGTATATTTAATTTTATTTAAAAAAATAAAACCAAAAAGTCCTGCCAAACTTCTCTAAAGCGATTGTACCATTTCACCTTCCATCATTAGTATAGGAGCGCTCCAGTTGCCCAGCATCCTCATCAGTCCTTGGTATGATCAGTCTTTTCAATTTTAGCCGTTATAGGGAGTGTGGTGGTGTCTCACTGTGGTTATAATTTGCATTTCCATGATGACTAATGATGTTGAACATCTTTTCCTTTGCTCATTTGGCCATTCATGTATCAAGGAAGTTATTTTAAACTTCTTTGAAAGTCAATTTCCTTGTCTGCAATGTAGATTAATCTCCCTAATCCTCCTCAAAAGAGTAATAGGAGCAGATATGGGAAATTTTTCTTTTTAGACACTGAAGATCAAAGTAATGTAAGAAGATTCTATTTCTCCAAAGTGGGGAACTTCTCATATTAGGCAACAGGCCCTGGGAGTACCCACAAGACTGACTTTTCTCAGACATCACTTTGTCACTGTCTCTAGTTCAAGAGTCGTCACTGGCTCTTAGTTGTTCATGAGATCCATGCTCCTCATTCTGTGTCTAAAGCCCAGCAGCAGTGACCAGTCTCCTCCCACCTCGGCCAAGCCTCTTCAGGCACAGTTTGTCTTCATCTCTGCAATGCTAGTTTTCCCCAGCAGCCAAGAGTCTGCCTTCTGTCCCTCTCCTGGCTTTGCACAAACTACTTCCCATTGCATGTGACCCCCCCCCCCCCCTTGTTTTTCTCCTGTGCATCCACAATATTTCCTTTTTCAAAGCTCCATTTCCAACTCACCCCTTCCAGGAAGCCCTCTCGTGTGCCCTCACTCAGTCTCCCTTTGTAACCTTTTGGCATTTAATCAAATGGATTGTGACATTGGGACTTTCTCCTGAGCCCCTCCAGGGCCCGTGTTTCCAAACTGGATGTCTCCATCTGAATGGTCCACAGGCACCTGAAACTCAAAATGACCCCGGAAAGTTCATCCCCTCTTTGTCCCTGCGTTTCTTCTCCCTTTGACTTCCCTATTTCTTTTCACACATCACCACTCTCCTAGTTACTCAGGCTCAAAATCCCAGGGTGATCTGTGACTCCTCCCTTTCGCTCATCCCTTATATCTCATCAGTTACCAAGTTGTTCCAATTCTACCTCTGCAGAGTCTCTTGAATTCATTTCCTCCTTTTCCTCCTCACCTCCATGGCCCTGGCCCTCATCTCCTGAGGCTTGTCACTTCATCTATTTGTGACCAGACACTGCTGGCTGCCTAGCCCACAGCCGTTCCCCAATCCCTCCCTCCCTATAGTTGATCCCACCTACCATGATACAGACAGAACATCCAGATGCTTACTTTCCCAGCCTCCTTTGCAGCCAGGCATGGCCATGTGGCCTGGTTCTGGCCAATAAGATATCAGGGGAGGTCTTCTGGGAGGCTTCTGGAATGATTTTCCTCCCTCTTCTCACTTGCCTTCTACCACTAGTGGCTCTTCTTGCTGTTACTTAATTCCCTCCCAGCCCTATGCCTTCATACCAATTCTCTCCTGAACATATCTGCCAAATCAGCTCTCAAAAACTGAGTTTTGATCAGGTTCTCAACAACTCTCCCATCAGATGCTGGGGAAAACCTAAAAACCTATAGCCTGGGGTGTAAGGCCCTCTAGGATTCAGTTCTAACTTATCTTTCTTATTTTCTGCCTGGTGATTTGCTTTCATATCCCTATGCCTGGCCAAAAGAGGGTATATGCTTTCCCTGTGTGTTAGTTAGGGTTCTGCAGAGCTTAGGAGAGGTGGGCAGAAATGGGAGACTGGCCTATCCTGTTACCCTGTTCCAGACGGCCTTGGGAGCAGGTACATGGCGTGGCTGCCCATCATCACTGTGTGATCTGATTCAAGAAGGCCAAGGCCCCAAACGACCTCCTCCTCCCAGGTGCCATGGAGTCTGAAATGCCACCTTGGCAGAATCATAAAAGCAGCAGAGCTTGTTGCTTAAATCGTCCTCTAAATTGAGGATTCATATGACAGCATAGGCTGGAGACTGGCGAGGTTGCCCCGATCTTCAATTAAAGATTCCTAAATAAAGATCTGGAAGATTCAAATAAACATCTTCTCAAATACAGATCAGGTGGATTCCAGAAACTATGGTGGTGAGGGGAGAGGAAAGTGGGGATGATGAGGGAAATCTAGACACATAATGAGCCTAAGCCTAAACTCCTCGCTGAGCCCTCCGCCATTCTCCAGGATCATCTAGCTCAGCTCCCCCTCCCTTGGTTCTGCTTCCTGAAAATAGTCATCGTAAAAATAGTTGATATTTATTAAGTGCTTCAGTTGCCTGATCTTATTGAATCCTCACATCGCCCTATGAAGTGAGTTCTGTCATTACTCCCATTTTTCAGTTCCTTGTCCTGGGTTTATAGCTGGTAAGTGGCAGAGCTGAGGATGGAACTCCAAAGGTCCTGCCCCTTGAGCCCTGCTCACATTCACTCAGGCATGCATGCATTCATTCATTCTTTTATCAGACATTTTCTGAGTCAGGGGTTGTACCAGGGATCAAAGGTAAACAATACGTAGATCCTGCCCCCAAAGAACTCACAGGCTAACGAGAGAAACACTGGCATAAGCAAATATTCATCCTATGTCATGATGAGCACTACAAGAGGGGCCTGAGCAAGTTATTCATGTGCCCTTGATGTATGAACAGCTCTTGGAGTTTGCCCTTCCTTGCCAATCCCAGTTTTTTTCCACAATCATTTGTCATCCTCCAAGATGCTGATGTTTGTGTCTGTGACTTCATCCGATACCCTCTGACATGCTTTTTCTTGTCCTTCTAGACTTGGCCGTCCTCCAGCTCCGTTCAGCACTGGCTACACAACATCCTGTCAGGTCTGAGTCAGGTAAAGGAAGAGACCCTGGCACCAGTCTGGGGAGCCAGTTCTCCTCGTAGCTCTGCCCCTGACTGGCAGCAAGTCCTTGAACAAGTCACTTGGTGTTAGGAGGCCACATTTCTCACCTTTTGTAGAAGAAAGGGTAGGATTAGATGTTCTTTGAGGTCCCTTTGACTTTAGGTATTTTATGAATGGAGCCCAACTTTCCAACATGGCGTCAGGATGGAGAGGAAGGAGTGAGTGGGGTCATTGACCTGAACTTTCTGATAAGCCTTCTTCTTTCCTCTCCTAGGCATCACCCCTGGAAAGCCTATCTCACTTCCCTAACAATGCCACTTCTTTCTATCAGGTATGCTTCACTAGGTGTGCTCAGGCCCCTGGTTCCATCCTGGGTCATGATCCACCAACTCCTGACCCTGAATGGTTTTTAGGGTCTCATTCACCTACACCTGGGGTCCAAACGACAGACCAGGCCAGAAGTCACCTGTGGAAGCAGAGGATATCTAGGATTCCTCACGCCTGGCCCAGGCTCAGATCCGCTTGAGTGAGCTGGCTGCTTCCCTGACATGGGGTCCAAGACTTCCTTGCTTGTCAACAGATGATCACAGGACATGGGAGGGAGGCTTGCTGGCTGCCACCAGAGCCACACTCAGCCTTTATCCTCGGCCCAGGGTTTATTACTCAAGAGCAGCACCCCAGGAAGGGGCACTGTGGGCACCATCTCTGGAGAAAAGCATTTCAGGTGTGAATGGTTGGGGCTCCGGTTCTTCTTTCTTCCCTCCTTTCCCAAATCAGCCATGGGTAGGAAACAAGTGGGGCCACCTTAATGCCACCAGCTTAGCGCTTTCTCCAAGATGAAACAAGACGACACAGCCACGGGATACGGAGAGGTCCAGAGGGGAAGTGACATATCTCAGGTAATTTAGCTAACAGCAGGCCTGGCCCAGATCAGACACTCACATCTTCAGACTCTCAAGTCAGTGCACAGCCTTTTATCATGACTGATTCGCAGCCTGGGTTTGCCCTCTCACACCCAGCTGCAAATACAAAAAGACCTGCCATCCTTTCCCTAGTAGATTTCACAGCAGAGGAGGCTTTGAGCTGGGAACTGGTGTGAAATCAGTTGTTCTCCTCTGCAGGACGGCATCTTAAATGTTTCCAAGCCTGAGCGCTGCTCTCTGCCTCCTTTGCTTTCCTGCCATTTGCTGTTATAAATAATTTTTCTCTCCGTAGAAGGAACGTACAGATGGGGGCACAGCTGTCTCCCAAATAGCTAGACTCCCTAATCTGTCTCAGGAGGCAGCCTTCTTCCTGGGACTCCTGCCTTGCAGAGTCACCCTCCTGGACAAGGAGCCAGTGTTTACTTTTGTATGATTCTTAAGCATTTACTGAGCACTTGCTCTGCCCAAAGCTCTGTAGGAGTCCCCCCTACAAAGTAAAAAGAATTTCCCTCAATAAATATTTAGGATGCACTTGCTATGATGCACAGAGAACGTGGCTGTGAACATGAGGCAAGTGCTTGCCCTCTTCGGGCTTACATTCTAGCAGCATGTGAAACTATCGCAGGATTATGAAAATATGGAAAGAATAAGTTCCCTATCCTTAAGGAGTTATAATCGAGTAGGGAAAATAAAACATGGTGAGCATTTAGCAATATTTTATCTACAAGCCTTACCCAATATCCCCAGCCAACCCTTTGCTGCCAGGAGGAATGCTGGCCTCTGGTTCCACCATCTGTGCTGACGTGTGGTGGAGAGAGCTCTGGGTCTGGACTCGGTGCACCCAGATGGGCTTCCAGATTCAGCTGTGTGCTGGTGGTAAGGCCTGGAGCAGGCGCAGTAACCTTCCTGGGTCTGGGGCTCTTTATCTATGAAGGGGTTCACCTTGCTTCCTTGCTGGGTTGTTGTGATGCAGGTAAGTTAAAATACGTGCAAAGAGTTTGCAAACTAGAAACAGCACCAAAATGTAGTTGCTATGCTTGAGACAAAAGGTTAGTATTTAAAAAAATAAAATGTTCCAAGAGTGATGCTAGTTCCATTAGGATTCCCAAGGACTAGAGAGTTCATACAATGGCAAGCACACTCAAGCGCATCTGTCTCAAAAAGACTGGGGTGATTTTTCAGCCAAGACCTTTAACCAGACCAGGGTCAATTTTAAGTGGAATTTGCCACCACTTCCATGGGGGTGATTTCCAAACTGGCTGCTGACGTTTGAAACCTGTAATCAGAATGTTAACATTTTAGCTTAGGTTAAATGGGGTTCTGTCACCTACCTGTGGAATGAAAATGCTCCCCCTCAGTGAGAATGGGTTTGTATTACTAGCACTTTGGACGTCCTCCTTAGCAAAGGTGACCCAGTCTGCCAGGGACAGCCATGGTGTGTGCCTGTTGCCTCAGGAGAGTGATGAATAGCACTATTTCCTTTCACTCTTCAAAGCTGCGTGGGTTGGATGATAAACGATACGGTCACCTATCCTTCAGGCAGAGGGAAGGCAGCAGCAGAGCAAGGCCGTGGCTGAGAGGGTGTGGGGAGAGGGGAACTTCGGCTCCTCTCTATGATGTGGGGGAGTGTGGGCACAGACTAATATGTCTCAAAACATTGATGTGATCATTTCCACCTTTAAGATAAGTATTTCTTAAATACTAAAGAAGCAACTGAGTTCTTGACTCAGTCTTACGGAATCTTGGTGACCACCAGCAGCTCTGCTAGTCACCCAAAGAAGCTAGAAGATGGAGTGTTTTGCCTCTAAAGAGTCCATGAGGAAGTACCCCAGAGCCAGGAGAAGCCAGGAGTACAGGGCAGCACTTTCTTCCAGAGAGAAGCAGGAAGCAGGCAGGGTCTTCCTTCAGCCCAGGCTGGGAAAGGATGGGCATCTAAAACCACCTAACCTTGTAGGCACCACCACAGCTCTTGTGAGGTGGGGGCTGCCACTGTGGAGGACACTCAGGTCTGTTCTCCTGCCTCCTCACTCTGGAAAATGGCCAGTGCTCAGTTACCCTGGGAATTGAGGGCCTCCTGGGAGCCCAGCTCACTACCCGCTGCTCCCAGCAGAGTAGGCCTGTTATCAGAGTTAATGAGAGTTACTCATGGTTTACGTGCTGGTTCCAGCCTAGAGCTGGCATTTCTCCTCTGGTTCTGCCTCTCCCACAATAATTAGCTGATTAACTATCAAAAAGGGCGTGATGAAATTATGACACAGTGAGCCTGGCTCCTCATCCTCCCACCCAAAGAACCCTTGAGCCTTCTAGAAGCAAGAGAGGCCAACCTGAGTCAAACAAGATGTCCTCAGGCCTCAGAATTGGTCCCTTAGACATTATTCAAGGCCGCTCCCTTCCTTGGTCCCAGAGGCCAGGGTGGGGCTGGGGTTGCCCTGAGGTTGAACACTGGACTCTTTTTTTTTAAAGACTGGCACCTGAGCTAACACTTGTTGCCAATCTTTTTTAATTCTTCTCCCCAAAGCCCCCCAGTACATAGCTGTATATTCTAGTTGTAGGTCCTTCTAGCTGTGGCATGTGGGACACCGTCTCAGCATGGCCTAACAAGCGGTGCTATGTCCCATGTCCCTGGATCCATACCAGTGAAACCCTAAGCCGCCGAAGCAGAGCGCGCGAACTTAACCACTTGGCCACGGGGCAGGACCCAACACTGGACTCTTGAGAAACCACTTAGCTACCAGCCCTTATGTGCCCTTAGGTAGTGCCCAGCGCTGTGGCCCAGGGTCAGTCACTGAGGCCCCCTGAGCTTCTGTCCCTCATCAGTAAACAGACCGAACAAAAGCTGCCATTTTAGTGAATGTAAACATGCTTTGTAAAATACTTCTCAGCCCCTCCTTGTACGGATGCGCAGACAGAGGCCTGGGGCGTTAAGTGACATGCCCCGGACTGTCAGTAGGCCGTCAGAGCCTGGGTCGGAATCCAGGGCCCTGCACCCAGCCAGCCTTGCCTGCTTCAGCTCCATGAAGAGGGAGCCTCTGGCTTGCTGGTGCTCTGGGAACAGCAGACCCACCGAGGGGCAGTCACTCTCTGCTCCCTCTGCCTGAGCTTCCGAGGGTGGCAGGCCAGGAGCTCCAGATGGCAAAGAGCTGGAGGCCTGTCTGCCCGCAGCAAGAGTCAGGGAAACTCCAGAAGGCACACCTGAAGGGGGTTCAGCCCCAGAGTCCCTCGTCCTGAGGCCTATGACATGGTCCCAGAATCCTGGGAGGCCCACCCATGGCCATTGAACATGGGCTGGGGCCTGAGCCGCTGTGGGGTTCCAGCCGGCCCACAGCTTTGTTCTATCATATGCCTGTCAATGTCCACAGGATGCCTGGGAGAGCTATTTTGTAAAAGCACTTCCATACCAGACTCTTGATACTCCAACTGTGAATCTTGAGGTGGCGTAATTGTGGAGGCAGCCTTCAGCCAGAATTCCCCTCACAGTCTAATGCATGGGGTATCCCCAAGCATGCTGTGAGGCCCTCCCAGAGCAGGCCTCAGGCCGTTCTCCCCTCTGAAGTTCCCAGAGCACTGCACACAGTGCCTCCGCTGAGCAGCTGCTCAATTATGCTCATATTATCAATCATAGGCTCTGTTTGCATTACTACTAATTTCGTTCCAAATCTTGTCAATGTAATTTCTAAACATGTTAGCATCACTGTAATGGTATGCAAGTGCTATTTGATTCTCAACATTTTTTGTTTGACATTATTGTATCTATGGCACACTTCAATGCATAATCCACATACTTGTCATGGTTAATAGGCACACTGGATTCCAGGGTCCCAGAGTCTCTTGTTTTGTTTAAGCATTCCCTGATCACTGGGCATTTGGGTTGCCTCCAGTGTTTGCACACTATAAATAGCACTGTGGGCCACCTGGTTTTTCTCCCCCTGGCCTGGACATGAGGAGGGGGCGGCATGGGGGTGAGAACCTCTTCTCTTCTGCATTCCTGGAAAGGCCTCTTCTTCACATTGCTTCCCTGGGCTGGGGGTAACAGTGGCCCATGCCTGCTGCTCTGTCACAGACATGCTGGTGTCTCAGGCTGTCGTTGGGAGACTTCTTATCGGGACTGTGGTCCCCCAAGAATGAGAAAAGGGCACTCAGGTGGCCAAATGGGTACTCTGGGCTCTTCACTCAGTAGGGCTCCCACACTGAACTCTTTTGCTTTGGAGCTGGTCTTTCGGGTACCATTCCTGCTGGGCTATCTCATCAGACAGGCCTTGAGCAGAAACCCGATAACATAGCTTATTTTTCTGGCTGGTGAGTTCAAGTTTACGCAGGGAATCCCTGAATGTCTGAGCTCAAAGGGAATTTTTGGTTTATCTAACCCACCCTTTCCATTTTACAGCTGAAGAAATTGAGGGCCAGAGAGAGGAAGTGACTTTTCCAAGATCACTCAGCTATTATGGGCAGAGTTGGGCCAGGGGCCAGGAGGTTCTCTCATACCCAAGATGGTAAACAGCCTCCAGCCTTCCCACTGGAACATGTTCATGGATTGGAATACTCGCCATACTTAAGATGTCAATTCTCCACAAATTGATCTATAGATTTAACACAATCCCAACCAAAATCACAACAGGCTTCTTTGGAGATACAGGCAAGTGGATTCTAAAATTTATATGGGAATGAAAGTCAAAGAAATTTTTAAAAAGAAAAACAAAGTTGGAGACTCACACTACCTGATATTAAGACATCCTATAAAGCTTCAGGAATCAAGACAATGTGCTATTGGTGAAGAGAGGGACAGAATAAAGAGCCCAGAAATAGACCCACACAACTAAGGTCAACTCATTTTTGAAAAAGACAATTCAGTGGAGAAAGAACAGTCTTTTTAACAATTGGTGCTGGAACAATTAGACATCCTACGCAAAAGCAATAAACCTTGACCTATACTTCACATCTTATAAAAAATGAGGTAAAAATAGATCATAGGCCCAAATGTAAAATGTATAACTATAAAACTCTGAGAAGAAAATGTAGGAGAAAGTCTTTGTGATCTTGGATTAGGCAAAGAGTTCTTAGATACAACAACAAATGCATGATCCATAAAAAAAAATCAGGGGGCTGGCCCCGTGGCCGAGTGGTTAAGTTCGTGCGCTCCGCTGCAGGCGGCCCAGTGTTTCGTTGGTTCGAATCCTGGGTGCGGACACGACACTGCTCATCAAGCCACGCTGAGGCAGCGTCCCACATACCACAACTAGAAGGACCCACAACGAAGAATATACAACTGTGTACCGGGGGGGCTTTGGGGAGAAAAAGGAAAAAATAAAATCTTTAAAAAAAAAAAAAATCGGTAAGTTGGACTTGATCAAAATCAAACACTTTTATTTTTGAGAAAGACAACTTAAAGAGAATGAGGAAAAATCTCCACAGATTGGGAGAAAATATTTCAGATCACATATCAGACAATAGACTTATATTCAGAATATACCAAGAACTCTTAAAATTCAATCAGAAAAGAAATGACCAAATTTTTTGAATGAGCAAAAGATTTGAAAAGATACTTCTCTAAACAAGATAGACAGATGACAAACAAATACATGAAAAGATCCCCAACATCAATCAGTCATTAAGGAAATGCAAATTAAAACCAGAATGAGATACCATCACATACCTATTCAAATGGCTAAAAATATCTACAATACCAAATGCTGGCAAGGATATGAAGCAACTGTAACTCTTACCCATTGCTGGTGGGAATGCAAAATGGCAGAGCCATTCTGGAAAATAGCCAGGCTATTTTTTATAGAGTGAAACATATATTTACCATATGACCCAGCAATCCAATCCCAGTTCTATGTGTTTATATGAAAGAAATAAAAATTATGCTCACACAAAACTCAGTATATGGGTGCATATAATAGTATTATTCATAATTGCTAAAATATGGAAATAATCCAAATGTCCCTCATTGGGTGAATGGATAAACAGATTATGGTACATCCATATGATGGGATATGATATTACTGAGCAAAAGAGAAGAACAAACCATTGATACACACAACTTAGCTGAATCTCAGATGTATGATGCTAGGTGAAAGAAGCCAGTCTCAAAAGGTTACTGCAGGGGAAGAAAAACAATTTTCCTTCTACCCTTCTGAATTCTTGGCTGAGACCCCCATAATAAAAGACATATTAACAAGAGAAAAACAAACACAAATTTATTAGCACGTACACCTTATGTATACATAGGAGATACCCAGAGAAACTGAGTAACTCCTGGAGTTGGCCCAAGCCACCACCTTAAATACCATCTTCAGCTAAAGACAAAAGAAAGATGTTGGGGGTGGAGGCCAGTTATGGGAGGTTATCAGGAAAAACATAGTAAACAAGGGTATGGTCTGTTATGCAGATTTACGTCTGTGCCTCCTCCATTGATAACTGTTTCTGGCAATTTAGAGGCATCCTTCTCTTCTTGGTACAGAGAAGGAGAGGCCTCTATGAATGGAGACTTCCTTTATAAATGTCCGTTACAAAAGGGTAACTTCTACTCTGTTTCAGAGCTTCTCCTGTATCTGATGTTTCTTAAAATAATCAGCTCAAAGTAATTCTTATCCCAAAAGGCGTATTTTGGAGTGGCATATTCTGCTACCCTTCATTATATACTGAATAATTCCATTATATGATATTCTCGAAAAGGCAAAACTATAGGGACAGAGAATAGATCAGAGGTTGCCAGGCGTTTGGGGTGAAGGGAGGGTCTGAATGCACAGCGGGTAGCATGAGGGAATTCTTTGTGGTGTTGGAATTGTTCTTTACCTTGTCAGTGGTGATGGTTACAAGAATCTGTGCACCTGTTAAAACTCAGAGAACTATACACCGGAAAGAGTGACTTCTATTGTATGTAAATTAAAAACACAAAACGCAAAAGTAACAAAGCATTTTTGTGTCATTAACCCATCTGAATCTGTTGACAACCTGGTAGTGGATCCACTGAGCACTTTTGAAGAAGGAACAGATTACTTATTTAAGAAATATTTATCGATCCTTGCTACGGGCACTGTTCTAGGTACAGGCACCAGGCAAAGTCTTGACCTCAGAGAGCTCCCATTCCAGTAGGCAATTCTTCTGAAGACTGGGTTGCTCCTGCCTATGAGCCCGTAACTTTCCATCTCAACCCTCTACGTCCTGGGGAAAAGCCACTTCCCAGTGCACCTTCCCAGTTTCTCCAGGACTGGGTGAGGGCTATGTCTCTGTGAAGTCAACCCTTGGGCCCTGAGAGGTTGTACCAGGTGGCAGAAAGCCTGAGAACAGCTGCATTTCCATGTCTCTGGTACCCAGATGGCCCAGGCCACCCACAGTAGGTACAGCATTTGGCCCAACCTTTCCAACAGAGAAAAGACCCCCTTGGCATGGCCCACATTCTCTTACCGGGATTCAGGTCATTTTTGCTGTGAGTTCCCCATTTTCTCTCAAGATTAAAATCAACCCAGATGTGGATAGGGGTGGGTTGAGAAGGGATAACATAAGAGCAGGAGGGAGTAGGCCAATGGGCAAGAGAGGAGGTTGGGTAAGTAACAATAACTTATGCCACGTGCCGTCCTCTATTCATAGGTAACTGTTTGAGTCCCCAAAAATCTTATAAAGTGGTATTTCTCCCCGATATACAGGTGACATAATTGAGTCCTAGGGAGGGTAAGTGACTTGCCTGAGTCCCACAGATAGGAAAGGACTGAACCAGGCTTCTGGTTCTTTGGGGTTCTATGGCCTGTGTCCTTCCCCACCCTGCTCTGCCTCCAGGCTACTGGAGCCATGGGGCAAGATTTCATGGGCAGGCCCAATGCTCCCCTACAGCAGCGCCCTGGCCTCCCCTTGGAGCTGCAGCAAGGCTGAGCGGAGATGGGCTGTCCAGAGGAGCAAGGCCCTACCCAGGGTCTAGGTTCCAACTGACATGGCATTCGGCAAAGAGCTCATTCCTTCTCTGCCTAGGTGACTAGGGTCATAAAAGGGGGAATTTAAGAGCATCTCTCTCCTGTCCTTCTATAGTGTGGAAAGAAATGATCCAAATATCTGCTAAAAGCTGAAAGATGAGTCTGATAAATCTCATTCTGAGGTGGCCCTCAGGCCCTCGGACAGAGTTCCTCAGCACACCTTTTGGAGGTCCTAACCTCCCTGCATGCAGACCTAACCTTGACTCTGGGTCCACGGAGAACATGTAAGTGATCAGGTCAGGGCGTCCTCCAAGGGAGCTGCTCTTGGGAAGTCCCACTGGGAGTGAGGACCAAGGCTCGGGGAATGTGGGCAGAAGGGAAGGGCTTAGGTATAAAACTTCTCCAGGCCCTGCAGGGGGTGGGGGGAGGGGGTGGGGGCCCACAGAGGCAGGGAGAGGTGCTCCTGTCCACATCCCAGTGTATGAAGCCTCTGTTTGGGCTTATGGGAGAGCAGCACGCTCTTGGGCAGAAGTCTCCTTTCTAGAAGGAAGAGAGAGGTTTGGGATAAAGATGGTCTCAGGGGCAGGGTCTCAAGCACTCTGCTCAGTGAGACAGAGAATAGGTGAGAGTCAATGATGGGGGGTAGAGAAGGTGGCAATAATTGTTGACCACGAAGAACAAAGGAGCCTGGTGACCAGAAGCCTGAGACTGGCAGGGGAAGTGAGATCTGGAAGGGGAAGTGGGGACTCTGCTGGGGGCTGGGGCTCAAGCGCAGCTCTCCACATCCCAGGGGGATTGACCCCTAAAAGGCAATCTCAAGGTGCTAAGGGGCTGGAGAACTCACCAGTTGGTCCAAACGAAGGGGAAATCAGATGGGGTCCCTGTATCAGGTGAGAGGTAGGGGCTTGGTCTTGGGAGCCCCGGACATCTCTGTTGCTTGCCCTGAAGCAGAAAGTCACAGAACACTTCCAATAAAGCTGGTTTGGGGGCCTGTGCATTGGAGACTAGAGCCAGGACTGGCCCTATAGTCTGGATTGGTGGTGCTGGGCCTGCAAGTCAGGGCCCAGAGGCCCTGCTGGGTAAGTGGAGTAAGGGAGAGGGGCAAGGAGCTGGGGGTGACATGACAAGCCAGCTGTGAGGAACGCAATGGGAGCAGTGAGGAGTGTGACTTTGGAGTTGGGCATTACTAGCAGTGTGGACTGGGCAAGGGACCATGCTGCCCTCCCCTGATCTGGGTTTCCTCTCCTGTAGAGCGGGGATGGGAAGACCAGACTTGAAGTTTCTTGTGACCCTTAAATGACAAAAACACACAAAGCGCCTAATACATAGTGGGCAAAGGGAGGAGGAGGGGTCTAATTTGTTCAGATGTTGTCTACGAAGGAGGTAGAATGAACAGTGGAGACCAGTGGTTCTCAAACTTGACTGAGCTTCAGATCACCTGGGGGGCTTGTCAAACCAGTTTGCTGCTTCACACCCCTGGAATTTGTGAGTCTGTAGCTCTTGGGTGGGTTCCGAGAATTTGCATTTCTAACAAGTTCCCAGATGCTGCTGCTGCTGCTGACGCTGTTGGCCTGGAGACCACACTTTGAGGATCATTGATATAAACACTACCACGTGGTGTCTTGAGCCACACACTTTGAGTGGTGGAAAATTCTAGGTCCACCATTTTCTAGCTCTGGGACCTTGAACAATTTACTTAACTTCATTGTATCTCAGTTTCTTCACCTATAAAATCAGGATAATTGTACCTTAGGATTGCTGTAGGGTGTCGTAAAGATTAAATGAGTAAATGTGTAAAGTACTTAGAAGAGGGTCTGATAAACTGTAGACACTCAAAAATGTCAGCTCTCGGTATATGTTAGACTCTTTTAAAAGACATCATCACATTTCGTTGTCAAGACCATTAGAGGTTAATAGCATCATTTCCACCATTTCCATTTTACAGATGGGGAAACACATGCAACTCATAAGAACCTGAGCTAGCATCTGGACCCAGGTCTTCTAGCTCCATAGTTAGGGCTCCTTACGAATCAGGTCTCACTGCTTCTTGGTCCCTGGTCTCCTTTCTTGAAATTCCAAGCTCTGGGAGTGGATGACTGAGCCCTTAACCCTGGGTGCAGCCTTAGCTGAGAGTGGGCGGGGCTGAGTGTAGAGAAAGGAAGAGGGAAGGAGGCGGCTCTGGGAGGATGTTAGTCTGGGAACTTGGCGCAGAATTACTCAGGATGCACAGAGTGGGCATTTTTGTATCTTCAGAGGACAGATAGATGGGGTGACTCAGTGTCTTGCCCACACATTCCCTCTTTTCTTTTGGCTGCCATAGCTGATTGAAGTCATAAGTGAATGATATGGCAGGTGCAAACAGATCACCCACTGATGGTTTACACAGCTTTGGAGGACACCCCTATTCTCTGCCTAATATGGACAGAAAATCCAGCTACTGGACCACAGCATCACAAACAACACAACCCTTCACAGGATGAATCAGAGCATCCCATCCACCCACACGGACCACAGTGTTCCACGAGAAGTAAGGATCAACAGCAGCAAGCCCTTCTGTGGTGGGCGAGGGGTCTTTGTACACCCCAGTCCTAATCGCAGTCAGTTGCCCTGCATTCAATGCTTATGAACAACAGGTGAGGCAGGGTGCAGAGTCAGCCCAACTCTTCACAGCTGCCAAAGAGAAAACTCTGACCCATGCCTGGCACTCGATGGGTTTATAGATGGAAGATTCCCATCACCTATTTGCAGCCTGACTGCTCCCCTCAATTCCAGACTCTTCTGTCCCCTGGCCTAGAAGATATGTCTTCCTGAGAATCCCTTAAACTCCCTGGATTCACATGTCCAAATCTCTTCTCAATATCTTCTTCCCTCAAAATTTGTTCTTTCTCCTGTCCCAACTGTCTCAGTCGATGATAGCATCCACTAAGCACACAAGCCAGAGGCTCAGGGAGGACTCAAGGTGCACATTCTAATGCGAAGTTCACTCCTAAAGCAGATAGTGGCCCTGAAGTAGGGTACCCTGCCATCCTTGCCCCAGGAATCTCCACTCACCCATGTTGGTCCCAGTTGGCCTTGGCCCTGACCTGCCTCGTGAGGGGGGCTGCCTGTGAGTTGTAGATTAACCCTTATCTTAAATGTCAAGCTAGGAATTACCTCACCCGAGCTTTGGGATGATTTGATTATCGTTGATGTAGAATAGATACATTAGATAAACTAGAAGTCCTTCTTCTTAACTACGATAGATACTCGAAATTCATTCTCGTTTTGTCTTTATCAATTTCTTCTACTCATTGACTTAATTTCTAAGTAGGGTCTCCATCACCAGCTTTGGATTCAGGGAGGGAACAAAAAGTGGGGAGGCAGAAGGAACTGAGGACAGCTGGAATCCTAAAAAAAAAAGCCTTCTGTCTGATATCCATTCGATCATGTTGACCTCCCTTGCTAGTTTGCGAAAGGTAAGGAGTGCTTCCTTTTCACTCCCGTCTCCCACGTCCCCTCTGGCTGTAAAGACCCCAGTGCTGTTTCTACCGTGGGATGGGATAGAGTGAGAGATGGGGTGGGAGTGGAAAGAGAAAGCACATGAGAAACCAAGGAATTAAATCACAGTCCTGTTCTTCACATTCTCACAACTGAAGGCTTGTGTTGGTCTTTCAACTCAGACTCTGAAACAGTTAACTTTCAAAGAAACACTGGAATGATTTGGAATGCCTCCACTTGTTACAGGGAAAAGGAATGCATTGTTCAAATTTCTTAGCCTTGTTTTTTTAAAGAGATGTGGGCTATTAAAATGTTTCCTCCAAAGAAAGCCTTTTGAAAATTCTATGGAGATAGCCACATTTCAATTATGTTTGTTATAACTAGATTTAGATGTGTGTTTTGTGTACTGATGGGTATAATGTAGAGCAAGGATTACCTGTGTGATGACCATTCTAGACCCATCCCCAGAAAAAGTCACTCTGATTATGTATGTAAACTTTGTATACATGGGGTGGTGTCCTTGGATCCTGTGCAGCCACCTAGTCATGGCCATTAGGCTCATGAACTTTAAGAACCAAGCTCATAGCCACGAAGCAGCTGAATGACCTTGAGCAAATCCCAACCTAGGGTCTCAGTCTTCTCATCTCTAAAATGCGGAGTTTAGACTAAAAGATCAAGGAGGTTTCTTCTAGCTTTCATATTCTGATTCCACAAAAGTGCTAGGGTGTGTGAAGACAGAACTTAATAAATAATAAAATTACTGGTTGTGTCTATTGTTTTCTGACTCAACTCTTGTCTAAGAAGTCCCCAAAAGTGCCCCTTCCCTGCCTCTTTATGGGTTTAACACCCCATGGCATCATCCTTTCTGGGAAGGGGTGCCACCCCGCCCCGCCCCCCGCACACACAAAGAACTCAATTTCCCCTTAATAAACTTTTATCAATATTGTAGAAACAATTTTTTTGTTTCAGTGGGAAACTGTTCATTGTCTATAGCACACCCTTCCATGTTATCAGATTCTACTGTTCATTGTCTTTGAGCTATTTTGTTGTGCTCTGTAAATTGGAAGTAACTGATAGATTTATAAATTCTGTCCTGTCTGATAGAGATTTAATTGACTTCCTAAAACCAGTGTTACCTCCGTTTATCTCCAATTCATCTCAACATTCCTTTACTCAATATAAATGTGTGTATTTTTGACTTTTCCTTTGAACATCTGCCTAGTTCCCTCATATTAAGAGGAAAACAAATTCCTGAACATGTACATTTTTATATATGCATGCAAGTCATGATTTTACCTTTTGCTGAAAATTATCTGTTGGTAACATATTGTCTCTTCCTAACCTTTTAGGAGACTGTTTCTATCTTTAGCCCATCATTTGAATTTTGTTCTACTTCAGTGCTCTCCCATCGTCACCAATTACCCCTTTTACTCCCTCCCTCCCCCACCCCTTTTATTGCTTCTTCTAGATTCTTCTGTTCTTTTACTCTAGACTTGTGCAGAATCAGGCTTGAACATATCCAGGCACTTGCTTGAAACCAAATGTTTTGGAGTTTGTTATTTTGGAAATTTCAGCTTCAGTGCTTAAGAAATACAGCCTGGGCATGTTTTGGTATTTGGGATCACTTAAGGGTTGTCTTAAAAAAAAAAAAAGAGCTGCCTATTTGGTGCCAGGAGACAGAGACCATAGCTAGCATTTTCCTAGCTTTGGAAGGAAGGGTTAGGGCCTGCACCTTTCCAGATAATTTGTATGACATAATTTGTGCAAATAATTTAACCCTTCATTTCAGATTTTTTCACTTTATGATAGAGGGAGTGTTTAATATTGAGATGGATCTCTGCCACCTTCAGTCAATGTTTTTGTTTTTGTTTTTTAATGGCTTTTATTAAGAACAACAACAAACTCTGAATGTGACTTTGCCAATATATTTAGCTGGCTTATTTGGGTGTGCACATATGTGTGAAACACACGCAGAAGGCAGAGGAAATGAGAGAATGCCCCAACAGTTTGCAAAGTGTATGAACTCTGATACTTACACTTATAATTTCCGTTTTCTTCATCTGTCGGCTTTGAGCCTCAAACATTTATCTTCCTGGGGGAAACAAGAGCCCTTGAGGCAGCCCACATTCATGGCTTTCCTGGGTGGGCGCCTGGCAGGGTGGGAGGTACTTTGTTATTTGGACAAGCTAATTAGAGACATTTAGTTTACTCTTGGTCAAATTCATAGCCAGGGGAGGTAAGAGAAGAGAGGAAGTGAATGAGTCTCACTTGCTCACCATTTTGGTTTTTTTTAATTTAACTCTTTCTTTACCCTGGTGCAGACAAAGTACGCTTTAATCCCAAAAGTCATGGTTCCAACAGTAAACTTGATTGATGTTCTCAGATTTCCTGCCAGAAAACATGTTGCTGCATCAAAGAAAGGAGAAAATTATACATGTGGTATGTAGCTTATGGAGGAACATTTTCTTCTGAAAATAGGGATAGAGGATGGGTCACAGATTGGGACTAAACATAAGACTCTGTGGACCTCGAGGAAATTTCTCTGGATAGTTCAATGAGAAGCAGGGGGCCCATTTCAACATTTTATGAATGAAATTCCTCATTAACATTTTTTCATTAGAGACAGACTTAATCCTAGACTAATATAATTGCAGCACCAGAGATATTAATGTAATTTTGAGGCATCATGTTACATTATAAAAACATAGTGTTACAAAAGACTCTAATTGGCCAAGCTCTACTAGGCATCAGATGGTACACTTATCCAGAGAAATCTTTTCCTTAAACAGGAGAAAGCATGTGATGTCACAAGCAGGAGAAGTCATGGATGCTCAGGATCTTGATTTGGAAACTGCCATTCTTTTGAGCCCGCAGAGGAAAACCCCAGCAGATACCCAGAGGGGAAATGCTAGGTTGTATGGGTCCTGGCTCTGCCTCCTTCCTGGGATTGTCCCTCTGGTTCTGACATAGAGACTCAAAGAAGGGGTGATTGGGAACTCTCCACTAATAGTTTCCCACAGAGCTCATTTCCTCTGAATCCACCAGAAGCCCAATGGGAAATCTTGGATCATTTCAGACCCACCCTTCTCCCTCTTACTCTGCCCACACGAAGCACCATTGATTCTCATCTTGATATTTCCAAGACCTGCCTTGGCTGCTGCCTGAGCTCCAATCTTTTTCATTCCCTTGTTTGAATAAGTGGTGGGCTCTGCCTTGGGTCTCTCTCTGCCTTCCCCAACCTTTCCTTTCTATCTTCTTCATGCTGCCAGAGTGGTATCCTTAAATGCAAATCCTAACATATCCCTCTCTTGTTTACAAATCACTGGAGGCACCTCACTGCCTGCCCCAGTAAACAGAAAAAGTGGCCTTAGACTAAAGGTTGTTTTGAGTCCCACCAAAAAAGTCTGAAAGCAAATCTCAAAAGATCAATCTGCTTCCAGGCAATTTAATTGAGTCTCAGAATAAAGCTCAAAAATATTTAAAGAAAAAAAAATCCAGCATTCAGCAACATAAAATTCACATTATCTGTCATCCAACAAAAAATTATCAGGCATCAAAGAACTAGGAAAATAAAATTCATAATGAGAAAAATCAATCAATAGATAATAGAAATGACACAGATGATAGAAACAATAGACAAGAAGGTTTTTTAAAAAGTCATTATAAATGTACTCCATATGTTCAAGAAGATAGAGGAAAGCATGAGCATGTTAGGAGAAATATGAAAGATAGTTTTTAAAAAAGAACTTCTAGAGATAAAAACTATAATGTTTTTCTAAGACGGAAAATATACTGGATGGGAATAACAATAGATTAAGCACTGTGACTGAAGAGTGAAAACAGAGCATCAGTGAGCTGTAGGACAACTTCAGGCAGCCTAAGATAGGAATATTTGCAGCCTCAAAAGGAGAGTAGAGAGACAGAGGGAAGAAATAGCCAAAAATTTTTCCTAATTTGATAAAAGGATCCAGGAAGCTTAGTGGGTCCCAAGTACAAGAAACATGAAGAAAACAACACTAATGCACATGATCAAATTGCTTAAAAATAATGATAAAGAGAAAAATCTTAAAAGCAGCCAGAGAATAGCCATGAAGAACAAAGAAAAGAATAACGACAGACTTATCACTGAGGACAATGCAATCCAGAGGAGAGTTGAGCAACTTCTTGAAAGAACAGAAAGAAAGCACTGTGAACTTAGAAGTCTATATGTAGCAAAAATATCTTGCAAAACTGAAGTGAAATAAAGATTTTTTTCAGGCATACAAAAGCTAAAAGAATTGATCACCAATCCTACAAGGAAGTTAAGGGAAGACCTTTGCACAGAAGGAAAGTGAAGTCAAATAGAAATCTGGTTCCATACAAAGGAATGAAAAGATGGTAAGTAGTAAAAAATACGGGTATTTAAAAGCTTTTAAATTTAATTTTTTTTTTTTAAAGATTGGCACCTGAGCTAATAACTGTTGCGACTCTTTTTTTTTTCTGCTTTATCTCCCCAAATCCCCCAAGTACGTAGTTGTATATCTTAGTCGCAGGTCCTTCTAGTCGTGGCATGTGGGACACCGCCTCAATGTGGCCTGACGAGCGGTGCCACGTCCACGCCAGGATCCGTGAAACCCTGGGCCACCGCAGCAGAGCGTGGGGACTTAACCACTCAGCCATGGGGCAAGCCACCCTAAATTTAATTTTTAAATCTTTAAAAGATACTTGATTGTTTAAAGCAAAAATAATAACGTATCACAGATTTTATATTTTATGCGTGAGTAAAATGTTTGACAAGAGAAGCACAAAAGTTTGGGGGTGGAAATGGAAGTGTACTGTAAGGTTCTCATGTTATATGCAAATTGCCATAATATTACTTGAAAGCAGACTGTGATAAATGAAAGATGTATATTATAAACCCTAAAGAAATTATCAAAAACAAGACAAAAAGAGATCAGTAATAAGCCGATATAAGAAATAAGATAGAATTATAAAAAATAATATAACCTAAAAGAGGATGAAAATGGAGAACACTGGGAACAAAAACAGAACAAATGGCAAGTAAAGGCAAGATGGTAAATTTAAACCTAATCATATCAATAATGACATTAAATGTAAATTGTGTTGGATGTTAGCTAGACTTATTGTGATGATCATCCCACAATATATACAAATATTGAATCATTATTATGTACACTTGAAACTAATATAATGTTGTATGTCAATTATACCTCAATTAAAAACATTTTTCTTAAAGCAAATTGTGTATACAGTCCCATTTAAAAGGCAGAAATTGTTCAGGCTGAATTTTTAAAAGCCAAGTTCTAACTACAGTCTGTCTATCAGAAACCAAATTGAAATATGAAGGCACACATGGGTTAAAAGAAGAAAGACGGAAAAAGATATGTCATGGTCACACTACCCAGAGAAGCCATAGGGAGTAATAAGAAGGCAGGGGGTTGGGATGGGAATGAAAACAGAAAGACGCCAGTGGTGTTCCTCCCACACCTCCCCTTGCTGGGGAGGCTGAATCTCCTCCCTTCTGAACTGATGTAGAGGGGGTCATCAGCAGTCCCCAGCACTCACTGTGACTCAGCCTTGTGAGGGCAGACAATGGGGAAAGTGGAGGAGAGGAGGCATCTGGGTGAAAGACTGGTTTTGTCTTCACGTCCAGGCAGGACTGGCTGCTAGAAAAGTGCCCACAGGAACAGCTGTGGGTGGAGTGACTGGAAATGATGCCAAGTCAGCACGGCTCCCAAGCCAGGGGGAGACCTGGGAGCTGAGTATGGGGCAGGGCCCCCTTGAGTGACTAAGGTGTTGGTTTTATTTCCTATTAATCAAATCTTTTTTGTACTGTTGGGTGAAGAATGCTGGCAAGTTAGGAGTGCTGGGCCATCCAGAGGGCAGAGATTTTCCTGTGGTCCTAGGAGTGCAATTCTGCCTACTTTGTTCAAACTGAGTTAACGCTTCTCCCACCAAAGCTTGGCCACACATGCAAAGACAAAATCTAGCTCCCTGGAACTTCCTGCCAAGGCTGCTGGTGATTCCCTTTGTGTCAACAGGAACCATCAGGATCATGAGGGGAGCTTCCACAGTGCCTATTGGTGAGCATGTGAGTAGTGTCAGACAGATGGGGAAGCAGGACAGCAAAACATCTAAAGGATGAAGTCAAGGCCAACAGTGTAGGGTTGGACCATGGAAGCTCTACCAGACCCAGGCTAACAGGTGGTCCCATGGGAATGTCTTTCCTTAACTCAGTTTGTTCCTTGAGGAGGAACAAAAGGGCTAAGACTGTCCTGTCCTATCCTGGGGGGCAAAGAGCTCAGGACTCAGAGCAGCATTTCTGAAGTGTTTAGTCATTTTAGGCAAAGTTTTCTCAGAATTAGATTTCAGGATCTCACATCAGAGATGCCTGCCTATAAGGCCCTGTACCTGACGAAGCATGGAAGTCTCCATGCAGGTGAATGATAGTGGAACCCAGGAGGATCAGGGACACTCTCTCAAATGTAACCAGATGGCAGGAATATATAGTTCAAGGATAGGTGAGGCCCCACAGCTGGGGCTTCGTTTCCTTCCCTCTCCATTGTTTCTTCCAGAAAAGAGCAGTCACCCATTGGCCACCAGACAAGGAAGTACCCCAAAGTTGCCTGAGCAGCCCAGCTTTGCCCAGACTAGTGCCTCAGCCACCGAACAGACTCTAGAGCTGAGCCTCCATTTTCTCATTCTCCCTCCATCCAGCTGCCAGAGTTATCTTCCTGCCAGTCACAGTTTCCTCTTATCATAGAGCAAAATCCGTATTCTTCAGCCTGGAATTCTCCACCAATCTTTTTTTTTCCTTAGCATAAACGATGTCCATTCATTTCTTCTTCCCCAGTAAGCTGCCTTAGCCTGGGTACTCGAGAGAGCAGAGCTCAAGGCATACACTGATCTGCTCCTGCTTTATTAGGATGCAGTTCCTGGGAAGTAAGAGCAAATGAGAAGGGGAGTGAACAGGAAGCTGGGAGAGTCAACACGTGGTGTGCTACTGAGCTGGCCCCACTTCTAGTGAATAAACAAATTGCTTGATATTGTGGGGCCATCTTCCAAGAGGTTGGATAAACCTCTGAGTCTCAGGATAGCCCATCCAGGGGGCAAGAAAGGGGAAGATTGTATCTGCTGTCTCCTGTCTCCATTGGTCAAAGTTCTACCCAATCTCATACTGCAGAGGCAACATGGAAGCCCCGAGGTGGGAAGGAGAGATACGCGGTGTGGGGATGAGGTGAGGGACTTGCTAGATCGTGCCCACTGGAAGTTAGCTGGAGTGGTGGCTGAGTTGGTTGCCCAGAAGCACCTGGAGCACAACCAGTAGCTAAAGGCCCCAGAAATGGTGAGGCTCAGAGGGTCAAGGTGGCCCATGAGAGGTAACTCACATACACTTTAGCCCTGTATCCACCACATGTGGAGGGTTCTCAGTAAACACGTGAGGAGGTACAGGTTCCAAAATAGGACAATTCCTATACAGTGCTTGCCTTGGTACTTTGGAAATGCTCAATAAACGTTAGCTACTGTTATTATTATCATCATCCACAATGTCAACCTTGTTCCATCTCTCTGAGCTGGAAAAGGTGTTTCTTGCCAACCAGCTGGCACTGTTCCTAACACAAGGCAGGCAATCCTTTCCCAAAGGCCATTCCCCACCGCCTACATCACCCGTGTAATTCAGGCAGTGGAGCTGGTCAAGGGAAGAGAAAGTGGGCCTGAGGGTAGGCAGGGTGGGGCTGTGCCGGGAGAGGAGGGCCCTCAGCTGTGTTTCCCCAGATGACTTCCCCCTGCCCTGCCCGAACCTGCTTCTGCTTCTCTCCACTTGGTCAGCAGACTTGAATCAATGCAGTGGGCCTCCCTCCCAGCGGCTGGGACCAGGACCCACCAATGTTGTGGGGTAGTTCTGATGGTGCAGAGGTTCCTCCCCAGGCTGAGTGCCCCGGGAAGGAGGGAGTAGCTACTGGAAAATACCAGGAATGCCCATTGGAGGGCAGCTGGAGCCTGGCCATGATGCACCTCATGCTTATCCCCTCATCCTTGATGCAGACCCTCTCCTCACTCCATCCTGGCTTTGGTCTCTACCCATCACACTTAGTCTGGAATGAAGGCCTGCTGGCTTTGAGCAATCCAGTGGTTCCAAGTTGAGGCCTACAGCAGAGTCAGGCTCCCCTAGGAAAACAGCTCACCAGTAATGGGGGAAAGAGGGTGGGGCTAGGACTGCACCTCTCCTTCCCACCCCCCAGGAGCAGAGAGTCCCAAGGCCTTCCTCATTTTAGAAGCCCACCCAGTAGCCTGCATCAAAGAACTGCTCCAGAACTGTCTGGAGAGGCCCAAGAGAAAAATCCAAAAGCTCTGGCCAGCGGGAGGTACAGTGTAAGAACTTTACATGTGACATAAGAGTTCAGCATATATGTTGAGGAGCAATTCATATGTCTGTTCATTATGTTAAACTTACAATTAAGTAATGTGACCCTGTTAGCTCATTTATTTGTTCATTCATCCAGTGAATGAATGATCAACACTAGAAGAAAGAGACATGATCATGAAGTCCAGCTGCAGGAGGAACAAGGTCCATAAGCAAGTAACCAAAATACCACAACAGGAAAAGATTATAAGGAGGAAACTAATTTCTGCCTGAGGGAACCAGGAAGGAATTGTACAGAAGGGCTTTTTTAACTGGGTCATGAAGGGTGAGTAGGAGTTTGTAGGAGGAAAATTGAGGAGGCTGTGGAAAGGGTTGGTGCATTTCACCCAGGTGGAAAATGTACCAAACTAGGGGGTAAGAAAGAATGTGTGGTTGTTTATTATCATTCTGTGAAATCTGATTAAAAACCTACTGGGTTCCAGATAATCAGGTTAGGTGCCAAGAGTGCAGAAAATAAGGGAGACATGATCTTGCTCTCATTGTAGTAAAAAAAGAGAAATTAAACAAACAAACAAAAATCACACAGTTAACTATATTTATAATTGCACCAAGCCTGTGAAGGCGAAGAAGAAGAGCTATGGGAGCATGCATGGGGTGAGAGGGGCCCACCGGATCTGGGAATAGAGAAAGGCTTCCCCAAGGAAGAGACAGTTAAGCTGAATCCTGCAGGCTGAGAGCGCTTAGTCAAGCCAGGCATTCCAGCCTGTGTGATGGTCCTGAAGTAGAAAAATCCCAGGGTCCAGAACACCTGAAAGTAGTCCAGGATGGGAGACTGGACAGCAGAGCACCCAGGCTTGCAGGAGGCAGGGAGAGTGAGATGGCTCAGGATCAGAAGGCTTTGGTCTTTATCCTAAGAGCAAGGGGAGTAACGAAATGAGATTTGAGTTTTGGAAAAGACCCTCTGACTGCCGTGTGGAAAATGGAGTGGAGCAGTAACAGAGGTGGGAGACCAGTGAGTCTCAGTCCTGCCTGTAAGTTGGAATTAACTGGGGAGTTTTCAATAAGGATGATTGGAGCCCACTCCCAGATATTTTTTTCACTTGGTCTGGCATGAGGCTTGGGCATTAGTGACTTTTTAAAATTTTGCAGGTGACTTTAATGTATATCTAGGGGTGAGAACATTTGAGTATATTTCTAAGGAGAAAGGAGAAGGGGAGAAAGAGAAGGAGAAAAAGAAAAATAAGGAGGACAAAGAGGATATTGCTCTACTCGTGGTAATAGAAATGGCGGCTTGGCGCAATGGTGATGGAGATGGAGAGCAAATGACGGGTAATTTTAGGAGACAGATTAGAGAGTAGTAACCAAGAAGTCCTGCCGGACTTTTGGTTTGGGCAACTCACTGAGAAATAAAACACTGGAGAAGTACCAGTTGTGGGGTTTATGGCATGAATTTAAGTTTGGACATGTTGAGTGTAAGGTACCTATGAGCCATCTAAGGGGACAGCAGGCAGTTGGATACAAAGACCTGGAGCTCAGAGCACTCTGGGCTAGGATGTAATTTGGAGCACGATGGATGTAGAGACAGTATTTAAGATACGGCTGGGATTGCCTGGCAAAAGGAAAGTGTGGGGGTGGGAGGAGAGAAGAGGCTGAGGGACTTCTGCATTGGAGGTTCAGTAGAGGAGAGGAGTTGGCAACAGAATCTGTAAACAAGACCCTGTGGAGAGTCTTGAAGCTCAGAACAGCCAACATTTTGATGTTCCTGAAAGTCAGAAAAGATAAAGTTTGAAAAATGTTTATTGGATTTAGCAACCTCTAGGTAATTGATGACTTTGGAGAGAGATGTTTTAGGAGAATTGTTAGGGAAAAAGACAGACTGGAATGAGTGGGAAGGAAGGAAATGTAGAGAAGGACACACCAAGAGTTTAGTTGTAGAAGGAAGAGAGAGGGGGTGGTGGTTGCTGGAGAGGGTTGTAAGATCAAAGAAGTGTTTGTTAAGATGGGCGAGAACTGAGTGACTTTAAATGTTATTGGAAAGGAGAGAGGGGGATTGCAGATACAGGAGAAAGACAGGATAATTGAAAACAGAGAGGAATGGGATGGAATCCAGAGCCCTGGAAGAGGGATTAGGATCAGTTTTAAGGAGTCATCTTCCATTGTAAGATGAATGGTTGGGTGCTGAAGTGGATAAATTTGTCCGTTAGAGTGGGAAGGTAAGGGACTTCTTATCTGACAGCCTTCATGTTCTCAGTGAGGTCATCGACTGGGAGTAAGCGGAGTGTGCATATTGGGAAGGATTCTTTGAGTGTGGGTGGTAAGAGGGTTGGAAATTTGAAGAGAGTTGGAGTGATCAGCAATATTTGTTGTGGAGAGATGAAGACTGAGGCCAGAGAAACAGTAGAATGTGAGGTTATATAACAGGCTTGTAGAAAACGCTGATGAAGAATTTATAGTAGGGTTAAATTCTGGAGTGACTTTCTGAGACTTAGTGAGACTATATTGTATTAATTATTTATTACTATATTGCCAGTTATCCCAAAATTGTTAAAAGAATAAACATTTAGTATCTCTGTTTGGGGTCAGGAATTTGGGCACAGCCTAGCTTGGTGCCTTTGCTTCGAAGTCTCTCACAAGGCTGCAGTCAAGGTGGCAACCAGGGCTGGGGTCTCATCTGAAGGCTCGACTGGGGGAAGATTTGCTTCTAAGCTCACTCACGTAACTGTTGGCAGGATTCAGTTTCTCGCAGGCTGTTGGACTGAGGGCCTCAGCTCTTCACCGGCTCTTGGCCTATGGCCTCTTTCAGTTCCTTAGCAGGTGGGATTCTCCAAAGGTCAGCTCACAATATGGCAGCTGGCCTCTCTCAGGGCAAGTGAGAGTGAGGGAGGGTGTGCAGATGGAAGACGTGCTCTCTTTGTGACCTTATCTCAGAATTGGTATACCATTGGTTTTGCCTTACTCATATGGTAGAAGATGCTCCCCACGCATAGCAACTCTCAAGAGGAAGGGATTACGCAAGGATGGGAACACCAGGAGGTGGGGATGATTGGGGCCATCTCAGAGGCTGCCTGCCACATTGCATGGAGTGTGCATCATAGGAGATAAGGCTGGGGAAGGGCTTTGGTCAGGTTGTGAAGGCCACGGACACCAAACTAAGGGATTGGAGTTTCATCGCACAGACTATTGGAGTCATGGGCGATTTTGAGGCAGGAGGGTGGCAGATCAGTTTTTAAAAGGTTTACTCTGGGTCAGGGTGGATGATGGTTTGGTTAGGGAGAGAGAAGAGGTTCAGGTAGAAGAGCCAGGAGCCTGTCTATAGCAATAGTCTCGAGAGAGTGATGATTTAAACTGGAAATTGAGAGTGGTTATAGGGAGGGAAAAATGGATTCAAGAGGCAGCTGAGCATTATTACAGGGTTCTCAGCCAGTCCTCCTGGTTGTGGCCCAAGGGGCTGCCCTCGATGAGGAGTTGAGCTGGGGTCTTGGGTATTTTAAATATTGGGAGGAAAGACAGTGGGAATCTCCCCAGCATGAGGTGGTAGCTGTTTCACCTTTGTAAGATGAGTGTGCCCAGAGGTAGGGGAGCCTCTGAGAGGGTGGAAGGGGTTGTAGATGGATCAAGTCATTCAGGGAAGGTGGGGACTTTTGTATAGAAAAACAGCTTTAGGAAAAAATGCAGATTTTTGAGAAGCGAATGAGGGTGAGCTGATTCAGAGTAACCAACTCAATAGGAAAACTTAAAGAGTAAGAGAAGGAGGAAACAGGAAGCAGAGAGCTGCTGGGTGGAGCCCGGGGGGTGGGGGCGACTGAGGTGGAGACTCAGCCACAGAGCTGAGTGGCGGGGCACTGGGCCAGGGAAGTCAGCTATGTCACAGGTTCATGGGAGGGGGCCCGGTCGGGGCAGGGTCATAACCGCTTGCATTTATACAGCATTTGACAGCTGGCAGAACGCTTCCACATAGGTTCTATTGTAATTTCACAACAGCGTGGAGAGGCAGGCAGGGCAAGGATCACAGCCTCCGTGTTAGAGGTGAAGAAAGAGAGGTTCAAGGAATTCAGATGACTTGTTCAAGGTGACCCAGCTAGTACTTGGGCCAGGTGCAGGGTGCTCCTAGGACGCCCGAGTCCAGGCCCAGTGCTCTCTCGGCTTCACTGTGTTGCCTAGAGCCAGGCAGCCAGTGTAGGAGGTCCCACTCCTGCAGGCATGCAGATGGCCAAAAGAGAGAGCACCTTCTAGGTCTGAAGAATGAGAAGAATCCCAGAAGTTGGGCTCCAGAGTTCACTTAGGAGAAACAAAGGGTGAGGTGGGAGTAATTGCAGAGATACAGGGATATCTGGTGGAATCCAAGGGTAGGAACCCAAGGGGCCCTCTCCAGGGAGGCACGGGAACCAGGAACCTGAAGCTGTTAGGAACCCCAAAGGCGACCTCTCTTCCTCTCTCAACACCCAGCTCCCCAGGCCCAATAGGAAAACCGAAAGGGTAAGAGAAGGAGGAAACAGGCAAGACTGTTTCCCCTATCTCTGTATCTTTATGTCGGTCACTCTGGTCTCCCTGCCTGTGTTGATCTCTGTCTGTGTCTCATGCCTTACCTCTCTCCCTCTCTCTGCACATCTGCTTCACCATCTCTTCATCAGCTGTTTTCTCTGCTTGTGTGTGTGTATGTGGGAGGGGGGTGTAAATGGGGCTGCCCCCTGGCTCTAGAAGCCACATCACAGCTCTACCTGAGAACAGACCAGACCATTAACAGAGTCTCCTGGAAGACGGGATCTGATAGGCTGAGGGAGAGCCAACACAACTGCCACCCCTGTGACTTTTAGAAAAGGGGGTCCCTGTGAGTTGAGACCTGAGAACCAGAGTCCTCAGTGGGGAGTAGAAGAGACTGTTTGATGCTGTATGGAATAATCCACCTCCAGGGACGCAACAGGTACTCACCTTGGCTAGACCCATTCCAGCCCCAGGGCCTGTGCACTTGCATTTCTTCTCTCTGGAATGCACTTCCCACATAGCCACGTGACTTGTTCTCTAACCCTCCTCAGGGCTTTGCTAAATGTAACCTTCTCTGCTAGCCCTTTCCTGACCTCCCAGTCTAAAAGCACACTCCCAGCCCCATTAGGCATTCCTGACCCACTGCTTCATATTTCTCCATCACACATCACTCTCAGGCCCACTATACATTTTGGTATTTATTTCTTATTGTCTATCTCCTCCTGCTAGCATGTGAGCTCCACACAGGCAGGGATCTTTGACTGCTCTACTCGTTTCTGCATCCCCAGAGCTTAGCAAATAGTAGGTGCTCAGTGAAGATTTGCTGAATGAACTAATTAATAAGTAAAATATATCTTGTCTTCCCAAGTGCCCTCTCCCTGCAGAAGTGAATGTGAAATGACTGAGTCTCATGAAGCGGGGACCACGGGGTCCCCTGAATGGATGAAAAAATAAGAAAGATTGTGAACCTAGAGGTAGACCTTTAGAAAGGAAATCTTTCTTTCTCTGGTCCTTACGGGTTGGCAGAATTAGCTAATGGTTTGGGAACGAATACAAATAAAGACTTTCTAGGTAAAATAAGAATAACTATAGATTATCCCATAGAATGACAAACCCTATGAAATGGAGTAAGTGGCATAAATGTTATTAGTGAGGGCTGCCACGGGGTGGGGTTCACCATGGTCCCTCCAGTGACACCCTATGGGCAAACACCTAGCCTTTTTATGACTAAAGCCGGCTTTCTGTGACCTGACTCCTTCCCTTAGGAATACAGAACATGCTACCAAGTGAGGAACTCTTGGCACAAGATGTTGTTGTCCAGCGTGCCAGGAGGAACCATCCAGCCTGGGCAAGATGCAGGCGGGGCTCAGAGCACAGAATTTAAGGAGGCACCCACTCTGGGGTTCATGACAGAGCAGGGTCAGTTCTTGTAGGAACCTGAAAACGGGAGCCTCCTTAAATCCTGTGCTCTTAATAGGATGCTCACTCTCAGGGCAAGAACCGTGATGACTTTTGGGTTCCTAGGCACTTTTGCCTTTGTTGACCCCTTCCTCACTAAGAAATATACATTAAAATTATATTTCAAGCTGTGTTGAAATAAAGAAAAATACAATCCAAGCCAGATTATATTTCTTTCTTTCTTATGACTTTAAAATAAATTAAAACAGCTTCATGGTTCCTAAACGGGTCCTGGGCCCTAGGCACTGTGCCTACTGTGTCTGATGGCTGTTAGCCCTAGTGAGGGGTTGCACAAACCCGAGAGTGAGTCCTCCTAGATTTTGCACCCTGGCTGCCTCACTTGCCTCACCCTAGTCCCAGTCCTGGGTGCAGGAAGATTGACAGCCCCTAAGTCAGCCACCTCCATTGAGTGATTTCATTTCCTTCACTTCTCTGAGCTGTAGTATCCTCAGGTCTAAAATGGTTATAATCAAGTAAGAATTCTTTATCCAATATAACTAGGAGAATACAATAAAATCACCATATGATCCAGCAATTCCACTCCTATGTAATACCCAGAAGAATTGAAAGCAGCGACTCAAACAGGAACTAGTACACCCATGTTCACAGCATCATTATTCACAATACCCAAAAGGCCAAATGTCCATTGACAGATGAGTAGATAGACAAAATGCAGTATCCACATACAATGGAGTATTATTCATCCACAAAAAGGAATGAAATTCTGATATAGGCTACAACATGGATGAACCTGAAAACATTATGCTAAGTGAACTAATCATATACAAAAGGACAAATGGCGTACGATTCCATTTATATGAAGTACCCAGAATAGGCAAACTCAGACAGAAAGAAGTTCAGGGTTTCTGTCTGGGATGTTGAAAAAGTTCTGAAAATAGATAGCGGTGATGGTTGTGCAATATCATGACTATACCTAATGCCACTGAATTGGAAACTTAAAATGGTACTTTTTATATACATTTTACCACAATAAAAAAAATAGGTTAAATGTCATACGAATGTAAGAAATCATTATTATTCATAATTACCATGTTGCTATGGTGGACGAGTGTTCCAAAGTTCACAGACAGACGGGCAGGCATAAAACTGCTTCGTGAACACAGCCTTCTCCAGCCTGGACCTGTTGCTCACCGCTCACTGATTTAATGACCAAGTTGAAGAATGAATGGATGATAGTCAAGATTCTTGAACCCTGAGTATCATAGAGCGTGCACTTTCAGCCTGGAAGCCTATTCTTCCTTGTTCTCCAATAGCACTCCTGTTGGGAGACTAAGGATTATGGGCGTGACCAAGAGATCTGAGATAGTCCTGGTGTTGGCGGCACCAGGAGACCCACCAGGCCCTGACAGTGGGCACTTTGTGCTGAGGTTAGCCTGATTCAATTTCCTGCTTTGGAAAGAATGTCCTGGCATCTGAATGAGCTGAGAGGAGAGCTCTGGGGGCATTATGACCTGGGACAGGGACCCAGAGGCCTCAGTGTCAGAGCTCCTTCTCTTTCCATGAGTAAACTTTATTTGCCAAGATAAGGTCTTAGAAAACACACAAAAGGGATGAGGTGGGACAAGGAATTCACAGGACAGGACACTACCCAAATGAATTCACCACAGGGTTTCTTCAGATAATAAGGCTGCCCAATGCAATTTTGGTTCCAGGTACACCCCACCTCTCAGGGGAGTCTGTGAATTTTCTGGAATCTGTAAGCAATGCATTGGTATTTGTGGGGAGAAAGTCTATAGCTTCCATTAGATTCTCAAAGGGGAGCATGACCCAAAAAATGCCTTTGAAACCACTGTTCCTGAGAATGTAAGATGTGGTCTTAGAGATCAATGTTTAACTTATACCCAGTTTTGGGGGCGGGGCTGGGGGCATATGCGTTGTTTCAATGACGTGTTGGCCTGTACACATCTAGCAGCAGAAGAGGTACGATGCTCCAGTGGGGTCACTGCTCAGTCCTCCAACCTTCTTCTCCTAAGGGAAGTGATTCATTTTTGAACAAGCAAGCTTTACATCTGTGCACAAACCAAGTGACAGCACAGCTCCTTGTTGACCATGACATTCCTCTGGCTTTTGTAGATACGTGTAAATGACACGCCCAAGTCACAAGTCAGCCCGGAGCACAGAGCCTGTAAAAGAATGACCCTCCAAGGCACACTGATCCCTTTAAGGACTCTTTGTGGTCTATTTTAATCCCCCAGTGTCTTAGGCAATGTGCAGGGACTTTTGGCCAGGCTGGCAAGCGTCAGGCGAATGGCAGCCTACGTGGCCCGGCACTTTCCCGCACAGGGCGGGGAGGCGGTAAGGAGAAGGGTCATAATGAACGGGTAATTTAAAGGCTCTGAAGAGTGACTCAGACATTCCAATGGGGCTTTTATTTTTCCTTTTTGTTGATGTGTGAAATGTAATTGTAGTCATTTTTTCCAGTGAGTTGATAAACAGTGATTATCCATGGCAGCTTCTGAGCTGGGGCCATCATGAACCCATCCACGTGCCAACATTTTTCTCTCCCCGACCCCCAACACCTAAGATAACCACCCCGAGCTTAAGGTCAGAGGTTTCTTGGTCCCAGGAATTTCAGCAAAGCTGCAGGCTGCAAGGGGTCAGAGGAGGCTTCCCAGAAAGGGTGGGCACAGTGGGAGGTTGGAAGCTTGTGAGCTCAGGCCTGACCCCTCTACACACACACACACACACACACATTTTGTTACCTGGGATGAAGGACGAGCAGAGAAATGGCTTGTTCCGCATCAGAGAGATGGTAATTGAGAAAGGGACAGAAGAGATATAACATTTGGTGAGCACTTTCTGTGGCCCAGGAACTCAGCTAACTGACCCCTTCCACATGCATCCTTTCATGTAATCCTCACAATAGGAGAGAATTATTGAAACCTAAAAACATTCTAAATGCCAGACATTACAATAATTATTTTACAATAATTACCTTAATTGGGTATTATTGTCTCCCTTCAATTTACAGAGGATGACACTGAAGCACAGAGAATTGAGTCACATGACCAGTCAGTGAGTAGCAGGGGAATCGGAATTTGAACCCAGGTCTCTCTAACTCTAAAACCCCTTCTCTCTCCATCACACATGGCTGCCTGCCGTCAGAGAGCTGGTCTTGCTGACCCACAGTAGAGAAATTCTCTTGGGTAGCAGGACTGTTGGTGGATCTCCAGGCCAGGATCCTATAGCCCAAACCTAGCTGGTGGTGTGGGCAAAGGATGGAGAAGCCAGCCAGGATTGGGGTGGTTCTTTGGGGGGCTGTTGAAGAGCATTCTAGCTGGACCGCTCTGGCGAACCCTTTTGGTGAGAAGCCCTGTCATAGTCCTGCGGGGTGGTGTTGGCACCAGCCTGGGGTGGGGCAGTAACAGTGGTGAGAGATGGAACCGAGTTTTAGAAAGGAAGTGCTGGCAAAGGTTTGACTGGGCAGGGCAAGGAATCAGGGGAATTGGAAGTGAACAAGAGATCTGAGGCAGAGATTAGAAAAATGGCAGCCCTTTTTTCTAGCAGTTTGTACTAAAGACTGGGTGAGGTTGGACCTCCAAGTAAACTTTTAATTAGATCCAAAACCATAATACTCACAATTTTAAAAGGGGGTGGGTAGAGAGGGGCAAGTGATTAACATGGCCACTGACACTGTGGGTCTCTGAGCCACCGTTTCTCATCATTAAAATGGGAGTGATCGCTCCTCAAAGCTGGTTTGTTTTGTTTTGTTTCTTGGGAGGACATTCAGGAGTCACTTGAATATTAATTCTGCTGAAGTTAATTGTCTTTTCCTTCCTGGCTGCTTTTCGGGTTTCCTTTCGTCTTAGGTGTTCTACATTTTAATTTGTGGTATGGGGGCTGGCCAGGTGGCACAGCAGTTACGTTCACACACTCCGCTTCAGCAGCCCGGGGTTCACGGGCTCAGATCCCGGGTGCAGACCTAGCACTGCATGTTAAGCCACGCTGTGGCGGCATTCCACATGAAAGAGAGGAAGATTGGCACAGATGTTAGCTCAGTAACAATCTTCCTCACCAAAAAAAAAAAAGTAATTTATGGTGTGTATTTCTCTTCATCTTTTCTGGGGGGATTCAAAAGCCTTCACAAATCTGTGGAATATTGTTTTTAATCATTTATGACAAATTCTCATCCATTTTCTTGTTGAATATTGTATTCCTTTCATTTTCTTGCTCATCTCCTTCAGGATCCCCAACTGGATATGTATTAGATATTCTGTCACTGCTCTCTCTGTCTCTACTCTATTTCTCTATCCTCAAAGTTATTGAGGACAATATTTGGAGCACAGAAAGGAGTACCTTTCTTGGTAAAGGTGAGTGGATATATAATTATTTGAGGGAGTGGCTGAGCCTTATATTTAAAAGACAAACTGAAACATGAATCATTGCAAAATACATTTATATGAAGAGGCATTGGGATGCAGAGTGGTCCTCTGTATCTTAGGTATTCAAGGAGTGGTGGTTCCTGGACCGGTAGCATCATCCTCACTGGGCAGCTTATCAGAAATGCAGAATCTCCGGCCCACCCCAGACCTGCTGAATCAGAATCTGTATTTTAACAGGAGCCCCAGAAGATTCATATGTATTGTAAAGTTTGAGAAGTGCAATTGCTTTACAAACTTAGCTGAATATTGGAATCGCCTGAGGCGTTTTACAAAACATGGGTGCCAGGGTCTCACTCCCAGAGACAGTGATTTCGTCGGTTTGGGGTGAGGGCCGGAAATCGAGACTTGGTGAAGCTCTCCTGAGATTCTAACGTGCAGCAAGCACTGAGAGCGCAACTCTGCAGCCCTGTGGTTCAGGCGCGGGGGGTGTTGGCAGGAGAAGCAGGATGTCTGCTCGGCTTTCCCAGGCAAAACCCACCTTGCCAGCAGGTGTCAGCCCTGGCTTTTGCCCAAAGGAGGTCGCCCTGGGATTCTAGGTTCTAATCCCAATTCTGCCTCCCCAAACAGGCTGTGTTTCGAGCCCAGTCACCATTAGTCAAAGGAAGGACCGAGTAAGTCAACTGTCCTTCTCTGAGTCCTGGTATCCTCACTTGAAAGTGAGGCTATTTATTCCCTCCAGCCATAAGGTCTAAAATTTCCCCTACATTTTCTGTCCCCCACTCTTCACGGTCCTGCTGAAGTGGGCTTCTCCCAGCCAGGTTGGCAGCACGGGGACCAGAAGCAGCTTAGACAGGGCAGGTGTGCTCCTGAGGGGTGCAGGGGGCGCAATTCCATTTACAGGAAGGTGGCGGCGGTCAGAATGGGGGTGACCCTTTGGAAGAGTAATTGACAGTGAAGGGACCCTGGGAAGCCTTCTGAGTGTAAAGGCATTCTTTATCTAGACCTGGGTGGTGGTTTTATGGGTGTATAAACCTTCACTGAGCTATTCACCTGGAAAGTGAGCACTTTATGTAAATTATACCTCAATTAAAAACGAAGAGCAAGTAGTGCTCAGCAGGCCCCCAGGGGAATGAAAAGTTCAAGTCACTTGACAGCCAGGAGCTGGGGGCAATGACTAGCTTGGGGACTAAAGCAGAAACTGGGTAGAGGGGGAGAAAGTGAGAGCCAGACAGACCCAGATAGACAGATACAGGCAGGGATGGACAAACAGACAGAGAAGGTGCTTGTGGGAATAAGCTGACCCAAATTCCAGGCAATTGAATTTGTCCCAGGTCAAAAAGGTGAGATTTGGCTTCCAAGTAGCATGACCGACTGTACTGGTTTGCCCAGGACTCCTGGTTTTTGCAACGGAAGTTCTGTATTCCTGGAAACATCTCAGGCCAAGTGGCGACAGCTCATTGCTCCGCTCCCAGGCCCAGGGCTGGGGCTGCTGGGGAAAGTGGAACAGGCCCCGGGTGAAGCTGTCCCCACCCAGGGCCCCAAGCTGTTCGGGAGCATCCCACGATGGGCTAAGTAGATGGGCTCTCTCCTCTTTGGCCAGAATTGGCCATGAATCACAGAGAGACTAAAATGAGGTAGTGGCCACCTGCTTAATGGTCCCCTCAGGTTTTCCCCAGCTATGCCCTCTGTCCATACAGCCTCAGCCTTCACAGCACCACCAGCTTAGTTTACGGTTGTTGATTTGCTTATGGGTATTTCTCTGGCTTTGAGCCCCTGGGGTTGTGGGTAAGGCTTCCTCGCCTGCACAGTCTACTCTGGCTCTGCTTGGGGCCCCAGCACCAGTGCCTCAGGAGGCTCTTAATATGTTTGTGCCATGAATCCTTTTGGTAGCTTGGAGGAGTTTTAATCTTCTCAGAATAATGCTTTAAATGCATAAAATAAAGTACAGAATGTTGCAAAGAAAACCTGAGATACAGCTATCAAAAGGGTTTTTAAAAACACATTTGTGATCAAGTCATAAATGTCCTTTTATTTTTTTGGTCAGGAAGATTGGCCCTGAGCTAACACCTGTGCCAACCTTCCTCTATTTTTTGTATGTGGGATGCCACCATAGTATAGGTTGCTGAGTGGTGTGTAGGTCTGCACCTGGGATCCAAACCCACAAACCCCAGGCCACCAAAGTGGAGCACATGAATTTAACCACTAGGCCAGCAGGCCGGGCCCGAATGTCCCCCTTTATTAATACTTTATCTAACGCAATCCAGCGGCAGGTGTGATTTTGAGGTAGTCATGACTACCATGGTAATTCATGATACCCGCAAGAAGCGTACTGGGAAAGTGAAAATACGTGTTTTCTGTTGGTGACAACCACAGGTGCTGCTGACGCTCCTGCGGTTTGTTGCCTACATTCCTAATAGCAGGAAATGCTAAATTTCACTTAATAGTTAATGAAAATATAATGTCATTTTTGTCCCATCAGAATTCACACGCACCCTTAAATTCTACCTATTGTCCCAGGTTAAAAAATGCTGTGTGAATGTGTATTGTAAACTGTAGAGTGCAGTGCCCTTGTGAATATTTTAAGTCCTGGAGGGATGGGGGTGCCTCTGGGATAGGCAGGGGAGGCTGGGAAGCAGGCTGAAATCAGCAGAGTGTAGGCCAGAAGCAAACAGGGGAGACTCTCTCTGTGTTTCAGAGCCGGCTGCCAATCCTCAATAGGCTTTGTTGTGGTAAAATGACACTTGGTATGACCCTCACCCCCTCCCTCCATGCCCCCGTGCGTGGGAGGCCTGGAGGCTGCCAGAGCTCGGGGACTGAGGGGAAGCAGGGAGCCTGTCTCTTCAGTCTGGAGAGAGGCCTTTGGGGAACAGTGGGAGGTGCTTTGGGGTCAGCACAGGGTCAGACCCAGGGGAGCCAAAGGAGAGGCTTCAGGGCTGCCGAGAAGGCCTCTGTCCCCACGGGTGCCCCGAACATGCCGCCTGTGAGACAAGCTTCGGGTAAGCCCTCCTGTGCCCTCCTTTCAGGTGAAGGCCCACCTGGGAGAGGTGGCACATTCAGACCTCAAGGTCTTAGCATGAGTGATTTTTCACATCCCCCTGTGCAAGAGTGTAGAGGAGCAGAGACCCTGGGGGCAAGGGGCCCTGTTCCTGGCACCAGCCCAACTGACCTCTGGTTGGAAAACTGCCCTCTAATTAGCAATCAGGAAATCAAGGCATAGCACGGCGCCAAGCAGCATGACCCCAGCTGTAGCCTGGTGACATTTCAGCCCTCAAACAGCAAGCCCCTGTCCTGCACGGCAGGGCTGCAGACTCCTCGGGTTATTTTTATCTAATGGCGCTATTGTTGGTCGTCTGGTAGCTGCTGTCGTGGGTTCCAGCGGCAGCGAGCTTGCAGCGAGGATTTCCTGTGCAGCTTCCTCCTCCTCCCTCATGTGAGGTTCCCTCCCTCCTCCAGTGCTCACCAGGCAATTGCCAAGGGCTGCGTGGAGACTAACCCTGGCCTCGGAGGAGGCCAAGGGCATCATGGCCTTCCCTGGCTTGTCCCCCACAACAGCCACTCAGGCTCTGCCCTTGGGTGCCTCAGTCCCTTTTCCTCTGCAGAGGAGGATGGAAAGCCAGTTTTCCTAGTCGCCTCTCTCCCACCCTACAACTCTCTAAGGCAAAAGCAGTGCTTTCTAGAAAGCCAGGTTCACTAAGTCAGTGGCCCTCAAACTGTGTGGAGTGGGACCTACAGCAAGAAAAATATCTTTCAAGACCCAGTACACACATCCATACAGATGTAGGAATGAAACAGTTTCAGGGAACAACACGACCTTCCTGTGTCTGCTACACTCTGATTTCTTCTTGTTCTAATCTAGCCTTTTCTATTTGTTTTCTTTTTGAAATTCTGGTTGCAATCCACAAATTAATCCATTTCACAACCCAATAAGGATTCGTGAGTCAGTTTGAAAGATACTGCACCAGCTACCTCATTCTGGAGCGATCTCTCTTTTCTGGATGAAAGAAGGGCACTCGAGTTTAGAGGGGCCCTCAGAACCAGCCACTGCCCTGGTTTTGGAGTTATATCCACTTTACAGAAAAGGAAGCTGCGACTCAGACAGGTTGAGAAGCTTGTCCACAAAGTCAGCCATGGTGGGAGCATTTACACCATGGAAACCGGCAAATGCTGCAAATCAGGGCTTTTTTTTTCCCCCTTGGAGAGCCAGCTCTTACACATTTACCAGCACACCATTGACTCTAACCCTGCTCTTTCTGGTTCCAGAGTCAGTATATTTCAAAGCCCTTTAACCTCAGCTTCCTCATCTGTAAAAAAAAAAAAAAAAACATTAAAAATGCCTACTTCATGGGAAAAAAATTATATCTATTGAGCACATTCTGGTAAGTATGAGGGACGACTGGAAGGAAATAAAAATGCAAATAATTGATTTGCCACTGTCATGGGATTTGAAAGATGAGGTCCCCAGATTCCACCATCTTATATAATTTCCATCATTGCCAAATGTAGTTTGTACAGAAAAAAGTTCTCTATAACAACATACACTGTGCAAAACTGTTGTGAGAATTAGAAGAAATGAAGATAAACCTCTAGCCTAGAGCTCTGTAAATGGTAGCAATATTAGAAAAGAGTGAATTCATGTTTTTCTGATTGGAAATGGCAAAGGAAGATTGCAAATGAACTGCATTTCAAAGTAGGATCTTCTACACAGGTAAATGGAGAGAAGGGAGCATTCTAATGAATATTCTGATTCGTAGACTAGGCCAACAAGCATCTCATACACTAATCACTAATTTTCAAAATTCTAGAATGAAGGCTCTACAGCCTCCAATTTATCCAGTGCCAGTGCAGTGGTGTCCCCTCCAACTGATGGATACTTCTGCCTGGTGACACCCAGAGAAGACTCTGAGCCTTAGGACAGTGTGGGCGCCAACGCTGGACAGTGGCCTTGGCCTGCCTGATAACCCCTCACATTCATTGCCATCTTGTCTCTAAGGCCACAAAGGAAAAGTCTGCGTCGTCATCATCATAGTTATGATAATAATGGCTGTATTAATCTCCTATTGTGGCTGTAACAAACTACCGCAAATTTAATGACTCAACATAAATTATCTTACCATTTTAGAAGTCAGAAGTCTGAAATGGCTGTCATTAGGCTAAAATCATGATGTTGGCAGGGCCGTGTCCCTTCCGGAGGTTTCTAGGAGAGTCGTTTCCTTGCCTTTTCTAGGGGTGCCTGCATTCCTTAGCTGGCAGCCGCTTCCTCCATCTTCAAAGCATTTCATCTTCAAATCTTCCTCTGACTCTGGCGCTCACTCACTGCCTCCCCCTTTCATTATAAGAACCTTGTAATTAGATTGGACTCAGCTGGATAATCCAGGATCTCCCAAACCAATGTCGGCTAATTAGCAACTTTATTTCCACCTGCAACCTTAATTCCCACCTGCCGTGTAACATAACATACTTGCAGGTTCCTAAGATTAGGACACAGAAATCTTTGGGGTGGGGGGCATTACTCTGCCTACCACAATGGTTAACATTTTGAACACTTACCATGTGCCTGGTATAGTTCTAAGCACGTTACTAGTAATAATGCATTTAAACCTCACCACAGCTCCATGAGGTGGGTACCCATTTTACAGATGAGAAAAGTGAGGCACAGAGGAGAAGGATAACTTGCCCAAGGTAACACAGCTAGTAAGAGGCAGGGCTGAGCTGCAGATCCAGGAGTCTGATCTCAGATCCCATTCTCCTAGCCACAACCGCCCTTCAGTAATTGGAGGACAGATATACAAAATGAATTCTGCCTAATTTAATCCTCCTTTGACAACCCAGCAGCTCCTTCAGGATGTGACAGTGCCTCAGATCCATCAATATGGACTGCCATTTGCCACCAGTCAGCCAACTCTGGATGGGCTGACTGGTGGACTTCCATGGGCTGCTTCCTTCCCCAGTGGGGTTCTCATGATGAGCAACAGAGATTCTAAACTCCGCTCTGTGGTATCAGACTTCAGCTACTTCTCTTTCCCTCTACTCTCGCCATACTAGCTTCACAGACATTCCTCAAAAAAGTCAAGTCAATTTCTACCACAGGGCCTTTGCATTTGCTGTCACCCCACCTGGAATCTCTCCCCAATTTACACAAAGCTCAACCACCACTTCAAACAGGCCTCTGTCCTTGTTATTTTTATTTATTTATTTTATTTTTTGGTAAGGAAGATTGGCTCTGAGCCAACATCTGTCGCCAATCTTCCTCCCTTTTATTCCCCTTTTTTTCCCTCCCTAAAGCCCCAGCACGTAGTTGTACTTCCTAGTTGCAGGTCATTCCAGTTTCTCTATGTGGGATGCCTCCACAGCATGGCCTGATGAGCAGTGCACAGCTCTGTGCCCAGGATCAGAACCAGTGAACCGTGGGCCACTGAAGCAGGGTGTGTCACCTTAACCACTTGGCCATGGGGCTGGTCCCAGTGTCACCTTTTTAAACAGCAGCTGAGCTTCAGGCCCACTGTCATGGGAATTGTCTCCTCCTTCCCTCGCCAATATTCGGGGAGGGGGGGAGGGGTGGAGGGGAGGCATTGAATTCCTTTCTTCTCTCTGCTTTTCCCCCCTCATGGTGATGAACAAAAGGGGGCAGACTAAGGGGGTTGCGTTTGTGAGCAGGGAGGTGTCTTCACCTAGAAGCTCCCCTTGACTCTGGTGAACACAAAGGACCTGGAGCAAAAAGCAGGGAACAGAAGACCGGGGCCAGTTCCTTAGCCACCAGATCTTCAAAGGGAAGAGAGAAGAAAGTCTTGACTTGTGGAGCACCTTCTGAGCACTCGACCTTCCTACCCGTGTGCAGGAGGTGCTAGTCTTATCCCCATTCCACAGACGGGAACTGAGGATCCTGGACATTAAGAAACTGGCCTCAGATCATGTCTGGAGGGGCTGAGCAGGACGTGGATGCAAGCCAGCCTGAATAACACAGCAAATTCACCAGCTGCCGCCCAATGCTCCTCCTTTAGGGAGAGAAGAGGCAAACTGGGGTGGAGTGGGGGCTGTGTTGAAGGGATTGGTCAACTATGAAAAAGGATTTTTTTTTTCTGAATGAGTAGTTATTCTATTTAGAAGGTCACAAGGAGACAATGGGAGAAAGAAGTGAAGACTCAGGTTTGCGTCCCCCAGGAGACTTTTGTACAAGAATATCTGATTGTTCCAGTACCATTTGTTGAAAAGACTATCCTTTCTCTGCTGAGTTGCCTTGGCACCTTGGTCAAAATTCAGTCAACCACAGACGTGTGGGTCTATTTCTAGACTCTGTGCTGTTCTGTGGATCTGTGGTCTGTCTCAATTCCAATACCACACTGTTTTGGTTACTGTAGCTTTGTAGTAAGGTTTGACATCAACATTTGAGTCCTCCAACTTTGTTCTTCTTTTTCAAAGTTATTCTGATTATGCTAGGGCCTTTATATTTCCACATGAATTTCACAATCAGATCGTCAATTTCCGCCAAAAGGCTTGTTGGGATTTTGATTGTGTTGAATCTGTAGATCAACGATGTCTATTTGGAGAGAATGGACATCTTACCAACATCGCGTCTTCAGATCCATGGACATACTGTACCTCTCCATTTATGTAGATCTTATTTAATTTCTCTCAGCAGTGTTTTGTAGTTTTCGTTGAAAAGATTTAGCACATCTTTTGTCAGATCTATCCCAAAATTATTTATTTATTTTTTTATTGAAGATTAGCCCTGAGCTAACATCTGCTGCCAATCCTCCTCTTTTTGCTGAGGAAGACTAGCCCTGAGCTAACATCCATGCCCACCTTTCTCTACTTTATATGTGGGACGCCTGCCACAGCATGGCTTGACAAGCAGTGTGTAGGTCCACAGCTGGGATCCAAACCCTTGAACCCCGGGCTGCTGAAGTGAAACATGTGAACTTAACCACTGTACCACCGGGCTGGCCCTAGTAGTTTATATTTTTTGATGGTAAGTGGTATTTTAAATTTCAATTTCCAATTGTTCGTTGCTGCTATATAGAAATGCAGTCAATTTTTGTATATTGATTGATCTTAGATCCTGCAACCATGCTGAACTCACGCGTCAGTTCTAGTAGCTTTTCCTTTTTTCTTTTTTTAGATTTCATAGGCTTTTCTACATAGACAATGTCATCCATGAATAAAGACAGTCATCTGAGAGGCTGTGTTCTAATAAACTCCATCCTCAGGCTGCAGAAGGAAATAGAGGGACAATCCAAGCTGAAGATGGTCGAGGCCAGCAAGTTACCCCACGGGAGCAGATCCATAGACCTAATGGTTCTGCTTAGGCTAATGTTACAATGGACTGACATTCTATTAACACCGGGGGACACCCTCAGTGTAGATCACTTGATTATCTATTCTCACCATGGTTATGAGCCCAGATGTAGGCTGACTAAAGGCAAAAATATCCAGCCTCGGGTTAGAAAAATGTCACCAACCCCGTCCACAAAGCACCACCTTCCCTCACTTCGACCTGCACGAAACTCCATCCCAGTCTCCAGGCCTTCCGTCTTGCCACTCCAGTCCCATCTCCATAGAGCCAGACGGCATAAACACGTAAGTGACAGCATTCCAGCCCTGCACGCAGAATAACACAATCCACCCTCCCCACCAGGCCTAAGCAGCCCTCTGGACTATTTCTTCCCCGTCTCCCCCAGCCAAGCTCGTGCCAAGGCTTCTCTCTGCGGGAAACATTCCCTCCACGCACCCTGTTTTCCCTGCCTTCCACTCACCACATTTGTCGTTTAATTTTACATTAACACAGCACTAGGAGGGCTGGGACCACGGCTCTTTTGTTTATCCCAATGTCTTAACAATGCCTGAGAACTGCTCAGTTGAACAAAGTAAATGGTTTGAATGACTGCCAAGCTCTCTCCAGCTACATACCCCCTCATCTACTCACGCCCAGTCTTTGTGAAGGAACTTACCCTGTATCTCGGGTGTTTCTCTTCCCTTAGAAAGGTGGCTTAAAACTGTGGCCGCGTGTTAGAATCTCCTCAGATGATTCTAGAACATAGTAACACTTGGACCTTCCGGCAGCCCACAGAAATCCAAGTCTCTGGGGGTAGGACCCACGGATTTTTTTTTTTTTTTTAAGCTCTCTTGGTGATTCTGATGTGCATCCAGAGTTGAGACCTACCAGCATAGAAGGAAAGGCTGTTTTCATTCAGCCAGGGGAGAAAGAACCGTTGAGGGGCTCACCCCGGAAAGGCCAGCAGGTGGGCTATGTCAGGAACCCCACCCACCTCGACTTCCCCCAGCTCGGCCTCCTGCCAGAGCTGCAGCTTAGTCCTGGGCTCTGTTCATTCCAGTGGAGCAGGAAGAAAGCAGGAAACCAGACCAGAGTGGAAAGCATTTTCAAACTTTATTTACAACTGTCACAGTGACAAAAAGTAGTTTGGAAAAAAAAAAAAATGCTAGTTTCTCCCTGAGCCTCAAAAAAGAACAGATAGAAGTTACAGGAGGTTCATCTTACAACAGGCATTTTTACTGAAATACTAGGGGTTTTTTTTCAATACGATCAGTTAGAAATACACACGTTACTTAAAAAAAAAAAAAAATAGAGGAGGCCAGACAGGAGCTCAGCCATTTATCCAAGAGTGGCTGGGTTCCCCCAACAGGCTCACCGCTGAGGGTTCTGACTTCAGCTGTCAGCCTCTGGCCCACTCAGACTCCAAATGGTCATACAAAGGGGTCTAGCGACCAGCAAAAATAATAAACCACCTCCATAAACACACATATACACAAAGTAGATTTGTTATGCAGTTTACAAGCACGTTCCCATCACACGGCAAGACCAGGACAGATGATAGAGAGGAGCAGATGAGAGGGGGACACAGAAACACGGGATTTTAAAAGGCAAGACCCCATCCACAAAGGGAGGTGGGATGAGAATGCAGCTGTGGGGAAGGAGAGCGAGGAGACTCTGCAGCCAAAACAGAAGGAAAGGGAGAGCGCGCATGAGAGAGAAACCCCACAGTGCAGGCTGCAGGCCTCTCCGCCTTCCACAAGGAGCTGGAAGAAGTTATTGCCATTGGTGTGTAACACAAGCAAACAACACAGAGGGAGGGAGCAGGGGGCTGGGGTGAGCATCGGCTCCCCGGGACCAAATCCTGCTGACCGGCAACAGCACACCTTCATCTTTTGTCTTCCTGCCTCAACACTGCCCAGAGCCACACTGACCTTGAGGTATTAAATACATCTCTACACTCAAATTCAAAACCGGGGTCAACCTGGACCAACTGGACACCTGAGGGGACATGGTCGGTGCCTTGGCTCCAGGGAGGCTCTTGAGCCCACCTCTTGGCCACTCAGTCCTGCTCTGAGATGGAGCCGGTTTGAAGTGTGTCCTGCAACCTGCTGCACCACATGGTCCCTAACTATGACAAGAAGCTCTAAGTCCAAGGCTAGCTTTCTCATACAACAGCCCTTGCAGTGGACAGGTGGGAGGTGGGGAGGGGTGAGGACCACTGTTCAGTGCTCCCTCATCACACCGTCTTCCCACTGGCATCCAGGAACAACATGGGGAGAAGCCAGGGCTCTCAGGACACCCTTTGGTTTCAGACTTCGATCCCCAGGCTGCAATACAAGAGCCTCATCACCCGCATCCAAAATTCCCAGCTTAGCCAGCTCTCGGCACCTGCGTTAAAGCTCACCTCCCCAACAATAAGCAGAAAAAGCCGCCTCTGCTCGCCACTCAGCTCCCACCAGAAAAACAGGCCACGCGCCCACAGGGGTGTGGCGTTCAGGCTGGCTGGAACCCACAGCACTCTGGGAACCACCTCTGCCTGACTGCCGTGGCCAGGGACCAGGCAGGGTGGCGGTAGGAGAAGGAGCGAGCAGCCTGGGAGAGCCCACCTGCTCTGCACTTCCACTCAGACTGGGGCAAGTCTGGGGAGCAGTTGGGGAGGGCCCTTCACGTGCAAGTGTCCACTTCAGGGGCAGCAACCAGGGTGGGAAGTGTTCTCACTACTCCAAAAGGGCCAGGGAGCAAAAAAGATAAATCAGGGGAGAGAAGCTCAAAAGCCCTGGCTCCTAAAACCCTCCCGGTTACCGCGGGTCCGTGAACACGCCACAGCGGGAGCACAGGGTCGGCAGAGAAGGAAAAGGGAGACCTTTTTCTCTCCTGCGCATCACCTCCAGCTGGCTTTGCAGGCAGCCAGTTTCCATGGCTCTCCTTTACCTGCCTCCCGGTATCAACACACCAGAAAAAAAGCAAAGGCAGCAGTGGGCGAAACCAGAAAGAGATGAAGACTCTGTTTTCTGATACCCCAGCAGCCAGAGAGAAGGCTCACTGGATACTTCCTGGCTGTACTTCTCTGCTCAATGTCTTCTTTAAAACGTGCATTTTCTCTTTCGTCTCGTGTTTGTTTTCTTACCCCAAATGTTCCTCGCTCGCTGTGCACAGCCCCTATGCCCCCCGCCCCCAGAGCCCACTGGAATCCCACCTCGGCCTCTAGCCTGCTTGAGTTCAGATAATGATCTCACAGGCGCACCCACTTCCCCACATCCCCCACCCCTGCTCTAAGCAGCTTCCTTTCTCAGAAGGCCTTGCAAATTGTCGCAGAGGGCTCCACTGCCCGACACATTTCAAAAAAAGAAAAGAAAAGAAAAGAAAATCAACTCAGTGATTTGCAGGTGCAAAACGGAAGCCATCGTTTGACATTTTCAGAACTATTGTGGCTCACTCTCTTCTTCCATCATAATGGGAAAGAACAGTTCAGGTACAGATGCTGTCTGGCACGACCCCGTGGGAATTGGCGGGGACTCTACTGCTCCTTGCTCTCTTTCACCGTCTCTTCACAGTTGTCCTGCTCATCCTCCTGGACCAAGAACTCCTCAGGGGGCCACCGGAGCTCCCCGCTCTCCACCTCCCCCTCTGTGGGTTCCACCACAATGGAGGGGAGGCGGTCCTTCAGTTTGCAGCAGCGGTCGAAGTCTGACGGGTCGGGGAAGATCTGAAATAAAAGCAGAGCGAACACCGGTCACATACAGATCCAAGCAGAGAAATCCCATTCCTTCATCTCTCAGACACACAGAGAACTGAGCACCCGCTGTATGCCAGGGACGGCGCTCAGCCCTCGGGATACTCAGGGGCACAGGCAGGAGCCAGGGAGTAAATTCTGGGGCAACATAGGAAAGCATCCCTCCGCAGACTCGGACTCTACTCCTGAAGCTCAAAGTTTTCAGGGCAGCGCCACAGAGTCTAAACGGGGCTGTAGCTCTGTTTGTATTTTTTATTTTATTTTCAAATGAAAGACTTCAAAATCATGTCATCCACAGTAAATCACACCTCTATTTGCATCAAGCATTTTACTCAAGCAGTCCAAAGCAGACAACAGGTTCCACGACATGAAATTCCTCCCATGTCGATTATTGGCACCTAGTATGAGCCACTACCAACTGCTTTGCATATATAATTTTGAACCAACACAGACATGCTAAAGGACAGGTGTTGCTGTGCCATCTTTAAAAAATTTCAGGCTTGGAGAAGGAGGTTGCCTAAACCATACAGCCTGGAAATGAGAGGTGGTTGACTGAGATTCTAACCATGTCTGTTTGACTCCCATGCCCCAATGCCACCTGCCCCTCAAGCACATGGGTCCTATCTTGCTGCAACTGTAAAGTCAAGGCCAAATCAGGGTTGAGGGCGTGGCCCCAGCCACAGGCAAGCTGGGAACAAAACCCCAGGCTCCTTTTTCACCTGTGAACAACTCCTGGCTCCTGGACGGCTCTGCACCTGGAAGAGTCTGTTTCTCTTCCCAGAGTCCCGTCAACGAGGCTTGTTTTTTCAATGCCTACTGTGTGTCCTACCCAGAGCTGGGAGAAATCCCAAACCAGGCTATAAAATCGAGGGCCATGTCAGGCTCTGTGGATTCCCTTTGCACACACTGCCCTGTGACTACCGCTGACCCAATTCTTTGCTTAAGCTCTTAATCCGATGGGCTGCTGGCCCCTTGCCACTCACAGTCCTCAGTGACACACCGAGAGCCAGAGAGAGGAGTCTCTGTCTGGGACACGGGGGCTCACAGAATCACAGATGTCGAGAGCCACATGGCACCTTCAAGCCCATCTCTTCAAACCTCTCCATTTAATAGACCAGGAAACCATGGCCCAGAGGGGTCAGGAGAATTGCTCAAGGCCACACAGCTTGTTAATGACAAGAGAAAGGAAAGCAAAACCAGGAGTAGGTGGAGACACACACATGAAGAGATCCTGGGGCTTGCCTGAGCCTGGCTCAGCTCGAGACAGGCCCACGGCAGCAGACAGGTATCCTCTGTTCTCAGGAGGTAGGAGAAATGCTCTCCTACAAACTCAGGCCATCTCAACTTCCGTGGTGCCTAACCTTACTGCACCCCAACCCCAAGCAGTGCTGTCCCAGTCAAGTCACTGAGCACGTCACAGGCCACGTGAGGCTTCTGGGAATCACGGGCCTCAACAAAACCTCCCCAATCCCTGTAGACGAGTGATTATTAACCATTTATCCAATAAAGCCCGATTGCTGGGGATTAAGCCTTAAGCCAGCTGCACAACCAGGCATCATTAAAGACTTAACAAGGCTCATAAAAAGTATAGTAATGGCAGCCAGGAGGAAAACAAGCCGGGGAAGGGGTTTGGCTAGTGGGGTGAAAGGAGGCGTGGGGAAAGTTCACCCCTACTCCAGGCTTTCTCTTCCTGATGCGGCCAGCCCTGCAGTCCTACCCTTGGACTGTGCTCTGCTCACGGATCCACAGGTACCGATAAGGGAGAGGGTCCGGTGGCCTCTATGGGCCCCTCCTCACTTCTCCTCTTGTGGAGCTCAAGCCCCTCCCTGGGGGTGAGGACACAGGCAGCTTCCAAGCACAAGCTTTTGGGAGTGAGCGAGGGGAACCCCAACGCGTGGAGAGCACGCCCTGGTTGACAAAGCTCTTTCAGACATCACCTAGATCTGCTGTTTTCAGCGTCTGTGCCTTTTGGAAAATGAATGGATGCCTCGGGGTCAACACACCCATTTCATAGATAGAAAACTGACCAGGGAGAGTGGGCAAGACTCTGAGCCCATTCAGCTGCTGGAGGCCCCAGTTTTAGGCACCAGGATGACCACCTGGGCTGCCAGGTCCAGAAGATAAGCTTCCCAGTCTGGACAGTTGTTCTAAATCCTCAGGACCCAAGACGGAGCTGTGAAACATCAGGAGGGGATGGACATCTGGCCCAGTACAGACCTGGGCCCTCCCTCTGCCCTCCAGGCCAGGGCAGCGCCCACCCTGTGACTCCCTGCTGAGAGATGTGGCAACCGGATTCTAATGATGATCCCCCAAGCCCAGGAAGAGCAAAAGGGACAAGAAGCAGCAAGGCCGGCAGAAGGACGAGGAGGACGGTAAGGGCGGAGAGTCCGTGATTTCATTTCAGGCTGGGAATAGGTCTTTAGCTAAAATTAGAGGAAAAAATGTTAAAATGATAATGATGATGATTATAGAAGATATGCCAGGGACATTTTCTGAGTAGCATCTCAACCTTTACAATAATCCCATGAAGTATGTAGTGGTGTGATCCCCATCTTATAGATGAGGAAACTGAAGCACAGAGAGGGCAGGTGACTCGCTTAAGGCCACAGGCTAGGAAGCGGTTAAATGGAGACCCAAACTCAGATGTATAAGACTCCCAATGAGCCATTCATTTGATGACACGTTGTGTCAAGCCAGAGACCCCACTCTCTCTATGTCCTTGACATCAACTGTATACCTTACCAATCCTCTCAACCACCTGTGCCTCGGTTTCTCTTTTTGAGAAGCGAAGTGACCTTCTTGTCTCACTGGATAGGTACAAGGTTTTGGCAAATACAAAGATAAAACGCTTTGAGGACATATGCTAAATTCGAACTGGCATGTCCTCTTTGGAGCCGTTTCAACAGGACAACGGTAAGTGATCTGCGAGCAAGAGGCAGCGGTACTAATACAGTAATTAAAATAACTCCAAACAATGCCTTTCATACCCAGAGCGGCACAATTAAGTCTTTTAAGTCCTTGGGGGAAGTCTGAGCATTGAACTTCTGATACTGCTTAGCTGCCAGAGAACTTTGCTCCTGGAATTACTCAAAGCAGGTGCCATTAAAATTTTCCTTTTACAAAGCCTGTTAATTGCATTTTAAAAAAGAACTATAATCATCTAACCCATCAGAGATTTTATTTTATTATCAGATAACGTCAATTTATGCCTCTGAAGATGGTAGCTTTCTCCACAGACAAACAAGATGCACCCAGAACCAAACAGCTTCTCATTTCCTTACACGCAGACAGAAAGCCTCGCAAAGTGTTGCTGAGTATTTTGCCAGCACAATCTTATCTCCAACAGCTGCTTAAGAGGCTGACCCTAAGGAGGTCAAGATTTTTCCACTAAGTCATGCTTTTTAATCATCTAGGCAGCAGAAAAATGAGAGGTTGCAACTGCAATTTGAAGGGGTGGGGAAGGCAGTGGAAAAAAGGACTCAAGTCAGACTTGCCAAGCACATGACAGGTACAGTTGATGCGGCAGGCCAGCCCAGTATGCTGTTTGCCTGCAGGAGCTGGCAGGGAATAAAGAACTGCCCCTGTTCCAAAAGGAAACTGCTTCTGGTTAAACCTCTTACACCAAAGAGCCCTTTCTCGCTGGATGGAGAAAGGAAAAAAAAAATCTTTTTCTCTTCTCTCTTCAGCAAAGGCTCATCTCCAAGAGTCCAGAAAGGAAGATAGGGAGGCTCTGAGAAGCATTTCCCACCCACACCCCCAGGGCAGGGCAGATCTAGAAGCATCCATCCCACACTGGGATTCCCTCAGCCCTGCCCCTTCCTCTCTCTGCCAACACTGGACTGCACATCCAGCTGTCACCTTTGGCTGCCAGGGCTCATGGCTTGGATGAAACTAATAGACACCAAGTCCCTCCTTTGCAAATGGAGTGAAGTCTTGAAGATCAAACACATCAAGAAGATCCTAGGTCCCTCATGTCCCCTGTGTAGGAATAGCAGGCATTCAAACTTGGTAATGGTGAAATTTATAGAACACATTTCTTCAGAGGCATCCTTTGCCAGGTGGCCTTCAAACCCAACAGGCCCTGACGTTCGGGGAACTCAAATGAGTTCACTGGAAAGGTCAAGGGAGCTTAGGACCTTCTAGGGGGAAGAAATGGTCTGTGTGATATAGTTTGGATGCCAATATACTGGAATTTCTGGTTGTATAGATCTGAGCTGTCCAATAGAACTTTCTGCGATAATGGAAATATTTTCTATCTGCACTGTCCAACAGTAGCCACTAGCCGCATGTGGCTACTGAGCACTTGAAACGAGGCTAAAACTTTTAATTTTCTTTAATTTTTATTAATATAAATTTATATGATATATGTAAATATAATATAAAATTAAATAGCTACATGTGGCCAGTGGCTACCACATTGGACAGCGCAAATAAATGGTTAAGTATGAGGAGAATGAAAGCAGGATTGTCCAGGAAAACTCAGGATGTTTGGTTGATGGACCCACGTGGGCAGCCTCAGAGCAGAGAAGTCTGGGGTTGAGTGTGAGCTCCTGCAGATGAGAAATTAGTCAATAGTCTCTTTGCTTAAGTATAAAAGTTGCCGGTCAGTCAGCTCCCATTTCACTCCTGGAGGGGAACTGAAAGGTAATACCAGGGCTCCAAAGGCCTGAAATTTGGGGGCCTAGCTATCAACTGTCTGCCTCTATGCCAGGTGACCTAAACCTGGCTGCCTCTGGGGTGGGGACAAGAGAGAGATGTCTGGCACCTAGGATGGAAAATGTGAGCGATTCTGGTTGGAGCAGCCCTGCCCTGTGTGTGTGCATCCCTTAGCCGTCATCCCTGACAAAGGACCCGAGCTGGCCACAAAGAGGGAGGAGGGCTCCGCAAAGAGCTGAGAGACGCTAATAGGGAAAGCGGACACCAGCAGGTGGAGGAGATGAAAGGTGGTTAACTGGACACAAAGGGCTAATTACTAGCTCTGCAAGCTGAGACCTCGACAGCTGAGACATCCTGCTCCTCTTTGCTGGGGTGGAACAGAGGAAAGAGGCATGCTAGGGTAGGGTGGAGAGGGGAGGTCGGGCAGAGGGCCTGAGATGAATAACCAGGTAGCTCCCCAAGGCACTGAGAGGGATCTGCTTCAGCATACAAAACCACACGGTGAGCCTCTCCCCTCTCTGGTTCCAAAGGGAAAAAAATCAACCTCAAACTTGCTATGGAAAATCACCACTCCCACAGGTAGACCGGAGTCTGAAAGACCTGGCTTTTACCTTGCCCCCATGTCGTCTTATCTTTACGACCGTAGTCAAGTCATTTTAACTTCTCTGAGCCCCAGCTGCCTCCTGAGTTAAACGAGGAAGGAATTTCCATTTTACAGTATTATTGGAGGGATTACAGGATGCTGCACGTGGGGTGCCAGCACAGAACCCAACAGGCTCAGAGATATGCAGGCCCATCCTCCTCCTGTCCTCATCTATACATTGGGATTAATCCCAATTCCCATCTTGTATGGCTTTGGAGTTCTGAAAACTTTAAATTCCTGATGACGATTCTTATTAGATAAAGCTGGGGTCCCTAAGGAGCATTTAGAATAAGAGACCAGAAAGTCAATAGCTGTGGCTTGGGACAGGAGCAAATTAGCATTCCTAGGCTTGTGCTCACAAATCCTAGGCCAGGTTCTTTGGAGAAATGGTTGCAACTTCATCACTTCCCTGCAGTGCCTCTGTTTTCCCAGGGCATGGGTTAGGCCAGCCGGAAGGGAAGCCACTGCTTTGTCCTGACCCCAGTCTTTCAATGGCAGCCCCTGCAACTAGAGGTCTTCCCATTACACACCTCCCCCTCAGCCCACTCCAGGGCCTGCCACCTGGGTAAGTCAGACCCTGTCCTGCCCCTCAGCTTCCCGAAGTCTGGAGTTCTTATTTTTCCTGGAGAACAACAATGGATTGGCTTTGTGTGTTTATTCCTTCCTAGGAGGAGCTGGTTTATAACAATAGGCAGATCTCTACCAGCATCCTGCTCTGCCAAGGGCTGAATGAATGAGCAGCAGCTAATTCAAATGAAAAGTACACCCTGTTTTTTGTCCTCTAACAATATGTGAAGGCAAGAAACATGTTCTTTGGAATTCTTGCCTCCCACTATTTTATCATCATCATCACCATCATCATCATTATTATTATTTGTATTTTACTGACTTTTCAAAGTGAAATGTGGCTGGTAAGAACAGAAAGAATTATAGCAAAGGGGCAGAGTGGCTACTGTCTGGATTCAGAGAGGGAAGAACATTCTCCAGTCTCCATTCGGATGCTAGTCACCTTATTCTCCATCCTTGAGACTCTTACCTAGCTCAAATCTGCCCTGGACCGGGACTGTGGGGTATCCACCTCACCCACTCCTAGCCTTCTCTGCTGTCTCTAATCCTATAAGAGACTTGAGCAGAGATTTGTGGCTTTATAACAACTGTTGGTTCTCCTTCCTTTGGATTAAAGAAGTTTAAGCCTCCAGCCTTGAAACTTAAAAGAAAAGGAAATCCTCTGGATAAACACCATCTTTCATAAACATCTCGCAAACACACACCCATCCTGCAAGTCAAGACTTCCAAATTCCATTAATTAGCACTAATTGCTACTATCTCTGAGCCCAGCTGACGGGGCTTTTGGAATGTTAGAGAATATTTCTCAAAGTTCTCCAGGGCAGTAGATCTGGCATAAGTGATTTCAAATACCCACATCCTATCAACTATGTCATCACTGCCCTTTGGAGAAAAGATATGCCTCCCAGTCACCTCTGGGCCTCTAGGGATGACAGCTCCCTTTCTCCATCCTCCTCTATTGGTACTACCCAAATGTCCCATAGTCACACCTCCTCTCTCTCAGAAAGCCCAGACTGACACGGCTACCATTTCCAACCATTCCCTCATTCTTTGTTTTGGAGACGAAAATTTTGGATATTTGGCCTGGTCCCACCACCTTCTCGTCCTTTTCTGGAGTTCCCTTCCTACTCCCTACCACATGGCTTCCAAACCCATCCTTGTACAGAAACAACTCTTTCGAGTCTCTAAGGACTTCATTACAGCCCTGCCCCATGGCCTTTGCTCAGCCCTCAGTCACCACCTCCTCTGCAGCACACTACCAGACCAGTCAGCCTACTTCATGCCTTAGGCTCTCTCCTGATTCTCATGACACTTCTCAGGTCCACCTGACCTGTCTAACCTCATCTTCTCTGTGCCTTCCCTGGACTCGATGTCACCCTAGGTTTTTCTTCAGACTCAGGCAGCTTTCTGGCTTCACCTGTCCATCTCAGACTGAGGATTCCCCAATCTGTAGCTGAACTTCCACATTTCCCACCATCTGTGAAACGTCCCCACTTGGATGACGTCCATCACCTCCAACTCACCTTGTCCCAAAGTGAGGTCATCAGCTAACTTATCTGTCTTTAAGTTGAAAACCTTTTAAACTCCCAAACAGGAAGCCTTGCTTGATAGTAGGTCTTGTAAAAGAGACCTGGAGACTTCAGTTGATCATAACTGCAGTATTGACGCTAAAACACTGAATAAACAGGGCTCTATTCCTGCAGCTCCATCATCTCATGGAGGCCGTCTATACCAAGGGGGAGGTGATGGTCCTGCTGTCCTCTGATGAGACATATTCTGTTCAGTCTAGAGTAGTGGTTCTCAAAGCTCAAATCCCAAGTTCCTCTCAGGGATGGAGTATCCATGGAGTTAAAATATTTTCTTAATAATACTAAGATCTTATTTGCTTTTTTCCCTGTGTTGACACTTGCACTAATGGTATAAAAAGCAACAGTGGGTGAAATTGCTGGCACCTTAGCAAGAATTAATGAATGCAGTGGCAGCACACTGTACTTATAGTCACTATATTCTTCACCACCTCACACTCACAATTTTTAAAAAACTTAATGTCCTTGATGAAGCAGTAAAAATTAATTTGTATTAAATATTGACTCAAGTATATGTTTTTTCAATGTTTTATGTGACAAAATGGAAAGTCAGCATAAAACACTTCTGCTACATATCAAAGCACAATGGTTGTCTCGAGGAAAAGCACTTACGTGATTGAGTTGCAAGCTGAACTAGCCACTTTTTCCATGGAACAGCATTTTTACTTGAAAGAATGACTGACCAACCAACTACAGTTATTCAGACTTGGGTATTTGGCACACATGTTCTCAAAAATGAACAAAACGAGCCCGTCACCTCAAAGAAGATGACTGATGGTATTTGTTACCAATGATAAAATTGAGCTATCAAGCAAAAATTAGAATTTTGGAAAACTTGTATCAGCCACCACAAGCTTAACAGTTTCCTAATACTTGAAGAATTTCTCATGAGACCAGTGGAGATACTAGCAAATGTAATTTTTTGATATTATATAATGAAATGTGTCAACATCGGGAAGATCTGTATAATTCAGTGAACCTGTATTTCCAAATGATCAATGTACCACATTACAAAACCATTCGTGGGTAAGAGATTCATTCAAAGTGCAGGATGGACAAATGGATTTTAATGTAAGAGTACAAAAAGTTCATTGATATGGTTTCAGATTCCACGTTGCCCCTAACCTGTAAGAAACTACCACTTGTCGAGTTTTGGTGAAATAGCAAAGAAAAATATCTGAAAAGGCTATTAAAATATTTCTTCCATTTCTAACTACACACCTGCATAGGCCAGATTTTCTTCATCTACTTGAACCAACACCTATCACAACAAATTGAATGCAGAAGCTGATATGAGAATCCAGCCATCTCCTGTCAAGCCAGCTATTTCACAGATTTGCAAAAATGTAAAATAATGCCTTTTCTCACTAAACTTTTTTTGTTTTGGAAAATATATTTATTTTTATTAAAAAGTGTTATTTAAACCAACCTGTAATGGTTTTATTGTTATTTTAAAGGAATTAATAAATAAAAAATGTAAACACTGTCTTAATATCAAAAGATATAACCTACATAAGCAAATATTTCTGGGCTCCTAAATAATTTTTATAAAACGTAAAAGGGACTGAGATGAAAAAGTTTGAAAACCTCTGACCTAGGGAAAAACTAGTCCCTGGAAGATGACCACATAAGTCAAGGTAGAAAGACAATATATTTTAAAACTGGAAAAGATCTGAGGGGAACATAAAGGGTGCCTTCAAATATCTGAAGGGCTGACATGAAGAAGAGAGCAGATTTTTTTAACTCCCAGGGGCTAACGTAGGATCAGGATGGAGAATTTCACTTCATTACACAACATTCCAACAAAAATGATAGAAACAACTCTCTCCATCGTAGACGGGGAAAATCAAGGCCCAAAGAGGTGATGTGAGTTGTCTGAGATGACACAGATAGCGGCAAAGCCAAGATTAGAAACCAGTTATCCAAATTCGTAGTCCATAATCCTGCTGTGCTGAGAGGCTCTGAGCTCTATGTCACTGGCAGCGGCCAAAGAACGTCTAGGTGACCCCATGCCAAACTACTGTAGAATGCATTCTAACGTCTGATGGGAGACTGGCCCAAGCTCAAAGGTGCCCTCCACTCTGAGATGCTATGGTGCCACATTTTGATTCCAAGGAGAGAGTATCTATCTGTCCATGATCTCTAAACTTTTTGTTTGTGTACTCCCTGAAAGAATTTTGAAAAACTGTGTCTCCTTTCATATGTTTTTAAACTGACACATAAAACTTCTGAGATATTATAAATATTAATATTTTAAAATAAAAATTATATACCACTCTTTTAAATATACTCAACAGCTTATAAATACTATAGCAACTTGATATCAACCATCACCTAGTAAAAAATCTCATGAACAAGCTCTTATGTCAAATCTTATTCCTTTCTCTACTTAAAACTCTATTTCCATTCTACTTCTCCATAGAATCTTATCTTAATATATTTTTATGCTTGAAAGTTTTTAGTCATTAGCTTTTTTTATACTTCCCTACAATAGAAAGATGTATTTACATATATAAATCGACAGTTAATGTTTTTATGTCCTGTGACCCTAAGGCTTGTTAGTAAAAAAAAAAAAAAAATCTGGATTGACATTACAGCTATTAGTTTATAACTGATCAGTAAACACACCACAAATAATTTTTAAACACAAAGGTAATTTTCTTGATTGGTCTTAATGTGATAGATAAGTGGCATTTATGGAGCTTCCTAGACAGTAACGTTTTGAATGGTCCATTTGTTTCATGCCCCAAAGGTTTCTATACCCTGGGAAAAGGCACCTTAAAAGATTCAGGCTGGCGAGAGGCAGGCCCTTCTCTTATAAAGGGGAGTGGGGCAATCTCGACAGGAAAGGTAGGAAAAGAAAATTGGTGAAGCCTGTCTTCAGGAAATGCAATTTTAGAAAAGCCAACCAAAGGAAGCTGAAGATGTGGAAATTGATTTCCCGAAAATACTCTGCTGTCACATCCCTTGGAAAGTTTCTGTGAACCCCAGGGGCAGCTGAACTCCAGTTTCAACGCTTTGTTTAAACGTGAAGTGGTAGACACAAAGAAGCATTATTAAGAAGTATTTTGGTGTGAAAACTTCCAATATTACGATGCCAAGGAAAACAGCCAGGAAGGATCCTGTTGCTTCAATTGCAATATCTGAGAGGACAAATGACCAAAGAAATTCAGGAATCATAATCTAGTATTCGCTGATCTTTAAGAATGCTTCCGTCTAATATGTTCAACTCTTGAAGAAAAAGAGTCCCTCATCTAACAACAGTGACACCAGCCTCAGGAAGTCAGACACCAGCGTCATTATTCCTTCATGTCCACATACACATTATGGCTCAACTATATTTTTTGTTTACTCACTTGTTTAAAATATATTTTTGTTAAAAATAAAATTCTATCACTACATAAATAAAAAATGAACATTACTTGTCATAGGTAATACATAAAATACCATAAAAATACACTATGTCTGTGTAACACCTAAATTAACTTCGTAACCACCAGCAGTACGTGGTCCTCCTGGAATATTGGCCTAGGCTATTTACTTGTTTCAAAGAACCTGGAGCCTTGCAGGGTTGTTGGGTAGAAGGCCCTCGGTACTGGGCCCAAGACTTCAATCATGTTCAGATCTACTTCTAAGAGCCCAGTCCATCCTTGATTCCAGGAAAGCAATATCTCTAAACCATGACCATTCCATGAGCCAGACCTGGAATCCCAGGAAAACCAAGATGGCTCAGGGGACTAAAGGTGCATCTGTCCAACTTTCATGGGTCTCCAGGCTGAGGTGACTTCACTTGTCTTCTTCAAGGTCACACAGTGCTCCAATGTCATTAATAGAATAAAGGAGACAAGTAGGGCAATCGTCGACCCATATACATTCGTAATCCACAGAGCGTGTCAACATACCCACCACGCTACAAGAATATGATCACCAGCTATTTTGCAATGCTGGCTAAATGTTGCCTAAACATCATCAATTGCTATCATCTCTTCTCAAAATAAGCAATTAACAAACTAGAGGAAGATATATAACATCTCCTAAACACTTTAAAATAACCAAACACCTTTCTGACTCTATCCACAGAGCTCCTCCATTATCCCATCTCCCTAGAATTTATACCCCTGAGATTCTATTTGCCAGAGCTTTCAATGCTGGGAGCTCCTATTTTGAAAAACTCTTTTATTTGTTTTCTGTTTTTAAGGTAATATATAATCAAGAGGCTTAATGATGTTGAATCTCTTTGAATCAGCAATTCTACTTCCAGGAATTTATTCCAAGGAAACAAATCAGACCTGTGCAGAGATTTATGTAAAATGATTTTCAGAGCAGTGTTCTTTATAAAAACAAAATATGCCACAACCTAAATATTCAGCAATAAGAAGTGGTACATAATAAAATGAAATGCCATTTTATAAAGAAAATCAAATAACAGGAACATAGTCACAATATTTTTTTTTTTTTGAGGAAGATCAGCCCTGAGCTAACATCTGCTGCCAATCCTCCTCTTTTTGCTGAGGAAGACTGGCCCTGAGCTAACATCTGTGCCCATCGTCTTCTACTTTCTATGTGGGACGCCTATCACAGCATGGCTTGCCAAGAGGTGCCATGTCCACATCCAGGATCCAAACTGGCAAACCCCGGGCCACCAAAGTGGAACATGCGCACTTAACCACTAGGCCACCGGGCCGGCCCATTATAGTCAGTGAAAACAAGATTCACTACAGTATATACAGTATTATCTCAACTTCATAATTTTAAAGGTAAATGCATAGAAAAATACTGGAAGTAAACATACCAAAATGTTCTGATGCTAGGAATATGTGTTTTTTTTCTTTGTACTTCTATATGTTTTCCTAAATTTCTAAAAGGAAGAAAGATTACTTTTATAATTATAACACACACACACTCTTAAACCTTTTGACTCAGAAATTCTACTCCTAAGGCTCTGTTCTAAGGAAACAGTATAAACTATGGACAAAAATGTATATATAAAATTATATATAAATAATTACATTATGTATGAGAAAAAAGTATACAATCTAAAAATTTCATCTATTGAAGAATGGCGAAAAAATCACCTTGTAACTTTATGATATAATATTGTGCAGTTATTAAAAATGCTGGCTTTGAAGGATTTTTAACATGAGTTGTACTGATGTGACGCTGGCAACTTAACATACTGTTATGTAAAATCACAGAACACAGCTCTGTGTGATTTGGGCTACATAAAAACACAAGTGCATTGGAAAAGAAGGCCAAAGATGCTCAAACGTTAACAGTTATGATTCATGCATGGTGAGATTATGGTGACTGGAAAACAAAAAGTTGAAAGAAGAAAATTAAAATTCCATATTGGACATATTTTACTTTTAAAATTTGAAAAGTAAGCATAAGAATAAAAAAATGCATACTTTATCAATGAAAATATGAAATTACTGAAAGGGGGGAAGGAAAAGAAAAATTTCCTATAATTACAACATTCCAATCTAAAACAACCAATATTAACATTCCACCGCCTGCCCTTTTGGTCATGAGTGAATAAGTGTGAGTGTGTGTGTATGAGTTCATGTGAGTGTCCGAGAGTGTGCAGGTGTGTGCATGCGAGTGTGTACGTGTTAGGGTGAGTGTGTGCATGTTTGGGTGAGTATGTGAGTCTCAGCAGGCACCTGGCCTCGGTTCATAGGGATCAGTGGCTGAGCTTGGCACTGCCCACACACCTTGGGCTAATGGTCACCTACCAAATTAGAGCTTATACACAGGGCTGTGTCTCAAGAAAATATTTAGGAATTTAGGAAAACCAAGGATGACTCTCAAATCTAGGGTGGTGAGTGTTTCAAGATCTCCAAAGTAAAGGCAGAGGTAAATTCAAGATTTACTATTAATTCTGTTTGGGAAGCATCTTCAAGTACAAGTTAGGAGAAAGTCAGACCTAGAGACCAAGCACCTGGACTGAGGTTTGCAAATGCCCTCCTTGCTCAGGTCAATTCTACTTTAGGTGAAAGATCCAGAACTTTCCTTCCCATTGGCTTCAATAAAATTACTGGCAGAGAAGCAAGTAGTCAATGCTGCTTCAGCTAAATGCTTGGGTACTTCTTCTATACACTTGACCTAAAAGGAGCTTCTGACAGTGCAAGGCAATTAATTCTAGCAGGGAGGAGGCCAAGAGAGCTCCCAAACTTCCCTCGAGGGCAAAACGCTAGCTGGACAACAGTTGGGGGAAATTTTTGACAAATTTTAATTTTTTGTTTGTTTATTTGTTAGGAAGACTGGCCCTGAGTTAGCATCTGTTGCCAAGCTTCCTCTTTTTGCTTGAGGAAGATTGTCGCTGAGCTAACATCTATGCTACTCTTCCTCTATTTTATGTGGGATGCCTGCCACAGCGTAGCTTGACAAGCAGTGCTAGGTCTATGCCCAGGATCTGAACCTGTGAACCCCGGGCCACTGAAGCAGAGCATGCGAGCTTAACCACTACGCCACCAGACCGGCCCCTACAAACTTTAATTTTTTAAAGACAAATCTGTGCAATAAGGAGCCCTCCCTCAGCTGAAGAGTGAAGCAGCAGACACAGGGTTTGATTTACTGATAAAGAATCCTCCCAAGGTAGGCTTGGGAACAAGGGAGGGACAGACAGTGAGGTGAGAGGCAGCAGAAGTGACAGGCGCAGCAGCTACAAGACTGGATGGGAGTGAAGGCCCAGCAACCCTGAGCCCATGTGAGTGAGGGCCTGTCTTCATATCCTCCGAGGATTATTTCAGGATTCAGGCCTGAAAGATCATTTCAGGACATTCACTAGACACCCAGGAATAGCTCTTGGCTCCAGTCACAAGATACACCACCCAAACTCATCCCGTTTCCTAATGGTACAATCCTCCTTTCTATCCAACTTGGGAGACCGGGTCGACGTAGAGAAAATGCTGATCCTCTAAAAGTCTATGCCACAGGATGGCCAAGTAGAGGGATAATCTCAGTGCAGGAAAGGGAGAGAGGAAGGGTCCAATCCATCATTCAGCACTCATTAAGCAACTATTTGTAAGACAGTGGGCCTGGCATTGCAGGAACAAAGAGCAGTCAGACATAGACCCTGGCTCTGGGGAGTGATGAACACCACCACTTGAGAGGCCTCAGGCCTAACACAGGTCCTTTGAGAGAAGGCTGGGTTGTATGGTTCTAGTGTGCAACACGTTGGCTAGGAAAATGAAGAAAGCTTGTTCTCTCCCTGGCCATGCTACAGACTCTCTGTTGTGACCACGGTATGCGTGCTGGGGGGGAATCCCCATGGGAAGAATTCCAGCCCTCTGCAGGCCCTAACCCGGGGGCATTCCAGAACAGTGAACACGATGTTTGTGTCAAGGCTTTGGGCAGAGGAAGGAAGGTGCTGGATCCCTCATACAAAGTAGACTTGATCTGAACAAAGTGCACACTGACTCAAAAAGAGGCAGTACGTGCGGACACAGGCCCAACGCCGCAGAAAGAGATGGACTCCTTGTGCTTCTGAACCATGTGGCCCTAACTGCCTGTTTTGCATCACATTATTATGATTTGTATCGAGGAAGGAGCAGGGTGGAGGCGGTAGGGACAGGAGAAAGAAAACTCCCTGTGATTCCAGTAACATGTTGTGTCCACTGGCTGGACGTCTCCTGCCAAATGCTTTGGAATTTTAGTTTTATGTCTCTCCAGGGACAACTCAGGCTTTTTAAGTCTGATGTGAAAGAGGATTTCTTGGTGACCATGGGACTTCCGTGTGGCTGCTCAGCAGGGCCTTCAAGACCCTTGAGAATACGTGGGGTCCCACAGCTGGGGGTCACCAGGGAGACAAGGGGCACGAGGAGGAAGAGACAAAGGTACGTGATGAGTTACGCCCAGAATGGCCTCGTGAGCAGGGGCTTGTGGGAGACGGAGGCAGGGACACGGAGGAGGAACGTCTCTGAGGGCTTAACCCAGGGGGGAAGCTCAACCCGTCACTTATTTCAGCATGTGCACTGACACAGGAGGGGATAGCACAGGGAAAGCCAGGCTCAGGGGGTCTTCATAAAGAAAGGCTCAGTGTAGATGTGAGTGAGGAGAAAGTGTTTCTGAACTGCTGCCTAACTTTAGTGATTAAACTGAGCCTGTTCTTTGAGAGACGAGTTGCTGCTTCTGATAAAGAGTGAGGAGGGGAGATTTGGCTATTGTTGGGCTTCAGAGAGAGAAGAGGCTGAGCATTTCTGCCCAGGGAGAGGCCAGCTCTCAGCCAGCGGAGTGCTTTAGACCTGTCCTAAGGCAGAGCTGGAACCAGGGCTCTCAGACTGCAAGAAGCAAACAACAGGGCTGTGGCAAGAGGTCAGCCGACCCCCCCATGCCCCCACCATACAAAATGCCGGGATATCCCTCTCTCCTGTATTGGGAAACACAGGGGAAGATGCAGAGAAGCTGTTAGCTCTGTGGATCAAAGGGAAGGCACGGAGCGCCGTGGCGCGTGAAGAGCTAGCTCCTGGTTTACAGTGCATCCTCGCTGGCTTCCCTGAGCAGGAGCACCCACTGCCCGTCTGACAGGAGGCTGGACGTCAGATGGTAGGAGTACGTGACCAAGAACAGCAGAAGGAATACAAAGAGTGGGCAGTAAGAGACATATGCTGATCAAAGAGGAATTTAAAGAGCCTAGGGAAGGATAAAGTTATCAGATCTTGGTCCAGATGCTTTAGAAGCAACAGTTTTAAATGAAAACCAAGGAGCCATATCTATATCTAGAACTTAGCAAGGGTGATAAAACTGCAGAAGCCTCAGCATGCAATGCTGTGGGGAAGTTAGGCAGTATGGCCAGAATCCCCGTAGCCCTTGGGTTGTGGCAGCATCAGTGTCCACAGGCAAATGCCCAGGACCCTTCCCCAAATAGAGCCCAGGCCAATTCAGGCACAGCACGGAAGGAGACGCACTCAGAGAGGCATTCCAAAACTCCACCTTCTAGAGCCCTGGAGCCAAGGGAGGGCCCTGCATGGCAGCCACTGACTTGCTTCCTTGAACTAGGGAAAGGAAGAAGGTGTTAGGTGACAGATATCTCTGTCCCAAGGGGCTGGAGAACAGGAGGCCCACGAACACAGTGTGAGGAGGGAGTTGCAGCCCCTAGGGACATAAAGGTCCTCATAGAGACCCTCCCACTCAGCCCGGTTTGCTGGCTGCCACCCACAGCCAACCCAGCCAGCCTGAAACACACTCAGACTTTCTAGTAACCATTTATTCACCCACCCAGCGAGTGTCATAATTCCTGCCAAGTGAGTGTGCAGACATGGATTTCATGTATTGAACTGACTCTCTAAATGCATGTTAAGACAAAACAAGGCACCGGCCCTGTCGATTTTTATACACGCCCACAACACAGCACTAACTTCCTAAGCACAAGAGGTAAGGCCTACCTGGATCTTTCAGGGGATGAAAAAGCATCATGTGAAGCCTTGATAGGCGTGAGCCTGAGGGGGCCCTTTAAAGATCCTAAAGCAGAAGTGAAGGAGGTGAGCTTTAGAGTCAAGAAACTCAACTTCACTGAGACCACCATCCACTAAGCTGCTGCTCTGGGAAGGCCCTGAGCCAGTGGGCACCTGGAGTCGGGGAGGGTGCAGGAGGGGTGATGGCTGATGTGCACGAAGAGGGTAAGAAGTCATCCCCTACCCTCAGAGACCTGGGCAGAGAGGAGTCAGGCAGGACCCATCTCCTCAAAGCCCAGGGTAGCATAATCTCAAAGCCCAAAAAGCCACAGGTGTTGAAAGAAGAAAGAGGTCACATCTGGGGCAGAGAAATCAAGAAAGCTTCATTTTGGGTAGGTCTAGAAGGAGGGGGAATGATTGACAAAGTCCAGTGTGCCTGTTTATTTTATGACCTTGTTTCAAGGTCAAATCACAAGCCTGAGGTTCTGTTTCATCTGCCAAGTGGGATTGACGTCTCCTTCCCACTTTTCAGTTCCTTGGAAAAGCAGGTCTCTGTAAAGCCATGTACTGTTATTACCCTCAGGAGGAATGCCAAGAACAGAGCTCTGAGATCTCCCACCCTCGGATCTGAGCCCAGCCTGAGCACGCACAGTGGACCGCCTTGGCCAAATGCAGTCCCAGCCAATCCCCAGAGCTCTGGTGGGAATGTGTTTAATTGGATAGCACTAGCTTTGAGTGGGCCCAGAGACTATGTCATCTGACAATTGTCAGACCAGCTCACTGCAGAGCCCTGCACCTGGCATAAACAGGGGCTAGCCAAGGGGTGTCTGAAGGTGCAAACAAATTAGATTAGAGACAGAGGTGCCCTCTCAAAGTCCTAATTTTCTTTCAAGAACCAGTCCCAGTCTGACCCCTCTCTTCTAAGCCTTCTCGTCGCAGCCCATACCTGCACAGACGGTAGCTTTCCCCTCGCTCCACCAGACTACCTGCGTTCTGGTTGTTACGTACATGCCTGCTGGTTTCCCACATGAGCCCAGGATCCTCTGGGCAGCGCCCAGCATAGCACGTTGCACACAGCAAGTGGCCAATAAATGTTGCTTGGTTAAAGATTACAACCTCTCCCCTTTTTCTTCATCAGGCAACCAGAAGACCTTTCTCAAGCCTTGTGACAGTGCTTGGAAGTTCCAGGTCAGGTATTTTGGAACTGGGCCTAGCCCCATCCCAGGTGGCAGGGACACATTTCCTGAGGGGCTGCGAGGACTAGCCGGCAGCCCAACCCACAGGGAAGAGTTGAGGGCCCTTTTCTCTGGTGCTCCTGAGACATCTCAGGAGCCCAGAGGCAATTTCATTTTCCTCCTGCCATGGCAGCCCCAACTCAGCCTTCCTCACCCAGCGGTGCAGCTGCTTCCACCAGGTCACGTGCCCTAACCCTCAGTTCCAGCAGAATGGCCTGAAGGGCTCAAAGGGTTGAGAAAACTGCCCTGTAGGACCTGACCTTTTAGCCTGGGACTGGTTCGAAAGGAGAATATAAAAAGCACACAGAAGACGTATCGACGACTGTGTTTGGAAATGTTCTGTGATGGAAATCTAAAACCTAGAACTGAAAGAAAGTCTTACCTTTAACCACAAAGAGGTTCAGTCTGATTCAGCGGCTTGGAAACTGGTATCCAAAAACAGCCCAGCCGGTGGGCCAGGAAACGTCTAACCTCCCACAGGCTGTGGGCCTTCAATTGTCTCTCTCAGACGTGCTGTGGGGTGGAGGGTATAAAACCACCCAGGAGAGGGTATTCCCCTCCCCCCAAACCACCTCAGGCTACCTGAATACTTATTTCCAGCCAGCAAAAGGGGCTTGACCATGTTGACACAAAACAAAAGGGCCTTCTTAAACCTCCCGAGCATGTCTGAGGGTGACTCTGCTGTCACTTGCCAAGTTACCTTACCCAGCCTTAGCTTTCATCTCGGCTCTCTTTGATCACCCTCCCTCCATCGCACCCACCTGGCTCTCTCTTTCTTCCTTTAGCAAATAAATGCCCTGGAATGGTTCTAAGGAATGACTAGCCAGAGCAAGTCAAGATTCTAGCCAAGAGCCAACCGAAGGTACAGACACAGGTACATCAGAAGAACAAGGCTCCAGAGTTCGAGACCCAAGTGACCCACTCAGGCTGAGCCTGTTTTCTCATCTGTGGAACCGACCAAAATTCCCCCAGAGCTCTTCTCAAGAGTAAACGAGGAACATCCGCCAAGCGCGTGGCCCACGGCGGGCATTCGGTTAGTATTTGCTGAATAGGCCCATGGCACCCCCCATTTATCTTCCCTGCGCCAGCCACCCTACACAATTTCCCCAGCCCCAAGGTCTTCCCTTAAAAACAGACTCCTTCCTCCCCTTCACATAATAACCTAGGAACTCTCCTTGGAAATCTAAAACACTTCACTGCCCCAAGGGTAACTGAAGGTGCTCTGAGGCTGTCCAGGAGCAGTGGAAAAGTGGCCTGGCAGAAAGAACACCAGGCGAAGAATCCGAAGGTGTTACTTAGGTCACTTCTTTCAGTCCTTAAGTATTTTGGATGTGCCGCACAGGATGATCTCTAAGCTAAATTCCAGCAATGGCCTCCCTGAGGCAGCCTCCCTTTGGGGGAAGTTCTCCTCAACTCTCAGTAGTTTGAACCTTAGCTCTCTTGGAATCAGCTGGTCAACCATCAGCCTAAGAAAGCAGCACTTGACACGGCTACTCCTCCACCAGACCAGCCTTCTCCATAAGCCTCCCCTCATAGTGATGTTTCTACTGCCCAAGGCACAGCTGGGAAGGGACGGTTCGTCTGAACTGACTGCACGAATCACTTCCCCCTTTGCTACCATGAATCTGAGAGTCCACAGCAGCCAGGGTGACTAATTAATAACATTGGCTCATGTTTCCTGAGCCTTTACTGTGCCCCAGGGACTGCAAATCCTTTATGCACATTATCTCATCATGTTGAATCTTCACCACAATTCTATGAGGTAAGGACTATCAATGCCCCATTTTACAGATGAAGAAACTGAGGCTTACTGGCATTAGGGGACTTTCCCAAGGTCACATAGCTCTTATAAGCAGCACCGGGATGCAGAACCAAGTCTGCCTCCAGCCCCAGCAAAAGCCACTAGGCTCTAAAGAGACAGAAGGAAGCCAGTAGTGAACTCACCTGATAGGAAAGGCCATCCTTTCGGGGGTTGAGGCCAATCTCCTCCATGGATGGGGTGTTCATCATCACCTCAGTCATCTCGGCTGATCTCAGATAGTCAGGGCTGCCAAGAAACCCAGACCAAAAGTCAACAAACATAGGCACTTTCACATTCCTACTCTCGGTGCATTCTGCTGTTAGATCAGGGGGCTGTCTGGAGGCAGGATGAGAGATGCTCAAAACAGAACTCTCAGAAAAACAAGCTCACACCCCAAGGAAGTGCCTTACAAGCCCAGAGCATCAGGGCTCTCAACCTCCACCAACAAAGCCCATTGTCTGAAAACCTCTCTGGCAAATCTCTCCCCTCCTCTCCTGTACTAGTCTCCACTGGCACAGAGCCACTCTGGATTTTCTTTTAAATGACAGAAGCAGAAAAAACAGAACAGTAGGTAGTTGAGTCTGTCTGTCTATATTAAAACCAATTCAACCCTTCTCCAGAGGTACTACATAGTATTATTATTACATAATAATAACAGGTCAACCTCAGGGAAACAAAGTCCAATAATGTTGCTGTCCTAAATTTTTCTTTGTCTCTCTAGAGTTCCTTCTTGCAAAATGTCCCACTTAAAGCCCCAAGGGGTCGGCTTTCTGCAAGCTTCACATCTGCCATCCAAGCCCTTTCTCTAGCCCCAGCCACAGCAGCTGCAAGCTCACAGCTTGAAAAACATCCCTGGATTAAAAGCCTTAAGGATGCCTGGACTCTGATTGCAAAGGAAATTTCCAGAGGGGCCAAGCTGGCCCACCATGGGCTGACATGTGAAAGTGCTTTGTACTCTGTAAGCAGGATACAAATGTTCCATTATCCTCACCCAAGCCTTGGGCACATACAGGGTCCCGAATGCATAATGCCAAATAGCACATACCAAAGTCAATGCCCTCGCTACACAACACCCGATATTTTCACCATCATGCCTTTAAACATGGTTAAAAAAAAAAGTGGGGTAGGATTTAGAGGGACTGTATCTAAAGAAACAGAGGTACCAAGCTCTTCTTCATTTTATGTTTACTATATAGGGTAGAAATGGCAATGGATTTGGAAACAGAAGCACTAGGTTCTGGTCCAAGCTCTGACACTCAAGAGCTGTTTGATCTTGAACAAGTCATATAATTTCTCTGAGCCACAGGTGCCCTGTTTGGCACCAGGATGCTAATAACGCATATCTCATAGTTACACTAAAGAGCTAACCTCTGGGAAACAAAACATTGCAAACCATGAAGTGCTAGTCAACTATAAAATAATTCTAAACCTTAATTTCTCAGGGGATAATAACCCTGATGGGCCCTAACATCCACCTTGGCAAGTTATGAGTGGCCAGGGGCACAAAGCTTCCAATAGCCTTCAAAGTCTCACCCACATGGCTGCTCACATACCACGGAGGTGGGGAGGAAGGGGCGCCCGGAAGGAGAGGGGTACGCAAGCCTCAAGAACCGGAGAATTTTTACTTTGAGAGTTCAGTCTCCTCTCTAAGCAGAGCCAGGCTGGGATGGGGGAGGGGAGACTAAGAGAAGATGCTCGACTTCCGGGCAAGTTCAGGGTCAGGAGATCGGACTCCAAAAGCAGTTTCCTCCCAGGTCATAGAAAGGCTGCCGCCGACCCCCAAAGAATTGGACCAGAAGAGCGCCCACAGGTCGCTCGCCAGGTTCTTTGCCTGGTGTAGGGGCGCTCGCTCCTCGCTCCGGGCTGTGGCGCGGACCCGAAAAGTTGAAGCCAGAAGGATGAACTTTCTGATTCCCGGGCTGAGCAGGACTGGGCTGAGCAGGACCGCGCCGAGCTACAGCCTGCGGGCCGGGACCCTCCTCGCCTGCACCTGAGAGCGCGCTCCGGGGCCGCCAGCGCTCGCCCCCCGGCCGCTCCTCCTCTTCCCCAGCGCAGGAAGGAAGCAGCAGCCGGCGCTCAAGTCGCCGCGGCCGGGGGCCTCGCTCCGCAACGAGCTAGGCGCCCGCGGCACATCCCTTCTAGTCCCGATCCCCGGTCTTCTGCCGCTCGGCCGGCCCGGGTTCCTTCCAGCCGAACTAGGCGAACACGGCTCCTCTCTAGCCCGGGTCCCCACAACAGCGCGTCGGGTTTTAGGGGTTATCGAGAGAAAGAGGATCGAGAGGGTGCAGCGTGTGCTTGTGCTGCTGCCTGTGGCTTCTCTTGGTTTACGTGTGGGGAGAGCGTTTTTCCCCCACCCCTCGGAGCTCTGCAAACGCCACCGCTGCACCAGCTCAGCCTGCTGCCGCCGGCCTCGACGCCGAGACTTGCATGCAAACAAAAAGAAAAAGGGGAGGGGCCCGGGGCGAGCAGGAGCCCCCTGCGCCAGGCGGTGCGCGCGCCTCCTGCAGCCCTCCGCATAAGGGATTTTATTAGAGGGGTTCAGGCGTGACCCCTGGTTCTCCCCCGACCCCACCACCACCATATACACACCGTCCCAGCCGTCACTGAAGTGAGGTCTTCGAGTTCACTTCCTTTGTCTGGATGTTCTCAGCACCACCTCCGCACCCCCCCACCCCCCACCTTTGCAACCTTCACGTTGTCTCTTGCACGGGCTGGGGCGGCGAGTTAGCGCCCAGCGTCCGCGCCGCCAGCTGCCCTCGCACCCGAGCCGGCACGAGCCGGCGTCCGAGGCCCGCGGCCACGGCCGCGAGACGGATGCCCGCCGGGGGCGCAGGATACTCACCAGTGAATGGGGAAATAAACAGACATGAAGTCCTAGGGGAGGCTGACCCACGCCCTTGTGATTTAAAAACGGTCACTGCGTCCCAAGTAAGGATGTCACGGGCGCAGACAGGCGCGGCGGGCAGGGACGCAGGCGGCCGAGTGCGGGCACTGGGCGTTCGCCGGTCCACCTTCCGGAGACAGCCCCACTGCCAGCTGCGTCGACAGTGAAGACGGAGCTCTCGGTTCTCCACCGAGCTCGCGGCCCACAAAGAGCCCGGGAAGCCGTATTTATAGGGGCGGGGGCGGGGCTCGGCCCCAGGAGGCCCCGCCCTCCCTCGCCCACTCCTGGAATAACGTCACCAAAATCATGAATGGCTTCAGCGCTTGCTGCTCCTGCGGGCGGCGGCTCGGGGGCGCGCTCGGCTCTGCTCCCCGTGGGCCGTGGTTTGCTGCAGCTTCCAGCCCGGCCTCCTCCCCACGACTCACACACGCACACACGCGCGTGGACACGCGCGCGCACACACTTGCACGCACCCGGGCTGGAGTTCAATGTCAACGCCGCTTCGCGCTCACAAGCCCGCCCGCGTCGGCGACCCCCTTCCTGCACACACCCTGGGGAACTCGGGGACAGAGGACTGTGGCGTGAGGAGGGCGCTGGGGCCGGCTCCGGACGTGACCGCTCGGCGACCGCGCAGAGCCAGGGGAGGGCGCCATCAGTCGACCAGCGCCCTCGTTTGCACCCACTCACTGTCCCCAGCCCATACCTGGGAGACCCCTCTTCAGCGTTCATCCCCCAAACTAGACCTCTTCCTGGCATCCTTGGCCGCAGCACCTCGATCGCTGCGCGGGAGGTGCGTCTCTTCTATCTCACGCAAGCTGCGTGGAAATGAGAGCACAGCTAAAACAGAGGCAGTGGAAAGATAAGAGGGGACGCGGAGCTGCGGGACCGAGTGCCTGCGGGGGTAGCATTAGTTTACAAGGGGCTGGTTTGCAGCACTGAGAACCGTGGAGGGTTTTATTTGTGTGAGAAAGGATGTTGTGTCGTCCTAGGATCTTTCCATTGGACACATAGTCATCCCGCCGGCGGTGCGGGGCAAGGGACGCGGATGGGCGCCGCGCAAGCACAGCTCACCAGCCTTGGCTCCCGGATCTGCTCGAAGCAGGAGAAACAAAGAGCTTCAGCCGGACCCCTCCCACACTGCCCTGGAATTGAATCTCCTGGGGTCCGTCCAGGCGGTCAGGCTGCGCAGCCCCCAGAGCCGGGATGGGAGTGTGCCCCTCTGTGGCTGGAGCAAGTTGCTTCACACCTCAACTTCAAACTCCTGTAAAACGGCTTTATAACCCTGACTTATGAGTGTATTGAGGACGGAGGAATTGGGGGGAAGCGAGGGGGGTCAAAAAGAAGGCAAAGTTAAATGTGCTTTGAAATCTGTCAGGTCTTTGAAAGGTAGTGAATGTATTGAATCCATGTCTTTGCGCTTAAAAGTGGAAACGAATAAACTTATCTCAGGTAAAGGATGACAGGATTCATGGTGAGGATTTAACAGTGGCAGGACCGTGTGGAGGCCCTCATAATTTTCATCAGCCCCACAAGCCAAGGCAAATAAAAGTAATCGCTAAGAATTGATAAGAATGATTAAATTTAAAAAACAACTTTGGTATTTTTAGTCATTCATATATACAAGCTGAGTAAAAACAGTGTACTTCCTGTGAAAACGCAGCTTCAAGAAAAGCCCCTTAGTTGCTCCCTCCAACCAGAGAAATTCCGGAGCTTCTCCCTACCCCCAGCCCACAGGATAAATCAGAAATTGCTTTGTGCTGCCAAGTACCATCTCCATTCTGCTTTTCTAGAGGTAGTGTCCTGATGGAGGGGGATGCAAGTCTTCTGTGGACAGGTGCTAAGGGGATGCTCCAGGTGTGGGTTTACTGCTAACAGGAGGGGCTGTTGTGCCTAGGGTAGGGAAGCTGCTGAAAATCTGAGCGTTGTCATCTACGAAGCCAAAGGAGAAGCCAATGCTTGGAGAGCTGGCTTCCAGGCTGGCCTTCCTGGGGCACTTAGAGGAGAGTGCCTGAGCTAGGCCCTGGGCCGGCAGGACTGACGCCTTCTGCCATCTCTCCCCAGGAGCAATCCCTGGCAAGACCTGGGATAAAAAACTGTCTCACCGCTTTTGCATACCAACACCCCCGTTGCATATTTGTGATTATTGCTTTGTGAAACTTTCAAAACTCAGAAAGCTATCCCCCACGCCCCACCCCCACACACACCTTGTGTCAAAATGGCCTCATTTTGGAGAAGAGGAGGGGAAGTAAGGCCCTTGCCAGCAGATAGCTGGCCTCCGGTAAAATTTCCTACACTGGAGAACATTTGGAGTAAGTTGGAGTGGAAAGTAAGCTTTGGGTTGTGACCCCAAATCTACACTTTCTGTTTCCCCTCTGGAACCACGGTGACACATTCATTCATTTGAAAATATGGGAGACAAGGGGCTTAACTTTGATACAACTATAACAAATATGTCATTTCTCAATCGTAATACTTTATATAGTATCTTGCACGTTTTTCAAAACATTTTCACGATCTTGGCTTTCAAAAGAATGTAATAAGATTAACATAGCACGATTTACAGTCCCCAGTTTACAAAAATGCTAACGGAGGCTGAAATAAACGAGGGGACTTGCCCTACTCTGCTGCATTGCGCTGGGTCACAGCATTCCCTTCATATCTCTCAAGACACAATGTACTTGAACGTGCAGACTAACCGTTTCTTCCCAATATCCTATGAGGTACGTTTCTATCCCTACTGCCTTTGAGTAAATGAAGAAACAGAAACACATGCAAATGAAGTTACATTGGGCCCCAGAACCTTAGAGCTGAAAGAGACCTTCCAAATCACCGAATCCAGTCTCCTCATTTTACAGGTGAGAAGACATCTAACAGATTAAATGGCCTGTCCAAGGTCGCCAGGCTATTAAGTGGTGAAGATGGAACCTAAACGCAGGGCTTCAGACTGATGGTCAAATGTTCTTTCCTCTACAACCCTACGCCTTGCAATGAACTTGCCAAGAAGTCAGCAGCAGAAGTCAAACATACCATCTGGACTGTCAAATCCCCCCCAGTCCACCACCAGCATTTATTGAGTATTTACTGTGTGCTGATCAGTAAACTAAATAGCCCTCTGCACCCCTCCCTTCTCCCACCTTTGTCCCCAGGACTAAAGGGTTGAATTGCAATTCTGCTTCAATAGAATTTCCAGGTGTAACCAGAACTGCCATGCTTTCCAACATTACATAAATCCAGTTTCCCAGCTCCTTCTCTCCCTCACCTAAACTAAGAATTAAAAACAGAATAAAGGTACTGAGCTTTCTATCTTATTAGAGCTACCTCCAGCACCACAGTGCCATGTATGCAGGATACGAGGCTCACTCTTCATCGAGTGAAAAAAAGTCTCCATCCTAATTCATTTAGCAACATATTCCCACACTTGATCTCCCAATTTGCCTAGTAGTGGTGAAGCTGGTCCTTTGGTTAGCTATAAGGGACTTCACAAAGTAGCTGTTTGCTAAGGTACACTCATTTCTGTTAGCACGTTTATGCCTCCCAACAACTTTAAAACATAAGCACTATTGCCCCATTTTGCAGATGCAGAAAGAGAGGCTCAGAGAGGTTAAGTAACTTGGCATGACCACCTGGCTCTCAAATGGCTGAACTTAAATTCAATTCTGGGGGTTGTTGGTTCTAAAGCCTGTGTTTCCTCCACTGTACCATACGTATTCTGGCCTCCGTGGTTTTATTCGTTTGTTTTAACAGCTAAACTATAAACTGAATTCAAAAGCGTTGGTTCCAGTAGCAAAGACCAGGATGACTGGTGTCTACCCAGTGGGGCAGGGCTGGCAGAATACATACATTTCCCACCCTGGGAATCTGAGAGCTTCTTAAAGACATCACTCCAAGGGTTGGGGTTGAAAAAAAGATTGAGTAAGAGAAAGGGAGTTTCTAGCCAATTTTTCGGTGAAACTCATTTGAGTACATAAGAAATCTGAAAGGCAAGAATGTGTGTGGGTTGATGTGAGGATGAAATGAGATAATGTTATGAAAACACTTGGTAAGTTGGAAAGCACTGAGCAGATGCATGGCTTGTTTTTAAGGTATCTGGGGGAAAAGAGGGGTTTCAGCAGAGTTGATTGCATCTGCTTCAGTTTTTCACTCATTTCAGCCACAGACTGCCCCAATTTCCCCTGAAGCCCTTGACTGAAGTTTCCAGCTTTTGGGGAGCAGACATTAGAGGCAGGTAATGAAGCTTTGCCTGGTGGGCACGGCTATGGTCCCAGTGTCCCAGCATCTTCCCTCACACCCCAGGAGTTCCTCCAGTCTTTGGTGCTTCCCAGCAAGTGTTCAGCTGGGTTCTGGGCACATGATGAGCTAGCGAGGCCTGAGAGTGTGGGCATGCTTTCCCACGCTGGCCATTGGGGAATTAGCAGCCCACAATACGAAGCAACCCAAACTCACCAGACGAAATCTTCTGCCTTTGACTGATTTTGCTGTAAGTCCTCAGGTAAGTTGCATGATCTCTGTGTGTCAGACTCCTAAAGCAATAAAGCAGGCAATAGACATCTCTTTTTAGCTCTCAGGGTGCTAACAAGGCCGAGAGAAATTGCTTCTATAAATGCTCAAGAGGAAAGTGCTTTGTGTCCTATCCTCTGGGCTCTGCAGCCCAAAACAAAGCCCATGGATACCCTTGCCATGCACCATCCCAGGAGGCGCCTGCTCTTTCTGCTCAGAAACTTCTCACCCCTAAAAGAAGCCTGGGATCTGGCAGCCCATGAACTCTTGCCTTCCCAAATATCAAAGAGATCCAGCCCTGGCTTTTTCTTTATTTCTATCCAGGGGCCTTTGAACCAAAGAGAATTTTCAGAGAAAAAACTCTATGGAATCTTTAAGGTCCAGGCTCTTAAAAGAAAACACTAAAACTGGAACCAGTTCAAGGCTCTCGTGTCCAATTAAGGAAATAGTCACATTCCTGTCCTGGCTCTGGCTCTCGTGTGCTTTCTCTCTTTCCACATCTACACAGGAATGCACTTTAACAGCCAGAAAAGAGGTTACTGTCACTAGGACACACATCCTATTGCAGATCGCTCCTCGGGGTGGGCTCCGGCAGGCTGATACCTTGCCTGAGTCAGACAAAGGGCACGGAGTATAGAGCAATCCAAATTTCCTTCATACCACTCCCTCCCCCTATTTCACCCACAACTCTGGACCAGAAACACTCTGAGGTACCTGTCAGGTTTTGAAAAAAGAGGAAAACACTTACAATAGTTTCTCGTGAAGAAAAGCACTTTCAGTTTTCTTTTCAAATCCACAGGATGTCGGCTAGCTTCCTCCAGGGGCAGCTGCGTCCCTGTGGCTTTCACACCCACGGCTCCTGCTTGGAGGAGCAAGCAGTGAATTATGTACCGCGGGGAGCAGCTCCTTCTGAACCAGCTGCCAACTCTGTAACCTGAGCTAACACCAGCTCACTGGAGTCCCTGGTGTACTTCACACCCACATGGTGCCCAGCCTTGGGATCAGATAGCTGGGCCCATATTATACCTTCCTGCCCTTTGCACAACAATTCTACCAACAGGCATTTAGCACCTACTATGTGCCAGATGGTGGTGGTTCCAAGGAGTCACTTTAGGAGAACTTCAGTTCTCTCCCATTCCCATCGCCCCAAAACCATCCCAAATAAACACACCCTCTAAGTGATAACAGTGTGTCTGCCAGGCCAACACAGCTTTAAGGCAAATTCCCTAAATTGCTTTAGTGGTCCCCTAAATAATCACAAAGCCGAGTAAAAACAGCCCACAAGCTATGCCAGTGCAGTTTGCATATAAGACGCCCAGCCTCCGCCCTTCCTGCCAGATTTGTTCCCCCTGAGTTCCTTCTAAAAAGAAATTAAGGGCTGCCTTTGGGGCTTGGCATGGTGTCTGTCACTGGGAGACTGGGAGGACCGGACGCCAGCCCCCCAAAGGCCATATGATAACTGCTGTAGCAGAGACATGTGACGATGGGGGTGGTATGATTACTCTTGCCTTGGAGAGAGGGGCACTGTCCACCAGGATATGAGCTCTAGAAGGGTAGGATTGAATCTGTTTTGTTTCTCCTGTGTCTCCACCACCTGGATGAGTGCCTGGAACACAAGCACTCCTTCTGGCACTCAAGAAACATTTGTTGAATGAATGAATGAATGAATGATTGGTACCAGAAGAAGCTAAGGAGAAAGAATGCCATTGAGCTGACCTCAAAGGATAGGTAGAAGCCAGAGGTCAATCCTAGCAACAAGAACAGCATAAGCAAAGGCCCAGGAGGGAGAAAGTGCCAGGGGTATGCTGGGAACTAGGAGGGAGCAGAAGAATCTAGATCTTGGGAGAGGGCACCAGAGACCCCCACGACTCCAAGTCCGCATGCTAAATGAATACTTCTTGTTAGTAAAGGACCCTGTGCTCTGCAGAAGGGACTGTGCACAGAATTTCTAGCAGGAAAAATGTCTGTTAGTTCTACGAGCCATAGCAGTCCAGTTTTCCCCACCTCTACAGAATCTGAGCTAATATCAGCATTTCTCCTCCAGTTAGGTGAGGCCGAAGCAGAAGTGTTAAGTAGGTCAAATTGAGCTTATGTGAAATGTGTCTTCTGAGACTTCCCCTTTCCATTCCCTCTTGTTTCACACCTCTCTTTGACCTGCCCCAGGTGCCCATTGAGCTCAAGAAACCTGATGCTCCCTTCATAACAGCCTCCCAAGCTCCAAAACTATCCATTTCTTTTCCATTGAAATGTTCATCCTTCAGCTTGCTAATCCCAGGCAGCTGCCAGGCAAGCGAACTTGATCTGACGAACAAATTCACACTATTGTGAGAATGACATGCTTGCAATACCTCGAGGGCCTCCATCTCAGAGTGGCACTTCAGGCAGGGTAAGTGGGTGAGAGAGAAGATCTTTGTGGTCTCAAAGGCTCACGATGGTGGATGGTAGCAGTCTGAGGGGAAACCGCACCATGGTAAGGCAGAGAAAGAACTGAACCCCTCAGAAGGGCTAGGTGGCTGCAACCAACAGGCACACATATAAAATGGCTTTCCGTGTCAGTCACAGCCCTTCTGGAGAGATCTGATTGGAATCCATGATTCCAGCTCTAATCTGACAACAGCACTTAGTGGATTACCTCCAGTGATCAATGGGAGGGGCGTAAGAAAGGTCTGGCAAACCCTTTTCTTCCTCCCTGTTTACTAAGAAGAGACAGAGCTTCAGGCCGAAGGGGACTCTTCCGAGTGGGCCCTAGGCACTCAGCACCCTTGCCCAGGCCCAGGCCAGGCAGAGCCACCCAGGTGTGCACCAGGAAAGGTGGCCCTGACCTCACTGCAGAAGTCCTGCAGTCCTGCAAAGCCGATGACAGGTCACAATGGTGAGACAGGCCAAATGCCTTTTCACAGGCTTAATGGGGCCCTCGGGGCAGCAGAGGCTTCCACAGAGGCTTTCTAAGCCTAGTGAGCAGATGGAGGGGCACATCTGGGGCTCGGGCAGGAGCCTTGCCAGCTACTGATGGCAGCAGGACACTGGCCGCCCACACCTCCTGCCCTGGCTTCTGGAGCCTGCGCTGCAGCAGGAACCTGGTCTTGCTCTCCCCCACTGCCCTCTGAGCAGGCACCTGGCTGTCTTGTTCCTCTTCATCCAGGCCTCCTCTTAGGAAAGGAAAACCAGAAAGCTGGAAGGAGATTCTCAAGGCCATTTTCCAACTTCATTCTTTGATGCCCCTGATGGTACTATTGAAAAAACTAGAGCATTACAGGTGTTTGAGTCCTTCTGGAGGTTGGGGGCCATTCCCCAGTCCTAGCCACCTGCTCTTTGTAATTGCCAAGCGCTTGGAGAGTGCACCAACAAAAGCCTTGACTCACTTTGCTTCCAGGTCCACCCTAGAGAGGGTTCCCTTCCCACAGACTCTCCAGGGTTATTCTCATTTTATTGCCTTCATCGACAAGACCCTAATCTTCCACAGTGCTTACTAATTTTTCCACTTAAAAAGAAGAAAAGGTAAAGATTGATGAATCACACACCAGATCTAATGTTGTCTGACATTCTTAACAGGAGAATGAACAGTCCTCTTCACTTGTCTGGCCTCCGTTTACTCATCTGTAAAATGGGCCTGATCTTCCCCGCCCTCGGCTCCTGGACAGTAAGATGCAATAGTGGCAAGCCCTGGGCTGCCTCAGCAGAAAGGTGCAGTGCTAGATTACCCTCCAGTGGATCTGCTTGGAGATGAGCAGTAAGAAGAAGGGAAAGTGAAACCCACTTCAATTACTTCATTTTGTTGCTGGTTAACAAGAAAACATAGCAAGGACAGCAAGTCTTTCTTGGTTCTGAGAAAGAGAGACCAAGCCAGTTCTCTTGAACAGATAGATGCCAAATCTAATGGTTGATATCCCATCTCTCCCTCTTCCCAGCACATTTCTTGGCATATTCACACTGGGTCTCACACTTGCCCATCTTGGCTGGAAGCACACAGTTCTGTGAGCTGCTGCACACATATGACAGTCTAAGGAGGTCACACTGGCCCTCACTGGCAGGCACACGGTCTCCCACCTTTACAGCCCACCCTTCTGCACATGGGGACACAGGCATCTTAAAGCTATTTGTTCAACAAGCAACATTAAGAAATACCCTGCTATTGAGTGCCGGCAAGTCACCCAGCTCTTCTATTGTTCTCAGGACCTCCACATGTCCACACAGGCACATACACTTACGTGCCAGGGGCATCTCGGCAGTTGAACAAGTGCTCTGTTTTCTGGGTCTAAGGTAGGGAAATAAGGCTGACATCAATCCAAATAGAAAAAGAAACTTCTCATCCAGTTCACATTGTTTTACAACCTTTGTTTGTGTTTGGGTATTTGTCACAAGCAGCAACAAACACCTCCCAGCACTTCAGGGGAAACAGGTGTGAGGGCCTGGTGTGACTCCAATATATCTAGCCTTCTCTTCCTTCTATAGAGCAATGATGGGGAACAGCAGTGGGGGGCCTCGCCGTGATAGGAGCCCACACGGGGATCTGACAGTAAGAAAGGAGGGGTTACACTGGAGAAAGGGAGGTCAGAGGGGGCTGCTGTGATAGCCCAGGAGGAAGCAGTGCCGTGGGAGGTGCAGATGGTGGTGAGAGTCAATGCAAAGATGGAGCCTTCAGAACTCAGTAATTGTTCGGATGTGGGAGCAAAAGGGAGAGGGAATTGGAATAGGCTTGGAGTTCTTGAGCTTGGGCGACTAGAAAACTGGCACCATCCACTGGAAAAGCACAGTCTGTAATGGGCTGGTCTGGGGAGAAGAGGGTCATGTCCATTTTACATTAGTGGGGTTTCCATGTAATGACTGCTTGTTGAGTTACAGCTGCGGCTACAAGCGTTGTCATACCATCCGTGCTCATTGTTTCTTATGCTCCTGGGTCCATGGTGGCTAAGGCTTCTGTTCTGAAGGTCACATGCCTGGCAAGTCTCTGTGCCTTGGGTGCTTCGACCCTGTTGCAAATGGGTTCTTCAGAGGCAGATGCAGAGACAGGGTTTGGGACCAACACTGATGAAAGGAAGGGGGAAGAAGCAGCCTGGGCAGATGAAGAAGTCTAACTGAAGTTCAGGCTCAGTAAATCTCAGGCAATCCCATGGGAGCTTTGGAGCTAATATTACCAGTAGGAGTGTCCTGATTGGGACAAAAGCCTGGTCCGTTGTTCCCCTGCCTCGCTTAGTCTGCAGCGTGGGCTGTCTTATCCTGGAGAAGGGTCTGTCTTGGGAGAGGTGGCTCTCTTTGGCTGAGGCCGATCTTGAAGGAGCTGACAGCTGGAGGCAGTCAGCTGACCCCCTCACCACAGCTGGGCAGCAAGTTCTCCCCTGAAAGGGGATCTTGGTGGTACATTTCCTTTTCTACGATAGATTCCAAAGCCTACAGCCCTGCTTTATCGCCTTTTCAGTTTGTCACGCATTGCAGAGGACTACAGCTGGGAGAATCCTTAGGGAGGGCACAGATTAGATGCTTGTCCATCTTTTCCATTTTGTAGGTGACAGAACTAAGGCCCAGAAAGAAGAGCTGCCTTTCCTCAGTTCTGACCATTGGTGAATGGTGAACTCAGGACCAGCCCTTCGTCCTCTGGCTCCTTGGCCTACGCCTGCTCTGTGCCCAGCAGGTCGTGGCAGGAAGACCATTGCTCCCAGCCCATGGATGCCCCCTGTCTTGCCCTTCAATGTTTGCAGGTTTGCTGGGAACACTAGGGACTCACTCACCAAAGCACTGAGTGAAGACCTGGGGAGCAGACTGAATTCAGATCTCAGAGAGGTGGGGCTCAGGGGGGCCTTAGAAATTGGCCCATCAGATTGCCAAAGCAGTTCCTTGCCTCGGACTTTTATCCTGGGATTAAGCCAGCTCAGGAAAGGTCTTTCTAGAGTCTTTCATAATGGCTTTCAATGGGCTGGGCATTGGCATGGCCATCAGCCTGCATTGGGGGTGTTTGTTATAGGAAACGTCCCTGTGAAACCCCCTGTGGGGCTTCTCATAGAGCTGGTATTGAGGACACTCTTATAACATTCTACTGTGTCTTCTGATGCTCTCTTATGAGGCCCCATGGGGAGCCCCAGTGTCAGGAATAGATATCCTTCCCTGAAGCAACTGCTTCGTTTCTTATTCATGGGTGCAGCGAATGCTGTACATGCTTTTCTTGCACTTTTGCTTTTTAGGTTAGGAAGTCAGAGCTTGATCTGAAGATGCCTTAGTCCAAGAGCACAGGACCTTAGAGTGTTTGACAAGGTATTGACCACATCAGGCTTTATCCTTTGTTACCTTTTATTTTCCCTTCCCCCGATTTTCTCTCTTCCTATTTTTTTTTTTAATTTTGTTCTATTTTATATAGTTTCTGTAAAATCCCTCAAATGCTTTCTAGAATGGTGTAATATGTAAACAACAATAGTAAATATGACTTCTTTGGAGTCCTTCAATTTGTTTCGGGGCTTGCCACTCTGAGTCTTTCCTTCTGTGTAGCAACTTCCCAGGGATGGAGTTGAAATGAACCTCCAGGAGGGCTCGAACCTGGCCTTCCCCACCCTGTGTTTCAAATCATGGTCACATCACAGAGCCGCCATGGATGAGGTTCAAATGCTAATGGAGTCCTGGAGCCACCCGTCTTGTTGAGTGGTCACCAAAATTCAGGTCTTGGAGGGTCTGGAGGGTGAGTCTCACATTGTCCCCACTTTGCCTTGTGTAGCGCGTGGCCAGGACCAGCCAGCCGGCTGCCTTGCTCCTTAGGATCTAGACATGATGCAAGTTCATACCTGGAAGCTGTCTGGGTTTTGCAAGAGCACACCATGGTTCTTCGAGGTATTTAAATATCTCCAGGTGGGTCTATCTGGTTATAATTGCCTTCTCTTTGGTGTTTCCACAAGGTGGGGCCCTTTTTTTTTTTTTTATGGTCCTGAATGGCCCTTAAGAGACATTCTTTCCAAGCTGACACATCAAAGCATCTGCTCCTGGTATGAAGAATCTCAAACGGCATGTCATAGGAGTGAACACATCAGCACCAGAGGGATCTGAAAACTAGACTTGTCCACCTTTCTGAGCAACAGTCTCTACTGAGGCCAGGGCTTACTAGGCCAAACATTGATTCCAGGATTCCTGAATTGCTGTGCTTGGCCCTGATGATTCTGTAGAAAAGGAATTACTCATTCTCGAGCGTTGAGAGGGCCAATAGCCACAAGCAGACAACGCCCAGCCCCACCACGGGGAGTTTATTGTCCTTTGTCTTTGGGTTATTTCAGATCACTGGGAAGGAGGGGGAAGGTAGTAATGAAATCTCTTGGAAATGATACATATATAGCACAAATTAGCCTTTCTTAGCATCAATTTCCTTGCATGCCAAGGAGGGGACGAGGATAATCACCTACCTTGCAGAACTGCCGTAAAGAGTAAGAGAGCAAGAGAACAGAAAACACCTGGTACCGCAGCTGTCAGAGAGTCATACCAAGCTCCTTAAATGGTAACTATTTCCACTGTGTAAAATGCACGCAGTCATCTGAACATTAAGATTTCGCTTGCTCGCAGTGTGGTCCATAGACAAGCACCGTTGACATCACCCTGCAGCTCTGCAGAAATGCAATTTTTCAGCCCTGCCCCAACCTGCTGAATCAGAAGTTACTTAAGGAGATCCCCAAGTGATCATATGCACATTACTGTTTGAGAATCATCAAATTAAGGGACATCAATCTTACCTTTGCATCTGGTGAATTTGATGGCATTTCTCTTGGCAACCAACAGACAATCAGTAAATGAGTCTGTCAACCAAATCCAGGCAACATTTACCTAACACAGCCTGCTCCCGGGCCAGTTGAGCTCTGTGATGGCTCTGGCCAGCCTGCCGCTCTCCCAGCTCACCTGCCTCCTGTGGTCACCTGCTGGGTGGCCAAGGCTCTGGGGAGATGGAGGGCTCCTTGTTTACCGGGCAAGCACAGATAAGGTTTCTCACAGCCCCACCTGAGCTCCTGTGCCAAGGTAAACTTGCTCTCCAGAATTGCTCCCTGACTGGAAAATGTGTCAGTCTATTTATTTCTCACTCCCACTGGAAAAAAGGTGGGGTGGGGGAGTGGTTGGTCATGCTGTCATTCTTTCCACGGAACTTCTCAAAGGCATCGCATTTCACAGTGACTTCCAGGCACTGCTTGTGTTTCGCTGCACAGTACGGAACAGAACTGGCCAAGAACATGAGTTTCTCTTCCTTCTCCCTGCACTCTGCCCCTCCCCCCACCTCTTTCTGGGGCTTTTACTCCCTGAGGGTTTTGCAGGCAGCCCTGAAAAGGAACCTGGAAAGCAAAGAGATGCAGAAGTTTTCTTAGCGTTTCTCTTAGAGAAGACCTGCATCTGGGGAAACAGTTGCTGGTTGGCGGGATGGAGGGCAGCTGCCGCTGGCTGCAAGCGGGAAGGAAAGGGATTCTCTGGGGGCAAATCTGCCACTTTCAGACACATCAGAGAATTGAGAACAAATAGTGAAATGATTTTCTAAAACCCACACAAGGAGTCAGCAACACTTGGGGCCATTGCGTTCATTACAATTCTTATTTACATTTCTCTGGAGAAGAGCTAAGATTTTCTAATTGGGTTTCTGACTCTCACAAGCTGATGAGCAATGCTGCAGGCTTGCAGACAGCACTGGAGGAAATCTGGACTCACGCTGGGAGTGCAAGCCCGTCATTCATTCCCCTCATCAAGACCTCCTGCAGTTCCTCATTTCCATCCCAAGTCCGAAGTACTTACTAAGAAAACAGGAGCTAGTAAAAGGAGGGGCCTTATACAGACCAGTAAAGATAATGTGCCATGAATCGAGAAATATGATTAATCCAGTCCAATTTAAAAACTGTTTACAAAATGTATTTGTAACACTTCAACATGTAGATAAAATCGGAGACTAATACAGTGAACCCCTGTGGACCCACTTCTTAGCTGTATCATTCAGGACAGATTTGGTTGTGCTGTGGTAACAAACATCCCCAAATCCCAATGGCTGAAGGCAACAAAGGTTCAGTTCTCACTTATCCACCCGTCCACCACGGGTTGCCTAAGGATATCATGTCTGCTTAGGGACTGGGGAGGAGAGAAGCTTTGTCTTCGGCTGCCATGTTGGCCGAAGTTTTGGGCACTGGCTCATGAGGCCAGAAATATAAGTCACTCCACTCCAATTCATTGGCCAAAGTCTCTAGGCCACCCCTAACTTCAAATGAATGGGAAATGCAATCCTACCATGTGCCTGGAAGGCAGAGAGCCAGACATACTTGGTGGGCAGCATTAATGATGGCTACATCAGCTTTAGCAAATACTACCATATTATCTTATTTGCTTCAGGTCTTTTTACTTCAAAGAAAGTAAATATTAGGAGCCGACCTGGTGGCGCAGCAGTTAAGTTCACACATTCCGCTTTGGCGGCCTGGGGTTCACCTTTTCGGATTCCTGGTGCAGACCTATGTACCGCTTGTCAAGCCATGCTGTGGTTGGCGTCCCACATATAAAGTAAAGGAAGATGGGCATGGATGTTAGCTCAGGGCCAGTCTTCCTCAGCGAAAAGAGGAGGATTGACAGCAGATGTTAGCTCAAGGCTAATCTTCCTCAAAAAAAAAAAAAGAAAGAAAGAAAGTAAATATTAGAGATACAACTGAGTTCCCGTATGTACTCATCCCCATCCCATTCTCCTCCCTCATTTCGCAGAGCCTTGCTATTTTGAATTCAGTGTTAATCATCCTTATAGATGTTTTGATATCTTTTACTATTTTTATTGTACTTTTGTGTATCCATAAACATTATAAAGTAGTATGCTGTGCCAGCTTTTAAATTATATATATGTGTGTGTGTGTGTGTGTGTGTGTGTGTGTGTGTGTGTGTATAATATAATCTTCTGCAATGCACATTTCTCCCTTAGCATTACAATTGCGAGATTTTTATCTATGCTGACACATGCTGTATTGTATTCCATTGTACACCTATAATACAGTTTAGTCATCCGTCCTCTTGTTGATAGGCATTTAAGTTGTTTCCATGCTGCAGCAAACGTCTTAATACATGTCTCCTTGTGCAGACAACAAGACTATTGGCTAGGAGTGGAATTTCTGGACATGACCACCTACAACTTTACTGTTACTGCCAAATTGCTCTCCGAAGTACTTGTATCAACTTACAATCCCACTAGCGGTGAATGAGGCTCCGCGATGTAACAGATCTTTGCTGGCACTCGGCATTGGCTGACATAAATTTTTGCTGATCTGGTGGGTGTGAACAGTATTTCAGCATTGTCTCGATTTGTATTTCTTTGATTACTAGTGAAAGTAAGTATCTTTCTGTGTTTTTGTTGACCTTCTGGGGTTCCTCTTCTACAAAGTGATAGCTTATATTCTTTACCTGTTTCCCCCATGCCCACCCTCCTCCCACGTGTGGTTTGTCTTTTAATTGGAGAGATTTCTTTACATATATTCATTGCAAATATCTTCTTCCAGGCCATGGCTTGTTTTTCACTTTGTTATAGTGGCCTTTTCTTGTGTAGAAGTTAATTTTAATGTAGTCAAAATTAGCAGCTTCTTATGGTTTCTATTTTTTGTTTTTTTTTTTTTAAAGAAATCCTTCTTTATCTCAAGGTCATGAAGAATTTTTCTGTGTTTTCATCTTGTGTTTTAAAGTTTTGCTTTTTGGTTTTAATTCTTTTATCGTCCTGAGGTTGATCTCAGGTAGACATCTGATTTTGTGTTTTCCATATGGATGAAAGTTGTGCCTAAGACTCACTTATTAAACAGACCACCATTTCCACACTGACTTGTAACATCATCTCTGCCTTATATTGTTTCCAAACATGGGCAGGCCAGTGGTTGGGCTCTCTATCTCCACTGGGCTCACCTTTTGCCCGAACTCTATTGTCTTCATTACTAAATATTTTGATAATAAATCTTGATATCTGGTAGAGCCAGTTCCTCCACCTTGCACTTTTTCAAAATTGCTTTTCAGTTATTCTTGGCCCTTTGGTCTTCCAAACCAATTTCAGGATCAGATTGTCTAGTTCCAAACAAAACAAAACACCCTATTGGACTTCAAATGAAATTCTATAGATGTATTTGACATCTTTATGATTTTGAATTTCCTATTTATTCATTTTCTTTTGTATAGCATGTGCTCATGATTTCCAAGTCCTCCATAAGACCCCTCATTTCCTCCTCTGCTCCCCTCTCCAACCCTTCTTACTTTGACTCAGACATGGCTTACTTCCTATTTCTTACTGCAGCTTCAGTATCTTATAATACTTGCCTCTTTCAAAGGTCTCCTAATTTTTCCAACTCTCCTCAGTATGCAGAAGGTAAAACCCAGACACACATTGTAATGATAAGGGGATAGGTGAGTGTTCTGATAGTCTCCTGTGAGAAGAGATGACAGTGTAATTACCTATGGGGAGGGAGGTGCATAATAATCTTCTCTGAGCTTCAGGGGGTAGTGTGGGTAATGGTAAAGAAGCCAGACTCTGAGTTTGAATTCCAGCTCTATCTTTTACCAGCTCCAATCTTGGGCAAATGACTTAACCTCTCTGTGTCTCAGTTTTCCCTTCTGTAATGTAGAGATACAAATATTAATTATCTCATAGCAATACTGTGAGAAATAAATAAGCTAATGTACGTAAAGTACTTGGGACAGTGCCTGGTATATTGCGTGTTATCTATTACTATCTTTACTAAGATAGGATTTCCGTAGCGCACTGGGAAGTGGTTGGTTTGAATGTTCCAACTAGATAATGTCAGAGTAACTCGCTAATCTTAACACCAGACAAGGAACTTGCTGGTTATCATTCTATCTTCTCAGTAAGCAGAGGCACCATCCACATAGTTGAAGGTTTACTCATTAGTGATCATCAGTCGTGCTAGTTTAGTGTTAACCATGTTGTAATTTTCACAGAATCAATGAGCTCAGGGTTGGATGGTGTCCAAGATAATGCAATCTAATTTCTCATCTCATGCTTGAAAACTTTCAAAATAAAGCTACAGAAAAGGAAGACTTTCATGAAAAAAGATCAGAAAGGCAGGAATATTGAAAGGGCACCAGAGGTATTTCAAAAATAAAACTGAGGAGATGGTAGAAAATAGCATGAACTGATAAAAGTTCAAACGTTCCTGGGAGTGGCCATTAAGAGACCCCAAAGTGAGGGGATGGTTCTAGAGAACTGAGAGCCTAGGTCCAGGGGAGGAAGGCTTATCTAGAAAAATCTCTGTGTTTTGGAAACCAAGGGAGTATTTCTCTGGACTCTACATTGTTGCCTAAGTAAGCTATTTGAAGGGCTTGGAACATCTCCGTCCCCTCTCCCCACCAGCAGGCTGCCAAGGGACCTGACATTTCCACCATTGGTGCTCCCTTTGGGTTAAGACCTTGGATGCCCCTATTGAAAGAAAATATATATAACTTATGAGATGTAAGCCCATATCATCCAGGAGATCCTTAGATTGAATTCCTCAGCTTAGGCCTGGCTGAGCGTGGGGTCACAAGGTGTGAGAGTGGGGTAACAGAAGTAGTGAAGGCAGCTCCACTGGGCAGAGGGGAGGGAAATGCTCAGAGTGTGTGGCCCTCTTACAGGCAGGGAAGGCAAGAATGGGGACCCGATGAAACCAGAGGAGGAGATGATGGGGGGATGGAGTAGGAAATACAGCATAACGGTGTGGATGAGGGTGTGGGAGGGGAGGGTGAAGAGTAGATGGAATCACCAACCTGGAGTTGCTTCTTCATCAGAAGGAAAGCCGGCTCTGGCTCCCAGAAGTTTCTCGCCAATGATCTGAAAGCCACAGACCTGTGGGGTATCTTGCCCCCCCTCTAAGGAAGCAGAATTAGATCAAGGACTCCACATCACCATCTGGAATCTCCCTTCAGACTCAGACTCCAGGCTAGAGGTTCTTACGCCAGCTGTGGTATGTCCCTGATACAGTGGCACCTCGTGTGTGCAGCTCTTCACACTTACAAAGTACTTAAACATCTCTTTTGCTACTCCTTACACCATTGGAAACTGGACAGGACAGTGTCATTATTCCAATGTTATAGAAGAGAAAACTCAGGGTCAAAGAGGAGGGCTACTTGCCATAAGTCCCACAGCCAGACAGGAAGAGGTCAGACCAGCCTCACAACAGGATCCCCACAGCTGTCAGAATGGAGCTTCGGGCCAGATAGAGAGCTGGTTGATGAAATGGCCAGCACTTACCTGAGGTCATTATCTCAGAGCATGGCTGGGCTGGGCTGGGCTGGGCTGGCTGCCCAAGTGCTCATTCTCACAGGGAGGGGTCTGTTAAAGGGGCTGCCACCCTGATAGAGGTTGTGCACCCAGGTGTGGGCACACAGTACTATCAAGCAGCTTAGTTGCTGCCTGGCCCCACAGCACCTCCTGTTCCAGCCCTGTGGCCACCCCTACTCCTCCATTCTCTTAGTTCATTCATTCATTCATTCATTCATTCATTCAACACACAGTGGGCACTGATGCACCAGGAACACAGAAACAAAATAGGACCCTACTGCTTGCTGCCTTTCTCAGTGTGTTGGAGGGAGGCAGGACCTAAACAGACAAGGGCAACAAAATGTTGACTCTCTTTCCAGAGAGGGAGGATAATGTAGTGGTTAGGAGCACAGCCTTTGAAGCCAAAATGGGAAGATGAATTATGGAGAGAGGATATATTTGAAGGTATAATGACTGAGAATTTCTTAGAAATAAAGAAAATATAAAACTTCAGATTGAAAGGACTCAGTGTTAAACAAGATAGATAAAAAAAGAATTCACAACTAGATACATTGTAGTGAAATTTAAGAACATTAATGACAAAGAGAAAATTCTCAGAACATTTATAAAGAAAAAGTAGATCAACTAAAAAGAAAAAAAAATCAGAATGACATGAAACCTCAATAATGAAACTGGATACAAGAAGACAGTGAAGTAATATTTTGAAGTGTTGATAGAAAAAGACTTCAAATCTAGAATTTTATATGCAACCAAACCATCACTTAAGTGCAAATAAAATAAAAATAGTGTCAGGTATTAAGACTTCAGATGGCTTATCCCCACACTTCTTTTTGAAGCATTCTTGGAGCTAATTTTTCAATGCAGGAAGGAAGCTAGAAAAAAGTTCCAGAACAAAACTGAAAAAAAAGAAGAAAAAGAGAGGAAAACATATATATAAGGTCAGAAATCACAGAAAGAGAGTGCAGCAACAACAGGACATTAAACAAGCTGGTTTTTAAAACGGTTATAAACTATATAAACACATGACAAAATTAATGAAGGAAAGAATGAGAAGATGAAAACATGCAATAAATACTGAAAGAAACCACATGCACAACCAAAATTTTAGAGTTAACAGCGTTACAAAAAATTGTAATTTGGAGACTTACTAAAATTGATACAATTCTGGAAAAGTATGAAATTCCAAAATTGGAACAAGAATAAATAGCAAACTGAACTGTCAAGTATTCAATTAAGCATTACAACATAATAAAAGATCTCCCCCTTTCCTGAAAAGTTCTAGGCTCAGACGGTTTTACAGACAAGTTCAACCCAAGTGTAAGGTTGAGCTAATCCCCTGACATATATAAATTGTTCCAGAAAATAGAAATCTGTTTCTCCTTTGTTACAAGGCTGGTCTAACCTTTATTACAAGGTCAGATAAGGATGGTAAAAACAGAAAAAAACCTATAAAGCTATTTCATGTTTGAATATAGATTTGAAAATTCTAAATAAAATATTAGCTAACTGTGTCCAATAGTGTATTTAAAAAGTTATGACCAAGTAAGGCTTATTTTAGAATATGGGAAATTTTAATGTGAGAATAAACTATTAAAGTAATTTTTACCACTGATGAACTGAAGAAGAAAAATTTCATGATTGTCTCAAGAATTTTTTTTAAAGCCTTTGATAGACACCTTTGAATTTAAAGAAATCTCTCACAAAACTAAAATAAATGCATATTTTATTAATTTAACTTGATGAAGCCTATATATCAAATATCTATAGCAAATACAGTACATGAAGAAAGTTTAGATCCATCCCTGCTCTCAAGGGTGCCTGCTGTCCCTGCCGTGGTTTGGCATAGTACTATAGGCTTAGCCAGAGCAATAGAATCAGGAAACAAAGAAGAGCAATAGGAAGGAAAGAGAGAGAACCACGACCAACCACACTGAAAAGTCAACATAATCAACAAATTATTAGAACCAATAAGAAAACTCAGCAAGTTTTCTGGATAAAGATTATACTACAAAGATTAATATCTTTCCTCTACATTGACAATGGAAAGTGGATTAAAATAGAAAATATATTAAAGACATACAATTTTTTTCAGAATAACAAAAACAAACATAAAGTATTTGAGAACTGTTTTTAGAAAGAAGGATAATATATTTAAAGAGAAAAAACTTAAACTAAAAAATTAAACCTACAGAATGGGACAAAATATTTACAACTCATATATCCAATAAGGGGTTAATATCCAAAATATATAAGGAAATCATACAATTCAATAGCAAATAAACCCCTGATTTTTTAGAAAGACATTTTTCTGGGGCTGGCCCTGTGGCCAAGTTAAGTTCATGCACTCTGCCTCTGCAGCCTGGGGTTCACCTTCGGATCTTGGGCGTGGACCTACACACCACTCATCAAACCATGCTGCAGCGGCATCCCACATAGAAGAACTAGAATGACCTACAACTAGGATATACGACTATGTACTGGGGCTTTGGGGAGGAAAAAAAAAGAGGAAGATTGGTATCAGCTGTTAGCTCAGGGCCAATCTTCCTCACCAAAAAGCATAGATAAAAAATTAAAAATAAATTTAAAAAAAAAAGACATTTTTCTAAAGAAGACATACAAATGGCCAACAAGTAAAAAGGGGCTCAACATCACTAGTCATCAGGGAAATGCAAACCAAAACCACAATGAGATATCACTTCACGCCTGTTGGAATGGCTATCATCTAAAAGACAAGAGAGGAGTTTTGGCGAGGATATGGAGAAAAAGGAACTCTTTTCCACTATTGGTGGGGATGTTACTCGGTGTAGCCACTATGGAAAATAGTATGGAGGTTCCTCAAAAAATTAAAAACAGAGCCACCATATGATCCAGGAATCCCACTTCTGGGTACATATCCAAAGGAAATGAAAACACTATTTCAAAGAGATATCTGCACTCTCATGTTCATTGCAGCATTATTCACAATAGGCAAGATTGGAAACAATTTAAATGTCCATCAGTGAATGAATGGATAAAGAAGATGTGGTATATATATATATACAATGGAATGCTACTCAGCCATGAGAAAGAAGGACATCCTGCCATTCCTGACAACATGGATGGCACTTGGGAGCATTATGCTAAGTGAAACAAATCAGACAAAGACAAATACTGCATATCATTTATATGTGGAATTTTAAAAAGCTGAACTCATTGAAATAGACTAGAATGGTGATTACCAGATGCTGGAGGTTGAGGTTAATGGGGAGATGTTGGTCAAAGGGCACAAAGTTCCAGTTATAAGATGAATAAGTTCTGAGGATCTAGTGTACAGCATGGTGATTATAGTTAATAATACCATGTCATCTACTTGGAAGTTGCTAAGAGAGTAGAACTTAAATGTTATCACCACAAAAAAGAGATGGTAATTATGTGACACGATAGAGGTGTTAGCCATCTCTGTGGTGGTAATCATTTCGCAATATAGACGTATATCAAATCAACACCATTGTACACCTTAAACTTACACAACGTTGTATGTCAATTATATCTCAATAAAGCTGGGGGGAAGAAAAACCTGAGTGTGCATAAAAATCCCCTGGGAATCCGGTTAAAATGCAGATCTAATTTAGTAGAGCTAGGTCTGCCTGAGATTCTGCATTCCTAACAGGCTCCCAGGTGATGGCAATGCTGCTGGCCTGGGGACCACATTTTGTGTAGCAATGCAATAGATCTGTGCTGTGCAATAGGTAGCCACTAGCCACATGAGGCTGTTTAAATTAATTCAAATGAAAATTTAGCTCCTCAGGGGCTGGCCCCGTGGCCGAGTGGTTAAGTTTGCGCGCTCCGCTGCAGGCGGCCCAGTGTTTCGTTAGTTCGAATCCTGGGCGCGGACATGGCACTGCTCATCAGACCACGCTGAGGCAGCGTCCCACATGCCACAACTAGAAGAACCCACAACGAAGAATACACAACTATGTACCGGGGGGCTTTGGGGATAAAAAGGAAAAATAAAAAATCTTTAAAAAAAAAAAAAAAAAAAAATTTAGCTCCTCAGTCATACAAGCAACATTGCAACTGCTCAACAGCCACATGTCGCTAGTGGCTACCATATTGCACAGCACAAAGATATAGAACATTTCTGCTATCATGGAAAGTTCTGTTGGACACCACTGCTCTATCGTTCGACTATTAAAGAGTATGTAAAACTTGTAAGAGGATCAAGATCAAAGCAAGATTATCAATGATTTACTGTCAGCCTTTTAAGGAGTTTACTTGAACTTTTAGGTGATAGTTGAGGATTGACCTAATGTGGTTGATTCTGGACGTACTGATTCTGGACATACTGACTTGAATGAAGGACTCAAAAGCATGTACAGTATATAAGCAAATAATACAAAGTGAGCAGGGAAACACCTCCAAGGTGAGAATTAAAGTCCAGAATAATATAAAACAAATAAATATAGAGTAATTAATTAAAAATAAATAAAAAATATAAATAAAGCCAAAAAGAATAAAACAAATGAAATAGGTACAAGTAGCAAGTAATATATTTAGGGATGGCAGGAGTGGGGGATGAGTAAATCATATAAATATAAGGTGGGAAATGACTAGGAATATAGCAGAAAAAGGACCAGAGGTTAGAGTCCATGAGTTGGGAACAATAACAAAAAGCACTTGTTAACAGCGTCATAAACACAGTATTGGTCAGAAATGCATTTGGCTCTAAGCCTCCAAATGAATGAATGGTGAATGAATGAATAAATAAGTAAATCAACCAATGAACCAAATTGGAGGGGGTGCCCATTTGAGAGACAAGAAGGGGTGTGGAGGAATGGAAATACAAATTGGGGATGATGGGAAAATGAAATAAAATTAAACAAAACAAGAGAGGATCTTTGCACAGCTTGAGAATGATAATGTATCATAATTTGAGAACAAAGACCTTATATTTCCATACCAGAAGTTAAGAAAGAGAGCGAGCAGACGGAGAGAGATGGAAGCTCTCTCTTGGTGGAATCATTAGCAAAGATGGTGTCTTTAGGGCCATAAGACCAGATTCTGAGTTTTGTGTTTTTTTTAACCACTGTGTGACTTTGGGCAAATCAACTAAACTTGATGAGAGTTTCTTCATCTTAAAAAAAATGGGGTTAAAGGCATACCGATCCTACCTCCCTCTCAGGATTGTTGGCCTGAGGAACAAAGTCACGAACTTCCAGGAAGTTGAATTCCTGGGCAGAAGTATAAACTGCTGTCATTGTGTCCAGTGCCAGTTTGGGAGTGAACTGCTAGAGACTTATGGGGTACCTCACCAGCAGCATTTCAGTTCTGAGCCATTTGGCTGGGAGAGGACTCTGCCCGTGATCCCTGGGGCTGAGGGAGCTGGGTCACATCGTTGAGCCTCACACCCCTCAGCTGCTGCCCAGGCACGTTCTGCGCTTTCCTATGAGGACATAGGACCCCAGAGCTTAGGCACCCCATTTAGAGCACACCATATGGGGATGGAGTGTCCTGAGGTAGGGTGACCCTGACCAGAGAATGGGGGCAGTGGCATCCCCTTCGCCCTCTGCCTACCACTTCAGAGCCAGACCTGCGCCTCCTCTGGCAGCCTTCTGACGCCGGCATCAGCAGCTCCCGTGCTAGTAAGAGATGCTAGGGGAGCATCCTGCGAACTCAGCTCAACTAACCTGTGTGCACACTTTATAGTTTGCAAAGTGCTTTTACCCTGATAATTCCAATACCCCCGCGAGGCAGTTATTGTTGTATTCTTTTCATGGAGGCAGAATCAGGCTGAGAGGGATAGTGACACAAGCTAGACAATGGCAGATTGAGGACCCCAATCTTGGATTGTTTACATTCAAATCCTGTGCATGTTCCCGGGTCTTGTGCTGCAGTGGGCCTTTTGGAGGCTTCCTCCTGCCTTCTGGGCACAGGCCATGGAGGGGAGGGCTTTTCTTTCCATGCCCCTGGCTCTCAGATGCGTGCACCAGAAACCAGCCTCCCCAGCAGCCTGCACTGGCGCTTTCCTGCTCGCTCTTCAGGTTTGCTGTCAATGAAAGGTCTTACTAGGCTTACTCCCAGATCTACCTGGGCTTTAAAAGATGTAAACATCAAGAATGGCAGGCATCTGCCCCCTCCTGGTGACTTCTGAACATTGCCCTGACAGTAACCCAACCATCCAGTTCCACCAAATCCATTTCTTCTTTGAGATCATTCTCTTTTATGAAGATAAATACTCTATGGAGTTTTTCAGTTCTTACTATGTCTAAACAGAACACAAATCATGACATTATACTATAAGTATCAGATTAAAAGTCAGGAAAGCTGGGCTTGAACCACTTGTCTCGTGGGCTAGTGAGCAAATCTTTCAGCTTCTTTGAGCCTCAGTTTACTTATTTGTAAAATGTGTATATCATCTACCTCTTGGGGTGATTATGAGGATTGAGCAATAGAACATAGTTGAGTGTCACAGAGCGTGGTTCCAGGAGCATTCCGCTTAACACTTGTCCATAGTCATTGCTTTGCAGGATTGTCACTGCTCCTCCACTTGCAGGAGACCTTCTGAATTCAATTCAAATATTTCAAAGAATCATAAAGTTGGAAGACAGTCAAAGGCAGGCCGCAAAGCAGTTTTTAGAGGTTCCCTGTAAGGCACATTAAAAGCAGCCAACACCCTATTCATTGTTCAAATAGTCTGGCTCAAAACATCACCCCATAACCTCACAAAAGGTTTTTAGTGCGGAAACTCACCATTTCCTCTCTGGCCAGCTTCGCCTAGGAGCAAGTGTTCTCTCCCTTGCAGGCAAGGACCCCGCTTGACCACACTTGCTGAGGTCCAGAAGCAAGTCAAGGAGCAGGCTTGGGGCATATGTTATTTTCTGCCAAAATCCATTTGCTTTATTCTCCAGTGGATTAATTTAAGTTGGGGCT